>NC_083885.1:21329483-22604483 GCF_032452875.1 Bos javanicus
ACATGACTACTGGAAAAACCAGAGCTTTAACTAGATGGACCTTTGTTGGCAAACTAATGTCTTTGCTTTTTAATATGTTGTCTAGGTTGGTCATAGCTTTTCTTCAAAGGAGTAAGTGTCTTTTAATTTCACGGCTACAGTCACCATCTGCAGTGCTTTTGGAGCCCCAAAAGATAAAGCCTGTCACTGTTTTCATTGTTTCCCCGTCTATTTGCCATGAAGTGATGGGACTGGATGCCATGATCTTTAGTTTTCTGAATGTTGAGTTTTAAGTCAACTTTTCACTCTCCTCTTTCACTTTCATCAAGAGGCTCTTCAGTTCTTCTTCTCTTTCTGCCGTAAAGGTGGTGTCATCTGCTTATCTGAGGTTATTGCAGCAAAAGGAGACAAATAGCTCAGGTTAGTGTAAACCAATTCTCTTTACCTGGAGTGTGAAATAGGAATCCAGAGATAACCGGTTAACTCATGTGAATGGTAGACTATGAAGGACACATTAAAAACCTGAACATCTGGGGTAGCCATCTCTTTATATATATATATATGCCTTGAGAAGCAGTAAGAACAGATATATAAAAAGAAGAATGAAAACGATTCCCAGGGAGAAGCAGAAATGAGAGTGAGGGAATAATGCTTGGATTCTTAGCAGCTTTTCCAGTTTCTGATAGCAATTTTGTTCTGAGGTTCAACAATATTCTACCCCTTGGGGTTCATAAGACTTTCACAGCTTTAGCTTTTTTTTTTTTTTTCTGTAGTTCTCTTGTGTTAGCTTAAGTTACTTGAAAGTTGAATAGTTTTGACAGAACCTAGATCAGAGCCCCTACCTGCTAGTGGCCAACAAGAATCATAAAGACCAAAAAAGAATGTAGGAAGAGATGAGAAAAATCTCAAGGGCTCATAATGCTGAAGCAAATCCCATATCAAAAGACTGAACACGATTTCTAGAAGCTTTTCTCCAACATAGCATGTCATATACTCCTCAAATGCTTCTTTGATCAAACTGGTGCTGAAGTCTTATGAAGCTAAAGGGTAATAGTTGAAGATAATGGTTTGATCACTGAGGATAGCCCTTGATAGATTGTCTTCCTTCTCCAAGGGGCTTTCTTTACTCTCTCAGCCTATACAGATGTCTTCTTCTCTCTGCTCTTTCAATAATTCTTACACATATTTTACAGCATTTATAATAGTCTAACACCATCATTATATCTGTACAGCTCTGTCTCCTCCAGCAGATAGTGAGTTATTGTGAACAGGACCTATCTTACTTATTTCCATTTATTCCACAATTCTCCTCACAAAATCTTGAACCTACAAGCCTTTCAATGAGGGCCTTTAAAATGTCTTTAAAGGGAAATTTTCACCAGTGAATGCGGTCCACTTTGAGATATGGTTTCCTCAATCCTTTCCAAGTGTCATTTGCAGGAGAATAGAGTAATCTTGATGTGTGGGGCCTCAGTTTAGAGCCTGTAGCTTCCCCTACCTGAGCTTGATATTTAGATATGTCCATTCATTGCAACAAGGGAATAGAGATAGGCTTGCTTCAGTCAGGGTGCAGAGCCCAGGATCTCTGTTGGGGGCTGTAAATCTTGATACTATCTCTCCAGTTTGGAGCAGTCCACACAAGCTGGTTTTAGAAAAGGCAGAGGAACCAGAGACTAAATTGCCAACATCCAGTGGACCATTGAAAAAGCAAGAGAGTTCCAGAAAAACATCTATTTCTGCTTTATTGACTATGCCAAAGCCTTTGACTGTGTGGGTCACAATAAAATGTGGACAATTCTGAAAGAGATGGGAATACCAGACCACCTGACCTGCCTCTTGAGAAACCTGTTTGCAGCTCAGGAAGCAACAGTTAGAACTGGACATGAAACAACAGACTGGTTCCAAATAGGAAAAGGAGAACATCAAGGCTGTATATTGTCACCCTGCTTATTTAACTTATATGCAGAGTACATCATGAGAAACGCTGGGCTAGAGGAAGCATAAGCTGGAATCAATATTGCCGGGAGAAATATCAATAACTTCAGATATGCAGATGACAACACCCTTATGGCAGAAAGTGAAGAAGAACTAAAGAGCCTCTTGATTAAAGTGAAAAAGGAGAGTGAAAAAGTTCGCTTAAAGCTCAACATTCAGAAAACAAAGATCATGGCATCTGGTCCCATCACTTTGTGGGAAATAGATGGGGAAACAGTGGAAACAGTGGCTGACTTTATTTTTCTGGGCTCCAAAATCACTGGAAATGGTGACTGCAGCCATAAAATTAAAAGACGCTTACTCCTTGGAAGGAAAGTTATGACCAACCTAGATAGCATATTGAAAAGCAGAGACATTACTTTGTCAACAAAGGTCTGTCTAGTCAAGGCTATGGTTTTTCCAGTGGTCATGTACGGATGTGAGAGTTGGACTATAAAGAAAGCGGAGCACTGGAGAATTGATGCTTTTGAACTGTGGTTTGGAAAAGACTCTTGAGAGTCCCTTGGACTGCAAGGAGATCCAACCAGTCCATCCTAAGGGAGATCAGTCCTGGGTGTTCATTGGTAGGACTGATGTTGAAGCTGAAACTCCAATACTTTGGTCACCTCATGTGAAGATCTGACTCATTTGAAAAGATCCTGATGCTGGGAAAGATTGAGGGCAGGAGGAGAAGGGGACAACAAAGGATGAGATGGTTGGATGGCATCACCAACTCAATGGACATGGGTTTGGGTGAACTCTGGGAACTGGTGATAGACAGGGAGGCCTGGCGTGCTGCAGTTCATGGGGTTGCAGAGTCAGACACGACTGAGCAACTGAATTGAACTGAACACTTAGTTTTTATTCCATCACAATAATATAGAGATTGTAGAACTTCTAGAAGGAGAGGCTGATGGAAAGGATTCATCTGCTCTTTATTCATTGTCTTCTTTTTAAAACTTGTTATGTTTTGTTGAGGTATGGTTGATTTTACTCACTATCTTAATAGCTAAACCATATCCACAAATAACACACATTCCTTCTGGGCCTCAGCCTGAAGGTTAAATCTTCAGGAATCTGAGGGGCTCTGAGCTTCAGGGCTAGAATTAAATAGCCCTGTACTGACCCTCCAGGGCACTAGTGCAACAAAAGACAAGCAGATATTCATTCTTATCCTCAGTTAAGTCCATTACCATCTTCAGAACTCAAGGGAAAGGTTATTTGTGGAGAAATACCAAATAGCAAGCCAACCAAATTCTGAATCAACGGACTCTCAGCAAGACTGTAACTATTTCTCATCCTCCTTTCGTACAAGCACGAATCTACTTTACAGGAAATAATTTAGTGATCTCTGACCTATTCAATAATGATCTTACTTTATAATTATTCTGTTCCTGAAAGAAGGAAATAAGTCATCTCATGATTTGTGCTAAACTTTCAAGCTTTGGCCAACATCTTCCCAGACAAGATAATCCTCTGCAACAAAACTCTCAACCCAACTTTCCAGAAGGTTGTCGAGGAAAATTGAAACTCAGCTTTCTGAATCCTTCTGTAAAGAACCAACAGGGTCCTCAAATCATTTTCATCCTCATTACCCCTTGCTTTGTGCTTTGCGGTAGACCTTCCAGAAGCCAGAACCAGTAAGAGATACCCTGGGGCAGGAAGAAACATTCTATGTAACCAATGCTTGTTGGTTTCCTATTGTGTATTCAACACTCTTCCTGCTGCTGTAGGATGGTGGAAGCAAATGGAAGACAAGAAGTTCAATATTATTGATACTCTATGTATGATAGCTCAGCTGGTAAAGAATCCACCTACAATGTAGGAGACCCCGGTTCAATTCCTGGGTTGGGAAAACTCCCCTGGAGAAGGGAAAGGCTCCAGTATTCTGGCCTGTTTTGCTTCATGAGTTCACTTATTATTAATTTTTTAATGAGACAAGCAATGTTAGTAACACCTTCATTTGATACATGAGGAAACTGAGACCCCAAATGATGTTCTGGTGGTGCCTGTCTGCTCAATTGCTCAGTCATGTAAAACTCTTGGAGATCCCAAGAACTGTAGCCCACCAGACCCCTCTGTTTATGGAATTTTCCAGGAAAGAAATACTGGAGTGGGTTGCCATTTCCTCCTGCAGGGGATTTTCCTGACCCAAGGATTGAAACTGTCTCTTGCAACTCCTGCATTGGCAGGCGGATTCTTTACTAGTGCCACCTGGGGAGCCCCACATGATAATTTTATGATGGTGTGAAGATGAGAGCCTCTTGTTTATTTACCTTAGTGTGTTGGTCTGACCAAACCCCTTGCTTCCACTTAACATACAGGGTAAGGCAAGACAGTGGAAGCAAGGCAGAGCCATGTGTGATTGAGTGTTAAACTATGTGGTTCCATAGATTGCCTGAAAGGATAAAGAGGGAAAGATTGGTGTGAACCAGAGGATCATGGAAGACTTCATGGAGGGCTCATGTCTCGGGTCGGACCAAGAAGAAGAAAGACAACATTCCCATGAAAGGAATGGAGCCTGTGTGTACAGGAAGATTTCTCAAGGAGACTGGTAGATTCCCAGAGTGTAAGACTTAGAAGAAAAATGCTAAAGCCCATTTTTTGGAGAAGAAATGTATTTTAATTTTTGTTATTAAGACAGAATAGAAATTGATCCCAAATCTACCCCCATACTTGATTTCTTGCTTCAATTATACATATAAATTGATAGACTAAGACCATATTTCATCATAGGCATACAGTAGAAGGCCAGTGGACACCATCAGACATAACTTCCTTTTACATATGTGCTGGTTGAGATCTAGCCTGACCAGTTGGTTCCCAAGATTTTCTGGCTCTTTCCACTATACACAGAAGCAAAATATCTTGATGAAATCTGGATGTCTAAAAAATACGGGTTTTTTTGACCTATTCAGATTTTTGGAAGAATGTTTTCACTGTTACTTTGCATGTCAGCTCCCATGCCATCAAGGTTTTGTCCTCTTCAACAAGAAACTATGATGTAACTACAAAGAAAGAGTTTGGAATTGAAACCTGTAAAGTCCATTTAAAGAAAAAAAGAAGTCCAAGAAAGTTGGACTTGCTCTACAGGAAGAACAGTAAGGTCTTTTTGGGGGGAGGGGGCAGAGCTGTGCTGGGTCTTCACTGTGGCTCACAGGCTTTCTGTTGCAGCATGTGGGGCTTCTCTCTAGTTGTGATGGACAAGATCCTCTTCCCGTAGTGCGTGGGCTCTAGAGTATGCAGGCTCAGTAGTTGAGGCTCAGTTGCCCCATGGCACGTGGGATCTTATTAATAGTTCCCTGACCAGGGATTGAACCCACATCCCCTGCATTAGGAGGCAGATTCTTAATCATTGGACCCCCAGGGAAGTCCCCAGCCAGACCCTCTTGCAAGCTTCCCCCAGAACATCAACTCTGAGAGGAGAGACCTGCAGAATGCAGAGCTTGAAAGTCTTCCAGAACTCTATCCTTAGACATGCATACAATGCACAACTGCTACCAGCTCAGCCTTGAATTTCTTGCAGACTTTGCTTTGTGGAGATGCCAAGAGGATAAGAAGGGGTGGCTGAGAGATGAGCTGAGCTTTGTCACTGGAGAGAGAATTCTGGTGTGGTTCTTTTTCTCATCTTCTGAATTTCCATACTGGCCAAGTTAACTCTCCAAGCTATGGTTTTTCCAGTAGTCATGTACAGATGTGAAAGTTGGACCATAAAGAAGGCTGAGCACTGAAGAATTGGTGCTTTCAAATGAGCACTGAAGAATTGATGCTTTCAAATTGTGGTGCTGGAGAGATCAAAACAGTCAATCTTAAAGGAAATCAACCCCAAATATTCATTGGAAAGACTGATGCTGTAGCTGAAGCTCCAACACTTTGGCCACCTGATGCGAAGAGCTGACTCATTGGAAAAGATCCTGATGCTGAGAAGGATTGAGGGCAGGAGAAGCAGCGGGTGACAGAGGATGAGATGGCTGAATGGCACCATTGACTCAATGGACATGAGTTTGAGCAAACTTTGGGAGATGGTGAAGGACAGAAAAGCCTGGTGTGCTGCAATATATGGGGTCACAAAGAGTCAGACATGACTTAGCGACTAAACAACAAGAGCTCTAAAATCTCCAAGCCAAGGTGAACTTTGAGAGGCTGGGCTTTTCACTGGATTGGTGGAGGAACCATTCTGCAGGCCTCTTCCCTGCTCTGTATGTTCTAGAGTTGATATCAAGGGAGCAGTTGAATTTACCTTGAGGCAGAAGAGTTGGGACAACCTCATGTGGAGCTGCCCAGCTGGAAGAACCCATTTCTGAAGTCAGAAAAGTCAAGGTCAGAGAGGAAAAGTCATGGTCAGCAAAGCAGGTAAGCATAGGGCGTGGTTTTACTTGCCTCCCCTACCTGACCCAGTTCTCCCCAATCCACCTGCTTCAGCCACCTCAGACCCAGTGCCAGCTGCCAGATTCTCACTGAGGCAGTTCTTCAAATTGCCAGGAGATTGCTACCCAAACTGTCACCCCGTGATCAGAAATGAAGGAGTTATGGAAAGTAACTGACAGTACCTGAACGATCTCTCATTTGAATTAAATCAAGATCTTTAAATATTTATAAAGTTCTGGTTTCTAAAATAGCCAGCCCTTGCCTTGCACACAGCCTGTTGAAATATGGGCCTACTGCATTCTAAACTGAATAGCTGTCTGAACAGTCATATATTTCGTTTGTGTATGAGTGTGTGTAACAGTGTGTATGATTGTGTTTGAGAGGGAGTGTGTGTGTATGTTGAAAAACCTACTACATTATGTTAAATATCCCAAGGGCTCCATATAGAACATGACCAGAATGAATATAGGACAAGAATAACTTTTCTCTATCTCATTAGATGGTCTGAGTTTTGAAATCTGCTCTGAAAGTGTGGTAAAGTGTGCAGTGTTGTAGATTAATGCACTGAATACATTTCTACAGTTCTTGATGTGTTTCATAAAAGGTCCATTTCAAAAGTGTGCTGTATTATAGGTGAACACTCGCAGTAAATAATCTTGTTACAGAAACCTAAGCAATTTTTACAAGGCGTATTTCTGGCTGACTGAACAATTTATTCTCCAGATGTCACATTGTATTTTTCCAATATAAAATGAAACAGCTTTTTTTTTTTTTCTTTTAAGGCCGACTGGGCTGCTTTGTCTGAATCTAGAACAAAGGATCTTGACTTAAGGAGGCTGATGCAATGCTAAAGCCCATTGCTTTAAAATTAACGCCACACCTGGGAAGAGCAGGCTGCACCATCACTGGCTTTGTTTTCAGGAATAATACTTGACAATCAAGGAGGACATTCCCCTGGGAGATCCAGTCAGAGGAAAACTCTGGGCTTCCTGAAAAACCAGAGAGAGTACAAGAAGGAGGGTGAAGAGAGTGAATAGGAGAGAAGAGGAGAAGAGGCAGTGAGGGTTGGAAGGGGATGGAGAGGAAAGAAGAAAGAAGGAGGAAGGACAAATAGGTAGAGAATGTGGAATGATGAAAAGAGATGGAGGAACAGGTGGCAAAAGAAGACAATACAAAGGCGAGAGTGAAGACAAAGTGAAATAGATGGCTGAAAGAGATGGGAATTATAGGAGAAATATGCAAATTCTGCTGCCACCAGAGGCAGTGTTTTTGCAGAGCATTAAGCCCATGAAATACTCTATGAAAAAAAAAAGGAGTTCCGTGATCAAAGAATTTTGGAATACTGTGAATTCTATATCACCCTCTTCCCTAGGAGATTCACAATGCACCTCAGCGTATTAAAAGCTCTGAGAACCTTGTTGCAAAGAACCCCATTTAACTTTATTTAACCCAGTGTTTCCAAACTTCTTTGAAGTCCAAATCACTTTTTTTCCCCACAAAGCACCTGTGATCACGTGGTTTGAACCCATTCCCCTAAAGATTTTTGGCACATCTATTACAGGTCATGTCTAGAAAGAATGGATGGTCTTACACCCTCCACACCCTCGATTTCAACAGCTTATGTAAAATGAAACACTCTCTATAAAGTTCTATGGCTACAGAATGCTTACCCTGGACAAGCCCCTGAGAAAGCTATTTCTTAACATGGTATTTAATGCTGACAAAGTATATTAGTCATCCTTGGCCAGGTATAGCCCCGTAATAAGTAAAACCCAACATTTCAGTGGCTTGCAGAAGTTTATTTTCACTCACTCTACATGTTGCTGTTGTAAAGCTGAGACTTTATATTTCTGCTTCATGTGTCTTCAGCAATGCAATATCCAGGTCTCATGGCAGAAGAAGAAAAAGCACTATGAATGAATCATGCAATGTCTTTGAAAGTACTATACATCACATTCCATTGGCCAAAGCAGGTCACATGACCAAGCCTGCCATTAAGGGGATAGGAAGTACCCTTCTCTCATAGGGATACACTTTAAGTTGGCAAAGCATGAGGAAAGTATGAAACTCTTACAGGGGGAAAGCAAATGAATGAGAGCAGTAACACAAGCTACCACACAGAGATTAGAGGGAAAGCATGGCCTATTGGTATGTCTTTGTGGGGTGGGGGCTCTTATTCTAGGTTCAGTCACCTCATGGTCCCAGAAAATGCGAAAAATTAGACGAAGGCTGGAAACGAATTTGAATTTGGTACCTAGATAGATGTGTTGGGGTGTTAATGAATACTGTTGGGTCCCACTTTCAGAAAATTTAAAATATGAAAATTTGTGGATATATTCAGGTTTAAGTGTTCACAGAGGATAAGAAAGACTTGCTGAGGAAAAGATTTCCCAGCAAAGTTCCATTGAACAGAGCTGTGTTTCATTCAATGAATTGGATTGAACCACATGAAACTGTCATTTCTGAGGTTAAAAATAGATACCTCTTTTTAGCAATTTCACATGGTTTGACCTAATATAAAAATTCAATTTATATGCATAGTGTCAGAAATCATCATCCTTGAAAACTTTCATCTTGGGTTCTACCATGACTAACGTGGAGTGTTAAGAAGGATTCTGAAGTGGCACCTAGTCTTAGTAAGAAAGACCATGACCATGACCATGACCAACAAGCACCATCTGTCATGGATCAGGGCACTTGTGGTATGAATTTGCCATCCTTGGTCTCCTGCAGTAGAGTATGGGTTACATCCCTCTTCAAGCCATCATCATACCAGCAACAGTCCCTGCAGTGGAGCATGGGGTGCATCCCTCTTTAAGCCATCATCACACCAGCAACAGTCCCTGAAACTTGGGTCTACATCTCATAAGTTACAGGATTTTTGCTACAGCTCGAGCAGTATTTTATTGATGGAGACATCATGGACCAACTCAAAATTCTCTCTCCCAGGGAAAATGCTGCTACTGCTAAGTCACTTCAGTCATGTCCAACTCTGTGTGACCCCATAGACGGTAGCCCACCAGGCTCCACTGTCCCTGGGATTCTCCAGGCAAGAACACTGGAGTGGGTTGCCTTTTCCTTCTCCAATGCATGAAAGTGAAAAGTGAAAGTGAAGTCGCTCAGTCGTAACCGACTCTTAGCGACCCCATGGACTGCAGCCTACCAGGCTCCTCCATCCATGGGATATTCCAGGCAAGAGTACTGGAGTGTGGTGCCATTGCCTTCTCCACCCAGGGAAAATAAAAAGCCTCTATTTCTGGGAACTAGAGAAAATCCTACAAAAATTGTCCTATACTAGGCTTGAAGCAGAAAGAGGCACCCTGGTGACAGCCATCTACATGGAATTTCCCACTTAATCTGTCTTCTACAGCAAACAAGCTGGTTTCTGCAAATAGAACAGGGCCTTCATACTGGGTATCCCCTCTGCTAGAATGTTCTTCCCTTAGATAGCCATATTTCTTGCTCCCTTAATTTCTTTGGGACTCTGCTCAAATATTGCGTCTGCAAAGAGACCTTCCCTGACAACACCATAACCAATAGCTACTCCCTGCCAGTCTCAGTTCCCTATCACCCTGCTGTATTCTCCTTCAGGGAACTTTTGAACATCTGACATGACAAATGATGTAGGTGTATAGTGAGAGTGAAAGTGAAGTCGCTCAGTCGTGTCCGACTCTTTGTGACCCCGTGGACGGTAGCCTACCAGGCTCCTCCGTCCATGGGATTTTCCAGGCAAGAATACTGGAGTGGGCTGCCATTTCCTTCTCCAGGGAATCTTCCCAACCCAGGGATCGAACCCAGGTCTCCTGCATTGCAGACAGACGTTTTACTGTCTGAGCCACCAGGGAAGTCCAAGGTGTATAGTAGACACTCAATAAACGATTCTTGAGTGAATGAATGACTGTAATCAGACCAGTAACATTGTGGCCCAACAGAACAGGAACACCTTGGAGAAGCAGCCTTTCTCACATAGATGTATTACTGAAAACTGAAAAAGTTATTTAAAGAATTCTGAACAGTGAAATCAAAAATATTTAATATAACATTTAATCTGTAGTATTAGACTAGATAGTCACAAAGGAATAATTTAAAAGTATGAGATTTCAGAGGAATGTACAGTAGAATGAATACTGAAGAAAAATACCAAATGAGTAAGGTGGAAGACAAACTTGATTATTGCATCCTGGTCTTAAAGGAGAATAGACCTTAGAAATGATAAGAGGAGGTAAAGGAAGTGGATGGACTGGAGACTCAGTTTACAAGTAAAAGAAATATCAAGAAGGAAAGAATAGGAGGAACATAAGCAAAAGCCAAAGAAAATGACAGTAAATAATTTGTTTGAACTAGAGAAAAGACAAGTCTGAAAACTGAAAGGGTTTTCTCAACATCAGGCAAATTAGTAAACATAAGTCTTTTGAAAAATGAATTTAATCTGATGAGTGGGAGAGTATGCCAGTTGCTGTATTCAAAGCACCCTCTCATTGAATCCTCACAACCACAGGTGAAGTGGTGCTCATATTATACCCATTTCACAGATGAGGAAGTGGAGGCCTGGAGAGATCCAGTGGGTAGTGCAAAGGTCCCACTGACAGCAGGGAGTCCAGCCTTTCTGACAAGTAGCACATCAGAGGCCCCAGGCACTTACTGGTACCTATGATGTTAGCAATAAGCAAGAGGTGTCCCCTTCCTGCAGAAAGCCCCGAGGACTTTCCTTGATTTCCAGAGGTGGAGAGGTCTGTCACTCAGTCATTCCCTCTCTCCCCCACACCACTGCCTCGTCCACGTTCATTGCCAGCACTGATAGGCAAAGTCAGGAGGGCAGAACCTGTTTCTGGACAAAGCACAGTGCAGTGGTTAAGCTCAGCATCCAAGACCAGACAGCCTGAGGGTTGAATCCGGATTCTACCACTTACTAGCTGTGTGGCTTTTGCAAGCTAATTGACTTTTCTGTGCCTCAGTTTCTTAATCAGCGAAAAAATAATAGCTGCCTCATAGAGTTCATGTGAGGAATTAATAAATTAAGACCCGCCAAATGCCAAGCACACAGGCACACAGAAAGCAATTCATGGAAGGGAGAGTTCATGAGCTCTCTGGCCCGATGGAGCCATGGCTTCAGTGTCATGCACCCTCCCCTTCCCCTCTCAGACCCCAGGTACAAGGCACTGCTGTCATGCAGATGCTGCTCCATAGAAAAGAGTCTGGGCTTCCCTGGTGGCTCAGTGGTAAAGACTCCTCCTGCCAATGCAGGAGACGCAGGTTCAATCCCTGGGTCAGGAAGATCCCCTGGAGAAAGAAACGGCAACCCACTCCAGTACTCTTGCCTGGAAAATCCCATGGACAGAGGAGCGTGTCAGGCTATATATAGTCCATGGCATCACAAAAGAGTCAGACAAGGCTTACAGTCTAAATGACAGCAGAAGAGATTCTACCTCCCTTTTAACAGGTTTCTGATCCACCCCGCTTGCCACCGCTCCGTAGCAGGCTGTGGCAAAAGCTCTGCAGCCCGGCTCTCTCTCCTCTCCTCAGGCCTTCTGCATGGTTTCTCCCCCTTCACACCATTTAGTCAATGCCATTAATCAAAATCCTATAGCAGAAAACGCATGCATAAGTCCGACACATTTATTGCTATGGCAACA
This sequence comes from Bos javanicus, assembly GCF_032452875.1. NCBI lineage: Eukaryota > Metazoa > Chordata > Mammalia > Artiodactyla > Bovidae > Bos > Bos javanicus. The sequence goes on from NC_083885.1 coordinate 21,341,438, forward strand.
ATTCAAGCACTTGTCCCAGTGTCAAGCTATATCAGTGGAGATAAATTCTATTGTTTTCACAGTGACAGTTTTCTCTGTGTTGGACTTAATCCATGGAAAAATATAGCCTTTCTCCTTATTTAAGAGAGTGAGAGAGAGCTCGAAAGAAAGAGAAAGTGACCTCTGGGTTTCTTACCCTGTGCTTTCAGAACTGAAACCAAATTTTTTTCCCCTTTCTTTTAAATGAAGGAAGACATTCATGATTTGTGGTGATTTGCAACAGCATCGTACCGATCAATTGATCAGCAGGATCCTTACAGCCAAGATTTCTTCTTTGGAGCCTGGACTTCCAAGAGGGCCCAAATGCAGGAAGAAATTTTGCAAAATCTGGCTCTGCAATGACCTTCCCCGTCTTTGCATGTACCTGGGGCTGGCTCTTTGGATACACTGGGTGAATTCAGCCTCATGCCTCAGCAAATAGTGTTGTAAACAGAAGCGGGCTTGCTCATAAGGAACACCTCCCCCCATAAGCAGCATCTCTCACCCAGAGATGAAGTCTCTTCCGTGTCTTGGAGATGAGTGACTAGTCCTCTCTCCTGTCTTCTCCAGCATCTTTGCAAGGAGCCTCCCAGTACAGTGGAGTGAAAACTTGGCTTCTGTGTTCTGTGCTTTTGCTTCTGTGTTATAACCTTTATTCACCACACTCGCACTTCAGGAAGAAGTCAGTTTACTTTTTTAAGCGCCTACACCCTCTCTCCAAAAACACTGCAACTCTAGCCATGAAATTAAAAGACACTTGCTCCTTGGAAGAAAAGTTATGACAAACATAGACAGCGTATTAAAAAGCAAAGACATCATTTTTCCCACAAAATTCTGTATAGTCAAAGCTACAATTCTCCCAATAGTCACATACAGATGTGAGAACTGGACCATAAAGAAGGCTGAGAGCTGAAGAACTGATGCTTTCAAACTGTGGTGCTGGAGAAGACTCTTGACTGGTTTGATCTCCTTGGACTGCAAGGAGATCAAACCAGTCAATCAATCCTAAAGGAAATCAACCTTGAATATTCATTGGAAGGACTGATGCTGAAGTTGAAGCTCCAATACTCTGGCCACCTGATGAGAAGAACTGACTCATTGGAAAAGACCCTGATGCTGGGAAAGACTGAAAGCAGGAGGAGAAGGGGATGACAGAGAATGAGATGGTTAGGTGGCATCACTGACTCAATAGATATGAGTTTGAGCAAGCTCCGGGAGATGGTGAGGGCAGGGAAGCCTGGCATGCTGCAGTACATGGGGTCACAAATAGTCAGACATGACTGAATGACTGAATAACAACAACATCCTCTTCTATGCTGTCTCTTTCCTGTCTCTCCTGCTGGCATCACTCAAGCCCCAAACGTGAAATTTAGGCTGAGTCTAGAAGTCTCTTTGAGCATTGGTGTGTACCCAGCACTCTGTTAGAAGGTGGGTAGGATACAAGAGAAGAAACACTGCCTTTATGTTGCTAACAGTCTAGTGAGAAACACTAATTCTCATGCATTCAGTCTCTTCTATCACCCATTCAAGCACCCAATATGTGCCAAGGACTTTACACACAATTGTTGTTGTTAATTCACGAAGTCGTGTCCAACTCTTTCGCCATCCCATGGGCTGTAGCCCATCAGGCTCCTTTGTCCATGGGATTTCCCAGGCAAGAATTCTGGAGTGGGTAGCCATTTCATTCCCCAGGGGATCTTCCCGACCCACGGATCGAACCTGTGTCTCCTGCACTGGCGGGCGGGTTCGTTACCACTGAGCCACCACAGAAGCTCACACAGCACCTGTGTGTTAGTTTCTTCTTGCTGCTGTAACACATTACCACACAGTGGGTTAAAGCAGAACATTCTCACAGTGCTGGAAATCAGAAATCTGAAATGAGTCCCACTGGGCAAGGTGTCCACAAGGTTGCACTCCTCCTAGGTGCTTGAGGGGAAGGAAGAATCCATTTCCTTGCCTTTTTTTTTTTTTTTTAATACAATTTCTAGGAATTGCCTGCATTCCTGTGCTCTTGGCCTCTACATCCATCTCTGAAGCCTGTGACCTGAGGCTCCTTCTCTCAGTACTGTCTCTTTGGTTCACGTCTGCATCCCTCTTCTGTTACTAATGACACTTGTGATTACATTGGGCTCATCTGGATAATCCAGGATAACTTACCTATTTTAAGATTGGCTGATTAATTCCAGTTCCACCTGCAGGTTTGATTCCCCTTCATTCCCATATTCACAAGTTTCAGGAATTTAAATGTGAGCATCTTTGTTGGCAGGGGACATAATTTTGCCTATCACAACCTGTAAATATTGAAGCTTCTTTATAAAGTTATTATACACATGAGAAAACTCTGAGTCAGAGAATGAGAGACCTGCCCAGAGTCATGCAGCTAAATTAATGGTGCAACTGGAAATGGATACAGAATTCCAAAGAGTCCCAAGCGCTTTCCCACCTGTACCGCAGTACTTCCTTCAACTGTTCACTCAACAAATAGTAATTACTGAGCACCTCCTATGCGCATCTCTGGGAGATACCATTTGGAGCACAGGGTTGAAAAACAAAAAGGGAAGAAAAACAAGGCAACACCTCTAAGAGAAAGACAGGATAGCAATCCTGGAAGGCTTCCAGGTGGTGGTAGGGCTGCATTACAATGAGGCACAGAAAAATAACTCCATTCCTTTCAGACTCTTGGGTACATAAGTACAGTGGGGAGAGGGGGTTGGTTGTCCCTAATTCTCTACCCCTCCTCCCCCAACCAAGCTCCTTGAGGAGCCCATCCCATGGCAGGAAGTCTTTTTTTTTTTTTTTTTAATTACTACCTCACTCACTTATATCAAAAATACGTGATTTAAAAAAAAAAAAACACATTTATTTATATGTTTAACTGTGCATGTGTGGCATGCAGAATCTTTGTTCCTTGACCAGGGATCAAGCCCAGGGCCTCTGCACTGGGAAGGTGGAATCTTAACCACTGGGCCACCAGGGAAGTTCCAGTGCACGAAGCCTTGATTCTTTCCAAACCTGGAGTTCAAAGTTCCTGTTTCAACTTCCACGGAGGCCTCAGCAAATTTCCACCAAGGTTATTTTCCCTTGAGTTGAGAGTAGAATTTGGCGCCATATTCCCTCAATTCCTGGAGGCCTTGGGAATAGAGACAGAACTCTATTTTGTTGCAAGTTAGAGCCAAGATCTGCATTTCACATACTCAGCACAAAGTTAAACCTCTTCAACTTTTTCTGTTCTTTCTTCCCCTGCTCCCATCCTGACTTCCCTCCTTTTCTCTGATTGCCCTTCCCTTCCCTTTCTTTTCTTTCTTGGCTTATTTTTCAAAAAAGGAGGTTGAGAGAAGGGGCATGAGATGGGTGTTCTGTGTCCTTAGGACTCTCCTAGGAACCTCCTTCAAGTGAATGAACAAGGCCTATAGCTCTCAGTTGGCCATCCCCACATGGATCACATTAACTCCTTATATGTTGAGTTCTGGCTGGAGCTCAGGCTAGGGAGGCCTCAGCCCTGAGAGCACAGGAGCAGGAATCAAGAGCGCACTGCCCTCCTGCCCACAGTCCCCTCCTGGTTCTGATACAGGAAGAGCTGCTCAAGCGTGAAGGTCTTTTGCCTCTGGGTTCTTGGTCCCAGAAATGAACACCAAATTGCAAAGAGGAGCTCCATACCTGGTTCAGTGTGTGGGTGCCAGGAGAAGAGGGAGACGGGTTGTAGGGAGGGGACTTGGTGTCTTTGTGGTGGTATTTCCTAAACCTTGGGAAACTTCTCTCCATGAATTATGGAAGGGTGACATTTCAACACTGTTTTTAGTACAGTGAGTAAGCCTGAAAGCAAGCCCAGAGAACAAGAGAAGAAACCAGTAGATAGAAGCCTGGAATGGTAGAGGGAGGGAAGAGAAAGAAACTTAAGAAATGGTAGGCAGTGAGGGCAGGCTACAGCCATTGAGCAATGAAGGAGGGAAGGATGGATTCGGTGGAATCGACAAGGATTTCGAGACAGGTGGGGACTCAGAGAAGCAAGCTGGAGGAATGAGATCTTAAAGACACTCTGCAGAAGTATTTATAGAAGATTCTACCTATATAATTATATAGGTTATATATAGGTTGTAGTTATGCAAGCCACTGCAGTATTCTTGCCTGAAGAATTCCATGGACAGAGGAACCTGGCAGGCTATGGTCCATGGGGTCCCAAAAGAGTCAGACACAATCAAGCCACTAACACTTTCACTTTGACACAGCTGGTTACCACAGCCTCTCTCCTGGTTAAGCATAGTGGGTAAGCATAGTGCAAACAGGTGAATAACTTCACCTCCAGCTTCTCCTTGGGTATGAAAAGAGTTGAAAAGAGTATTTAATGATCTAACTTTTCTGGAGGCTACCTGAGGTCTGGGCTTTAGTCTCACTTGCTTAGAGAGCTGACAAGATCTGGTGTACTCCCAATGTCTGTGGACAGCTGAGAACAGAGAAGCAGGCTAGACTAGCACAAAGGTTAGGGAAGCCCCAGAATCTCTGGGTCTTCTCCTGTATGATGCCAGTCCACAAAGACTGGGTAGGGTGACTGTTTAGTGCAGACACCTACACAGAGAGTCAAGGAAAATGATTAAACAGGGAAATATGTTCCAAATTAAAAACAAAAACAAAAACAAGATAAACTCCCCTAATGAAGTGGAGTTATATTCTTTACCTGAAAAAGAATTCAAAATAACCATCATAAAGATGCTCCCTGGAAACAATACAAGAGCAACAAGAGCAAAGTGAGAATTTCAACAAAGAAATAGAAATATAAGAAAATACCAAACAGAAACTAGGAAGCTGAAGAGTACAATAACTAACTTGAAAATTTTACTACAGGGATTCAAGAGCAAACAGGAAGATCAGTGCCCACAGTCACAAGCAAAGTTCGAACTTGAACCCAGCTCTTCTGACCTTAAACCTAAGGCACATCCCACTCTAGTACAATGTTAGCCACAGGATGAATGACCTTCTCTACTGCCCCACGGGCTTCCCAGGTGGCGCTAACGGTAAAGAATTCGCCTTCAGTGCCGGAGACGCAAGAGACTAGAGTTCCATCCCTGGGTCAAGAAGATCCCCTAGAGAAGGAAACGGCAACCCACTCCAATATTCTTCCCTGGAAAATTCCATAGGCAGAGGAACCTGGCAGGCTACAGTCCATGGGGCCACAAAGACTCGGACAGGACTGAGCAATTGAACCACCACCACCTCCCCATGAAATGACACAGCATTGATCAGAATCACATCCCTAGCTGATGACTTTGCTTAAAAGTGTACTTAATGTGAATTTAGTGCTGAAGACCCAAGATACAGATGCAAGAAATTAAGGTAGTAAATCTGTGTTTACTCTTTGCAGCCCATCCCTCTAACCAATATACTGCATTGGTTTAAATTATATATATGATTATATTATATTATACACACATATACACACTTTTAAAATTGTCAAAATGCTCCTGTTCCTAAGCCAGTCGCTCTCACTTACCTCAATGACATTGGAAAAGTCTTTAGGCACCTTGGCATTTTATTTCATCTTTTCCCTGACAGGTTTACATTCTTTTTCATTTTTTTCCCATTTCTTTAACTGACATTTTGAAATGTGCATTTATTTTCCTTTTTGTGAAATGTTCTTTTGTGGAAATGAGACTGTGTTTGCATAACAACGAAGATCTTTGTTTTAAAATGCTTGAGGTTGTTGTAAGAAACTTTCATCTCTGGGAGAAAATAAACTTGTGAAACAAGCCCACATAGAGAATTGAACTGGATAATTGGGTTCAATGGGGGTTAAATGGAGAGGAAAACGAGGGAGGGTTTGTTTTACTTTAGATATGAAAAGTACACAGCAACCTTTCCCATTAGAGTGGAAAATAGGGTTCAACTTTGGTTCCAGTGTCAGTATGGAACTTCCTTTATTGCTCAAGGAAACAAGATGTCAAAATGCTATGGATATAAGGTTGTGTCGTGAAAGGATCATTTTCTGAGGACTCAAAAAAAGCTAAATGCAAGCTCTTGTTTTCCTTAGTTCTCACATTTCCTGGGTACAAAATGGGGATAGCAACATTTTTTCAGTCTTACTATTATTCCATTTGTGCGCATGCTCAGTTGTGTCCAACTCTTTGTGATTCCATGGACTGTACCCTCCAGGCTCTTCTGTCCAGGCAAGAATACTGGACTGGGTTGCCATTTCCTTCTCCAGGGGATCTTCCTGACTGAGGGATGGAAACTGTGTCTCTTGCCTCTTCTGCATTAGCAGGTGGATTCTGTACCACTGGTACCACCTGGGAACATTATAGATGAGAAGTCAGGTATGTGTTGAAGTAGGGAGGATTTAGTAGCAAAACTTGAAGTCTCACTTCCGCAATCAGCCATGCTCAAATTAGAGAAATTTAGCCCTGCTCAAGCTTAATAGTAGATCCATATCTATTGGAGGAGGTTTTATAGCCATCCCTCATTCCCCTTGCTATGGCAAAGGCTTCTCTCTGTCCTCTAAGGTTTTATACTTTCCTTCAATGGTGCAGAACACTGCTGGGAAGCAACTACCCTGGCAGGAGTTATATTTTCCAACCTCCTTGGAAATTCAGTAGGACCATATGACTGGCTTCTAGTCAATGGAATGAGCAGAAATGATGTCCACCATTCCCAGATGTGGTCCATTAAAAAGAGGCAAGGGCAATCTTCCACACTTCTTCTGAAATATAGAACATTACAGGGTGAGTTTTGGTTTTGTTTTTCAGTCACTAAGTTGTGTCCGATTCTTTGCCACCCCATGGACTGCAGCACACCAGGCTTCCCTGTCCTTCGCTATCTCCCAGTGTTTGCCCAAACTCATGTCTCTTGACTCGGTGATGCCATCCAACCAACTCATCCTCTGTCACCCCTTTCTCCTCCTGCCCTCAATCTTTCCCAGCATCAGGGTCTTCTCTAATGAGTCAGCTCTTTGCATCAGGTGGCCAAAGTATTGGAGTTTCAGCTTCAGCATCAGTGCTTCCAATGAATATTCAGGGTTGATTTTCTTTAGGATTGACTGGTTTGATCTCCTTGCCGACCAAGGTACTCTCAAGAGTCTTTTCCAGTAGAGTGAGTTTGGAAGCATCTATTGAAGATGTAGGGCTACAAGATGGAAGAAACCTAGGTCCCTGAATCTGGATCCCTCCTTGGAAAAGAGCCTCCCAATTAGGAGCCACCAGAGGATATCAGCCAGGTAGCCAAATAGGATAGTCCAGTGCTCATACAGCAGCAGAAAGATTGATTTTAATGATCATCTATGAAAAAATACCTTTATGGGAGTCCAGGAACATAGCTAAGAGGTTCTAGCACCTTGTTGTAGCAAAAAGTCCAAGAATAGATGCATTGAAGAAGTGAAGACCAGTTTCACATTCCTCTTATTGTCCATCCCCCAAAGTGGCACAGCTCAGAGCTGAAAGAAGTCCTCCTGGCCTACAATTTCTCCCACCATGGAAAGTGAGAATGAAGTGAGTACCTGGCTTCCCTAGCCTTGCAGAACGTGCCTAAGAGGCCTGCTTCTCTCTTGCCATCATTGAAAAGACAAGAGATAACAAATGCTGGTGTGGTAGTGGGAAAAACGGAAGGCTTTGTGAACTGTTGATGGGATTTTAAATTAGTACAGTCACTACAGAAAACATCGTGATGATTCCTCCAAACATTAGAAATAGAACTATCATATGATCCAGCATAGTTCTACTTCTGGAAATGCATCCAAAGGAAACGGAAGCGCTAACTCAAAAAAATACCTGCAACTTCATGTTCATAGCAGCATTTTAAAAAATAATTTTTATCTACTTTTGGCTGCGCTGGGTCTTTGTCCCTTTGTGGACTTTTCTCTAATTTCAACGAGCAGGGACTACTCTCTAGTTGCGGTGCTCGGGCTTCTCATTCCAGTGGTTCCTCTTGTTGCAGAGCACAAGATCTAGGGTGTGTGGGCTTCAGGAGTTGTGGCTCCTGGGCTCTAGAGCACAGGCTGAATAGTTGTGATGCAGAGGCTTAGTTGCTACAAGGCATGTGGGATCTTCCCAGATCAGGGACAGAACCTGTGTCTCCTCCATTGGCAGGCAAATTCTTTACCACTGACCCACCAGGGAAGTTTCCATAGCAGCGTTATTTACCATAGCCAGGACACAGAAACTAAGTGTTCATTGATGGATAAATGGATAAAGAAGCTGTATATATTTATACAGTGGAATATTATTCAGTCTTTAAAAAATGAGGAAATCTGACTATCTGCAACAACATGGATGGACCTTGAAGGCATCATGCTAAGTGAAATGTCAGACACTTATATATGGAATTTTCTTTTTAAGACCTTTATAGAAAAAAGATAAAACATATGGTTACCAGATGTGAAGGGCTGGGGAATGGGTTTTGAGGAATGTGGTCAAAAGGTACAAATTTCTAGTTATAAGATAAATAAATTACAGGGATGTAAAAGTGATTTCCCTGGTGGCTCAGTTGGTAAAGAGTCTGCCTGCAATGCAGGAGACCTGGGTTCGATCCCTCGGTTGGGAAGATCCCCTGGAGAAGGGAATGGCTACCCACTCCAGTATTCTTGCCTGGAGAATTTCATGGACAGAGGAGCCTGGTGGGCTACAGTCCATGGGGTCACAAAGAGTTGGACACGACTGAGTAACTAAGTTTCACTTTTAGGGATGTAAATACAGAACATAGTGACTATAGTTAACACTGCTGTATGATATATTAGAAAGTTGTTAAGAAAGTTAATCCTAAGAGTCCTCATCACAAGAATAAATTATTTTTTCTTTTTTGTCTCTTTTCTTCTTTCTTTTCTTTATATTGTACCCGTATGAGATGTTGGATGTTAGCTGAGCCTATTAAGATAATCATTACACAATATGTGTCAATCAAATCATCATGCCATACACCTTATTCAGTGACGTATGTCAATTTTTCTCAAACTGGTAAGAATAAAAAATTAGAAACAAACTATGGGTTTGTTGATGGATAATTAGATGAAAATAATGTCGTATATGCATACAATGGAATATCACTGAGCCTTAGAAAAGGAAATCCTTTCATTTGCAACAACGTGGGTGAATCCAGAGGGCATTATGCTAAGTGAAGTAAGCCAGACACAGAAAGACATTAATAAATCCCATATGATCTCACTTATATGTGGATCTTAAAGAGCTGAACCGATAGAAGCAGAGAGTGGAATAATGGTTACCAAAACTAGGAGGAGGGAGACATAGAGAGGTGATGGTAGTCGCTGTTGACACTCCCTCAATCATGTCCGACTCTTTGCGACCCCATGGACTATAGCACACCAGGCTTCTCTGTCCTTCACCATCTTTCAGAGCTTGCTCAAACTCATGTCCATTGAGTCCATGATGCCACCCAGCCCTCTCATCCTCTGTCTTCTCTTCCTGCCTTCAATTCTTCCCAGCATCAGGGTCTTTTCCAATGAGTCGGCTCTTTGCATCATGTAGCCAAAGTATTGGAGCTTCAACTTCAGCATCAGTCCTTCCAGTGAATATTCAGGATTGATTTCCTTTAGGATTGACTGGTGATGAGATGTGGTGGTTAAAGGCACAAAGTTTCAGAAAAGTAAAATGAATAAGTTCTGGAGATCTATTATTCAGCAGTCTCTATAGTTAACAATTCTTTGTTAAATACTTGAAAGTTGCTAAGAGTATTTCTCGTGTTGTGTATTTACTACTACTACTACTATTATTATTATTACTATTATTACTGCTAATAATAAAAGTGAGAGGGAATTTTGAGAGGTGAGGGATATGTTTATGATGTCGATGGTAGTGGTGCCTTCCTGGGTGTAAACATATGCCCATGTATATATATAAAATATGTACATATGTTTAAATATCAATCATATCGCAACAGAATAACTTTTAAAATAAAAGCACAATTAGGAACAGCCGAAGTTGACTATTATGTATTGGAGAAATAAAGTTTTGTTGTGTTAAAACAATAAACAAAATAAGGGGTATTACCTGTTATGCATGTGTGCATGCTCAGACGCTTTGGTCACGTGGACTCTTTGAGACCCTATAGACTGTAGCCCACCCCCGCCAGGCTCTTCTGTCCATGGGATTCTCCAGGGAAGAATATTGGAGTGGGTTGCCATGCTCTCCTCCGGGGGATCTTCCTGGCACAGGGATTGGACCCTCATCTCTTGCATGTCCTACCTCGGCAGGCAAGTTCTTCACCACAGCGCCACCTGGGAAGCTCATTATCTGTTAGAGCAGGTGGCAGCTGCACAGCGAGAGAAGCCACGGCTGCAACTGGAGAAAACCCTCCAGCAGCAAAAACAAATCAACTAACTTAAAAATTGTTAATAAATAGAAAACAAAATAGATAATCAATAAGGACCTACTGTATAGCACAGGGAATATTCTGTAATAACCTATAGGGGAAAATAATCTGAAAAAGAATGGAGAGATATATATATATATTCACTGCACATAACCTTGCTGTAGACCTGAAACTAATACAACATCGTAAATCAACTCTACTCCAATAAAAAATAAAAATTAAAAATAATACTAAAAGCAAGTATAAATCTCTTAAAATATAAATATGTTCTACCTAGATGTCTCCTCAAATGTTGCAGTGGTGGGGAGGAGGAGATAGGAAAGAATTGAGGTTTTCCATATGCTACAATAAATATGAAGACAGTGTAGTCAAGTCAGAGGGATTGTGATTGATTTATTACATTAGAGTTCCTTAAAAGTGTTTCATTGCCTTTTTAAAAAACCATCCAGTCGTTTTAAAAAATCCTTGTGAATACAGTTTCCAACACTATTATCAAGGATTCTTGACAGAGCTTCATTTTTAATGGCACTGTTATAAACAGGCTCCTTGATGGTTCTGTTGAGTTGGGAGATTGTCTTGCAAGCCAAAGACTGAAGGAGTCTGGGCTTCCATGGCGGCTCTGTGCAAAGACTAATCAGAAGTTAATTTGTGCGGAGTAATTGAAGAACTTTGGTTTTGCAGTGTGATGCTGACAGTACTTTTCAAAAGGGGCTACAATACCAATTGGCCTCTAAAATGTGTTTTCTCTTTTAAATCTGAAAAATGAGAAAAACAACTGAAGTGTCAGATAGTCCTTACACATCCAATGGGAAGACATGGCACTTATATATGCAATTCAAATTGGAAGGGAAAGATTGTGCCTCAGGCCAACTGAAAGGAAAATGCTGGTTTTCTAATTTGTAGAAAATGGAGATGAGCTCTCAGCTGGGTTGGCCAGAGTCCCCAGGAAACCTGGTAGCCCGGGAAAGATTCTGAGATGCAAAAAAGGTGTGTTTGGGCCAATATTGCCGCCCTCTCTTCTGCCTACCACCCACCCACTGTAGAGAAAAATACAAGAAATCCAGTCCCCCACCCCCTCCAGGGTATGGAAAAAACCCATTGTGCTCTAGAAATAAATGCATAATTACTTCACTTCAGTGGAGTCTGACTCTTTGCAACCCTATGGACTGCAGCCCTCCAGGCTCCTCTGCCTATGGGATTCTCCAGGCAAGAATACTGGAGTAGGTTGCCATTTCCTTCTTCATCAGATCTTAACTGATCTAGGAACTGAACCCACATCTCCTGCACCTCCTGCATTGGCAGGTGGATTCTTTTCCACTAGCATCACCTAGGAAGACTGCAAATGCTTACACCTCAATCCAATTCCACAAACATTCACTGAGTGCTTACCTGGTCGCTGGTACCATTCCAGATGCTGTTGGGATACAGAGATGAATAAGGCATAACATTTACCTGAATAGAAGGGACACAGGAAAATAGAAACATAGCAGATAATAGAAGTGCTGGGAGGGTTTGATGAGACATCAATTATTTATACCCACCCAGCATCCCCTCTTCTGGGGACAAGCACCTTAATTCAAGCAAATTGTCCTTCCGGTCAAGTGAGGCTGACCTCTGACTCGCCTGACTTGTTTCCTGCCTCCGTTGATGGGCACACTGACAGACACCACCAGCGTATTCCACTTTCCTGGCCCTGGTGGGCAGTGCAGACATGGACACTGGACCTAAGTCAGGCCAATCAAGCTCAAGTCTGGAACTTTAGCTGGAACTGTTGAGAAAGAGGTGCTGAACTTTCCCTGGGCCTGCTCAGCCAATGGCTGCAAGTCCAGAGCCGCTGGTTGTCAGGCTGCCCCTGAGGATGAAGACAGAGGAGCAGAGAGTTGAGAGATGGACAGACACAGTCACCTGATGACATGGTGGAACCTCTGCACACATCTATGTCTGGGGCCTTTTCACCCTGGACATTTGAGGAAAATGAGCCACTTCCAACTAATAAGGGTCCTGTTTGTTATCAGTACACTGTGGTTAGATTAAGGCATACTTTTAGGAATCAGGGGTGGCATATGCACAGCTTGAAGGGGCACACAATATGTGGCACTCCACATGCCTTTCTCGTCCTCGATTTCATTCTAAGCCCAGTGCCTTCAGCAGTTCCTTGGAAGGACTTTGCCTTAGTTTGTGTCACATGACCCTGAGTGCTGGTCACTCGCCCCATTTACTCTTTTTGTTTTTTGTTCATCTGCACAGGTTCTTAGTTGTGGCACTCAGATCTTCATTGCAGCATGCCGGATCTTCAGTAGTGGCATATGGGATCTAGCTCCCTGACCAGGGATCAAACCCAAGCCCCCTGCATTGGGAGTACAGAGTCTTAGCTGCTGAACCAGCAGGGAAGTCTGGTCCCCTTTACTCTAAGACCTCCTGCCCTGCCTTCTTCTGTATCCCAGGGAACTGACCTCAGCAAATTATGGCAGTCATGTTCCTTAGCAACAGGTTTCTGGTGAGAGTCTCATGAGAAACCCAAAAAAAGATTGCATGGTGGGAGAAGGGAAGAAGCTAAAATGTTTATACCACTCCTCGCTTCGGACTCTAAAGTCTGGCTTGCTGCGGTCCATGGGGTCACATAGAGTAGGATACTGAACAAAATTCCCTGTGGCACCAGATTTCTCTACCATGGCTCCAGCTCCTGCCAGGTGGCCCTTCTCCTGGGCACCAGTAACACTTCCTACCTTCTTTGTCCCTCCAGCCCTATGAGCAGAAGTGACTTCCTGCCCTTACTAAATCTGAGTGGCTGTACCATCCCTTATGAACACTTTCAGCCCTTCCAACATTTTTCTATTTGGTTCTCTATGTTAATTGCCCTCTATTGAATTATCTGTCATGGGTTCTGTTCCCATTATCTATTGCTATGTAACAAACCTAAACTTACTGGTTTTAAACAACAGCAATCTTTCTAATATCCCTTGTGTCTTCTGTGTGTCAGAATGAGGGCAATGGAAAAATAAGATCACCTGCCATAAAAGAAGGCACCCTAAAACCAAATGCAAGATAATATTATTAAATTCTAGCAAGATAACATTGACTGCTGAAGGCTCTTAGCCTAAGCCCAATCCTCTCTTTGTTGAAATAGGAAATTAGCAAGACAAGCACCAAACTGAGATCCTCAAAAGGGCTGGAAGGGAATTTCCTTCTCGTGATAGAAATCGATGGGGATGTCTTAAAAGTCTGTACTATGGAAAATCATCTCTCCTGCCATCTAAATATCAGCTTGTGTGCCATGGAGGTGCACATCCCAGATTTGGGGGAGCAGTTGGGGTCAGCACAGGGTTCCTGGCAGAGAACAGAAGTCCAGTTAAGCTAGCTGGAATGACAAGGGCTTTGTTTTAAGAAAGAAGAACCAAAGCCTCCACCACATCCATTTCCAGAAGGTTGCTCTGCTCTGCCTGCAAGTAGTCCATCCCAATTGCTTATCCTTGGCATCTAAATAGCCTGCTAGATCCAATAATACCTGCTAGAGGTCCATTCATTTAATTCTAAAAGTGAGGAAAGAAGATCCTATTGGCTCGTCTTGGGTGAGGAATCCAGCTCTGACTCAACCAGTCATAGTCTGGGAGTCTTGGTGTGTAGGCAGCCAGAAGACATTGAGCCCAAGCCTTGGAGGGAGCTGGTAGTGGCTTAAAGGCCACTGTAGAAATTAGGCACTTATTTCTGTCCAATTCTTCAAAGCCACGGACAAACTAAGGAGGGCCTGAGATGACGCAGTTGCCATGGGTCTGTGCCTGATGATCACTGAAGTTTCAGGCCCCCGCCTAGATGCCACTTGTCCTCCGGCCAGTTGTTGATGGAGCTGTAGTTTTGCATAGGTCCAGGGGATCTCCCCAACCTAGGGATCGACCCCAGGTCTCCTACAGTGTATAAGGTTGCTCACTTCTGGGTAAACATACCAACAGAAATACACATGCAGTTCTCTGCAACTACTCAAAAGTTATTTTTAAGTGAATTTTTTTTCATTTGTTTTATGTCCCTCTACATCAGGTTGTTCTTATAGTCTCACATTCTTAAATTCCCAGAAGCAAAAAGTGATAATGACTTACACTGTGTCCTGTACCGACTTGTCAAATTGTTCAGTATTAGGCTCACAACCTGGAATGCTGCAGGGAAGTAATTAGAATGATTTTCACTCACCTTTCTGCTCTCTGTTATTAACGATGTTTAAACAGCTAAGATGACGGTTCCTTTCTCCTAACCCCCAAATACCTGTTTATGTCTTCCTAACAGTTACACCATTTTGTCCTTTTCAAAATGGTGGCAACATATCATTATATCTTTATCCCTTCCCCTATGATCAGTTGGGAAATTGATCTCCAGGCTGCAACCCTAATATCAGCTCATGTGAGAGCCTAGATCAGAGACCACAAATAGGTTTTATTTTACATGCCAAATCTAATTAGTGTTGGAGACTGTATGGAAAATTGTGCTGAAAAAGATTATGAGGTTCTATCCAAGTTGAGCCAGAAGCAGTGCTAGGATCAATTGATGATGTCTACCAGATGCTTTTGAAGAAGCATGGTGTTGGAGAAGGCTCTTGAGAGTCCCTTGGACTGCAAGGAGATCCAACCAGTCCATTCTGAAGGAGATCAGCCCTGGGATTTCTTTGGAAGGAATGATGCTAAAGCTGAAACTCCAGTACTTTGGCCACCTCATGCGAAGAGTTGACTCATTGGAAAAGAGTCTCATGCTGGGAGGGATTGGGGGCAGGAGGAGAAGGGGACGATGGAGGATAAGATGGCTGGATGGCATCACTGACTCCATGGACATGAGTTTGAGTGAACTCCAGGAGTTGGTGATGGACAGGGAGGCCTGGCGTGCTGGGATTCATGGGGTCGCAAAGAGTCAGACACGACTGAGCGACTGAACTGAACTGAAGTGAACCAGAGGCAGAGAAAAAGAACACTGACATCATTTGTGCATGCTTGCCATCTCAGACCAAGACATGACACCACAGGTCCAGGTATAACTCCTGGGAGTGTACAAACAGCATTTAATTTTAAAGATCTCATTAGGTCCCCACAATACCTCGATGAAGTAGGTAGGGCTTAAATTATTCTGACCACTTTAGAGATTGGGAAAATTGCAATACCAAGGCTCCTTTGAAAAGAAAAACCATAGAACCAGAATTTCTGTGCATCTGACTCCTCCTGAGAGAGAAGCCCACAGAGATGTGGGGAAAGGCCCAACATGGACGACCCCATGATATCCTATCATTTTCTTCTGTTCTGTAGTGATCTTGTGAATTCATTAATCATTTAAATATTCCCTCTTATTGCAGATGGATTTTTGCCATATGGTGGAGATCATGGCTAAATCCTCGTTCCATCACCCAAAAATAAGAATGAGCACTTTCCTACTAGTTGACTTGGAAAACTCCCAGGGAAGCATTCTAACTGGCCCAGCTCGGGTCAGGTGCCCACCTCTTAGGTCAATTACTGTCACCAGGATGGTGATGGATGGCTTAACTCTCCCCCACTCTCTTTGACTTCCCTTATGGCTCAGTTGGTAAAGAATCTGCCTGCAGTGCGAGAGACCTGGGTTGGGAAAAGCCCTGGAGAATGGAAAGGCTACCCACTCCAGTATTCTGGCCTGGAGAATTCCATGGACTGTGTAGTCCATGGGGTCACAAACAGTCGGACATGACTGAGCCACTTTCACTTTCACTCTCTTTGAGGGCTCTGTCACTAAAAGAGGAAGTGAGCTCTCCAGGATTTGTTGTAAGCCAGGCAGCCACCCCCAAATCTACAGGTAACAGACCCTTTCCTCCCAAACTGCGCATACTCACAAGCGTGCAGTTTTTCACATACGATGGTAACGAGTTGTCAGACCCTTCAGGCCCCTTCTGGTCCCTTAAGTTAACCCTGTTTACCAAAAATTTGAATTGTCAGTGGAAGAGTTCCAAATGGCTGATAATCTGTAGGGTCTGTTTCCTCCCAGTAGCCCTTCAAATCCTATCCAGCTTTATTCTCCTAATCTGTCCCCTTTTTAGCCCACCCTGGATCTTCATCTCCATCTTCACTTCCTTCCCCCTTCCTAGCACTCACTAGTCCAACCCCACTAGGAAGACAGGAGGCCATTGCTGTGCAGGGAGACCTGGAAAGAACCGCAAGCTGTTCATCAACTTTGCACTTCACCAGGGAGTTAAAGGGCAGTGGTTCAGACAGTAAAGATTCTGCCTGCAATGCAGGAAACCGGGGTTCAATCCTTGGGTTGGGAAGATCCCCTGGAGAAGGAAATGGCAATCCACTCCAGTATTCTTGCCTGAAAAGTCCCATGGACAGAGGAGCCTGGGGGGCTGCAGTCCATGGGGTCGCAAAGAGTTGGACACGTCTGAGTGATTAACACTTTCAGGGAGTTAAAACACTGACAGTGAATTACCAATTGTAGAAGTACAGAAATAAGAGATTTGCTCTCAGAAAAGAGGGTGGTAGTTTCTTTAAAAAAAGGAAATGAATATTTTTTTAACATGTCATAAACAGCCTGGTGGGCTGCCGTCTCTGGGGTCGCACAGAGTCAGACACGACTGAAGCGACTTAGCAGCAGCAGCAACAAACAGTCATTTGAAAACTGCCCCAGAACAAATTGGAAGCCAGGACAATTCCCAGGCATTCACTTGTTAGAGCTGGAAGCCACATGTACACCCACACTGCATTCTTTCCACATGCATATTTACACACAATGTACATAAAGAATGACCTCCTTTCCCGCTCCGCCCTTCCACCGCCTGCAATGGTAACATTTACTGGAGATTTTATTACAAAAGCCACAAAATGAAATTCTAATCAATAAGAGTTTGCAGGATGGTGAAAAAAAAAAAAAGAATACATTCATAGGTAAAAGATGTTATTATCTCAGTTCAGTAACTATGAAAGAGAAATAGATGAAAAAATCTGGGTTTTATATTAAAAACCGGCACAGCTGTAGAGTTACATAATAAAGTATTGCCTGTATCCATGGAAATGGAGAGTAATTGATGCACCACAAGTTATTTTTATAAACCCAAACAAAAAAATTCCATCAGAAATGTCTTTCCCCGTTTTGGGGGCATTGTATATTTTGTATCTGTACATAATGCACACATTGAGAGTGTGAATGCACTCATTATTGATCAGCCGTGTTGAATAGGGCATGCTGCTTTCCCTGAATATTCAAGATTAGAATCCTGCGGCCTAGCTCCCACTCCTTCTTCAAAGACTTCCTCTGAATAAATCGTGCAGTGCTTTAAAATTCAGGCAGTTCCAACTCAGGGGAATAAAGGAGCCCATTCCTGGGGCTGGAGATGTCCGGAGGGAGCGAGTTTGGAAGATGGAGATTCTGCAAAACTCATACTCTTGACTCCCGCGAAGTACCGGCTAGTGGCTCGCCCCTCTCCTCTCCCCCAAAATATCCACACAGCGCTCAGCACAGAGCCGGTCCTTCAAAAGAGCCAGGATGCACAGCCCATTGCAGTTTCCCTAATTAAAATACAGATTCCAGGGGACTTCTCTGGTGGTCCAGTGGTTAAGAATCTTCCTTCCGATGCTGGGGACGCGGGTTCCATCCCTGGTCAGGGAACTAAGATCGCACATGTTGTCGGGCAACTGGACAGCCCACGGGCTCCAACTACTGAGCCTGTGCCCTCTAGAGCGCATGCTCAGAAATAGAAGGCGCCCCCACTTGCAGAAAGCCGGTGTGCCACATTGAAGAGCTGGTGTGTTGCAGTGATGACCCAGCAAAGACAAAATTTTAAAAATAATAATAGACCCTCCGCTTCCCCCCCTTCCCCTTCCTTCTCCCTCCCTCCCTTCTCCCTAACCCCCTCCCCCATAGCCTCCTCCCCAAATTCTCCATCCCCTTCCCTCCTCGGCTTGGAGGACCCCACTATAGCCCAACCTGTCTCGGCCCGCAACCTCGGCAAAGCCGTCTGTGCCACTACCTGCCCATGTGGGCCCCTGCGGGCTGCCCACGCCTGTCCCGCAGCTCCCTGTTCCGCTGGGCTTTCCCCTCGTCGTCGTGGGTGGCTTTGTGAGCCTCCGGCTTCGTGCCCCTCTCTGCAGGCTCCTCTGCCACTCGGGGCCCCTGTTCCCCCTCCCGGTGGCGGGGTGCTGCCCCCGGGGGGCTGGCGGAGCTGGGCCGCTGGGGCCCCGGGGCCAGCGGTGCCGGGGTCATCGGGATGATGTGGACTCAGTGTCTGCTGGGGCTGCGCAAGTCCGTGGCTTTCGCTGCCAAGCTCTGGAGCTTCTTCATTTACCTTTTGCAGAGGCAGATCCGCACGGTAATTCAGTACCAAACTGTCAAATATGACATCCTTCCCTTATCTCCTGCGTCCCGGAATTGGCTAAGCCGGGTGAAGAGGAAGATCCTGGTGCTGGATCTGGATGAGACACTTATTCACTCCCATCATGATGGAGTCCTGAGGCCCACAGTCTGGCCTGGAACGCCTCCTGACTTCATTCTCAAGGTGGTAATAGACAAACATCCCGTCCGGTTTTTTGTACATAAGAGGCCCCATGTGGATTTCTTCTTAGAAGTGGTGAGCCAGTGGTACGAGTTGGTGGTGTTCACAACAAGCATGGAGATTTATGGCTCTGCTGTGGCAGATAAACTGGATAATAGCAGAAGCATTCTCAAGAGGAGATACTACAGACAGCACTGCACTTTGGAATGGGGCAGCTATATCAAGGACCTCTCTGCAGTCCACAGTGACCTCTCCAGCGTTGTGATCCTGGATAACTCCCCAGGGGCTTACAGGAGCCATCCAGACAATGCCATCCCCATCAAATCCTGGTTCAGTGATCTCAGTGATACCACCCTTCTCAACCTGATTCCAGTGCTGGATGCCCTCAGGTTCACCGCTGTTGTTTGTTCTGTGCTGAGCCGAAACCTTCACCAATATAGGCCCTGGTGACAGCTGCTCCCCCTCCACCTGAGTTGGGGTGGAGGGGAAGGGGAGGGTGAGCCCTCGGGATGCCGTCTGATGCCCTGTCCAACGGTGAGGACTGCCTGGGCAGGGTCTGCCCCCCTCCCATCCCTCTCTCCCCTGGGAGCCTTGCACTCCCTATGGAATCTGGATGGACACAAGGGCCAGATCCTGAAGCAGCCTCACTCTAACTTCGTGTTCGCACTCCTGGAAACCCCAGACTGGGACATAAGCAGAGACCTAGGAGAGCCCCAACAGTGTCTGGTGGAGAGACACGACTGGCCAGAGTGAGACAGACATTCGGTAATCTGGGAGACTCAAAAGAGAAGCCAAACCAGCTTTGTTATGATTTGATTTTTTTAAAACTCTTGTGCAAAACTGATCTAATTCTTCACTCCAAGGGCTGGGCTGTGGGTGGGAAACTGGGATTTTGGGCCACTGGACTTCCCCCAGACTTGTCGTCTCCCTTACTTTCCCTCTATTTGCCCTTCCTCCTAGATTCCCTCAGATCTATAACCAGCTTTCTCTCTCTTTTTTCCTTTCCTCTCTTTTAAACCATGCATTATAACTTTGAAACCAAATAATAATAATAAATTTAAATTTAAAAAATTTAAATACAGATTCCAGGACTCCCCCTTTAATCCATGGATTGGATTCTTCAGAGGAGAGACCAAAAAAATCTGTAAAATCTATATGCCTCCCCAAGGTAACTTGTCAGGCAAATTGGAGAAATATAAATACACGACTGGCTTCACAGGTGTGTGAGACATGCAGCTGAACAGAGCTCTGAGCTCAGCGGGGGTCCTTGCTCTCAGTTTATTCCACTGCTGTCTTCCCCTTAAAATTCTTCATAATTTTTAGAAATCCCACCTTATCCTTGAAGCCATTCACAATCCCCCTTCCATGCAAGGATGTGCTAGACTTCAACCCAGGCCATTTATTAACATGCACTTGTTCCGACTTCATCGTGAGCTCCCTTTTCCTGCATGTTTAGTGAACTTTCAAGTCATCTGCAAGCTCCTTGCGATTGTAGGCTTTGCCAAAGTCTATCTCTTTTCATGGTCTCAGCACATGCATGCCCACAGTCACCAGATTGGAAGTGTAGAGATCCCCACACCCACGGGGCAATTCCAGAACTATCCCATTGCCCTATTTCTACTTCTAGAATATCCAGACTCAGCTTCTCACATCCTCGCTGGGTCTCCTCTTATACTGACTTTTCTTGACCCACAACTTCCTTGTCTTTAAACCTTTGTCCCTTGTACATGACACTAACAAACAGAGTGGCCACACCCAGGCTCTCTGTGTATTCTCTCCTCCTCCTATCACAAGAACGCTGTCAGACAGCATGAACTAGCTCTTAGTCACATGGAGTGTCCCTCGTCCCTGGCAAAGTGCTTTGTGCATTGTAGGGTCCCCAAACTGATATTAGAGTGTTAACTCTAATGTGTTCAATGTCAGAGTATTAACATAAAGAAGGAAGGCAGTATGGAGAGAGTTCTTCACAGTAAAGTTGGAAATGCTTTCTTTGTGTAGACATTGCCTCTCTGACAAGGGTCTATTTATGCTTGGAAAATTAGGACATGGTCTACCCTGGTCTCTTCATGCATATTGTGAAATAGCATTATTGAGAGAGAGAGAGATGGAGTTCAGAGTGTGTTCCAGTCTACAAAGGAAGAAATTCCAGCTCATCATAAAGTATGAGTTTGGAATTGTTGTTGTTGTTATTTCCACTAAATAGAAGCTCCCAAATTCTAGATGAGCAAACATTTCCTGGAAAACTAGCACTCAACAAAACAAAACCCTGATTTGTTGTGTTGGTCAATTTCTATGGAGTAAATATCCCCACTACAGCCAATTTCAAGCTACCCTGGATTTTACAATTGACTTGCAGAATTTCCAAAGCTTGCATAAATCTGGACAAGCTAGTTCTAGCACCCCATTTTGCAAACCACTGTCCCTGGTGCTGTGAAAAATACAAGCCCCTTTCCCTGACCTCAGTAAGCCTATAATCTAGTGGAGACACAGACATACTTACTTTGATAAATTACTTTATTTTTCCTAGAGAAATATACATCAGACTTGGTACTGAATATTTACTGATATTTGGAGCCCATCAGGGTATATGCAATGAGTTTCCCAAAGATTTGATTCTCAGAGATTGATAGGCTGCCAATTTGTAACAATGCAGCTATAACATTATCTACTTTAAATGTTCTACCTTATTACATTCTCAAAACCCGCATTCTAATAGAGTTCTTGGGTAATTGTTTTTCAACATGAAGGCATTTGTGCTAGACACAACTAGTCTTTCAAGACATTTAAAGACCATTAGCAAAAAAAATAAGTTCCCACTCCAACAGAAATTCTTTTGATGGAACAAGATAAATTCCTCTATTTGCTCTCAGATTTTGCATTATTTATGAACAAATCGCATGGGGAGGGGGCAGCAAATAGAGATGAAAGCATGTTTCAGGAACACACGCTGATGTTATGTACCACACATACTGAACATACTCCGCTGTTCCTTAGTCAGACGTGTAAAATGACATCTGTGATAACACAGCTCACTCAGTACTGAAACTAGTAAAGAACCTGCAGAGATTTCTGTCCCCATAATGGGTGAAGTCTTTAGGATTTGGGTTTGTCTTGCAAGCAAATTTTAGGAGAAAAACCAAGACTAAAAGTCAGAATGAGAAGAGGTTTCCTTTAGCAAGTTTCCTTAAGAGCAAACTGTTCTTTGATGATGAGTCTTATAAAGGCAGAGGTCCCCCATCTCTGGGGTCTAATTCCTGATGATCTGAAGTGGACCTGATGTAATAATAATAGAAATAAAGTGCACAATAAATGTGATGCACTCGAATCATCCCGAAACCATCTACCACCACCACCACCCCCATCGACTGTGGAAAAATAGTTGCTGTTGTTGTTCAGTCACTAAGTTGTGTCCAACTCCGTGACCCCATGAACTTTAGCATGCCAGGCTTCCGCATCCTTCACCATCTCCCAGAGTTTGCTCAAACTCATGTCCACTGAGTCAGACAGAGGTTCATAACATTGTACAAGAGATGGTGACAAAACCATCCCAGAGAGAAAGAAACGCAAGCAGGTAAAATGGTTGTCTGAGGAGCCCTTACAAATAGCTAAGAAAAGAAGAGAAGCAAAAGCCAAAGGAGAAAGGTAAAGATATACCCAACTGAGTGCAGAGTTTCAGAGAATAGCAAGGAGAGATAAGAGAGCCTTCTTAAATGAACAGTGCAAAGAAATAGAAGAAAACATTAGAATGGGGAAGACTAGGGATCTCTTCAAGAAAATTGGAGATACCAAGGGAACAATCCATGCAAAGATGGGCACATTAAAGGACAGAAACTTTCCTAAAAGGACCTAAAAGAAGCAAAATAGATTAAGAGGTGGCAAGAATATGTGGAAGAACTGTACAAAAAAAGTCTTAATGACCCAGATAACCATGATGTAGTAGTTACTCACCTAGAGCCAGACATCCTGGAGTGTGAAGTCTAGGGGGCCTTGGGAAACATTACTAGGAACAAAGCTAGTGGAGGTGATGGAATTCCAACTGACCTACTGAAAATCCTAAAAGATGATGCTGTTAAAGTGGAAAAATTATCTTCTGTGAAACCAGTCCCTGGTGCCAAAAAAGTTGGGGACCACTGCATAAGGATTCAAGGTCTAAAAATGAAAGAATGCCATGTTCAATGGAGCTCATTTTGAATTTGGCTACAAGTTTTTTTCTTTCAAACTGTGCTCATTTTTTTTCTTTCCTGTTGTGGCCACCAATCTCTCCTGCCCCCTCTCTCTTTCTCTCAGCTTCTGCATCTCTTTCCAACTGGGAATACATTCTTCTGTGACCCTAGAACTTCTATAGCTTCTATCTATCTCCATCCGAGACATGCCTCCCACAGCCTTTAGTGTCAGCCTGGGAAAGCAAACAAGTCCATGAGGCTTTGTTGCCACACATCTGTGGACGGATTCAAGTTCCTTCTCCATCTTCCCTCCATCTCCTGCATTCCACTAACTGAGTACATTGAGTAAATTTCTCAGACTTCTGAAGGAGTTTTCCCATCTCTCAAATGGGTACACTGTAGTTCATAATAAATGTTTTTAATTATCCAGCACAAATGCATTCATGACGGTTGGTGTAATCTTGCCAGCCATGGGGAATCTCTCCCACATCTTGTTTTTCAATAGATTCCACTAGGTAAGTACTTCATCATCCTCACCAAACTGAGCCTACTTGAGGCAGCCTCCATTCATACTCCTTCATCACAGTCACCTTTGAGTGCTGACCAACGCTGGAACAACGCAATAGTGCTTTTTATGCTGGAACATTCTTAAGGAGAAGTAGCATGACTGTCTTTCTCACTGCTCTATGCTTCTGTATAGTGCTAACAAAAGGAACACCTACAAGAAGTATTTGTTAGATGAAGAACAAGCATCGAAGTAATAGCTTAATTAATACAGTTTGTAAGAAATGATGCATAAATCAATGGTGACCCATTGCAAGTTCTTGAAAGTTCTTGTACACCATTGTATGCCTGGTGTTTAGTATGATCATGCTTAGTAAATGATTAGCAAGTAAATTATTCAGTGGATGAGCCAGAAGCCTTGTCTCTCCTATTGCTCTATGGAAGGCAACCTGAACTGCCAAAATACCTCCGGAATGTGTGAATTTAGTTCAGTTTAGTTCAGTTACTCAGTCATGTCTGACTCTTTGCAACCTCATGGCCTGCAGCACACCAGGCCTCCCTGTCCACCACCAAATCCCGGAGTTTACTAAACTCATGTCCATTGAGTCAGTGACGCCATCCAACCATCTCATCCTCTGTTGTCCCCTCCTCCTCCTGCCTTCACTCTTTCTCAACATCAGGGTCTTTTCAAATGAATCAGTTCTTCATATCAGGTGGCCGAAGAATTGGAGTTTCAGCTTCAACATCAGTCCTTCCAATGAATATTCAGGACTGCTTTCCTTTAGGATGGACTGGTTGGTACTCCTTGCTGTCCAAGGGACTCTCAAGAGCCTTCTCCAACACCACAGTTCAAAAGGATCACTCTTTGGCACTCAGTTTTCTGTATAGTCCAACTCTCACATCCATACATGAATACTGGAAAAATCATGGCTTTGACTAAACAGACCCTTGTTGGCAAAGTAATGTCTGCTTTTTAATATGCTATGTAGGTAGGTCATAACTTTTCTTCAAAGGAGCAAGCATCCTTTAATTTCATGACTGCAGTCACCATCTGCAGTGACTTTGGAGCCCAAGAAAAAAAAGTCTGTCACTGTTTCCACTGTTTCCCCGTCTATTTGTCATGAAGTGATGGAACCAGATGCCAAGATCTTAGTCTTCTGAATGTTGAGTTTTAAGCCAACTTTTTCACTCTCCTCTTTCACTTTCATCAACAGGCTCTTTAGCTCTTCACTTTCTGCCATAAGGGTGGTGTCATCTGTATCTCTGAGGTTATTGATATTTCTCCTGGCAATCTTGATTTCAGCTTGTGCCTCATCCACTCCAGCATTTCTCATGATGTACTCTGAATAAAGTTAAATAAGCAGGGTGACAATATAAAGCCTTGACATACTTCTTTCCCAATTTGGAACCAGTCTGTTGTTCCATGTCCAGTTCTAACTGTTGCTTCTTGACCTGCATCCAGATTTCTCAGGGGGCAGCTTAGGTGGTCTGGTACTCCCATCTCTTGAAGATTTTCCACAGTTTGTTGTGATCCACACAGTCAAAGGCTTTGGCATAGTCATTAAACAGAAGTAGATGTTTTTCTGGAACTTTCTTCCTTTTTCAATGATCCAAAGGATGTTGGCAATTTGATCTCTGGTTCCTCTGCCTTTTCTAAATCTAGCTTCAACATCTGGAAGTTCCCAGTTCATGAACTCTTAAAGCCTGGCTTGGAGAATTTTGAGCATTGCTTTGCTAGTGTGTGAGATGAATGCAATTGTGGAGCAGTTTGAACATTCTTTAGCACTGCCTTTCTTTGGGATTGGAATGAAAATTGACCTTTTCCAGTCCTTTGGTCATTGCTGAGTTTTCCAAATTTGTTGGCATATTGAGTGCAGCACTTTCACAGCATCATCTTTTAGGGTTTGAAATCATTCAACTGGAATTCCATCACCTCCACTAGCTTTGTTCATAGTGATGCTTCCTAAGGCCCACTTGACTTCACATTTAAGGATATCTGGCTCTAGGTGAGTGATCCCACCATCGTAGTTCTCTGGGTCATGAAGATCTTTTTTGTATAGTCGGACATGACTGAGAGATTTCACTTTCACTTTCTGTTTATTCTTGCCACCTCTTCTTGATATCTTCTGCTTCTGTTAGGTTTATACCATTTCTTCTGTTAGGTCCTTTATCGAGCCCATCTTTGCATGAAATGTTCCTTTGGTATCTCTAATTTTCTTGAAGAGATCTCTAGTCTTTCCCATTCTATTGTTTTCCTCTATTTCTTTGCATTGATCACTGAGGAAGGCTTTCTTATCTCTCCTTGCTATTTTGGAACTCTGCATTCAAATGGGTATATCTTTTCTTTTCTCCTTTGCCTTTAGCTTTTCTTCTTTTCTCAGCTATTTCTAAGGCCTCCTCAGACAACCATTTTGCCTTTTTGCATTTCTTTTTCTTGGGGATAGTCTTGATCACTGCCTCCTGTACAGTGTCATGAACCTCCATCCATAGTTCTTCAGGCACTCTATCAGATCTAATCCCTTGAATCTATTTGTCACTTCCACTGTAAAATCATAAGGGATTTGATTTAGGTCATACCTGGATGGTCTAGGGGTTTTCCCTACTTTCTTCAATTAAGTCTGAATTTGGCAATAAGGAGTTCATGATCTGAGCCACAGTCAGCTTCCAGTCTTGTTTTTGCTCACTGTATTGAGCTTCTCCATCTTTGGCTGCAAAGAATATAATCAATCTGATTTTGGTATTGACCATCTGGTGGTATCCATGTGTAGAGTCTTCTCTTGTGTTGTTGAAGAGGGTGTTCGCTATGATTAGTGTGTTCTCTTGGCAAAACTCTGTTAGCCTTTGTCCTGCCTAATTTTTACTCCAAGGCCAAATTTGCCTGTTACTCCAGGTGTTTCTTGATGTCCTATTTTTGCATTCCAGTCCCCTATAATGAAAAGAACGTCTTTTGGGGGTATTAGTTCTAGAAGGTCTTCATAGAACTGTTCAACTTCAGCTTCTTAACATTTTGCTATTAGAATCAATGGGACATAGATCACACAAAAACAGATGAGTTTTCCCTAGATTAGTGATTCCCAACAGGGTAAAATTTTGCTTTCTAGAGGATATTTAGCAATGTCTGGAAATATTTTTCATTATCATGTTGAGAGATTGCTGAGGGTGCGTGCTAAGTTGCTTCAGTTGTGTGCAACTCTTTGGGACCCTATGGACTGTAACCCACCAAGCTCCTCTGTCTATGGGATTCTCCAGGCAAGGATACTGGGGTGGGTTGCCATGCCCTCCTACAGAGGATCTCCCAGAGCCAGGGATCAAACCGGGTGATCTTATGTCTCTTATGTCTCCTGCATTGGCAGGCAGTCTTTACCACTAGTGCCACCTGAGAAGCCCAGAGGGACTGCTGCTGCTGCTGCTGCTAAGTCGCTTCAGTCGTGTCCGACTCTGTGCGACCCCATAGACGGCAGCCCACCAGGCTCCCCATCCTTGGGATTCTCCAGGCAAGAACACTGGAGTGGGTTGCCATTTCCTTCTCCAATGCATGAAAGTGAAAAGTGAAAGTGAAGTCTCTCAGTCATGTCTGACTCCTAGCGACCCCATGGACTGCAGCCTACCAGGCCCCTCCATCCATGGGATTTTCCAGGCAAGAGTACTGGAGTGGGGTGCCATGGTGTCTAATGAGTAGAGAATAGCGACGCTACTCAACATCCTACAATGCATAGGACAGTCACCTTAACAGGGAAATATATTGCCTCCAATGTCAATAATGCAGCAGCTGAGAAACACTGCTGTGAATGATCAGCTATGGGGAGATTTTTTTTTCATATCAACATATGAATGTGTGAATCAAAATAATTGAGACTTTATCATGCCTGCCTCATTCACAGAATCACAGAAAGTCAAGGCTGAAGGGAACACTGCTGCTGCTGCTGCTGCTGCTGCTAAGTCGCTTCAGTCGTGTCCGACTCTGTGCAACCCCATAGATGGCAGCCCACCAGGCTCCCCCGTCCCTGGGAGTCTCCAGGCAAGAACACTGGAGTAGGTTGCCATTTCCTTCTCCAATGCATGAAAGTGAAAAGTGAAAGTGAAGTCGCTCAGTCGTGTCCGACTCTAGCGACCCCATGGACTGCAGCCCACCAGGCTCCCCTGTCCATGGGACCTTCCAGGCAAAAGTACTGGAGTGGGGTGCCATTGCCTTCTCCGATGATCAAATCCAAACTTTTCATTTTACAATGGGGACCATGCAAGTCCAGAAAGGGAAGAGAAGGCTCCAAGCTACACAGCTGGTAATTGGCCAACCCAGGGCAGGAAGCCAGGGTTCCACTGCCCAGGTCCTTCTCAAGGCATTTCCCTCTCCTTTCCAATGTGTCAGCAATGGAACCTCCTTTTAACTCTCCCCTGCAGGCTCAGCCCCAGCCCAGAGGCTGCAGCCCAATTATTCCTGAATTGGGCACCATTCAGGGCACCTGAGTTG
Organism: Bos javanicus; assembly: GCF_032452875.1. Classification (NCBI taxonomy): domain Eukaryota; kingdom Metazoa; phylum Chordata; class Mammalia; order Artiodactyla; family Bovidae; genus Bos; species Bos javanicus. The sequence continues at coordinate 21,369,381 of NC_083885.1, forward strand.
GAGAGCACCATCTCCCCAACTCCCTTTATTCACATCCTACACTGATGACTTTTACTGCATCTATGAACCACCAGTGGGCTTCCCTGGTGGTTCAGTGGTAAAGAATTAACCTGTCAATGCAGGAGACATGGGTTCAATCCCTGGGCTGGAAAAATCCCCTGGAGAAGGAAATGGCTCCAGTATTCTTGCCTGGGAAATGCCATGGACAGAGGAGCCTGGGGTGCTACAGTTCCTGGGGTCCCAAAAGAGTCAGACACAACTTAACGACTAAACAATGACATGAAGCACCAGTTCTGTTATTTATATAATATTCATTTAAATGGACACTAACAGACTTCCCCAGTGGTCCAGTGGTTAAGAATCTGCCTGCTAATGCAGGGGACATGGGTTCAATCCTTGGTCTGGGAAGATTCCACATGCAACTGGGCAATTAGACCAATGTCCCTCAACTACTGAGCCCATGCTCTAGAGCCCGCGCTGCAACAAGAAAAGCTGTCACTGCAATGAGAAGCCCGCTCGCCTCAACTAGAGAAAGCCTGTGTGCAGCAACACAGACCCTGTGCAGCCAGAAATGAATAAGTAAATAAAGAGAAATTATAAAAATAAATGGACACTGTCTTTTTTCTTTAAAAAAAGTTTAATAAGAAAATCTTTCATCAGAACTGTGAGTAAAAGCTGATACCATTTGCCGTAATTAAAGGGACCTAAAAATTGGCACAATACAAACAAAAATGTTGTTCAATGCTAGGTGGATACTGTTGCACCTGTAAGTCTCTAAGTCTGAGACCCTTTGTTAAAGAGGGAGATTTACAAACCTAGGAGGTACTAAGGACATGTGGGTAGCAAACAGAGATTTTCTCCTTAATATAGTGAAAGGTATTAGAAAAGAAAAGGGAATGCTTTTCTCATCAATTGCTTCAATATTATTTATCAGTGTGCCCAGATACACCTTAAAATCATCTTGTCTTCCCTCAGCAATGTATTTATTTGGGGAAATATTGGAGCCCAAGAATAAGAGTGACCAACATCACTTCTTCCCTCTTTGATATGCTTCTTGTTTTGTCTCCCATACTGAAAGAACGAGGGCATCCTAGTTTTTCTGTGTTCCCAGGCCAAGTACAATAAACTAGGAAAATGCAAGAGTGACTCAATGAGAAATTCTTTGCTGCATTGCCACCTTTCACGGGATATATTTCAGGAGGTAGAAGGGTGTCTCAGGAGACCTCTAAGATAATCTTCAGTAACCTTCACCTTTATATCATCACCTCCCCTTTGACTGGGGGTTGAATCTGTGAATACGACTGTATCATATAGCACACCTGTAATTATTACAGTCTATTGTACATTCTACTGATGACTCTGGGTGGGCCAGACCTAGTCATGTGAGTGCTGATGACCTAGTCATCAGAGTTTTCTTCAGCTGGTTGCAGAAATGAGCTGGCCTGGAAGAAAACAAACACCCGTGTTACTTATGGGGATCATGTGGCCAAGGAACTGGTGGGGGCAGACTGGCAGCTGACAGCAGTTTCCAGCTGACAACTAACAGGAAAATGGGAGCTCAGTCTTCCATTCACAAAGCAATGACTTCAGCCAACAGCCTCATAAGAGGACCCCACGCCCGACTTCTGACCTCCGGAAACTGTGAGAGAGTCACTTTATGTCATTTTTTTTAAAATTTTATTTTATTTTTAAACTTTACATAATTGTATTAGTTTTGCCAAATATCAAAATGAATCCATCACAGGTATACATGTGTTCCCCATCCTGAACCCTCCTCCCTCCTCCCTCCCCATACCATCCCTCTGGCTCATCCCAGTGCACTAGCCCCAAGCATCCAGTATCGTGCATTGAACCTGGACTGGCAACTCGTTTCATACATGATATTTTACATGTTTCAATGCCATTCTCCCAAATCTTCCCACCCTCTCCCTCTCCCACAGAGTCCATAAGACTGTTCTATACATCACTGTCCCTTTTGCTGTCTCGTACACAGGGTTATTGTTATCATCTTTCTAAATTACATATATATGCGTTAGTATACTGTATTGGTGTTTTTCCTTCTGGCTTACTTCACTCTGTATAATAGGCTCCAGTTTCATCCACCTCATTAGAACTGATTCAAATGAATTCTTTTTAATGGCTGAGTAATTCTCCATTGTGTATATGTACCACTGCTTTCTTATCCATTCATCTGCTGATGGGCATCTAGGTTGCTTCCATGTCCTGGCTATTATAAACAGTGCTGCGATGAACACTGGGGTACACGTGTCTCTTTCCCTTCTGGTTTCCTCAGTGTGTATGCCCAGCAGTGGGATTGCTGGATCATAAGGCAGTTCTATTTCCAGTTTTTTAAGGAATCTCCACACTGTTCTCCATAGTGGCTGTACTAGTTTGCATTCCCACCAACAGTGTAAGAGAGTTCCCTTTTCTCCACACCCTCTCCAGCATTTATTATTTGTAGACTTTTGGATCGCAGCCATTCTGACTGGTGTGAAATGGTATCTCATAGTGGTTTTTATTTGCATTTCTCTGATAACGAGTGATGTTGAGCATCTTTTCATGTGTTTGTTAGCCATCTGTATGTCTTCTTTGGAGAAATGTCTATTTAGATCTTTGGCCCATTTTTTGATTGGGTCATTTATTTTTCTGGAGTTGAGCTGTAGGAGTTGCTTGTATATTTTTGAGATTAGTTGTTTGTCGGTTGCTTCATTTGCTATTATTTTCTCCCATTCTGAAGGCTGTCTTTTCACCTTGCTAATAGTTTCCTTTGATGTGCAGAAGCTTTTAAGGTTAATTAGGTCCCATTTGTTTATTTTTGCTTTTATTTCCAATATTCTGGGAGGTGGGTCATAGAGGATCCTGCTGTGATGTATGTCAGAGAGTGTTTTGCCTATGTTCTCCTCTAGGAGTTTTATAGTTTCTGGTCTTACGTTGAGATCTTTAATCCATTTTGAGTTTATTTTTGTGTATGGTGTTAGAAAGTGTTCTAGTTTCATTCTTTTACAAGTGGTTGACCAGATTTCCCAGCACCACTTGTTAAAGAGATTGTCTTTAATCCATTTTATATTCTTGCCTCCTTTGTCAAAGATAAGGTGTCCGTATGTGCGTGGATTTATCTCTGGGCTTTCTATTTTGTTCCATTGATCTATATTTCTGTCTTTGTGCCAGTACCATACTGTCTTGATGTAGTAGTAGATGTAGATGATGTAGTAGAGCCTGAAGTCAGGTAGGTTGATTCCTCCAGTTCCATTCTTCTTTCTCAAGATAGCTTTGGCTATTCGAGGTTTTTTGTATTTCCATACAAATTGTGAAATTATTTGTTCTAGCTCTGTGAAGAATACTGTTGGTAGCTTGATAGGGATTGCATTGAATCTATAAATTGCTTTGGGTAGTATACTCATTTTCACTATATTGATTCTTCCAATCCATGAACATGTTTGTAGAACTTTGTTGCCCTGAAAGAGAAAACTAATGTAAAGGAAAACAAAGATGAATATAGAGGATTCCTGGCCCCAGGGAACTTATACTCTAGTCCTGGAGATAAGATACACATAGAGGCAATTTAAATATTAATCAGGGTATATAAGTTTATGTCTGAGAAAGACACAAGCAGAGTGAAGAAAGAAATGTGGCAGAGAAAAATCAGAGAATGCTTCATGGAGGAGGTGACATTTGCACAGGCCTTAATGGCACCCCACTCCAGTACTCTTGCCTGGAAAATCCCATGGACGGGGGAGCCTGGTGTGCTGAAGCCCATGGGGTCGCTAAGAATCAGACACGACTGAGCGACTTCACTTTCACTTTTCACTTTCATGCATTGGAGAAGGAAATGGCAACCCACTCCAGTGTTCTTGCCTGGAGAATCCCAGGGACAGGGGAGCCTGGTGGGCTGTCGTCTATGGGGACACGACTGAAGTGACTTAGTACTAGTAGTAGTAAAATTCCAAGAGAATTTCTGCAAGCAGAGAGCTGGGCCCAGTACAAGGATCCATGGGATTGACTGAATTCCAGCTTGGCCTTGCTCCTGGAGCTATGGAGTGGACAGGCCCTGGGTTCAGAATTGTCTAGTTTCAGTCCTGGTTTTACCAGCTACCAGCCGCACAACACAATAAAGCTCTCAGACCCTCAAAGTCCCTATCTAGGAAAGAGGGGTAATAATGACAGTGTCTGCTCATGGTAGTAGTAGTTGTTTAGTTGCTAAGTCGTGTCCAACTCTTTTGTGACCCTATGGACTGTAGCCCACCAGGCTCCTCTGTCCATGCTACTTTTCTAGGCAAGAATACTGGAGTGGGTTTGTCATTCACTTCTCCAGGGGATCTTTCTGACCCAGAGATTGAAATCTCATCTCCTTCATTAGCAGGCAATTCTATACCAGAGTCACCTGGGAAGCCACTTATTGTAGACAGAGTCACCAAGCCAGAAAATGGCAGAACCTTCTTCCCCTGCACATGCTAAGTCCACACCTGGGCCCACCTATGTGGATTTGAAGTTTCTGAGATTGAACACTTTCCTTTGGCTGAGGCTGCTTCTGTCATTTGTAGGGCCCAGGGCAGGACTTCAAATAGAAGCCCATGTACCATATGTCTAGGTATTTACAAGCTATAAATCAAGCTAAAAGCTGTTAAATAAGTGCCATCCTCCCACTTTGGCAACTACACCTTCATAATGACAATATTTTATTTTAATTTTTTTTTTAAAGCTTGGCTTCTGCTGCGCTGTGTTTAGTCACCCAGTCATGTCCAACTCTCTGCTACCCCATGGACTATAGCCTGCCAGGCTCCTCTGTCCATGGGGATTCTCCAGGCAAAAATGCTGCAGTGGGTTGCCATACTCTCCTCCAGGCGATCTTCCCAACCCAGGGATCAGACCCAGGTCTCCCACATTGCAGGCAGATTCTTTACTATCTGAGCCACCAGGGAAGCCCAAGAATATTGAAGTGGGAAGCCTGTCCCTTCTCCAGGGAATCTTCCTGACTCAGGAATCAAACTGGGGTCTCCTGCATTGCAGGCAGATTCTTTACCAGCTGAGTTACCAGGGAATCCCTGGATTCAGATGCCTTGCTTCAATTTGGGACACCTCTGAAGGACCACTGCAGCCCCAGTGGCCCCTGTAGGAGCCAAGGCCTCACTTGTCACCATACTGAGGACCAGCTTCTCTCTCTGCCTACCTCTTCCTGGCCCCCATAGGACCATGTCCTGAGAACACACACGAGGAACCTTCTGCATGCAAGTCTGTTCCCAGAAGACCCTGTCCAAGACAACCAGCCTCTTGCATCTAATCAGGTGAGGACATAGAATCTTCCACCTGTAGAATTTCTCCCTCGGGGGCCTTCTAATCTGCAGTTTGGGCCACTGAACCCATCACCCTAACACATGCTGATCCACACCTGATGGCTTCAAAGTCCAGAGCCATGGTTATGGAGGAAAAATTGTTGCCTTTGCCTCTTTATTAAAGCAAAGCAGTGCATCCTCCTTTGGCAGTTTGCCACACGAACACTGCCCCTGGGGAGGACCAGCTCTGTGTGCCGATTGCATTCGGCATTAAAAAAAATTTTCATTATGTACAAAGAGAGAGTCCATGTGTCATTTGTTGGCCAGGTTTGTCTGGGACTTTATTATCATCCGCATCACTGTAGCCTATTATTCCTCAGCAGATTGGACAAGTTTCAAGGTTAATAAAAACGTTCTGGCAAATTGTTATTTTGAAAGTGATTGAAGGAAATGTCCCACTCGAAGCATATGTTTGACCTTTGTGGGGGAGGATAAGGAAGAAAATGCTCATGGAAGCCTCATGCCGTTTGAGTCCTTCTGACAGCTCTAAATTGTTTGGCGAGCGTTGAGTTGCTCGAAGCGCCTTGGAGACCAGCACTTTCTCCCCAAGTCCCTTTCCCTCCACTTGGACGTGTCGCATTAGGTAACAATGATAATAATCAGAAAGTAATAAGAAGTTGCCTGTTTTTTTGAGTCCAACCCAGGACTCTATCATATAAAGGAACTGAGGTTTAGAGAAATGAATTCACTCGTCCAAGGTCATGGCATAGGTGCTGCAACCTGGGTGAAAACCCCCATCTGCCCATCCCACATCTCCCAATAGCGTTTGTCTTTAGCCACAGCCACAACGCCGCAGGCACTGGCAGCCCCTGGCCTGCCCACAGCTGTCTCCTGGCCGCCTTCCAGCTGCCAACGCCTGTGCCTCTGGGCCTGAAGCCTGGCTTTCCCCAGCTTCAGTGAGGTGTAATTGACAGATAAAAATTGTATACAGTTAAGGTGTACAACGTGATGATCTGAAAGATATATACATTGTGAAATGATTATCACGATCAAGCTAATTAGCACATCCATCACCTCATACCGTGACATCTGTGAATGTGTGTGTGGTGAGAACACTTAGGGTATCTATACCCTTTAATTATATACAATACAGTCTTCTTTTTTATGAATAGCCCATGGTCCCCAGTGTTATCCTCTTTTAAAAAATATTATTTCTCTTTGGTGGCGCTGGGTCATCACTGCTGTATGCGGGCTTACTCTGGTTGCTGTAGGAGGGGCTTCTCTCTAGTTGCCATGCGTGTGCTTCTCATTGTGGTAGCTTCTCTTGCTGTGGTGCACAGGCTCTAGGGCTCATCGGCTGCAGTAATTGTAGCATGTGGGCTCAGCAGATGCTGCTCATGGGCTTAGTTGCTCTGTGGATGTGGAATTTTCCCAGTGATGTAAAGTCTCTCAGTCGTATCCGACTCTTTGTGACCCCATGGACTGTAGCCTACCAGGCTCATCCATCCAAGGGATCTTCCAGGCAAGAATACTGGAGTGGTTTGCCATTTTCTTCTCCATGGAATTTTCCCAGTCCAGAGATCAAACCTACATCTCCTGCATTGGCAGGTGGATTCCTATCCACTGTGCCACGAGGGAAGTTCCAGTCTTCTTAACTATAATTGCCATGCTGCACATTACAGCTTTAGAGCTTATCCATCTCATAGTTGAAAGTTTGTACTCTTGACCAACATGTGCCCATTTTCCTCTCCCCTCTAGAACCTGGTAACCACCCCTCTACTCTCTACTTTGATAAGTTCAGCTTTCTTAAATTCCATTACATGTAAGTGAGATCACATAGTATTTGTCTTCTTTGTCTGGAATATTTCACTTAGCAAAATGGCCTCTGGGTCCATCCAGCTCCCTAGAAGGCTGCACTGCCTTGCAGAGCACTCCAGAAGTGCTAGGGAATTGCAACCCCAGAAGACCCTCTCAACCCCTGATTCTTGTGTGTTCGAATATAAATGTCCCAGCTTGCTCACCCCTTGAGTGGGAAATTCTGAGACCATGTATTCCTCCTGGGGTTAAGCTCCAGCCACCCACTGTGGTAGCTGATCTAATAATGCACATTTTATCAGCTGCCTTCCCTTCTCTGGCTCACTTCTCTCCTGCTCCACTGGTGTCCTCAGCATCCCAAATGAACTATTTGCACTTGAATCTTGGGTACTTTTAGAGTCACCTAAACTGAGACAGGGACTTGCTAAAAATACCTCTGGGATTGGGACGTCCATGGGAACCAAGGAAGGACAGATATTGGGCTGCCCTGCTGTTGCCCTGATGATAACACTGACTTTTGAAAATTCTACCACTGGGACTTCCCTGGTAGTCCGGTGGTTAAGACTCTGCGCTCCCAGTGCAAGGGTCCTAAGTTTCATCCCTTGTCAAGAAACTACATCCCGCATGCCACACCTAAGACCAGGCACAGCCAAATAAATTTTTTAAGAAGAAAGAAAGAAAAAAAATTCTACCACCAGTTACTTTAGTCCTAACACTACTGACCCCAGGCTACCACTCAACTGCTTTCATGTTGGCAGGAAAATGCTATTTCAGGTAAAATCATGCCCAAGACAATATGCAACCCGTAGTTATGCACTTAAGACTTACAGAAGATGGTAAAGGACACAAACAATCAGACAACTCTAACCAAAGCCTCCAAGTCAGTGTGCAGTGGTTGTCTATGATGGTCAAGTCCACCAACTCTGCCCTCATGCTTCCTAGGTTTGAATCCCAGCCCCACTACTTACAAGCTCTGTGACCCTGGGCAAATATCTCCACTTTTCTATGACTTCATATCCTCAGTAGTAAAGTCGTGATACCAGTACTATCCACCTCATAAAGGTGTTGTGAATATACTTTAATTCATATGCTCAGTCATGTCCAACTCTTTTGTGACCCCATGGACTGTAGTTGACCAGGCTCCTCTGTCCATGGGATTTTACAAGCAAGAACACTGGAGTGGGTTGCCATTTCATACTCCCAATTCGTATGAAGAGTGTAGACGGTGCATAGAACATAGTAAGAGCTGAGGCTGCTGCTAAGTCGCTTCAGTCGTGTCCGACTCTGTGTGGCCCCATAGACGGCAGCCCACCAGGCTCCTCCGTGCATGGGATTTTCCAGGCAAGAGTACTGGAGTGGGATAACATTGCTTTCTCCATAGTAAGTGCTAGATTATCAGATTATTATTATTACTATTAGCACATTGGGAAAAAGATAGTGGGATAAGCACTTAATAAATATAAGGTATTATTATAAAAGGAGATGGAAACAGAAAAAGACAAGTTGGCCTGTACCTGTGTGACCCTATGCAATTACTCACTCACATGTGTCCAACTTTTTGCAACCTCACTGACTGTAGCCCACCAGGCTTCTCTGTCCTTGGAATTCTCCAGACAAGAATACTGGAGTGGGTTCAGTTCAGTCATTCAGTCGTGTCTGACTCTTTGAGACCCCATGGACTGCAGCAGGCCAGTCTTCCCTGTCCATCACCAACTCCCAGAGCCTGCTCAAACTCATGTCCATCAAGTTAGTGATGCCATCCAACCATCTCATCTTCTTGGTCCCTTTCTCCTCCTGTCTTCAATCTTTCCAAGCATCAGGGTCTTTTCCAATGAGTCAGTTCTTCACCTCAGGTGGCCAAAGTATTGGAGTTTCAGCTTCAGCATCAGTCCTTCTAATGAATATTCAGGACTGATTGCCTTTAGGATTGACTGGTTGGATCTCCTTGCTGTCCAAGGGACTCTCAAGAATCTTCTCCAACACCACCACAGTTCAAAAGCATCACTAGAGAGGGTAGCAATTCCCGTCTCTAGGAGATCTTCCCAACTCAGGGATTGAACCTGGGTCTTCTGCACTGCAGGCAGATTCTTTATGTCTGAGCTACTAGAGAAGACTTGTGACCCTTTAGGACACACTAAAGCCTTGAGCTTAGATCCTGAGGCAGTATGTAGCAGTTATGTAGCCAAGCAGTATGATGCAGTGTGAAAATCCCCGTCTGGGCTCAACGGGGGCCATGAGAAACTCCACCCCACCCTCCAGCCTCTATTAATGACCTGCTCCCCTGCCCCACTCACCTCCATTCACTTAGAATTCCAGGCAGGAAATAAAAAACATCACCCTTGAATAGCACTCATAAACAGTTAAGTACCCTCTATCAACAGGGGATCGAAGGAAAAATAACCAATAAAAATACATAATAAAACAACTACTGAACAAACAACGATGCCACACTCAAGCCCTGCCAGGTTATTACTTAGACTTGGAGGAGGATTTTGGAGGACTATGATTTGATTTGGCTGGCTCACTGCTAATTATTTCAAAATGCCTTTTATTCTTTCCTACTTTGTATCTTTGTCTTGGAGAACTGATGCTCTAGAGTCTTTGATGGGGAATCCAAGAAAAATAGCCCCGTTCTTCCCTTATACAGACAAGAAAGAAGGAAATGTCACCCAGAGTTCTGTGTATTTCTATTTCTTCTCTCAGGCACATAGGTCCTTCTGAACCTAGCATCCTCTTTGAGAGATAACTCTGTACTGCTTGTGAGCTGAAAAGACTGTCCACTAGCCTCTTCTGCAAGAATCCACCCAGTATCTGGAACTTGAGTGTGGAGTCAATACTCAGAGACCTAAGGAAACTCTTAGAAGATTCTTGGCACAGTGACCAAGTTGGCAGGGCAGTATTTATTTGGAGAGATTTGAGTGGCAGCTACTCAGTTCTTATTGATAGATCCAGTCTGTAATAGTTGTCAGGCCTTCCAGTAGTAGATTTCAGGACAACCCATGCACTACTCTGGGTCTGAAGTTACTCAGATACAAGTCACATACATGCTCTATAAGCATGTGAAAAGCATCCTTTCCATCTCTCAGCCTTCCTTAATATGTTGCCCCAACATATGAACTTGTGTGTGTTTGTGCGTAAGCCTTCTTCTGAGGAAATGGTACCACTCCCACAAGTGAAAAAGAGGTGAAGGGACTATGAAGCCATACGCCCTGATAGTGACAGACCCAGAGGAAAAACACTAGGATGCCAGTGCTTACAAAGACTGCAAGGGGGCCGAGAGCTAGAGCTGACTTCTCTGGGGTCCTTGAGGGGAGCTTTGGACCCTTAAAGACTGAGGAAGCATTCAGAAGGCATAAACTTGAGCCAGTTCCCCTCCACATGGAAGCATCTAAGCCTGTGTGCATCCAGTAAGCCCTGCGCAGAGCTGAGCGGCTCTAAAGCTATTGGTCTCCGCCACAGAGCAATCTGGCTTCAGAGGTGTGTTTGCTAGCAACTCAGATTACACCTTCCACTCAAAGAGAGAGGCTGGGACAAATGCCAAACCCACCGCAAGCCACTCTGGTCCTCAAAATGGCACTTACAGGGGCTCTAGAAAATATAGTCTGGATCAGTCACTCAAAATAGAAGAGCAATCACAATTGTAAAATTCTCAGTCAGCTCAATTCAATAGACAGCAACAAAGAGACTAATCCTTGCCAGCTCTGTCACCACTCAGCTTAAAGAAATAAGTGTAATAAAGACATAGATAGAATTGATACACATATATGATACATATACACATACAAATATATCCAAATAATAAATATTAGCTGAATAAATAATTACTAACTGAGCACACCAGTGTAACTAGCACCCGGATTAAGAAAAGACCCTTACCAACATCACAGAAGCCCTCATTTTTCTTTCCCCAAGATTAACCACTATCTTTAGTCCAACAGTATATATTATTGCCTATTTCATATTCTTTAGAAATGGATCACACTGCGTGTGCTTGTGTAGGGTGTCCATTTAGTCACTGTGTTGATGAGATTCATTCATACTGTTCTGTGTGGTTGTGTATCATGCAGACTCAATGCACAATATCCCATTGTGTGACTAGACCAGCATTTATTTATCTATGCTGCTGTTGAGGAGCATTTGGGTAGTTTTCCCTCTGTGGCAGTAACAAATTGTGCTCTTACATATACACTTTAGGACATACTTTGGTGATCACAGGTGTGAATTTCTCTAGGGTATATTCACAGGAGTAGAACTGCTGTGTGGTGGAATATATGTGGAAAGATTCCATCAGGCCTAGCAGGAACCAATGACTGCCTTTGAGATACACTCAGGGTGGAATGGACATACTCAAAGTCACACAGTAAGTTCATTGCCAGGAACAAACTCAAACTCAACACTGTTTAAAGGAAGATATTGTAATTCACATGTTTTAAGATATATCATTACCTAGCATATAATAGACATGTATTAGATGTGGAGAAATAGGAAAATGTGGCCCAAAGTCAAGAAGAAACATAATCATTAGAAATAGGTGCCAAGATAACTCAGGGGTTGAACAACAGAGGAGTGGCTATTATAAATATTTGAAGACTTAAAAGTATGGTCCTATTAAGTAAACAGAAAAATCTTAGTGGGAAATAGAAGCTATTAAAAAAACTAATTGGAAATTCTATAACTGGAAAGTACTATATTTGAAATGGAAACTTCACTGGATGAGCTGGATGACACAAAAGGCAGAAAAGTGTCTACTGACCTTTAAAACAGGACAATAGCAAAGACTGACTAAGAAGATTACATGCTTTAAACATTAAAACATTACTAGAGTCCCAGCGACAGAAGGGACAATAGCGAGTATTTTGATGTGACATATGTGATTGCAGTACCAGAGAGAGAGGAGATGTTGAGAATGGGCACAAAAGTTTTTTTCTTCAAATAATGATGTAAAATTTCCCCAAATTTAATGAAAAAAAAAAAGATTTAAGAAGTTAACAAAGCCTACACAAGACAAAAAGAAATCACAGCTTTAGCATATCAGACTCAAATACCTGAAAATGAAACATAAAAAATATCCTGAAATAGCTAGAGTGAAATAGCATATTACTTAGATAAAAATAATACTATAAATGTTAGACAACTTTTTATAAAGATAAGGTAACCAGAAGACAATGAGACAATACATTTTCTGTACTTAAAGAAAATGCTGTCAAGCCAGAATTTTATATGCAGAAAAATATATCTTTAAACAATAAGGGTGAAATAAAGACACTGTCAGATAAAAGCTAACACAGTTTGTGAGCAACAGACCTGAATTACAACAGGTGCTATTGGCAATTCTTCAGGCTGAATGAACATGATCCATGTAGAAACTTGGATCTACAGGGAGGAATGAAGAGCACCAGAAAAGGCAACTATGAAAGTGAATATAAAAGATGGAGAAGGGGGCGACAGATGAGATGATTGGATGACATCATTGACTCAATGGACATGAATTTGAGCAAACTTCAGGAGATAGTGAAGGACAGGGAATCCTGGTGTGCTGCAGTCCATGCTGCTGCTAAGTCACTTCAGTCGTGTCTGACTCTGTGAGACCCCATAGACCGCAGCCCACCAGGATCCCATTCCTGGGATTCTCCAGGCAAGAACACTGGAGTGGGTTGCCATTTCCTTCTCCAGTGCATGCAAGTGAAAAGTGAAAGTGAAGTCACTCAGTCATGTCCGACTCTTCATGACCCCATGGACTGTAGCCTACCAGGCTCCTCCATCCATGGAATTTCCCAGGCAAGAGTACTGGAGTGGGGTGCCATTGCTGCAGTCCATAGGGTTGCAAAAAGTCAGACATGACTGAGTGACTGAACAACAAAAAGGAAATTTAAAAAGGGAGGGGAGGAATGGAGAAGAGTAACGAAGTAAAACATTTCTTAGGGATATGTATAATGAGGAGCAGACTGCTGCCAAGTTACAAGGAGGGAAGATGAGAAGGAATTGAAAATGACAGTCATTCAGTCGTGTCTGACTCTTTGTGACCCCATAAACTATACAGTCCATGGAATTCTCCAGGCCAGAACACTGGAGTGGGTAGCCGTTCTCTACTCCAGGGGATCTTCCCAACCCAGGGATCAAACCCAGGGATCAAACCCAGGTCTCCCACATTGCAGGTGGTTTCTTTACCAACTGAATCACCAGGGAAGCCCAAGAATACTGGAGTGGGTAGCCTATCCCTTCTCCAGGGGATCTTCCCAACCCAGGAATCAAACCTGGGTCTCCTGAATTATTGGTGAATTCTTTACCAGCTGAGCTACCAGGGGAGACCTTTTACTGCAGATAGTGACTGCAGCCATGAAATTAAAAGACGCTTACTCCTTTGAAGAAAAGGTTTGACCAACCTAGACAGTACTTTAAAAAGCAGAGACATTACTTCACCGACAAAGATCTGCTTAGTCAAAGCTATGGTTTTTCCAGTAGTCATGTATGGATGTGAGAGTTGGACCATAAAAAAGCTGAGCACCAAAGAATTGATGCTTTTGAACTGTGGTGTTGGAGAAGACTCTTGAGAGTCCCTTGGACTGCAAGGAGATCCAACCAGTCCATTCTAAAGGAGATCAGTCCTGAGTATTCATTGGAAGGACTGATGTTGAAGCTGAAGCTCCAATACTTTGGCCACCTGATGTGAAGAGCTGACTCATTTGAAAAGACCCTGATGTTGGGAAAGATTGAAGGCAGGAGGAGAAGGAGACGACAAGGGATGAGATGGTTGGATGGCATCACCAACTTGATGGACATGAGTTTGAGCAAGCTCCAAGAGTTGGTGATGAACAGGGAAGCCTGGTGTGCTGCAATCCATGAGGTCTCAAAGAGTCAGACACGACTGAGTGACTGAACTGAACTGAACTGAACTGAACAAAATGAAGTTAAAACTATATCCAATCAGAGAAGTTTAGAATAAATTCCAGGTCTACCACTTATAAACTATATGATAATGGATAAGTTGTTTAACTACTCTGAGCCAATTCCTTTATCCCTTGTTGGGTTAATAACATTTACCTCTGTATGACCATTAAGAAATTGGAGAAATGTCCCCAGAGTGCTTAGTACAGGGTTCAGCCCACAGTGGGCTCTCAGTGACTAGAGCTGTTGCCATGGTGGATATTAGACATGATATACGAAGAGTAAAAATTGAAGTTTATTACATTGATCGAGTTTCCTAATCTATGATAACCTACCTTATGTTCTAAAAACTGAGACAACTACAGTCCTATATTATGAAACTGTTGCAGGAATTAAGTGAACTAACACATTTAAGACATGTAGCAAAATGATGTATAAAAATGATCGAAATATTTATTATTAAAAAATAGAAACAGACTGTCTTGACTAAATCAAGGGTGTGTAAAGTTTTAATTTTCCCTTTCTTTTACACTTCTCTTTCTTTTTAAAACAAAAGTCACAAATACTCATAGTATTCATGTTGGTTTGATCAATTTAGATCTATATATTCAAAGATGTTAAATTTCAGAACCATCAATCATTTCTAGTATTGCAAATCCCAGTGCTTTGTACCTTAGTTTAAAATCTCCAGAAAATATGTGCCTTAAATGCAAATAGATTTTAAAGCATGTATGAACTTTTTTCAGTGACTAAAGCAGCAGTGCATTCTATGCTATTTCCCATACTTTAGTCTTTTGCTTACCACCTTCTAAATATTGCAATTAATTACTCAATATTTTTAAATTGATTTCAAAAGCAAATTTGGGGTATTTTTATATATGGAATATGAGTATCTATGAACATAAATAAAAATATGCACAAAAAAATGGAATTCAAAGAGGATCTTGCTGTGATATATGTCAAAGATATATGCCTATGTTTTCCTCTAAGAGTTTTATAATTTCTGGCCTTACATTTAAGGCTTTAATCCATCTTGAGTTTATTTTTGTGTATTGTGTTAGGTAGTGTTCTGATTTCATTCTTTTACATGTAGTTGTCCAGTTTTCCCAGCACCACATATTGAAGCAGCTGTCTTTTGTCCTTTGTATATTCTTGCCTCCTTTGTCAAAGATAAGGTGCCCATAGGTGCGTGGGTTTATCTCTAGGCTTTCTATCTTGTCCCGTTGATCTGTATTTCTGTTTTTGTGCCAGTACCATACTGTCTTGATGAAGTCAGGAAGGTTGATTCCTCCAGCTCTGTTTTTCTTTTTTTTTTCTTTTCTTTTATTATTTTTTTTCTAATTTTATTTTATTTTTAAACTTTACATAATTGTATTAGTTTTGCCAAATATCAAAATGAATCTGCCACAGGTATACATGTGTTCCCCATCCCGAACCCTCCTCCCTCCTCCGTCCCCATACCATCCCTCTGGGCCGTCCCAGTGCACCAGCCCCAAGCATCCAGCATCGTGCATCGAACCTGGACTGGCAACTCGTTTCATACATGATATTTTACATGTTTCCTTGCCATTCTCCCAAATCTTCCCACCCTCTCCCTCTCCCACAGAGTCCATAAGACTGTTCTATACATCAGTGTCTCTTTTGCTGTCTCATACACCGGGTTATTGTTACCATCTTTCTAAATTCCATATATATGCGTTAGTACACTGTATTTATGTTTTTCCTTCTGGCTTACTTCACTCTGTATAATAGGCTCCAGTTTCATCCACCTCATTAGAACTGATTCAAATGAATTCTTTTTAATGGCTGAGTAATACTCCATTGTGTATATGTACCACTGCTTTCTTATCCATTCATCTGCTGATGGACATCTAGGTTGCTTCCATGTCCTGGCTATTATAAACAGTGCTGCGATGAACATTGGGGTACACGTGTCTCTTTCCCTTCTGGTTTCCTCAGTGTGTATGCCCAGCAGCGGGGTTGCTGGATCATAAGGCAGTTCTATTTCCAGTTTTTTAAGGAATCTCCACACTGTTCTCCATAGTGGCTGTACTAGTTTGCATTCCCACCAACAGTGTAAGAGAGTTCCCTTTTCTCCACACCCTCTCCAGCATTTATTATTTGTAGACTTTTGGATCACAGCCATTCTGACTGGTGTGAAATGGTACCTCATAGTGGTTTTGATTTGCATTTCTCTGATAATGAGTGATGTTGAGCATCTTTTCATGTGTTTGTTAGCCATCTGTATGTCTTCTTTGGAGAAATGTCTATTTAGTTCTTTGGCCCATTTTTTGATTGGGTCATTTATTTTTCTGGAGTTGAGCTGTAGGAGTTGCTTGTATATTTTTGAGATTAGTTGTTCGTCAGTTGCTTCATTTGCTATTATTTTCTCCCATTCTGAAGGCTGTCTTTTCACCTTGCTAATAGTTTCCTTTGATGTGCAGAAGCTTTTAAGGTTAATTAGGTCCCATTTGTTTATTTTTGCTTTTATTTCCAATATTCTGGGAGGTGGGTCATAGAGGATCCTGCTGTGATGTATGTCAGAGAGTGTTTTGCCTATGTTCTCCTCTAGGAGTTTTATAGTTTCTGGTCTTACGTTGAGATCTTTAATCCATTTTGAGTTTATTTTTGTGTATGGTGTTAGAAAGTGTTCTAGTTTCATTCTTTTACAAGTGGTTGACCAGATTTCCCAGCACCACTTGTTAAAGAGATTGTCTTTAATCCATTGTATATTCTTGCCTCCTTTGTCAAAGATAAGGTGTCCATATGTGCGTGGATTTATCTCTGGGCTTTCTATTTTATTCCATTGATCAATATTTCTATCTTTGTGCCAGTACCATACTGTCTTGATAACTGTGGCTTTGTAGTAGAGCCTGAAGTCAGGCAGGTTGATTCCTCCAGTTCCATTCTTCTTTCTCAAGATCGCTTTGGCTATTCGAGGTTTTTTGTATTTCCATACAAATTGTGAAATTATTTGTTCTAGCTCTGTGAAGAATACTGTTGGTAGCTTGATAGGGATTGCGTTGAATCTATAAATTGCTTTGGGTAGTATACTCATTTTCACTATATTGATTCTTCCAATCCATGAACATGGTATATTTCTCCATCTATTAGTGTCCTCTTTGATTTCTTTCACCAGTGTTTTATAGTTTTCTATATATAGGTCTTTAGTTTCTTTAGGTAGATATATTCCTAAGTATTTTATTCTTTCCGTTGCAATGGTGAATGGAATTGTTTCCTTAATTTCTCTTTCTGTTTTCTCATTATTAGTGTATAGGAATGCAAGGGATTTCTGTGTGTTGATTTTATATCCTGCAACTTTACTATAGTCATTGATTATTTCTAGTAATTTTCTGGTGGAATCTTTAGGGTTTTCTATGTAGAGGATCATGTCATCTGCAAATAGTGAGAGTTTTACTTCTTCTTTTCCAATTTGGATTCCTTTTATTTCTTTTTCTGCTCTGATTGCTGTGGCCAAAACTTCCAAAACTATGTTGAATAGTAATGGTGAAAGTGGGCACCCTTGTCTTGTTCCTGACTTTAGAGGAAATGCTTTCAATTTTTCACCATTGAGGATAATGTTTGCTGTGGGTTTGTCATATATAGCTTTTATTATGTTGAGGTATGTTCCTTCTATTCCTGCTTTCTGGAGAGTTTTTATCATAAATGGATGTTGAATTTTGTCAAAGGCTTTCTCTGCATCTATTGAGATAATCATATGGTTTTTATTTTTCAATTTGTTAATGTGGTGTATTACATTGATTGATTTGCGGATATTGAAGAATCCTTGCATCCCTGGGATAAAGCCCACTTGATCATGGTGTATGATCTTTTTAATGTGTTGTTGGATTCTGATTGCTAGAATTTTGTTAAGGATTTTTGCATCTATGTTCATCAGTGATATTGGCCTGTAGTTTTCTTTTTTTGTGGCATCTTTGTCAGGTTTTGGTATTAGGGTGATGGTGGCCTCATAGAATGAGTTTGGAAGTTTACCTTCCTCTGCAATTTTCTGGAAGAGTTTGAGCAGGATAGGTGTTAGCTCTTCTCTAAATTTTTGGTAGAATTCAGCTGTGAAGCCGTCTGGACCAGGGCTTTTGTTTGCTGGAAGATTTTTGATTACAGTTTCAATTTCCATGCTTGTGATGGGTCTGTTAAGATTTTCTATTTCTTCCTGGTCGAGTTTTGGAAAGTTGTACTTTTCTAAGAATTTGTCCATTTCTTCCACGTTGTCCATTTTATTGGCATATAATTGTTGATAGTAGTCTCTTATGATCCTTTGTATTTCTGTGTTGTCTGTTGTGATCTCTCCATTTTCGTTTCTAATTTTGTTGATTTGATTTTTCTCCCTTTGTTTCTTGATGAGTCTGGCTAATGGTTTGTTAATTTTATTTATCCTTTAAAGAACCAGCTTTTGGTTTTGTTGATTTTTGCTATGATCTCTTTTGTTTCTTTTGCATTTATTTCTGCTCTAATTTTTAAGATTTCTTTCCTTCTACTAACCCTGGGGTTCTTCATTTCTTCCTTTTCTAGTTGCTTTAGGTGTAGAGTTAGGTTATTTGTTTGACTTTTTTCTTGTTTCTTGAGGTGTGCCTGTATTGCTATGAACTTTCCCCTTAGGACTGCTTTTACCGTGTCCCACAGGTTTTGGGTTGTTGTGTTTTCATTTTCATTCGTTTCTATGCAAATTTTGATTTCTTTTTTGATTTCTTCTGTGACTTGTTGGTTATTCAGCAGTGTGTTGTTCAGCCTCCATATGTTGGAATTTTTAATAGTTTTTCTCCTGTAATTGAGATCTAATTTTACTGCATTGTGGTCAGAAAAAATGCTTGGAATGATTTCTATTTTTTTGAATTTACCAAGGCTAGCTTTATGGCCCAGGATGTGATCTATCCTGGAGAAGGTTCCATGTGCGCTTGAGAAATAGGTGAAATTCATTGTTTGGGGATGAAATGTCCTATAGATATCAATTAGGTCTAACTGGTCTATTGTATTGTTTAAAGTTTGTGTTTCCTTGTTAATTTTCGGTTTAGTTGATCTATCCATAGGTGTAAGTGGGGTATTAAAGTCTCCCACTGTTATTGTGTTATTGTTAATTTCTCCTTTCATACTTGTTAGCATTTGTCTTACGTACTGTGGTGCTCCCGTGTTGGGTGCATATATATTTATAATTGTTATATCTTCTTCTTGGATTGATCCTTTGATCACTATGTAGTGACCTTCTTTGTCTCTTTTCACAGCCTTTGTTTTAAAGTCTATTTTATCTGATATGAGTATTGCTACTCCTGCTTGCTTTTGGTCCCTATTTGCACGAAAAATCTTTTTCCAGCCCTTCACTTTCAGTCTGTATGTGTCCCCTGTTTTGAGGTGGGTCTCTTGTAGACAACATATGTAGGGGTCTTGTTTTTGTATCCATTCAGCCAGTCTTTGTCTTTTGGTTGGGGCATTCAACCCATTTACGTTTAAGGTAATTACTGATAAGTATGATCCCGTTGCCATTTACTTTATTGTTTTGGGTTCGAGTTTATACACCGTTTTTGTGTTTCCTGTCTAGAGAATATCCTTTAGTATTTGTTGGAGAGCTGGTTTGGTGGTGCAGAATTCTCTCAGCTTTTGCTTGTCTGAAAAGCTTTTGATTTCTCCTTCATACTTGAATGAGATCCTTGCTGGGTACAATAATCTGGGCTGTAGGTTATTTTCTTTCATCATTTTAAGTATGTCTTGCCATTCCCTCCTGGCTTGAAGAGTTTCTATTGAAAGATCAGCTGTTATCCTTATGGGAATTCCCTTGTGTGTTATTTGTTGTTTTTCCCTTGCTGCTTTTAATATTTGTTCTTTGTGTTTGATCTTTGTTAATTTGATTAATATGTGTCTTGGGGTGTTTCTCCTTGGGTTTATCCTGTTTGGGACTCTCTGGGTTTCTTGGACTTGGGTGATTATTTCCTTCCCCATTTTAGGGAAGTTTTCCACTATTATCTCCTCAAGTATTTTCTCATGGTCTTTGTTTTTGTCTTCTTCTTCTGGAACCCCTATGATTCGAATGTTGTAGCGTTTAATATTGTCCTGGAGGTCTCTGAGATTGTCCTCATTTCTTTTAATTCGTTTTTCTTTTATCCTCTCTGATTCATTTATTTCTACCATTCTATTTTCTAATTCACTAATCCTGTCTTCTGCCTCTGTTATTCTACTATTTGTTGCCTCCAGAGTGTTTTTAATTTCACTTATTGCATTATTCATTATATATTGACTCTTTTTTATTTCTTCTAGGTCCTTGTTAAACCTTTCTTGCATCTTCTCAATCCTTGTCTCCAGGCTATTTATCTGTGATTCCATTTTAGTTTCAAGATTTTGGATCAATTTCACTATCATTATTCGGAATTCTTTATCAGGTAGATTCCCTATCTCTTCCTCTTTTGTTTGGTTTGGTGGGCATTTATCCTGTTCCTTTATCTGCTGAGTATTCCTCTGTCTCTTCATCTTGTTTAAATTACTGAGTTTGGGGTGTCCTTTCTGTATTCTGGCAGTTTGTGGAGTTCTCTTTATTGTGGCGTTTCCTCACTGTGTGTGGGTTTGTACAGGTGGCTTGTCAAGGTTTCCTGGTTAGGGAAGCTTGTGTCGGTGTTCTGGTGGGTGGAGCTGTATTTCTTCTCTCTGGAGTGCAATGAAATTGTCCAGTAATGAGTTATGAGATGTCTATAGTTTTGGGGTGACTTTGGGCAGCCTGTATCGTGAAGCTCAGGGCTGTGTTCCTTTGTTGCTGGAGAATTTGCTTGGTATGTCTTGCCCTGGAACTTATTGGCCCTTGTGTGGTGCTTGGTTTCAGTGTCGGTATGGAGGCATTTGATGAGCTCCTGTCAATTAATGTTCCTTGGAGTCAGGAGTTCCCTGGAGTCAGGGTTTGGACTTAAGTCTCCTGCTTCCGGTTATCTGTCTTATTTTTACAGTAGTTTCAAAACTTCTCCTTCTATACAGCACCATTGATAAAACATCTACATTAAAGATGAAAAGTTTCTCTACAGTGAGGGTCACTCAGAGAGGTTCACAGGGTTACATGGAGAAGAGAAGAGGGAGGAGGGAGTTAGAGGTGACCCAAATGAGATGAGGTGAATCAATAGTGGAGAGAGTGGGCTAGCCAGTAGTCACTTCCTTATGTGCACTCCACAACTGGACCACTCAGAGATGTTCACGGGGTTATACAGAGAAGAGAAGAAGGAGGAAGGTGACAGAGGTGGCCAGAAGGATAAAAGGGGGAATGAAAAGGAGGGAGACAGATCCAGCCAGTAATCAGTTCCCTAAGTGTTCTCCACCGTCTGGAACACACAGAAATTCACAGAGTTGGGTAGAGTAGAGAGGGGTTAGGGAGGAGACACAGGCGACCTGGTGGAGAAAAAGGAGAGTCCAAAGGGAGAGAGAGCAGTCAAGCCAGTAATCTCACTCCCTAGTGAAAAATGGGTCCTGAAGATTGGGTCCTTAAAGGTACAAAATTGGTAACAAATACATAAAAGCAAAAATTAAAAATCTAGAGTAGAGTTTGGAATTTCAAAAATACGATGTTAAAGAAAAGAAGAAGGAAAAGAAAGAGAGAAAAAACGAACAAACAAAAACAAACAAGGTCGTGAAAATTATAAAGAAAGTACAGGTACAAAATTGATAACTAATACCAGAAAGCAAAAATTAAAAATCTAGAGTAGAGTTTGGAATTTCAAAAATACAATGTTAAAGAAAAGAAGAAAAAAACAAAAGCAAAAAACAACAACAACAAAAAAAAAAAACAAGGTCAAAAAATTATAAAATATATATATATGAAGTTTGCTGAAGAAGAAAAAAATAGGGTCTTTTTTTTTCCTGCAAAGTAATAGGTTATAAAAGTGAAAATTAAAGGAACAATAGAGGACTTAAAAAAATTTTTTTAATTAAAAAAAGAAAGAATGATCGTAAAAATAATAAAAATATATCTAGGACTTTTTTGGTTTTTTTTGTGGGTGTTGTAGGTTCAGTTCATTTTTGGCTAGTTCCTTGGTCAGATTTATATTTCTCAAGATCTATAGGCCCCTTCATATGTAGTCCGTAGTAACCACAGGGTTTTGATCTATTGCCTGTAGCTTCCAAGGCGTTTCCCTCTATTATATCTTCTTCTGTTTGCTAGTCTCTTCAGTATCTGGTTTCCGCCCTGACACAAAGGGCACGGTGGAGGACACTTTTTTTTTTTTTTTTTTTAGGCTTACTTGTTCAGTCGCGCTGTGGGGAGGGAGGGAGGGATGCTGCAAACAAATAACACTGGCATGGGCTCGCAGTGCCTCAGCCACCCTGGGTCTGCCCCCACTCACAGCGCGTGTAGCCTCCCTGTCCACACTGCTCGGACTCTAGGTTGTTCCGCCGGGAACAATCCGAGGCTGGCCCTGGGCTGCATGCACCTCCCAGATCCAAGCAGCTCAGGTTCAGGCACTCGGGTAGTCCTCAGAGTCGCAGACTCAGTTGGGCCTGCGTTTTGTGCTCTTCCCAGGTCCGAGCAGCTCAGGTGATGAGGTGTTTGGCGAGCGCCAATGCTGCGACTTATCGCCTCCCCGCCACTCGGTTATCTGGGTGTAAAACCGGCGCACCTTCTCAGGCAGATGTTGACCGTCCAGACCCCCAGGAAGTTTTAGTTAGCAAAGAAGCCCACTTACAGTTTTATAGATAATGTCTCTCTGGGGCTGCGATTGCCCCCTTCCAGCTCTGGCTGCCTGTCACCGGAGGGGGAAGATCTGCAGCCGGCTATCTCTGTTCAGTCCTTTGTTCCGTGCGCGGGCCTGGCGGTCTTAGGTTAGGGCTGGCTTTTCGCGTGGTAGATATCCCACAGTCTGGTTTGCTAGCCCAAATTATTTTGCTCAGATAGCGCTCAGGGTATTCAGGCCAGATTCTTACTCTCAGCGATGCAGCCCACGCCGCGCCTCCCTGCCCAGCCCCGGCTTGCTAATGGCGGATGCAGGCGTCTGCGCTGCTTCTCTGCTGGGGGAGTTACCGTAGGGCTCGCAATCTGCGAGTTTTAATTGTTTATTTATTTTTTCTCCCTGTTATGTTGCCCTCTGTGCTTCCAAAGCTCGGCACAGATTCGGCAGTGAGAAGGTTTCCTGGTGTTTGGAAACTTCTCTCTTTTTAAGATTCCCTTCCCGGGACAGAACTCCGTCCCTCCCTCTTTTGTCTCTTTTTTTGTTTTGTTTTTAATATTTTTTCCTACCTCCTTTCGAAGAGTTGGGTTGCTTTTCTGGGTGCCTGATGTCCTCTGCCGGCATTCAGAAGTTGTTTTGTGGAATTTACTCAACGTTTAAATGCTCTTTTGATGAATTTGTAGGGGAGAAAGTGTTCTCCCCGTCCTACTCCTCCGCCATCTTGGCTCCTCCCCTCTGTTTTTCTTTCTCAAGATTGCTTTGGCTATTCGGGGTCTTTTATGTTTCCATACAAATTGTGAAACTTTTTGTTCTAGTTCTGTGAAAAATGCAATTGGTGGTTTAATAGGGATTGCATTGAATCTGTAGATTGCTTTGGGTAGTATAATCATTTCACAATATTGATTCTTCCAGTCCAAGAATGTGGAATGTATCTCCATCTGTTTGTGTCTTTTGATTTCTTTCATCAATGTCTTATAGTTTCTGCATACGAGTCTTATCTCCTTACGTAGCTTTATTTCTAGGTATTTGTTCTTTTGTTGCAATGGTGTATCACTATTCGTTGCAGCACTTTTTGCAATAGCCAGGACATGGAAGCAACCCAGATGTCCATCAATAGATGATTGGATAAAGAAGCTGTAGTACTATATACAATGGAATACTACTTAATCATAAAAAGGAATGACTCTGAGTCAGTTCTAACGAGGTAGATGAACCTAGGGTCTGTTATTCAGAGTGAAGTAAGTCAGAAAAAGAAAAACAGGTATCTTATATTAATGCATATATATGGAATCTAGAAAAATGATACTGATAAACCTATTTGCAGGGAAGGAATAGAAACACAGGTGTAGAGTATGGACGTGTGGACACAATGGGGGAAGGAGAAGTAGGACGAATTGAGAGACTAGCATTGACATATATACTCTATCTTGTGTAAAACAATTAACCAGTGGGAAGCTGCTATGTAACACAGGGAGCCCAGCCTGGCATTTTGTGATGACCTGTAAGAATGGGGTCTTCCCAGTTGGCAGTTGTGGTAAAGAACCCGCTTGCCAATGCAGGAGACATAAGAGATGTTGGTTTGATCCTTGGGTTGGGAAGATCCCTTGGAGGAGGGCATGGCAACCCATTCTAGTATTCTTGCCTGGAGAATCCCCAAGGGCAGAGGAGACTGGCGGGTTACCGTCCATAGGGTTGCAAAGTGTCGGACATGACTGAATCGACTTAGCACACATGCATACATGCATATCTTCTTAATTACATGGAAATTCAGGTTTGACTTCGGAATTCTCAGAGTCCTTAGGCTTCTGCATTGGGAGAGCTATGCCTTTGCTCCCAGCTCATGGTATGTTCTCTTTCCCGCACCATCCCTGGTTGCATCCCACACTGCAGGAGGCCTCTGGTCTACAAACATGGACAGTCCAATAGCACATCCATATCCAAGACTCTTCCTATAGGAGCTTGGGGGCTGTTTGGACATGCAGTTCAGTTCAGTCACTCAGTCGTGTCTGACTCTTTGAGACGCCATGGACTTCAGGACGCCAGGCTTCCCTGTCCATCACCAACTCCTAGAGCTTGCTCAAACTCGTGTCCATCGAGTTGGTGATACCATCCAACCATCTCATCATCTGTCGTTCCCTTCTCCTCCAGACTTCAGCCTTTCCTAGCATCAGGGTCTTTTCCAATGGTTAGTTCTTTGAATCGGGTAGCCAAAGTATTGGAGTTTCAGCTTCAGCATCAGTTCTTCTAATGAATATTCAGGACTGATTTCCTTTAGGGTTGACTGGTTGGATCTCCTTGCAGTCCAAGAGACCCTCAAGAGTCTTCTCCAGCACCACAGTTCAAAAGCATCAATTCTTTGGCACTCAGCCTTCTTTATGGTCCAATTCTCACATCCATACATGACTTTTGGAAAAACCATACCTTTGACTAGATGGAATATTCTCCAGGCAAGAATACTGGAGTGGGTTGTCATCCCTTCCTCCAGGGGATCTTCCCAACCCAGGGATCAAACCCAGGTCTCTTGCATTGCAGGCAGATTCTTTACCATTTGAGCCAAGAGGGGAGCCCAAGAACACTGGAGTGGGTAGTTTATCCCTTCTCAAGTGTTTTTCCCCACCCAAGAATGGAACCAGGGTCTCCTGCATTGCAAGTGGTTTCTTTACCAGCTAGGATACCAGGGAAGCTCATATATATATATATATATATAAATATATATATATATATATATATATATAAATTCTTTACCAGCTAGGATACCAGGGAAGCTTATATATATATATATATATATATATATATATATATATATATATATAATTATGACTCATTTGTGGTTGTTTTATGACAGAAGCCAACACAGCATTCTCCTGCATTGTAGGCAGGCGCTTTACCATCTGAGCCACCAGGGAATTCTTGTAAAGCAATTACCCAATTTAAAAAAAAAGAAGAAGAAAAACCTATTTGGGTCCCATTGTTGTTCCTATTTTACAAATGGGGAAACCAGGCCCAGAAATTTTGGTGACTTAGAGGAATATTCAGTTCAGTTCAGTTGAGTGGCCAGTCACGTCCAACTCTTTGCTACCCCATGGACTGCAGCACACCAGACTTCACTGTCCAGCACTGACTCCCAGAGCTTGCTCAAACTCATGTCCATCGAGTTGATGATGCCATCCAACCATCTCATCCTTTGTCATCCCCTTCTCCTCCTGCCTTCAAGTTTTCCCAGTATCAGGGTCTTTTCAAATGAGTCAGCTCTTCGTATCAGGTGGCAAGAGTATTGGAGCTTCAGCTTCAGCATTAGTCCTTCCAATGAATATTCAAGACTGATTTCCTTTAGGATTGACTAGTTTGATCTCCTTGAATTCCAAGGGATACTCAAGAGTCTTCTCCAACACCACAGTTCAAAAGCATCAATTCTTCGGTGCTCAGCTTTCTTTATGGTACAACTCTAACATCTATACATGACTACTGGAAAAACCATAGTTTTGACTAAATGGACCTTTGTTGGCAAAGTAATGCCTCAACTTTGTAATATGCTGTCTAGATTGGTCATATCTTTTCTTCCAAGGAGCAAGCATCTTTTAATTTCATGGCTGCAGTCATCATCTGCAGTGATTTGGGAGCCCCCCAAAATAAAGTCTGTCACTGTTTCCCCATTTATTTGCCATGAAGTGATGGGACCAGATGCCATGATCTTAGTTTTCTGAATGTTGAGTTTTAAGCCAACTTTTTCACTCTCCTCTTTCACTTTCATCAACAGGCTTTTTAGTTCTTCCCAATTTCTGCCAAAAGTGTGGTGTCATCTGCATATCTGAGGTTACTGATATTCCTGCTGGCAATCTTGAGTCCAGCTTGTGCTTCATCAAGCCCGGCATTTTGCATGATTTACTCTGCATATAATTTAAATAAGCAGGGTAACAATATACAGCCTTGACATACTCCTTTCCCAATTTGGAACCAGTCTGTTGTTCCACATCCAGTTCTAACTGTTGTTTCTTGACCTCCATACAGATTTCTCAGGAGGCAGATCAGGTGGTCTGGTATTCCCATTTCTTGAAGAATTTTCCACAGTTTGCAGTGATCCACACAGTCAAAGGCTTTGGCATAGTCAATAAGGTAAAGGAGATGCTTTTCTGGAACTCTCTTGCTTTTTCAGTGATCCAACAGATGTAGGCAATTTGATCTCCGGTTCCTCTGTCTTTTCTAAATCCAGCTTGGCCATCTGGAAGTTCATGATTCACATACTCTTGAAGCCTGGCTTGGAGAATTTTGAACATTATTGCTAGCATGCGAGATGAGTGCAACTGTGTGGTAGTTTGAACATTCTTTGGCATTGCCTTTCTTTGGGATTGGAATGAAAACTGACTTTTTCCAGTCCTGTGGCCACTGATGAGGTTTCCAAATTTTCTGGCATATTGAGTGCAGCATTTTCACAGCATCGTCTTTTAGGATTTGAAATAGCTCAACTGGAATTCCATCATCTCTACTAGCTTTGTTCGTAGTGGTGTTTCCTAAGACTCACTTTACTTTGCCTTCCAGGGTATCTGGCCCTAGGCGAGTGATCACACCATCATATTATCTGGGTCATGAAGATCTTTTTTGTATAGTTCTTCTGTGTATTCCTGCCACCTCTTCTTAATATCTTCTGCTTCTGTTAGGTCCATACAATTTCTGTCCTTTATTGAGCCCATCTTTGCATGAAATGTTCCCTTGGGATCTCTAATTTTCTTGAAGAGATCTCTAGCCTTTCCCATTCTATTGTTTTCCTCTATTTCTTTGCATTAATCACGGAAGAAGGCTTTCTTATCTCTCCTTGCTATTCTTTGGAACTCTGCATTCAAATGGGTATATCTTTCCTTTTCTCCTTTGCCTTTAGCTTTTCTTCTTTTCTCAGCTATTTGTAGTTCAGTTCAGTTCAGTTCAGTCACTCAGTCATGTCCGACTCTTTGCGACCCCATGAATTGCAGCACGCCAGGCCTCCCTGTCCATCACCAACTCCTGGAGTTTACCCAAACCCATGTCGATAGAGTCAGTGATGCCATCCAGCCATCTCATC
Organism: Bos javanicus; assembly: GCF_032452875.1. Taxonomy (NCBI): domain Eukaryota; kingdom Metazoa; phylum Chordata; class Mammalia; order Artiodactyla; family Bovidae; genus Bos; species Bos javanicus. Next base: position 21,397,049 of record NC_083885.1, read on the forward strand.
CTCTGTCGTCCCCTTCTCCTCCTGCCCTCAATCCCTCCCAGCTATTTGTAAGCCCTCCTCAAACAACCATTTTACCTTTTTTCATTTTTCTTTCTTGGGGATAGTCTTGATCATTGCCTCCTGTACAGTCTCATGAACCTCTGTCCATAGTCCTTCAGGTACTGTATCAGATCTAATCCCTTGAATCTATTTGTCACTTCTACTGTATAATTGTAAGGGATCTGATTTAGGTCATACCTGAATAGTCTAGTGGTTCTCCCCACTTTCTTCCATTTTAGTCAGAATTTGGCAATAAGGAGTTCATGATCTGAGCCACAGTCAGCTCCCGGTCTTGTTTTTACTGACTGTATAGAGCTTCTCCATCTTCAGCTGTGAAGAATATAATCAGTCTGATTTCAGTGTTGACCATCTGGTGATGTCCATGTGTGTAGTCTTCTCTTGTGTTGTTGGAAGAGGGTGTTTGCTATGAGCAGTGTGTTCTCTTGGCAAAATTCTGTTAGCCTTGCCCTGCTTTATTTTATATTCCAAGGCCAAATTTGCCTGTTACTCCAGGTGTGACTTGCTAATTTTGCATTCCAGTCTCCTGTAATGAAAAGGACATCTTTTTTGGGTGTTAGTTCTAGAAGGTCTTGTAGGTCTTCACAGAACTGCTCAACTTCAGCGTCTTCAGCATTACTGGTTGGGGCATAGACTTGGATTACCATAATATTGAATGGTTTGCCTTGGAAATGAACAGGGCTCTGAGCTTGCACCCAAGACTGCATTTCAGATTCTTTTGTTGACCATGATGGCTACTCCATGTCTTCTAAGGGATTCTTGCCCACAGTAGTAGATATAATGGTCATCTGAGTTAAATTCACCGATTCCAGTCCATTTTAGATCGCTGATTCCTAAAATGTCAATGTTCACTCTTGCCATCTCCTGTTTGACTATTTCCAATTTACCTTGATTCGTGGACCTAACATTCCAGGTTCCTATGCAATATTTCTCTTTACAGCATTGGGCTTTACTTCCATCACCAGTCACATCCACAAGTGGGTCTTGTTTTTGCTTTGGCTCCATCTCTTCATTCTTTCTGGAGTTTTTCTACACTCTTCCCCAGTATCACATTGGGCACCTTTCAGTGTTCATCTTTCAGTGTCATACCTTTTGGCCTTTTCGTACTATTCATGGGGTTCTCAAGGCAAGAATACTCAAGTGGTTTGCCATTTCCTTCTCCAGGGGTCCACATATTGTCAGAAATCTCCACCATGACTCGTCTATCTTGGGTAGCCCTTCGTGGTATGGCTCATAGTTTCATTGAGGAATATAGGAATATATGAGTCACTTACAGGTGACTAACAGCCAAGATCCAATCTCAGACCTCTAGGTCACATAAGAAAACAACCTAAAGTTTTGTAAAATCAAAATAAAATAAAAGCAGGATGTTGGTGGCAGTTATTTTAGAGTGGTAAGAATACAAAGAAGTGTAATTGTTGCCTGTATGCCCTTCTAATGTTTCTACAGTAAACATGTATTTGTATTTAGTGTGAAAAAAAATGGAATTCAAGCAAAACAATGTTATTACAATTTAGCTACAAATTGTTGCTTTCCAGAGGCTTCAACCTGAAGCTTGCTCTGTCTTTGTTGAGAGGGAGAAAGAGAAAAAATTTGAGAGAGAAATTGATTAACAAATGTTGTAGAGGTGTTAAATACATACTAACTGCTGAGACATCCTCTTTGTTGAAATCGCAAAGAAGGAAATAACTTAAATAAATATCTCACAGATTGACTCAGTTCCACTGATGATTTGTCCCTGGACTTTTATTCCCCCTTATACTTAAAAAAAAAAGGAAATAATAATAACCCATCTCACAAGTTTGCAGGTAAATGATCAGCAAAATAATATATGCAAGGTTCTTAGCACAGGGCCAGGCATATAAGTGACATGCAAGAAACATTAGCCATAATTTAAAATTTTATGTACAGGTCCATTACCCACATTCTTCTTGTTCATAAGGAAAACTTCATAAGGATGAGCTTCTTATTTGTTACATTTCTGTTTGCATGTTAAATTGAGGATGAAGAGGTACTCCTTTGAAGAGGAAGTCACCATGGTCTAGAATTTTAACTTGCTAATAGACTTTCTTTAATTTTAAAATTTCTGAACTAAATATAGAAGTAAGATTCATTACTAAAAGATATGAAGACCTGCATTAATATTAAGATATTAGTAGCCCACCACCACAAGGAGCTCTTAATTAATACTTGTATATTGAGGATGTCTTCTCGAAGACATAAAGACCCAGATCTATCTCATTTTAAAAAGACTTTGTGTCTATGTGGCACTGGTCATTTCCCTAGTTTAATCATGAAAACTTTGATTCTATTGAAAATAATTTCTAGTAGTAAATTCAAGAAAACTTTTTAGTAAGTTTTAATTTAGGAAAACTTCAAAAATATACTACTATAAACTTCTAGAGAGAATGATGTATGTATTCCTGGTAGAAGGATCTAAAACTCACTTACATTAATACTACATCTTTCTCTTACACTGCCATGCTGCTAATTAATTGCACTTTTTGCTATCAAAAACAATAAAGAACAAACAGCATAAAAAGAGGATGTTGTCAAATCGTCACCATACATCAGACATAATGTTTTTTCACTTTCATGAGATCTTTATAATCTATCAGATATGTTAATATTTATAGAGTGCTTGTGGAAGAAATCTGTTAAAATTAATAAATAATAAAGCTGATGTCTTTTTAAAAAGTAAATCAGTAATCCCATCGTAAAATTGCCCATAATTTACTGCAGCAATATAAAACCAGAAAAGCAGTAAGCAGACAGTATTATATCCCATTACTCAGAATATCTAACTACCTCAAGTGTTTGGGCTTTTTATTTTTTTTACAATGAAAAAAAACAATATTTTGTCAACTCCAACTCATAGGACTCTTCTCATCAACCTGAATGGGATCATAAGTGATTATATATATATATGTGTCAATTCATGCTAAGAGATTTTCTAATCACCTGATTTGAGCCTGAGATATTATATTTGCTAATATATTATTCAGTATTATAGCATTTATATTCCAAACCAAGATTTTTTTTTCTTATTTTGTGCTATTTTATCAGTTTTTAGTATTAAGATTAGGCAAACTTCTTAATTATGTAAACTTCTATTTCTATCCTTAAGTAACATGTTGACTGAATATTCTCTGTTGTCCTAGTAATATAAATCCTTCCACTGCTCAAAAATTCATGGAAGAGAAAGGGGGAAATACATACCTAAAAGATTCTTTTTAGCATCAAAAGGTAAAGGAAGTTAAAATATTAAAAGTTGCTGATGCAAGTATTTTTTCTGTAGTGATAAAGAGATAAAAGTATCTCACTATATACACATAGACCTGAACTCTGGTGAAGTTTAGCTTTTCTCTTCTTTTATTCAAAAATATAAGTGTTTTCCTCTAGATTATTAAGGTTTTGTTTTGATGAGAACCATGTTTTTGAGAATAAGGAAGTTAGCTTCCTGTTCAAAAGGCAGCATTTTCAACCTTCGTCTTAATAACTGAACTGGATCAATTGTAGAGCTAAAGTGAACTGAATTACTGAAGTCTGTGAGTCATGTACATTGAGAATAGATCACAATTTGATCCAAAATATTCACTTGGTGAACACACAACGTACAAGCTGCTGAGAAAGGAACAGAAATTTCAATGTTGCTGCTGCTAAGTCGCTTCAGTCGTGTCCAACCCTGTGTGACCCCATAGAGGGCAGCCCACCAGGCTCTGCCATCCCTGGGATTCTCCAGGCAAGAACACTGGAGTGGGTTGCCATTTCCTTCTCCAAGGCATGAAAGTGAAAAGTCAAAGTGAAGTCGCTTAGTCGTGCCCGACTCTTCGCGACCCCATGGACTGCTAGCCAGTGCTTATGTTGTTTTCATTTTTATTTGGGTTTTAGCTTTTGGTAAGAAACTTACCAAATCACTTTACAAGTACCGTGGATAATTTTTCCTGATTTGAAAAAGGTATAGTTTTGCCTGTTTTTGTTGTTTCCAATTTTTACTAATGTTAAGTATTTGAAATGAGTGTCTTATAGATTATATCTACTAGATGGTGCTTTAACATCCATTTTGTCAATCTCTGCCTTTTAATTCTTGGGTTTAGCTCATTTACATTTAAGGTGATCATGTTCTAAATATATTACATTTAAGGTGACTATTGATATATCAAGATTTACATATGTTCCAAATATGTTCATAATGTCATTTCAAGATATTAATGTGAGATGAAGGGTTGGGAGAAATAATCTTCTGACCAATCAGATAACGATTTCAATTTGAGTGATAAATCACATTGTACTTCCACCAATAGAATAGTCTTCACCCAGCCATGCCCTGATAATACACTCTTGGATTATACTGTGAGATGCTTTAAGAAACTGCTAAGCAAAGCTACTATATTTCTTACAGGGATGTTTCTGAGTACATCACACACTACATTCAATGTCCCACCTATAAATGGCAAGTTGAAATTTTATTTTAGGCCTCACAAGAACATTTTTCTTTCTCCTGAGGAATAAGAATGGATTCTTCAATGGACAAAATTATTTTGAAAACAGTTAATACTTCACATTTTGCCATATTCCAGGAGAGTCAACACCAGTTTATTTAACTTTAAAATTATAAGCTTGTAATTGATTTACCCTCTATCCTTTAGGTTATCATGGTTTTATGTTTTCTTCATGTGTCATATTTATAAACACCACAAGCTAGTGTTATTGTTCCTTTAAGCAGTCAATAATCTTTTACATGTATTCATACTTTTTAAGAGCTTTTTGTTCCTTCTTGCAGTTCTGTTCTAACTGCAAACATTTCCCTCAGCCTGAAGAACTTGTTTATCCTTTTACCTTTTGAAGATTGGCATTGTTTCCAGATTTTCCTGCTATGAATGTTTTTTATCTCTGTTGAGACATTTGTTTTCATCTCTCTTGAATAAATATCTGAGAGTGGAATTGCTAGGTTTGATGCTAAGTAAGTATATGCATATGTGCTAGGTTGCTTCAGTCGTTTCTGACTCTTTACAAACCTATGGACTGTAGCCCGCCAGGTTTCTCTGTCCATGGAATTCTCCAGGTGAGAATACTGGAGTGGATTGCCCTGCTCTCCTCCAGGAGATCTTCCAGACCCAGGGATTGATCCTGGATCTCCTGCATGGGCAGGAGTCTTCTGCATGGGCAGGCAGGTTCTTTGTCATCAGCGCCACCTGGAAAGTTCAAATAACTATATTTAATTGTATAAGAAAGGACTAAAGTTTTCCAGAATTGCAACATTTTCCCTTTCCACCCACAACTCATGGAAGTTGTATGAGGGAGCCTGTTTCTATTGGCTAATTATTCTCTTGATTATGGATCCCACCTTCCTTCTCCTTTCATGTATCATATTTTTATTATAGGTCAGACATTCATATAAAAGAAATTAGAGATATAAGTCAATATTAAGAGAAATTGGGGCTAATCACCTTGACTCAATCAAGAATTAAAAGGAGTGGTGGCTGGATTGTAATTAAGTTAGTTTTAGTCTACCTCTGATTTCAATTGTCTTAAGGGTCCAAAGGCAGAGAAGGCAATGGCACCCCACTCCAGTGTTCTTGCCTGGAGAATCCCAGGGACGGGGAGTCTGGTGGGCTGCCGTCTATGGGGTTGCACAGAGTTGGACACGACTGAAGCAACTTAGCAGCAGCAGCAAGGGTCCAAAGGGCTTCCCAAGTGGTGCCAGTGGTAAAAGAACCTGCCTGCCAATGCAAGAGAAACAAGAGACATGGGTTTGAACTCTGGGCCGGGAAGATCCCCTGGAGCAGGAATGGCAATCCACTCCAGTATTCTTGCCTGGAGAATCCCATGGACAGAGAAGCCCGGTGGGCTACAGTCCTTAGTGTCACAAAGAGTCAGACATGACTGAAGCGATTGTGGGTGATTTCATTTTCCTTTCTTAGCCCAGTCTTCAGGTGCTCTTGCTGTACCATTACTCAACAAAAGTCCAATGGAGGAAAACTCATGGACCCAGAGAAATAATTCCTTGATCCAGCCCACATTTAAAAACTATATTATGTTTAAAAGTGGCTTATTCATTTTAATTTTCCTTCAGTTCTTATCCCTTAATCTGTATTTCAAGGCCCTGATTTTTACTTTATTTCTTCTATTTTTTTTAGTTGCTTCAAAAAATGTTTGTCAACCAAGACAGGGCCTAAATACATAAATAAATAATGTTAATCTTAAGTTACTGCATTAACTGTGCCACAAAACTGTTTTTAAATATGTTTCTTTAAGGTCTTCAATCTCTTCTAAAAGCCACTGTAGAAGATAATTTTTTTTTCCCCAATCAACCTTGGTTTTTCAAGATCCTCGTTGGCATCTCAAGAGTACTAAAGAACCAAAATACGATTTATTAGTAGAATTGACAATGGATGGGCAATTGCTGGCTACTGAATTGAATTCATTTTCTGAGCCAATCTCTTTAATGAGAAAAATGAAGGAAATGAAATGGGACATTTAAAAACTAATAGAAATCTTGAATATAATAACTACTGACAAAGGCAATTAAGGAACACTTTTAAAATTTTTAATAGAAATAAATGAGAATGTTCAAATGACAGGCACCCAAAGGAAAGAAGGAAATTCACTAAATTTAACTATTGCATTTCTCCTAATTACTTTCCTTAAAGAAAAAATTTCATACTTCTTGAAAAAGTACATAAATAAAGATCCTTGAGTTTTTCAATGAATAAGTATGAATTAATATTGCTTCCTGTGTATTTATAACTAAGCATCCTTTTACCATCAAAGAGTCTCATAATGAATTCAGAATCATATGACCATGTTCCATTACATGGAAAAATGGGGAAAAGGCAGACTAGAAAGTTCTTTTCAATTGATTAAGGAGATTTATAAAAGGGAGGTGGGCCACTAATTGAAGTTGTGCCTTCACTTGTCAACCCATATCTCTCAGACACCTCTTTCCATCCACTGTTTTATGCTTCTAGACAGCATATAGGAACACAGCCTATTTAGAGAACTATGCAGCCTGATGATACTTATAAAATGTTCAAACATCACATACTGAGAGGGAAAAAATTACTCTAAAACACATCCAGACTCATTTAAGGACAAAGAAAGTTTGCCACATATCTCCAGGTATATGCTAGTGTTCTTGTACTAGCTAACTAAAAATTTTCCCAGATTTCCATTTCAGAGTAGGAAAACCTAGGGTTGCAGGGGGGTAGGTAGAATATATAGGTAAAAGATCTTGAAAAAGGTCCTCATGAGGGTCATCATGTTCAATGACCTTTTCATCTGTTTGGGACTCAAATGCAGTAACAGTAATCTCTTTCCTTTGCCAAAAATTACTTAATCTATCATCTGCCTATATTAGTAGGCAATCCATTATTACCTCTAAAGACTTACATTTGTTCTTCATGAAAGGTAGTGGCTTATTTGAACATGTTGGAAAGTCAGATAACCTACCTGGGCTGTCATCAATACCCTTGCCACAAGGAAATAGTGTCACTCTTGAACATCCATTCTACACAATCACATACCTACCTTGCAGTCAGACTGTGCAGGATATATGTGTAAACAAAACCCCAAGACCATAGGAGATCTTGCCATGGTGAGTTTGTGCTGGCTTATGAACCTCATGTTGAATTACCCTGGTCTATCAGGCAGGTTCTAGTAACATTGTAATAGGGAGTTGTGTCTATGAGGTAAATATGGCTCTTTCTCCCAGGAAGCTCGATGGTCCCCATGGCAAACACCTCTCTCCTTCCCCACTATAAGTTCTTTGAGATGGGCAGTGTCTGTCAGGCCAAAAGGAATCTTGTAGCATTTGCTCCAGGGAGTACCTGGTTATCTTATGCTTATGTAACTACAGCAAGCCTTCAAGAAGAGACTTCTCGTGTCTCTCCGGACAGGTAGTAACTGAAAGTTGCACTTAACAAAAATAATCCCAAGAGTTTGTCCGTACTAGGGCTGGCGACCCTTAGAGAAAAGTGGAAGGAAATTTGCTTCCCTACTCCTCTCGGTGCAGCACACCCATCCCAACAAGGCTTTGTTCTGTGCATTTCTGTCTCAGCCCTCGCTCTCTGTGACTGCATACTCCAGTCAATTCCGTCTGGTTTCCCTGCTTCCCCCTGGTTTAATGCTAGTGCATGGGTAACTCTCCAGTCAAGATCACTGTCCTCAGCTTCAGATGTGTGCACCTAAAAACGCCATGCGCTTGGTTATGTCTGACTCTTTGCAACCCCGTGGACTGTAGCCCACCAGACTCCTCTGTGCATGGGATTCTCCAGGCAAGAACACTGGAGTGGATTGTAGTTTCCTTCTCCAGGGGATCTTCCCGACCCAGGAATCTTCCCACATCTTCTGTGTTCCCTGCATTGCTGAGGATTTGGCAGACACCTAAGCCTTCTAGATACTACCACCTGAATGTTTCACAGACATCTCAAACTCACCATAGACAAACTCCTCCTGTGTTCTTTATCAGTCCAGGGCATCATGGTTCACCCACTGTTAGAGCCAGACTCCTAGGAGCCATTCTTGATGCTTACCAGTCCTTCATCCTACATCAATTCTATTTTCTAAATATTTCCCAAGCCACCTTCTCATGGTCAGATCACTGCCATTACACTTTCCTAGGTTACCATTCCCTTTCCTTTGGATTACTCCAACAGCCTCTTAGCTAGTTAACAAATTATCTGCTTTGCTTCTCTTTGGTGGTGGTTTAGTCACTAAGCCATGTCTGACTCCGTGGGCTGTAGCCCGCAAAGCTCTCTGTCCATGGGGTTCTCCAGGCAAGAATACAGGAGTGGGTTGCCATTTCCTCTTGCAGGGGATCCTCCAGACCCAGGAATTGAACCTGGGTCTCCTGCACTGCAGGCAGTTTCTTTACCAACTGAGCTACCAGTCCTTGTCTCTCTTTAACTGATATATTTTTGGCCATTTGCTATGTCTTCTCTTGAGAAATGTTTATTCACATCCCTTGCCCACTTTTAATTAAGTGTTTCCTTACTACATAGCTGTTTGAATTCTTTGTATATTTTGGATACTAATTCGTTATCAGACGTATGGCTTACAAATCTTTTCTCCCATTTCATAGGTTGTCTTTTCACTCTGTTGATTGTTCCCTTTGCTGTGCAGAAGCTTTTCAGTTTGCTGCAATCCCACTTGTCTATTTTTTGCTTTTGTTGCCTGTGCTTCTGGGGTCATATCCAAAAAGTCATTGCCTAGATCAATGTCCAGGCAATTTCTCCTATGTTTTTCTTCTAGTAGTTTTATAGTTTTAGGTCTTACATGTAAGTGTTTCATCCATTTTGAATTCATTTTGGTATAAGGAGTAATGTAAGAAGTCAATTTCACTCTTCTGCAAGTGGATAACCCAGCACTATTGAAGAGATTGTTCTCTCTCCATTATGTGTCCGTGGCTAAATGCATGGATTGATTTCTGGACTGTCTGTATGTTCCATAGGCCTATGTGTCTATTTTTATGCCAGTACTAGGCTCTCTTAATTACTGCAGCTCTGAGGTATATTTCAAAATCAGATAATGTGATGTTTCCAGTTTTGTTATTTTTGCTCAAGATAGCTTTGACTATTTGGAGTTTTTTGTAATTCCACTTGAATTTTAGGACTATTTTTTTTAATGTCTGCGAAAAATGTCTTTTTAATTTTGATAGGGATTGCATTAAATCTGAAGATCACTTTAGGTAGTATAGACATTTCAATACTATTAATTCTTCTAATCCATGAACACAAAATTTCTTTCTGTTTATTTATGCCTTCTTCAGGGCTTCCCTGGTGACTCAGCTTGTAAAGAATTCACCTGCAATGTAGGATACCTGGGTTTGATCCCTGGGTTGGGAAGATCTTCTGGAGAAAGGAAGGGCTACCCATTCCAGTATTCTGGCCTGGAGAATTCCATGGACTGTATAGTCCATGGGTTGCAAAGAGTCGAACATGACTGAGCAACTTTCACTTTCTTTCACTTTCATGCCTTCTTCAACTTATTGTATCCATGTTTCATAGTAAAATAGCTTGATATATGCATGTGTGTATATATATGTATGCTTCAAGTTAGCACATTTTTATTACTTATGCCTTAATAAATATTTCATTCTATATTTGAGATAATTCAGGCAGCTCCCAGGTATGCAGTGGATCCCTATTGCACCAGGACTCAGCTCCAGATACGTCTCAAGAGAATAATTCTACAAAGGTTCAGAATTGCTTGGGCTTGATTCTAATATAATGTGTGTGTCTCTAACCCCTGACGTGTGACATACTCATGTACTTATCTGGTAGATTCAAAATAAACAATAATGGTGAATATAAAGATGAGGAATCTGAGTTACTTCAATCCTGTCATTTTCTGTTTAAAATAGTGACATGATACAAAGAGCTAGGTATAATTTTTTTTCTTGGGTAAAAGTAATATTTAATCCATATGAAAACTATTTTACTGAACTGAAATAATATCTTTTAAATTGAAATATATTCTTTTAAAATTGCTTATTATTTGTTCCAAAGCTAAAGGACAAATCAAAATATAGCAATTACTGTAACATCATTCACTATTACATAATTGTTACTGAAAATAACTTTGTTGTATAGACAAGGGATTTTTTAAGTGATCTGCTTCATAATTTTAAAGACATCAGGCATGTTACTAAATATGAGAGCTATACTTATAATTACTTGAAGACATTTGACTGCTTGCTGTGTATCTGACACTACATGCTTTGAATCCATTAAATCATTTATTTCATATAATAACTTTGCAAAGTAATAAATTTATTATTGTTATTATTCCCATTTACACTTGAGGACACCGAGTCCTAAAGATGGTGAGAAGTGAAGATGGAGTGAGAACCCAGATGCCCGGACTCCAGAGCACTCACCTATTAGCCACAGGGCTGTGCTGCTTCTCAATCCCTCATCCACTAAATAACTATCACAAGCATCATTTATGTGCTGAGAACTTTACACCCATTATCTCATTTAATCCTTTAATCTTTACTACAACCCTATGGAGTAGTTACATTATTCGTGTATTACAGATTTAGGAACTGAGATTCCGAGCATTTCAGTAACTCACCTAAGATCGAAGTAGTGTAAGTGTCAGAAAGGCCATCTTTATCCTGCCTTGTTTGGCTCCAGAACCCTTTCTCTTCCCATTGTTCCTTCCATTTGTTGTAGCAAAACAAGGAGGGTGGGATTCTGAAGTGCTAGAAAGCGTTTCCAGACCAGTGATTGCAGTGTCTGCTGGAAGGGCAGTGTTTGCCTATTAACCGTGAGCTGGGATTCCTGCCCCATGGCCATTCGAGAAGGAAAGAGGAGGGGACACATCTTGTAAGTAAAAGGGGTTAGAAGGTCTCCAGGTTAGAGAAGCCCAGGGGTTAGTTCTGCAGAGGGAAACTGAGCTTAAAATGCAACACATGGACCAAAGAGTAAGAATTTTCTTGATTTGTCAGAGACAAAGCTCTGCTGAAGGAGAGACCAAGAGCTACAGCTGTGTTGGGTAGGCATGGCTGATCAAGGAGCACCAACAAGATCCATCTCTCTCTTTCATCTATTGAGTTTAGCCTTGGGCAGGGCCTCCTAAGGGCTTCCCTGGTGGTTCAGCAATAAAGGATCTGCTTGCCAATGCAGGAGATGAGGGTTCAATTCCTGGGTCAGGAAGATCCCAGGGAGAAGGGAATGGTGACCAACTCTAGTAGTCTCACCTGGAACATTCCATGGGCAGAGGAGCCTGGTGGGCTACAGTCCATGACATCGCAAAAAGTCAAACATGACAACGACTAGGCCACCTCAACAACCAACAACAGAGCCACTGTGGTGACTGTAAGGATGGCCTCCTACAGGTCCCAGCTGCTAGCCAACAGCTACAGAACCCCAGCAAAAAGAATACTTTCCCAGGATGCCAGCCAAATTACCAAGGATAGCACTGAATGCCCCAGCTTGAGTCACATGCCTATGCCTGAAATAATCAGGGAAGAGGACATGAAAACTCTCCAATGTCAAGTCTGAATTATGTGCCCACTCCTGTGACCAAGTGAAGAGTCAGCCCATCTGAATCACATGAATTAAAGTGGGAATCTAAAAAAATCAGTACAGATGAACCTAGTTCCAGGTCAGGAACAGAGATACAGATGTAGAGAATGGAGGTGTGGACACAGCGAGGGGAAGAGGAGGCTGAGATGAACTGGAACATTAGGTTTGGCACATGTATACTAACTACCAAGATTCCCAGGTGGTTCAATGGTAAAGCATCCACCTGTTAAGCAGGAGACGAGAGTTCAGTCCCTGGGTGGGGAAGATCGCTTGGAGAAGGAAATGGCAATCCACTCTAGTAGTCTTGCCTGGAAAATTCCCTGGACAGAGGAGCCTGGAGGGCTACAGTCCAAGGGGTCACAAAGAGGCGAACATGACAGAGAGACTACACAATAACAGCAGTATACACTACCATGTCTAAAATGCATAGCTACCGGGAACCTATGGTACAGTACAGGGAGTTCAGCTGGGTGCTGTGATGACCTAGATGGACGGGATGGGGGTAGGGTGAGAGGGAGGCTCAAGAGGGAGGGGTGAATGTATACGTATAGCGGATTCACTTCGCTTTACAGCAGAAACAAACCCAACATTGTAAAGCAACTATACTCCAATAAATTAAAACATTCTGCTGTTTCCAGAAAAAAAAGAAATGAAACGTGCAGACGAAAAAACAACCCAAACCGCTATTTACCTTAATGGTCATTTGAATTGCCAGATGTACCAATTCTTTCTTCGTCTTCCCCTGACTTGTCCTTCTGGCCATATGTCACCCTGTTGACCATCTTGTAGTCACTTCTTACTCACAACTTAATCTTGGGATCCTACCAGCCATTAAAAAACAATGTAGGTGTCCATCCAGTAGCTAGACTTGGGTCAGTCTTCCAAGTCACACAGCTGTTTATTAATCCAAAAGCCTCAGCCTCTCCTTCTAATACTGTACAACAGAAGTCACTCACATGCAAACACATTTCCCATGGGGATTATGACTGAATTAGCCATAGTTGTAAAGTCACTCCTCCTCTCTTACCAAAGTATACTAAAAGCAACATTATCACAGGCGTAACATTGATTCTTCTCTCACTTATTTTTTCAAGACATTTGAAGATTTTGGTTCATAATTATTTGTCATTTTGCAAGACATATTCCAAACCAATCATGAACCAGGATTTCTAGGTAACGAGGTCACAGTCTTTAATCATCTTGTCATTCCACCCACAGTCTTCATCTGTACCATTTCTTTGATCATGGAATCATATCCTGGCTTGCCTTTGTGTTCGTGTGTTTGTCTTATGTAACTATTCCAAGGGTTGTAAAGACAGATGCCTACTGAAGCATGGCAAATGAGGCTGGATTAAGAGTGGTGGGAACTGTGATGAACTGGAGAGTGCATTTTTCAATAAAAGGAAGTAGCCACCACTCAAGTCCAGCTGGTTGCTGCCATGACAGTGTGGCATCTGTGTTTCTAAGTCCTCTGATATTTTCCAAGAGAAGCCTGAATTCTCAGTTTTCAAGTGAAAACATCCCCATTTCTAAATGTTGGCAACTAAATCCAATTTTAGTTTTTATTTTAGATGTTTATTTATTTATGGTAAGACACTATATGGCAAACAAATTACATCTGCTGGCCACACCTACCATTTTGCAACCTTTAATCTCTACACTTGCTCCTCATTAAGAGTGTTCACGCCTGGGAAGGTAGGGGACTATGTATTTTTCTGCAAAACTTACAGCACTTGTCAGAGGATGGAGCTCATGGAAAACAGTCAATAAAAAAAGAGAAATAAAATAAGGCTTTACCGACAAATGTTAGGAACACAATGAATGTGACAACAGCAATTGCACAGGGCATTATATCCATTTGGATTTGTTTTCAAGGATGTCAAATGACCTCACCAAAACATTCTGTTAACCAAAGTTTCTGATTCCGAGGAAGCTGCCTTTCCAAACATAATGAGTTCATTTAAATAAAAGTCACACGAACAGCCCCTGCAATGCAGAGAAGATGTCACAAGACTTTGCGGGCTCTAATCAAAACCCCTCACCCCACAAAACTACTTATGGCATCCACAACATTTTTCTCCCAGCCTTCTCTCATTTTCTATAGAAAGCCCTTCATCTGTACACAGTACATACCAGTGAGATTTACATATGATTTTAGCAAATCTCTGAAGCTATTCTGTTGCTGAGTTTTATATGTCAAAGGCATGTTCAAGGAGAGAAGTGTCTTCAGCCAGCCACAGAGAAGGAAACCCCACATGGCTTTGGTCTCTGAGTCCACATCTGAAAAGGGTGAGGTGATGATTTGTTTAGGCAGCAAAGGCTTTGAATGTTCATTGATCAAGCATTATTTGAGAATCACTTAAATGGAAATGGTATATAAAATCAACATTTCATTGATCCATTTGCTTTACGAGCTAAGGACTGGTGGGACCAGAGAGTAATACGAACTGAAATCTAAAGTCAAACTTACCCCAGCTGCCTGCTCCGTGTCCACCTTCAGCTTTAGAATTCAAATGGGCACAACTCATATATGAGTGTTTGTTTGAGGGTGGCTGTGAAGTGGCAACAAGATCTTTGGTTGAGGGAAAGCTGCCTCCTTCTTTTTCCACTGTTCCAATTCTCTGCTCTCTGGTCTGCTGAACACGATGCTTCTGCATCTTGCATTTGATGAAGTACCCTGCTGGCTCAGATGGTACAGAATCTGCCTGCAACGCATGAGTCCTGGGTTCAGTCCCTGGGTTGGGAAAATCCCCTGGAGAAGGGAGTGGCTACCCACTCCAGTATTCTTGGCTGGAGAATTTCATGGACAGAGGAGCCTGGCAGGCTACAGTTCATAGGGTCACAAAGAGTCGTATACTCCTGAGCAAACAGCACTTTCATTCTCACCAGCACGCTGAACAAGCTAGGGTGGGGGAAGGGGGGCTTGATGGACAGCACCACTATACCTGGTGGTAAATTGTTATTAAGTCCATGGATGAAGGAGGAGAAAAGAAAGTCAGAATGTGCCAAGGAGAAGGTTCGTTCTTAGGATATGACAGCAGCAAAGACATGATCATCATTTTCTCCTGAGTGACTTACTCTTAGGCATTGCTTATATTATACTCTGCCATTTGATTATCAAATCAACCTGAGAATTACTCTTTTTTTTTTTGTTTTACTGGTGAAAAGTTGTCTCAGAGAACATAAATGATGATGATGGAATCATTGAGTTGCAGAAATCTTTAGATACCCTTCATCTTATCCCATTTTTATAGATGTGGAAACTGAGACCCAAAGAGAATAAATGGTGTGTCCGAGCCCAGTGGGTATTTACTAGCAGACCAGATGAGAACCCAGGTTTTCCAACCTGTAGCTCCTCAGTCTTACTAAGCAACCATGAAGCTGCCGAAACGAGCTTTCTTTACCTTCCCTGGTGCCAACAGTACTCAGGACTGTGTCCTACAAATTAATCATTCCATCACCCTAAATCTACAGGCTTAAAGGTAAAAGTTAGAGATAGCAAAGGTTGGTTAAGAGTTCTTTAAAGTCTTACCAAAAGGAAATAAATTGTGAAAGGAAAGGCAACGTAAATCAGCCACATGCCTTAAATATGAACTTTTTAAGGATTCAATTGGCTTCCTCTAAGGCTGAGAAAATTTCGCTAAGTATAGGTACCCAGCAGACCAAGATTAATGAGTAGACCAGATTACTTATAATTGACCTATGCATTGTTCGTATGCAGATGGTTCTTACTAAGTATGTGAAAACAATTTGTTCTCTTAAATAGGTTATATATTCCCTACCCTCGATTTTGTTTACACTATTAATTTGCTTAGCAAACCCTTTTTTCCATATCTGGTACCAAGGTAAACTTCAGCCCAGCCAGAGGGTCTGAATTATTCATACATTCTAAATTAGCAGGGTCCAGATTAATGAGGTTTTACTCTACTTTTTATCCTCAACTGCCTTCCCTTGGGGAACAGAATCATCGCTCTCCTCTTTTTCTTTCCCTATTATCATAAACTATATCCCCCAAGTGATTCCCCTTTAAAGGGGCACCTGGTTACAGTCTCTCCAGGGCTGCTCTGAACGCACAATGAAAGCAAGACAAGTGGTCACAGAACTGCAGGTTTCAGGCGCCCCATTCTTGTTCAATTCCTTACAGTAAGTAGCTGTCAAAAGCTTAACTTCCTCTTCTCCCACCTACAATATTTTTTAAAGGACTTGGGTGAAACTAACACAACATTGTAAATCAACTCTACATCAATTAAAAAAAAAAGATTTGGGCAGCATGAGGCTATTAGCTGGGGGGGACAAAAGCAGAGAAAGTCTTGGAGGGCTTCTCCAGTGGGCCCCTTGGTGGGTGTGTCATTGCTCAGTGAGAAGTAAAACTCCAGCTCCACGGGGCAATGGCTGGTTTATGATCATACCCTGCTCTTGAGTGTTAGGTACATACATTTTAAATACTCATTTTCAGTGCACAATTCATGAACAACTACACCCTCCCTCCAAAAAATATAACTGCAGGCAAAAGAGCTCCATCTCTGTCTCTGTGCCTCTCTCTGTGTCTCTCTTTGTCTCTCTGTCTTTCTCTCTGTCTCTGTGTGTTCCTCTCTGTCTCTCTCTGTTTCTCTCTGCCTCTCTCTCTCTCTCTCCCTTCCCCACACCCTTCCAATGTCATCTTTATGATGTGAAAATCACTATTTTGAGATTGGTGCAATCTGTGAAAACTGAAAGCGGAGAAATTCTGTGCGTTTATCCAAGGTAAGTATGTAAGCACCAGGAACATCAGAGCACGGACAGTGTTGAGGATTAGCTGAAAGCCAGTCGCCGTATGCACGCTCATTTCCTCTTTTACTGCTTAATTCCCCTGTGATGCCATCTGATCAGTTCTCGAATGTCCCCTGTGTCTTTGCCTTAACAATCAAGCCTGGTAGGCCATTCCACACATTTGTGATTCTCTGCAGGAAAAAAAAAAAAAAAAAATGCTTCCTGACATCTGTTCTGAATTTGTTTCTCTTTAATTTCCATTTATGCTCCCTTATCCTAACATCTGTGTCATTCTGAAAACAGTAACTCAGACTGACGTTATCTGTGCCATTTACAATTTTATATTCCCCAGCTAGAAGTTCCTCTTAACCATGTCGTGGATGTGGGATTCTGGTTGATGTTCAATCCAGCGAGTGGGGCTCAGCTGTGATTTCAGAGGGTTCAGTTGATGTGTCGGCCCCTCATCCTTTCTCGATATCTTTTTTGAAAGAGGAGCTGGCTGTGGGGTTGGGGGAGGGGGCCCAAACCTGTATAAACACAGTCTTTTCCTTGGAAATCTTTCTGCTGAGGCCTCTGCCTTGGCCCTCAGGGCAGAGGTGTGCTTTACTCTTAAAATGCTAAGGCTTACCACCCTCTCTCCCGACAGTTATTTTCTACCACAATCCAGAACTGAGGCTGTTTCACACACTCAGGAAACGTGTGTTGGATGAATGCATAGAAGGTAGGTAGATGGAAAGGAAGAACCAAAGGAAGGTTGTTTCTTAGAAAACAAGAGAAGGCAAGATCGAAAAGTCAAAGCCAATTCTAAAACCATCATATTAGGGACTTCCCGGCAGTGCAATAGTTCAGACTCTGCACTTCCAGTACTAGGGGAACAATTTCAACCCCTGGTCTGGGAAGGTCCTGCCTGCTGTGTGGCATGGCCAAAAAATTAACAAACAAACAATAGAGCAATCCTTGACAAATGGGATATTTTAAAAAAAATAAATAAGTAAAATAATCATGTCCTTTGGAAATGTGTTTGCTTGTTGGCGCTGTTAATTGGGTGCCCAAAATTTCTCCCCTACTTCGCAGTCCCTGCTCTTCAGGTAAATCGCCCTCCAGAGGGTTTGACAAGTTTATTCTGTCCCCAAGTCATTTACATAAATTCTCATCATTGCTACAGAAGTTTCTTTTTTGGTCACGCCACGTTTTTGTTTTTTGTTTTTTTGTCTGGTAGTTCCCATTTCTGCATCCCCCGTTTCATCTCTGCTTCTAAGTTTAAAAGCATGCATCTGAAATACGTTCTGAGACCCAGGCGCACCCCCCACTAAGAGTTAAAAAGCCTTCAATTTTAGAAAAATAATACAGTCCTTCAAGAAACATTTATCTGTTGTACAACGACTCTGGACCAGGCATGGGCTGCATGCTTAGAATACAATGAGGAAGAACAGACATGGTCTCCATCCTGATAGAACTTAAAGTCTAGTGGGGGAGGCAGAGAAAAGCACAAATAAGCAAGCAAATCAAATTAACCTGCAAGAGCACATTCTGGCCAATGTTATGAAGGAGAGGAGCAGGGGAGTATGAGAGAGAATGAGGGGACAGCTGTTTTTACAGTGAGTGATCAAGGGGCAATCACAAAGTGTATTTATCACAATAAATATGGAGTCAAAGTAGCCAAGAGCATCATGAGCTATGAGCTGGTCAAATGGAGACATTACTCGAGTCACACGTTGGTGGAGGAGAGATGGGGCAAAGTGAAGTTAGAAGGCATCCCCTAGAGTGGAGGCAGAGATATATACACCCATATCTGTGTTAATGGGAGTGGAGAAGAAATGCTTTTGCTTGTTTTCAGATACAAAACAACTGGCAAAACATTGTTATTGAAGCTTAAAGAAAGGAGAGCTTGGTGAAAGGTGGAGATGTCAGAAAAGGCTTTGAGAAAGAGAAAGAACTTAGGCAGGCCTGAAAGGGATAAAAGGTGAAAAAAAGTCCTGTCTGTCTTCTGGTTCAGGGTACCACTATTTCTTGCTTTAACAACAGCTCGAGCCTACTAACTGCTGTCTCCTTGGTGAATGAGAATGAAATTTCAAATTCCAAAATTAAATCCCCCAAATGTAAGTCTGACCCTGTCACTACATGCTCAAACTTTTGATGGATCTCACTGTCCTCAGGAAGAAGGCTGAATTTTTTTCATCTGGAACAGAGGCCCTTATCGTCATCATCTGCCCCCTCCATGCCTATCTAGTCACCTCTCTTGAAAGCCTCCACAGCCCCCCTTTACTCTCTACATTTGCATTCTGCTTGCATCAACTTCCTTCAGTTCCGTGAATGACGTGATGCACTTCCTGTAGATACTGTTCTTCTCTACCTGGATCATTCTTTAGACTTCCACTTGACCACCTCCTGCTCACTCTTCAAGGGCAAGTGATAAAATCCCTACCCTGAGAAGCCTCCTCTAAGCCTTCTTCAAGTCTGAGTTGGGGGTCTTTGTGATGCTCTCTGACAACCACAGTCTTCCAAACAGGACCTTAATCATGCTGTGTTCTTTCTAATTCCCTCCCTCAACATTATAAGTTCTGTGAAGGGAGAGCCCACACAAGTCTTGCTCTCTACTGAGTCACAAGAACAAGCATAGTTTTTCTTGGAAATAAATAATGAGTGAGTGATAATTAAATTGTTGAGCTGCATTGCTGAGCTAAAAGAATCTCTGGTCATTGGAGCTAGATTTTTCCCAAGAAAGACGATTCTGGCATCAGCTTGAACATTTCCAAGCTTACTCGTTGAAATCATCCCCATTCAGAGATGAACTGGCCACACAAATATATATATATATATCTGGCCCAAACTAGAGAGCTCTAAAGAGACAGAGACCAGAGCTCTGCATATGTGTTTCCAGGAAGAAATTAAAGGGAGGCAAGGAAATGGAAAATGGGGGGAAGAAGCATTTCAGCACTTCCTCAAATGAAGCCAGACTTGACATCAGAATGTCCAGTAAAAGCACAGCTGCCTTTCTCTCCCCTCCCCCCTCAATTTATAATGAACACCCTGCATTAGGATTCCTTTTCCCCCTTTTGGAATTATCTATGGGGCACTGGGCTTAAATAAAGACTCTATCCTTTTGGAGAAAAACATTAAATGTTCCCCCCAGTTTTTTAAAAAAACCATTTGGTATACTGATTCTGTTTTTAAGTAAGCTCCAGCCTGTGAGTAATAGGTAACTTTTCTCTCCTGGTTATATCATACTAAAGCTTATTCAGATGTGATAACGTTTTTGCTGCTGTCTCTTGGCAACATGATTTATTCTGCAAATGCTCAGTGTTACCGTCTCACAAAGCTGTACCATCTGGGTTGAATTAATAGGCTACCCAGAGAAATAAATGAGAATGGTCTCCCATAATTAACATGTAGGTAAAGTATATTTAACAGATTATTATAATTAATATGTCAGTTACTGATTTCATGCTAAATAGAATTGTGAACACAAGATATTAAGATGAGTTACCCTCTCTGTGTGTGCCTTGAAAAAAAAAAATGCAACGGGAAAAGAAACGAGGGCAACAGAGTCCAGTATCAATAGAATTGACCTTAACATTAAGAACATCAGATACCAAAACTCTAAGCAAACAGTGACAATGTCAGGCATTATAAGCTGGGAGCAGCAAATTACAGGTTTCATAAATTCAGAGTTTATACCAGAGGTGTCCAGAATATCCCAGATGTGACCTGCAAAAGCACAAGAATGTGCTTAATTTATACACAGCTGAAA
This sequence comes from Bos javanicus, assembly GCF_032452875.1. Lineage (NCBI taxonomy): Eukaryota > Metazoa > Chordata > Mammalia > Artiodactyla > Bovidae > Bos > Bos javanicus. Next base: position 21,417,638 of record NC_083885.1, read on the forward strand.
GCAGCTATCTAAAGGAAGGGGGTGGGGGGAGGGAAGACAAAGAAAGAAACCAGATTTGCTCCTAATACCACTCTACATTCCCCGCTGCTCAGGACTGCACATAAAATGCCGGTTTGAGTGAGAAAACCCACAAAGGAGTCCTAGAGGTGCTGGGAACTCAGGGGGCATAGGCATCTGAGCTGGATCCTCATGGGGACTGGATAGGGTTTTTGGCAACTGGCAGTAATGGCGATAGACAGGTCCTGGGGAACAAGGCAGTGGAGGCTGGGGAGAAGAGAGAAGATGACTCACCGACCTTTAACGTGTCTTTCACGACAAATTCCTCTATCAAGATTCTGAAGTTCCATTTCTTTCAAAGCTTTTGGGAAAAGGAGAGATTCATCTTAGCGAGAGATTCTCCTGGGGTTGCTGAACTGAACTGTTAACTCACCAGCCAGGAAAGCCACTCGCCTTCATTCCGTTTCATCCGGTTTTCCCATAATGGATGTGTGTGTGCTTCTTACCACAGTGATCCAACGTTCTTTAATGTGTGTTTGTGGATCTTATGGGGCTTCCTAGGTGGCGCTAATGGTAAGAACGCGCCTGCCAATGCAGGAGATGTAAAAGACATGAGTTTGATCCCTGGGTCCAGAAGATCCGCTGGAGGAGGGCATGACAACCCCCTCTAGTATTCTTGCCTGGAGAATCCCCATGGACAGAGGAGCCTGGTAGCCTACAGTCCATAGGGTCACAGAGTCAGACATGACCTAGTGACTTAGCATGCATCCACGTGGATTTTATGAGTCTATAACTGAAGCAAGAATGTGAATTTGTTTTCATCACTCTGGGTTTTCCTAGTCATTGAAAGGAGGAATTTTTTTCTGGACAGACCCATTGTCCGTCACTTCTCACCTATGACCTAGTGATCAGAAATTCTTTGAGAGCTTCCTCAGTTTCTCACTGATTTTGAGCATCTAGACTTGAATTAACATTGTAATTCTGGTTTCAACTGGCACAGCAAGTTGTGCCTTCATTGGCTTCCAAGAAGAGGCCACATTTCTGGGGAAACTTCCCCAGGGGGTATGTCCTGTCTCCCATCTCTCCGCAGCAAAGAGCGGTGGAGAAAATCCCACCCACAGAGTGTCTGCCTTCAGGGTTCCCTAATTGATGAACAAATGGATTCAGGAGTCCTTCAAGCTGAGCCTTCCTTAGGGAGACTCTGAGGATGGAGTTCGGCACATTTCCAAGATAATCAGGGCATCAGAGAAATGGCAGACGGAATCAAAGGAGTATCTGTTTAGCTTTCAGCTAAAGTGTTAGTTGCCTAGTCATGTCTGACTCCTTGTGACCCCCATGGACTGCAGCCCGCCAGGCTCCTCTGTCCATGGGATTTTCCAGGCAAGAATACTATAGTGGGTAGCTTTCAAGAACAGAGCAAAAAGAAGCTTCTTTTTCTCAATAGAGCAAAGGAGGAAGCAAATATTGTCTTAGCTAGATGGAGGCTGGTCATCCAAAAGAGGAAACTTAGGGTTAGCTCAAGAAAAAAACAAGGATTTATTGCAATGATTCAGAGAAAGAAGGTTCAGGGAATCCAAAAACAGGATGTGTTCTTCATCTAAGAAGGGAATTCTAACATAAAAGGAGCTACCATCCCCAGCTCTCTGTCTCTTTCTGGGACTTCATTTTTCATCACTGCTTCTTTCCTTCTACCAGTTCATTCTCATCCTTCATACTCTCTTTCTCTGTCACTTCTGTTTCATTTGCACTTAGGCCAGAGCTTGGTTCCACCTTTTAAATTCTTCCCAATTAACCTGCCCTAGAAAAGCTTGACCTGAGTCCTGATGCTACATTTCCACAAGGAAAGAATCTGATTAGCTGAGCTTGAGTCATGTGTTCAATGCTGATCCAATCAACTGTGCCAGGAGTAAAGTGGTCCCCTCAGCAGGGGTGGAGGAAATAACTCAATGGGAGGGAGGAAGTTGGAGATAGAGATAAAGTGATTCACCTCACTGGGATTAGTTCTCTAGTCCAATACCCTGCTGACTTACCATGACAGTTCAGTTCAGTCGTTCATTCGTGTCCGACTCTTTGCGACCCCATGAATCACAGCATGCCAGGCCTCCCTGTCCATCACCAACTCCAGGAGTTCACTCAAACTCACATCCATCGAGTCGGTGATGCCAAGACAGTACAGAATGTTATTTGCTTTTTTCAAAGAAAGTTTGTCTTCCCTGCACCTCGGGTTGATTAATTCTGGTATCAGAAACACCTTTCCAATGCACCTTTCATTCAAGGTGTTTCCAAGACAGAAGTCCTAAACTGCCGAGAAGAAGATGGCATTACTCTTTAATATTGTTAGAGTCATCACGAGTAGGGGACTGTATGCATTTTTCATGATCTACTGTATCTCGGACTCCTGTCACAGTGCTTGGCTCACAGTGGATAATCAAAAAATATTTATTAAAGGAATGAACCAATGAGCTCTTTATCAAAGGCTGTAAGCCATCAGCATCAGTGTCTTAAGCAGCTTCTTCTTAAGGATCTCCTTGCACTCAGCAGACAGTGGCTGTGGGATGTTTCAGAATTTGGCCATGGGCATCACTGAGAGTACCACCAGTCACTGCCTGGTTGGGCAGCAGCTCCCAAGCTCCAGCTGAGTCTGCAGGTGGGCAGCATGTGTTCAGAGGGGAGATGAGCACAGCTTGGGAAACTGGCTCCAAATCTGCCACGATACACATAAGCCCTGGCTGCTCAAGGGAAGACAGGACTCAGACGAACTCTTGAATATAAAAGAGGCTCCAATGGGAGTGTGACAACCTGAGCAACCAAGAAGGCACTTTGTCCCTGGGCCCACATGTTCCTAAGCACAGGAAAAAGAGCTAAACCTAGCAAGCTCTAGGATATTCCACTGGAATCCCTCTAATAAGGCCAGAAATGGTCTCCCCTGCATTTGCTTTAAAATACAGACGCATATTTGACCCTGCAGTTCTTCTTTTAGGGATTTGTTTTATAGAAATATCTGGTCCTGTGAGCAAAGATATCTAGACAAGGGCATTCACTGCAGTAGAGTTTAAAATAATAATTTAGAAAATGAAAGCAATGGAAATGTCCATCAGTCAGGGAATGATGAAACCAAACATATATGTCCATATCTATGGATTAAATGTGGCCCATCAAAAACACTATCGCAGATCTGTATGTACCACTGACATGGAAAGGTGCCAAGACATATGGTTCTATTTTCGTTTAAAAACAAACTCTGTACATGTGTTGAGGGAAGACTGTAAATCCATAGAAAAGGGTTGAGAAAACACATACCCAACTTTAAAACTGATCACCTCTGGGAAGTAAGACGGCAGAGGCAGGAGCCACTGAGGGGAATTTTCTTGTTGTACCTACTCACTGCTTTCTCTTTCTGTGTTGAGTTTTTTAAAAAACTTTTATTGGAGTATAACTGGTTTACAATTTTTAGTTACTGCTGTACAGCAGAGTGGATCAGTTATACATATACACATATCACTCTTTTTTAGATTCTTTTCCCATATAGGTGATTACAGAGTATTGAGTAGAGTTTCCTGTGCTATACAGTTGGTCTTTATTCATTATTTTATATATAGTAGCGTGCGTATGTCAGTCCCAATCTCCCAATTTATCCCTCTCCCCTTTCCCCCTTGGTAACCATAAATTTCCTACATTTGTGACTTGTTTTTATAACCATGTTTTTCCTTTTGCAATTCTCCAAAATTTGTTAAAAATAAGGGAAATGGAAATATATATATATATATACACACACACACATATACATATACATATAAACACAAATGTACCATCCACATATTCTACATAAAGAATCTGTCTCAGACACTAAGTAATTTACTACAAGTCACTTGTCTAATTTGGAAGTGGACCCAGTGGAATCCCAAGTCAACTCCATGAAGCAATGGGCTTAAATGCATCACACTGCATTTAAGTTAGATTTAAAGATTCAAACCATTATGGACTGGTATACATCTTGACTTATCAGAAGAGTAGTTTATAAAAGTCAGTGAAGGGATTGAGAATATGGCTGCTTGTATCTTGTAGACTGGATTTTGCTCACCTGTAAGTCTTGTGACCTTGAGCAAGCTACATAACTCTTTGGCATCTATATTATCGGTTTGTAAAACTGGCATGATAGCATCTATCCCATAGGTTACTGTAATTTATTAATGTAAATACTATATGTTAATTACAGTGCCTGGGACAACCCCTCAAATATCTTAATGAGTAAATATGTATCACTGACAGGAAATTGTATAAAATGCTGAAGAGCAATCATCTGCCCAGGTTCATAAAGTGTGATCTGGAGTCCCCAGAAGCTAGTAACTGGGTTTCTGTGATTCCAAGAGCCACCCAAAATTACACGGAAGACTTTGTGGGAAAGAGTACAGGTGAATCTTTCTAAGGAGAAGGTATAATCTTATCACATCCTTATGCTCGGATGCTCAGTCATGCTTGACTCTTTGCGACCCCGTGGACTGTAGCCTGCCAGGTTCCTCTGTCCATGGAATTTTCCAGATAAGCATACTGGAGTGGGTTGCCATTTCCTTGAAGTTATTCCAGAAGGTTGGATCCCTGGTTGAAGTCTACTTCTTCCTAGAGGCGGGGGTTTGAAATAAGCTCCCACCAAGATGGTGCCGTCCCCAGCACCACTCTCCATTCCCAGCTTCTTAGGTATGCTGGGGGGTTCTGTGGGCACCCTCTTTCACTGGACCTGAGTCTGCCTTGGTGGCCAAACCCATCAATCTCAGTAAATTAGAATAAATCTAGTCTAACAACAGGTTGATAAATCCATAAATACATTTTGTCACTGAATTGACCAGCTGGGCTGAGTTACTCAGCTGCACCACTGAACTAATCAGGACTACTGCAATGTCAGAGTGATGGAAATATAGCTCACTCTTGAAGAAAAAGTATAGAATGTGCAAACATACAAAGTCCAGAAACACATCTCACTTCAAGCAGAATTGAATCCAGGGGCTCAAACCATGTCACCAGAAATGTTTTCCATCTCTTATTTCCACTTTCCTCTGGGTTGGCTTCCTTCTCAGGTAATAAGGCAGCAACACTGAAGCTCAGAGGCTCCAAGTTTGTAACCAGAATAACAAAGATAGCTCCTCTTGCCCACCAGTTTCAGCCTAGCTCCAAGATTTACTCTAACCGGCCCACTTTGGTCACTGGTCCACCTCTGAATGAATTGTCATGGCCGAGGAGATGGCCAGTTTTGACTGGTTAACCCTAGCCCTGCCTCTGGTTTGGCCACCTGATGTGAAGAGCTGACTCATTGGAAAAGACCCTGATGCTGGGAAAGATTGACAGTAAAAGGAGAAGGGGTCAGCAGAGGATGAGATGGTTGGATGGCATCACCGACTCAATGGAGATGAGTTTGAGCAAACTCAGGGAGATAGTGAAGGACAGGGAAGCCTGGTGTGCTGCAGTCCGTGGGCTCACAAAGATGTGGGCATGATTTAGTGACTGAAGGACAACAACACAGAACCCTATGAATTCAGAGTGGGTGAAGGATGATTTCCCAGAGAATATAGAGGTGTTTCTTTTGGTGTTACCAAAAGAAAGAGGAATGAACATTGGATTGGACAGCCATTTGCTATCTTGTGATCAGTCAACCCAAAGACAGCCTCTGTGTTGTTGTATCCAAAGCACAGAAGCCAAGTGTTTTCTGATTCGAAAACAGCCTAACCAAGCCCTGATTCTGAAGCACCACTCCATGAATTCAGGCAAAAGACTCCCAAAATGAGGGACGGCTGCCGTCTTCTCCCACAGACAAGCCACACAGACACGCTTCCGCGACTTACTGTCTTGGTAGCTCTCACTGCGGTTTTCAAGGCTCGTATTAGCCCGTCAGAAGGAGAGGATTAACAAGTATTTTGATTTCTGTTGAAAACACGTTGTTGCAGAAATACAGTTGGCATGGCAGGCATCTTGGTTGATTTAATCTCTGACACAGGAAGCTTATTTATAGCATCACAGCCTTCTGAATGTTTAAAAACTCAAGCATTATAAGCCTGCTGTGCTTTTCCTGCGAAGTAGGGAACGGCACTAAATGAATAATGCCACCTGGGCCAACAGCAGAGGCATGCTTGAGAATCAAACACAGCTTTCATCTTCTCCTGGTACGTGTGAACTTCCTTCTGCCCAGGCTGGATCTGTCCGGCAGGACATTTCCTGGGCCACCAGTCCTCATCCTAGAAATGAAGTCCTGGAGAAAACAGGCTGGACTGTGACCCCCTTTCCCACTGCTTTCCCGCTCTCTCCCACATCCTCTGCTTGTGGCTGGAGACCTCTCTGAATTAGATGAGATCTCTGTGCTAATTCTTCCCCAGAGATAACCCCTTCTTTCCACTCTCAATCCCATTCCAGCAGGAAAGTGTCAAGAATATTTTTGAGAAGTGATGGTAGAACATCCTAGGCCAATATCCTCCTTTTTCAGGTTAAAGTGAATCTCAAATATCTTTTTTCCCCTAACAATGAAATCTCACTAAAAATAGATAATTGGTGACAGAGACGTGGGTTAATTTAGGCATTTAATTTTGCCCTCCTGTCATAGGAAAAATTGATTATCCTCCAGGAAAAAGTAAGTCATTCTGAATGTATTTTAAACAGCCAGGCAATGACATCCTTTTGGGCAGAGGATCCTCAGTGACTTCTGGAAGTATAAACATTTTACTATATTAATTTACAGGCAAGCACCAATGGTCTAAATGCTATAATCTGAAAACAGTATACTTCTTTTACAGGTCAAAGGATCAGAGACATTTTTTTTTCCTGGATTGCAGTGTCAGAGGTTACAGTTTGACGTTTAAACAGAAAAGAGACTGCATGCATTTCAGATCAAGCTAATACCACCTCTTTCTAGAATCTGGCTATAAAAATAGATATGCCACACCAGGACTTTTCTGTAAGACATGGAACACAAAACAGCTAGAAAATTACTCTCCGTTCCTAATCACAAGCTTGATTACAGGAAAGTTCTTTTCGGGGAAGAAAGTTCTCAAAAGTAGGCCAGGGACCTCCGAAGAGGCACATGACAACCCTTGTGAAGTACCAACAGTGAATATTAGTACAGTAACCACACTTCTGAACCAAATATGAGGGCAAGTGCTCTGAGAAGCCTAAGTGTCCTTATCGGGGTAAATATTAACATGGGGACTAGCACAGAAAATGTAGAAGACACAGAATAATATTTTGGGCCTGGAGTTTAAAATTGGGATTGAATTGCAAATGCACCAATTCCTTGACCATGAGTAAGTCATTCTTCCTGACTAAGCCTCGGTTTTCCCATCTGTGTAATGGCAGAAATCACAGCACCTTCTTATTGATGTTGTCATGAGAAATGAATGAAATAAAATGAACGTTCTCATACTAAGTGAAGTAAGTCTGAATCACTCTGCTGTACACCTGAAACCAACATAACATTTTTAATATCAACTAAGCTCCAATATAAAATACAAATGAAAAATAAATGAGTGAGAAACTGAATGTTAAACCAGGTTTCTTGTGTCATGGAAACCCTTAAGGTCAAAAGCCATCAAATAGACATCAAACCACTCTTGTGGGACATCCTGTGCTCAGATGCTCAGTCGTGTTCAACTTCTTACGACCCCATGGACTGTAGCCTGCCAGGCTCCTCTGTCCATGGAATTTTCCAGACAAGAATACTGGAGTGAGTTGCCATTTCCTACTCCAGTGATCTTCACGATCCAGGGATGGAACTCGTGTCTCCTGCTTGGTAGACAGATTTGGCAGACAGAATTTTTACTACTGAGCAACCAGGGAAGTGAGTAAATGTTAGGAGGATATGAAGAGACATGGGGCCTAAAGGACACAGGAAAAAAAAAAAAAATCCATGTGCCTGAGTGTTCCCATAGCCACCACCCAGGAGCTTCTCCCGGTTTAGTTCTATTGCCACTGTCAAGTCCCCAAAGTCATCCTCACCTGGGACTTCTTCCTCTTATTGGATCCAACCTCATTATACCGCATCCACCCAAAGCCACTGTGCTCTGTGCAAATAAAGTCTATCTTCAGGAAACACCCCTATAGCTTTAACTTCTTCACTAAACATCTTCTTCACCTCTTTGCCTTCACCAAGTCCCTAAGCATCCCAAGAGGGGTTCTCTGCAAGCAGATGCTGAAATGGAGCTTGGCATGCAGGGTGCTTGTTAAGGACCAGATCCCGCGAAAGGAAGGCAGAGAGAGCAGAATGGGACAGAGGGAGATGCTGGGTGTGCCCTTCCTGCCTTTGGGCAAAGCAGCTCTCTGTTCAGTTCAGTTATTCAGTCATGTCCAACTCTTTGTGACCCTATGGACTGCAGCACCCCAGGCTTCCTTGTCCATCACCAACTCCTGGAACTTGTTCAAACTCATGTCCATAGAGTCAGTGATGCCATCCAACCATCTCATCCTCTGTCATCCCCTTCTCCTCCTGCCTTCAATCTTTCCCAGCATCAGAGGGAGTCACCAATCTTATACAGCCAGTGCTCACGAGAAGCTCCCACCTGCAAGAAGATACAGGAAAAGTTAAGGGGAGGGGAAGATGGGGAGGGTCAGAATGCGAGGGGAGGAGAAGGAGCGCAGATGCTCAGGTTCCCCAGACCTCTGTGTGACCATGACCCCTGGGGGATGGCACAAGACTGACAGTGATCGTGAGTTCTCAGAGCACAAGCTTCGAAGTCAGACTGATCCAGTTTCAAATCCTGGCTCTGCCAGGCCCTCACGGTGTGACACTGTGGGTGACAAAGTGTTTCTTGGTGCTTCAGCTTTCCCATACCTACAGTGAGCACAAGGTAGGACCTTTTTTGTAGACTTGCTGGGAGAATTAAATAAAGTGCCTATGAAAACTGCAATGCCTGGAACAGAAAATACCCGAGAGTTTGTTGATTACTGCTAATGATTGTTATTGGAATGCCACCTTCTTTCATAGAGCTCAGGTCAATGGAAGGAGTGTCAGCCCCTGAAGCAAATCAGTTCTCAACCCCAGACACTAAATCCCCGCTCTTTCTGCTTCCCCTCTCCATCGTCCCTTCCCCTCCTCCTGGGTTCACTAATAGACTCTGGCTTTCGTGCTTTCATGCTGAGTTTACTCTCCTGGTTATTTTTAGACTTGGAACACTTTGTGATCCCTGAAAGAGGACACAGGGCTTTGGTCACTGAACCAAGCCTGGGCCAGGAGTCAAAGATTAGGATGCAAGACTTGGCTTTTGCTTACTGGCTGCCCATGTTTAGGTAGATACTTTTTGCCTCTGGTCCTCAGTTTCCTCTTCTATAAAAAGACAGTAATAACCATCCCTTGTGGGGAGCAGTGATGTACAGTCCCAATTGAACAAAAGCTTTGGAGTCACACAGATCTTGTTTCAGTCTTGGCCAAACAACTCCCTGATGATCTTCCCTTTCCCATGCCTCAGTTTACTCCCTGCCACTGGAGATAATAGTAATGGTCACTATTTCTCAGGTGGATGTGAAGATTGAGTTAGTCAACATTTCTACGGCACTTGTTATCTGCCACATGCTCTTGTGAGGAGAGCCTTACAAATTTAAAGGCATTTACAAATGACAAAGTGCTTCCAAGGTGGCTCAGTGTTAAGAATCCTCCTGCCAATGCAGGAGACACAGGTTCAATCCCTGGGTCAGGAAGATCCCCTGGAGGAGGAAATGGCAACCCACTCCACTATTCTTGCTGGGAAAATCCCATGGACAAAGGAATCTGGCAGGCTGCCGTCCATAGGATTAAAGAGTCCAACTCAACTGGGTGACTGAGCATGCATGCACACACAAATGAGAAAACTGAGGCACAGGGAAGTTAAGTGACTGGCCTGAGATCACTCAACTAGGATACAACTTCCAGCCATTAGGATTCAGTGCACAGTCACTTTTACTGCTTCCCACAATGCTTGCAAAGTGCTTAGCACAGTGCCCAGCATGTAATAAGCACTCAATAAACTTTGGCTGTTATTCTATATTGTAGGGTTTCTGTGAAGATAAACGAACCCTGTCCCTTCAAACACTTGGGAAACTTCTGTATAAACAGGAATCAGCAATGCAAAAGGTATTATTATACCAAGTAAATCTGAAGTTACTGTTACCAAACCCCATCTCTTATATCAGGCGTTGGGAGACTAAGTCCAGTTAACTGCCACCTGCTTTTGTAAATAAAGTTTTATTAAAACATACCCACATGTATTCATTTACATATTGTCTATCAGAGTTGAACAATTCTCGAAGAGACCATATGGCCTACAAAGCCTAAAATATATACTCTCTGGTCTTTTATTTAAAAAAAAAAAAAAAAAAGTTTCCTGAATCCTGTCCTAAATCATGTATTTCCACTAGAGTTTTTCAACCTGCAGAAGATTTTTGTTCACTCAATAAAATAAGACATAATTCAATGGAAAAACCACTTACTTGAGAGTCAGAATAAAAGAACAAGTCCACCGGCTATCTCACGAGTATCCATCCCATGCCTGGCAGTAGCGAAGTGTCTGACACGCATAACCTCACTTAATCTTAACAAACCTGTGCAAATAGGGTCCTTCTTGTATAACAGATGAAGAAACTGAGACTCAGAGAGGTAAATAACTTGCTTAAGGCCACACCGTTGGAATATGGGGGAGCCAGAACTCAAGTTCACATCCAAAGCTCTACTCCTAACCCTTTCTTCCTGCCTCCTCCAGGTTTCAGAGCCAGCTTTGTCCCTCCCTAGCTACACAGGGAAACTTGAGTCTTGACTCTGGCTTAGGTAATGGATGTCTTTTTCTACTTCAAAACATCTCCCATTATCATTTGCCCTTCCCTTTTCTTCACGCTCCCTCTTTTTCCAAAGAAAAAAGGGAAGGCTTGCCCTCCTCCGACCCAACACACACACAAACACACAAACACACACACACACACCCCTTGGTGCTGTGTGCCGGACAGGGATGGATTAAGGCAATAGAAAGATTGGAAATCAATATGTAAATGGATGGGGTTTTTTTTCTTTACGTTTGCACTTCAAAGTCATTTGGCCAATTGTCAAAATGTCAAGTGTGAGCTTTCTCTCTTTTTTCTCTCCACATCCTTCTCTGCTTCCTTGCCTTTCATGGTGTGTGCTGTTTTTGTTGGCCCCGCTACTGAGAAGGAGAAATCCGTCGGTTTCATTAGCTCTTTGAAAAACGAAGTGCGACCAAGTTGGCGAGGTGACGAGGTCACTAAGAGTCATTTATCATTTTCGATGAGGCATAATGAACTCCTCGAAACTGGACTCTAATTTAATTGTCTTCTACTTAATTGAGGAGAAGGAAGCCTGCTCCAAGGTACTGACTGAAGGTGTTTTTATTGAAACAGAGACAGTTCTCATTTGTAGCCAGTAGGTGACGGGGGAAAAAAAAAACTGTTCTGGTTAAACTGTCTCTCATTCTTTCTCTTTCTCTCATTCAATGCGATCTTTATTTTGTGTCTAGTGGAGTCTAGATTTTCCTCTCCAAACTGATTCATTTCCTTCTAGTAAATTGCACCTCCATCCACTCAATTGCCCAGGCTGAAAAGAGAGGAGTTAGCTGTGGTTCCTCACACCCCAAACTTCATCAGGGAGACCATCAGCAAATCTGACCAGCTCCCACAAAGCTAGTCATTTCTCACCATCCCTGGTGAGAACCTTGCTGATTCAACACCCACCTGAATACCTACAAAAACCTTCTCAATGTTGTCCTGTTTCTACTCTTTACCCTCCCAATTTCTTTGTCCGTCCAGCAACTCAAGTACAGAAAAGCCTAAGTTAGATGATACCACTTGAATCCGTTATTGATTGCAGCAGAACAAACGACTCCAGAATTTAGCAGCTTCAGATAAAAAAATAAATACTTATTATCTCACACAGTTTCTAAAGATCAGGGATTGGAAACTGGCCTAGCTAAGCAGTTCTGATTCAGAGTCTCTCATCAGCCTGGGCTGCTGTCATCTGAAGGCTGGACTGGGGCTGGAGGATCCACCCCCAAGGTGGCTTAAGCCCATGACTGTTGGCTGGAGGCTTCAGTTCCTAACCACATGGAACTCTCCTAGAGCTGCTTGACTGTTCTCATGGCAGAGCAGCTGGCTTCCTCCACAGTGCGTGAACAGAGAAAAGGAGAGAAAGGCAGGAGCTTCAATGTCTTTTACAGCCTAGCCTCAAAAGTCACAGCTGTCATTTCCACACAGCCTGTTCATGACTCTTACTCACCGTGGGAGGATGTGAAGACCAGGGAGCAAGGATCACTGGGAACCACCTTGATGTTGGCTATTAGATGACTCCCTGGCTTAAAATCCTCCAAAGGGTTTCTACTGGAGTTAGAATAAAATCCCAATTTGCTATTTTGGATTAGCAAACCATGTGCCATTTGGCCTCCACTCGCCTCCCCCTCACTCACTTGGCTCCAGCTCCTGTGGCCTGCTTTCTCTTCCTCAAGCATGTTCCTGCCTCGGGACATTTTCATACACAGTCCCCTCTGCCTGGGATGTTTTTCTTCCAAGACTTTCACACAGCTGATTCCCTGTCATTCAAGTCTGAAGGGCAAATTGTTACCTCCTGAGAAGCTTACCCCGTACCTTATACAACTAGAGAAAAACTCATATGGTTTTTAAATTTTTATTTTATATTAGAGTATAGCCAATTAACAGTATTGTGATCGTTTCAGGGTCACAGAAGTGTGACTCAGCCATACATATACATGTATCCATTCTCTCCCAAACTCCTCTCCCACCAAGGCTGCTGCATACCATTGAGTAGAGTTCCTTGAGCTATACAGTAGGTCCTTGTTGCTTATCCATTTTAAATATGGCAGTGTGTACATGTTGGTCTCAAACTTATCAACTATCCCCAAATAAGTTCATTCTCTAAGTCTGTGAGCCTGCTTCTGTTTTTTATAAATAAGTTCATTTGTATCATTTCTTTTTAGATTCACATATAAGGGGTAGCATGTAATATTTCTTTTTCTCTGTCTAACTTACTTCATTCAGTCTGACAATCTCCAGGCCCATCCATGTTACCTCAAATGACATTATACTATTCCATTGTATGTATACGTACCACATTTTCCTTATCCATTCCTCTGTCCATCGACATTTTGTTTGCTTCCATGACTTGGCTATTGTAAACAATGTTGCAATGAACATTGGGGTGCCATGTAACTTTCAGACCATGCAAAAACTCATATATTAATGTCAAATTGTTTAGAGAAATGCAGTGGATTACTACAAAATACATATAGTACTTTTGTAAACATTATCTTCCTTCCACCACCCACTTATTGACGGCTCAATAAGAAAACCAACCAAACTAAATTTGGTCTAAAGCTTACCTGATCTGAGGAGTTACTTGGAATATACTCTTTCAGGTATAGCTCAGATGCTTGGGTAGCCTCCCTTTTCTCCCTTTTCTGTGCCTCACACCAGAACCTCAAACAAGTAGCCCCTAAAAGATGAACAGCTCCTAGAGCACAGTAGAGACAGCAGTCCAGTGGTTAAGACTTTGCCTTCCAATTCAAGGGGTGAGGGTTTGATCCATGGCCAGGGAGCTAAGATCACACATGCCTCATGGCCAAAAAACCAAAATATAAAATAGAAGCAATATTGTAACAAATTCAATACAGACTTAAAAATGGTCCACATCAAAAAAAAAAAAAAAAACACTTTAAAAAACCATAAGTATTAGCTTTCTATCCCCAACTCTGACCTATCATTCGTTAAGGCAGATGGTTCAGGTTGGTTTGAAAAGAGAAGAAGGAAAGGGGCATAGCAGGAGATGGTGACTCATGTGTAGTGGACATCAATTATTATGGCTTCCCAGAATAGCAACTCCCCTCCATTCTTGGTTCTGCTCCATGTCCATGTCCCTGTTCTAACCATATTATAGAACCTACCTTCTTGGCCAGAATTATTGTGAGAAGCACTTATCCTAAACCAAGTCAGCTCCAAGACAGGATTCAACCTCTTGGCTACAACCATTAGATCAGAGATGGGCACCTGACACAAACCAGGCCAATCAGATTCTTCCCTGAAATTTTTGAGCCTGAACCCGGGAGACTGCATTTCAGTGCCTCTCCTCTGTCATCCCCTACCCTAAAGGGGAAGTAGTCCTACGGAAGTTGAAGGTGACAATCTTCCCTTCTAGACTAGCCACAAGACAGAGAGACCATCTGAGAAGCATTTTGGTTCCACGTTCCAGCTTTGCCAACTGTCCAGCCAGCTTTACCTTCCTTGTTGGTGAGCCAAGAAACTTCCCCCTTCTGCCTAAATAAATTTGAGGTGGGTTTCTGTCATGTACCACTCAAAGAATCCTAAAGCAGAATGAAGAAGAAAATGAACTTGTCATGCCGGAAGAACACTTGAAGAGACACACTTCACTGGAATGAGATTTATTTTAAGGAATTGTGAGATCAGAGCTAAATGAGGAGGGTGTGAATGCCACCCAACAGGGAGTCACTGAAGCTTTTGATCACAGACCAACATGGTAAAAGCAGTCCCTTAGGATGAGTAACATGGGGAGGGTCATAAATGATGAATAACTGCAGGGAGAGGTTAGAGGCAGCGAGACCATCTTGGAGGCTGTTGGAAGTGGAGTAGGGTAGGTTCCATCACATCAGTCTTCAGCAAGCTGTAGAGAGCCATGGGGCTTTGTCTTGTTGGCACTCAATCCCTGAAAGCTGCCTCCACCTTTGGAATTTCACTTGACACTGGTTTTATCAGGGAAAAACTCTATCAACAGTCACATCAGTAATGAGATGTGTAATTAACTCAGAGTTCTGCCCCCCCAGGGAGTGGCCATGGGGAGGGCAAAGAATATAAGAGCTCAATATCATAGTCAAAGCTTTTACGAATGTGTCTTCCTCCAGTGGGTGCACGCTGACAGTGTGGCTAAATGAGTCTTAATTTGACAATCCCAACAACCTATTGTTAACGACATGCCATTGTTGTAATTTGAACTTGGTAAATGCAATTTTTTGGCTATTTGCTCTCTCTTGGTTTTCTCTCCTGGGTTCCTGGACCCCTATGTTCCTTGGCAGGGGTGTGTGTGGGGGGTGTATTTCCTTTTCAACACCACAAATACCATCTCTGCTATTGGGACACAACAGTTAAATAATGTGAAATTGCACTGATGCCAGTGAAATAAAAGTGAGTTTTACAAAACCGAGTTCCTTCCCTGAACATAATAACAGTAAATTTCTAGGGTCCTATCGTGTAATATCCATTAGATTTATTATGTTGCAATTCCCAGTCCCACTAGTTCTGCCTGAGGGTGAGTATATTACATTTCATCACAGTTTCATTTTCTCCTACAGATGAGAAATGGGAATGCGATTGCAGTTATGTAGCATGCATGTGTTAAATCTGATCTCTAATAAAATCAAACACATCACAACTCAAAGCACTTTAGCACAGTGTCGGCAAAATGAAACACCATCTGTCATCATGTAGAGATTGCCTTATTATAACACAAAATCAAACTGCTCAGTGTGAACATTGCTACTTAATAAATGGGTAAATGAAAACTGATAATTATGATCTTATTTATTTTAAATGATTACTTAAAGCCACCAAAAGCACAACATAATTTGTCAATTAGACACTCTGGACCCATAACTGCATATAGAGAAAACACCCCTCAGTAAAAAGGGTAAACAGACTTGGAGAGAAACAAAAGGGAGAGATTGAAGGGAACTTTTCCTCCTCAAGGAAAGAAGCTCAAGACTTGAGAAATCCTGGTCAGTCCTAATCAGGTAACTGCAGTTTCTGCATCAGAATCACTCAAGTTTTCACTGGCGAAGAAAATCAACAGTTTCCAGTGTGCTAGAAGAGACAGAGGTCCCAAGGGAGAGCTGGTGATGCTGCCTTTGCTCCCACAAGACACATGTTAGGGCATGATGGTTCCCACTCTTGGGGGAAAGGTTTTTAACTTGATTTTAATCTTTCATTTGAATAGAACTCTATTAGTCTACCGACCCCTAGAAGCTTGGGAGAGGAAATGGCAACCCACTCTAGTATTCTTGCCTGGAGAATTCCACATACAGAGGAGCCTGGTGGGCTACAGTCCATGGGGTCACAAAGAGTCAGACATGACTGAAGCGACTGAACACACGATTAGTCTAGAGTTAGCCACTTTTAAGAACAGACGACTTTTTTAAAGATTTTTTTTATACGAACCATTTTTTAAAATCTTTATGGAATTTGTTACAATATTGTTCCTGCTCTGTGTTTTAATTTTTTGGCCATGAGGCTTGTGGGATCTTAGTTCCCTGACCAGGAATCGAACCTGCACCCCCTGCATTGGAAGGAGAAGTCTTAACCACTGGACTGCCAGGGAAGTCCCTGAAAACAGATATTAAAGTCAGCAGAAAATACACAGTGAGGGAGAGAGAAGGAAAAACGTTGAGGAGAATTAAGGGCATTAATGGTTGTGAATCTACCATAACATGGACCAGGGTTTTGCTCTTCCCTGGAAAAAGGAAAAGGAAACATCTAAATGACTCGCTGTGATCAAAGATACAAGGTGATGTCTCTTCCTAATGCTTTTACCTATAATCCTGATTATCCTGTCTGGTGAAATTGCAACCATTCCTGGGATCCTGCAAGATGTGACAAGTCTTTGAGCCCAGGAAGAGAAATGCCCCTGTCCCTGCATTAAGCAGTTTGATGCAGGCATGCTATACAGGGATTAACAACTCTAGACTGTCCTTTGGATGTGTCATCCAGTTTTTCAGAGTCTTGCAAATACTACAAATTCTCTTAGTCCCCCAAAAATTGATGGAGAATTAACACACCTCTCCTAGGTTTCCCAAATTTCCCCTGAGACCTAAAAATGATATCTTAAGTGGCAGGAAAATAACTTGAAACTGAAAAAAATACAGTCTACTTCCATCTTATTATGCCCCTCCTCCAAATCTTTTAACACTGGTTTCATGGAGGAATTATCTTAAGTGCCATTACCAATGACTTAATTTCCTAATTTCAAGAAAACTTTATTACAGGGTGGTTTCATCTCCAATATTCAATCCAATTAGGTAAATATTTTGGAGCTCTTGCAATATTTAAATCAATGAGGTGTTTTAAATAAACAAGCAGTTTGCATTTGCGTGTAATTTGCAACCCAGTTGGAGAGAGAAAACTTGCAAGAATTAAAATTTATGGTAAAAGAAGGTAAAGTGGCATCCAAAGAAAAGCTATCTTTGCAGTAGGAGAGAGAATTTCCAGTTGAGGCAATTGGGAAAGGCTCGTAAAGGAGGTGGCATATGGGATATACTGTTTTTTATTGAAGTAGAGTTGATTCATAATGTTTCAGGTATACGGCAAAGTGATTCAGATGTTCATATATTGAAATATGGGCTTCCCAGGAGCACTGATGGTAAAGAATCAGCCTGCAATGCAGGAGACCTGGGTTCAATCTCTGGAAAAGGATATGGCTACTCACTCCAGTATTCTTGCCTGGAGAATTCCATGGTCTAAGGAACCTGGCAAGCCACAGTACATGAGATTGCAGAGAGTCAGACATGACTGAACAACTAACACACCCACACAAACACACATATTCATATATATATATATATATATATATATTCTTTTCAGATTCTTTTCCATTATAGGTTATTATAAGTTATTGAATATAGTTCCCTGTGCTATACAGTGGGACCTTGTTGCCCATCTATTTTACATTTAGTATATATATTAATCCCAAATCCCTGATATAACTCCCCTTTGGTAGCCATAAATTTGTTTTCTATGTCTGTAATTCTATTTCTGTTTCATAAATAAGTTCATTTCTATCATTTTTTAAGGTTCCACATATAAATGATACATATGATAGTCATCTTTCTCTATCTGGCTTACTTCACTTAGTATGATAATCTCTAGATCCATCCATGTTGCTGCGATTGGTATTATTTCATTCTTTTTAGTGTTAGTCGCTCAGTCGTGCCCAGCTCTATCACGTATCAACCAGAAGTGGGCATGTTTTTTGTCCTATGTGGGAGAACCTCTGCAAAGAGTGAACTGAGCACACAGAAAGAAGCAGAGAAGAAATTCTGTGGCTGTTTGACACCAAAAACAAAGGCAACAAAAGTAAAAAACAAGTGGAGCTATTCCAAACTAAAATGTTTCTGAACATCAAGAAAGCCATCAACAAACTAAGAAGACAACCTACTAAATGGGGAAATATTTGTAAATCATATATCTGATAAGGGACTAATAACTGAAAATACATCAAGAACTCATGCAACTCAATAACAAAATAACAATTTGATTAAAAAATGGACAGGGGATCTGAATAGACATTTTTCTAAAGAGGACATAGAGATGGTTAACAGGTATATGAAAAGATGCTCAACATCACTAACCATCAGGGAAATGCAATCAAAACCTCAACAAGATATCACCTCATGCTAGTCAGAGTGTCTGGTTATCATCAAAAAGGCAGGAAGTAAGTGTTGGCAAGGATGTGGAGAAAAAAGAATCCTAGTACACTGTTGATGGGAATGTAAATTGGTGCAGGCACTGTATAAAACAAAATAGAGCTTCCTCAAAAAATTAAAAATAGAGCTACCATATGATCCAGCAATTCCACTTCTGGGTATTTATCCAAAGAAACTAAAAACACTAACTCAAAAAGATATATGTTCTCCCATGTTCATTTCAGCATTATTTACGAGAGCCAAGATATGGAAATTACCTAGGTATCCATAGATGGATGAATGGATGAAGGAAATATGAGTATTTGAATGAATATTATTCAGCCATAAAAAAGAATGAATTTCTCACAACATTGTAAATCAACTATACTCCTATTTTAAAAGTGAAATGCTTCCATTTTTACCTTGAGGGCATTATAGTGAAGTCACTCAGTCGTGTCCAACTCTTTGCAACCCCATAGACTGTAGCCTACCAGGCTCCTCTGTCCACAGGATTTTCCAGGCAACAGTACTGGAGTGGATTGCCATTTCCTTCTCCAGGGGATCTTCCCAACCCAGGGCTCAAACCCGGGTCTCCCGCATTGTAGACAGATGCTTTACCATCTGAGCCACCAGGGAAGAGGGCGTTATGGTAAGTGAATAAGTCAGACAGAGAAAGACAAATGCTGTATGGTCTTACTTGTACATGGAATCTGAAACAAAACAAGAAAACCAGGCTCGTAGATAGAACAAATTGGGGACTGCCAGAGGTGGGGAGGGGGTGGGTAGCAAAATGGGTGAAGGAAATCAAAAGGTACAAACTTCCAGTTACAAAATGAAGATGTCATGTGAATGTTATGTATAACATGATGACAATAGCTAATAATACCATATCACATATTTGAAAGTTGTTAGGAGAGTATATCTTAAAAGTTCTCAACACAAGACAAAAAAAAATGTTCTGTAACTATTATGGTGATGGATGTTAACTCAAAATATACAGTCATCCCTGTATATCACAGGGGATTGGTTCCAGAACTCCCTTCACATACCAAAATCCATGGATGCTTAAGTCCCTTATATAAAATGGCATAGTATTTGCATATAATCTACACATATCCTCCCATATAGTTTAAATCATCTCCAGATTACTTATAATACCTAATACAATGTAAATGCTATGTAAATAGTTGTAAATACCATGTAAATGCTATGTAAATAGTTGCTGGCACGCGGCAAATTCAAATTTGGTGTTTTGGAGCTTTCTGGAACTTTTTTCCTGAATATTTTAATTGCTATGTGTTGAATCTGAGGTTGTAGAACCCATGGATACAGAGGGTTGACTATATACAAACAGCAAATCATTATGCTGTACTTCTGAAATTAATATCATGTTGTATGACAATTCTGTGTGCCTGTGTGTTAAGTAGCCTTAGTTGTATCCAACGCTTTGCAACCCTATGGCTGCAGCCTGCCAGGCTCCTCTGTCTATGGGATTCTCCAGGGTTGCCACGCCCTCCTCCCAGGGATCTTTCCGACCCAGGGATGGAGCCTGTATCTCCTGAGGCTCCTGCACTGCAGGCAGATTCTTTACTGCTGAGCCACCAGAAGCCCATGTCAATTCTACCTTAATTTAAAAAGAAAAAGAAATATTGTGGCCATATTTAAACTCCTGGTTCCAATCCTTCCTTAAGCCCAAACACAACTTGTCTTTAGGTTCTAAGAGATAACTATCTTTTGTAAGAAATTCCCTTCAGGCTTAAGCCAAATCAAGTTGGGTTCTATCTACTTTAGTAAAAAACAGTCTTAATACGACAATGTTAGTAAAAATTCACAGTTTTATGATTTCTACAAAGCCAAGCCTAAATTCTGCATGTTCTTAGACATTATCTCTCCTCCAGGGATTATTTCTACGGTTATTCCACAGACAGGGTGCTCAATTCCCCAGACATAAATCTAAACAAGGCCTTTATTTTTGCCTTTTAGATGTTTCTACAAGATGCCAAAATCATTGATTCACATGATCAATTCAGCAAACAACCTGTTAACTAACTTTAAGAGAAAGAATTCAGCCAGAGTTGGTTCATTGAACTGGCCTTGTAGATAAGCTTCAAAACCACATTGTTGAAATAGAGATTTTGCCTGAGTTATGACACATCTCAACCTTGGAATCAAATTTGATATCACTGCCCTTACTTTCTGTTCCACATTGATGTTGACACACTTCTTGCTTTTTGTCACAATAACTATCCGGGGGGGGAAAAAAAAAGGAAAAAGAAAAAACAGCTTCATGAAGAAGCATCATAGAAATGTAGCTGATATAGTATATTCCCTGTCCCAAACTGGTAGTTCACATAGTGTCCAACAGATGTTGACTATCAATGGTTTCCTTCCAAAATTGTTTAAAATCCGATGGAGCCACTACAAGTTAGGTGCAAGGCTCCAAGACACCTTGACAGACAGTTTGGGAACTGCAGCCTTAAGATAAAAGCCATGGCCTGACTCCAGGGGTAGCACCCTCAGCAGCAGAAGGGAAAAATGGAAGAGAATGAGGCAGTCGGCCGGATTTGAGGAAATCCCTTGCCATCTGAGCAGAAGATGCCTGCCCCTTGAAACCCTTGCTCACCAGAGTGAAAAATGGATGGCAAAGCCATCCCTAATTCTAAGGAATCAGTGTAATCACCTTTGCGTGTGTGCTCAGTCACTAAGCCTTGTCTGACTGTTTTGGGACCCCGTAGACTATGGCCCTCCAGGTTCCTCTGTCCTGGATTGGGTTGCCAGTAACCACCTTTGGCCTCCTCCTAGACACAGCGCGTCCGCTGGAAGTTGACTCTTCCGCTGTCTTGGACCTAATTGGTTCTAACCAGTATTCGTCATGTCCCGGCGCCATATGTCATTTTTTAAAAAATTTTTAAATAAAATAAAATAAAATAAAATTTTTAAAAGAATGTGCCCTGCCCCCTCCCCTCCTGTTTCAGGACCACCATCACAGCCTCCAAAGACCACTTGTGGCACTGTTCATTGCATTTCAGAAGTTTGCTTCTCTTGATTTAGTTCTTATTTCATTTTACATGTGGGGCTTGTACTTCCATGACAAACAAAGCACTTGTGCCATAAATTCCTTCAAAAACGGAAGCAAAAGTCCATTTAAAAATTATATAGTTCCCCTAAAATGAACATTAATGCTGCCTACTTCCCCTTCATCAAATCTACTAGTCTTCTACTGGAAGCCTCGAGATCTGCGCTCTAAACTTGGCTCTGCCATCCACTTCCAGTGTGATGCTCACACACACACACACGCACACACACACAAGCCCCATTTTTCTTACTTGTTAAAAAAATAAAATGGGGGTAGATTTTGAGATTTTACCAACGAGTAGATTTTTTTAATGCTTTGAAAACCAACCTATGATTGCCAAGATTTAATTTTACCAAAGACAGGGACTTATCCAGTGGTCCAGTGGTTAAGAATCTGCCTTGTAATGCAGGGGACACAGGTTCAGTTCCTGGTCTGGGAGGTAAGATTCCACGAACCGTGGAGCAATTAAGCCCGCCCAACACAACTACACTGAACCCAGGCACCCCAACTAGAGAGTCCATGGACCTCAGCGACAAAGATCCCACATGATGCAACAAAGATCCCGAGTGCTGCAACTAAGACCCGATGAAGCCAAATAAATACATACATTTTTATTATTATTTAAAAAAATTTTTTTTTAATTTTTACCAAAGATTTTTTAAACATTTTTACCAGACAAACCAAAAGCATTTGCCATCTACTACCACTATTTTATAATATAAATGTAAAATAGCATGTATGAAACGAGTTGCCAGTCCAGGTTCGATGCACAATACTGGATGCTTGGGGCTAGTGCACTGGGATGACCCAGAGGGATGGGGTGGGGAGGGAGGAGGGAGGAGGGTTCAGGATGGGGAACACATGTATACCTGTGGTGGATTTATTTTGATATTTGGCAAAACTAATACAATTATGTAAAGTTTAAAAATAAAATAAAATTAAAAAAATAAATAAATAAATAAATAAAGTTCATTTAAACATTAAAACAAGGGGGGAAAGCAAATATTCCCCAACAATTTCCATTTTAATAGCTTGCTTCTTTTGCTTCATTAGGAAAACTCATTGTTTGTCCTTTTTTCCATTTTGCTTCGGACTGGTGGAAACGTCATCATAGATTGGCATGAGCTTGCAATGTGTATTTGCACACCTGCAGCTTCCCTCCCAGCTCTGATTTTGCAGATGATCACTGCAACAAGTAATTAACCGAGCCTCAGTATCTTTATCTTATAAATGGGCACAGAGAAAGAGATCTACTTCCCAGGGTTGTTATGAATGTGAAGTGAAAATGTGGTTGTAGTAGTGTTTAAAAAAAAAATCAAAGTATCATCCCTACCACCACCTTTTAAAATCCATTTTGTTCCATATTAAGCAATAAGATTGCAATTATGGATCTCCCAACTTTTTCTGTAACTCTCCAGCCTTGACTGGCTTAATTTAGACACTGAACATTAGTTTAACAAAGTGCTTTCATGTTTATGATATTGGATTAGCAAATTATAAGCTATCATATGAGGCTTTTGAGAACACCCAGACAAATGGCCTGCACACAGGGAACCCTCATATAGTCACCATATGGGCTTCATTTATTAAAGCTTTGGACCCTGAGCTTGGGGAGAGCCAACCTCTTTACAGAGAGACTCCTGAGGATTGGTTGCTAGGAAGCTACAAAAGCTAGTGTTTTTAATGAGATTTAAAGTATCATAAATTATATATTATTTTCTGCACTTAGGACATTCATAGCTCTTTGGTTTATTTTGTATTTCATTTTGCATTGGTGACATATAATCCTTTACATACAAAATGCCTTGCATAAGAATTCCCTCGGATATCAGAGCAAAATTACATTTCAAAATTATTTTTCTCCCTAAAATAAAAGTTCACATTTCTTTGTCTCCTTCTGTGTGTCCAAGGCAGGCAATTGCTAAGAATTTATTTTCTCCAGCTTAAAAAAAAATTAATCCCAGCCTTTACCAATAATAATTACTCAAGTGAATACTGTGAGTTGAGTCTGGAGCTGCTGTTAATAAGAATTCTCATAATTCCATTTTCTGATGAGAGTTAATGTGGGTTCTGCGGGTTTAATTCCACAGATAATTACGGAGGCAGTATTTAAAAAGCCTGTTTAGTTGGTACCCTTCCTCAACTCCCTTCAGTGTTCAACATTAAATAAAGAGGCAGTCATCCCACAAAAGAAATTCAAAAACTATTTGGTTTAACTGCCCATCTTTAAGGAGGAGAGTCATTATGCAAATATGGTGCCCAGAATCGGCTGGGGGAGATCTGCTCTGTCTAATCTGCATGATAAAAGACAGCTCCTGGTCATTGCAAAGGGCTGGGGCATATTTCTGCAGAGAGCAGGCACCAATAGGACAAATTAAGAGAGAAGTTTTTGATTAAGAAGTTGTCTGGATCGGGGGACCTTGGTGAAATGACATTTTTAACATCATTGGAAAGCAATGGTCCCTGAGAAACATCTGTTTTCTTTTTTGCTTTCCCTCTGTAACTTGTCTTCTTCTCCACCACTAGTTTCTCATATTAGGCACCTTTCAGAAACGTTTCTATGATTTAACTCAGCAAGCTCTATTTTTCACTTTTAACAACACCAAGGGCTCTAACAAGGTACAATTAATTCCAGTGAAAGTTTAGGAAGAGGTTTAAGTTGAGACAAGAGGAAATCTGGGAGGCAGGGCTGCAACCATCAGCAACTAGATGCAGGACTGTGGAGCCCAGGCCTTCTGGAAATGTTGAAAATCATCTTTGTCGTGCCTTCACTGCAGCTGCTTTGCATACTACCCCCCATAGTCTTCCTCCAAGAGCAGGGACATCTGACAGAGCAGGCTGTATCTGCCTCAGGGTTCTGATCTCCACTTTTTCAAAATTAATTTTAACTGAGTATACTTGCTTCACAATGTTATGTTAGTGAATCCGCTATATACGTATATTCCATCTTTTTTGAATTTCCTTCCCACTTAGGTCACCACAGAGCGCTGAGTAGAGTTCCTTGAGCTATGCAGTAGTTGTCTCTTTTTGACTATTTATCTGTTTTTTACATAGCAGTGTATGGATGTCAATCCCAACCTCCCAATTCACTCCACCCCCCTTTCCCCACTTTGGTGGCCATGTATTTGTGCTCTACATCTGTCTCTACTTCTGTTTCTGATCTCTGCTTTTGATTGCTTGATGTCTGGACTCAGCTGACCCCTCACTGGGTTAGGAGCTGACCAGTCAGAAATTGGAGCTTCACTCTGCACCCTGGTTCCCTGTTCCTTCTGCTCTGCACCAAAATATCCTTTTCTGATTGCACTCTGAAGTGACTGTTCATAGACTTGTCAACTGATGAACTATGTCCTTTAGCTGTAATTTCAAGAAAACCATGAGAGGGTGGAAGGATGACATGGAAGGCTGGAACAAGTGGCAAAATGGGAAAAGTAAGAACTTGTTGGCAGATTGAAAAGAGCACTGGAAGTAGAAAAAAAAAGATCTGAAAAGATATATATATAAACCACAATCATTAGAGCGACTATATATGAGTTTGAAGGTTGATTTCTATTTCCTCTCTCTCTCTCTTTTGTTTTTTTTTTTTTTGGTCTACTTGTCTTTTCTCTATGTCCTACAATGAGCACGCATTACATTTACAAATATTTTAAATATTGGTGTTTTTTTAAACACATATTGATTTCCCATGTTAATACAGCTATATGAAGCCTTCGGATGTGGCTGCATGAGCTTAGAGCCTCTTGAACTTCAGCTTCCTAATCTGTAAGGGAAGAATCCAGTTCTGAGGTCTCTTCTGGGGCTCACGTGTTGAGTCATCTATGAGTATCAGTTTCATCCTAAGGATAAAATAAAAATAAAGAAGTAAAAGGATAAGGAGGCAAGATAAATCTTATTCCTACTACTCAGCAATATTCAAGCTGTAAGAGTGCTTGGAGATCTTCCAAAATGTTCCTGTGGAAGAATTATTTGAAAAGAAATATTCCACTAAGCAGAAAAATGGTTGAGAACCTCTGATCTATTTTAATGCCTCAGATAAGAAATAAGTGGCTCAAGGGTGACAAGCTGGAAGAAGACAGAGCTAGGATTGGAACTTTGATGTCTTAGAACTGTCTGAAGCTTCTTCTACCAAATTAAGTGCTATCTTTAATTTATGATATTTCCTTATTTGACCCCTAAATAAGGTGACCATTCATTGCAATTTGCCTCAGATCATCAAGGTGTATGGTTGTTATCCCAGTGCAATCATTAACAACATCCCTTTTGCTCTCAAGAATGTCTGGAATTGGACAATAATTTTATAGTCACGTTGCTCACCCCGTAGCCCTCTCTCAGCCTGACAGCATGACAGAGCTTGACCCGATTTCCTCCCTGATGTCTGTCTTCATCAGAGAAAGGATTGACCCTAATATCTTAGTGTCCATCCTCATTCATGGGTAAACTTATGGTCTGGGTGATAAAAGAGATCTCGGGAGACACAGACTTGGGTTCAACCTCTTTGCTCAGGAATCAAACTATTTGACAAATCGTGAAACACCATGCAGAGAGAGGCCACTTGCTTAAAAGGAGACCACCGGATCCACGTGGTGCAGCAGCCTCTTTCTTTCTGAAAGGAATTATTTTGTATGTAACATGGTTCATATTCCTGCTAGGCAGTCTTGCCCAATCAGCCTCTTTCATTCATTTGTTTGATAATTATTATGTGTCAGGTTCCACGTTAGACCTTGAGGAGAACTATATCACAGTCAGTGTTCCCAAGAAGTTCACGGTTTAACTGGGGAGAAAAGGGTAAGGATGCAGCTTTTACATATCACTGACTCATTTTACCACTTTAACCTCCTCCAGACAATATTCCATGTAGCAGACACTCGAAAAGATTTGTCGAATGCATATATGACTGAAAAAAATGCATTAACTAAGAATAATGCCTTATTCTGTAATCGCATTATGTATGTATTTCTCATCTTCCAAGGGATAGAACCATATTGTGATGGGCATGGTAGACTCAGAGAGACAGTAATCTGTAACAGATAAGAGATTGGGTCTACAGGCAGAACTCCTGGGTTTGAATCTTGGCTTTTCCACCTGCTAGCTGCACAACTGGGGCAATTTACTTGACTTCTCTATGCCTCAGTTTCCCATTCTGAAAATAAAGATAATAATAGTAGCTACTTCATAGGGTTGTTGAGAGGCTTGAGTTAACTCACGCTAAGTACCTGAAGCAGTAGCTAGTGATGGTGTTGTGCTGGTAATGTTTAGCAACCAGCTTTCTAGTGGTTATACACACACACACACACACACACACACACACACCAATTTGTTCCATTAGCTGATTTCAGTAGTGTAAATGCTCCCACCACCAATCACCATCAACATGACATCACTGAGTGCAGAGATGGGAAGAGATGTGCCCTATCTACTCCATGAGCCAGCTCTCCACTGAGTTCTATCTAATGAGATCGTGTACATGAAAGCATTTCCTAAACTTTCATATGTGTAAGTCTGCTGTGTTCATCTTTTCTCTGTTTGTGGTCCCTATTG
Organism: Bos javanicus; assembly: GCF_032452875.1. NCBI lineage: Eukaryota > Metazoa > Chordata > Mammalia > Artiodactyla > Bovidae > Bos > Bos javanicus. The sequence continues at coordinate 21,444,671 of NC_083885.1, forward strand.
AGTTTAACAGATGGTAAAGACATGAGCTCAGCTTCTCAGTAATTATATGAACAAGCCAACTACTCTCACCAACTTCACCTGAGCATCAAGGAATTAGGGAGGTCACTTCACAGCCCTGTCCACTGTGCATGATGTTGTCAAGTTTCTTTAGAATGATGCCACAATAACAGCCAATTTTTAAAAACTTACTATAGTCTAAAATATCAGGTGCCTTAAACACATCATTCCATTTTACCCTCAGAACCTTGAAAAGTCAGAAATATAACCCCCAATTTATAGATGAAAAAACTGAGGCTCAGAGAGGTAAAAACACACTCTTAATCCACCACCACTAAGTGACAAAGCCAGGGTTTAACCTTGGTCTTTCTGATGCCAAAATTCACACCCTAAACCACTTACACTTATGATCCCATGACCCTTTTAGGTCTTAAGGTCATTTTAATTTTGGCTATTGGTGCCAGTAGGCAGGGGCTCCCAGGTGGCTCAGTGCTAAAGAAAGAATCTGCCTGCCAATGCAGGAGACTCAGGAGACAAGGGTTTGATACCTAGGTCAGGAGGACACCCTAGAGTAGGAAATGGCAACCCACTCCAGTATCTTTGCCTGGAATAATCCAAGGACAGAGGAATCTATCAGGTTACAATGTATGAGGTCCAAAGAGTTGGACATGATTGAAGTGACTTAGCAAGCATGCAGAAAGAGAGTTTAGAGCCATATCAACCTAATGCAATGTGTGGACTTTGGTTTAGACCCTAATTTGAGTAAACCAATGACAGAAAGTCATTTTGAAATCATTTGAACACTGAATATTTGATTATATTAGGAAATTAATGTCAACTTTTCAGGGGTGTTAAAGATATTGTATTTATGCTTTTAAACACTTCTTCTCTCCATGCTGAAATATTTATAGATTAAATAATGGGATATCTTGTATTTGCCTTAAAACACTCCAGGCAGAGATAAGGAGTGTAGAGGGAGAAAGTCAGGGTTGATGAAGCCAAAAGGGCTTTATTTTGACAGTTGTTGGATGATAAGTACAAGAGGATTTTTTATAACATTATCTCTACCTTATATACATTTGCAGGTTTCCTTAATGAAAAGTCTTTTCAACTTTCTTTTTTTTTTTTTATTTTTTTTTCTAATTTTATTTTATTTTTAAACTTTACATAATTGTATTAGTTTTGCCAAATATCAGAATGAATCCGCCACAGGTATACATGTGTTCCCCATCCTGAACCCTCCTCCCTCCTCCCTCCCCATACCATCCCTCTGGGTCGTCCCAGTGCACTAGCCCCAAGCATCCAGTATCGTGCATCGAACCTGGACTGGCAACTCGTTTCATACATGACATTTCACATGTTTCAATGCCATTCTCCCAAATCTTCCCACCCTCTCCCTCTCCCACAGAGTCCATAAGACTGTTCTATACATCACTGTCTCTTTTGCTGTCTCGTACACCGGGTTATTGTTACCATCTTTCTAAATTCCATATATATGCGTTAGTATACTGTATTTATGTTTTTCCTTCTGGCTTACTTCACTCTGTATAATAGGCTCCAGTTTCATCCACCTCATTAGAACTGATTCAAATGTATTCTTTTTAATGGCTGAGTAATACTCCATTGTGTATATGTACCACTGCTTTCTTATCCATTCATCTGCTGATGGACATCTAGGTTGCTTCCATGTCCTGGCTATTATAAACAGTGCTGCGATGAACATTGGGGTACACGTGTCTCTTTCCCTTCTGGTTTCCTCAGTGTGTATGCCCAGCAGTGGGATTGCTGGATCATAAGGCAGTTCTATTTCCAGTTTTTTAAGGAATCTCCACACTGTTCTCCATAGTGGCTGTACTAGTTTGCATTCCCACCAACAGTGTAAGAGAGTTCCCTTTTCTCCACACCCTCTCCAGCATTTATTATTTGTAGACTTTTGGATCACAGCCATTCTGACTGGTATGAAATGGTACCTCAACTTTCTGAACCAGAAACATAAGAATCCTTTCTGACTTTTCCACCTCCTACTTTCCCACCCCCTCCCACCACACTGTCCCATTCAGTCACTATGGAAGGACTCTTTTACATACTACAAATTTTCTCCTCTTGACCCAACAGCAACCACCTTAGTCAAACCCTTATTTCTTCTTTCCTGCATTATTGTGATGGCCTCCAACTGTCCCCGGGCTCCAAGCTCCTGAGCCATCATCCTCTGTCCCACCAGAGGAATCTTTCTAAAATGCAAATCTGATCAAGGTCCCCACTACCTACAACTCTTCAATGGCTCATCTTCATCTACCAGGATGAACAGTCCCACAAGGCCCTTCATGATCCATCCCTTGCCTACCATTTCAGCCTCATCTTCCCATCTTTCCCTGAAATAAGTAGCTTCCAGTAATAGCAGGCTACTTTACCTTCATTTGGCAAGACTTCCAGTTCAGTTCAGTTCAGTTGCTCAGTTGTGTCTGACTCTTTGCAACCCCATGAACTGCCGCATGACAGGCCTCCCTGTCCATCACCAACTCCCAGAGCTTACCCAAACTCATGCCCATGGAGTCGGTGATGCCATCCAGCCATCTCATCCTCTGTCGTCCCCTTCTCCTCCTGCCTTCAATCTTTCCCAACATCAGGGTCTTTTCAAATGAGTTAACTCTTCACATCAGGTGGCAAAAATATTGGAGTTTCAGCTTCAACATCAGTCCTTCCAATGAACACCCAGGACTGATTTCCTTTAGGATGGACTGAATGGATCTCCCTTCAGTCCAAGGGACTCTCAAGAGTCTTCTCCAACACCACAGTTTAAAAGCATCAATTCTTCTGCTCTCAGCTTTCTTTATAGTCCAACTCCCACATCCATACATGACCACTGGAAAAATCATAGCCTTGACTAGACACACCTTTGTTGACAAAGTAATGTCTCTGCTTTTGAGTATGCTGTCTAGGTTGATCATAACCTTCCTTCCAAGAAGTAAGCATCTTTTAACTTCATGGCTGCAATCACCATCTGCAGTGATTTTGAAGCCCAAAAAATAAAGTCTGACACTGTTTCCACTATTTCCCCATCTATTTCCCATGAAGTGATGGGACCAGATGCCATGATCTTAGTTTCCTGAATGTTGAACTTTAAGCCAACTTTTTCACTCTCCTCTTTCACTCTCATCAAGAGGCTCTTTAGTTCTTCTTCACTTTCTGCCATAAGGGTGGTATCATCTGCATATCTGAGGTTATTGATATTTCTTCTGGCAGTCTTGATTCCAGCTTGTGCTTCCTCCAGCCCAGCATTTCTCATGATGTACTCTGCATATAAGTTAAATAAGCAGGGTGACAATATACAGCCTTGACGTACTCCTTTTCCTATTTGGAACCAGGCTGTTGTTCCATGTCCAGTTCTAACTGTTGCTTCCTGACCTGCATATAGGTTTCTCAAGAGGCAGGTCAGGTGGTCTGGTATTCCCATCTCTTTCAGAATTTTCCACAGTTTATTGTGATCCACACAGTCAAAGGCTTTGGCATAGTCAATAAAGCAGAAATAGATGTTTTTCTGGAACTCTCTTGCTTTTTCAATGATCCAGCGAATGTTGGCAATTTGATCTTTGGTTCCTCTGCCATTTCTAAAACCGGCTTGAACATCTGGCAGTTCATGGATCACGTATTGCTGAAGCCTAGCTTGGAGGATTTTGAGCATTACTTTACTAGCGTGTGAGATGAGTGCAATTGTGCAGTAGTTTGAGCATTCTTTGGCTTTGCCTTTCTTTGGGATTGGAATGAAAACTGACCTTTTCCAGTCCTGTGGCCACTGCTGTGTTTTCCAATTTTGACAGGACTGTAATGGGCCCCTATTACAAGATGGGGGCATCCCGGGTGGCTCATGGGTAAAGAATCTGTCTGCAATGCAGGAGACGTGGGTTGGATCCCTGGGTCAGGAAGATCCCTGGAGAAGGAAATGGCAACTCATTCCAGTATTCTTGCCTGGGAAATTTCATGGACAGAGGAGCTTAGCAGGCTACAGCCCAGGGGTCAGAAAGAGTCAGACACGACCTAGTAACTAAACATCAACAACCTTATAAGAGGAGTACTGTGCCAGGCATAAGGAACACATTGGCAAAAACCACAGAGTTCTTGTTTCATGGAATTTATATTCCACTGGGCTTCCCAGGTGGTGCTAGTGGTAAAGAAGCCACCTGCCAATGCAGGAAACATAAGAGATGGAGTTTTGATCCCTGAGTCAGGAAGCTCCCCTGGAGGACGGCATGGCAACCCACCCCAGTATTCTGGCCTGGAGAATCCCATGGACAGAGAAGCCTGGTGGGCTATGGTCCAAGGGGTCGCAAAGAGTCAGACACAACTGAGTGACCTAGCATGCACACATGCACATTCCAGTCGAAAGACAACACATAAGTAAACGAGACAGTGATAAACAGTGTGTGTGTTCACTTACAATCCCCTGAATTTGCTTCATTCTTACTCTTCTACATCTTTGCATATGTAATTGCTTTTATCTGGAATGGCCTTGCACAATCAGCTCTCTTCATCTGCCAAATGCCTACCCATCTCTTCACCCATTAAGATTCAGCCCAGCCATAGTCCCCTCTGGGAAACCCTCTCTACCTCCCTCAGGCTTGGCTTTTCATCATTATATCACCAATATTTTACACATCACCTAGGCTAAAGTAGGTCTTTAATAAATACTTATTTGAAAAAACCAAATGAATAAATGGATTGATGGTTGGATTTCTGCCTCCCTTAAACTGCTTTCTTGGGCTTTTAAGTTGTAAGTGTTAAAAGCAGAGATTACACCTGAGCATTATTCTATATCCAGAAGCATTTGGGATTATGATGTACACTTTATTAACCAAAGTCACTGAAAATGGATACTTCCTTAAAGCAAAAGTTTCCCTGATCTTTTCCAGTGAATTGTGCTTTGTACAAAAAGCTCTAACATGAAATACATTAAGTTAAAGAAGAATTATATTGATGTATTCTTTTTAACTCCAGGTTTTCTCAGAAACTTTAATATGCTCATTTGCTTTATGAACGCTCCAGGATAAGCTTTTATATAAGGGCATCACAACAGATTAATGTCCTGAAGAGCATCTTTTAGGAAGCATTGGTCTATCTGATGCTCTAAGAGTTTGCCTTTACCGGTCCATATGACATCATTAAATAAGTAATACAACAGGACTTTGCAGCAGTGGCTGTTCAATAGCAAGAAAGTGCTGAAGCTCTCTGTTCCCTGGCCTCCTGGTCTATTAAATTATGATAATAACACATGCCATGACCAAATCAGCAGAACAAAAAGTAATTTACAGGATGGGACATAGAGATTTTATTGTTGTAGTGTGTTATTATCACTATTTTCCAGCTTTCTCCCTTTCTGTCTTTATTTCTCAATCTATATAGTAAAGTTAGCAATGCCTTAGTAATTGAGAAAATGGCATATCAATCAATGCTTGTTAAAACAAATGTACAAAAATGAAAACCTCTAAGGACAAAAAATCAGTGGCAGCTAAAGCTGCTCCTAGATATGTGAGAAATGAAATAAGAGTAGAATATATGCCATTTGGGAGAAGAGAATTTTTTTTGACACAGTGGTTTACACCGTTTTCGAGAACACAAAGAATGCAATAAAAGTACACACAAATGTGTGATTTTCCACATAGGTATGAATACACAACTTACAATATCATGCGAGGAAATAAAATTGATGAGGGTTTTCTTTTCAGGCTATGTCTTTGCAGCATAAATGATGACTAATCTTACAGATTAAATCCGATCACTGGATTATTGATATTAATTCTTTCTTTGGCTTGACAGCTATAGGATGGAAATGTCATAGGAAACACACTGAAATTGACTGAGACCGATTAAGAAGGCAGGACCTGAGCAGACACATAAAAAATTCATCAATCACAGCTCAGTTTTATTTTTAAGTCAGAATATTTTTGTAACTGGAGAGAGGAAGTTTAAAACACTATGTTAAAACAATATTATTTTACATGATGACTTGTGTAATGATTTAAATTTTAGTCCATTGTTTAATCTGCCAACAAATAGCAAAAATTTCTTGAACTCTTTTGAAAGCACAATTTAACCAACAACTGGTCAGACATAGAAGAGGCTTTGTCATCTTCAGAATTTTAAGCCCTGCTTTTAGCTAAAGCTTTTAGTTAAACAAGGACAAATCTATCTAATCTGCCCATTTGCAAGTAGGCTCATTTCTGTACCCATTCATTAATGTGCTGATTAGAATCATAATGTAGAGTTGGGGGCATCTTAAAGTCAACTCATTTATGAAAATGCTCATAAATTTAGCACATCGTTGTTCAAATAGAAACATTCCATAATTACAGAATGCAAAAAAAGAGTAGATGTTAAGTAGCTGAAGATGAAGGTGCACACTAGTTCCTTGTTACAAAGTTATCTAGACTTAGGTGACAAAACCTCAAATCAGAAGATATGAAAGAGATCCGGTATCAGTATAAGGTAAAACTGGCAGATTCCAGCAGACTTATCTTTCCAAGGACAGAAAGCAGTGGAAAAGGAAGCAATGGAGGGGTAGGGAGAGAAAAAGGAAATCTTTGGAAGTAAGATTGGCCATGAGCTGATCATTGTTGAAATGAAGTGACTGATATTTACATAGGATTGACTATTTTTATATCTGTGTGAAACTGTTTGTGATAAAAATATGAAATATAGATGTATGTGTGTGTGTCATTTGACTTCTAGCAAAAGACATACTAACTTTAAGTGAACAAAAAGTAAATCAAAGGTAAATCAAATACTATGAAAGGGATATATTGATTATAAAGAAAAAGAGAAGGTGAAAACTCTTCAGAGAAAGGAATAAAGCCTGTATACAGAATATTTAGAAGGAAATCAGGATGAACTCACCATAACAACAACAGCAAAATGGTAACTATGTGAGGTAAAGGATGCCTTAACTATTGCAGCAAAATAAACATTTTGCAACATATGTATGTATCAAGTCATCACACTGGTATAATAAAGGGCCTCCTGTGATGACCTAGACGGGTGAAACGGGGGGAGGGGAGGGAGCCTCAAGAGGGAAGTGGTATATGTATACCTAAGGCATTGTAAGGCAGGAACCAAAAATAGCATTGTAAAGCAATTTTCCCCCAATTAAAAAAAAATTTTTTTAAGTCACCACATTGTACACCTTGAACTTACATAGTATTATAGGTCAATTATAAAGCTCCGGGGAGTAGCTGGATAAGGATGCAGATATGTTTTAATAGATAATACATTGTTCAATTTCAAGAAAAAAATTATTATTGAAGAACACTATATATCTGAAAGAGTACTAAAAAAAATTATACAGACAGAAGAGATACACAGAGCCAGGACCAAAATATTCAAACCGAAATTCTCATGAGATGGTGGGTAAAATAAAAGAGAAGGAATATAAATTCCCACATGGGAAAGGAAGCTTGTGGAGGCAAAAAGGACACTTCAGAAAGTTCCAAAGATTTCTTTTCTTTCTGTGATAGATTTCATCACACCGAGGCCAACCGCCTTGCCCCTCCTATGATCTGTACTTCTTTTTTTTTAAGTAGTTGATTTTTACTGTTGTGTTTCTAGTATTCAAGAAAGTGATTCAGTTATATATATTCTTTTTCAGATTTTTTTCCATTATAGGTTATTACAAGATACTGAATATAGTTCCCTGTGCTATACAGTCGGATTTGTTGGTTATCTATTTTATATGTGTGTGTATGTATCTATTGGAGAAGGCGATGGCACCCCACTCCAGTACTCTTGCCTGGAAAATCCCATGGATGGAGGAGCCTGGTAGGCTGCAGTCCATGGGGTCACTGGGAGTCAGATACGACTGAGTGACTTCACTTTCACTTTCATGCACTGGAGAAGGAAATGGCAACCCACTCCAGTGTTCTTGCCTGGAGAATCCCAGGGACGGGGAGCCTGGTGGGCTGCCGTCTATGGGGTCGCACAGAGTCGGACACGACTGAAGCAACTTAGCAGCAACTTAGCAGCAGCATGTATCTATTAATCCTAAAATCCTAATTTATTCCTCCCCCCAACTTCTTCTTTGGTAATCATAAGTTTGTTTTCTATGTCTATGAGTTTTTCTGTTTTATAAATAAGTTCATTTGTATCAGTTTTTGGATTCACAAAGAAGAGATATCCTATGGTATTTGTCTTTGTCTGACTTAATTCATTTAGTATGATAATCTCTAGGTCCATCCATGTTTCTGCAAATAGTATTATTTCTTTCTTTTATGGCTGAGTAACATTTCATTGTGTATACATATACCACATCTTCTTTATCCATTCATCTGCTGATGGTAACTTAGGTTGCTTCCATGTCTTGGCTATTGTAAATAGTGCTGCAATGAATATTGAGGTGCATGTATCTTTCCAAATTTGGAGAAGGAAATGGCAACCCACTCCAGTGTTCTTGCCTGGAGAATCCCAGGGACGGGGGAGCCTGGTGGGCTGGCGTCTATGGGGTCGCACAGAGTTGGACACGACTGAAGCGACTTAGCAGCATCTTTCCAAATTAGAGTCTTCATCTTTTCCAGATATATGCCCAGGAATGGGATTGCTGGATCACATGGCAACTCTATTTTTAGTTTTAGTTTTTTTGTTGTTTTTAATAATTTTTATTGAAGTATAGTTGATTTACAATGTTGTATTCATTTTAGGTGTACAGCAAAATAAATCAGTTATACATATACATATATCCACTTTTTTTGATTCTTTTCCCATATGGGTGGTTACAGAGTATTGGGTAGAGTTTCCTGTTCTATATAGCAGCTCCTTAGTACTTATATATATATTATAATATAGTAGTGTATATATCTCCCCTGAAGAAGGAAATGACAACCCACTCCAGTATTCTTTCCTGGAAAATTCCATGAACGGAGGAGCCCGGCAGGCTACAGTTCATGGGGTCTCAAAGAGTCAGCCATGACTGAGCGACTGAGCACAGTGTGCATATCTCAATCCCAATCTACCAACTTATCCTTCCCCTCCATTTCCCCAGTCATCATAAGTCTGCTTTCTATATCTGTGATTCAGTTTCTGTTTTGTAAGTAAGTTCATCCCTCAGCATATTTCTAACTGGTCCTAGGACAGGGCATGGGAGAGATACACATCCGGTTCTACGACAATCGATATAGCGAGAAGGTGATAGGTGTGTAGCTGTGCTGTTTAAAGCCTTACAATCTTTTGCTATTGATTTTCTATGATTTTTAGCATATTTCTTGTGACTAGCAAAATATCTGGCATCTAGGCATTGTTTCTCCATTAGTAATTGTTGGATGAATAGAAGAATGAAGAGGTGAAAGTATGAGAATAAATGAATGAAGCCGGAACACTATTTCCACTAGACGTCTGGGCACATGAGCATCCAGGTCCATTTCATCTTGAAGTGAGCCCATCAGGCAACAGGTGACTTCATGGTCACCCTCAACTCCTCCCTGTCCTTCACTCTTCTTGTCCAATTAGTCCCCAGTGTCAATGCCACTTCTTAAACACCTCTCAGATCTATTCCTTCTCCCATTGTCTAGTTAGACACTTATCACCTCTTGTCATCATCATCATTTAGTCACTAAGTTGTGTCCAACTCTTTGCAAACCCATGGGCTGCAGCATGCCAGTCTTCCCTGTCCTCCACTATCTCCGGGAGTTTGCTCAAATTCATGTCCATTGAATTGGTGATGCCATCCAATCATCTCATCCTCTGACATCCCCTTCTCCTCCTGCCTTCAATCTTTCCCAGCATCAGCATCTTTTCCAATGAGTCAGTTCTGCACATCAGATGGACAAAGTATTGGAGCTTCAGCTTTAGCTTCAGCTTCAGTACCAGTCCTTCAAATGAATGTTCAGGGTTGATTTCCTTTAGGAATGACTGCTTTGATCTTCTTGTAGTCCAGGGGACTCTCAAGAGTCTTCTCCAGCACCACAATTTGAAAGCATCAGTTCTTCCATGCTCAGCCTTCTTTATCACCTCTATCACCACTCACCTAGACTCTATGAAATAGTTTCTTAACTAGTCTTCCCTTATACCTTTCCTCACTCCAATATGATCCTCTTTGACCACAGGCCCCTCTGCCTTTGCCCTTATTTAATATGTCTATGGCTCCACATAACTCACAGGATAAAATCAAAGATCCTCAGCCCAGGAAAGGTTTTCCTAACATCCCCTGCACCCATATGCCAGTCCCCTCTGATACCTTTACATCCAGCTCTACTTGGGAGGTGGGTCATGCTGGCCTCGTAAAGGCCTTTCTTGTATCAGAATGCTTTTTCCTCTTTTTCTCCAGCAAGGACACTATAGATCCTTCCAAACCAATTTCAAATGTCACCTCTGAAAAAGTTTCCAAATATTCTTTCTTCTGTTCCTATTGGTATTTAAGTCAGAGGCTTTTATAACACTTATCTGATAATCCTAGAATTAGTAGCTGACTTTTCTGTTTTTCCAACTAAACAATGAGCTCTTAGCTGGCAAATATCGATTCTTGCCCAGCAGGCACCTGGCATATTCGTGTGTGTTGTATTACATAATTCACATTTTGGAATGAAGCTAAAGATAGAGAAGGGAGTAACCCCAGACAGAGTCAAAAGAATGGTGTGGGGACTTCCCTGGTGGTCCAGTGGTTAAGAACTTGCTTTGCAATACAAGGGGTGCGGGCTCTACCCTTGGTCCAGGAACTAAGATCCCACATGCTGTGGGGCAACTAATCCTGCATACCACAACTGCTGAGCCTGTGTGCAGCAATGAAATATCCTGCATGATGTAACGAAGATCTCAAGTGCCACCACCAAGACCCAGTGCAGCCAAATAAATAAGTATTTTTAAAAAGAATGTTTTGAAAAATCCACAAGCTTCTTGGGGGGAAAAAACCCATAAAGGAAGGAAGATATATGAAGTGAACACATAAAGTCCCTAAATTAACAAACAATAGGAATGTAGCAAGCTTTCAAGCAGCTATTATTTCATCATTAGGAAAAGTGAGAAACTGTAATTCCACTGTTATCTAACCTTTTTCACTGTATAATATCATTCTATCCCAAAATCATTTTCTTCCTGGTCTAGCAAAAAGAAAAAGTTGATTCAAGAGGAAGATCACGCCATGAATTTGAGACCTGAGTTAGAAATGAAAAAGGGAGGAAGAAAGGGAAGAAGGAAGTGAAGAAGGGAAGAAAAAAGTCTAAAAAGATAAATGAAATGACCTTGTTACATCAGTCATTTTATTTACCAAGTTTTGGGGCCTTTGTATTTTTCAGCGCCTGCTAATAATAAAAGTCAGCCCAAAATATATACACCAAATGACAGTGACGTAATGTCTCCTCTAGTTTCCTTCTTTGCTAAAATGTCCTTGATTTCCCCCCATTAATTGCATACCAGTTCTTCTAACATACAGAATATCTTCTAAATTACTCGCTAGTGTGAGCAATTCATAGTGTGTGAGCTGAATGAAAGACTCAGCTCCTCAAAGCTCCCCAAATACTCTCTTTCAAAAATGATCCACTATTTTCTTAGCTTGAATAGTCTTTTCATTGTAACCTCAGTGACTACCAAAACAGTTTAATGTTATTAGAATGTCATCAAGTTTCATTATGTTTAATAAGAGATGGTGACAAGAGATAATTTTAAATACATTTTCACCAAAATTAAAATCACAAGTTGTAAAATTAATCCTCGAAGTGTCAGTTATAATGTGATGTAATTTCAGTCTTCTTAAACTTATTCTCGTTAGCTGCTCGGGTATGGAGCTCTAGCAATAAAATTATAAATATGGCAAAGAAGCTAAGATCTCAAATACCCATCTTCACTCTCAGTAATGAGAATTGTGGTTTGCCTCATCAATTTATTTGCCACTTTAAATAGATTATCTAAAGGAATTGATTGACATGATCAAATACCTCATTTTCTATTCATCATTCAGTGTGTACTCATCGAATATTTATACTCAGAACGTTGTTGATTGGCCTGTGTGAACTAAAAGAACGATAAAAGATATTGCATGCCCACTTTTCCCTATTCTCTATAACTAAATAAGAGAATAACCTGGAAAAATATCAAATTCAATATGACTTGTATTTATTCATATCCTGGTTCATGTCAAAAAATTTTGAGTTTCTTTTTTAAAAAAAATACCTGAAATACAAGAGTATAAAACAAAGAATATATTAGGGTGAAAGGAAAATGAAAGAAAGCAGATGGTCAATGAACATTCCACTGAAAGAGGCGGACTGTAAATGAAGCAGAGAGCTCTCTGCAGGTCAAAGAACACACACATTTATACACACATACATGTACACAAAAATACACACACACACACACATATGCATATATACTTACTCTCTCACACACACACATACAAACACACACATACAAACACATACCAGTTGCTTAGAGAACAAGCTTTTCTGAAACTAAAACTCAAGTGGTGCTTTCATGAAACATAAGAGGTGCTATAATGTTTCCTTGACAACATCATATCTGTATCTGATAACATAGCAAGATTTATGTTAACGTAACTGACGGCAGAGTGGTAACAAGAGGCCAAAGCAGTATAGACTAAGCTTGCTGCCTTCTAATCCTCCTCTCCTAGGCACTCAATATCTAGTTGGAGTCTTCAGGAGTTCAGTCAAAATTGCAGCACACGTGAACTGTGTAAGTCTCACATACATTAAGAACATGGCAGTCTCATACGCAAGGTATCATGAAAGCACAAAGAAAGAGGTTGCCCTTGAGAAAAACTGTAAAGGAGGAGGAGGAGTTAGCTTAAGCTAGAGGAAGCAAACCATGGGGCACAGTCACATCACATGGCCAGCTGTAGGTAAAATATTTGAATTAGTTGCTAATATTTAAGAATTCAGATTTCAAATTTCTCAAAAGAATCACTGGAAAATTTGTCAACCTAGAGCCCACATTCCTGCATGACAAAAATTGGCTGAATATAATATTGTAAAGCAATTATCTTTCAATTAAAAATAAATTTTAAAAATTGGCAAACCAAGCAGCCTCTTCTTTAGCTCCAGTGAGCACCTTCCAGTTTGTCCCAGACCCCACCCAGTCCACTTCACTCATGAGGTTACTTTCCTTAGCCCCATGGCCATTCAAGAATTAAGGGAAGGAAAGCTATCAGTCCATGCAAAGATATGAAACAGCATGGTTTCATACTGTCAGTTTCATGGTTTCATACTTGGGGAAACTGGAGTGAAAGATGAGTATAGGAGAGCTGGGGCAGAGGCTAGGGTGGCTAGCAAAAGCCAGATGCTATTCAAGATAGTATTCATTACAAGCAGAATAAAACTTGTCACATCTGTTCTTTGCTCATGTGGTCCATTGACTCCATTTGCTGGGAGAAGCTCTTGGGGTCTAATTGCTGGTAGATCTTTAATGAAGAGGCTCCACTGTATGTTGAACAAACTACTCTCAGAAAGGTTCCTTTGGAACATTAGTGTTCAAAGACTTATATTCAGATCTCTTTGCTGCAACAGGGTGGATTCCTCAGTTGAATGTCACAGTCATAAATAATTCTTAGAAACTGGTGTCCTCTGGACATTTCCTCTGTACCTGGAAACCCATACTATGATGAATCATCCCCACTCCTTTCTGCAGATTCAGTGCTCAGAGCAGACTGCCTTCTACATAAAGCCAAATGCTTTACATCCACCTGGAGGTGATCTCTCCCCATATTGAGTCCCTTGTGGCTCTCAGTGCTTAGAAACTTTATATCACAGTTATTTGTGTATACATTTCCTTTGCTATATGATGAGATTTGGGGGAAGAATATCAAAAATACTTCCACAATGAGAGCAGTCTCAGAGTATTTCAGTCTCATGTTTTTGGCATCCTGTATGTTTGCACCACCAACCTCATTCAGTCCACAAACTATAATTGATTGTCTACCATGTGCCAGACACTGTTCTAGGCATTGAAGAACCACATTATAAAAGAAAAAGAAAATGGTCTTTAATGAAAGAAGTTTAATTCTAGAAGAGAGATATACTTATTTGTAGATAAATAAAATCATTTCAGATGGTCATAAGGACACAAAATGCAGTGAAATAAAAGACAATGTCTGGGGAAGCACAGCAGTCCCCAACCTTTTTGGCACCAGGGACCAGTCTGGGGTCCCTGGTGGCTGGGGCTAAGGAAGGTGGCTTTTCCATGGATGGGGGGTGGAGGATGGTTTTGAGATGGTCAAGTGCATTACATTATTGTGCACTTTATTTCTAATCTAATGCCACCACTAATCTAACAGGGAGTATTGGTCCATAGCCTGGAGGTTGGGGACACCTGAGGGTGGGATGCCCACTTGGAGATAGGGGTATCAGGAAAGATCTCTGTGATGACTTGACATTTGAGCTGAGACCCAAAATAATTGTGGAGAAGGAAATTAGCCATGGAAACATCCAAGGGCAAGATGTCTCAGGCAGAAGGAGAGCAAAGGCAATTGCTCAGAGGCAGGAAAAAGCTTGGTGAATTTGCAGGACAGAAAGGTGGCTGGAGGGTAGTGAGTAAGGGAGAGAGAAACAGGAGGTGAGGCCAGACAAGCGGCACTTTCATGTCCCATGGACTAACCAGGCAAAGGGTCTGCAAGCTCTGGTCCATGGGTCAAACCCAGTTCACCATTTGTTTTTGTATGGTCAAAATAATTTTCACATTTTTTATTAGTTTGGAGAAAAAAAGGAAAATAAAAATATTTCATGATATGTGAAAATTATATAAAATTAACATTTCAGCTTCATATTTATTTGAACATAGCCATGCCCACTCTCTTACATATGGTCTGTGGTCACTTTCATCCAACAACCGCAGTTGAATTGTTGCAACAAAGACCATAGAGTCCACAAAGCCTAAGATACTTACTATCTACTCTAGTACAGAAAGGGCTTCCCAAGTGGTGCAGTGGTAAAGAATCTACCTGCCAAAGCAGGAGACTCAAGAGACTTGGGTTCGATCCCTGGGTCAGGCAGATCCCCTGCAGTAGAGAACGGCAACCTACTCCAATATTCTTGCCAGGGAAATCCCATGGACAGAGGAGCCTGGCAGGCTACAGTCCATTGGGTTGCAAAGAGTCAGACACAACTAAGCAAGCACGCACGCGCACGCGCGCACACACAGACACACACACACACACACTCTTGTACAGAAAAAGTTTGCCAACTCTTGAACTAGACTACAAGCTTTCTAGGGTGCATTCATTTAATCAATAAACATGCCTCAAAGGCTTCTACCCCATGCATGATACTGGCTTCTAGGGAAACATGATGGGTTAAGTCAGACAATGGAAGATTCTGAATTCCAATAAAGTTATGTTAAATCCTGGGTGAGAAGGAAGACCATTTTCTTTGAGTTCAAGGATTTACAAAACCTCTTGAACCCCTTTCCCACTGAACAAAAGCCTCTGGCCCCATTTTTATCAACCCAAAAAGACAAGAAAAGCTGGATCCTGAAAAATGACTGGCTAATATAGAAATGTAGCCAATCAGCAAAATCTAAAGGCTCTGAAATATGTTTAGTCAAATTTTTTTTTCAGAGCAAATACGAAAAAAGAAGATGAAGTCCTCAGAAATGGAATATTATTTAGCAAGCGCTGGAAAGTGTTCTCACTGCACTAATGAGTCATTAAGTGAGGCATTTGGGAACTGGGGAGGTGCTATAATTAGGTTATCTGTATTTTTAACACAAGAAAAATAATCCAAAGAGGCATTAACTAATGCAGCTGTATTGGAAGGGGGACAGCTCTCTGCAAGTCTCCAAACAGAGGGGAATCATTTTGAACAACTCAGAGCTCAGCTGAGCAGTTAATTTAACAAAATGCTTAAGAGTGAACCCTCAGTCATTGGTCTATATCCTGAACCATCTCCTAGTTTTACCCGAACTACAGATCAGCACTCCATTCCAAAACACCAGGCCTGTACAGATATCAGTTTAGATAGAAACAGCAAATCTGATCATAACAAAAGGCTAACAGAAATGAAGTGAGTGACAGGTTAGGGATTTCACATAATTAAATTGTCAAAGGCCACAAAAGGAATGTGAAAATCTGGGGATATCACCATCCTGGGGGAAGAGAGAGGGGATTTAGTTATAAATACATTTCTGAGGAAGATGAAGAAAAAATAGATGTCCAGATTGCTCATTTTTGGCCTAATGAATAAATTATCTTGCTCCCCCCCAACCCCCAATGCACCTGCTGCTTTGAAAAGTCCTTCCACACCAACCCAACAGTAAATGCCTCACAATGGCTCCAACGAAGCTGGAGTCCCGCCAGTGAAAATTACCACTCTTCAACCAAGATAAACATCATATTACTTCATTACCCTTTTAAAACATATGCAAATTAAATCCATTATTCTTTTTTCACCCAGAAATGAAGTTCGTTTGGCTGGAATTCAGCGATTCCTTTTGTTGCAATTGACCATGAATGGATGAACTTCATGTAGATGGTGCCCACTCCCCATCTTTGAATCAAACATTAATACCATTTGACAGTAATAAATAACACTTATCACAATAGGGATGGAATAATGATTTCCCCACTCAGCTGGCTCATCAGAGCCTATCAGCTGACAACTGCATAAATGAGATTAGCATAACAGCTGCCTATGACAAATGTATCTAAATCCTTCTAATGCCAGCTAGTGCTTTGATCTCCCTATCAAGTCAATGCCAAAACCCAAATCCATTTCTGCAAAATACATCTTGTTTATTATAGATACATATGTATGTCCCAGCACAGTCTGCAATCCCAAGACATCCTTAATTAAAAGAATTTGGGATATTGATTGAAAATTGTCACCTCTGGCTTTGTACTTCCTTCCGTGACAAGGCTGAATATTTTTAAGAAATTTATTTTCAAAATGGAGTTTAGGCTTTGCCTTCTCTTACTTCCCCTTGAGTCACTCACTAGAATGTAATGAGGTCCCATTCTGATGTTTTCAAATGAAAATAATTACCATGGTTTCATTTTGATTATTGCCTTTCAGAGGTATCAGGTTCATAAAAATTTAAATCAACTCCAAGTAACATAAGCCACAGTCCTTTCCTTCCTTTTATACAATCACAGTGAAACACAGACTTGTTCTTTGTTTGGGAATGCAAACGGGATTTGATCAAACCTGAACTAGAATGTCTTCATTTATCCTCCTCAACAATTCACAAGGCTGATGAGGGTAATAAGAGAAGCAGTAAACACATTTTTGGTGTCCAGGTCCCTGCAAGCCTCAATTTGTTTCTCCTACTGAACTTGAAGTTGAAGCAAGACAGAGAGTCCAGTGTCCAGGAAATAATATGCTGGATATTAGAGAGATTAGGATGTAAGGAGTTAGAGACTCCCTTAAGAAAAGGGCAGCAATTGGAAAAGCCACATGAACACATGCTTAGAATGTAGGTCTTGTTATCCTGTCTTGAAACAGACTGAAGGCAAGGATTAGTAGTGACTAGTTTACTTCCCACTCCTTTTCGGGGAGTATTTACATATCTATATCACAACACTCCTCCAAACAGTCAGTCAGTCAATAGTCATTCATTCATATCATAAATATTTATTAGGAGCCTGCCATGTACTATTGTATTAATAGGTGATAGGAATATCACAGAAGCCAGATATACAAAGCTTACCTTCATGGGACTTACATTCTAGGGGACAGATATCAAGTACTATTGAAAAATAATTACATCACAGCGGAGAGAGGATACTATTCAGATCATGTATTCAAGAAGATGTGAATAGGTTTCAACATTTACACAAATGTGAGCAGTCACAAATTAGAACAGATGTAGGCATCTTAGGCAAATACAATGGATGAAGACTACATTCTAGGTCTGACTTTTGAACAATTTTCAGACTGAGGCTGGGATCCCTCTGTAATTAACTAATCAGCCCAAAGTGTTATTGCTGTTGTTCAGGTGCTCAGTCATGTCTGTCTCTTTGTGACCCCCTGACTGCAGCATGCCAAGCTCCCCTGTCCTTCCCTATCTCTCAGAGTTTGCTCAAACTCATGTCCATTGAGTTGATGATGCCATGCAACCATCTCATCCTCTGACATCCCCTTCTCCTCCTGCCTTCAATCTTTCCCAGAATCAGGGGTCTTTACCAATGAGTTGGTTCTTCTCATCAGGTAGCCAAAGTATTGGAGCTTCAGCTTCATCATCAATCCTTTCAATGAATGTTCAGGTTGATTTCCTTTAGGATTGACTGGTTTGATTTCCTTGCTGTCCAAGGACTCTAGAGAACTCAATATGAAACAGTAGGGGATGTCCAATAATTTAACAAACATGTGTTGATCAAGCCACTATGTGCTAAGGATACTAGCCTGAATGAGACTCTGCTTTCTATGGCATACCATCCCAATGTTGGAATGATGAGCATAATCATGATTTACAAAAGTAGAAGTATACTAGGTTATGATGAGCAGGAAGGAGATCCATGAAGAAATGGCCTTTGAAATAAGATTAAGGGTGCGGGTTGGTATATTCCATAGTGGAAGATCCATGTGACAAAAGTAGACATCAAATAACATCAACAAAATGCAGGCATGACAGAGCAAGAACTTTAGGCAGATCCAATGAAGGAGATCTTGGTCATTAATGCCAGACCCATTATAGTTGTCATAAAGTGACTTGAAGTTGGCTGGACATGTGCTTCTTGACATTAACTCTTCATAAACTATCTATGCTTCATTGTATAAGGTAGATCCAACTATGAGTAGATCCAACTATGAGCAGTCCATGGGGTCACAAAGAGTCAGACACAACTGAGCGACTGAACTGAACTGAACTATGAGTGAAGGAGTCCCTCAAATCTTATGAGAGCATGACTTCATATCCTTCCCAGAGAAGGTAGATAAGAAAAGTACACTTAGTTGAAAGGTGTTGGAATAGAATCTAGTCCTTCTTGGCTTCCCACACAAAACCTGATTGGACATTTGCTAGTCGACTGACATTTACATCAGCGGTTCCACTGGAAAGAGTACATGCATTACCTGTTGTTGGAATAAACATTATGCATCACATAACCAGATTCTGCTGTCTTTCAAGTATATGTTGATGGTGCTATGATTAACAAGATACAAAAGATTTTTAAAGCATCATTGAATTTGTCATAGCTCTATTATTGTGTATTTTTCCATCCCCAGACACAAAAGTACTACTATCATAAAATTAGCATTAAAAAATAGAAATTTTCACCATATGATATCACTTATATGTGGAATGTAAAATATGACAGAAATGGATCTATCTATTAAGCAGAAACAGAATCAAGGCCATGGAGAACAGACTGATGGTTGCCAAGGGGGCGGAGGAGATAAGAGTGGGAAGTTGGGGCTAGCAGATGTAAGCTTTTACATAGAGAATGGATAAACAGCAAGGTTCTACTGTATAGCACAGAGAACTGTATTCAGTATCCTCTGACAAACCACAATGGACAAGAACACGAAAAAGAGAAGAATGTATATACATGCTGCTAAGTCACTTCAGTCGTGTCCGACTCTGTGCGACCCCATAGACGGCAGCCCACCAGGCTCCCCTGTCCCTGGGATTCTCCAGGCAAGAACACTGGAGTGGGTCGCCATTTCCTTCTCCAATGCATGAAAGTGAAAAGTGAAAGGGAAGTCGCTCGGTCGTGTCCGACTCTTAGCGACCCCATGGACTGCAGCCCACCAGGCTCCTCTGTTCATGGGATTTTCCAGGCAAGAGTACTGGAGTGGGGTGCCATTGACTTCTCTGATATATATACATATATATAGCTGAATATATAGCTGAATCACTTTGCCATACAGCAGTAATTAACACTACACTGTAAATCAAATATACTTCAATATTTGATTTACATCAAATATTGTAAAAAATGATAAAATTTTAAAAAGAAATAGAGGTTTTCATTTTGTAAAAAATCAGAAACTTCTGGTCTATCTGATGAAAATGCCATATGGAAGAATGATTGATTCTGTGTTATTTTTCTCAACTAGCTAATGATTGAGAATAACCAAGCAACTGATTCACTTGACTTCACAGAATTCCATCCTTCACATGACCCCAGAGACTTCTATTTGATTCACATCAGCATGTCATATACCCAAACTTGCAAATAAAATAATGGAATCAATTGAGTCAGTGTTATTAAGAAGCTCATAGATTTCTGCTTCAGCCACAGCTGAAAACTCAGACCATGTTTTTCATTTGTTTCCATTCCAAGCACCTGTTATGTGCCTAGTACTTTGATGGTACTATGAAAGACAGAGTAATTTTAAAATCATTACTCTTGAATTCAAGGAACTTACAGTATAACTGGGGAGAGAATATAGAGAAGATGTATACATAAGTTTCAATTCAAGACAGAGAGAGCTAAGGACTATAAGAAATATGAGCACTCAGAATGGGAAAATTGTCCCAAATACTGGTATCAAGAAAGTCTGCTGGAATAGATAACATAGAAGATGAGTCTGGGAGACTGGGCTGCACTAGGCTTCTAGTCCAGATTGGCTAAAATTTCCAAGGACAAAATGGGGAACCAAAACTTATGGCCAGGGGATGGAGGGGCTTGACCACCATCATGGGAGTCAGTAGGCTTTGGGGAGCCATCATCTACTTTTTTAAACTAGTGAGTATGCTTTATTTTCTTTATATGAAAAGAAGCCCATATGTGGGCAGCCCAGGATGGGTACAGCTGCTTTGCAATGCTGTTAGTTTCTATCTTTCTAGTCTATCATTTTTTAATTAAAAAAAAATTAAGTGTCCAATTCAGGAGTGTTAACTACAGTCATGTTGTTGTGCAGCCAATTTTTTCATCTTGAAAAACTGAAACTCTATACACATTAGACAGCAATTCCTTCATTTCCTAGTAACTAAAATTCTACTTTGTTTCCAGGAATTCAACTACTTTCAGTGCCACATTTAAGTGGAATCAAGCAGTTTGTGTCTTTTCTTATGGCTGGCTTACTTCAATTAGTAGAATGTCTTCAAATGTCTTCCATCCATGTGATAGCACATGACAGAGTTTCCATCTTTTTTAAGATTGAATAATATTCCATTGTCTGTATATACCACATATTCTTTATTGATAGACATTTGGGTTGCTTCCATCTCTAGGGAATACAGTGAATAATGGACTAATGCTACTATGAAAACAAGTTTGCCATCATCCTCTTTTGAAGTAGAGACAATGATAACCACAAAGACACACACCATTAAGATTTAAGAGCTTTTACCTCACTCCAGTGCTCATCATGTGTTAAATAACAGTAAGTGAATAGAATTTATTAAAACATACAAGTGGGTCTTAACACAGACACATTTGACTGGAAATGTCTCAAAGAACAGCCTGTTCAACCAACCATCCTCCCACCCTCCCCAACGCAGCTGGCCGAGAATCCTCGACAGCCTCAACACCTACTGATCTCCTGATCTCCAGGTACAGGCTGGCTGGATTTGCAAGACTTCACTGCATATGAGGGATGTTAACCAGAGGTTCTGCCTGTGGCTACCATTGAGGTGGTCCTAAGTGTAGACTATATGGCAGACACATGAAGAGAGAAGCAAGCACCAATGGGAAAAAATGTTGCTTGCCATATCAGTAAACAAAGGATGCTGCAGCCAACAAGCCATCATGTTACAGCTCCCCCGCAATGGGAAGCCTTTCTGAAGGAACTCAAAATGAGAAAGCACAGGATACCAGCCCCAGATGGCTGAGATGCATGTCAAAGGAATGATTTCAGTGAGCCCAGACTCTTGCATCTTCCCACACATACTATATAGCACTAAATTCCTTAACTTCAGATACTAGGTTTTCCTTAATTAACAGTAATCCTTTGAAGTCCTGACTACCTGGTCTTTGTTGCAAAAACTCTCATATATCCTGGCTCCTCCCTCATCTCTTTGCAGCAGTTTCTCAGAGTTTTCTGAGAAGTTATCTTATCCCAGGCTTCAGTCTTGAGTTTTGCAAGCCAAATAAAACAACTCTCAACTTTTAGGACTTCCCTGGTGGTCCAGTGATTGAGAATCTACCTCCCAATGCAGGGGACATGGGTTTGATCCCTGATCCGGGAAGATTTCCACCTGCCATGGGGCAACTAAGGCGGTGCGCCACATCTACTGAAGCCTGCATTCCCTAGAGCCTGTGCTCTGCAAGAAGAGAAACCACTGCAATGAGAAGCCTGCTCACGACACCTAGACAGCAGCCGCTAGTCACCGCAACCAGAGAAAGCACACAGGCAGCACCGAAGACCCAAGCACGGCCAAAAATGAATAAGTAATTTTTTTTTTAATTCTCAAACTTTAGGTTGTGCATTTTTTTCAGTTGACACAAGAAAAGCCCATATTCTGCAAGATAGCAAAGAGAAAGGCTGAGATGAGAGACCACATGACCCCGGAGGGTAACCAAAAGAATCAGACCCTTGATTCCGGACAGTTTTCTTGATTCTAATTGCAGCCCCTTGTGGCTTCTGTCACATACCCCTGTATACATATAATAAATTCTGCTTCTTGTTTAAGCTAGCTTGGTGTGAGTTTCTAGTCCTTAGAGCTAAAACAGCCTTCACTGGCAAAGTGACATAAAACATGGCCCAGCACAGATGATAAATGTGTTTGCATTCATCAAAGTGATATTTCAATGGGTCTGTGGTCAAATAAGTGCTCTCGCCTTTTTTGCACTTTGTCACTTCATTTAGAATCACTTGGAGCAGGGTTCACTCTGCAGTTTGAAGACAGGTCTCTTTATGTGGCTTTTTCATATGATAATGTAGAGTGTATTTTCAGCCCAGTCCTCAATCAAATGAGCATCATCTTAAGGAGATATAATTATAGCAGCTATTTTGCTGGCTCTTAACTGAAGACAAAGCAAACAGTATGCCAAGAAATTATATTCAATGATGACACTTAGAACAAGGTGGGGAAGAGGGTTAGTCAGCCTAGAGGGACTGCATGTTCCTATCTGTAACACTTTGTCCTCAGAGGAACCCCCCTAATCCAAAGGAACATGAGGATTATAGAGTATTTTTTCTTGGATGGACGGATTGTGTTACTTTAATAGGCTGTGAAATGATTGATGCTGGCATATTCACCAAACCCAAATAAAATAAGGAAAAATAGCCATGATTACCAGTGAGTCATATTCATCTATAACCACTTAAATCCACTGAAAACAATGTAGGTGAAACAATCGTTTTTTCATTTTGTTTTCTTTGTTTTTTGTTGTTAATTTAATATTAACCATTCAAATTCACACTGAAAATATTACCTTTCAGCAAAGAGTCAGCCTTGACAATTTCACAACATTGACACAACTTCTTT
Source organism: Bos javanicus (assembly GCF_032452875.1). Lineage (NCBI taxonomy): Eukaryota > Metazoa > Chordata > Mammalia > Artiodactyla > Bovidae > Bos > Bos javanicus. The sequence continues at coordinate 21,467,960 of NC_083885.1, forward strand.
GTAGTTGAAAACTGCCTAAATGTTAAAACACAGTAAAAATGATTAACAATGATAACACAGACTATCTTAAGGCCACAATCAGCGAGTGAAACATAGAGAACACGTGGTTTGTAGTCCAATTATTTATCCATCTCGGTTTGCTAAGAGAGAACTTTGACTTGATCCAACATGAAACTTACCAAACTGCACTACACTTTCTCTGCTGTGAAATAGTGAAGTGAAAGTGAAGTCGCTCAGTCGTGTCCGACTGTTAGCGACCCCATGGACTACAGCCCACCAGGCCCTCCGTCCATGGGATTTTCCAGGCAAGAGTACTGGATTGGGGTGCCATGGCCTTCTGTGAAATAATTACAGTTCAAATGTACAGCGGATATGTTTGAAAGTGAGAGGATAAGAGAAAATAATTTTAAGAAATACGAGAAATGCGTGCCAGTGTAAATCTGATTTTCCTTTTTTTTTTTTTTCCATCTCAAACACTACATAAGGTTCACTCAGACAATTGGGTTTGTCTGTAAACACAACCGACTCGTTCTCTGAAAAGACCCTTTTTCCACTCTTCAGCTAATAATATTTTCCCTTTGTTCCACCTCATTACTCTGAGATTTCCTCTGCTGTTCTAAGCTAAGTAATTTTTCTCCCTCTTCACTGTCCGCACCTTTACAAATATTTGCAAATGGTTATCATGCCTTATCCTGGTACTTATCCCAAAGCAAAAATCTTTCGTGGCTTTAATACTTAATAACTGGGCCAGTGTCTTAACTGTTTTTCTCCCCTGCAATTTCAACTGTCTAACATGTTATGGTAATTACCTAGTACAGTCCTCAGCAACACGATACTGAATTCAAAATTCAGGCTGTTTTCCTTAGCACATGCCATCTTGGATGAAGCTTCTCTAAAAGGTTATCAGAGCCAAAAAGCCACCGCTGAGTCCTAGATGATTAGGGGACTTTGGTCGTGGGGTCTAACTCATGGTTGTCCTACCTCTCTCACCGTGTGGCTTGGGGCAAAGCCAGCTTCTGTGGATCTCACTTTCTTTTCCTACAAAGGGAGGGTTCACATAGATTGTCCTAAGACGCCTTTTAAATCCATGATTCTGTGACTTCCCTGGTGGTCTAGTGGTTAACCATCCCCATTCCAGCGCAGGGGACTCAGGCTTATTCCCTGATCAGAGAACTAAGATCCCACGTGCCATGGGGCAACTGAGCCACGTGCCACAACTAGAGAAGCCCATGCACCGAAATAGAAGAAACTTGCACACTACAACTAGAGAAACCCTGAGCACCACAAGGAAGACCCCGTGCAGCAAAAAAAAAAAAAAAAACATGATTCTAAGGTCAAACTACATTATAGAGTGTGTGTGCGTTAGTCATTCAGTCATGTCCAACTCTTTGGGACCCATGGACTTTAGCCCACCAGGTTCCTCTGTCCATGGGATTCTCCAGGCAAGAATACTAGAGTAGGTAACCATTCCCTTCTCCAGGGATCTTCCTGACCCAAGGATGGAACCTGGGTCTCCTGCATTGCAGGCAGATACTTTACCATCTGAGCCATGAAGGGAAGCCCCGCATTTTAGAGTATCCCACTTTAAAACCTAAATCTAGTCAAGCCGCTCCTTTCTTAAGAGCTTTCAGTTGTTTCCCAATGAAGTGAGATTAAAATCAAACTTTTTTACAAAGCTTGCAAAGAGCTGCACGGTCCACCCTCTGCCTACATCTCCAGCCTCAGCTTGTATCTCCCTGCCCATCGGTCTTCAGCTGGGTTCCCCAAAATGAGACCTTGAAAAAAAGGACATGAGTTTATTTGGAAAGGGAACAATAAGGGAATGGGGAACAGACACAGTCAAGGGGAGGAAGCCAACAAAAGGTGTCTTATCAACAGGGTTACCATGATGGGTTCCTGAGATTCAGTCCTGATGAGGACCCCTGGGAGATGGCAGGGAGCACAGAACATGCCTCCTGGTCATCCCTCCCAAGGAATGGGAAAACGGGGACATGTCTCCACCAACTCACTCATCATAGGTTGAGAACAGCTCCTGGGACATCAACTCAGTGGCACTTCTAGCCTGCCCAATATGTTGACCCAACCTACCAGGAAAAGCTACCACTGTAAACAAGACTGATACAGGGCTGATAATGTAGGGCACTGACAAATTTGTACCCCACTGTTTACTAAAATCCTCAGACTTGTCCTGTCCTCTCTTTTAGGGCCTCTGCAAATATGACCCACTCTGATTCAGACACATTGCAAAGCTCCCTCCGTCTCAATGTAAGCATCACCTTCTCAGGCAAGTCTTCCCTGACCACCCTAATTAGGTTCCCCTCCTTTCTTTATCATATTAACACTCTGTGTTTGATCCCTTCATAGCATTCTTTATACTTTGTAATTATATTATTATTTTAATTTATTTTACATTTGTATACTTCATTAGAATATAAGTTGTTCTTATAGGGACCATGTCCTTTTAATTCACTAATGTGTAGCCAGCATCTTGCTCAGTACCTAATAAATGGCTGGTACTCACTAAATTGTTCTCAGTGAGTAAATTTTTGAAAACTCACAGGAGTTTGTAAAAAAACATCCATTTACATTCAACAAACAAAAATGTTTGGGTGAGATACAGTGGAAATGTTTTGATGCATTATTGTGTGTCTCCTACACACTGAAAATTGCTAATTTCAATGGTCTTCTGAAGGAGGCAAGACCATAAATTACCACTGGCACTCAGCTTGAGTAACTTGGGTGGCTCAGTGGTCAAGAAATCTGCGTGTCAATACAGGAGACACGGAGACTCAGGTTTGATCCCTGGGTCGGGAAGATCCCCTAGAGGAGGAAATGGCAACCCAGTCCAGTACCTTTGCTGGGAAATCTCATGGCAGAGGAGCCTGGTGCTCTACATACAGTTCCTAAGGTTGCCAAGAGTCAGATACAAGTGAGCGACTGAGAATGCACACACACGTACAGTGGTAAATATCATCAGAGATGCAGATACTAAAGCAGTCAGAAGACAGAAGTCCAGACTCAGCCTTCTACGCTCCTAGGCTTCAGGCAGTAACTGTCACTTTCTGAGCCTCTAGTGTAGCTGTTCTCGTTTTTGGAGTTTTGAATTGTTTTAATTAAAAAAAAATAATATGAGATTGGTTTATCTCATAAGTCTCCCCTTCAGCCTCAACATTCTCTCAATATATTAAGTGAGAAACATAAATATGGCCTTTGCATATTACAGATGTTCAACAAATATTTGTTTTTAAATGTTTAACATGAATGCATTTTATGGATGACAGAGCCATACGTACAATGACATGAAATTCTGGATGACTGAGTCTCAGCTTCATCTGCAAGAGATGGTGTTCTTATCTGAGAGGCAGAAATAGCAAGTGTTTGCTGTGGGTAGCACTATTTTTTGATTCTGTGCTCATGGCAGACATCACTAATTGACTGTCACACTCCTTACCACTGATACAAAATGTAGCTCCAGAAACCTGAATTCACTAACCAAGAGATTAAGATTAACATTACCAGTGATAAGTTATGTTGAAAGCAGGATAGCATAATATGTGATGAGGAAGGCACCTTATTTCTGTGGTGTTTTTCCCAAAAACTCATAATCCCAGTCAAATCAGGAGAAAAACATTAAGACTAATCCAAATGGAAGGATAGTCTACAGAATACTTGACCGGTATTTCTCAAACTGTCAAGGTCATGAAAAGCAAGGAAATACTAAGAAATTGTCACAGACCAGAGGATACTAGGAGACATGGCAACAAAATGCAATGCAAGGTCTTAAATAAGATCCAAAAAAAACATTAGTGAAAATAAATAAATAAACACACAAACAAACCTCAATAAATTCTAGAGTTTATTTAATCACAACAAATTGTGGATCATGACAAACTGTGGGGAATTCTTAAAGAGCTGGGAATACCAGACCACGGTACCTGTCTCCTGAGAAACCTGTATGCAGTCAAGAAGCTTCCATGGTACAAGGCTTCCCTGGTAACTCAGCTGGTAAAGAATCCACCTGCAAGGCAGGCGACCCAGGTTCAATCCCTGGGTCAGGAAGATCTGCTGGAGAAGGGATAGGCTACCCACTTCAGTATTCTTGGGCTTCTCTGCTGGTTCGGATGGTAAAAAACCTGCCTGCAATGCGGGAGATCTGGGTTCGGTCCCTGGGTTGGGAAGATCCCCTGGAGAAGGGAACAGCTACACATGCCAATATTCTGGCCTGCAAGGTTCCATGCACAGAGGAACTGGCAGGCTACAGTCCATGGGGTTGCAAAGAGTTGGACACAACTGAGTAATTTTCACTTTCATGTCAAGAAGCAACAGTTAGAACCAGATATGGAAAGACAAACTGGTTCAAAATCGGAAAAAGAGTATGTCAAGGCTGTATATTGTTGCCCTGCTTATTTAACTTATATGCAGAGTACATCATGAGAAATGCCAGGCTGGATGAATCACAAGCTAGAACCAAGATTGCTGGGAGAAATATCAACAACTTCAGATACATAGATGATACCACTCTCATGACAGAAAGTGAAGAGGAACTAATGAGCCTCTTGATGAAGGTGAAAGAGAGTGGGAAAAGCTGGCTTAAAATTCAGCATTGGAAAAACTAAGATAATGGCATCCAGTTCCATCACTTCATGGCAAATAGATGGGGAAAAAAGTGGAAACACAGAGAGATTTTATTTTCTTGGGCTTCAAAATCGAGGATGATGATTGCAGCCATGAAATTAAAAGATGCTTGCTCCTTGGAAGGAAAGCTATGACAAACCTAGGCAGTGTATTAAAAAGCAGAGACATCACTTTGCGGACAAAGGTCCATATAGACAAAGCTATGGTTTTTCTAGTCGTCATGTACGGATGTGAGAGGTGGACCATAAAGAAGGCTGAGTGCCAAAGAATTGATGCTTTTGAGCTGTGGTGCTGGAGAAGACTCTTGAGAGTCCCTTGGACTGCAAGGAGATCCAACCAATCAATCCTAAAGGAAATCAACCCTGAATATTCATTGGAAGGACTGATCCTGAAGCTGAAGCCCCAATACATTAGCCACCTGAGGTGAAGAACCGACTCATTGGAAAAGACCCTGATGGTGGGAAAGATTGAGGGCCAGAGGAGAAGGAGACAACAGAGGATGAGATGGTTGGATGGCATCACTGACTCAATGGACATGAGTCTGAGCAATCTCCGGGAGATAAAGAAGACAGTGAAGCCTGAGTGGCAAAGAATTGGATGTGATTTAGCAAATGAACAATCGTGAACCAAAGTTAATTTCTTAGTTTTAACAAATATACCATGGTTATGTAAGATGTTAACAGTAGGTAAAAGAGGGTAATAGGTTTACAGGTTCTCTGTATTATCCTGGTGATTTTTCTATAAACCTAAAATTATTCTAAAATTAAAAGTTACTTTTTTAAAACTCAGTAAACTGGCCCCTTCACTAATTGTGTGTTTAACTTCTTTGAACTTCACCTTTCTCATCAGTATGTCTTTAATCTTTTCAGATATTCTATGCAGATATAAAAGATTGAAATTAAATACATTAAAAAACTTGCAGTTAGAATATCTTGCTTGGGGCACATAGTAGGAGAAAAATAATGGAGCCTGCCAACTCAGTATTGCTTTTTTTCCTGCTTTGAAGTAATCTGAGTTGCTATGCAGCCACAGACCTTTCTAAATTAATGCATTTGTTAAATTTTTAATTTAAAAATTAATTTTCCAAAGAATCTTTTACCTACATCCAAATTTAATTGCAGAGTCTGATATCTGGGCACAGGGAGAATTTATGGAGTACTTTGATGCTAAGGAATCACTGCCCCAACACTAACAATCAACTCAATTGCTACAAATCTTCTCTTAATACCCTCCAGATGACATCGAGGCCGTGGCTAGCTTTTGTTAAATTCTTACAGCTTTTCCCTTGAAGATACATACCAAGTGCAGTATTCAGGCTTTCTATGTACTTATGGATCCCATAATTCATTGTCTAGGTGAAATGGGCTGATTTTGAAAAGTTGGAGACTACAGTCTTCACTTTTCAAATTGTGTAGCTAGCAGATTTCATTTACAGTATATTGCAACAAGTCCCTGGGAGTTTCCACCGAAAACCATAAATCAGAATCAGTTAAGAAAAATGTTCAAGAGAATTTCCCATTTCTGCAGATAGACAAGGTTGAGAAATATCAGAGGTAGAGTTATGTAGTGTGAAATGACACTTTCTAAAGGGCTCTTTTGAGCAATGTATTAAGAATTTGTCAAAGACATGCCAAGTGCTCATCATTGAATTAGGCATGTATTATAATACTTACTGTAGCATTTAAAGATCATGATTTTTGTCACTTAGATTGTACTTAACATGCTCAAAACATTTTCAGTTCTAATTAAATATTCTCCCACATGGATCTGTGTAGAGAAATAACCATTTATAGGAGGAAGAAATACCCATACTCACAAGTAAAAAAAAAATACCCATCAGAGAAGGCTTGGGAACTTGAGTGCAGTATTAAATATGTAGGCGAATGTGTAACATCTTGAGTTTCAGCCAGAAGTCTAGGTTGGTTTCCCAAACAACCATTTGGAGTTCCATCTTCTCATCAAAATGAGTCTTCACGCTTTTTAAATTTTTTTCCTGAAGTTTGAGCTGCCCTTGACAGAATCTTTTGAGGTTTAGGCTAATTACATGAAGTCAAACAGGGAAACTAAGTGATTCCATTTTCCCAAATGCAGGGTTTCTCTTCTTAAATATCAAACTCTGCAAATATGGGTTCGACATATCCCAGCTTCACAACTTCCTCTTCTTTACTCTTTTTTCAAGTTTTAAGAAAAGAGGCATCACAATTTCCCAATTGGGGTCAGCACTTTGGTAGAGGGAACCAACCAAAAGGAGAATCTATCTTCAGAGGTAAGAATTTTGCTATTTGAAAATGTAGGGTGAGAATTTTTCCAGCAAGATGGGATTCAAGATTCAAATTCAGTCACTGAGTGCATTGCGGGGCTGACAAGAATCTGTCTCCAGAAAGGGAGAATTTATATCCAGCCTTTAGGCAGAAGAGAGGGGAAGGCTATAGAGAGCTTTTCTTGCATTTGCTGCTTCTTAATTGCCTTTAGTTCAGTTGTATCAAGGGCTTCCCAGGTGGCTCTGTGGTTAAAAAAAAAAAATCTGCCTGCAAATGCAGGAGACATGAGTTTGATTCCTGGACCAGGAAGATGCCCTAAAGGCGGAACTGGCAACTCACTCCAGTATTCTTGCCTGGAAAATTCCATGGACAGAGGAGCCTGGTGCGTGGGGTCGCAAAGAGTCTGACATGACTGAGCACAATTATGTTATATGTTATGTATGTGAGCCCCAATGGTAGACAAGATGACAGTATTTATACAAATGTAACAATGCATGTCCTTTAGTCCAGGCATTGAACTTCCAGTAATCTGTCCCAAGGTCATACCACGTATGAAGTACATGTACAAGTGTGTTTATTGTAGTACAGTTCAGAATAGGAAAAAATTGGAATTCTTCAAAATGCCCCTTGATAGAGAAATATATATTCATTCATCAAATACAATACAACTCTGAAATGGCACAAGTTAAAACAAGGGTCACATCAACTGGCTATGCTAGTATCCTGCTGCTCCACAGAGAATTAGCCACCACAACTTTACACAGAAGAACAAAGAAACAAGAGTTAATGCTAAATAACTTGGCAATCAACTCTTTGTGACCCCAATACTGAAGTGGGTAGCCATTCCCTTCTCCAGAGGATCTTCCCAACCCAGGGATCGAATCCAGGTCTCCCGCATTGCAGGCAGATTCTTTACCAGCTGAGCCACCAGGGAAGCCCTGGCAATCAACAGAGCCAAATAATATGAATTCAAATCCCAGCTCTGAACTCTGTATGACCTTGGCGAGTTGGTGACCTCCATGATCCTTGGTTTCATTATATATAAAATGTGGATGACATTAATATATCTCTCGTTTAGAGTGCTTATGAGAATTAAATAAGACAATGCCTGTATTTAGCACAATGTCTAGCACAGAGGAAGTACTCAATAAGCATCACCTACTATGATAATAAATAAATATACAGCTAGAAGGGATCTGAGAGCCTCACTCAAGTGTACTCTAGGGAGCAGCTGGCACAGTAGCAGCACCGGGGAGCTCACTGGAATGCAGAATCTCAGGCCCTACCCCAGACATACACAATCAGAATCTGCACTTTATTAAGTTGGCCAAATAGTTCATTTGAGTTTTTCTATAACTTCTTATGGGAAAAGCTGAATGAATTTTTTAGCCAACACAATAATATGATCCCCAGATGATGTGTAAGCTTATCTTACTTTGAAACTAGTAATCTGGGGTTAAGGCTGAGATTCTGCATTTTCAATAAGCTTCTGGTCCATGGCCACTTTGAGTAGCACATTAATTTTGAGATATATTTCCTTAAAGATTGCCCAGTTCTGCCCTCCTCTTTTACAGGTGAACGAACTGAGTTCTGAAAAGGTTAACTGACTTGTTCAAGCCGCATACACACCAGTCCATAGTAAATTTGAGGCAGACCCACCCTTCCTTACTCTGAACCTTATACTTTAAACAAAGCTTTTGGATTGCAAATTGTCAGACCAGCAGTTCTCTGAGAGCACCGTGGACAATTTGAAATGGACTCACTATTGAATTCTGAGAATCTGTAGGCGTGTCAAGGTAAGTGAGACCCTAAATGGCTGTTTTAATGAATGCAATGTTATAATTCACGCAGAGTCACTGTTGTACCTAGCAAATTCATAATTAGGGGTAATTTTGCACCTGCTGTCATGAGACGATGGCATTTCTTTTAATTTAGCTTGATGCCTTGATTATACCATGGGAGCGGCAGGAGACAAGGCAATCTCTCACTCAACTCCTGGAGAAAACACACAGCTTCTGGTTTGTGGTTATGATTAATAAAGCCAGTTAACATCCTCTGAGTCATCAGCTGCTGCTTCTTGTCATACTGATGCAGAATCTTCCACGAGGTGGGAGTGCTTATCACCATCCCACCTGTTGCAAAAATCATGAGAGGCTAGTGGGTTCTTTTTAGGGTAAACCATCCCAAGAATTCCATTCAAACTAACTTGGATCATTATCACTAAAGCAGCTGTGAATCTCAGGTCACTAAATCAGGCTCAGAAGAAACATAATGCTATTTTTCTGTAACTGAATGTACTTTCTAGTTCAAAACCAGGACTTTGGGATACCCCTTTTTCTTGCTGTTGTGTTTAGTTGCTCAGTCATGTCCAACTCTTTGTGACCCCATGGACTGTAGCCCACCAGACTTCTCTGCCCATGGGATTTCCCAGGCAAGAATACTGGCGTGGGTTGCCATTTCCTCTGCCAGGGGATCTTCCTTCTATCCCCTGCATTGGCAGGTGAATTCTTTACCACTTATCTTTTCTTGTGAGCTGCTTTAAATTGGGGGAATTATTTGTAGCCAAGTCATCACAGATGTGATGGCTAATTTTAGGTGTCAACTTGACTGAGCTAATAATTTGGATGCCCAAATAATTGGTAAAGCATTATTTCTGGAGGTGTCTGTAAGGATGTTTCTGAAAGATTAGGATTTGAATCGGTGAACTGAGTAAAGCGGATAGCCCTCCCCAATGTAAGTGGGCATTATCCAACTCATTCAGGGCCCAGATAGAACAGAAGGCAGAGGAAGGGCAATTCAATCTCTCTCTGCCTGAGCTGAGACATCCACCTTCTCCTGCCCTTGGACATCAGTGCTCCTGGTTCTCAAACTTTAGACTCAGATCAGAATTTACACCATTTCTCAGGCCTTTGGACTCAGACTGAATTACATCACCAATTTTCCTGATGCTTCATCTTGCAGTTGGCAGATCATGGAACTTCTAGACCTCCATAACCATGTGAACCAATTCCTATATTAAGTCTTCTATCTGTCTCCTGTTGCTTCTGTTTCTCTGGAGAATGCTGGCTAATCTAAGAGGAGAGAAGCATTGAGATAGGCTGACAGCCACTGAAAAGCCTCCATCTGGTTGATCATCAGTGCCCAGTGGTCACTGCTGTGTCCAGCTGGAGGATTCACTTGGTTTAGCCCTCTCCAGGGTGGGGGCTGGGGGAGGGCTCTTGTATGCCTAGGCTTTTTTCCATTGCTCTGTACCAGCCAGAGGAGGAGGAGCCACATGAAGCCTCTAGACCCACCACAAAGCCACCACGTCTGCTCAGGCAACATGCTGAGAGAGTATGGAGAACTATGGAGTTTTGCCAGCTTAAGATTCAAATCCAGGTTTAGCTGAGGCCAAGTCACTCCTTAACTAAAGCATGGCTGAGCCTCTCAGTTACCTATGCAATGTTGATCAGTAGAGGGAATGCCTGGGTTCTGGCTCCCTAACTACCCAACACTTGAAACCTATTGGACGTTCTAGGCAGGAAGCAGAAATGTCAGGATGGGGAATTGGGGGGAAACTCTGCTTGAACTGGGACAAGCTCCTTAACCTGTCAGGCTGTGCCTTTTCAGTCATGACATTCTTCCATGATGGCAGGTGCCATCCTTCAATGCTTTAATCCCTTGCTGGTGAAAAATGAGGTTGTTTGCACCTTTTCCTATTTTATACAATACTGCAGTGGACATTCCTTAGACAGTACCTGCTCAGGCTGCTGTTGTCTGACCTCCAGGCATGGGGACAGAGTATGAGGTCAATGGAACCACTCCAGACTCTGCTGCTGCTGCTAAGTCACCTCATTCGTGTCTGACTCTGTGAAACCCCATAGATGGCAGCCCACCAGGCTCCGCCGTCCCTGAGATTCTCCAGGCAAGAATACTGGAGTAGGTTGCCATTTCCTTCTCCAATGCATGAAAGTGAAAAGTGAAAGTGAAGTTGCTCTGTTGTGTCCAACTCTTCGCGACCCCATGGACTGCAGCCCACCAGGCTCCTCTGTCCATGGGATTTTCCAGGCAAGAGTACTGGAGTGGGGTGCCATTGCCTTCTCTACTCCAGACTCTAGTCCCATCCATACCACTCACTGTCCCTCAGCTGTCTCTCTCTCTCTTTTTTTTTTCTTTTAACTTTTTTTGGGGGGGTCATTTTAAAAGTCTTTATTGAATTTGTTACAATATTGCTTCTGTTTTAGGTCTTGATTTTTTGGCTGTGAGGCATGGGGGAATCTTAGCTCCCTGGCCAGGGATCAAATTTGCACCCCCTATACTGGAAGGCAAAGTCCTAACCACTGGGCCACCAGAGAAGTTCCTCAGCTGTCTCTTCTAAAGGCTTGTTTCTTCAAACCACAGGAGTGACGAGAATGTAGCTGACAGCTAGAAGATTCCAGTTCACATCATGATTGTGCTGCTTACCAGTGGTGTGGCCTTGAGCAAGTTTCTTGACCTCTCCTAAACTCACCTATAAAGTAAAAATAATGACTTCTTCACAAGGTGCTGCAAAGCCTAAATGAGATATGATAGGTATTTATATGCAGTGTTTAACATTAAAATAGGTGACTACTGAGAACCTGCTGTATAGCTCAGGGAACTCTATTCAGTGCTGTGTAGTGAATTAAATGGGAAGGAAATTCAAAAAAGAAGGGATTCGTGTGTGTATATAGCTGATTCACTTTGCTGTACAATAGAAACCAACACAATATTATAAAGCAAATATGCTCCAATAGAAATTCATTAAAAAATTTTAAAAAGTGTTTGGCATTGTGTTTTGCTATTGACGAACACTGACAAAAAGGCTTGTTGTTGTTGTGAAGGAGGAAACAGACAGAACAGGCTCCATCTTGAAAGCCTGAATGCAGGACTCCATCCTGGGCCGGACTGTGGACTTTCAGCTATATGCCCAGTGTCTATGGAAACGACATACCAACTGGAAAACCAGACCCCCCCCCCGGGTGGAAGAGCCCCAGGGCTCGTACCTAGACTCTCTGTCACTTAAAAGAATACCCTAATCATCTGTGTAACCAAATAGAATCATAAATTCTATTATGCTTATTGGGGTATGACCACAGGCCTGCTGATAATTGTTAATTACCTAGGCTTAAGGGGTATGAATCACGGGTTAACTTTGTATCTTTCTTTTCCTTTGTTCAGACTAATTTCAGGGAATTTGGGGAGGTGGATTTGGGCACATACACTTAGGGTATATAAGGTTTTCACAAAAACTGGCCAGGGTCCTTGTCTAAGAGAAGACTCTGCCTTGGGCCCGCCGGTGTAATAAACTACCCTCCACTATCTGCTGGAGAAGGCAATGGCACCCCACTCTAGTACTCTTGCCTGGAAAATCCATGGACAGAGGAGCCTGGTAGGCTGCAGTCCATGGGGTCGCTAAGAGTCTTCATGCATTGGAGAAGGAAATGGCAACACACTCCAGTGTTCTTGCCTGGAGAATCCCAGGGATGGGGGAGCCTGGTGGGCTGCCGTCTCTGGGGTCGCACAGAGTCGGACACGACTGAAGCGACTCAGCAGCAGCAGCAGCAGCCACTATCTGCATTGTCCTTCTGAGTGAGTTTGTTTCCTGAAACGCATGGCTACACAACAATTGTTATCATTTTGACTTGAATAGGGAAAAAGGGGCTTCCCAGGTGGTGCTAGTGGTAAAGAATCTACTTGCCAATGCAAGGGACAGAAGAGATGCAGGTTCAATCCCTGGGGTCAGGAAGATCCCCTGGAGAAGAGCATGGCAACCCACTTCAGTATTTTTGCCAAGAGAATTCCATGGACAGAGGGGCCTGGCAGGCTACAGTCCACAGGGTCGCACAGAGTTGTACACAACTGAAGCAACTTAGCATGCACGCAGGGAGTAAAGAGGAACAGAAGGAGAAGAGAGAAGGACAATGGGCCATTTAGGAATTTATCTTTCAGGGACAGATCAGAAGGTGGTCTGCACCTGCTCAAAAGTAGCCTCCAGTTAAGGTGGAGAATGGGTGAGACTTCACCTGCCCAGCGCGATCCCTACTTCCAGCCACATCCTCATCTCCAGGAAAATGGGAGTCTACTGGGGTGCCTCAAGACCCTGCAATGCTCTGAAATGGAAAATTACTACTCAGATATATTAAATTCATAATAACTTGCTAGCGTAGATATATAGGGTCGGTATGAATTCCCAACAAAATGCAATGATCACTATACTAACTTAGTATTTGTGAGGTTTTTGTCATGCATGAAAAAAAGTTATAATGACTTGAAGCCAAACTACATTCCAAAAGCATGTATGTTGTTTGGGTTTCTTTTTTTAATCAAACATTAATAGGGGATACAAAATTATAGGAAACGTAATAACAGGGTTGAATTGGGCGGGTAGGTTTTGTTTGTATTTTTTAAGATTTTCCTTTGCTTATTCTAGTGGCCTCTCTTGAGATTCAAACGACCAATGAAACTAGTATTAAGAGACAATCGTTACCCCAAGCCCAGAGGATAGAAGGCTCAGCATGTTGCATATGAGCCACTTGATTTCAAGTGGTATTAAGAGAGTTTTTAATTACTTAGCTCTGGACTAAGGTATCACCTTCTCTGACAAAACAGCAAGACAAGAACAGCTTTCTAAATAGATTAGATCAGTTTCCCCACCACCAGCCCATGACCGGGAGCCATTTTTGCCACACAGGAAATGCTATTTTAAACCAGCTCATTAGAGGGGGCAGGGAGAGATGCTATTTGGAGTTCCGCATGGCCTTAGGGAGAAGAAGAAAGGAAAGTAGGCAAATCTCACCAATACCCAACATCTCAACACTTTCCCCACCCAAAGTCTACCTCTTTCAAGGGCACAACTCCAACGATACGGAACCAACAGAACAGTGCCCAGGAACAGGGGGCTTCAGAGTTGATCAAAAAGCTCTGAGCTCCAGAAGTAAACCCTCCTATGCTGCAGATGGGAATGTAAATTGGTGCAGTCATTATGGAGAACGATACGGAGGTGCCTTAAAAAATGAAAACTAGAGTCACCATATTACCCTCTAACTCCACTCCTGGGCTTATGTCCAGAGAAAAACACGGTCTGAAAGCATACATACACCCCAGTGTTCTTTGCAGCACTATTTATGATAACCATCACATGGAAGCAACCTGAATGCCCCTCAACGGAGGAATGGATAAAGAAGATGTGGTACATATATGCAGTGGAATATTACTCAGCTGCCGGGGACCAGCCCCGGCTGATCCAGGGTATTCGAAGGAGAGACGGCATAGGCGAGGATCAGGATACAATAGCTTCAATTAGATATTAATTAAAGATATAAAGAGTAATAGAATAAGGATAGCTCAGTAGGAAAATTCAGTGGAGAAAAGAGGCTGAGTAGCTTGGTTTACGCGGGAGACCAATAAAACTTCAAGACAAGAAGTTTGCACCACTTACGTAGGCCGCAGGCGTCCTTCCATTCTCCCGAAGGAGAGGAGACACTGAGGCCTCCCCGGTCGGACCTTAGAAGCCCAGGCATAATTAGTAAGCATGGTGGGTTCCGCGCTCCAGATGTAGACTCAGCCAGAGTGAGAGAGAGAGCGACATGGGGAGACCAGTATTTCGAGAAACTGATCCCAATTCTTTATTTTCCAGAGTCTGTTTTTATACACTAAGATGTTATACAAAAGTCACGTGGGGACAGCAGTCCTGACTTTTATTAAAGTCAGGTGCTTCACACAAATGTATACAGAGGTCTTAGGGGTGTTACATCATCTTCTGGCCAGGGGGGCCTGCTGACAATTTACGACCCTCTCCTTGTGACAGCGGTCAGTCAATCAGGACACTTATTTCTCCAGGGCTGATTATTCTCAAAACAGACGCCACCCAAGTAAAGTTACATTCCTACAGGGTGAGGGTGTAGTGGGTTTTAGTTAAGGAAAGAATTTACTTAGCCTAAGGTCTAACGTGATTAATATCAAAGGTTAATACTTATTTCTTCTATATATTCATTAATGTGTGTAAGGGCAGGGGATGTGGAGACTTAGCAACAAACATTGGCTCAACAAATGAAAAACCCTTCACCAATACAATTTCTAATCAGCCCATTATACTTATACTAATAGTTTTCTAACTTTTCTAAGGAACCTGTTTTTAGAAGGTTTAAAGCATCTCGTGCCTCTCACGGTTGGGAGGCTGTGAGCAATCACATGTGGCCGGACGAGCCTGTCAGGCAGGCTAGAGAACCTTCAGAGGAGTTTGTAGGTTAAAACACTCTTGTCACACCCAAGAGTTTTTATTGACTGGAGCTCTAGGTTAACTCCTTCTCCGAAAGAGGTGGTGGGGGACAGCCCCCCGTAAAGTCAGAGGTGTAGGTAAGAGCACAAAGTAGTAAAGTAGGCAGGCTCTGGTTATGGGGGTAGATGCTCGAGGATTTCCAGGGGGACTCCTGAGGCTCGATCCCGCCTTTGCGTATGTTGAGCCTCCTTCCTCATGACCTTTGCCATGGGCGGAGTACCTCACTCTGGCCCCCAACACTCAGCCAGTAAAAAGAATGAAATAATGCCATTTGTAGCAACATGGGTGGATCTAGAGATTGTAATATTGGGTGATGGCAGTCAGAGAAAGAGAAGTATTGTACAATATCACTTATCTATAGAATCTAAAAAGAAATGATACAGATGAACTTATTTACAAAACAGGAACAGATTTATAGATGCCTTTCTTGGATTCTATTTGCTAGAACAGCTTACAGCACTGAGGAAACCTATTTACTTCACTATATTACTGGTGTACTATGAACCATACTGCTGCTGTTGCTGCTAAGTCACTTCAGTCATGTCCGACTCTGTGCAACCCCATAGACAGCAGCCCACCAGGCTCCCCCGTCCCTGGGATTCTCCAGGCAAGAACACTGGAGTGGGTTGCCATTTCCTTCTCCAATGCATGAAAGTGAAAAGTGAAAGTGAAGTCACTCAGTTGTGTCCTATCCTAAAGGATACAAATCAACAGCCAGATACTGATACAGGAGCTCCTGTCTCCATGAAGCCTGGAGCCCAATGTGGTAGCACTGGAAAGCATTCTGGTTCCCCAATCTGGAAGATTTCTGAACCCTGTCCCGTTTGGTTTTTATGCAGGCTTCATTACATAGGCATGGTCAATGGAAACATTGGGTTTCCCTGGTGGCTCAGATGGTAAAGAATCTGCCTGCAATGCAGGAGACCCAGGTTCGATCCCTGGGTTGGGAAGATCCCCCAGAAAAGGGCATGACAACCCATTTCAGTATTCTTGCCTGGAGAATTCCATGGACAGAAGAGCCTGGCAGACTATAGTCCATGGGGTCACAAACAGTCCGACACGACTGAACAACTAACACTTTCAGTGGAATCATTGGCCATTGGTGATTAAATCAGCAGTTGGGATGCGGAAAGAGGGACTGAAATTTCCAAGCCTCTAATCATGTGGTTGGCCCCACTGGCTACCAACCCCCATCCTTAGGTGAGATCCAAAAGTCACCTTGTTAACATAACAAAGAGCACCTTTACAACTCTCATCACTTAGGAAATTCCAAGGATTTTAGGAGCTCTGTGCCAATATTCTGGACAAAGACCAAATATATATATATATATATGTTATTATAAATCATAATATCATACTACCTCATGGGGCTATAAGAAGGATTGAATGAGGTATTTGACATAAAACATTGAATAAGTGTTGGCCATTTGTGCTGTGGTTTATTGCCCCAGACACATATGCATTCATTCAGTTCTCAGAACCATGCCTATGAAGAAGTGAAGTGAAAGTTGCTCAGTCGTGTCCAACTCTTTGTGACCCCATAGATTATACAGTCCATGGAATTCTCTAGGCCAGAGTATTGGAGTGGGTAGCCTTTCCCTTCTCCAGGGGATCTTCCCAACCCAGGGATCAAACCCAGGTTTCCAGTGTGGCGGGTGGATTCTTTACCAGCTGAGACACAAGGGAAGCCCAAGAGTACTGGAGTGGGTAGCCTAGCCTTTCTCCACCGGATCTTCCTGACCCAGGAACTGAACCCGGGTCTCATGCATTGCAGGCAAATTCTTTACCTGCTGAGCTATCAGGGAAGCCCTGCCTGTGAAGAAAGCAGAACATAGTTTATAGATGAGGTTTAGAAAGTTGTCCCTCCTATCAGAGTTCACCTTTCTTTTTCCAAACTTGCATCAGGTAGAAAGTCAAAGCCTCCCCACCATAAGGTCACCTACCCAGAGAAATGTACTGTTAATGGTTGGTATATATTATTCTAGATATTTAATGAATGTAAATACATATAAGTGGAATCCTCCTATACAACTGCCTTCTTTTTAAGTTTAATAATGTATTGTAAGGATTTCCCTGGTGGTCCAGTGGCTAAGACTGTGCTCCCAATGCCGGGAGCCTAGGTTCAATCCCTGGTCAGGACACTGGATCCTGCATGCCATAGCTCAAGATTCCACAACAAAAATCAAAGATCTCCTGTGCCACTATTAAGACTTGGTGCAGCCAAATAAATAAAGATGTTGTAAACATCTTTCCCATCAACATTGTTGGATTCACCTCATCCTTCTCAATGGTTCATTCTATTCCATGGCATCCATGTACTGTACTCTGTTGAACTAATCCTCTACCCACCAAAATGTGATCCTGCATTCACTATCATTTTAAACACATCCACACAAATATATCTGAGTATTTAGGATGTTTCTAAATGTGCACTCTCTGGGTCAAGGGGTACAAATATTTAAAATTTGGTTACCTACTGCCTGCACAGCAACTCCCAAAATAATTTTTACCATATTTTATCCCTTTCTGCTCTGGTCACCTTTTACCTTGTATTATATTTTATTTCTATGTGTATTGGTTTGCAAGGAATACAGTAACAAAGTATTACAAACTTCATGGCTCAAACAACAGAAATGTATTTCCTCACAGTTCTGGAGGCTGGAAGTCTGAGATAAAGGTGTCAGCAAGTTAGTCGCTTTTAAGTCCCCTCTTCTTGGCTTGGAAATAGCCATCTTCTCTCTGCATCTCTGTACCTGTCTTCTAATTTCTTCTTCTTATAAGGACATACCTCATATTGGATTAGGGCCCACCCTAACTTCCTCATTTTAACTTAATGACCCCTTTAAAGACCCTATCTCCAAATATAGTCACATTCTGAGGCTCCATGGGGTCAGGATTTCAACATCTGAACAGAGGGAGGGGTGTGGCAAAACTCAACCCAAAACATTGTCTATAACCTAAGGATTGCTTTTTGTATTCCTAGAATGAAAAAAAAAAAAAAAAGAGTTCAAAGAATTATTAAGACTCTCCACTGAAAAGTTCATATGAATGCATTTAGTAGAAAGCAAAGTATGTTTAAAGACAAAGGGCCAGATTAACCATGGTGGTCCAGTGGTTAAGAATCTGCCTACCAATGCAAGGGACATGGGTTCAGCCCCTGGTTCGGGAAGATCCTGCATGCCAAAGGGCAACTAAACCCAAGCACCAGAACTACTGAGCTCTTGGATGGCTCTGCAACAAGAGAAGCTGCCATAATGAGAAGCCCATGCATTGCACCTAGAGAGTAGCCCCTGCTCACTGCAACTAGAGAAAACCCAGCAGCAACAAAGACCCTATGCAGCAAAATAATCATCATAATAATTTTTTTGAAAAGATGAAGCGTAGTTACCACCCTGCCTCTTCTTGCCTCTGCTCCTCCCATCACCACATTCATGCACCCCCACCCCCCTTAGCCTCTTCAAAGTTCACTTACCCTAAGAAGAGGTCTGCTTCCTGTGCCAGCAGCCTCCAAAGGCAATCAGGGCTCACCCTCCCTCTCCAGCGTTTGTGAAACTCGATGCGTTCCATGCTTCTGGGAACATTAACCATGGCTTGGTGACACCATCCCAAAAGGGACCAGTTGGCTTTGGGAGAGCAGACGGTGACTTCATTGGGAAGGCCATTAATCATAATTATGAAATAATGAAATGGCTGTCAATTGGCCCATGCCTAATAACACCTAGTTAATAAGAGGGTCTTTTTATTTCTCACAGTGGAAATGGATGGCAGGGGATAGTGTTTCTGGGAGAACATTACACGTCTTGGATGGCTGAAATGCCTTGGCCAGTAGAAGTCACTCAGCTCTTGGCTGAATGCCTCGGCAACACTCTATGAGCCGTGCAATAACCTCTCTGAAATGCACTGCTGCCCCTGTCTTATTGCTTAATTAATCCACTTCTAATTGATATGGCTATGCATAACCATGGCTGCTTCCCTGCCGCGAGAGCCCATAAAACATATTTGGCTTTTTTAACTGGACTCTCCGAAACAATGTCAAGAACATGAACTTCTAAATGACATCATACTTTGTCAAGAAATGCGAGTCCCGTGACATTGGCCAAATATGTTCCTGACATCTAATAAAAACGTCCAGGTCCACTGATGGCATTACCATATTTCAAAGGATTTATAATGCAAGGAGGTGGGGGAAGGGAGATGAAAGAGGACCAGAACTAACTGGAGAGTTGGGCTTTTTGTAACTTTCCTTAGTGGATGTCCTTTTATCCTTCCTCCTAATCATATCATTCTAATCACCAAAATGTCTCTATCAGGTACCTAACTGAGCAGTAGGCTGTGTGAAGCACTGTCCTGAAAGAAGTTCATTTCCGGATAAGTCAATTCTAGATGTTTCTGTGAAAGGGTTCCAAAAACAGACAGACAGGGTTCAAATCCCATCTCTATCACTCTCTCACCAGGTGCCTTTGAACTAGTGACCTAACCTCCCTACCTAACTCAATTCTCCCAAATACCAAAATAATAATAATCGCATACTGCAGCACGTTAGGCTAGGACTGAGAACAAAGTTTTGGGAGATTACATATTATCAAGATCATCTTTAGAAAATCTTTAAACCATTGTTGTCTCTCTAAATCGATCCCCTGTAATCCTCAGGCACATTCCACTTTGAGACCTCTGGAAGGAAAGTCTAGATCAAGGGTTGATAAATAATGGGCCAAATCCAGCCCACCACCTGTTTTTGTAAATAAAGCTTTATTGGAACACACATGCTCATTTATTTACATATTGTCTATGGCTGCTTTCCCAGGACAGCAGAATTGAATGGTTGCAACAGAAGCCATATGGCCCTCAAAGCCTAAAATACTTCCTCTCTGGCCCTTTACAGAAAGAAGGTTGCTGACTCTTGGTCCAGGTACAGATGTCTGTCATTCCACCCTCTCTGCCTTCAAGATGACTCTCAAATCCCTCGCAGTGAATGGAGAGAGATGGAGAATTCTCAAGTACATTGCTGGCCTGTGGGGTAGTCTCCATTAGGTTGTACTATTAAACCTGAACAGCCTTAATTTTGGTTAAGAGAGTTGTTGTTTGCCAAGAGAATTAAAAAGAAATCTTGGTGTACATCTTGCATGGGAGTTAGGCTCTAAAATCAGCTAGAATGGCACTTGTGATTTGATTTCCCTAAACTCAGAACCTCTCATTCCTAAATGGGAATCAAAGGGAGGGGTTAGGGGTGTCAGCACAGAGGCAGGGCTTTGGGGGAGAATTCCAGCATTGGACTCTTTCCCCCTGGATGCTGGCAGGATGGGAAACTGAAGAATTCTCTGCAAAGGGACAAATCGGGGCTTCTTGTTTACTGGATTTGTTAGGGGAAACATTGACTAAAATCACAGACCCTGATCAGGCACCATCACATCCACCTGTGTGAGCTATTTTACAGTAGGAGGTCCTGGTAAGGAACATGGAACTAATAAGCCACCACCAACCAGAATAGTTCAGGAAAGGTCAAAAGGAGATGCACGTGCTGTACCATCTCCCAGAATCCTTTTCGCTGACATCCATCTTGGCTGAGCAATACGTGCACCACCAGAAAGTACCCTGAGTCAGAATGATTGGCCAAAGACAACCTAGAAACTAATCCCATCACCGTAAAACCCGAGGCTGCCAGCCACATGACAGGGCGATCCTCCTGGGTTCTGTTACCCTGCTGCTCTCCGCCCAGGCTCCCTATCCTAATAAAGTCTCTTGCTTTCTCAGAACGTGTCTCCTCGGACAATTCATTTCTGAGTGTTAGACAAGAGCCCACTTTCAAGCCCTGGAAGGAGTCTCCTTCCTGCAACAGATTCACAAGAGCCATTGAGAAACTGACTTTGCCCTCCAGCTCAGCATGCTCTCCAAATGTCATCTCCACCACTTTGCCTGCCTTTCATACTGCTGCTGCTGCTGCTGCTAAGTCACTTCAGTCGTGTCCAACTCTGTGCGACCCCATAGACGGCAGCCCACGAGGCTCCCCGTCCCTGGGATTCTCCAGGCAAGAACACTGGAGTGGGTTGCCATTTCCTTCTCCAATGCATGAAAGTGGAAAGTGAAAGTGAAGTCACTCAGTCGTGTCTGACTCTTAGTGACCCCATGGACTGCAGCCCACCAGGCTCCTCCGTCCATGGGATTTTCCAGGCAAGAGTACTGGAGTGGGGTGCCATTGCCTTCTCCGCCTTCCATACTGAGACCCTCCTAAAATACTAGTGCTCCTTCCTTCCCACAAGAGCAGCTCAGAGACCCTTCTGCTCAGGAGATATTAATCATGCTGATTAGGCTCGACCTTCCCGTCTGTAAACTCCTGTTGATGGCCTCAAACCAATCAGTACCTGTCAAGATGTTTCTGGTCCCTAAACGAAGGCGGAAGGCAGAGGAAAGAGAGAGCTCTGTTTGAGAATCAGGAGTCCCTCCAGGCCTGCTGGTGGCAGCTGCCCATTCTGGGAAAAAGTGGTTCCCAGACATTTCCTAGTTGCTCTGGTCTCTTTTTATGATATTTGCCACTGCCCCCCACCCCCGCCACCCCCCCCCCCGCTCTATTGAGCTGTGATTGACAAAAGCAAGATGATTTTTTTTCAAGATGTACAATGTGATGATTTAATATGCATTGTGAAATGATTATCACAATCAAGTTCATTAGCACATCCATCACCTCACACAGTTCTCTTTTGGGGGTGTGTGTGATGAGAACACTTGGAATCTACTCTCTTAGCAAATTTCAGGTATGCAGCACAGTATTATTACCTCTAATTATCACACTGTACATTCGATCCCCAGAATTTATTCATCTTGCAACTCTTTTATGGTCCACATTCATGAGGCTGCCTCTGTTGGGTAAAAAAAAAAGAAACTACATTTATGTCACATTTCTGAATGCGTTGTCACCCTACAAAGATGTTACAGACTGATGACAACAAACCTGGGCTCTTGACTCAAACCAGTGACTTTGCAGGAATGTGAACGTCTTTATTCCTCAATCATCTGTACGTGAGGGACAGTCGTCAAGGCAAATGCTTCCCAGGTGGCACAATGGTAAAGAATTCACCTGCCAATGCAAGAAGGGCAAGAGAGACAGGTTTGATCCCTGGATTGGGAAGATTCCCCTGGAGGAGGAAATGGCCACCCACTCCAGTATTCTTGCCTGGAGAATCCCATGGACAGGGGAGCCTGGTGGGCTTCAGTCCATGGGGTCACAAAGAGACGGACACGACTGAGCACACACAGCACATGCTGTTAAGGGGAGCTCCATGGGCCAGTGACACCAGAAGGTGCACGAAACCCCACACTTAGCAGGGTCTTGAACTTGGTCTAGTACTTTCTAGACACCACTTTGCAATTCGTGGAGATTTTTTAACAAAAACCCTTGCATTTTTACTTTGCTCTGCAAATGTGGTCTTTAACAGGCCTTTGCATGAATGCTAGGCTGCTTCAGTTGCATCCAACTCTTTGAGACCCTTTGGACTGTAGCCCACCAGGCTCCTCTGTCCATGGGGTTTTCTAGGCAAGAATACTGGAGTGGGTTGCCATTTCCTCCTCCTGGCGATTTTCATGTTCTAGGGATTGAACCTGAGTTTCTTATGTCTCCCGCATTGGCAGGCAGGTTCTTTACCACAAGTGCCACATGGGAAGCCAGGTGACTGCACAGATGAAATGTAAAATGAAATAAAATATTGGGTAAGACCATGTGGGTTCCACTTGCAACTACCTTCCATACCACAAGAGGTATGCAGATCCCACTCCAGGGAACTCAGGGTTAAACTAATTCCCAGCACTTCATTAATAGCTGACAGCACCTGAGTGTACCACCTATTTGTGGATATTTGCATGTTTATAGGGGACTCTTGGAAACATAATGCTTAACACATAGAAATAACGTGGGCATTCTAAGCAACTGGTAAAAGGAGATATTTTGCTGAGAGCAGAGCTTTGCAGTAAGTCTGAAAGCTTAACGCATGGGTAGCCACCTTACTCATCTCTGGGTAATGCAAGCCCTGGATACTCAAGAGGGGGTCTGGACTCCCTATTGAATGGAGGAAGAAAGGTGACCTGCTTTCCCAGTGAGTTCCATTTGCTTTGTGCTTTGCTCCTTTCCCAAGTAAAACCAGATAAGGAGCTGCTGGCAGGTCCTCCTGTCATTACAAATGACTGGTGGAGGTGTGAGTTATGGAACAAATAATCTAACAGGTATCTCCTGAACAGATGTTCAAGTGCTTATCTGCTGATTACCAGGGCTGGCCTGCAGCAAAATGGAGAAGGCAGTCCTGTGTGACAGCCAGGCTTCTCTCCTCTATCTTGCTTTCCCCTTCGGGGTCATGATTTGCTTCAACTTCCCAGGGATCCACCCTCTCACAAGGCACCTGCTGACTTTTCTCTGCCCTATAAATTTGACTGCCTTGATCCATTTCCCATCAGAGCTGCTCCAGGTAACGCAATTAGAACAGGAATGACCATGATAAGCTCTGTAATTTTGCATCCTTCATCATCAGCTTGGCATACAACATTTTCTCACTTTCTGCCCCATGGTTAATCACTCCCCTGGATGATTGACAGTAGGAACATTCATTTCCTTTAGGCAAAAAAAAATGCTACTTCCACCCACCAGGTATCATCTTGTCACCATGGTCTTAAAAGACCATCTTGAAAGAGTCAGCGTTGGTACATTTCACAATGTATGACTAATTTGTCATGCAGATATACAGAACCTTCCAGAGCCTGTGGCCTCCTACTGTTGAAATAAGATGACCTCAAGGTGAGAAGATGTGGGGATTAGTTCTAGACATGCTAGAAAGCTCGGGAGAAAGATAAAAGGACCTAGTACTTGCCAGAGGACATTTCTCTTACTATCCAAATGACAGTGAATCCCAATTGCCATGTGCTTAGGAGATCCAAAGTCCAGGCTTTTTCTGAAGGTTTCTCTTCAAATATCAGAGGGATCCCCAGGTTGCGTACTGGACCTGTGAGTCAGCCTCCTCCATGTTACCTGCTGCCACCTTCCAACTGAGACCAACTCAAGGGCAACACTGAAGCCATGACAGCCTCATCTTCTGGTTTTGGTTGCCTGAGAGAACTTCTTCTTCCCATAACCAAAGCGGTCCCACAACTGGAACCCAAACAGCTCAAGAAGTCTAAAAAAAATGCCCCAGAGCTTGTCTACCATCTCCGCCTATGCCCAACAAAGCCTAGAGGGCAGGTCTCTGCTGATTGGCTCAGATCATATTCAGTGAAGCCCTGCAACAAAACTACCCAATACTGCAATAGAGCTGAGTGTCAAGTAAGAGATGAGCTGGATGTGAGACACCGGCTCAGACATTTTCTCATGATTCCTAGACATTTGGTGAAAGGAATTTGTTACTCCAATAAATATAGTATGAATAAGCAGCGACTTATGTGTCTTTCTGGGTCAGAGTAGGCTCAGGTTTTAGACCTTCTGCTGACACACCAGATCATAAAGACCTGCCTGGATTCAAGAGTTTGGCTGGGACTATCTGGTTTACCAAGGTAGTGCTTCCAACTACTGCAGTAACTCTAGGGCTAATAAACTGAAATTTCTGCACCCACGTTGTCTCTGTCTTCCCTAAGGTGTTATTCTGTGGAGGAAGAAGCCACCTCACAAAAGACAGGACAGCCAGGGAATAAATGTCTCCCAGCCCCCAACATCTATCCCAACAAATGAGAACATGGAGGAAACAAAGTGTAATTTTGAATGCCTTGAATTCTTAACAAAACCTCCAAACCAGAATCTCCTAGGACAGGAGAGAAAAAAAAAAAAAACATAACTGAAATAAAGACTTTCGGAAAGGAAAAAGAAATGGCACATTTGACAAGGGTCAGCTGGCCAGGCTCCTGTGATGACAGCATTCTGGGAGTATTAATATGTACCAAGAGCTGTAAATGGTTGCAAAAATGTACATGGATTCCTTGACATAATGTACTAACTCACACCATCTGCCACTTTCAGCAGTCATGGACTGCATGCTTGAAATCCTTTTTAATCACTTTCACTTAGCAAGGAGTTGAGCTCCAAGCTAATTTTTGAAAATCTGCCACTAGAGCACTTCCTTGGGATTGTTGGCTCTGGTGACCTTTAGGGGTATCTAAGATGGGCAGAAGTCTATGAAAGAATGCCAAGCATTTCAAAACCTGTGTGTTACCCACACTGGGTACTAAACTGAGCTTCTCTTATGTGAATAATGTTGGCCATCGAGAGTACATAGGACAGTTAAACCCCCCACACCAACATACAGTTTCCACAGAATCAATCAAATATTCTCAGGGGGCAAAAAAGAATTTTTAATATATTATGGACACTTAAGCCAATTACTCTTTCTCAAGAAACTCAAAATCTATTCAACTCAAGAAATTAGATTCCAACACTTCAAGAAGAATATGGCAGTACCAGATTTATTAATACTGCATACCCCAAACTGTGTATGCTAAATTTCCTAATGAATGTAAAATATTTTTTAAGGAAGTGTTTGATCATATGTGGTTTTGCCTTAGATATTTACAGCCCTAACCCTAGTCTAACGAGTTAATCCCTCTTTTGAAATGCTTTTCAAGTCCACAGAAAGTGAGCTTCTATTTGAAGGGTGATGGGAACACGTGCAAGGAAACAGATTAGCTGTGATTAGTGGATGTAGGGATCTCTGAGGTAGATTCTCCAGTTTATAGTGGGTTTGTTTTGTTCTCCAAGTAAGCATCCTCTTGGCACCATTTTGCCAAAAAAGTCAACTTTTAAGGCCAAATAACAGACTTTCTAGAAAGGAGATAAAGATTTTCCCCATCTTTCAAACTTTCCAGATGGTGCTAGTGGTAAAGAACCCACCTGCCAATGCAGGAGACATAAGAGATGTGGGTTCAATCCCTGGTTCCAGAAGATCCCCTGGAGGAGGGCATGGCAACCAACTCTAGTATTCTTTCCTAGAGAATCCCATGGACAGAGGGGCCTGGCAGGACTACAGTCCATGGGGTCCCAAAGAGTTGGACACTACTGAAGTGACTTAACATGGGCACACCATCTTTCAAAAGAGCATGAGAAAAAAAAAATCCCAGATCAGGGCTATATGTATCACACTTCGCCACCCCAACACAGGTAGACACATACTCCAGAGAGATACAAATTAAACCACACATTGACACTTAAATAGAAGCAGCTATATAGCTGAGGTATATGTGTGTATATATATATATGAGACTTTTATTCAGGGTGTCATAACCAAAGCTTTTTTAAAAAATATATTTCATTATTTACAGAATGTCACTGGCAACTAGAAACTTGAACGCAAGGGTGATTTTATAATAGAGTAAATACAAGACTTACACACAAGCCACAGAAGTTTGAACCTGTCTCAGTGAAATGACCTTTGAGATTACATTGCCAAATGGACCAATTTTAACACCAAATTCCATTAGTCTCTGTACTGGCTCCTAGATTTGTTCACCATAGAATGGACTTGTGTCCCACAAAACCTCAAATTCATCTCATGATGGATAATCTGACATCTCAACAGAGCCATGGAGTATTCATATATTTGGTCAAACATTATTCTGGGTGTTTCCGTGAAGGTGTTTGCAGATGAGATGAACATTTAAATCAATAGACTGAGGAAAGCAGATTGCCCTCCCTAATGTGGACAAGGCCTTTTCCAATCAGTGACTCACCAGAGTAGAATTAAACAGCTGAATAAGAGGGACCGCTTTCTGCCTGACTGACTACCAGAGCTGGAACGTGGGTCTACCTTCAAACTCAAACTGAAATAACTCCTCTTATTGGGTCTCGAGTCTGCCAGTTTTTAGACTGGAGTGTATACCACCTGCGTTCCTGGTTCTCAGGCCTTTGGGCTCAGATTGGAACTATATGTTGGCTCTCATGGGTATTCAACACCCTGACTTTAGACTTTGGGGATTTCTCAGCCTTTGTAATCACTTGAGCCAATCTCATTGTAATAAATATTTCTATACACGTGTGCACACACCCACATATCCTTTTGGAAAATCCTAAGACTTGCATCTGTAGGCAGAACAGTCTCTGTGGTTTGTGCATCAGACTGTATCCATAAGAATAGGCTCTGGTAACAAGCAGTTCCAATAGCTCAGGGACTTCTGGAAACACTGGTCATAACTCACAATACTCATCCATCCCAGGTCAGCAGAGAAGCACAGTTTATTGCAGTCACTCAGAGATACAGGCAGATGGAGCAGCCTCCCACCTTCCCCACCAAAATCCTGCTGATCACTGTGCCAGGAGAAAAGGAAGCTTTGGACAGTCTTGCCCCACAAAAGTAATGTTCCAACCTGGAAAAGACAAACACTACTTTTACTTACAGCTCATTGACCTGGATTGCGGACGTCCTCAGGCACCCATTCGGTACAACCTTACTGTGTGTCTGGAAGGCAAACCTTACCTTTGGTAAGGATTGCTGAGGATGGCTATATTCATTTGAGATGTGGTTCTTACTTTTTCTGCTAATCTTATTCTGTTATCTTAAAAATCACAAAGCAATCTCTTTGACCTGATCCTCTGAACGCATGGCTAGAATGATTGAAAAAAATAAAAGAATGAAAGAAGGAAGGAAAAAGAAAACCCTTGGACTGATAGGTTGTCCAGCTAGTAAATTAGCACTGAACTAAGTAAGTAAATAAACAAACATAGCACCCTCAGAGTGATGGCTTGGGGTGTTTCTTGGATGGTCCAGTTTTGCTGTGTGGTAGTTAGTAGAGAAGCATTGGTGCCCAATATAAAATGTACCTTGAAGATGACTTTTTCTCCTCTGTCTCAGTCAGTCAGTCATCTCAGTAGTTCAGTTGCTCAGTCATGTCCGACTCTTTGAGAACCCATGGACTGCAGCACGCCAGGCTTCCCTGTCTATCACCAACTCCCGGAGCTTGCTCAACTCATGTCCATCGAGTCAGTGACACCATCCAACCATCTCATCCTCTGTCACCCCTTCTCCTCCCACCTTCAATCTTTCCCAACATCAGGGTCTTTTCAAATGAGTCAGTTCTTCGCATCAGGTGGCCAAAGTATTGGAGCTTCAGCTTCACCATCAGTCCTTCCAATGAATATTCCAGACGGATTTCCTTTAGGATTGACTGATTTGATCTTCTTGCAATCCAAGGGACTCTCAAGAGTCTTCTCCAACCCCACAGTTCAAAAACATCAATTCTTTGATACTCACCTTTCTTTATGGTCCAATTCTGTCTTACTTTGTGGGAAATGAGCTTTCCAGAATTCTTATCTCAGAGTTTCTATTCTTGACTTTAATTTTCTTACATTTTCCCCCAATTTCTCTTTCTTCCATTCCAAGAATTGACACTTTATTCAGGCGGGACAATAACATTGAACTCAAGAGCATTGTTACCTAAATCCCAGAGCAAGGCAGTGGGAGGGTAGCCTAAAAAATCAATGAGAATATTCACCTCATTTTACGAATAAGAAAACTGAGGCCCAGAATAAGAAAGCTGTTTTTGCAGTTCAGAATCATGACTCCTATTAGTTCAATTCACTTTTTGCCCAGGCTTGCCCCACCCTGGAGGAACCAAAAAAGAGATTCTTTTTCCCAAGAAACATAGAAGAAAAAAAAAAATACTAAAGGGTGGAGGTAAATTAGGAGTCTAGGATTAACATATACACACTACTGTATGTAAAACAGATAATCAACAAGGACTTATTGAATAGCACAGGAAACTCTAGTCAATACTCCATAATTACCTATACCCATATAGTGAGCTATATGGGAGAAAATCTGGAAAAGAATGGATATATGTATATATTAATATATAGCTGAATCACTTTGCTGTACACCTGAAACACAATATTGTAAGATACAATAACAATTAAATTTAAGAAAAAAATATTAAAAAGAGGTTAGTCCCAAGAAACACAGGGAAAGAAAGGAAGATAGAAATTGAGTATGAATGATGTCCAAGAAAAAAACTTGAAGCTGCTTTATCATAGTCAAGGTTTCCAATAACCAAGTTTTGTGATGTTCACGATTCCCCTCCTTGTCTCTCCCTCTTCAATCTCTCTTTGCTGATGCACAAAAAGACATGAGTTAAACAACAGGCTATGAAGCCATTCCAATGAGCATTTCAGGACAGGTGAGTCATAAAGGAAATGACTCATTCCTTCTGAAGGTGAAAGGAAAAAACAGAGGTTCCTATTGCATCAAGGACATCCTTACAATTGACTTTTCCCCTACAAGTGGTGTTTTCCCTGGGAGTCATGTTCTAATTTATATTCATAAAGGCTAGTGCTGAAATCAAAAGATAAATAGTATCTCTGGCCTTAGCCACCCATCTCTTCATAAGCACAAATTGCATTCTCACCTCTCTTGTAGCTCTGTGCTATTTGACATACATTTAAAGTAAATATCAGTCACATAGAACAACTGCATAATCTTAGAAAGGGTTATAGGCATGCAAATAATGCCAGTAGAGGAGCGACCTGGGGTAAAGGCACTATTAAGTCTAGCTCTTCATTTGAAAGCTAGATCTGTAAACTGTCACTCTAATTACAGTAGTCCTCTGTCCTCCACGAGTTCCCTGATTACACATCCATGTGTCGTGGCTTTCAATGGAAGGGACAAAGCATTTCAGAGATGCAACAAAAGTGTTCTTGTCAATTACAAGCTATTAATACTAAACGTGCTTTAGAATTCTCACTAACAACAGCAGCAGAGACTCTAATTAATACACCATGGATTATACGGATAGGATGAAACCTGAGGTGTTACTGACACCAGTGTAATAACCAGACTGGTTGTGATGTGAACTGGCTCAGAGTTAGAATTTTAAGTACCGTACAGAAAAGAAATTAGTATTCTTCAGTCTCTTGTTGTAATGGGGGTGTCAGGAGGTGGCCTAAATTGCAGAACTGTGGCTGGAAGCACATAAAGCCCCTGAAAGGGGAGTCTTGCTTTCCAAACCTTTTTGGAAAATGGAAGGGCCTTCCCAGTGTTGTCAGTCTGGAGTTGAACACAGAAGGAGCCTTATCCTGGGAAGTTTCACCATCATGGTCAAACACCAACGAGAGAGAGCTACAAGGTAACTTCCATAGACCAGCTTCTACTTCTCATTTAGACAGTAAATCAGAGTGCAGACTTCTAGAATAGAGGAAGAACAGTGTCTCTCCTTTTGTTGACAAGAATGAAGAGCTTGCCTTGAACTTGGAAGATATTACGCTAAATGAAACAAGTCAGACAGAGAAAGACAAATACTGTATGATATCACTTACGGGTACAATCTAAAAAGCACAATAGAGACTTCCCTAGTGGTCCTGTGGTTAAGAATCCGCCTCCTAATGCAGGAGATGTGGGTTCGATCCCTGGTCGGGGAACTAAGATCCCACATGTCACAGGGCAAGTAAGCCTGCCCACCACAGCTACAGAAGCCCATGCAGCAAAGACCTAGCACAGCCAAAACTAAATATATAAATTTAGTTTATATATAAAACAAAAAAATAAATAAAGTAATAAACACATAATACAATAAGTAAATATAACAAAAAAGAAACAGACTCACAGATATAGAGAAAAACTAGTGGTTACCAGTGGGGAGAGGGAAGGGAGGAATGGCAAGCTAAAAGGGAATTAAGAGATATTACCATGTATAAAATAAATAAGCTACAAGAATATATTGTACAGCACAGGGAGTATAGCCAACGTTTTATAATAACTATAAATGGAGTATAGCCTTTAAAAATGGTGAATCACCATGTCATATGCCTGAAACTCATATAATACTGCAAATACTTCAATTTGAAAAAAGAGAGAGAGATTGCCTTGAGATGGGAGTGGACAGTTGCACTTGTAAATAGGTGCTTATTGTTTGCATGTGTAAAATAAACATGCACACACACACACACACACACACACAAACTTTTCTCAGCTGTGCTCTGCAGAGCAGCATGGCCCAAATTTACAGATTTCCTGTCCATTCCATCAGTAAGGCCTCTCTTTTCACACATCTCAGAGGGCCAAATGACTATTCCAGATGATAAAAACAAACTCCCTCCATTTAACTTGAATTTGTATCAAGATTTGTGTGCAATAGCTTTAAGCACAGAGGCAATTAAGGAAGAGAATCTTGTTTCCCCACGTGTATTATTTTCAGATCTCTGCTCTTCCTTGGCCTGGACCTTCTGGGTCTTTTTCTGTGTTTGTGTGCTCTGCCATGTGCAACTCTTTGTGGCCCCATGGACTGTAGCTCGCTAGGCTGCTCTGTCCTTGGGATTCTTCAGGAAAGAATACTGGAGTGGGTTGCCATTTCCTCCTCTAGGGGATCTTCCCAACCCAGGGATCCAACCCACATCTCTATGTCCCCTAGAGTGGTAGGTGTGTTCTTTACAATTAGCACCATCTGGCCTGGATATTTTGCATCATACTACATAACATTTCCATGCACAAGTATTGCAGTCAAAGACTTATTACAGAAATCCATTAGGACATGTAAACATACTGTTAACAAGTACGATCCAACAGATTTCTCTTAGACAGGGAGCAGTCTTGACCAGTGTTAAAACACTGGGAAAGGTCTTGCCAAACTCAGTTACCCATCATAGTGGCCTAGATAAGTCATTTTATTGCTCTGGGCCACTGTTTCCTCAATGGCTGAAAGATGGTGACAGTTAACTGCCACACACCCGCCACCCCAGCTCCTCCAAAGGATGATATAGTGAGGAAAGAATGTGAATGCCATTGGCTGGGGTTGGGGGTGCGTATTACACAAAAATTGGATGTTCCTAATCAACTGGGCTTCCCTGTTGGCTCAGTGATAAAGAATCCACCCACAGTGCAGGAGACCCAAGTTCAATCCCTGGATCGCGAATATCCCCTGAAGGAGGGTGTGGCAATCCACTCCACTGTTCCGGCCTGGAGAATCCCATGGACAGAAGAGCCTGGCAGGCTACAGTCCATGGGGTCATAAAGAGTTGGACACAACTGAAGCAACTGAGCATACATGCAAGCAATCAACTAAAGGAAAGGTCTTTAAAAAAAAAAAAAAAGAAGAAGAAAGAAGAAGTGAAAAAGGAATATGAGAGAAAAAAGAAAAAGCAAGTATAAATATATTCACAAATAGAACCATCCACTCTCAGAGGAGCTCTTGGAAAATATTCTTACTTCACGGGATGTTAACAGGTGTTATGTAACAAAAACTTTCTAGCAATCCCATCCTCAGGCTTATACAAGACCTGGGTCTTAAATGACAGAGGCCTAACTCAGGCTCTTCCCTCACTGTGCTCTTCAGGGCAAGAAGTCCCAGTTTGAAGGAAACCTGTCTACTTAGAACCTGTGCTCCTCCTTCTAGCCCACACTCTACATCCCCAATTTCATGCAAAGATAGGCATAATAAAGGACAGAAATGGTATGGAGCTAACAGAAGCAGAAGATATTAAGAAGAGGTGGCAAGAATACACAGGAGAACTATACAAAATAGATCTTCATGACCCAGATAATCAGGATGGTGTGATCACCCATTTAGAGCCAGACATCCTGGAATGTGAAGTCAAGCGGGCCTTAGAAAGCATCACTACGAACAAAGCTAGTGGAGGTGATGGAATTCCAGTGGAGCTATTTCAAGTCCTGAAAGATGATGCTGTGAAAGTGCTGCACTCAATATGCCAGCAAATTTGGAAAACTCAGCAGTGGCCACAGGACTGGAAAAGGTCAGTTTTCATTCCAATCCCAAAGAAAGGCAATGCCAAAGAATGTTCAAACTACCGCACAATTGCACTCATCTCACATGCTAGCAAAGTAATGCTCAAAATTCTCCAATCTATGCTTCAACAATAAGTGAACCATGAACTTCTAGATATTCAAGCTGAATTTAGAAAAAGCAAAGAACCAAAGATCAAATTACCAATATCCACTGGATTGAAAAAAGCAAGAGAGTTCCAGAAAAACATCTACTTCTGATTTACTGACTATGTCAAAGCCTTTGACTATGTGGATCACAACAAACTGTGGAAAATTCTTCAAGAGATGGGAATACCACATCACCTTATCTGCCCCCTGAGAAATCTGTATGCAGATCAAGAAACAACAGTTAGAATTGGACATGGAACAACAGACTGGTTCCAAATTGGGAAAGGAGTACCTCAAGGCTATATATTGTCACCCTGCTTATTTAACTTCTATGCAGAGTACCTCATGCGAAATGCCAGGAGGGATGAAGCACAAGCTGAAATCAAGATTGCTGGGAGGAATATCAATAACCTCAGATATGCAGATGATACCAACCTTATGGCAGAAAGCAAAGAGGAACTAAAGAGCCTCTTGAAGAAAGTGAAAGAAGAAAGTGAAAAAGTTGGCTTAAAACTCAGCTTTCAGAAAAAGAAGATCATCTGATCCCATCACTTCATGGCAAATAGATGGGGAAACAATAGAAACAGAGAGAGACTTTATTTTGAGGGGGCCCCAAAATTACTACAGATGGTGACCGAATCCATGAAATTAAAAGGTGCTTTCTCCTTGAAAGAAAAGCTATAACCAACCTAGACAGCATATTAAAAAGCGAAGATATTATTTGCTGACAAAGATCCATCTAGTCAAAGCTATGATTTTTCCAGTAGTCATGTTTGAATGTGAGAGTTGGACTATAAAGAAAGCTGAGTGCCAAAGAATTGATGCTTTTGAACTGTGGTGTTGGAGAAGTCTCTTGAGAGTCCTTTGGACTGCAAGGAGATCCAACCAGTCCATTCTGAAGGAGATCAGTCCTGAATATTCACTAGAAGGACTGATGCTGAAGCTGAAACTCCAATACTTTGGCTACCTGATGCAAAGAACTGGCTCATTGGGAAAGATCCTGATGCTGGGAAAGATTGAAGTCAGGAGGAGAAGGGAACAATAGAGGATGAGATGATTGGATGGCATCACCAACTCGATGGATATGAGTTTGAGCAAGCTCTAGAAGTTGGTGATGGACAGGGAAGCCTGGCGTCCTGAAGTCCATGGGGTCTCAAAGAGTCAGACACGACTGAATGAACTGAACTGCATCTCCAAACAGCCCCCAAGCTCCTATAGGAAGAGTCTTGGATATGGACGTGCTATTGGAGTGTCCGTGTTTGTAGCCCAGAGGCCTCCTGCAGTGTGGGATGCAACCAGGGATGGTGCGGGAAAGAGAACATACCATGAGCTGGGAGCAAAGGCATAGCTCTCCCAATGCAGAAGCCTAAGGACTCTGAGAATTCTGAAGTCAAACCTGAATTTCCATGTAATTAAGAAGGTATGCGTGCATGTGTGTGTGCTAAGTCGATTCAGTCATGTCCGACACTTTGCAACCCTATGGATGGTAGCCCGCCAGTCTCCTCTGCCCATGGGGATTCTGGAGTGGGTTGTCATGCCCTTCTCCAGGGGATCTTCCCCACCCAGGGATCAAACCCGAGTCTCCTGTGTTCCTGCATTGCAGGTGGATTCTTTACCTCTGAGCCACCAGGGAAGCCAATTAAGAAGGTATAGTTGAAGCATATTGAGGATACAGGATATATTATATAACAATTTGTTACAATATATGGATCTCCACTGACACTGTTGTCAAGGCCCTGAAAGTATTAGGAGTGTGCCAAGATTCCAGGGTCAATTAAGTTTGGGCAACATGGGGATAAACACAGTTAAACAGACTTTTTTTTTTTTTTTTTTTTTAGGGCAGGGTATCACAAAGCCTTCAATATGCATCATGCATTATGCATATCCAAGAAGGGATTATACCATATTTCCTTCATTCCAAAATGCACATTTTTTCACATTTTAACATTTCCAAAATCAAAATGTATCTTACAATTGTAGTCAGCCAGAAAAACGGCTGTGCAAGAACATATGCATTAAAATTTGCAAAGTGAGTGTCAGTGTCTTGGAAGAAAATCCCAGAGACAGTAGTGGAGCATGTCTTTAAGAAGCATTGCATCACCCAAACTCCTGCTGGCCTAGAAGACAATACCTGGTGGAAAACTTCACATATCAGTGACTCTTGGAGTCAAACAGATGATGCACAAGAGTCGAACTCAACATGAAGGAAACCTCAGCAATTTAACTCACTTAGATTTTCTTCTTCAGGTGTACCCAACAGTGATGATGACAAAAAGAAAGAAAGAGCTACATAAAAATTAAACTCTTTTAATAAATCAAAAATAAAAATTCTCAGTGCTAAGATAGAATTATCTCATGGTTTAGTTGGTAGCAGTGTCTTCCTTAGTTGAACATAAAGTAATGACAGGTACAATAAGTTCCCTACATACAAATGAGTTCCATTCTGAGAGTGAATTTTTAAGCCCAATCTGTTCCTAAATTCAGCAAGGCTAGCCTAGGTACCCGACTATCACACTCAGCTATATAGGACTGTACTGTAATAGGTTCATAATACTTTTCACACAAATAATACATTAAAAACAAACACAAAACATAAAGAAACCATGCTTGATCTTATAGTTCAGTGTCTTGAAAAGTAGAGTAGTACAGTACAACGGCTGGCATACAGGGGCTGGCATCAAGCTAACAGGCAAGAAGAGTTACTGACTCACTCCTCCAGTCAGTAGCTCTTGTTGCCTGTTTTCTCGTGGGAAGATGGTAGAGCTGAGAGATAAGGGGAGATGGTAGAGCTGAAGGATCATCAGTAATAGGAGATAGAAGGAAAGCTGTGATTTCACTCACGTCTCATGTTAATGGCACAGGTTCTGGTTCCTTGCTGGATTCAGTTCTATCCACCCACTTAAAAAAAATGATCCAGTGATGTCTGAGTAGTAGCTCTTTTTTTCTCTCATTATAGAGGCCATGGTAGCACTGAATTGCATTCTGAATATCTGCTGCAACCTTCATCTACTGGTCCACATTTGGGTTCTGTGCTAACAGTGTCTCCTCAAATAAAATCCTCTTGTCATTTCCTGCGTCATGAATATCTTCAGTCCTTCAGTTGATTCTTCTTCCTCTTGTCTCTCTTTGTCATTTCTCTGAGCACATTCACATCTTTGAAAGTTAACAACTTGAAGATTAATATGTAGGGGACTTCAGTTCAGTTCAGTTGCTCAGTCGTGTCCAACTCTTTGCCACACCATGAATTGCACCACACCAGGCTTCACTGTCCATCACCAACTCCCAGAACCCACCCAAACCCATGTCCATGGAGTTGGTGATGCCATCCAGCCATCTCATCCTCTGTCATCGCCTTCTCCTGCCCCCAATCCTTCCCAGCATCAGGGTCTTTTCCAATGAGTCAACTCTTCACATGAGGTGGGCAAAGTATTGGAGTTGCAGCTTTAGCATCAGTCCTTCCAATGAACACCCAGGACTGATCTCCTTTAGGATGGACTGGTTGGATCTTCTTGCAGTCCAAGGGACTCTCAAGAGTCTTCTCCAACACCACAGTTCAAAAGCATCAATTCTTCGCACTCAGCTTTCTTCATAGTCCAACTCTCACATCCATACACGACTACTGGAAAAACCA
Organism: Bos javanicus; assembly: GCF_032452875.1. Lineage (NCBI taxonomy): Eukaryota > Metazoa > Chordata > Mammalia > Artiodactyla > Bovidae > Bos > Bos javanicus. Next base: position 21,504,596 of record NC_083885.1, read on the forward strand.
TAGCCTTCACTAGACGGACCTTTGCTAACAAAGTAATGTCTCTGTTTTTTAATATGCTATCTAGGTTGGTCATAACTTTCCTTCCAAGGAGTAAGCGTCTTTTAATTTCCTGGCTGCAATCACCATCTGCCGTGATTTTGGAGCCCAAAAAAATAAAGTCTGATACTGTTTCCACAGCTATTTCCCATGAAGTGATGGGACCAGATGCCATGATCTTAGTTTTCTGAATGTTGAGTTTTAAGCCAACTTTTTCACTCTCCTCTTTCACTTTCATCAAGAGGCTTTTTAGTTCCTCTTCACTTTCTGTCATAAAGGTGGTATTGTCTGCATATCTGAGGTTATTGATATTTCTCCCAGCAATCTTGATTTCAGCTTGTGCTTCTTCCAGCCCAGCATTTCTCATGATGTACTCTGCATATAAATTAAATAAGCAGGGTGACAATATACAGCCTTGATGTATTCCTTTTCCTATTTGGAACCAATCTGTTGTTCCATGTCCAGTTCTAACTATTGCTTCCTGACCTGCATACAGATTTCCCAAGAGGCAAATCAGGTGATCTGGTATTCCCATCTCTTTCAGAATTTTCCACAGTTTGTTGTGATCCACACAGTCAAAGGCTTTGGCATAGTCAATAAAGCAAAAATAGATGTTTTTCTGGAACTCTCTTGCTTTTTCCATGATCCAGCTAATGTTGGCAATTAAATCTCTGGTTCCTCTGCCTTTTCTAAAACCAGCTTGAACATCTGGAAGTTCACGGTTCGCGTATTGCTGAAGCCTGGCTTGGAGAATATTGAGCATTACTTTACTAGCATGTGAGATGAGTGCAATTGTGTGGTAGTTTGAGCATTCTTTGGCATTGCCTTTCTTTGGGATTGGAATGAAAACTGACCTTTTCCAGTCCTGTGGCCACTGCTGAGTTTTCCAAATTTGCTGGCATATTGAGTGCAGCACTTTCACAACATCATCTTTCAGGATTTGAAATAGCTCCACTGGAATTCCATCACCTCCACTAGCTTTGTTCGTAGTGATGCTTTCTAAGGCCCACTTGACTTCACATTCCAGGATGTCTGGCTCTAGGTGAGTGATCACACCATCGTAATTACCTGGGTCATGAAGATCTTTTCTGTACAGTTCTTCTGTGTATTCTTGCCATCTCTTCTTAATATCTTCTGCTTCTGTTAGGTCCATTCCATTTCTGTCCTTTATCGAGCCCATCTTTGCATGAAATGTTCCCTTGATATTTCTAATTTTCTTGAAGAGATCCCTAGTCTTTCCCATTCTGTTGTTTTCCTCTATTTCTTTTCATTGATCGCTGAGGAAGGCTTTCTTATCTCTCCTTGCTATTCTTTGGAACTCTGCATTCAGATGCTTATGTCTTTCCTTTTCTCCTTTGCTTTTTGCTTCTCTTCTTTTCACAGCTCTTTGTAAGGCCTCCTCAGACAGCCATTTTGCTTTTTTGCATTTCTTTTTCTTGGGGATGGTCTTGATCCCTGTCTCCTGTACAATGTCACGAACCTCAGTCCATAGTTCATCAGGCACTCTGTCTATCAGATCTAGGCCCTTAAATCTATTTCTCACTTCCACTGTATAATCATAAGGGATTTGATTTAGGCCATACCTGAATGGTCTAGTGGTTTTCCCTACTTTTTTCAATTTAAGTCTGAATTTGGCAATAAGGAGTTCATGATCTGAGCCACAGTCAGCTCCCAGTCTTCTTTTTGCTGACTGGATAGAGCTTCTTCATCTTTGGCTGCAAAGAATATAATCAATCTGATTTCGGTGTTGACCATCTGGTGATGTCCATGTGTAGAGCCTTCTCTTGTGTTGTTGGAAGAGAGTGTTTGCTATGACCAATGCATTCTCTTGGCAAAACTCTATTAGCCTTTGTCCTGCTTTATTCTGTACTCCAAGGCCAAATTTACCTGTTACTCCAGGTGTTTCTTGACTTCCTACCTTTGCATTCCAGCCTTCTGTAATGAAAAGGACATCTTTTTTGGATGTTAGTTCTAAAAGGTCTTGTAGGTCTTCACAGAACCATTCAACTTCAGCTTCTTCAGCGTTACTGGTTGGGGCATAGACTTGGGTTATTGTGATATTGAATGGTTTGCCTTGGAAACGAACAGAGATCATTCTGTCATTTTTGAGATTGCATCCAAGTACTGCATTTCAGACTCTTTATTGACCATGATGGCTACTCCATTTCTTCTAAGGGATTCCTGCCCACAGTAGTAGATATAATGGTCATCTGAGTTAAATTCACCCATTCCAGTCCATCTTAGTTCTCTGATTCCTAGAATGTTGACGTTCATGTAGGGGACTTACTGTTATTTAATTAATGGCATTTTAAAGTCTATGAGATACCCAAACTTTACGCAAAGCTCCCTAGATATCTTTGAACAGGAAAGTCCTTTTTAGATAAATTATCACATGAGATTAATGATTTCTAGAGCAAATTTTAAACAGGCTGCATTAAATCATGGCATATTGAAATACAGGGTTTGGAAAGGGCTTCAGAAGACCCATATCCCTCACTTTCAAATTAGGATTGGCCCAAGTTTACACACCATATAAATGGCAGATGTATTTGGGTTAGCCCAAAAGTTCATTCTGGTTTTCCCATAACATCCTATGGAAAAACCCAAGCTAACTTTTTGGCCAACCCAATAGAACGTGAGCCAACCATCCTGATTTCTTATAGAAAATTTTTGATCTTTGAAAAAGTGAAAGTTAGTCGCTCAGTCATGTCTGATACTTTGTGACCCTATGGACTGTAGCCTTCTGTCCATGGAATTGTTCAGGCAAGAATACTGGAGTGGGTTGCCATTCCCTTCTCCAGGCAAATCTTCCCAAACCAGGGATCAAACCAGTGTCTCCTGCATTGCAGGCAGATTCTTCACCATCTGAGCCACCAGGGACATTTGATCCCTAAATCAATTTAAATCTTCTGTCCCAAACAGAATGAGTCAATGAATATTCTGTTCTTTTGTGTCTTGGCAAATTCAAAACTTGTTTAGGATTTGCTTGTCAATCATCAATTAAAAAATGAAAGTGACTGACAAAGAAAGAAAATTCATCCAGAGGTCTATAAGCCCACAGATCCAAGAAGTCCCATGAACCAGGCAGCAGAATGAACTTAAAGAAAACTGAACCAAGATACCATAATCAAATTGCTGAAAACCATCCATTTTTTTTTAATCCCCCAAGTCATCAGAGGTAAGAAATATAGGTAGGTTAAAAATGAAAGAATAGAAAAAAGATATGCAAACACTGATTAACTAAAAGCTGGAATGCCTTTATTAATATTAAACAAAGTAGACTTCAGAACAGGAATATCACCAGGAATCTTCTAATGGTATTGCTATATTAAAGATATGACATCTAACACCTAGTGATAAAAAGGTAAATCATTAAGATCTAATAGTCCTAAATATGAACACTCAATAACAGAGCTTCAAAATATATAAAGCAAAACTGACAGAACTGAAAAGGAGAAAAAGGCAAACCTACAGCTATTACTGGAGATTTCAACAGTCCTGTCTCAGGAATCAATAAAGTAAATAACTAGAAAATCTGTCTGAGTACCCCCAGATGCACAGAAATACAAGTAAACAGTTCTTTGGATAAGCACAATTTGCACCTGGGTTCAGATGCTGTAATGACACAAATATGTGCTCAGTGTCAAGTCCTGTCAGGTGAAATGATTGTTACATACATCTCAGTTTATGGTGAGAATTAAACAATTTGTGAGCCATTAACTATGGGCTCTCCACTTCTGCCCAATGCATTTGAAAAACCATCAGGAACTTTATGGGGAGTTTGTCACTGAATGGCCAAAATGTGTATGAACTCTTTGTTTGGGGTAACAATCCCTTTAGGACAGGCATAAAACATACTCCCTTTCCTGTGTCATTTATCTCTAGAGAATGTTAGATGATTCCCCTTGCAGTAGACAGATACAATCATGGCCATCAGTGGAACATGCCTCCTTGTACCCAGGCTCACATGTATTTCCTCCTACTATGACGGTTGTCTTGTCAGGCAACTGACAAAGTCCAAAGTCTTATCAGGCTTTGGTCAATAGGACATCAACAAACATGAAAGGTAACGTATTCACATGTGTGCATGTGTGGTTAATCGCCCAGCTGTGTTCAACTCTGTGTGACCCAATAGACTGTAACCTTCCAGGCTTCTCTGTCTGTGGGATTCTCCAGGTAAGAATACTAGAGTGGGTAGCAGATTCATCCTCAGAACTTCTGAATATGTTACCTTATGGTCAGCAACTTGGGAAGAACTAGCATGCTGGGGTCTGTCTCTCTCTTTTTGGAACCCAGGCACCATTTAGAGTCTAGTCTCCCAGACACAAGTGCCCCCATGCTAACCAAGCACCAACCACCACATATGTGAGTCAGGCATCTTAGCCAACTAGTTCCAAACAGGCAATCATAAGTGACCCCAGATGAGACCAGGGAAAGGCGAGCAGAAATTGTGACAGAATTGTGCACGATGAGATGATTGTTTTAAGTTTTGGGGTGGTTTAGAAGGCAGCAAGCAACAGCTTGTTATACCCCAAGCAACAACCAGCTCTGCACCAAGAAAAGCATGAGTAGTAAGCACTATTCTGGAGACTCAAGGGAGAGACAGAGAATGTCTCATTAGTATCGCCTAGGAACTCAGGCTTAACCTCTTCTGACGTAGCCCTTCTCTTGGCCCCGCAAATCCACGTTAATAAAACACGTGTGCTAGAAATCCCCTGGTACCATTCTAGGCAGAATTTTTGGTTAGGAAAAGAAAAAGAAACTTAATTTGAAGCTTTAATAACCTCCCAATTAGGTTGTTTCTGCTAGCATGAATATTTAATCTTGACATTATTGTGACTATTTTAGAATTGAACCAAAATGAAGTAAAAATGTTTGATCATAAATAATTTCATTATTAAAGATAATCTTTGTTATGTATGTGCCTCTGCCTATCTTTTATTAAGTTTACTTTTCATGTTGACATTTTTAAGGGCATAATTGTATGTTTTCGCTCTTAGTAATATTGTTACCATATATTCATTATGGCATCATGCCAGGAATGCTAGTAATGAAATCCCTTGGTTTTTCCAGAGCCAACAAGAGGCTCTCTCCCCTTCACAACTAACAACTAGATGATCAGCTTTGAGCTCTGCATCGATTCCCTGAATTACAGTCTCTCTTTCTTAATTTGTGCGTCAAGCACCATTGGTCTTGATTTATGGGGAAATCAGTGTAAATGAGAGTGGAAGGGATGGTTATCTTTGCCCTTTTTTCAGCAGTTTCTCGGAGGCCATATATAGAACCCAAGGAAGAGTGATATATATGGTAGGCAGAAAAATAGTCCCCCAAAGATGTCTGGGCTTCCCAAGTGGCTCAGTGGCAAAGAATCTGCCTGCCAATGCTGGGGACATAGATTTGATCCCTGGGTCAGGAGGATCCCCTGGAAGAGGAAATGGAAACCTGCTCCAGGATTCCTGTCTGGGAAATCGCAAGGCCAGAGGAACCTGGTGGGCTACAGCCCATGGAGTCAGAAAGATTTGGACACAACTGAGCAAGCACACATAGATGTCCACATACGAATCCCTAGAACCTATGAATATGTTAGCTTCCATGGCCAAAGGGGTCATGCAGATGTGAGTAAGGACCCAGAGATGGAAAGACAATTCTGGATCATCTGGATGGGCACAATGTCATCACAGGGGTCCTTACAAGTGGAAGAGAGAGTCAGAAGAGACAGGCAGAGAAGTGGCCCTGACAGTAGAATCAGGGAAGGGCTTCCCCGGTGCTTCAGTGGTTAAGAATCTGCCTTCCAGTGCAGGGGACATGGGTTCAATCCCTGGTCCAGGAAGATCCCACATGCCTGCAGAGTCACTAACTCCATGTGTCACAACTCCTAAAGTCCAAGCGCCCATGTTCAGCAAAAGAGAAGCCCCCATGGTGAGTAGCCCCCACTTTCTGCAACTAGAGAAAAGCCTGTGGACCTGAGAAGATCCAGCACAGCCAAAAACAAATTAATACTTTTTTAAAAAAAAAGAAAGAGGGTGGGAGTGATACCTTATGAGGACTCAATCCACTTAACTGAAAATAGAAGAAGGGGCCATGCATCAAGGGCCAGCTTCTAAAAGCTGGAAATTGAAAGGAAATGGATGCACCTCAGTTTATGAATCTAAGCATCCCCCTGAGGCTGCAGAGCAGGAGGCAAGCTGTTTAACCTCTCCAAGCTTCCGTTTTCTCCTCTGTAAAATGAAGATAATAGTGGTTATTTCATAAGGTTATTGAGATCATTAAACAAGGTAATTTGCATAAAGCTTTTAGCACAGTGTCTAGCACATTTTAAAGACTTGTTAAAGGTCAATTATTGTTGCCAAAACCTGTTCTGACCAACGGTGTGATAGTTCCCACTTATTTGTGTTCTGACTTCATAGAGGATCCCACCTTCTGCCCATTGGTAAGAAACCAGAGATGCCTTCCCGGAGGTGGTGTGCGCCCCCAGCCCCAGTGTCAGGCTGGTCTGGGGGACTCCTTTGGCCAATGGACTGTGAGCAGATCTGAGCCAAGCTACATCCAAGGGGAAGCTTTCAGATGCATAGATTGGTTCAGCCTCTTGTTCTTTTGTTTGTGAGAAGAAAGACATCTCCCAAATAAGGCCGGCTCCTTCCACCTGGGACCTGGCTGGGAGGGAAGACACAGGGCAGAGCCACGGCACGTGTGAAGTGAGATAGAAATGTTTTTCGTGGGAAATTGATGAGATTTCAGGATTGTTTGTTTTCACAGGAAAGCTGACAACCACACCTCTCAGAGATACTGTTTAGAGAGTCTGCCAGCACTCTCTCTCTCTCTCCCCTCACTCTCTCTCTCACACATACACACACACACACACACACACAGACATACACACACACACACACACACACACACACACACTTCCCCCGCCAGACTATCCTAAGAACTACATTTTGCAAACCCACAGATATAGAGAACAAACTAGTGTTTATCAGTTGGGAAAGGAGGGGAGGGAAATTGTTGGGATGTGGGTTGGGGGACAAACTATTGGGTATAAGATAAGCTCAAGGATATATTGTACAGCACACAGAATATAACCAATATTTTGTATTAATGATAACTAAATGGAGTGTAACCTTTAAATTATACTTTTAAATCTTATGGTAAAATATTTTTAAAAGAAACTTTGTTCACAAGTACTCTGGCACTCACAATAGTATTCTGTGACCCCAGGGTCCCTAAACATAGTCAATCCAAGCATATATGGACCCTTGGCCTTTCCAAGAAATTTGGAGTTTTGACCTAGAGGCAGCTAGAAATAAGTTCTGGCTGTGCCCAGAACTAAGGGATTTGTGCAGCAGATGAGAAGTGACCTGATTGGATGATCTTGAAATATTATCATCATTTCAAATATTTTCACAGATCATCAGGCTGGAGATCAAATATCTGCACTTTTCCTAAATTAATAATCTGTGAGTGTGGGGAAAATGAGAAGAGTGAAGACATAAGCCACTGAGAATTTTATTGGATCTGGGGACGGTTCTATCAGAAGGAAGAAAGGTGAAGAGTCACAGTAGTTTAAACAATAAAGCATTCTATTATCTTACATATCTACATATGAAACTAGGTGTTTCTGAGTTGTTTTAGCATTGTACCAGGGATCTTTATTCTTTATGTTTTTTCCTTCCTTTAACTCCACTGTTCTGCATGTGTAGTTTGAACCTCCAACTTATTACCTCCTGATCACAAAATGGCTGTCATCACACTGGACATTGCACCCTAACACTACAGCACCCAAAGCAGGAAGGGAGGGAACAAACCCTTTATGTCTACATCTCTCTCTGCAGCCACGCAGGAGAACTTCCAGGAATAGTATTCATCTTATGCCTCATTGGTGAGGACTGTGTCATTTGATCACTATTAAAGGCTGGTTTTAAAAAAGGCAGAGGAACCAGACATCAGATTGCCAATATCTGCTGGATCATCAAAAAAGCAAGCGAGTTCCAGAAAAACATCAATTTCTGCTTTATTGACTATGCCAAAGCCTTTGACTGTGTGGATCACAAATAAACTGTGGAAAATTCTGAAAGAGATGGGAATACCAGACCACCTGACCTGCCTCTTAAGAAATCTATATGCAGGTCAGGAAGCAACTGTTAGAACTGGACATGGAACAACAGACTGGTTACAAATAGGAAAAGGAGTATGTCAAGGCTGTATATTGTCACCCTGCTTATTTAATTTATATGCAGAGTACATCATGAGAAATGCTGGGCTGGAAGAGGCACAAGCTGGAATCAAGATTGCCAGAAGAAATATCGATAACCTCAGATATGCAGATGACACCACCCTTATGGAAGAAAGTGAAGAGGAACTAAAAAGCCTCTTGATGAAAGTGAAAGAGGAGAGTGAAAAGTTGGCTTAAAGCTCAACATTCAGAAAATGAAGATCATGGCATCTGGTCCCATCACTTCATGGGAAATAGATGGGGAAACAGTGGAAACAGTGTCAGACTTTATTTTGGGGGCTCCAAAATCACTGCGGATGGTGATTGCAGCCATGAAATTAAAAGACGCTTACTCCTTGGAAGGAAAGTTATGACCAACCTAGATAGCATATTAAAAAGCAGAGACATTACTTTGCCAACAAAGGTCCATCTAGTCAAGGCTATGGTTTTTCCTGTGGTCGTGTATGGATGTGAGAGTTGGACTGTGAAGAAAGCTGAGTGCCAAAGAATTGATGCTTTTGAACTGTGGTGTTGGAGAAGACTCTTGAGAGTCCCTTGGACTGCAAGGAAATCCAACCAGTCCATTCTAAAGGAGATCAGCCCTGGGTGTTCTTTGGAAGGAATGATGCTAAAGCTGAAACTCCAGTACTTTGGCCACCTCATGGGAAGAGTTGACTCATTGGAAAAGACTCTGATGCTGGGAGGGATTGTGGGCAGGAGGAGAAGGGGACGACAGAGGATGAGATGGCTGGATGGCATCACCGACTCGATGGATGTGAGTTTAAGTGAACTCCGGGAGTTGGTGATGGACAGGGAGGCCTGGTGTGCTGCGATTCATGGGGTCGCAAAGAGTCGGACACGACTGAGCGACTGAACTGACTGACTGAAGGGCTGAATTGTGCCTCCCCAAAATCCATGTGTTGAAATCCTAACCCCCAGCATCTCAGAGTGTGACCTTATTTGTAGATAACGTCTTTACAAAGATCATCAAATTAAAGGAAAGTCATTAGAGTGGCTCCTCATACAATATGACCGGTGTCCTTATAAGAACAGGAACTTTGAACATGAGCATGGACAAAGGGAAGATGATGTGAAGACACAAAACGAAGATGGTCATTTAAAAACCAAGGAGGGTCTTCCCTCGTGGCCCAGTGGTTAAGAATCTGCCTTGTAATTCAGGGATGCAGGTTTGATCTCTGGTTGAGGAACTAAGATCCCACACGCCATGGGGCAACTAAGCCTATCCACTGCAGCTAGAGAGCCCACACACTGCAACTAAAACAGCCAAATAAATAGCTTTTTAAAAAAAGAATCAAAAAGACAAACCCAGAACACATACCTCCTTCGTGGCCCTCAGAAGGAACCAACCAAGTTGGAAGTCTTGTATCTTGGGATTTCAGCTTTCAGAACTGCAGGACAATTCACTTCCGAGATTGAAGTCACCCAGTCTGTGGCACTCTGTCACAGCAGCCATAACAAATGCATTCAGCCACTCTGTGCTTACATTCAAGAAATGCCATGAGAGTGAATACATAATCAGCCACTATTGTGCAAGGCAGACCCGTGAGCACAGAATATAGAAGAGAGGCCTGTTGGCTGGGCAACCAGTAGTGATAGTCCCCGTCTTCGTTTACAAGTCACAGAAATAGAATCTGACTAGCTTAGTGGGATGGAGAAGGAAATGGCAACCCACTCCAGTGTTCTTGCCTGGAGAATCCCAGGGACAGAGGAGCCTGATGGGCTGTCGTCTCTGGGGTCGCACAGAGTCGGACACAACTTAAGTGATTTAGCAGCAGCAGCAGCTTAGTGGGAAAAGGAATGCATTCGAATGATATAAGGAAGGAGTTAGGACTAGGGGCTTGAGGAGAAGGCTGGAGGACCAACAGCTCAGAAAAGTACAGAAAGCAGGGTGGACCAGGGGTCTGAAGAACAGGAATGACACCACCTCTTCTCATAGTTCCCCAACTATAATGCATGAGCTCCTCATACATTTTTTGCCTTTAAAATGCTAAAGACTCCAAGCTCCAGAGAAGAGACTGGACCTACCTTTTGACCAGGTGAAAAGAGAGCAGGGTAATCTGATCTAAATTCAACAAAGTAAACCTCCTCTAAGCTTAGGACAGATGATTATCCAAGTGAAAATTAAGGAATTACTCCTTAAAGAATTAGAAATAAATGTTGAGAGGCCAGAAAAATTCAACATCCCCTACACTGGTCGAAGAAGTGAGGGGTACCAAAATTGGAAACAAATAGGGCTTTCTTACAACTATCGCAGGTTGTCCCAGATCCTGGGGAGGGGTCCTCAGGGCCAAGTTATTTTTAAGCTGCCCACACTTTTCAGTCTAACACCCCCAGCCCCTGAGCGTGATAACTAATTACCCAGGATCCATTCAGGAATCATTTTCCAATCTCTTCTTCTAAATTCTCCCTATTCCCTTTGGATCTTGAGCTCTCAGAGGACCAAATTAAAAAGCAAACACAAAAGCACCAGTGGCAACTCACCAGGATAAACCCAATTTCTTCAGATTCAGTACCTTTTTCCATGCAAATAACAAAGAAAAAAACATCACTCAAGTCTGTGTCGACGAGGTTCCAAAACATGTAGTCAATTAGATCCAGTTGGCAAACAAACAGCCTGTCACTCCAGTCTAGGGAGGGGATAGAATCTGTCAAACTAGTTGTTTGACTGAATTGACAGACTATCTTGGTCAAAATAAGTCTTTTTTTATTAACTGTTGACAGATCATAGTATATCAAAAGGAGAATCTACAAAAAACACTTTTCATCTATGTAAACAGTAAAATCAAGGTGACATATTGGAAATCTCTAAATAACACTTTGTCTACATAAAAGGGTGGAATTCTTTAAGTCAGAATAAAGTAGGAAAGAAAGCCTCCTGCTTTGAGTAGAAAAGAATTGAGAATCTAAATTACCCAGAGATGGTGTATCAGCAATATCGGTATGATTTCTCACCATTCATGTCATTTCACTACAGCATGCACAGTTACAGCTGCACATGCCATGCGCACCAGGCTGTGTTCTGTTATTATCTTATTTAATTTGACAAGCAACTCTATCAGGTAAGGAACCGCTCTCCCCACTGTAGAAAGAGGAAACTGTGGCTTATGTGACCTAAGTGCTTCCCCAACTTTACACAGATTTGAAATTTCAGAGCAGAGATTTGAACTTACATCTGACTTCAAAACCCTTGGTTTTTAACCACTTTGCTGCCTCATAAGAGCGTTTGATTCTTCCTTCCTGGCAACTTTCTCTTGGGCCTACTAAAAGTTCTAGAATATTCTTGTTCATGGCAGCACTATTTACAATAGCTGGGACATGGAAGCAACCTAAACACCCACTGACAGATGAATGGATAAAGAAGATGTGGTGTATATATATATATATATATATATATATAGTATAAAGAATGGATAAAGATGTGGTATATATATAATGGAATATTACTCAGCCATAAAGAGGATCAAAACTGGTTCATTTGTAGTGATATGGTTGAAACTAGAGTCTGTCATGCAGAGTAAAGTAAGTCAGAAAGAGAAAAACAAATATCACATATTAATACATATATATGGAGTCGAGAAAAACTACAGAGATGAACCCAATGTGAAGGGCAGGAATAAAGACACAGATGTAGAGAATGGCTAGGTGGACACGGGGTAAGGTGGGGAGGGTGGGACAAATTGGAAGAGTAGCATTGCCATATATACACAGCCACATGTGAAATAGATGGCTAGTGGGAAGCTGCTACATAGCACAGGGAGCTCAGCGGTGCTCTGTGATGACCGAGATGGGTGGGATGTGGGGCTGGGGGTAGGAGGGTGGCTCACCAAGGGAGGGGATATATGTGTATATATAGCTGATTCACTTCCTTGTAGAGCAGAAACTAACACAATATTGTAAAGCAATTATATCCCAATAAAAAATTTTAAGTTCTAGAATATTCTTTTACAACTTTTAGACATCAAAGCAGACCCCCTTCCATCAGTTCTCATGAACGCAATGACTCCAGCTTCAAAATTCCCTCACCCAAAATCCTCTTGCCTTTCCTTTAGGCGCAAGCCCATGGAGTCCAATAAGGTCTCCCCTGCCCTGTTTATACACTCCATTTTCCAAATGCAATTGGATTTCCCACTTTGTGTTCTCAGAGAGAAGAACTTTCACACAATACTGTCTGACCCATGGTGTTCACCACTGCCTTATTTTATTTAGCTCAGGCACCAGGGGGCTCTTTCTCAGAGCACGGTGGTAAGATTTTCATCGCATTGTCATTGACTTTTGCCTTATATTTATGACCAGGTCTTCAATTTCTCCTTTAAATTAAATAGCAAGGGCTGTTTGAAAGGCAGGCACTGAGGCCAGCTACTCAGTGGACTTGCTTCTTAACTGCTTCTTGCCTTTTATTCATCCCAACTTCAATTTCTTCTTTGTGTAGTTGTGGCCAAAACCCAAAGGGAATCAAAGGACATGAAGAAATGGGTTGTGGTTAACCCTTCTCTTCAGGAATAATGGATCAAGAGGTACATACAACTCTTTATAGCTCATGAACTTTTTTTTTTTAATCTCTTAGACAATCGCTGAGAAGGGAATGGCTACTCACTTCAGCATTCTTGCCCAGAATGATTTATTTTGGGGGGCTTCCCTAGTGGCTCAGATGGCAAAGAATCTGCCTGTAATGCAGGAAACCTGGGTTCCATCCCTGGAATGGGAAGATCCTCTGGAGAAGAGAATGGCAACTCACTCTAGTATTTTTGCCTGGAGAATTCCATAGACAGAGGAGCCTGGCAGGCTACAGTCCATGAGGTCGCAAAGAGTTAGACACGACTGAGCAACTAACACTTTCACTTTCACTGAACGTTACATATAAGTAAACTGACCTCCAGGATCAGACTCAGAGGAAGAGGCATCATAGGAGGCATGAGGTTCAAAAACATGAGGTCCTCCTTTAAACAAGAAAAAAATCTTCATGAGAGTGGTCAACCTTCATGCCCTTAAACACCCATCTCTACTCTTAAAACTTAAAAGAGTACTTTGTATTTTCTGTCACTCTTTTTCTCTCCAAATTTATATCCACTTTCCAGGACAAAGAACAAGTAGTGAAATAGAGAATGCCCACAGAATCATCTGTCCTCAAAAGTCATCCCCAGTCGGCTCCCCACACCATGACCCCCAGTCACAACATGGCTCATGTCACAGTTCCAAAGACTGAGAGTTTAATCTCTAGAAAGAGATCCATTGCATCTAATTGCTTGGTTCTAAACAGCATTTCTCCCCTTCTGTCCCAAAAAGTTTTTGACTAAATAGATGATATATTTTAGAGTCCATGTCAACTTAAAATTCAAGAAATAATCAATCCTGCCTCCTCATTCAGGGGACTTCTCATCAATCTATTATGTATTACTTAGTATAAATTAGGTGTATGAATATAATTTTTGTATGTGAATCATGAGGCACACAACAAAATGAAGACCTGTCAGCCCACCACCCTGTGTACATCACTAATGTTGCGTTTACCTCTGGGCTTCTTCTCCATCCCAGCTCACTGATACCTCTAGAAGCCAAAGATCTTTCATTGTTTCTTTTTCCTTTCAGTTTTTACATGTGGGTCTCCCTACACATATTGCATAGTTTAGCTACTTTTTGAACTTTATAAAAATGGCATCAAACTCTAAGATGTCTCTAGTAACCAGATTTTTCTTTCAATTTTACCTTTATAAGATTCATTCATGACTGGTCAATGTGACTGTGATTCATTTACTTTCTTTTCTGTATAATATTCCATTGTGCAACTATACCCTAATTCACTTAACTAGTCTCATATGATGGATATTTGCATTGTGTCCAATTGTGGTGACTCCAAATATTCTTTTACATGTATCCTGGTAAATACATCCAAGGATATCTCTGAAGCACATACCAAGGAGTAGAAAGCTAAATCATAGAGTATGCAAATGTTCAGTTCTACAGGAGAGTGACAAATTGTTTTCCAAAGTGGTTGTAACAATTTACATTCCCACCATCCTCTGCTGCAACTCCTGTTTCAATCTTGTAGAAGTCTGAGAACAAGACCAAAAGAATGAAAACAAAGGAGCAGACTTTGACTTAAGCTGGGAAGAGGCTGTCAAAGAGGATTGCACATGGAATAATGCCCATGCTAGACAAGCCAAACTAGAATCTTCTTTCTGAATGTGCCAATCACACTGACCCAGCCCATAGAAATCCACCATGATGGACTTGTGGACTAGCAGGGGAAGGACAGGATGGGATGAATTGAAAGAGTGGTGCTGACGCATATACTCTACCGTGTGTAACACAGCTAGTGGGAAGCAGCTGTACAGCACAGGGAGCTCAGCTCAGTGCTCCGTGATGACCTAGAGGGGTGGGATGGGGGGTTGGGGGATGCTCAGGAGGGAGGGGTTATATGTATTCTAGTAGCTGATTCACATAGTTGGAGTGCAGAAACTAACACAACATTGTTAAGCAATTGTACTCTGATTTTTTTTTTTTTAATCCACCATGGCTACCTGGTCCTCAGAGCTCTTTCCATCTTTGTCTCACACTTGCCCTCTCCCAGGATCTGTCCTTCTTCTTGGTCCTGAATACTGTCAGTCTACATGTACCTCTTGGGCATCGATCACATGCCAGGCACTGGAAGTATGGTAGGGATGTGGCAGGCAAGGGACTTTGCCCTCACATTCCACTGGAATGTAAACCAAAACGAGTAAGCAAAAAGATGAATCCAGAGTGTGACTATCCTCCCTTACCCTACTTATTTTCTTGATAGCTGCTGACAAAGATTAGGAAAAGCATTCCAAGCAGAGAGCTGGAAAGTTTGAACTCTCTGAGGTTGAGCTCCTCTCTCGGCATTGCCCAATAAGGACAAGGCATCAAGGGGAGAACCCTAAAATGGGAATCATGGCCCCAAACCTGCTACTTCTTAACAATGTGACATACAGACAAGCTACTTAACTGGAGTCTCGGTTTCTTCAGATATAAAATGGAATGGGCACTGGGAGGGAAGATTTGAGTACCTGTTGTACCTTGGACACTGTGTTCGTGTGTGTGTTAGTCGCTCAGTCGTGTCCAGCTCTTTGTGACCCTATGGATTGTAACCCGCCAGGCTCCTCTGTCCATGGAATTGTCCAGGCAAGAGCACTGGAGTGGGTTGCCATGCCCTTCTCCAGGGGATCTTCCTGACCTAGGGCTCAAACCTGGGTCTCCCACATTGCAGGCAGATTCTTTACCGTTTGAGCTACGCGGGAAGCCTGGTACTGTACATAGTTCATCCTTTTTACTCCTTAAAGTAATACCATTTTATGGATGAGAAAGCTGAGGCTAAGAGATATTTAAGGTAACTTTCCCAAGGCAACAATGGCATTAATAGATAATTAATAGAGAATAGAGAATGGTGTTAATAGAGAAACCGAGGTTCTCTAAAGCTATACAGAATGCTGTCTCAGAGGTATCATGAGCACTAAATATAAGGTACAATTACTATTTTTAAATTTAATTTCTAGTTGCCTTCCCATATATTTTCTGTCTAAGGAGCTATTTGCCCTTTCCCAGATACTTCTCACACTTTGGTGAAGGCCCTTGTCTTCAAAGTCATTCCTTTTCCCCAAATACTGTCCTCCATTTTATCTACCAAGTAATCTTTTATTTTGTTTTCAAAAAGATTTATTCAGTAATTACTTCTTTTCAAACCTCTTGTCCTAAAAACAAGATTGATTACCACTTCTTGTGGATTCTAATGGTACCTAATACAAACAGAGGCTTCCCTGGTGGCTCAGTGGTAAAGAATCTGCCTGCCAAGCAGAAGTTGTGGGTTCGATCCCTGGGTCAGGAAGGTCCCCTGGAGAAGGAAGTGGCAACCCACTCCAGTATTCTTACTTGGGAAATCCCAGGGACAGAGAAGCCTGGAGGGCTACAGTCCCTGAGGTCACAAAAGCTGGGACATGACTTAGAAACTAAAAAAAACAACACATACAGAATAGGTATGAAGTATAAGCTGCTGACCCAAAAAAGTATTAATATCTACCCCAAAACCATGTAACTACAAACAACGATAATTTTTTTCTTGCTCAAAATCTGGGTATTGGCTGAGCTAGGCTGGGCTCAGTTCCAAACTGCATGTTGAGTTCAGATCTACTCCACATAAGTAATGCTCGGAGCTTCTCCAGAGTGAACTCTTTCTTCTCTAGTAGAAAGAAATACAGAGTCAAGTAACGAAGGATGTAGAATCCAGGTGAAGAATCCAGGTCAATAACTCAATCTGTCCCACACACAGAGTAAAATATTCATACCATTCACTCAGCTTCTTCCTGAGCACCTACTGTGCACCAGGCCCTCTTCTAAGCTCTGTGGACACAGCAGTAAGGATAAGCAGTTTACCCATCTGTGTGGAGCTAACGTTCTGTCGGGGGGAAGCAGACACACAAGAAAAGTAATTTCAAATAGCGTTCAGTACTGTAAATAAAGATGTACGGTAGAGAAATGAAAACAATAGCTGGAGTAAAGGGGAGCAGAGTGACCTTAGACAGGGTGGGTGGGAATGACCTTTCAGAAGCACTGGCTTTGAAACAGATATAAGTAAGGGAGCAGAATCGGTCCCAGAAATCATGTGGAAGTCTGGGAAAGAGTCTTCAGGCAGCGGGTGACTCCTGTGCCTAAGGAACACAAAGAAGCCTGTGTAATATCAAAATCACCTAGAAGCCTTACGACACAGATTAGTGGGCCCCACCCCTAGAGCTTCTCATTCATTAAATCTGGTGTGGGCCCACAGATTGCATCTCTGACAAGTTCCCGGAGATACTCAGCATCCATTTTGAAACTATGGTGCTTGTATAATCAAGAGAGTGTGGCATAAGATAAGGCCTGTGTGGCCATGCTGCTGCTGCTGCTGCTGCTAAGTCGCTTCAGTCGTGTCCGACTCTGCGTGACCCTATAGACAGCAGCCCATCAGGCTCCTCCATCCCTGGGATTCTCCAGGCAAGAACACTGGAGTGGGTTGCCATTGCCTTCTCCGTTAGGCCATGCTAGAGAGCTTGAAAGTTATATTGTGAGAAACAGGAAACGATTGAAGGACATTAAGCAATGGACTATATGACCTAACAGGTTGAATAATGCACACTGACTTCTGTATGGAGAGGTCACAAGGGGCCCAAAGCAGAAGGAAGTTATTTAGTTCAAATCATCAGTTCTCCAAGGTTCCTACTTGAGGTGATGGAGCACACGGCACTGCTACCAATGTAGAAAGGAATCATGGTGGTAAGAAGGTTTGGGAAGGGGGTGAGGTCAATTCACAGCCCCCACTGGCACATCCAAGACCACCATACTGCACAACTCCACGGAACACGAATGGCACCCACACAGCACAGAAGCATAAAATGGCAAGGGGAACAAGATCTCCTGCAGTTTTGCAACATTTCTGCCCTGGAATATTCTCCCACCACTGAGCTTACATCCTCGTGAGATGAGGCAGATGAGAGGCAAGCAAGATGCTTTCAAATGCTGTTCAGCGCTATGAAGACAATAAACTCTCAGCTCTGTAAATTGAGACCCCTGATGCGGCTGCCACTCTCCAGCTACATGGCGGAGGCATCCTGGGGCAACGTTCCTTGAACCCGGTTAGTTATGGGAAACACACAGAGAATGGTAACTTGCAATTAATGATAAGCAGCTAATATTTATTAGCACCTATAAGGTGCTAAGCAAGATAAGCTCTGTTCCTGTATTATTTCAAACGATAATCCTATGAGCTGTATATAATCATTATCTCCATTTTACAAATGGGAAAATTGAGGCACAGATTGGTTTAGTTACTTGCCAGAGGGTACACAGCCAGCAAGGAACAAAGCTGGGATTTAAGACCAAGGAAGCTAAATGCAGGGCTGGCTTTTGTACCCATTCAGCTACACTGGTTCTCAATTACTTGCTAGCAGACTCTTTCTGAAGGTGTCTACATCCCCCCTTATCCCCTGGACAGACTCCAGTATTACCAAGGAGAAAAATCCAGCCTTGCCAAGGCCTATGTGCCCTGCCAATAAGTAGCTAGAACTGTCAGAGTGTCTGTAGCATTGAAAAAAAAAAAAAAAAAGCCTGAATCTATGTTACAGACCTTTAAACAGAGGAAATATGGACATTTTCTTTTAATAATGCTACAGAGAAATAATGAAATGGTAGGATTACTAAAACATAATTAGGTCTTCAAAAAAAAAATCTCCACTGGAGTCCTATAAAAAGACCACAGGTGTTCGTCATTATTTTTTATTTAGCAGACAGTTTTAGCCATTGTTTGTTTTTTCCCCCATTTATTAAGTTCTGGTATTTTAAGATGATTTGTGTATAATAATAACAATAATTTCCTGTTTGCCTGTCAGTTGTGAGCTGCTTTAATTACAGATATTCATTTTCACAAGTTAACTTGGTAAACATGCTCATTTGTTATGGTCCCTGTTCATTAAATCAGTTAGCACAGCTAGTAACTACGTTAAGTATCTTGCTGTCGGGTTTCAGCAATGGATCTTCATCGGTTTCCAATACTATTTCTCACAGAGATGCAGACTTCCTGAGAGTCCCTTCCCATTGGATTGGAGATGCTGAGTCTTCCATCTCTGCAAGGCCAGGTGCATTGAGCCCAGCAGAGGCTTAGTGTATCACAGTCAAAACCATTCATTCAGACTAGAGAATGGTATGTAGTAACCAGAGGCAAGATATGAGATAAAGGAAGAAGGGAGATTTGAATAGACGTGTTCAGAGTACACCTGATCATGACCCTGTCCTTAGATGCCCCCAAAACTGGTCTCTGCAGAAGGGGAGAGCCTATGAGACCACAGTTGTACCAAACACCCTGGACCTCTAGCAGCAGCTAATTATTCCAGGGGTGGACAGCAGAGAGCATCAGTTGTTTCCCCTAAGGATCTGAAGGAGCAATTCAAGTTGGAGAAGTGAAATTCAGATAGAATCAGGGGCTGATTCTCTGTGATATTACAGCCCCCAAACACACACAAGCATGGAAAAGTATGAATAGATGAATAAAGCAGACAGTCCCCAGCAACAGAAGAGCACACAACCAGAATAGAAAAAGTAGACAGAAGGAAGGTCACCTGAAGACAGCAGTTCCCAAGAATCCCAGCTACTCATGTCCTCAAGACTTCTGAGCATCTTTACAACAAACCAGTTGCTTAACTAATTTAGTGGGGCTCTTACTTACAACCAAACATCCTTTGACCAGTAAATGCTTAATCATAGTGACTAGCACAATGGTGGTACTACTAAAAGTAGTAGATGGAATTCACATCTGGTGAATTCCAATTTTTCTAGGAAGGAGCTAAAGATACGTGAGCCTGGATCATTAGTCACCTATTGATTGGATGTTTCATTTCCATTTTCCTTTAAGCTAGTGGAGACTGGCCTGGTGGTCCAATGGTTAAGACTTTGTCTTACAATGCAGGGGATGCGAGTTTGATCCCTGGCTGGGGACCTAAGATCCCACATGCCTAGAGGCCAAAAAACAAAAAACAAAGCAGAAGCAATATTGTAACAAATTCAATAAAGACTTTAAAATGGTCCACATCAAAAAAAAAAGTCTGAAAAAGCAAGTGGAGACTACAATTATGCTGGCATGCCAATCAGGATTGAGGGAAATAAAGGGTCATAAGGACCAGTAGCTAAGTCACAAGGCTCAAGAGGAAGTAGTTCATCTGAAGTGGAAGTCAGGATGGAAGAACGTGTGTCAAGGTGCTTAAGAGTAGATATTTAAAACAGATTAAAAGTTCCGTGAACTCACCTTGGTCGATTCTTTTCATTACTCTACCTTGTTTCTTCGATGACCTTACTGAGCCCTCCTAAAAGAGGAATATCTATTGATTGTCCCTGGGCCAGCAATGGTGAGAAACCAAACGAGAAGAAGGTTGGATATAAGTACAGGACAATTAGCGAAGATGATATTTAGGCATGCTGAGTTTAAGACAGGGCATCTAGATGAAGACATCAGATGCTGAGAGGCACTGTTAATCACCAAAGAGCAAAAGCCCACATTTAATGAACCCAAACCAATCTGGTAAGGATTCTTCAAAAAGCCCCCAAACTATTTTCTCCATGATACATGACATCATTCTACATTTCCTTCCCTAGTTTGCAATTTCAATTTCTCCTGACTTGACTCTTCTATCTTCTCATCATATACCCATCTTTTGGCTTCTCCTATGGGCTTTAGTTATACCTGGATTTTCCCTCCTTCTGGGGGGGAATCCTTTGGTCAATGCTGGAAATACATATTGCAATTCAGGATAGAGCTGAGGATCTTATGTTCCACCCTTGGAGGTAAGAATGGAACACCACTTAAACCACAGTGTCATGGGGGTGCAGGGTAGATTGAGAAAGAATTTTTGCCCCCAGAGTCCTCAAAAGAGGTGGATATTGACAGAGCCTAGAGTTTGTGTGAAGGATTATTGTCTTGGAAGAGAAAGAAACTTGAAAGGAAGGAGAAAGGTCAAGGTAGAGCAGAAGAATAGCAAGGGATCTCCCTTTAGAGACTTTCATGTTCCCTTTAAAGCAGAAGTGTGCTGGGAGTGTGGGGCTCAGAGAGAGAATCACAGTCATGAACAGAGTGGAAGTATTTGAGGAAGACGATGTCTGTGTACGTATGAGATTCACATTCATGAGTATGTAGAGTCATTTGTGCGCTGGCACTCTGTAGGTTTTATCTACCTTGCATCCATTTTCATACCACTGATAATAGCACCTGGTTGTGATTTGGAATCCCCAGTGGATACAGACTTATTAAGACTGTCAATCAAAATGTCCCATCCGCCTCTTTCTAAGCAGTGGGCAGGTGACCCAAGCTAAACCAATCAGAGCTCTCTCCCTGGAATTTGACTCTTGAGTGTAGTCACTAAAACCTCTTGGTGCTGATTCATTCAGATGGTGGCTCCTGGAAGCGGCTGCCCTTTAGTCCTGTTCTCCAAAGGCAAGGCGAATTCAGACATGAGTCTTTTCAGAGGTCTGGTTCTTCAAGTCTTCCTTTAATTTTGTGAACCACTCACTAGTTTCCTAGAAGTTCCTTTTGTTCTTACATTGGTCAAAACCAGGTTCTGTTGCCTAAAACTTACAAACCCCAAGGAAGGCATAAGTAGTATTTCTGGTGTTAAATCAAAAGTAAGACATGCAGAAGAGAATTAAGAATTCTAGGGGCTTCTCTGGCAGCTCAATGGTTAATACACGGGGTGTGGTTTCAATACCTGGTCAGGGAGCTACAATCCCACAAAAGCTTGTGGCCACAAAACAAAACATAAGGGCACTGCAACCCACTCCAGTACTCTTGCCTGGAGAATCCCATGGACAGAGAAGCTTGGCAGGCTCTAGTCTATGGCGTAGCAAAGAGTTCCACACGGCTGAAGCGACTTAGCACATACACGAAACAGAAGCAATATTATAACAAATTCAATATAGACTTTAAAAAAAATGGTCCACCTCAAAAAATATTTTATAAAATTCTAAAACCAGGATTCCCTTCCCAGCGCTTCCACTGACTAGATGCTGGGTGAGTTTCAGCAAGTGCTTCAAGCTCACTGGGCTTCATTTTTACATCTATAGACGAGGTTGAACTAGATGTTGCTGAGACTCTATCCTCACAAAAATAGTTTTTCCTGTATCTCAAGTTGCTTTAAACATTCTCTAGTCTTGCCATCCACAAAACTGGCCTCAACCATTGGGCTGAAAGTACTTTAAGCGAAGGGAAAAACAGAAATATATCAATATACCATTTCAAGATCCCTCATTAAAAGAATTCCAAATCCCAGTGATAAGCTGATTTTGTTAAGCAATATAAGCTTAATCTGATTTCATTATTTTTTCACTCTTTCATTTATCATCAGCTAAGCACTTCTTGCATAGATTTTATGCTTTTTCATGGCCTAAAAATGAAAGACAGGATATGATCTCTGCCCTTAAGAAGTTTGAAATTTAATTGACGAGGTACATGAAATCTCTAGAGAGTATTTCTAGGAGGACCAAAATCACTCACCCAAGTACCTAACAGGTGCCAAGTATCTAGTTAGTGAAGAAGTGAAAGTTGCTCAGTCATGTCTGACTCTTTGCAATAGGGAATCTTCCCAACCCAGGAATAGAACCCAGGTCTACCTACATTGCAGTGGATTCTTTACCATCTGAGCCACCAGGGAAGCCCAAAAATGCTGGAGTGGGTAGCCATTCCCTTTAGGAGGATCTTCCTGACCCAGGGATTGAACCAGGGTCTCCTGCATTGCAGGCTGATTCTTTACCATCCGAGCCAGCAGGAAAGCCCCAAGTATCTAGCAAGTGTTTAGTAAATATTTGTTGATTGAACGTGACAACACACATACACATACTGTTACATAGACTGTCACCCTAAGAATTCAGAAGATGGATATTTCTCTTGTAAAGTACTAGAAACTTAACATAGGTTTCAGTTGTGAAAATGTTGCTCAAAAGAGATCAATAGAAGGATGACTACTTGTATTTCAATAAAGAATATTCCTAACTTAAGAGAAATTAAAGGTCTAATATGTTTTAAATAGATTTTTTTCTTTGTATGAGAGTGTAAGAACATTTCTATAGTAAATGAGGGTAAACCTGAAGTTGACATGCTCAAACATAACTCCATCCAAAAACTTTGGCCTCTCCCCTAGATGCCAGTGTAATAGAATTTGACATTCAGTAGTGTTAAACAAATGGAATTAAAGCCTCCAATCCCTCGCCAGACCTGTCAACACTTAAAAGTCTGAGTAATACAGGGGACTCTTGTTTCAAGAGGCAAAGTTCACCCTGAAGATCACAGTCCATTAGGGAGTAACAAGAGCCTTCTGGCATGTCCAAGTGGACAAGACTAGGGAAAACCTGAACAGTGAATGCAATAAAATTAAAATGCAATGGGGGTGAACTGCCGTGGCAGCAAGCGTAACCTTCTTGGTGTCTTTAGCGGTGTTAATGGATCTACTTATGGCACAGATGGTGGTTTTCAGAGAAGTCATTTTTTTCTCTTAACAAATTCATGACTAAACTGAAAGGACCACTATCAACTTCATTATGCTTTCCAATTGACTTGCTTTAAGGGTTATTCTTTTATTATAGCTCTTAAGCTCCCATTTCTTTTTTAAAGTACTTCTTTTAATACCAATTTTCACAGCACTAAGAAATTTAACACTCTTCAGTGGCTATATTAATGGCAAGGAACTGTTGCAAGCTGGAGAGAAGCGTGAAAAAATACTGCTATTGGACTGGTCATTTGTAATCTCCTCTACTACAAGTTAGGAACCCAGATCCTAGGGGGTGACCATCAGACTGTCACTGAGGAGAGTCAGAATGAGACAAAGTTCAGGCCATGACTAGCCAGAGAAAACATTCTTCCTCCCTAAGGCACGAAGATTGTGGCACACAACATTCTATGTGGCACACAACATTCTATGTGGCCACAAGTAAATTCTATGTTACTCCTTTCAAACATGATTATACTTTAAGTCTCTCCTATCCAACTGTGCCCAGTTAGATTTTTCAAGTGACCACAGATCTCAGTTGATCACACAAACAAATCCAGAAGCATTTACAAACATCATTATGAGTGACTGTAAACAACGCAAAGATAAAACAGGGTTTGTGCAAAATGGGATCAGCCAGAGTTCTGCATCAGGAGACAGCCAAACAGTTTTATTTTTTTCAAAGTGGAATTGACTTGGAGGGAGACCAGATTTCATAGGAATGAAGATATTTACTGTAATATTATTTACAAGAATAAAAATTGGAATGAATTTCCCAGCCACAGGGAAATAAATATATCTGCTCAGCTATTAAAAAGAAGACTAAGAAGAATAAACACAAATAAGTAAAATTATTATAATGTTAGGGGGCAATTCAAGATGCAAAACATCTATAAACAAGATAATACAACTACATTAAACACCTGATCTATAGCAAAACTACTGGTAGAAATACACGAAGATGCCACCAAAGGTTTCCCACTGGTAGAATTACATGCATGTGCTCACGCGCTCCCATTTTTCTTCTTTTCAATTTCATTGCAATCTGTTTACTTAAATTTATAAGGAAAAAGTTTAGTATTTTACCTCAAGTGAAAGAAGAACAGAGATCATTCACCCAGAGGTTTTAATGATAGAAATGTGTTTTTAGTGATTTGAATTCTGTTGGAAGGCTCCCCTCCTGCCATATGGCTTTTGAACAGTTCATACCCTGACATCGAGAAATCACATTTAGCATTAAAACCGGTAAAAGCAAGGGTCACGTGGCCCAACTCTCCCACTTTACAGGTGGAGAAACTGAGGCTCAGAAGTCCCTTACCCGAGAAAGACATTTCTTCCTTTAGCTTCCTCATCTCTCAACCAGTTCATTCCTTTCAAGGTAAATCCTTGCCTGTGGTAGAAAATCCTCCTGACTCAAAGGGGAAAAAAATGAAAATTTAGGACTCCACTTAGTCAGAATTAATCAAATCTTGTCACTATATTTTGCCATTTGTTTCCAAAACAGACTCAAATGCAGCTGCCGGGGACTTCCCTGATTGTCTAGTAGTTAAGACTTCACCTTTCAATGCAGGGGGTGCAAGTTCGATCCCTGTTAGGCAAGCTAAGATCCCACATGCCTCATAGACAAAAAAATGCAAACCTTAAAACAGAAGCAGTATTGTAACAAATTCAATAAAAGACTTTAAAAATGATTCACACAAAGAAAAGCTAAAATAACTCTTTAAAAATGCAGCTGCTAGATTAGCTTCAGGGAGGCCATGTTCCATAATTGTTAATTTATGAGAACCAACATGGCCTCCAAAGCCCTTTTATTTTGAGGCTGACTCCTGAGACTAGGGCCTCCCAGATGGCTCAGTGATAAACGAATCTGCCTGCCAGTGCAGGAGATGGAGGTTTGATCCTTGGGTCAAAAAGATCCCTTGGAGGAGGAAATGGCAACCCACTCCAGTATTCCTACCTGGAGAGTCCCATGGAGAGAGGAGCCTGGAGGGGTATAGTCCATAGGATTGCAAAGAGTCAGACACAACTGAGTGGCTGAGCACACGTGCATGCCTGAGACTAGGGGTTAAGTGATAGTGTGTGCAAATGACCAGAGTTGTGAGCTCCTGCATCCCTATTTGAGAAAACTCTGGAATCTGCCTCGGCCACATTTCACCGTGACATGTTCTGTGCATGGTACAGATGTTACAGGCATAAGGAGAAACACAGAGCAGCCTGTGTTATCTAGAAAACCTGAGCTTGAGTGGACCACTCTAAAATGTTTGCTTGCTTAAACTAATCCCATCCTGGGGAGAGGGTTGGGAGTGGTGGCGGGGTGGGGGATAACATGTTGGAATATCTCAGGAAAATTAAAGTAGTTTTCAATGAAAGGTTGAATTTTTTGGAGGAAGTTTGCTTCCCTCTTTTCCTCAGAGACATTTCCCCCTTTAGAAATGGAGAGCAATTATTTTTTATTCAACTTGTCTTTAATTTTTATCTCATGTGAAGAAAGAACGGTGATCACTCACAAAAATGTTTTAATGACACGAAAATGGTTTCATGATTGATCATTTCATATCTCACATTCCCCCTGGAGCGCCTACAGATCGCCAGCATGGGAGAGCCTCTTAGTGCAAGTGAGGGGCAGGCCTCAAGGGCTTGGCATATGCGGGGTATTCCTCGAACAAAAAACACAGGAACAAAGGGCCACAATTAGAGGCACCTGTAGAGGCAGGGAGAAATAAAGACTCATATTGTGAAATGTTTGAGCACTTTTGAATGTGCTTTAAACTTTTAAACTCTCCCATCGTTTTCCATATCCTGGTTTTTAATGAGGAACACCACAGTTAGAGAGATATCAAAAAAAAAAATGTGAATGAACAATCAGAAGAGTCCTCAAAAATCACAGACATTTGAAAGAAGCTACATATATCTGTAGCTCAACCTTTTTGTTAAACCGTGTTGAACACACCGTTCAAGACAATTGATCTTTGTCTCAGTGTGCAAAGCTTCTCACTCTGTTAGACAAATGCAGTATTTATCTCATTTCAATTCTGACCTCCCAGCACTGTTTTTCTCTGCAGTAGGGTCTGGGGATGAATGAAACATCACATGCTCTCTAGAAGGTTTTACTTTCTTTCCCGTGGACTTTTGGGTTGGCAGAGGGTTTAACAAATATTCCTAATAAAATGCCCACAAAGATGCACAAGAGGCCAAGAGTGTGTTCTCTACATCTGCATCTCTATGCCTATGGACTTGTGGACGCGGGGCTGGGGAGGCAAAGGGGGTGGGATGAAGGAGGAGACTAGGAGTGACATATATACACTATCACAGATAAAGCAGATCGCTAGTGGGAACCTGCTGTACAGCACAGGGAGCTCAGCTAGGTGCTCTCCGATGACCTAGCATGGTGGGATGGGGGAGGTGTGAGGGAGGTCCAAGCAAAAGCCAACACAACATTGTAAAGCAACTATGCCCCAATAAAATATAAATCAAACAGGTGAAAGTTTTAAAAGCAAAAAGGCCTATAGCATCTATAAGTGCTTGCCAGGTGGTGCAATTGTAAAGAATCTGCCTGCCCATGCAGGAGACATGGGTTTGATCCCTGGGTCAGGAAGATCCTCTGGAGAAGGCAGAAAATGGCAACTCACTCCAGTATTCCTGCCTGGAAAATTTTATGGGCAGAGGAGCCTGGTGGGCTGCAGTCCATGTGGTCGCAAAGAGTCAGCCACGACTGAGAGACCCAGCACAACATATAGTGTCTAACACACTGTAAACCAAAGATTGAAGACCACACGCCTAAGGACAGAGGGAGTTGGTGTTAGCTGGTTCATTAAGTGAGACTGATTTAGAAACACAAACATACTCTCCAAATCCAAAGAAGATAGTTAGCTCCCAAGAAGTTAAGTGAAATGAACTCTCCATCACTTTCTGTGGCCCAACTCTATGATCCAAAGGTTGAACTGATGAAAAAACAGTCACCCTTCCTCTGCCACCACAACTCCTGAGCCAGAGCTCCAACCTTGCCTCCATCAGCTCCTCTCTCCCCATCTGTTCAGAGACATCAAAGCCCAAGGAAACACAGCGTGGCAAAAGTAGTGTTGCCCAGAAGCGTTCTTGCAGCTTAAGCTACTCTGTCTTCACATGAACAGCAGAAGAAATAGGCTTGGAAAACAAGAAGTGCTGGGAACCACGGAAGGGGTCGGGGAGAGAGTAATTTTCACTTCACACACTGCTCAAACTATTGAAAATGATTTTTGACTTTTGAAATGTTTAAATTGGACTGCAACACAATACATAAAGCAGACAAAAATAGTATGTAGCCCAGTGGGCAATGGGCAACTGATTTGGTTAAAAAATTTATATAGCATACGAGCACTCCTATGCATGCACGTACACACTTGGACACACACACACACACACACACACAATTCTTCCCACCAAATTTCTATTGCAATGAAGGTGAGGGCAAAGCCTTAGATATAGAAGTATGAGATATGGTGTTGGATTTTTCAGAAATACAAAAGCTCAAAGAAACAACAAAAGCATCAGTCAGACCTCCATGCTCAGAAATGGTTTGAGACATTCCTCTAATCTGAACTGATAAAAATTAAAACCTGAATAGTGTTCGAAGATTTCAGTAGTTAGCTTTGAATAATTGTTTAGTAACTCACTTTGACTACCCCCACTAAAAGTTCCCCAAAGTGACAAATTGGTCTTAAAGATTAGATTTCCATTTTGCTCCACTTTCTCATCTTAAGACAGGACTGTGCTAATGACGCTTCTTGAGAGACTATAATAAAGAGAAGGCATTAACATAGCTCAGATGGTCTGCCTGGAACAAGCTCCAATGCCAAGAGGAAGGCATTTGGATTGATGATACATCTGAAGTGGCACATTTGAGAGGGACTGGGGAAGGATTCAATGAATCCATTCATTTGTACAATATCAACGTTTCCTTATGTGACCTCAACAAACTCTCAGGCTTGGGAAAAGAAATCCTTCCTCAAACCTCATTTTGCAGGTAGACATCTAAAGAAAGGCAAGCTAGTGTATATTCCTAGATACTGTGAAGTCTCAAATGCCTGCTATTTCCAACTGCGTGCTTGAAAATGTTAAGAATTTAAAAGTTCTCACGAGGAGCATTGCCTGGATGGAAGAGTCCTGTTTAAGAAACTCAAATCATTTTATTCTTTGGAAGGTTTTTTCCTTTGGGAGACTTTTTTTCTTTGAGAGACTTTTATACAAGAACTACCTCCATAACACAAGTTCTAGAATAACCTTTGGTATGACTACTACATACATTTTCCAGAACTGAATTGCTACTAGAAATCTCAAAGGTACAAACCAGGTGTTTTACTTAGATGTCTTTTCTTCTCCAAAAATTCCTGCCATAAGAAAAGTACTTTTTCTGAAGGAAAGATTCACCAAACTACATCTAACCAAAATTTACAGAGCCCCTACCAGGAAATCAACCCTGAATATTCATTGCAAGGACTGATGCTGAAGCTGAAGCTCCAATACTTTGGCCATCTGATGAGAACTGACTCATTGCAAAAGGCTCTGATGTTGGGAAGGGTTGAGGGCAGGAGGATAAGTGGGTGACAGAGGATGAGATGGTTGGATGGCATTACCAATTCAGTGAGCATGAGTTTGAGCAAACTCCAGGAGATACTGAGGGACAGGGAAGCCTGACATGCTACCGTCTACAGGGTTGCGAAGAGTCAGACACGACTTGGTGACTGAACAACAATCAAGAATTCAAGGGAATGAACTCTACAGTTTTCAGGGACCCAGTTTGGAGATCCTGTTTCACAAGGCTCCAAAACGTAGGTCCAAAGGAAAAGAAAAAATAACCTCAATGTGATCACTGAGGATCTAATAATCACAATAATATCCTTAGGTCTTAAGTTCTGCTATAGTGGCACCAAAGAACCACACCATCCACTGTTCTCTCTCTGCAGCTTCTCTAATGCTTAGTGGCATTTGAACATCTGATCAAATGTATTGAAAGCCTTCTCTTGGCTCCAAAGACACCCCATTCAGCTCATTTTCCTCCAACCTCAATGGCTACTCTTTCTTAATTTTCTTCATTGAAGCCCATCTCCAAATGTTGGCACTTCAAGCTCTAGGACTTCTCTCTATCCATGAACTGTCTGTAAGGTGATTTTTTTCCTAGTCCTATGGCTTTAAATATCCTCTCTACACAGAGAAGTCTTGAGCTCTCACTTAGTCCCAGCTGCGTAATTGACATGGTAGCAGATTTCCTGGTGGCTAAGTCAGTACAGTGTCTGCCTACAATGCAGGGCGTCAATCCCTGGGTTGGAAAGTCTCCCTGAAGGAGGAAATAGTAACCCACTCCAGTATTCTTGCCTGGAGAATTCCAAGGACAGAGGAGCCTGGTGGGCTACAATCCATAGGGTGACAAAGAGTCAGACACAGCTGAGTGACTAACACTTAGACAGGCGCTACTCACATCCTTATGTTGACCCATCTGCAGCTGCCAGCACCTGCATCTCTTTGCCTAAGGGTTTTCTGTGATGGCTAGAGGCGGCTCTGTCTGTACGCACAACAGGCCAGAGGTGCCAAGAAACTTCTTCTCCAAGGAAGAACTTTCAATCAATGGCTGCAGGGAGTTGACAGATTAAGAAACCCAGCTTTCTTGCCACTCAGGTGGAGTAACATTGAGGTGTATGTCCTACACAGATCCCCAGAGCTCTCCAAAGGAAACTTGCCCACAGTGGTAACTTGCTTGATCATATATCCTCAGTTGGCTGCCTACCCATCCCTGCCTCACCTTCCAGCCCCGTACCAGTATTTCCTGGGATCATCTCTCAAATAACCTGTGTGTGTGTTTAGATGCTAAGTTGTGTCTGACTCTGTGACCCCATGGACTATAATTCACCAGGCTCCTCTGTCCATGGAATTTGCCAGGCAAAAATACTGGAGAAGATTGCTATTTCCTTCTCCAGGGGATCTTCCCCAGCCAAGGATCAAACTGCACTTCCTGCACTGGCAAGCAGATTCTTTACCGTTGAGCCACCAGCGAAGCCCCCGCAAATTGCCTAGCTCCATTTCAATCCTTATCTCAGGATCTTCCAAGAAAACTCAAATGGAGACATCATCACTACTCATATACATTAAAACTCCCCATCCACCTTCTCTCCACGCCTCATCTCAGAAAATGGCACCGTGATTTCCCCAGTCCCTCAGACAAAAAAATAGGAACTGTCCTTGCTTTTCCCATTTCCACCCATTTTCATAGCCAAGTCCTGTCTCTTGATTCACCTTGTTCTTTCACTTTCCTTCTCTAGTCCTATCACCCAACAGCTTTTGTCTGAACTGCAGCCTCCTATCTGGCCTCCCCAAAGCTACTCCCCACCCAGATGCTATTCTCCACAAAGCATCCAGAGTCATCTTTAAAAATTTAAATCAGATCAAGTCACTCCTTTTTAATATTAATTTTTATTAAAGCTGCTTTACAATGTTGCGTTAATTCGTTTTGTACAGCAAAATGAATCAGCCATACATATGCATATATCCCGTCCCTTTTGGATTTCTTTCCCATCCAGGTCACCACAGAGCTCCAAGTAGAGTTCCCTGTGCTAGACAGCAGGCGCTCACTTCTCACCTATTTTATACATATATCAATAGTGTACATGAGGTCACCCCCTTGCTTAAAGTCTTATGATGGTTTCCCATCACACTTGGAGTACAACCTGAACCAATGTCTTCCAGACCCTTCACAATCTAGCCCCTAGCCTCTGTTCCTTAATCAGGACACTTCAGGCCTCCTTGACCTCATCCAGAGGTGCCGAGCTCACATTTCCCTTAGGGTCCTGGGTTGATATTTCCTCTGCTCACAGATGTTTCCAGGACAGGCTCTTTCCTGTCCAGATCTCCACTCATCAAATGTCCCCCGTTCCCTGGATATTGAGTCCCTCTCTATTATACCACCTGAAATCCTCCTTTCTTTGCTTGCTTTTTGTCTACCTTCCTGCACCAGAATGTATGCTTTTGTCTGCCGTGGGCACCCCAGTGACCTCAGCCTCTGGAACAATGCCAGGCACACAGCAGATGCTCAAAAATACCTCTTGAACGAGTGCACCCTCCATGTGAAGCACCACGCTAGGTGCTTTACAGACAAGGAAAGCATTGCTATCGACATTTCCCACTCTGACCTTCAATTTTCCATCTCTAAAGTGGCTTGCCAAAGATCATTCAGCTAATTAGGGGAGATAACTGCCTACTCAGGGACACTGAAGACTTGGGAATGAGGACTTGTGGCTAATTGTTGCAGTTGAAGCAGCTAAAGTCATGAACAGCTGCCACATCCAGAAATTCAAATAATTAGGTCACACATTTGGCCTAAATTTCCTGCCTTCCTATAGTCACCTTCAAAGACACTACAACTTGAAAACAGCAGTACCTTCACTTATAAAAAGGTATCTAGCACAGAACCGTGAATGAAAAACTTCATATTTAAATTCCAAAAATTCAAACATATTATCTTGATGCTAAAGAAAGAAACTTAATCAGAGAATTGAAAAATTAGATTTCATTGACTTGGAAGTTACCAAATGACAGCAGAGCCTAATGACAGTGGTTTTTTCTTTTCTTTTTTTTTTTTTTTTTTGTTATCAAAAGTCACACTTCAGAATCTCTTTGTGGATGAGACTATTTTTAGCATCTTTTTCATAGGTTTGGCTTGCTGGATGATCAAGGCCCAGTAGGAGGCATCTATATATTTATAAAATTCTACATGACTTTTAGCATGTTTTATTATGACAAAGTGCACATTTATCAAACCCTCAAAGGACTTTCAGAATTGAGAATTCCAGGTACCATCCACATAAAGGCCTTGTATTGTTTCCTATTTAATAAGGAAATTACTGGAACTCAAAAACTTGTTTGGCGATCTAATCATTGCTTGGCTACTGAAAATTCAACTTTGATTATGAATGTAATTCTTGGCCAGGCCAATGCTTTATGGGACTGTTTGGGGATGAGAAAGATGATCTCAAAGGAAGCAACATCAAAACTGAGAGGGGGGAAAAGCCTTTTAACAAATTCCTAGCACTAATATGTGTGAGTCTTACCCAGCAGGCATCCTGTTAATAAGAGTGAGAAGAGAAAATAAAATGAAACAGGAGAAAATGTACCTACAACTAAAGGCATAATAGAGCCAGAAGCTGAAACCAGGTATCTGAGCCCTATGGACATCCTATAGGTAACTGTGTTATATTCCAGACACAGACTCTTAAGTAGAAGGAAAGGAATCAGTGACAAAAAAAAACCCCACCTTCCATCAGTTGGATGAACTTTTCTGGGAGGGATTATCTTTGCTTCTCGGGAGGTCCTGGTAGAATCAGCCCTCCCTTAGCCAAGCAGCAACTCCACTTGCAACCTATTGTATGGAGTTTTCCTCCCCAACTGTTTCATTCTCCCTGGCCCCTTACTTCACCTTCCTGGGATTCCCCCACCCCCAAGTCTTTGACTCAGGTTTTCAGGCTAACCTCGTCAAGGCACCATGCATGGGAGTTGATAGACACCACTTAAAATGATCACCTCTTCTATTTTATATAATACTTACTCTTTCCAATTTCCAAAGAAATTTCACATACTTCCCTCCTTTGGACTTCTCAAAAACCTTCAGGCTTGTTTAATGGAGAGGTTATCTTCCTTATTTGGGCACTTGAGGAAATTGAGATTAAGAAGTGGAAAGAGCATTGGCCAAGATGGCAGGGATTGTCAATGGTATGGCTGGATACCATCACCAACCCAGGGATGACATCAAGACCTCAGTACCACCCAGAGATATTGGATTTTCCTTGGACTGCCTGCAACCTCATTTCCTTCCTCATCTTCTCAGAATTCTTTTCCTACTTGTCTTTCTTTCTCATCTCCAGGAAATCTACTGAGCAATTTTAGGGAATGAACCAAGTTGCATTGCTCTTGATATCCCATTACAATCACAGCATCAGCACCTAGGTCATCAAAACTACGATGCACCTGTTCCTTACATGAATTAACAAAACTGAATGAATGGTTTTATGATTCTTCCAGGATATTTCTCATCCTTATCTGTATGCTTCCCTAAGAGTCTGCAAGCTCCTTGAGAAGCAATGTTAGTTATCTTCACATCTCTGCCTGAAACAGTGTCACATACAAGTTGCTATTTAATAGCATTTCATGAATGAGTGAATAATGAATGGACAAAACTTCACTTTCCTAAGAATAATATGGCACTAGGCATATTGTCACCCTGCTTATTTAACTTATATGCAGAGTATACCATGAGAAACGCTGGGCTGGAGGAAGCACAAGCTGGAATCAAGATTGCCGGGAGAAATATCAATAACCTCAGATATGCAGATGATACCACCCTTATGGCAGAAAGTGAAGAAGAACTAAAGAGCCTCCTGATTAAAGTGAAAGATGAGAGTGAAAAAGTTGGCTTACAGCTTAACATTCAGAAAACTAAGATCATGGCATCCAGTCCCATCAGTTCAGTCCAGTTCAGTTCAGTCCCTCACTCGTGTCTGACTCTTTGCGACCCCATGAATCGCAGCACGCCAGGCCTCCCTGTCCATCACCAACTCCCAGAGTTCACTCAGACTCACATCCATTGAGTCAGTGATGCCATCCAGCCATCTTATCCTCTGTCATCCCCTTCTCCTCCTGCCCTCAATCCCTCCCAGCATCACTCTTCACATGAGGTGGCCAAAGTACTGGAGTTTCAGCTTTAGCATCATTCCTTCCAGAGAAATCCCAGGGCTGATTTCCTTCAGAATGGACTGGTTGGATCTCCTTGCAGTCCAAGGGACTCCCAAGAGTCTTCTCCAACACCACAGTTCAAAAGCATCAGTTCTTTGGCACTCAGCTTTATTCAGTCCAACTCTTACATCCATAGATGACCACTGGAAAAACCATAGCCTTGACTAAATGGAGCTTTGTTGGCAAAATAACATCACTTCATGGCAAATAGATGGGGAAACAGTGGCTGACTTAATTTTTCTGGGCTCCAAAATCACTGCAAGTGGTGATTGCAGCCATGAAATTAAAAGATGCTTACTCCTTGGAAGGAAAGTTATGATCAACCTAGACAGCATATTCAAAAGCAGAGACATTACTTTGCCAATAAAAGTCCATCTAGTTAAGGCTATGGTTTTTCCAGTGGTCATGTATGGATGTGAGATTTGGACTGTGAAGAAAGCTGAGCACTGAAGAATTGATGCTTTTGAACTGTGGTGTTGGAAAAGACTCTTGAGAGTCCCTTGGGCTGCAGGGAGACCCAACCAGTCCATTCTGAAGGAGATCCATCCTGGATGTTCATTAGTACGACTGATGTTGAAGCTGAAACTCCAACACTTTGGCCACCTGACACGAAGAGCTGAGAAAGGGACAACAGAGGATGAGATGGCTGGATGGCATCACCGACTCAGTGGACACGGGTTTGGGTGAACTCTGGGAGT
Organism: Bos javanicus; assembly: GCF_032452875.1. Classification (NCBI taxonomy): domain Eukaryota; kingdom Metazoa; phylum Chordata; class Mammalia; order Artiodactyla; family Bovidae; genus Bos; species Bos javanicus. The sequence goes on from NC_083885.1 coordinate 21,539,326, forward strand.
TGGTGATGGACAGGGAGGCCTGGCATGCTGCAGTTCATGGGGTCGCAAAGAGTCGGACACAACTGAGCGACTGAACTGAACCGAGACATACAATAAATGGGCTCAAGAGCCATCTTGAAGAAAACCCTGGAACCAGGTCACAAATGAACCAAATCCACTATCCTGGTGTTGCAGTGGTAAAGAATCCACCTGCCAATGCAGGAAATGTAAAAGACACAAATTTGATCCCTAGGTCAGGAAGATCCCCTGGAGGAGGAAATAGCAACCCACTCCAGTATTCTTGCCTGGAGAATCCCAGTGACAGAGGCACCTGGTGGGCTACAGTCCATGAGGTTGCAAAGAGTTGGACATAACTAAGCGACTAAGCGTTATGATAAATCCAAGCTTTTACTAGATAATTGTTGGTCATCTTAATCTAACAATTGAAATCTAATATTAAATACACCAGAATTCTTGATAACAATGTGTGTCTAGTAGTTGCTGCCACATGGTGATGGCTTTTGCACAGAAAGTATATAATTATAGACAGATTTCATAACTTTTGTACATCTTGAATTTCTCATGTATCAATTTCTCATCAGTTACCATAATAATAATGGCTTCATATATCAAGCACTGACTTTGTACCCAAGCTGCCACATTGCACTGTAGTCTATATGACCGGTGCCCACTGGAGTTGTTCAGTTCACAATCTACAAAACTGTACTTAGCAGCCCTACATTGTGCTAAGCATTCCATGTGTATTGTCTCATTTAATAACCTCGACAAATCTGCAGAATTACAGGCTCCATATTATAAATAAAGAAATACATCAAGAAGGGTTAAGTGATTGACCCAACATCACATAGCCATAAGCTATGAAACAAGAGTCACACCTATGAAATCTGGCCCTGAGACCCCCAGTATAAACTTCATGCAAGACTTTGCAGTATTTTTACAAAGTTAGAATAAACTTGTAGATAGGAAGGAAACACTTTTGCAAAGAACCAAGGCAGGATATCTTTTAAAAATGTTTTTAATCTCCACTTTTCCTGATGATCAAGCCCTAGTGGTCAAAACTCAAGAGGTCTTCTAAATAACCTGGGAAATTTTCTAACCTGTCTGTACAAATTCGTATTTCATAACGTGAACCTAAACTATCTAAGAGAGAAGTAGAATAAATCCCAGTGATTATTGATGCTCTTCATCAATAATGATAAACATAGAATGATTCAGAGCAAAAGGGAGAAAGAGCTGAAATCTACTGGATAGAGAGTCACAGAATTTCTTTTGTTTTTAAAAAAAGTCCTGGAAAAATCCTCAAAGGCATCAACCCAGCATCAGCCCCACTATTGAGAATGATGTAGTCTCAGGGTCCCAAGCTGGAAACAATCAATTTCTTCCCAAGTTTAGCAACAGTGGTCCAAGATACTCTTTGTCCCAGGAGAACACTATTTTTCAGCAGTCAGCATGAATTGTGAGTACATAAAGTGCATTTTATCATTCTGCATAGATTGCTTTTAAAAGGGTGTAATGTAGACTTTGCCTGGAAAATTCCATGGATGGAGGAGCCTGGAAGGCTGCAGTCCATGGGGTTGCTGAGGGTTGGACACGACTGAGCGACTTCACTTTCACTTTTCACTTTCATGCACTGGAGAAGGAAATAGCAACCCACTCCAGTGTTCTTGCCTGGAGAATCCCAGGGACGGGGAGCCTGGTGGGCTGCCTTCTATGGGGTCACACAGAGTCGGACACGACTGAAGCGACTTAGCAGCAGCAGCAATGTAGACTTATGGCAGAAAGTGAAGAGGAACTAAAAAGCCTCTTGATGAAAGTGAAAGAAGAGAGTGAAAATGTTGGCTTAAAGCTCAACATTCAGAAAACCAAGATCATGGCATCTGGTCCCATCACTTCATGGGAAATAGATGGGGAAACAGTGGAAACAGTGTCAGACTTTATTTTGGGGGGCTTCAAAATCACTGCAGATGGTGACTGCAGCCATGAAATTAAAAGACGCTTACTCCTTGGAAGGAAAGTTATGACCAACCTAGATAGCATATTCAAAAGCAGAGACATTACTTTGCCAACAAAGGTCCGTCTGGTCAAGGCTATGGTTTTTCCAGTGGTCATCTATGGATGTGAGAGTTGGACTGTGAAGAAAGCTGAGCGCCGAAGAATTGATGCTTTTGAACTGTGGTGTTGGAGAAGATTCTTGAGAGTCCCTTGGACTGCAAGGAGATCCAACCAGTCCATTCTGAAGGAGATCAGCCCTGGGTGTTCTTTGGAAGGAATGATGCTAAAGTTGAAACTCCAATACTTTGGCCACATCATGCAAAGAGTTGACTCATTGGAAAAGACTCTGATGTTGGGAGGGATTGGGGGCAGGAGGAGAAGGGGATAACAGAGGATGAGATGGCTGGATGGCATCACTGACTCGATGGATGTGAGTCTGAGTGAACTCTGGGAGTTGGTGATGGACAGGGAGGCCTGGCGTGCTGCGATTCATGGGGTCGCAAAGAGTCGCACACGACTGAGCAACTGAACTGAACTGAACTGAATGTAGACTTTGAATGTTCTCCTAAGCCCCACAGAGAATCTGGCCAAAGCTTTGTGCAGAAAGTTGGTTTCCTTAGCTAGTCTCAAGCTTAAAGAGCAAACAATAAAAAATCAAATATCATTTCAAGAGCCACATATTTCAGAAATGGAGAATTCCATGAGCTTTCAGAATACTGATGCTTACCATATTAAGTACCAAAATTCATTTTTTTTATTTTATTTAGTGTAACTCTGTCAAATATATTTCCTAATTCTCTCTTTGTAGTCAGAATATATGGAATATATTTTAATAGTTTCTGGAGGGGACTTCCCTGATGGTTCAGTGGTTAAGAATCCACCTTCCAATAGAGGGGATGTGAGTTCCATCTCTGGTCAGGGAACTAAGATTCCACGTGCCGCAAAACAACTAAACCCATGTGCTGCGACTATTGAGCCCAAGCCACAGCTAGAGAAAAGCCCGTGTGTCACAAATAAGACCTGATGCAGCAAAATAAATAATAATAATAAAAGTAGTTGCTGGAGAATGTGGAGTTATCATATGAATCTCAGTTATCACAGCTGAAATCACATCATCAATCATCCTATGCTCCCAGAATGACTTCTGCCCACGTGGAAAGAGCTTCTGCCCACGTGGAAGGCTGTACCTTCTCTAAGGTTCTGTCTACGTTGAAGATGTCATTTTATCCTTCCTTCTGTTCAACAGCTATTCTTTCTTGCTGTCTTCCCTCTACCCTGCTCCTTCTAATCTGCCACTGTATTTTAGATCAGAGGTAAATCAGAAGGCAAACTACAGCCTGTGGGCCAAATCCAGCCCCCTGCTTTTGTAAATAAAGTTTTATTGGAACACAGCCCTGCTTACTGTTTCCATGATGTTTGTGGCCGCTTTCTTTCTACAACAGGTCCCAGGTTAAGTAGTTGCAACCAAGACTGCACTGCATGTCCTGCAAAGCTCAAAATAGTCCCTATCTGCTTCTTTAAATATATATACACACACATTTACTTAAGACTGTGATGGATCTTCGCTGCTGTACGCGGGCTTTCCCACTTGCAGCAAGCGGGGGGGGGCTACTCTCCCTTGCTGTGCACAGTCCTCCTAGTGTAGTGGCTTCTCTTATCGCGGAGCATAGGCCCTAGAGCAGCTAGGCTTCAGTAGCTGTGGTGCACGGGCTTAGCTGCTCCTCGGCATGTAGGATCTTCCAGGACCATGGATCAAACCCGTGTCTCCTGCATTGGCTGGCAAAGTCTTAACCACTGGAGAGGAAGTCCCTCACTATCTGCTCTTTAGAGAGAAAGTTTGCTAGCCCTTGTTTTAGATTCATGGATAAGTCAGGGCCTTCTGGAAAAATATCTTGCGCTCTCTTTGGGGGAAATTGCTATACTTGGCAACAGTATGTTCTTAGTACTTGAAAGGCCTTTTCGCTCAAACCTATGTTTCCAGATAAGTCCTGGATGGTTGAAAAGGCTAAAAATCTGACCTTCAAGTAAGAGAGCAGTTCTCAGACTTCTCAAAGTCATAAAATGCCATTATGTTTGATAGTAATTTGCAATGGCCTGAAGACAGTATTTGTACACAATGGCGTTCTATCTATAGCCTGAAGCCAGGTGTATAAACATTACTGTTATTCAGAGTTCTGATGCCTTCGAGTAACTGAGCACGCAACTATCGCAACCCTCAAAGCACAGCTTGAGTCACTGACTTAAAAAATAACAGGGAAAAAAAATGAGCTGGAAAAAAGAATTAGAGAGTCACTCAATTAAAAAATAAAATTATAAGGAGTAACAACTAAATCAAACTTCTCCCTGAGATTTACAGAGGAGAAGTCAACCAGAGACATTGTTTAAAAACTAACATGGCATTCTAACCCAGAGCAGATTTCCAGCTAGAGGAATTACAGCATATGGTATTTCACATACAAAAGGTAATTAAGAACTGCCTTGGAAAAGAGCATTTGTAGCCACCTCATCAGTGACCTAGCAGGCTGGTTTCTATCAGTTACTATTCATTACTGTCAGTAAGAACAAAACAGGGTATGATTAATGCGGTCCAGTGCAATGAATTGCAACAGAGGACAACACCTCAAAAAAAGAATCCAGACAAAATACCATCATTTACTGAGCCTGAGGATTCTATTTGCATTTTGTATCAACAGTATTATAACCATTATTATTACTAACAAAGTAATGAGCATTTAGACATTGCCTAATACTAGACTCTGCGTTATATGAGTATTAGCTTGTTGAATCACTGAAAACATCAATGAAATTGAGTGGTGACATCATTCCTGATCTACAGGTAAGGAGACAGTTTTTGAGAAGTCAAGTAATTTAGGAGATACTAGAATCAGAATGAATACACAAGCAAACCTGAGTAATTCCCATGTTCTGAGTTCTATGCTATATATCCGCCCATTTCACTGGGATTTAGAATTTTACAGCTAGATATTCAGTGCCCTGCAATACAGTTTAAATCAGTGCTGTCCAGAAGAAATAGACTGTAAGTCATATATTTGACCTTGTATTCTGTATGTGGTGGTGGTGGCTTAGTCACTAATTCATGTCTGACTCAGCAACTCCATAGTCTGTGGTCCATCATGCTCCTCCATCCCTGGGATTTCCCAGGCAAGAATAGTGGAGTGAGTTGCCACTTTCTTCTTCCAGGGGATCTTCTTGATCCAGACATTGGACCCAGGGATCAAACCCACATCTCCTGCATTGCAGGTGAATTCTTTACCAACTTAGCCACCAGGGAAGCCCCATTCTGTACGTAGCCATCACCAAAAACAGGGAAAATAAATAGGTAGAACTGACTTTAATTACATATGTGTATATATATATATATTTAAAACTGGGGTATTGTTGTCTTACAATGCTATGTTAGTTTCTGCTGTTCAGTTCAGTTCAGTTCATTCGCTCAGTCGTGTCCGACTCTTTGCAACCCCATGAATCGCAGCATGCCAGGCCTCCCTGTCCATCACCAACTACCAGAGTTCACTCAGACTCACATCCATCGAGTCAGTGATGCCATCCAGCCATTTCATCCTCTGTCGTCCCCTTCTCCTCCTGCCCCCAATCCCTCCCAACATCAGAGTCTTTTCCAATGAGTCAGTCTTCGCATGAGGTGGGCAAAGTACTGGAGTTTCAGCTTCAGCATCATTCCTTCCAAAGAAATCCCAGGACTGATCTCCTTCAGAATGGACTGGTTGGATCTCCTTGCAGTCCAAGGGACTCTCAAGAGTCTTCTCCAACACCACAGTTCAAAAGCATCAATTCTTCGGCGCTCAGCCTTCTTCACAGTCCAACTCTCACATCCATACATGACCACAGGAAAAACCATAGCCTTGACTAGACGAAACTTTGTTGGCAAAGTAATGTCTCTGCTTTTCAATATACTATCTAGGTTGGTCATAACTTTCCTTCCAAGGAGTAAGCGTCTTTTAATTTCATGGCTGCAGTCACCATCTGCAGTGATTTTGGAGCCCAGAAAAATAGTCTGACACTGTTTCCACTGTTTCCCCATCTATTTCCCACAAAGTGATGGGACCAGATGCCATGATCTTGGTTTTCTGAATGTTGAGTTTTAAGCCAACTTTTTCACTCTCTTCTTTCACTTTCCTCAAGAGGCTTTTTAGTTCCTCTTCACTTTCTGACATAAGGGTGGTGTCATCTGCATATCTGAGGTTATTGATATTTCTCCCGGCAATCTTGATTCCAGCTTGTGCTTCTTCCAGCCCAGCATTTCGCATGATGTACTCTGCATATAAGTTAAATAAGCAGGGTGACAATATACAGCCTTGATGTACTCCTTTTCCTATTTGGAACCAGTCTGTTGTTCCATGTCCAGTTCTAACTGTTGCTTCCTGACCTGCATACAGATTTCTCAAGAGGCAGATCAGGTGGTCTGGTATTCCCATCTTTTTCAGAATTTTCCACAGTTTACTGTGATCCACACAAAGGCTTTGGCATAGTCAATAAGGCAGAAATAGATGTTTTTCTGGAAATCTCTTGCTTTTTCCATGATCCAGCAGATGTTGGCAATTTGGTCTCTGGTTCCTCTGCCTTTTCTAAAACCAGCTTGAACAACCAGAAGTTCACAGTTCATATATTGCTGAAGCCTGGCTTGGAGAATTTTAAGCATTACTTTACTAGCATGTGAGATGAGTGCAATTGTTTGAGCATTCTTTGGCACTGCCTGTCTTTGGGATTGGAATAAAGACTGACCTTTTCCAGTCCTGTGGCCACTGCTGAGTTTTCCAAATTTGCTGGCATATTGAGTGCAGCACTTTCACAGTGTCATCTTTCAGGATTTGGAATAGCTCAGCTGGAATTCCATCACCTCCACTAGCTTTGTTTGTAGTGATGCTTTCTAAGGCCCACTTGACTTCACATTCCAGGATGTCTGGCTCTAGGTCAGTGATCACACCATCATGATTATCTGGGTCGTGAAGATCTTTTTTGTACAGTTCTTCTGTGTATTCTTGCCACCTCTTCTTAATATCTTCTGCTTCTATTAGGGCCATACCATTTGTGTCCTGTATCGACCCCATCTTTGCATGAAATGTTCCCTTGGTATCTCTAATTCTATTGAACAGTTCTCTAGTCTTTCCTATTCTGTTGTTTCCCTCTATTTCTTTTCATTGATCGCTGAGGAAGGCTTTCTTATCTCTTCTTGCTATTCTTTGGAACTCTGCATTCAGATGCTTATATCTTTCCTTTTCTCCTTTGCTTTTTGCTCTCTTCTTTTCACAGCTATTTGTAAGGCCTCTCCAGACAGCCATTTTGCTTTTTTGCATTTCTTTTCCATGGGGATGGTCTTGATCCCTGTCTCCTGTACAATGTCACAAACCTCAGTCCATAGTTCATCAGGCACTCTATCTATCAGATCTAGGCCCTTAAATCTATTTCTCACTTCAACTGTATAATCATAAGGGATTTGATTTAGGTCATACCTGAATGGTCTAGTGGTTTTCCCTACTTTCTTCAATTTAAGTCTGAATTTGGCAATAAGGAGTTCATGATCTGAGCCACAGTCAGCTCCCGGTCTTGTTTTTGCTGACTGTATAGATCTTCTCCATCTTTGGCTGCAAATCAGCCATATGTGTACATATATCCCCTACCTCTTGGGCCTCCCTCCCATCCCCCTCCCCATCCCATCCCTCCCATCACAGAGCACTGAGCTGAGCACCCTGCCCTACACAGCAGATCCCCACTAGCTCCCTATTTTACACTTGGTACTGTATATATGTCGATCCCAATCTCCCGATTCATCCCATCCCCCCTTCCTCATCCCCTGTTGCCACGCACCCTGTTCTCTATATCTGCATCTCTATTCCTGCCCTGCTGAACCCAACATATTTATAATAGCCTCAATTCAACAAATAATAATTATATAATTATCAATATAAATATTAATAATTGATTAAAAATAATTATTATTAAGCAAATGATTATTGAGATCCTTCTGTATTCCTGCTATGTTGAACATGTTTAAAAGTTCCTCAATACTTATTGAGCCTTTAAATTTGAGTTTAAATTCATTAAAATTAAATAAATTCAAAATTCATTTCCCTAACAGCAGTAGCTACATTTCAAGTATTTGTTAGCTCCATGAGGTTAGTGGCTACTATATACTGACAAGGAAAATCTATATTCTACTTTTCACATCCTAGGTATTGGAATGAACTGAGCACTTGATAAATGGCATGGTTGAGTAGAAAAGGGAAACTGGGAATCCAGGGACTGGTCCCAAGTTTGATTTTGAATGTTCAAAACTGTGTGGCCTTGGGCACTTCTTTTAATTTCTCCAAGCCTCTCTTCCCCTATACAAAATGGAGATTAAAATAACTGCTCTAATACTCAAACAAGCAAGCAACCCAATCAAAAAATGGGAAGAAGATCTAAAGAGACATTTTTCCAAAGAAGATATACAGATAGCCAATAGGCACATGAAAAGATGCTCAACATCACTAATTATTAGAGAAATAGGAAGTTAAAAGTACAGTGAGTTACCACCTCACACCAGTCAGAATGGCCACCATTAAAAGTCTACAAATAACAAATGCTGGCGAGGGTGTGGAGAAAAGGGAACCCCCCCCCCATCCCATACACTGTTGGTGAGAATGTAAATTGGTATAACCATTATGCAGAACAGTATGGAAGTTCTATAAAAAACTAAAAATAGAACTACCATATGATCCAGCAATCCCACTCCTGGGCATATATCCAGACAAAACTATAATTAAAAGAAGATCTATGCACCCCTATGTTCATAGCAGCACTATTCACAATAGCCAAGATGGAAATAACCCAAATGCCATTGACAGATGGATGGATAAAGAAGATGTGGTGCATATATACAATGGAATACTACTCAGCCATAAAAAGGATGAAATAATGCCATCTGCAGCAACAGGGATGCAACTAGAGATTATTAATGTCATACTAAGTGAAGTAAGTCAGAAAAAGAGAAACACCATATCATATCACTTATACGTGGAATCTAAAATATGACACAAATGAACCCATCTATGAAACAGAAACAGAATCAGGAACACAGAGCATACATCGGTGGTTTCCAAGGGAGTAGGGCATGGGAGAAGGTTGGATTGGGAGTTTGGTATTAGCAGATGCAAACTTGTATTTATAGAATGTATAAACAAAAAAGTCCTAATGTATAGCATAGGGGGTTATATTCAATATCCTGTGATAAGATAAACCATAATGGAAAAGAATATGAAAAAGCATATATATATGCATTATTGAGTCACTTTGTTGTATAGCAATAATTGACACAACATTGTTATTCATTATACTTCTATAAAAAAAATAGATTTTGAAAAATAGCTGCATTATCCATCTCCTAAAGTTTTTGTTAAATAAGATGACATCTTCAGGACTTCCCTGTGGCTCAGTGTTAAAGAATATACCTGCCAATGCAGGGGACACGGGTTTGATCCCTGGTCTGAGAAGATTCTACATGCAACTAATATTCCACAGTCAACTAAGCCCATGAGCCACAACTACAGAGCCTGTGCTCTGAAGTCCGAGAGCCACAATCCTGAAGCCCATGAACCCTAGAGCCTGTGCTCCGCAACAAGAGAAGCCATCACAGTGAGAAGCCAGTGCACCACAGCTACAGAGCAGATTACTGCAACTAGAGAAAGCCCATTGCACGAAGCAATGAAGACCCAGCTCAGCCAAAAATAAACAAACAAGCAAATGATGATATCTTTAAAAGAACTCAAAATTTTAAATGTTATATCAATGTAAGATTCTATGATCATGCTATCTACCTTTCATGATGAGTAACTCAGTTTCATCTGGCATACAATATCAAGTCAGCCCAAGCCAGATCAGTACAAATAGTCACTACGGTTAGGAAAGCACCATACAAGCAATAATTGGAGTATTGCAAGTTGAAGTTGTAAATAAAGATCTCTAGATTATTAAGGTTAGGGTCTATAACAAAGTAGTCGCTCAATAAACATTTGTTGAGTTAAAGAATAAATAATGGAATGGATGAATAAACATCTAAGTCAATCTGCCAGGTTTAAATATCAGGTCTATTCTTATTTGGTTACCTAGCAATCTAAATATGTATCTACAGTACTTACATTTTCGCTGTCAGATACATATGTTTATTTAGACAGATGGCTCCTCTGTGGATGGTCCTTTACAATATCAGGTGCATACACACCTCCAGGAGTTCCAGGATAGAAGGTGGGCCCTGAAATCACCTGAAACATGGGGGGATTACTTTCTTTCTAGAGCAGAGGTTGGCAAAGTGTGTCCCACAGTACAGGAAGAGGTGTTAGCCCAAAACAGTACCATGGCCAAGCACATTTCAGAGAAGTGGAGCATGACAAACCCACAGCAAACATTATCCTCAATGGTGAAAAATTGAAAGCATTTCCTCTAAAGTCAGGAACAAGACAAGGGTGCCCACTTTCACCATTACTATTCAACATAGTTTTGGAAGTTTTGGCCACAGCAATCAGAGCAGAAAAAGAAATAAAAGGAATCCAAATTGGAAAAGAAGAAGTAAAACTCTCACTATTTGCAGATGACATGATCCTCTACATAGAAAACCCTAAAGATTCCACCAGAAAATTACTAGAAATAATCAATGACTATAGTAAAGTTGCAGGATATAAAATCAACACACAGAAATCCCTTGCATTCCTATACACTAATAATGAGAAAACAGAAAGAGAAATTAAGGAAACAATTCCATTCACCATTGCAACGGAAAGAATAAAATACTTAGGAATATATCTACCTAAAGAAACTAAAGACCTATAAAGAAATCAAAGAGGACACTAATAGATGGAGAAATATACCATGTTCATGGATTGGAAGAATCAATATAGTGAAAATGAGTATACTACCCAAAGCAATTTATAGATTCAACGCAATCCCTATCAAGCTACCAACAGTATTCTTCACAGAGCTAGAACAAATAATTTCACAAGTTGTATGGAAATACAAAAAACCTCGAATAGCCAAAGCTATCTTGAGAAAGAAGAATGGAACTGGAGGAATCAACCTACCTGACTTCAGGCTCTACTACAAAGCCACAGTTATCAAGACAGTATGGTACTGGCACAAAGACAGAAATATAGATCAATGGAACAAAATAGAAAGCCCAGAGATAAATCCACGCACATATGGACACCTTATCTTTGACAAAGGAGGCAAGAATATACAATGGATTAAAGACAATCTCTTTAACAAGTGGTGCTGGGAAATCTGGTCAACCACTTGTAAAAGAATGAAACTAGAACACTTTCTAACACCATACACAAAAATAAACTCAAAATGGATCTCAACGTAAGACCAGAAACTATAAAATTCCTAGAGGAGAACATAGGCAAAACACTCTCTGACATACATCACAGCAGGATCCTCTATGACCCACCTCTCAGAATATTGGAAATAAAAGCAAAAATAAACAAATGGGACCTAATTAAACTTAAAAGCTTCTGCACATCAAAGGAAACTATTAGCAAGGTGAAATGACAGCCTTCAGAATGGGAGAAAATAATAGCAAATGAAGCAACCGACAAACAACTAATATCAAAAATATACAAGCAATTCCTACAGCTCAACTCTAGAAAAATAAATGACCCAATCAAAAAATGGGCCAAAGATCTAAATAGACATTTCTCCAAAGAAGACATACAGATGGCTAACAAACACATGAAAAGATGCTCAACATCACTCATTATCAGAGAAATGCAAATCAAAACCACTATGAAGTACCATTTCACACCAGTCAGAATGGCTGTGATCCAAAAGTCTACAAATAATAAATGCTGGAGAGGGTGTGGAGAAAAGGGAACTCTCTTACACTGTTGGTGGGAATGCAAACTAGTACAGCCACTATGGAGAACAGTGTGGAGATTCCTTCAAAAACTGGAAATAGAACTGCCTTATGATCCAGCAATCCCACTGCTGGGCATACACACTGAGGAAACCAGAAGGGAAAGAGACACGTGTACCCCAATGTTCATCGCAGCACTGTTTATAATAGCCAGGACATGGAAGCAACCTAGATGTCCATCAGCAGATGAATGGATAAGAAAGCAGTGGTACATATACACAATGGAGTATTACTCAGCCATTAAAAAGAATACATTTGAATCAGTTCTAATGAGGTGGATGAAACTGGAGCCTATTATACAGAGTGAAGTAAGCCAGAAGGACAAACACCAATACAGTATACTAACGCATATATATGGAATTTAGGAAGATGGTAACGATAACCCTGTATACGAGACAGCAAAAGAGACACTGATGTATAGAACAGTCTTATGGACTCTGTGGGAGAGGGAGAGGGTGGGAAGATTTGGGAGAATGGCATTGAAACATGTGAAATGTCATGTATGAAACGAGATGCCAGTCCAGGTTCAATGCACGATGCTGGATGCTTGGGGTTGGTGCACTGGGATGACCCAGAGGGATGGTATGGGGAGGGAGGAGGGAGGGGGGTTCAGGATGGGGAACACATGTATAATTTTTTTTAATTAAAATTGAAAAAATAAATAAATAAATTCTAAAAAAAATAAATAAAATAAAATAAAAAAGAAATTCTGAGGGCTTTTAATGCACTCAAGTGCATTGAGAATGACCAAGTGGAGAAATTTAGTCTACAGAACTTACCAAATTCATTTGATCAGGAAGCACTTTCTTAAAGCAATCTTATAGGACTATCAATCTGAGAAATCCACACTGGGAAATGTGTTAAAGAGGAGATGAATGCATCAGTATGGAGGAAATTACTAAAGACTTATGAACACAAATTGCTGGTGCCAAAAAGAGAGATCTGGGAGATTTACTCTTGTCAGGACTAAACCTCTGGTTTCAAGCACAGCCAAATTTGGAGGCTGAAACATGGTGCTCAGGATTCCGTTCCTCTACACGTGTCCCATCTTCCACCCATTTCGTGGGCTTCATTCCCAGGCTTCATAGGCTGGCCCTGATCACTGCCAGATCACATGCTTCCGGGACTTCCTTGGTGGTCCAGTGGTTAAGACTCTGTGCTCCCAAAGCAGGGGGCTCTGGTTCGATCCCTGGGAACTAGATCCCACATGCCGAAACTGAGTTCATACGCAACTAAGACTCAGCACAACCAAATAAATAATTTTACTTTTTTTAAAAAAGAGAGGCTTCCTTGGTGGTCCTGATGGTTAACAATCTGCCTGCCAATGGAGGGAACACAGGTTCGAAAGATCCCACATGCCTCAGAGGAACTAAGGCCATGTGTCACAATGACTGAGCCTGTGGGCCTAGGCACTGGTGCTTCTTAACAAGAGAAGCCATGGCAATGAAAAGCCTGCGCAGTGCAACAAAGAACCGTCACAGCCAAAAAATAAAATGCATTTCATTAATCATTTGTTTAAAAGATCACATCCTTCTAGTTTCAAGCCCAGGGAAATCACTTGCTCAAGCAAACAGCCCGAGATACTGGAGTGGGTTGCCAGTCCCTTCTACAGGGGATCTTCCCTGACCCAAGGATCGAACCTGGGTCTCCTGCATTGCAGGCAGATTCTTTACTGTCTGAGCCACCAGGGAAGCTATAAAATGTCTCTAATTGAATTTAATTAATTTGACTTAAGAGTACCCACCCTGACCCAATCACCCTGACCAGAGGACTGAAATTCTCTGAGTGGTCAGGCCAGATCAGGCATTCCACCGGTACAATTCAGAGTACTTCTCAAAGCTCAGGGTTGAGAGTGGGGGACAGGGTGTGTCACCAGGGGACGCTTAACTAGAAGACAGGAAAATAGATGTTGGTAGCCGAAATGACAAATTGAAGATTAATTTCTCAGGATTTCTAAAATGCAAGTGGCTTTCTGATGGCTTGAGTAACATCCCTTCATACTAACAGTTGATTAAAAATCCCAATCCCCTGAGGAGGAGATCATGTCCCCAGATTTGCTCAAAACTTCACCCAACTAGCGAGCCTTGATCCTTGCTATTGTTTCCTTTGTCATTTCTGTGGCTTTGGTCTTATCAAATGGGGCACCACAGTGCCATCTATCTCATCTTTCTTCTAAATGTTAATCCTCATTCCCGAAAACCAGAGAATAATGAAGGAAAGATTCAAATGTATACCCATTTCTTTCTTGACAAATTCCAAGGTTGTCTCCCCGTCCTGTAATCTTCAGAAGAAACATCTGATTTCAGCACAGCGATTTCCCTATTGTTGACTAGTCTACATTTTAGCAGTGCTCTGTGAAGACTATCAGAGAAGGCAATGGCACCCACTCCAGTACTCTTGCCTGGAAAATCCCATGGACAGAGGAGCCTGGTGGGCTGCAGTCCATGGGGTCGCTGAGTCGGACACGACTGAGTGACTTCACTTTCACTTTTCACTTTCATGCACTGGAGAAGGAAATGGCAACCCACTCCAGTTTTCTTGCCTGGAGAATCCCGGGGATGGGGAAGCCTGGTGGGCTGCCGTCTATGGGGTCACGCGGAGTTGGATACGACTGAAGGGACTTAGAAGAAGTGAAGACTATTCAAAATAACCAGTTATCATGTTCTTCACTTGCATAAAAACTAAATATTTCCATCATAGGAAATCGCTAGGTCTCTACTACTCAATACAGTGGCCAGTAGCCACACGTGTCTGTGAAAGAGGTCAAATGTGATTGCTGAGGGCTGAAAGATGCTCTAGGTATGAGACATACAATGGCTATCAAAGAATGTGAACTGTCTCATCAATAATTCGTATAGTGAATACATTTTGAAATGATCGTATTTTGGATATCCTGGGTTAAACACGATGTATTATTAAAATATCAATATATAAAAATGGTCATTCCCCTCAGTATCTGTGGGAGTAGATTTCAGAACCCCCGGGGGTACCAAATTCCAGGGATTCTCAAGTCCCTCAGATTAGACGGCACAGTACAGCCGCCATTCACTTTTCTGGGTTCTTCATCCGCGTCCACATTCGCAATTCAACCAACCACAGATTCTAATCAGGAAATCCATCAGTAGATGGCTGAATCCGCAGATGAGGAACCCACGGATATGGAAGGTAGACTGTGTATTATTAAAATTAATTTCATGTTTCCTTTTACTTTTTTTAAATGTACCTGCTGCTGCTGCTGCTGCTGCTGCTGCTGCTAAGTCACTTCAGTCGTTTCCGACTCTGTACGACCCCATAGACGGCAGCCCACCAGGCTCCCCCGCCCCTGGGATTCTCCAGGCAAGAACACTGGAGTGGGTTGCCATTTCCTTCTCCAATGCAGGAAAGTGAAAAGTGAAAGCAAAGTCGCTCTGTCGTGTACGACTCTTCACGACCCCATGGACTGCAGCCTACCAGGCTCCTCCGTCCATGGGATTCTCCAGGCAAGAGTACTGGAGTGGGTTGCCATTGCCTTCTCCCAATGTACCTACTAGCATAGTTTAAATTCTGTATGCAGGCTTTGTTATGTATTGGATAGCACCGCTCTGAGCCATGTCTACCTGCAGCAGATAAAGAAATAGCCTTTTAGAGTTATGGTGGTAAATTCCAAAGAAATGGATAAGTGTTAAATGTGAGTGCTTCTAGAAAGCTAGGATGACAATTCTCATGTTACAATTTCAGTACTATCCAAATTATCTTTAACTGTGTTCATGCATCACCTTAATTTTTAAAATCTAGGTAGCAGCAAAGTAATAATTAAGAGTTTCAGGGAGACTGCACTGAGACATTTTAGAGCTGGATTTGTTTACATATAGCTGCTTCCATTTGTTTCAGTTCAGTGGCTGTACTTTTTTTTTTTAATTTATTAATTAATTTATGTGGCTGTACCAGGACTTAGTTGTGGCATTCAGAATCTTTAGTTGCAGCATGTGGAATCTTTTTTTTTTTTTTCTTTTCAGTTGCAGGATATGAACTCTTATTTGTGGTGTGTGGAATCTAGTTCCTTGACCAAGGATTGAACTCTGGCCTCCTGCATTGGGAGCATAGTCTTAGCCACTTGACAATCAGGGAAGTCTTGTCAGTGCCTGTACTTCTTATCCAGGAGGACGCTTCAAAATCACCTGTGAAGATTTAATTACATATACACAATGGAGTATTACTCAGCCATTAAAAAGAATACATTTGAATCAATTCTAATGAGGTGGATGAAACTGGAGCCTATTATACAGAGTGAAGTAAGCCAGAAGGAAAAACACCAATACAGTATACTAATGCATATATATGGAATTTAGAAAGATGGTAACAATAACCCTGTGTACGAGATAGCAAAAGAGACACTGATGTATAGAACAGTCTTATGGACTCTGTGGGAGAGGGAGAGGGTGGGAAGATTTGGGAGAATGGCATTGAAACATGTAAAATATCATGTATGAAACGAGATGCCAGTCCAGGTTCGATGCATGATACTGGATGCTTGGGGCTGGTGCACTGGGACAACCCAGAGGGATGGTATGGGGAGGGAGGAGGGAGGAGGGTTCAGGATGGGGAACATATGTATACCTGTGGTGGATTCATTTTGATATTTGGCAAAACTAATACAATTATGTAAAGTTTAAAAATAAAATAAAATTAATTTAAAAAATAAAAATAAATAAATAAATGAATAAACAGAGAAGTCCAGGAATCAGCCTAGAGTTTTCAAGCATGTGACTTTTCCCCAAAGATCTAAGGTGATTCCTTCTCTTACATCTAGTTAAGAACTTCTGGTTTATGCCTTGGAACTCTGGGACCTTATGTTGTCACAACAGAACAAAGATTACTCAACGAGGAAAATCTTGGCCCAATCTGTAAGTATACTATAGGTAACACATCTACTTTCCTTTCGAAGGGGAGGCATCTTGAAATCACGGGGGTCCTTATTAGGCTCTTCAAGAGCTCTTCAAGAGTTCTACTATCAAGAACTGTTGTGAAGGTTTAGTCACTAAGTCAACTCCAACTCTTCTTCCATACCCCATGAACTGTTGCCCACCACACTCCTCTGTCCACGGGACTTTCCAGGCAAGGATACTAGAGCAGGTTGCCATTTCCTTCTCCACTCTCAGGAATACATGACCATTAAACACATTCTGGTCTAGGACTAGCTGTTTCCACAGAATAACTACAGGGCAGGTATTGTCAGCATGTTACCACAATGCGCTACACACTCAGCACATATCTAAAGGCCACTCAGGGAAATCCTCATGGCAGATTCCTGAGGGATAAACAATAGCTCTTAATGCAGAAACAAAGAAAGGCAGTCAAGAAACAATAGTCCAGGGAAGGGGCAGGGTCCCAGCTCCCCCTCAGAGGAGATGTGGGGAGCAATCTGATATACATCTCTGAGTTCTTCTACGGAAAGTAAGAACCCCCCCTCCCACTCAGCACAGAAGATGGTAACTTCAGCCTGAGCACAAGCACGTGGACCCCAGAGTGATGGGAGCCAGAAGGCAGATGATCGAGACTCCTAGAACACCACTTCCCAGGTGGTGCTCAGTTCATTTCAGTCGCTCAGTGGTGTCTGATGCTTTGTGACCCAATGGACCACAGTACGCAAGGCTTCCCTGTCCATCACCAACTCCCAGAGCTTGCTCAAACTCATGTCCATTGAGTTGGTGATGGCGTCCAATCAACTCGTCCTCTGACGTCTCCTTCTCCTCCTGCCTTCAATCTTTCCTAGCACCAGGGTCTTTTCTGATGAGTCCGCCTGCCAATGCAGGAGACGTAAGAGATGCGTGTTCTGATCCCCAGGTTGAGAAGATCCCATTCAGAAAGACATGTCAACACATTCCAGTATTCTTGCCTGGAAAATCTCATGAACAGAGGAGCCTGGTGGGCTACGGTCCATGGGATCTCTTTTGTGCCCAGACAATTACGGAAGAAACATGGAGATGGACCCTCCCAAAGCCTGGATTCCTGAATGCAAAAGCCAGAGAGTAGAGACACCCCCACTCCCGACCCTACCCACTACTGGGGACCTGTAGTGCTTGTGTAGTAGGACCAAGAAATTAACCTTTGTCGTTTTTAGCCCATGAGATTTGGGGGCTGTTTGTTTCTGTAGCAAAACCTGTCTTACTCTCATGTATGGGAAGTTTAACAACTTGCTAGGTGGATCTTATGCACAGTGAAGTTTGAGAAACACTACATGGGTGTGCCATGATTTCTTCCTGGCTTAGGGGAGGGCAAGAGGAAACTGCCTGTCTAGGCTTCATATCTGACTCCCATAGAAATGTTTTTGCCCTTTGGTGCTGTGCCATTGTCCTTCAGGGAGGTACAAGTATAAGAAAAAGCCTAGCTGCTTGGTTGGGTTTCTTAAGGATGTTGTTGAAGACTCTTGCCCCTCAGTTATAGCGTCCTCTTGGAAAATCTCTCTGATGTCAATACCAGTCTCAGTTTGGCTTTTCCTGAGTCATCAATGTGTTTCTAATCTAGTGGTTGGGCTTCCCGGGTGGTGCAGTGGTAAAGAATCTGCCTGCCGATGCAGGAAGCACAAGAGATGTGGGTTCTCTCCCTGGGTTGGGAAGGTCCCCTGGAGTAGGAAATGGCAACCTGTTCCAGTATTCTTGCCTGGAAAATCCCACATGCAGAGGAGCCTGGTGGGCTACAGTCCATGGGGTCGCAAAGAATCGGACACAACTGAGCACATACCCAATCTAATGTTTACTGGGAATTACCATTAACCCAAAAGAAGCCTCCAAGCCAAATCATGGCTTTCCTCTCAAAATATGCCAGACTTCATAGCATATCTTGTGTGGGTCAATTGCACGCCTTCATTTTATTCTTCTGAACCAATTTCCCCCTTTCCACCAATTTTTCTGACTCACTCATTTTTACTTTATTTTGAATTATGTGTTTTTGCAAGCTGCCTTAATTCTTTTCAGGAAAAAAATGTAGTATAGGAATAAAACTGTAGATGACATGTGAGCATGAATGCATAAATAACAGGCCCTTATTTCTAGAGCTCCAATAACGAACCTCAACTTGTTTTTTTAATGATGAAGGAAACGAGGAATGAAAAAAGCAGGGAGGGGTTGAAGAGGAGGGAGTGGGGAGAGCGTGTAATGCCATGAACCCTCCACAGTATTCCAATTCTGGCTTCTAGTTAATAGGCAACAGAGGAAGGAAACTTTATCTTCAAGATAAATGTTATAAATTGCACATAATGAAATAAGGTCTTATTTTCCCACCTTTTGGTTTCTTATTTTTAAGATATACAGTCCTGTGTCAGCCCAAATATCTAGACTTATAGCACCCAATTCTATTCTGCTTGTAGAACAAATTCACTGGCACAGTCGATTTTTATTTTAATTATTTGTATAGAGTGGAAAGGAATGGCCTGATTTATTACTGAGTTGGACTCCAATGGCAATATTATTATAGTTGCAACAGATGAATAAACCAATATATTTCTTAAAGCCATAAAACAACCAGCTAGATGTCAGGGAAAATTGTCCTCCAAAACAACTGCAAAAAATAAAATTAAAAAAAATCAAGGGAAACAGTGGCCTCCTCAGCCTCCCAAAACCGTTCCAAAGAAAACAGGTCTCCCGACAATTAGGAAAAACTCATTTTAATGAACTTACTTTCTACCTACCCCCAGAAATTAAAAAATCACTGAAGTGATTTGTAACACTGTCTCTGGCATTGATGTGTTTATTCCATTTGAAGGTGTTTTTTAAACAAAATCAGTAGCCACAGAAGATCATTGCTCTTTCTCAGAACCCCAAATTTGACGTGCTGATGCATGAACCTTTGGCAGCATGCTGCAGAATTAAGTTGATCAGAAGTCTGTGCTGTGATGCCTGATGGGGACAGAACTGTTCTTTGCAAATTGCTTGGAAGGAGGAAGGAGGAAGGAGGGGGCAGAAATGGGAGGACCCTTTTTATAATCCATCTTTGCTTATCTTTAGCTTGCATGTCATTCCTACAAAGGCTGAGAACAATGAGCAGAGGGCTGCAGAGGGTGGCGAAAGTCAAGTGCAGCCTTGAACACCTCCCCTGGAAGGCTCCATTGGATTAGGTGAACTCAGGCTGCACTGACTGCCTGGCTGCAGGGTGACCAGTGTTTCTGCTATCCTCTGTGATGGTGATGTTGATTTTTTTTTTTTTTTTTGGTGTTTTCCATTTGTATTTATTTCAAAGAATGCTCGAGGTGGGCTGCACACCTCAAAACGTGCAGAACTACCCAGTGAATGTGAAATGTGTGTTTTCCCCAAAAATGTGTAAGACTTAAGACCTTGGGTTCTTGAATCAGAAAATTTTGATGAGATTCTGGTTCCACATATTTCTGGCCATGTGTCCTTGGGCAAGTTCCCTGACCATGTTGAGACTTACTTTTCTCATCTGCTGAGTGGGATTATGAATGCCTATCTCATCCGATTATTGATGGGACCCAAGGCAGTAGACTTAGCACAGTGCCCACCTCACAGTAATACCAACAGCAGAAGTTTCGGGGTGTTATTTACCTCAAACTTCATCATTTTTAAATTGTACAGGCTGCCTTTTATGCCAATGGCCACTTCCAAATTCTCTCCTCGTGTCTGGAACTTGGTTATAAGGAAGTTTGCTCCAGGGACTTGTGGTTTCTTGGAAGATCCCATTTGAAAGTATGTCTTTCAATGTGAGCGCTGCAGCATCTTAATTCAGAGAAGGTAAAGTATTTAGCTAGGAAACATGGAAAGTAAATGCTATGGGTCTGAAAATACTATGAGTCTCACCCTGAGAGCTCTTAAAATACCAAGGCTTTTTCTCTTCTGGCAGCAAATTTCAAAACCATGACGATAACAACAGCCACTGTGGTTGTACGTGTGAGGCACTTCCTGTGTTCCAGGCACTGTATCATAGCCCTTTCCAAGCCATAACTCATCTAATCATCACAATAATCCCCCAAGGCAGTTACTAGTTGCATCCCCATTTTACAGATGGAGAAACTGGCTCAAAGAGGTCCAGTCCCTTGCCCAAACTAGGAAGTGATTAAGCAAGGATTCAAACCCAAGTCAGGCTACTTCTACAGCCCATGGCTTTAACCATCTTAAGTAAAATCATAAGACAGTGGTCACTTACATTCTATTCCTTCCCTTAGAAGTCTTTTTTGCTCTTGCTAGCATTGGAGAGTTCATGCACCTCTCACCCCTCGTGCATGCAGACATAATCACTCAGTGTGTCTGACTCTGCGACCCCATGGACTGCAGCCCACTAGGCTCCCCTGTCCATAGGATTTCCCAGGCAAGAATACTGGAGTGGGTTGCCATTTCCTCCTCTAGGGGATCTTCCCAACCCAGGGATGGAACCTGTGGGCTCCTATGTCTCCTGCATTGCAGGCGAATTCTTTACCTGCTGAGCCATTGGGCAAGACCCTTCTCATTCCTCATGTTGGCACAATTCCACTTTAAGGAGCCCATTCATTTTTTAAAAAGCTTTTTTTTTTTTTTAATGTGGACTATTTTTAAAGCCTTTATTGAATTTGGTACAATGTTGCTCCTGTTTTATGTTTTGATGTTTTGGCCTTAAGGAGCATAGGATTTTAGCTCCCCAATAAGGGATTGAACATACAACCCCTGTATTGTAAGGTGAAGTCCCAACCACTCAACCACCAGGAAGGTCCCCAAAGAGCCCATTCTAAAGCTACTGTTGTTATTGTTGTTTAAATGCCCAGTCGTGTTCAACTCTTTTGCAACCCATGCCCTGTAGCCCGCCAGGCTCCAGGATCCCAACCTAGGGATCGAATCTACATCTTTAGCACTGAGCCACCTGGGAAGCCCTCTAAAGTGACTGCTGTGCTATGCTGTGCTAAGTGGCTTCAGTCATGTCTGACTCTGTGCAACACTATGGACTGTAGCCCGCCAGGCTCCTCTGTCCATGGGATTCTCCAGGCAAGAATACTGGAGTGGGTTGCCTTGCCCTCCTCCAGGGAATCTTCCTGACCCAGGGATCGAAACTGAATCTCTTACATCTCCTGCATTGGCAGCTTGGTTCTTTACCACTAGTGTCACCTGGGAAGCCTCTGAAGGGACTATTTTTAGGCAAAAGAATGACTCCAATGGTGGGAACATTTGGCTTTGAAGCAATACATTCTCTTCTCCATCTCTAAGATTTCAATACACAGCATTCAGGCACTGTGGTGGCTGACCAAGCTACTAAAAAGATGGTCTCTGCTTTCAAGGAGATCCCTTTTAAAAGCAAATGCACAAATGAAAAGCCCCATATTCACAGATATCCCACAATGTAGAGGAAAATATCCCCCAAGTATTGCAGTGAAGAAAACCTTTTCTTCCCAATGCTCACCTTCCCTCGGCACAAGTAATTAATTTCATAGCTAGAAAATCTCCCACCTATCTGGCCTGGAGACCCCATCTCTAGCTCAAACTAGACAATAACCAAAGGATAATCAAAAGATCAAAAATACATGATTTAAACCCCTCTTCACTGTGAAAAAAGAACATTCATATTTATTTATTCCTTATTGAAAAAAAAAAGATTTCATTTGTAACTCTAAAAGAATTCATAGTTTCTTTAGGCCATTGTTCTGATTTGGAGCAATTCATCACAGAGCGATAACACGCTGATGATGTGTTACACTAATACATCCTTACATTGGTAATGCTCTAATGATCTGGCAGGCTCCTAAATCACCAGAGAGCTGTCACTCCCATGATGTGTTACTCAGAGATACGGCTCTGATCGGAGAAAGGCATCCAGGAACTCAACAATGGGAGAATTATATTTTTTGACTTCAGAATTTCTTGGCTATAAATAATAACCTCTTTCACAGAAAACAGAAAACTCAGCCTGAAACCAGGAGAAGCAGCAAAATTCCTTATATGTTTGAGTACACCCGAGATACCAAGATAAGCATATAGATTTAGTGGCCTTGGCTGTGTGATAGAGGAGGCCACTGATAAGAAAATTTCTGAAGTATCAGTGGGGCTGCTGAATGTGTTCCTGAAAGGTAATCAGTTGGGTGCTTACGGATCCATTCATCAGTGATGTGGATTTCATCAGTGCCCTAAAATAAACAATGTTAAAACCTGAGTCAAAAGAAAAATGACAGGGTAAGGAGAGAGGTACCCTCTTCAGCACTGTTGGCAGGAGAGTAAATTGATATAACCTTTCAGAGGGCAGTTGGGCAATATCTATCAAAATTTAAAGCATGCATATTCTGGGCCCAGCAATTTCATTTCCAAAAATCTATCTTGCAGACATTCACACATGTACAGAGAATATGGGTGTGTAAGAACATTTACTGCAGCAACTGTTGCAACTGAAAAAAAAAAGAATGCAAACAACCTAAATACCCATCAATAGTGGAGTGTTTAACTAGATCAGTCTGTATTCATTCTGTGAAGTTTAAGTGGCCATTACAAATTATGATATGGATCAATGGCTTTGAAAGTGTTTCAGAGACTTGTAGAGCTATGATTGTCAATTTCTTTGTGGACCGCTTGGGGATTCACCTGGGGAGGTAATAAAGATCACAGAGGCCCAAGCTCACTGAAGGAAAATCAGATCTGAACCTCTGTATTTCCATCAGGGTCTCCAGCTGGTGATGAGATACACTGAAACAAAAGAACCACTTTTCTGGAATACCTCTAGGCATTGGACACTCTGGATCCTCTCCCTAGCCTCACTGTGTTTGTGGATGTGTTCAGTCACTAAGTCAAGTCTGACTCTTTGCAATCCCATGGACAGCAGCATGCCAGGCTTCCCTGTCCTTCACAATCTCCGGGAGTTTGCTCAAACTCATGTCCATTGAGTCAGTGATGCTATCTAACAATCTCATCCTCTGTTGTCCCTTTCTCCGCTTGCCCTCAATCTTTCCCAGCATCAGGGTCTTTCCCAATGATTCGGCTCTTTGCATCAGGTGGCCAAAGTATTGTAGCTTCAGCTTCAGTGTCAGTCCTTCCAATGAATATTCAGGGTTGATTTCCTTTAGAACTGACTTGTTTGATCTCTTTGCTGTCCAAGGGAAACTCAAGAGTCTTCTCCAGGACCACTTCACTTAGGTAGGTCTCTGCAAAAGATTTTCTTACAAGGTTGCTTTAAACAGGTTTGAAAACAATCCTATAGAAAGGTAGTTAAAATCATTGAGTCTTTATACTGTACTGTACAGTCATTCTCATTTAATCCTTATAGCAACACAATGAATTAGGTCATATTACTATCACAATTAGATGCTTCCTTGGTGGCTCAGTGGAAAAGAATCTGCCTGCAGTGCAGGAGATGCAAGTTAAATCCCTGGGTCAGGAAGATCCCCTGGAGAAGGAAAGGGGGACCCACTCCAATATTCTTTCCTGGATAATCCCGTGGACAGAGGAGCCTGGAGGGCTACAGTCAATGGGGCTGCAAGACTCGGACACAACTTAGTGACTAAACCACCACCACCACCACCATCCCAATTGGCAGACTAGGGGCACTAAGAGGATAATTCAATTCCTCGAGATCAGCACAGCTAGTAATTCTGGAGTAGGGACATGAACCCAAGCAGTGTGGTTTTAGAGCCTGAGTGAACTGCTTTCTGACTCCAACGTGTATGTAAACCCACATATTTGTTGACTTGGAAACGGGCCCACAATATATGGGGGTTTTGAGAAGCAAGCTAATAAACAGCATGTGCAATTGGATACCACTTTATTATATATTCACAGGAAGGGATGGATGTGAAAAGAAAAAAAAAATGAAGCTATATGCAAAATGAAGAAAATCAGAAGCATGGATCAGCCAGCTGGGTAACGTGTTCTAAAGATTCTGAATTCGATATACTCTATTATCAAACAGGCACAATAATGAGTCTTTCTCAAGTTGTATATGGGTGAATTGCCCTAAGGAAGCACATATGTACTGAAGCATTTCTGTATGCATAGCCCACATTCTTGAGACTGAAATGTGTTGGTTTCAGGGTCCCATTGAGGAAGGAGACCCTGTGTAAGCTCCATGAAAGCAAGAACCTCATCTATCTTGCTCCTCCAATATCTTCAGAGCCTACTCACTGGAAGGCACTATAGTACATGATCCACAAACAGTTATGGAAGGAATAAGTGAATATTGTAACTACAGAATGCTTTTCTTGAAGGTCATGTGGCTGTATTGACCAGAATTTTGTCTGCATTTTAAGACTATTTTTTAGAGCAGTTTTAGATTCACAGAAAAATCGAGAAGAAGTTGCAGAGATTTCTTATAGACCCTCTGCCCACACATATGCATAGTCTCCCTCATTAGCAATGCCCTCCACTGGGAAGAGTTTACTGTTGGTGCTATATATTCTGCAGGTTTGGACAAGTATATAATGACACATGGGCTTCCCAGATAGCTCAGTGGTAAAGAATCTGTCTGCCAAGCAGGAGATGCAGGTTTGACCCCTAGGTTGGGAAGATACCCTGGAGAAGGAAATGGCAACCCATTCCAGTATTTTTGCCTGGGCAATCTCAAGGACAGAGGAGCCTGGTGGACTACAGTCCACGGGGTCTCAAAGAGTTGAACACAACTTAGTGACTAAAACAACAACAACATTAATGACATAAATCCACCATTAGAGTATCATACATAGAGTATTGTAAGAACATTCTCACTGCCCCAAAAATCCTTTATGCTCTACCTGTTCATCCCTCCTTCATCCTTAACTCCTCACAACCACTAATCTTTTTACCTTCTCCACATAGTTTTGCCTTTTCCAGAAGGTCATATAGTTGGACTGATATAGTAGGTGGCCTTTTCATATATGCCTCTTTCACTTAGTAATATCAATTTAAGTTTCCTCCAAGTCTTTTCATGTCTTGATAGCTCATTTTTTTTAGGACTGAATAACATTCAATGGTCTGTATATATCCATTTATTCATTCACCTACTGAAAGATACCTTGGTTGCTTCCAAGTTTTGGTAACTATGAATAAAGCTTCTATAAATATTGTGTTCCAGTTTTGATGTGGTTCTCAGTTTTTTACTCCTTTAGGTAAATTCTAAGGAGAGAGGTTTTTGGATCATATGGTTAAGAGTGTGTTTAGTTTTGTAAGAAACTCCCAAACTGTCTTTCAAAGTGGCTATTCCATTTCACATTCCCATCACCAGTGAATGAGAGTTCCTGTTGCTCCATATCCTTGTCAGCATTTGTTATCGTCAGTATTCTAGATTTTGGCCATTCTGATAAATGTGTAGTGGTGTCTCGTTGCTCTAATTTGCATTTCCCTGATGATATATGATGTGACGCATCTTTTCATATGCTTATCTTCCAATTGTAGGTCTTCTCTGGTGAAGTATTTGTTAAGGTCTCTGGCTCATTTTTCAATTGGGTTGTTTTCTTACTGTTGAGTTTTAAGAGCTATCTGTGTATTTTGGATAACAATCCCTTATCAGATGTGTCTTTTGCAAGTACTTTCTCCCAGTCTGTGGCTTGTCTTTTCATTCTCTAGATAGTATCTTCTACATAACAGTTGGGGAAATTTTTTTAATCACAAGTTTGCCATAGGCAAGATAAAAGTTTTCTTGCTTTTGTTTAAATCACCTAATCTAGATAAATCTCCCTACTGGTTTTTTTTTTAAAGAATCAACAGATAGAATGGAATTGAACTCACTCAAGAGCCAAGGGAGAAGTGACACAAAAGAAGTAGCAGATGGTTCTCCTGTCTTCATGAAACTTACAAGTTCTTACCAGAATGAGAAAACATAGATTTAATGAAGAATTACAAAATGACAAAAAGTTTGCAAATCACATGTTAGAATACATAGTGTAGGCTGAGTTAAAGGAAAAGGAAAAGTCTAAAATAGCCACAAAAGACATAAAGTTTTAATTGGACTCTATAAAAATAATTTGCATTAGCCACGAACATTAGTAGATTGTCTATGTATAGTATCTAGACCAGTGACTCTCAACTATTGCATATTGCATACTAATGAACCATCAGTCTGGCACAGAGAAACAACCAGATTTTGCTGAATGTGACATTTTTTTAATGGGGGCACAGCTGAAAAAGGATACAGTTGCAGTAGCATCTGTTTGATGGACAGTTTAGCTGAGCAGGCAGGAAAACATAGAGATGGTCCAACCTACTGTGAGGGCTTCCCTGGTAGCTCAGCTGGTAAAGAATCTGCCTGCAATTTTGAAGATCTCAGTTCGATTCCTGGGTGGGGAAGCTCCCCTGGAGCAGAGTATGGCAAACGTATCCAGTGGGTAGTCACCCACTCCAATATTCTCGTGGCTCAGATGGTAAAGAATCCACCTGCAACTCGAGAAACCTGGGTTTGATCTCTAGGTTGGGAAGATCCCCTGGAGGAGGGTATGGCAACCCACTCCAGTATTCTTGCCTGGAGAATCCACACGGACAGAGGAGCCTTGTAGGCTACAGTCCATGGGGTCCCAAAGAGTCGGACATGGCTGAGCAACTAAGCACAGCATATAACCTACTGTGAATGAAGAGCCAAGTATAAGGTCAAATGGGCAAGAGCTTTGGGGTACTTAAGAGAGTACCGTCAAGGCAGTAAACAACTCTACTCAAATAGCAGGGTGGTATGGAAGAGTGACTACTAATTGCTTTATAAGCACTGGACGATATTGTGATACCATGGTTGATGACATTGTAATCATTGCCAATTTGTTTAAAAGTTGTTTTTTAGTCTCTTAATCACTCCAGGAGGGCTGCCAAAATTCTAATATTTAAGAGTGTGCCATGAATCCCCAAAGTCTGAGAACCGCTGATTTACATCCTCTCCCACTCATATTTTCTGTTTCATTTTATAGTTTTGCACTTAGTACACAGTATTTTAACAATACTAAGCAAAATCATTCGGGGGCTGTGGAATTTTATGATTACCTGCAGTTGTTTAAGTTGGGAAGATTCTTTCTAAAAATAACTTTTATTTTGAAAGAGTTTAAAACTCACACGAAATCACAAAAATATTAAAAGTGTTCCCATATACCCTCCACCCAGTTCCACCCAAAGATTGCATTTTATATAACTGTAAATGTCATCAAAACCAGGAAACTGACATTGGTTGAACTGACAATACTTTGACTCAGGTTGTACTGTTTATTTTTACACACAGTATTTTTCAAGTACAGACAGTCCCCAACTTACAATGTTTCAACTTATGATTTTTTGACTTTACAATGATGCAAAAGCAATACAAATTCAGTAAAAGCCGTACTTCAAATTTTGAATTTGGATCTTTTCCCCAGGCTAGCCATATGTGGTACGATCTTCTCTTGTGATGCTGGGCAGTGGCAGCAAGTCACAGCTCCCAGTCAGACATGCAATCATGATGGTAAACAACTGATACACTTACGACGACTCTGTACCCATACAACCATTTCCGCTTTCACTGTTAGTACAGTATTCAATAAGTTACATGAGATATTCAGCACTTTATTACAAAACAGACATCATATAAGATGGTTTTGCCCAACTGCAGGCTAATGCGTTTCGAGCACATATTCAGTAAGTTTAGTTTAGTTCAGTCACTCAGTCGTGTCCAACTCATTGCGACCCCATGAACCGCAGCACGCCAGGCCTCCCTGTCCATCACCAACTCCCGGAGTTCACCCAAACCCATGTCCATTGAGTTGGTGATACCATCCAACCATCTCATCCTCTGTCGTCCCCTTCTCCTCCTGCCTTCAATCCTTCCCAGCATCAGGGTCTTTTCAAATGAGTCAGCTCTTCGCATCAGATGGCCAAATATTGGAGTTTCAGCTTCAACATCAGTCCTTCAATGAACACCCAGGACTGATCTCCTTTAAGATGGACTGGTTGGATCTCCTTGCAAGGGACTCTTAAGAGTCTTCTCCAACACCACAGTTCAAAAGCATCAATTCTTCCGTGCTCAGCTTTCTTTATAGTCCAACTCTCACATCCATAAATGACTACTGGAAAAACCATAGCCTTGCCTAGACTGACCTTTGTTGACAAAATAATGTCTCTGCTTTTTAATATGCTGTCTAGGTTGATCATAACTTTCCTTCCAAGGAGTAAGCATCTTTTAATTTCATGGCTGCAATCACCATCTGTAGTGATTTGGGAGCCCAGAAAATAAAGTCAGCCACTGTTTCCACTGTTTCCCTATCTATTTCCCATGAAGTGATGGGACCAGATGCCATGATCTTCGTTTTCTGAATATTGAGCTTTAAGCCAACTTTTTCACTCTCCGCTTTCACTTTCATCAACAGGCTCTTTAATTCTTCTTCACTTTCTGCCATAAGGGTGGTGTCATCTGCATATCTGAGGTTATTGATATTTCTGCCAGCAATCTTGATTCCAGCTTGTGCTTCTTCCAGCCCAGCATTTCTCATGATGTACTCTGCATATAAGTCAAATAAGCAGGGTGACAATATACAGCCTTGATTTACTCCTTTTCCTATTTGGAACCAGTCTGTTGTTCCATGTCCAGTTCTAAGTGTTGCTTTCTGACCTGCATACAGATTTCCCAAGAGGCAGGTCAGGTGGTCTGGTATTCCTATCTCTTTCAGAATTTTCGACAGTTATTGTGATCCACACAGTCAAAGGCTTTGGCATAATCAATAAGGCAGAAATAGATGTTTTTCTGGAACTCTCTTGCTTTTTTGATGATCCAGCAAATGTTGGCAATTTGATCTCTGGTTCCTCTGCCTTTTCTAAAACCAGCTTAAACATCTGGAAGTTCACGGTTCACATATTGCTGAAGCCTGGCTTGGTAAGTTAGATGCATTAAATGCATCTCAACATGATACTTTCCACTTACGATGGGCTTGTTGGGATGTAACTCCGTCATAAGTCAAGAAAAATAGGTCTACAGGTAGTCTACAGAATATTTATAAATAAATTAACCAGATTTCGAGTTTTTAACTTGGAAACGTTTGAGACATTTAACTCAGTATGTTAACTTGCTTGGCAAAAGTGAGTATAAAAGTTTAGTTTGGGTATCTGAAATTTAGAAAGCAATATATAAAGCACGAACATCTAGTATATATTAAGCATTGAACTAGTAGTCAGAGACCCCAATAGTGGCTTCCTGCAGTTCACAGTCCAGGGGGAACTACAACCAGCAAATGCCATTAGGAACATAGCAAGAAATATTCTGTGGTGTTTCTTGGGAAATGCATGGGAACGCAGAAGGAAAGACATCTAACCTGGGTTTGGAAAGTCATAGAAGGTTTTATAGAGCAAAGTGAAACCTGAAAATTACATAGGAGCCAGCCAGATACAAGAGGGGTAGGAGAGACATTCGAGGCAACCTGTGCTAAGACCTAGAGGTGAGAAAGATCATGATCTACCTACAGGGCAGACAGAAGCTTTGTTAGTGGAGCCCAATACAGGAGAGGAGATATTAACCCCACAGGAGGGCCAATCATCTATTAACCCCTTAGTTAGGGGTCACAAAGAGTCAGACTCAACTGAGCACACACACACATACACACACTCGCACGTGCGCGCTTGCACACAAGTTACTGTATTAATATGCCTACAC
Source organism: Bos javanicus (assembly GCF_032452875.1). NCBI lineage: Eukaryota > Metazoa > Chordata > Mammalia > Artiodactyla > Bovidae > Bos > Bos javanicus. The sequence goes on from NC_083885.1 coordinate 21,569,741, forward strand.
TGACCATTATTAGTGACATCCTTAGAGGTGATTTTTACCATGAAGTCCTCAATTACACTTTTTTCCCCCTAGGTTGACTTACTATTGTTTGTTATTCTCAGTTTTGTTCATTGTTCCTATTGTTTGGGTTTGGGTTTTGTTCTTGCTTTTTTCATTAATTTCAGTTTGGGAGTCATCTTGGGCACAACAGGTGCCCAAGGTCTGCAGAAAGGTGCGTTGTTTGTCTATGGAGTGGATACAAAGATGAGTAAGGAAAGGGGCTTGCCTTTGAAAAAGCAGTTAGCCTAGAGGGATAATGGAAATGGTTCTTGCAGTAGTACAGATAGTTCAGTAGTATGCTAATAGTGGGGGAGGGTGCAAGTCAAACAGTACGCACAGCATCCTCCAGCCACATCAAGCCTCGGGTATGTTTTGTTTAACTTCACGAGTGACTATAAAATATTTGAATTAATTGTCAATAGTTGAAAATTAAGAACTTCTTCAAAATCTCTATTTCAGGCTTCTCTTGAAAAATCAAAAGTTTTTGCCACACTGGACCTGTCTGTCATTCCACATGATGGTAACTGGCCAGAGCTGCTGGGTAACTACTGCGCATGCATCACTAGGACTTCCGCCCCTACTCTGCCCCACTGTTTTACTCCCCACTTCCATCACTCATTTATGTTATTTCTGTATGTCTATGCCAGGCCCGCATAGACAGTGACGCTAATCACCCATCGTGTAAATGCATAGGAAAATGTCATGAAGGCTACGCCCCATACCTCAATAGAGATTACCTGTGAGAAGGGTCATGGAGTGGAGAGACATCCTATTTTCCAATTTACATCTGCATTTTTGAAGATTTTAGAACAAGAATGTTTTATTATTATAACGTTACAAATCAATGTTTATTAAGAAGTTATAATCATGTGTGTAGAAAACTAAAAATACCTTAAGAGCAGAATAAATGGATTATTAGATATTCTTAGAAGGGAGAGATATTATCTTCAACTGAGAAAATTCTCCGGGAATGAGTTGTGAGATTATGCTAGAATCTCAACTTGGTTCATTATTTGACATTTAGCAGGACAGATGCTATATGAGAAAAGTGTTAGTTGCTCAGTCGCGTCTGACTCTTTGGGATCCCATGGACTGTAGCCTGCCAAGACTCCTGTGTCCATGGAATTCTCCAGGCAAGAATACTGGAGTGGGTAGCCATTCCCTTCTCCAGAGGATCTTCCTGACCTAGGGATCAAACCTGGGTCTCCCACATTGCAGGCAGATTCTTTACTGTCTGAGCCACCAGCGGCAATGTATTTTCAGTGAGTAGATTCCAGAACACGTATCAGTCAAACTGGAAGGTCAAATAGGACTAGAATAGGTGAAACCCTGGACATAGTAGGTGACATTGAAGAAAAAAATCAGCCGTAGACTAGTCTGTTGTTCTCTTTTTGCTTTTATTAGTACAAAAATCAGCAAGACCAGGATTCATATCTATTTAAGATGAGAACGTGTGGGCCAGTTGGGCTTTTGCCTGTCCCATACAGAGACACAAAAACGCATGATCATGAGTTGGGCAAACCCCAGAAAAACCTTATTCTTCTCGATACATCCTAAGGACAAGGGTATGTTCAAATGAATAAACACTATTTAAGCAGCTCAATCAGGCAGAAATAATGGTCCTGGTAATTTTGATCTTCTCAGCTTATTCTCTGAGCTCCCTAAAAGAATTCTTTAATCAAATTTTATTTTTCAGTTTCCATTAAAACCTAAAATAAGAGAATCCCAAGCATGTTTCCAAAGTGTACAGAAAGCAATGAAAATAAACTTATTCGTCAGCTGGAATACAGCAAATAAAAAGAAATCATTCTTCCTCTCACTGAGTTTTCAGGAAAGAGGTAACACAAAAATCACAGTTTTTAAATCCATAAGGAACTGCAATTATTTGCCTATACTTCCAATTTATGGCTCTGCAGACAAACCAGTTTTACTATGAAGATTTTTAAAATAATCCCCTTCATCTTAAAAGAAGTTTGGATGAGATGAATCTGTTAGTCCTCCTAGCTCTGGGAGCCTATGCTTTATGACAGTAAATTCTCTCAAACAGCTGTTGTTTTTTAAATAACTAATTAGCACTACCATGGCTGGCTACTACAGTTAATTGGGGGAAAAAAAGTCTAGCAATGAATTATTTCAATCCATGTGGTGATTTCTTTATTATGGGTTATCTCTAAATTTCTAATGTGATTGTTTTATTATAAAAATAATGACAATATCCATTAAATACTGAGTGTTTTTATGTGCCAGACACTTAACTGGTGGTGTCTTTTTTAATCTTGACATCAATCTATTAAGTAGAATTTAACGTCCCCCATTTTATATATTAGAAAACTAAGGCTCCAAGCATTAAATACCTTCCCAAGGTCTCAGAGATAAGAAATGATGGAGCCAGGACTCAAATCCAAATTGATTTTCTGCCAAAACTTTTGTTCTTATTTGTTCCACCACACAGTGTCCAGATTTAAAGATAAGCTGTTTTTTATCAGAAGAAGCCAAATTTAATCTATCCCTTTGATTGATTGATTTAGTGATAGACCATATAGTCTCTATTAATAAGACTCCAATAAGGAAATAGGAGCCAATTTTTCCTATCATTGTTCATTCTTCACATTTTAATATAGATTTATATTTCCCTGTAGTTATAATGCTCACGTAAAAAGAATCAGAGAGCTATAATTATTTTCATTGTCTCAAACATGATCTGCACTTTTAAGAAGATTCTTAGAAATATGTATCATAGGCCTCCCACCCACTCCCAAGCATAGCTTTATTACTCAACCATCTGCATAGTTCCCTTGACAAAGAGCATGTCACTTTCATACTTAATAGCTGAGTAGGATTGATATGATACCAAACAAATGCCTTTCTGTTCAAGAGAATCTATACTTGAGAAAACATGTTTCCCCCAGGAAGCCTCCATTTATCCACCAGGATGAATCATGAAGATGGGTGACAAAGGCAATTCCCCAAAGAGAGGATTTGCTCACGTGCTTTGATTGGTTGGGCTTTCGGCTCTGAAAAGTACACCTGCAAATTAAGCATGTGAATTATCTTCTCAATGTCTTCTCAGTTTTGTTCCTTTCAGTGGGAGAAGAGTAAGGCAGTGTTTAGACCCAAAGCACTTTCCAAATGGAACACGCAAGTTGGATCTAAACATTTACTAAGACATGCTCTGAGTCCAGTCATATTATTTCAAACAGAAACATCATTTGGCCAGACAGAGCCGATTCCAACATTCACTGTGGCTACAAAAGGATTCTGTTTTGGCCAGCAAAGACTTCCAAAAAAACATTGCTAGCCATCCATGGAAAAGGAGTGAGTGCCCCCTGGTGAAAATGTGGGAAATGTTTCCATATGTTATTTTTGGCTGGCAAGAAGGTGCAGATGTCTTCACAATAAAAATATACTCACTAGGAGTGCTCGTCTCCTTGAGAAGAGTTGGCACAGTTTGGAGCACTGGATCCACAGTGTGGCAAAGACACACAAAGAGGGGAAGACTGTCAAAGCCATCACCAAGACACAGCTAAGGGGCAGGCACCCAAGTTACTAAAGCTGGGGATCATGGGTGACTTTTGTTGCATTTTCTCCTACCCCTGTTAGAAGGTCTCTTTTTCCGCCCCTCTCCAAACCCATTCTCCACTCATTTCCACGCTGCTGTGTCCTGGAAGCTGATCTTTAGAGATTCTGTAAACCTATGTCCTTGTTCTGTGGTTTCTAGTTGGATTCAACCAAGGGAAGTCACCACCAGATGATCAAAGGTGGGAGGAGAGAGACACTGGACCTCCCTCTTTGCCAGTACAGGTTGGGAGGGATTATGTCCCTCAACCTATATCTCAGCTCTCTAATGTACCTTTCCCACTCCAGGGTCTGGTGAACTTTCCCTTCCAAAGTCCCTTCAGGCTTACAGTTGCTCTTTCCTGTCTCTGGCTTGGGGCACTTCACCTTTCTTTATTGTGTTCCCTTAATCCTGCCCACACATTTGTATAAAGTCCATACGGTAAACATATCCTCTTAGCCCTTGTGAGCATATCATCGTCACTTATCCTCATATCCTCTGACACAGTACTTTGCATTTGTTTCCAATTTTCCACAATAGGCTTCCATCCCAATGCAACTGCAGGGACACTGAAGGTTATTGGTTGTCCCCATTACACCGGTTCTGACCACTTGGATTGGGGTAAGGTCAGAAGAATCAGAAGGTGGGTCCTTTGTTTTCAGGGTCTTACCCACCATCCTATTCTCCGGGGGTTTAATTAAGACAATTGCCACTCTCTCTGGAGAAGGAAATGGCAACCCACTCCAGTATTCTTGCCTGGAGAATCCCAGGGATGGGGGAGCCTAGTGGGCTGCCGTCTGTGGGGTCGCACAGAGTTGGACACGACTGAAGCGACTTAGCAGCAGCAGCAGCCACTCTCTCTTTCCAACTGCTGGCTTCCACTGCTTCTCTACATTTTGAACAGGAAAAAGAAAGACTGTTCACATTCAGCCTTCCCCTATCTCACTAGGAGGGAAGGAGAACACGGTGTGCTCTCAGGAGGGATCTAGACAATTAAGCAAACAGTGGACGGGTTCTGTGGATCTGGAGTTGGCAAGACTGGGCACTCTGCAAACAGCAGGAACAAAAGGGCAGCATGTCGAGTTAGCTTCCAGGGTATCCAGCCCAGAGTTTTTTAAACAAAAGAAAACAGGCATGGTTGGACCCTGCTAGTTAGACCTGTGCTCCAAAGATCCATACTTCCTTTGTTAGTCTGCTATAAAACAGTCATCCAAGATCTTGCCTAAATATACTTTATTGATGCTGTGAATGGCAATGATAAGGACAGGAGTATGGACTTTGATGCTAAACCTGGAGTCAACTCCCAGATCCACTCCCATCTTCAGTTCAGTTCAGTTCAGTCGCTCAGTTGTGTCCGATTCTTTGTGACCCCATGAATCACAGCACGCCAGGCCTCCCTGTCCATCACCAACTTCCGGAGTTTACTCAAACTCATGTCCATCAAGTCGGTGATGCCATCCAGCCATCTCATCCTCTGTCATCCCCTTCTCCGCCTGCCCCCAATCCCTCCCAGCATCAGAGTCTTTTTCAATAAGTCAACTCTTCGCATGAGGCAGCCAAAGTACCTGAGTTTCAGCTTTAGCAACAGTCCTTCCAAAGAACACCCAGGACTGATCTCCTTTAGAATGGACTGGTGTATCTCCTTGCAGTCCAAGGGAGAAGACTCAAGAGTCTTCTCCAACACCACAGTTCAAAAGCATCAATTCTTTGGCACTCAACTTTCTTCACAGTCCAACTCTCACATCCATATATGACCTCTGGAAAAACCATAGCCTTGACTAGACAGAACTTGGTTGGCAAAGTAATGTCTCTGCTTTTGAATATGCTGTCTAGGTTGATCATAACTTTCCTTCCAAGGAGTAAGCATCTTTTAATTTCATGGCTGCAGTCACCATCTGTAGTGATTTTGGAGCCCAGAAAAATAAAGTCTGACACTGTTTCCACTATTTCCCCATCTATTTCCCATGAAGTGATGGGACCAGATGCCATGATCTTAGTTTTCTGAATGTTGAGCTTTAAGCCAACTTTTTCACTCTCCTCTTTCACTTTAACAAGAGGCTTTTTAGTTCCTCTTCACTTTCTGCCATAAGAGTCGTGTCATCTGCATATCTGACATTATTGATATTTCTCCCAGTAATCTTGATTCCAGCTTGTGCTTCCTCCAGCCCAGCATTTCTCATGATGTACTCTGCATATAATTAAATAAGCAGGGTGACAATATACAGCCTTGATGTACTCCTTTTCCTATTTGGAACCATGTTGTTCCATGTCCAGTTCTAAGAGTTGCTTTCTGACCTGCATACAGATTTCCCAAGAGGCAGGTCAGGTGGTCTGGTATTCCTATCTCTTTCAGAATTTTCCACAGTTCTGATCCACACAGTCAAAGGCTTTGGCATAGTGAATAAAGCAGAAATAGATGTTTATCTGGAACTCTCTTGCTTTTTCGATAATCCAGCGAATGTTGGCAATTTGATCTCTGGTTCCTCTGCCTTTTCTAAAACCAGCTTGAACATCTGGAAGCTCACGGTTCATGTATTGCTGAAGCCTGGCTTGGAGAATTTTGAGCATTACTTTACTAGCATGTGAGATGAGTGCAATTGTGCTGTAGTTTGAGCATTCTTTGGTATTGCCTTTCTTTGGGATTGGAATGAAAACTGACCTTTTCCAGTCCTGTGGCCTGGAGTTTTCCAAATTTGGAAATTGGAAACTGCTGAGTTTTCCAAATTTGCTGGCATACTGAGTGCAGCACTTTCACAGCATCATCTTTCAGGATTTGAAAGAGCTCCCCTGGGATTCCATCACCTCCACTAGCTTTGTTCGTAGTGATGCTTTCTAAGGTCCACTTGACTTCACATTCCAGGATGTCTGGATCTAGGTTAGTGATCACACCATCATGATTATCTGGGTCATGAAGATCTTTTTTGTATAGTTCTTCTGTGTATTCTTGCCATCTCTTCTTAATATCTTCTGCTTCTGTTAGGTCCATACCATTTCTGTCCTTTATCGAGCCCATCTTTGCATGAAATGTTCCCTTGGTATCTCTAATTTTCCTGAAGAGATCTCTAGTCTTTCCCATTCTATTGTTTTCCTCTTTTTCTTTGCACTGATCGCTGAGGAAGGCTTTCTTATCTCTTCTTGCTATTCTTTGGAACTCTGCATTCAGATGCTTATATCTTTCCTTTTCTCCTTTGCTTTTCATTTCTCTTCTTTTCACAGCTATTTGTAAGGCCTCCTCAGACAGCCATTTTGCTTTTATGCATTTCTTTTTCTTGGAGATGGTCTTAATCCCTGTCTCCTGTACAATGTCACAAACCTCCGTCCATAGTTCATCAGGCACTCTGTCTATCAGATCTAGCCCCATAAATGTATTTCTCACTTTCAGTGTATAATCATAAGGGATTTGATTTAGGTCATACCTGAATGATCTAGTGGTTTTCCCTACTTTCTTCAATTTAAGTCTGAATTTGGCAATAAGGAGTTCATGATCTGAGCCACAGTCAGCTCTCGGTCTTGTTTTTGCTGACTGTATAGAGCTTCTCCATCTTTGACTGCAAAAAATATAATTAATCTGATTTTGGTATTGACCATCTGGTGATGTCCATGTGTTGAATCTTCTCTTGTGTTGTTGGAAGAGGGTGTTTGCTATGACCAGTGCTTCCTCTTGGCAAAACTCTATTTGCCTTTGCCCTGCTTCATTCCATACTCCAAGGCCAAATTTGCCTGTTACTCCAGATGTTTCTTGACTTCCTACTTTTGCATTCCAGTCTCCTATAATGAAAAAGACATCTTACTGTGTGATAAAGGACAAATTTTACTTACTTTACGTCTGAGACTAACTGTCCTCAACCATTAAATGAAATGACAATACTTTTAGAATTGGGTGGCATTAAGGGTAAATGGCCCTGGAGAAGGGAGTGGCAACCCATTCTAGTATTCTTGCCTGAAGAATCCCAAGGACAGAGGAGCCTGGCAGTCTATACTCATGGGGTCACAAAGAATCAGACACGACTGAACAACTAACACATACAAGGGTTAATGGGGCTTCCCAGGTAGCTCAGTGGGTAAAGAACCTGCCTGCAATGCAGGAGATGCTGGAGACATGGGTTCAATTCCTGGGTCAGGAAAATCCCCTGGAGGAGGGCACAGCAACCCATTCCAGTATTCTTGCATGGAGAATCCCATGATCAGAGGAGCCTGGTGGGCTACAGTCCATAAGTCACAAAGAGTTGGACACGACTAAAGTGACTGAGCATTACACAGCACAGCATAAGGGTAAACGAGGGCTTAGCAGGTAGCGCTAGTGGTAAAGAACCCGTCTGCCAATGCAGGAGACATAAGAGACATGAGTTCAATCCCTGGGTCAGGAAGATCTCCTAGGGGAGGACATGGTGATCTACTCCAATATTCTTGCTTGGAGAATCCCCTGAACAGAGGAGTCTGAGGGGCTGCAGTCCATGGGGTCTCAAAAAGTCAGACACAACTGAATTGACTTAGCACGCACACAGGGGTAAATGAAATCATGGGGTCAAAGTACACCATCCCAGACACAGAGCCAGAACTCCAGGACGGGATTTTGCTTCCTCCCTTTTACTTCCCAAAGTATTGTAGGGTTCTATATCCTCACTAAAATTCAACGATTAGATCATCATAAAGAAAACTGCTTAGAGCTAACATTAGATGGCATTGTTCTGCACCAAGAAAATTTCTCCTTGCTTCCTTTCACATCTGCTCAGGATTGACATCCTAGGAATCATAAAATGAATGAAAAGAGTTAAATATTGAAGGCTTATTATACAACAGGCACAACACTAAGACTTTTAAAAATGTTATGCTTATCAAAAATATAAATGCACGTATTTAAGGTGTTAAAATAATTAACGATAATATACTGTATGATGCAGGGAACCCTACTCAATGTATTGTGGTGACATAAATAGGAAGGAAATCCAAAAGAGAAGGGATATATGTATATGTAGAGCTGATTCACTTTCTGTACAATAGAAACTAACACAACAACATTGTAAAGCAACTATACTCCAATTAAAATTTTTTTAATTAAAAAAAAAACACAGAATTTTAAAAATAGATCCTGTGGATCCCCTCTGCCTCTCCTCCTTTGGATGGGACAGATAAACAAAAATTGTTTAAACATTGCTTATCAAAAACATCCTTATGGGACTTCCCTGGTGGTCCAGTGGTTAAGACTTCGCCTTTCAATGCAGGGAGTGTGGGTTCAGTACCTGGTCAGGGAACCAAGATCCCACATGACTCATGGCCAAAAAATAAAAACATGAAGCAGAAGCAATATTGTGACAAATTCAATAAAGACTTTTTAAAAGGTCCATGTCAAAAAAAAAATGTAAAAATCCTTATTCTACACTCATACTTGATTTCACCACGTATAGAATTCCAAGTGGGAGTAAATGTTTTCAAATTCTGAAAGCATTTCTCCATCATCTTCCAACACCCATTGTGGCTGTTGAGAAGTGTGAAACCATTCCGATTCCTGGTCCTTTTCCGTGTGGCTACTTTCCCCTCTCCCTCTTTTCTGAGATCTGTGGACCTGGTGTCAATCATTTTCCATCCAGTGTGCTGATATCTCAGTGGCCCTCCCTATCTGGGAATTCGCCCTTCATTTCTGAGAAATGTTCAGTTGTCTGTCCCTCCGTGTTCTCTTTTTGGAACCCCATCATTCAGATCTTACACTTTCTGGGCTGGTCCTCTCCATCATTTCATCTGTTTACTCAGCTTTCCAGGATATATTCTTCACTTCCTCTTTCCCCTGGCTTAATCCTCAGTCTCTTCTATGGAATGTCTCGTTTCTGTTCTCACTTGGAATTACTGAGAGTTCTATTTTATTTTCTAAATGTTCCTTTTTAAAGCATCCTGTTCTTGCTTTATGCATACAATGATAAAAGGATTTTTTTTTCTTAATTTCTTTTCCCTGCATGGGCTCCATTTTTTCCCAGATTGTTTTGTTGTTATTGATTTTTTTGTTGCTCATTTTTATTTCTATCTTTCAATGTTTAAGCTTTCTCTTATGTCTGGTAGTCCAGTGATCTGTGTATTTGAGAGTACGGAGATCGGAATTCTCCGACAGTCTAATGATTAGGACTCCAAGTTTTCACTGGGGTTCACTTCCTGGTGGGAGAACTAAGGTACCCAAGCCATGCACTGTGTCGGAAAAAAAAAAAAAAAGGAGTGCGGAGAGAAACACAATTATAAGCTCTGATTGAAAGATACTGACCATGAACTTGACTCGGTGATCTTGCTGGACCATTCCCTTGAAAAATATCCACAAAGTAGATCAAATTCTCTAGATAAGACTGACCACCTCCTAGGAAGGAAAAAAGCCAGAATGTCACTTCTGGAAACTGAGTGAAGGAAGAGTGGGAGGCCTTAGCAGCCAGAATGCATTGGCTCACTCAAATGCCTTGTTCACTTAAAAAGGGGACTCTGATGCCCTGTTTTACTCCACCCGTGAGCCTAAGGCTTGGTGTCTGTGGCTTAAATCAGATTGATTTTTAGCGTTCCACACTACAGACTTGCGATTCCATTTTCTGAAGTGTGCTAAGTTGCACACTATCCTATTTATCTATTAACAGCCTCTAAAAACTTATTGCTCTGTCTCCTCTCCCATTCATGTATTCAGAGCAAAACACCTTATTTAGGGCTTCCCTGGTGGCTTAGTGGTTAAGAATCCGTCTGCCAATGCAGGGAATATGGGTTCAATCTGTGCTCCGGGAAGATCCCACATGCCAGAGGGCACCGAAGCCTATGTGCCACCAACTACTGAGCCTGTGCTCTAGAGCCTGCATGCTGTAACTACTGAAGCCTGCTTGCCTAGAGCCTGGGCTCTGCAACAGGAGAAGCCATGGCAATGAGAAGCTCGTGACAAGTAGCCCGCACTCGCCACAACTAGAGAAAGCCCGCATGCATCAACAAAGACCCAGCACAACCATAAATAAATGAATGAATAAATAAATCTTTAAAAAAAAAACATCTTATTTACTGGTGTTTCTGGAGAGAATGAAAGCAAATGAGTAAAATCCACGGATTCCAAACATTTTCTTTACTCAGATGTTCCAAGAAGCACTTTACGTACATTGCTTGATTTTCTCCTCACAATCCCCCTCTAAGCAAAGTACAATTATTATCCCCATTTCACAGAGGTGGAAACCAAAACTCAGAGGGATTAATTTACCCAAGGACACACAACCAATACAAGCCATAACTAGGATTTAAAATTTGCTCTGCCTCCAGACCCGCATTTGCTGTTGTCCCTGCTGTGTATGTGTGTGTGTGTGTTGTTTATGTTTTGGTTTTTTGGCTGAGAGACATGTGAGATCTTAGTTCCCAGACCTGGAGAAGTCCTAACCACTGGACTGCAGCCTCATTTTCATCCACGCCGGGCTCCTTTGTCCACAGGATTTCCCAGGCCAGAATACTGGAATGAGTTGCCACTTCCTCCTCCAAGGGACCTTCCTGACCCAGGAATCAAACCTTCATCTCCTGCATTTCCTGCATTGGCAGGCACATTCTTTACCATTGAGCCCCCTGGGAAGTTGTACAGCAATCATGTAGATCTAAAAAGAAAAATACATGGTTGTGACTCTGGACCCTAATCTAAAGTCCCCTATGGTGAGCTTCCCTTGTGGCTCAGCTTGTAAAGAATCCACCTGCAATGCAGGAGACCTGGGTTTGATCCCTGGGTTGGAAAGACTCCCCTGGAGAAGGGAAAGGCTACCCACTCCAGTATTCTGACCTGGAGAATTCCATGGACTGTATAGTCTGCTGCTAAGTCACTTCAGTCGTGTCCGACTCCATGCGACCCCATAGACGGCAGCCCACCAGGCTCCCCCGTCCCTGGGATTCTCCAGGCAAGAACACTGGAGTGGGTTGCCATTTCCTTCTCCAATGCATGAAAGTGAAAAGTGAAAGTGAAGTCGCTCAGTCGTGTCCGACCTCAGCAACCCCATGGACTGTAGCCTTCCAGGCTCCTCCGTCCATGGGATTTTCCAGGCAAGAGTACTGGAGTGGGGTGCCATTTCCTTCTCCACTGTATAGTCTATTGGGTTCCAAAGAGTCAGACATGACTGAGTGACTTTCACACTCACACACTCACATGGTGAACAGACATTATAACAAAACTTGACTAAATTTGAATTAAAATGCATTACACAAATATTTGTACTCTGACATCTTGGGTTTAGTTAAACAATTGTTTGAAAGTTTGGATTCCAACTGGCATCTTATTGGATTGTAATATACTGAGTAACATTCTAAATAAAATGCTGTTGAGTGAACAAAGAAGACTGAAATATGAGCTTCAGTGAATATTTTGATCAAAGTCAATAATTTCATCAGAGGTACTTCAGCTGGTAAAATAAGGTAGTCTAATATTCAAACTTTTTATAATGTGAGCGTACAAAATTAAATTTTCTCTCTCAGCTCCTGATCATTGCTTTTCATCAACTGTTTGAGGAAGTAAGAGAGATTCATAATGCTTTCTTCCATGAGGAGGAATCTGCTTTAGCATAAGACTCCTGGCCTGTCTCTGACCCATCACCCATGCCAGATGAGAGCAAGTGAAGAGAAGAAACTGAAAATGCATAGTTCCCTCCCTTCCTCTCTCTTTCCTTTTCATAGGCTGATTGTCCACCAGAAGCATCTCCCCGCCCCCCTTATTCTAAGGTCCAGGGCTGCCTGTAACTAGTGTGTATGGATTCATCAGTGTTCCCACCAGAAAGAGATTTATTACAAGGAACTGGCTCATGAAATTGTGAGAGTTAGCTAGTATGCTAAGTCACTTCAGTTATGTCTGATTCTTGGCGACCCCATGGACTATAGCCCATCAGGCTCCTCTGTCCATGGGATTTCCCAGGCAAGAATACTAGAGTGGGTTGCCATTTCCTTCTCCAGAGGATCTTCCCTACCCAGGGATTGAACCCACATCTCTGATGCTTCCTGCATTGACAGATGGGTTCATTAGCACCATTAGCACCATAAGGAGCATAAGGAGTGCCTGGGCATGCTGGAAACTCTGGTGCAGAAGCGGATGCTGTCATCCACAGGCTTAATCGGTCCTTCCTCAAGGAAACCTATTTTGCTCTTAAAGACTTTCAACTGATTAGTTCAGACCCACACAGATTATCCAGGATAATCTCCTTTACATAAAGTGCACTGATTACAGATGTTGATCACATCTGCAAAATACCTTCACAGCAACACCTAGACTGGTGTTTGACTGCCAAGGGGATACATAAAACTGACTATGACAATAGTAAGTTCACTGTTGACCCAGGCCTAAGTCACATTCTCAGATACCAGGTTTCCTTCACACATAGTTCAAGACGTAGTTATTTGAATAAATGTATGAATGAATTATTTTCTCTATCTGCTTACCCTTCTCAATATTTTTGGAACTCAGGATGCAAGAATGGTTACAATCCATTGTAGCCTCTCAAATTCATCCCACCCTTCCCCCACTTCCCAGGCTGAGTCCAGTAGGTTTGAGGAGCAACCGTAGCCAAGAAAGGAGGTCAACAGCAGAGAAGAAATGCCCCAGGGGGCAGAGTGGTCCCCATGGCATTGCCTGCAGCCCAAAACATTGTGGGAGTACCCAATTTAGGGCTTTGAGCAAATCCAAAGCAAGTTTCCCTCAACCTCAGATTGGAACAGGAAAGCAATTCAGTGTTTCTCATGATCCCCAATGGGATGCAGAAGTAGCTGGTGAAGATTAAAGCTAGAAAACTTGGCTTCCAGAAGTGAAGGACAACGCAGAAGCTTGGATCAAGGACCCAGACCACATGGCCCCATCTCAGCAAATGCCAGCAGGGTGACTTGCAGGCCCAGGAGACTCAATATCCGTCTTCTACAAAACTGTAACAGGAGTTAAAGAAACTAGGTATAGCCCAGGAGAATCACGCAGAGTCGAGTGGAATGGACCCTGAATTATTTTTTGTACCATCTTCCACCATCCCTCTCAGGATGGACGTTCAATAAGCAAATTATGTTGGATTATGGAAAAATAGCTTTACATGTCCCACATATCAGAATTTGTGGACAGATATTCATGTCTAGCTACACAAAGAGACTGAGACTGATGCTGAGGACTGCAAGCACTTTAATCTCAAAGCCTACCTCCTTTCCTTCCTTCCTTTCTTTCCCTCTTTTTCTGTTTCTTTCCTTCTTCCTCTCTTACTTTTTCTGTGAAATAGACACTTTTAGATCTTTCATCATTTTGTGTTGCTGTTGTTTAGTCACTAAGTCACATCTGATGGTGGGTTCCCATGGACTGCAGCCTGCCAGGCTTCTCTGTCCATGGGATTCTTCAGGTAAGAACACTGGAGTAGGTTGCCATTTCCTTCTCCAGGGGATCTTCCCAACCCAGGGGTCAAACCCACATCTATTGCACTTGCAGGCGAAGTCTTTACCGCTGAGCCTCCAGGGAAGCCCTTCATCATTTTACAGCTAAAAGTGTGACCTGAAGTGTCTAGAATCTTCTCAAGAACAGAAGAGACAATAATGTCTGTTATTGGAACAGAAAAAAAAATGCTATTACCACCAAAAAACTGTGCAATTATATGACAGGATAGGCATGTTAACTAACCTTATAGTGTTCATCACTTTGTGATGTAAGTGTGCCTCAAATCCTCACGTTGTACACCTTAAACTTACTCAATGTTATATGTCAGTTATATCTCAATAAAGCTGGAAAAAATGAAATGAATCAATGAGTTCAACAAACTATAGCCTTGTCTCATGTGCACCTCCCCATCTATATGTAATACTTCCATAAAAGTTCAAAATATGTACCTATAGATTATCTACTGGGTTGGAGTTGCTGAAAGTGGAACATACCTTTCATGGCAATGCAGGTATATGTGCTTATGTATGGATTCAGACTCTCTGAAAAGGAATTCCCCAAGTGTAGCTTTAAATTATTTTATTGAGTACTGTTAGTTCTCAGTTCTGGCAAAAGTGGCCTTAAAATTTAGATTATAATTTTCCTGGGGTTGAGCGACTAAATATGAGGCCTAACCAAAAATAAAGATAGTCTTTCTATCTGTGAATGTCGTCAACAATATCTCTGACAAATAATTAAAGTTTTGCTCACTCAGTAGCCATTTATTAGGTATTTACTATATCTAGAGTTCCATTCCAGTCCCAGGGGATACAGTAGTGAGGAAGATGGGCACTCTGGCTGCTCTCAGGGAATGTATGTTCTGGTGTTGTTCAGTCTCTAAGTCATTTCCAACTTTGTGCAACCCCATGGACTGCAGCATGCCAGGCTTACCTGTCCTTCACTATCTCCCAGAGTTTGCTCAAATTCATGTCCATTGAGTCCGTGATGCCATCCAACTGTCTCATTCTCCGTTGCCCCTTTCTCCTCCTACCCTCAATTTTCCCCAGCATCACGGTCTTTTCCAATGAGTTGGCTCTTTGCATCATGTGGCCAAATTATTGGAGCTTCAGTATCAGTCTTTCCAATGAATATTCAGGACAGATTTCCTTTAGGAGTGACTGGTTTGATCTCCTTGCAGTCCAAGGGACTCTCAAGAGTCTTCTCCAACACCACAGTTCAAAAGCATCAATTCTTGGGCACTCAGCCTTTTTTATGGTCCAGCTATCATGTTCATACATGACTGCTGGAAAATTGGTTAGACAGATTGGTTAGACAGATCATTGTTGGAAAAGTCTACCCCCAATAACTTTTTTTTTTCTTTAATAGAAAATTATTTAATTAGTATACATGTGTTCCCCATCCTGAACCCTCCTCCCTCCTCCCTCCCCACACCATCCCTCTGGGTCGTCCCAGTGCACCAGCCCCATATAACTTTAATTATTAAAAATGGCTTTCAAATCCAAGTGTCCATTGACAGATGAATGGATAAAGAATATGTGGTATATATACACAATGAAATGTTCAGTTCAGTCGCTCAGTCATGTCCCACTCTTTGCGACCCCATGAATCGCAGCACGCCAGGCCTCCCTGTCCATCACCAACTCCCAGAGTTCACTCAAACTCATGTCCATCGAGTTGGTGATGCCATCCAGCCATCTCATCCTCTGTCGTCCCCTTCTCCTCTTGCCCCCAATCCCTCCCAGCATCAGAGTCTTTTCCAATGAGTCAACTCTTCGCATGAGGTGGCCAAAGTACTGGAGTTTCAGCTTTAGCATCATTCCTTCCAAAGAAATCCCAGGGCTGATCTCCTTCAGAATGGACTGGTTGGATCTCCTTGCAGTCCAAGGGACGCTCAAGAGTCTTCTCCAACACCACAGTTCAAAAGCATCAATTCTTCGGTGCTCAGCCTTCTTCACAGTCCAACTCTCACATCCATACATGACCACTGGAAAAACCATAGCCTTGACTAGATGGACCTTTGTTGGCAAAGTAATGTCTCTGCTTTTGAATATGCTATCTAGATTGGTCATAACTTTCCTTCCAAGGAGCAAGCGTCATTTAATTTCATGGCTGCAGTCACCATCTACAGTGATTTTGGAGCCCCCAAAAATAAAGTCTGACACTGTTTCCACTGTTTCCCCATCTATTTCCCATGAAGTGATGGGACCAGATGCCATGATCTTAGTTTTCTGAATGTAGAGCTTTAAGCCAACTTTTTCACTCTCCTCTTACTCAGTCATAAAAAAAGAATTAAATAATGCCATTTGCAGCAACATGAATGGACCTAGAGATTATCATACTAAGTGAAGTAAGTCAGTCGGAGAAAGATAAATATATGATTTTGCTTATTTTGTGGAATCTTTTTTTTTAAGTTGGTACAAATGAACTTATTTACAAAGCAGAGTCAGACTCAAACAGACATAGAGAACAAACTTACTGCTACCAAAAGGAAAGGGGGGTGGGTATAAATTAGGAACTTGGAATTAAAATATACACACTAATCAACAGGACCTACTGTGTAGCACAGGGAATTACATTCAATGTCTTTTAATAACCTATAATGGAAGAGAATGTAAGAAAAAGAAAAATATATATATATAACATGTATATACAACTGAATCACTTTTCTGTACACATGAAACTAACACCACACTGTAAATCAACTATATTTCAATAATTTTTTTTTTAAAGAGATGGCTTCCAAAGTCTCTATCCCCATGGAATTCACCCAATGTCACCTACAAAGGAGCAGAACAGACTTCCAGGTCTCCTGAGCCTCCTTTTCTCTGGACTCAGCAGTCTTGGTCCCTTTCCCCTTAATCACGTTTGATACCATTTCATTTACCCCACTTTCCAGCCATCCTCTGGGGACAAGCTCCAGATTGGCAAGATACTGATTAAAGTCCTAGACTCAGAACCAGACACTAATACAATATTCTAGGTGAGACTTGACCTAGAGCAAGGTTTCTCCACCTTACACAACTGACATCTGGGAGAGGATAATTTTTCGTGTTGGGGCTGTCCTGTGCATGGTATAACGTGGAGCAGCATCCCTCATTTCTAGCTGTGACAACTAAAGATGTCTTCAGACCTTGCCAATGTCCCCTGGCCGACAAAATGGCACCGAGTTAAAAACCACTGACCTAGAAACGGCACAATGGCCCGGGTTTCTGTCTGGACTCTCTACATCTACCCGTAAGCCTCCAAATTGTCGACTTTACATGGACTTCTCAGGCAATAACTACAAGTTTTATCTTGCTTGCCCTAAACTACATCACCCAAAATAATTATGTACACACATAAAATAAAGTGGAATAAAAAGACAACTGCCCAGAAAAATACAAAAGTGGTGCCGCGACCCCAAAGAAGACACTCTCTCTCTCTTTGCTCCAATAAAATAAAGTTAGTCGTTTTATTTTTACATCCATGTTTCTTTCAGGAGAGAACTGTCAGAGTAGAATTAAACAGGCAAGATTTGAGGCTCGGTGACCAGATGAAAGAGACCCCAGGTCCACAAACAAAGTAGGCGTAAGTTTAATTTCCCCCCAACCCCACCCCCCACCCCATTATGCCGGGGAGGCGTTGACGGAAGTTTATGGCAACGATAGAGCTCCAGCAGACTGTCAGATTCTTAGCACCCTGAAGAGTTGTCCAAGTCAAAATCAAAAATCTGTTCTCCATCGTATGCTTAATAAACAGAACTTATCCTTGACTGAATGAATAACAGTCTGGTGTGTACAAAGCAGATTAGGTGGACAGTACACTTTTACCCTAGAACTGAAGGAGAATCTCAATCAGGCTGAATTTAGCTTAGCTGGTACACTTTTGAAATGGGCGATAGACTGGATCCTGGTTACTTTGTAAGCCATAGAAGTTCAAGTTTGTGACTAATGTTAGTTTAACATTTCTCTTTCGGGACAGACTAGAATTCTCTTTCTGGAATGAGATCAGCTTGCCACCAAATCACACTTTGGGAATAGGCAGTGTAAACCCTTAGTGGGGTTAGAAGGTAACCCTTAGAAGGTAAACAAAGTGATCTATTCTCTTTTTTTCTTCTTTTTCCTGTCTGTAACAAATGCACTTTGAGTGAGCCTTCTTAAGAGTTGTGGGGAGGGTGGGCAGAGACAGTAGACACATTATTTTGTGTTTGGTGTGCATAACTGGAGGAATTCCTTCAGGCTTGGGGTAGGAAGCAGGCAGTGAAAGGCCAATGGTTGATTCCTTTGTGTGGTTTTTATTGTGCATGACTAAATGTATTAGACATGTTGGATCACAGAGAATATGCATCTGTGAATCACGGCCCTGTTGAATTTGTATGTGTTTTGCCTGCTAATATCAGCTGCCCGTTCCAGCTACAAAAGGCCTCCCTATTAACATGATATCTGAATTACCTTAATAAAATTAGAGTCAGAACGTGCTATGTGAGTCTTCTGCAAGAAACAAAGATCTTTCCCAATGCCTTATATATATATATATATATATATATATATATATATACACTGATTTTCTGTGATTCATGTTTTCTTCAAAATAAGAAAAGATGAGGGATGATGTGGAAGTAGGCAGCCATTGCACAGACTAGGGAATGATGGACATAATAGGTTTTAGAAACAATTCTTTATAGCCTCCAACAAACTCCAAGTAAATGCACATTTTTTAATGTAATCTTTCCAACAAAAAAACCATTAAACCTCTACTATGTGAACGGAGTTTGGCTTAGCTAGATCATGTTCCATTTAGTCGATGGAAAACTACTGATTCAAAGGACAGACACTTCTGTAAATAGATGGGTGTGTTTTTATTCTTTTGTGGATGGAGAAGTAATAAAGTATTGCACCGGGCTCCTACCAGACACCAGGGGGAGAAAGCTGAATGTCCTAAGGTTTTCATCAGCTTTATTGTCATTCCTTGGAAGAAGAAAAATGAGATTTACTTAATCGCAGAAGTATGACAAATTTCTTTCTTTGAATCTCAGAATGTTTTCCAGTGAAGATTTTCAATTGAAAGAGATTATTATTTAGGGGGAAATCCTTGACAACGTCTTTGCTCCCTGTTTTAAAATCCCTCACCAAGAAGATTACTGCTAGCTTTATTGCAGTGTCACAAAGCCAGGTGCTTTGTGTGTAAAACAAAGGTAGCGAGGTGTTTGGAAAGAACTCTGGACCAAGAGTAAGGGGTCTGTGTTCCTGGCCCTCCCTCTACTGTATGACCTTAAATAAGTCACTGTCTTTCTCTATGTCTTGGTTTCCCTGCTTGCACAAAAGGAGGGCTTTGAGCTAGATTATCTTTAAGGCCCCAGCAGCTCAAAGAAACCTCAAGATTAACTGTGTTCCTGCCTGCCAGCCAGATATCACTCTGAACAAACGCTTTCACTCTGCGTAATGTCTGTTTCCCCAGACACATCATGGAAGATATTTTCTACCTGAAGTTACAATCTCACCACTTACCTACCCCAATATCATTTAAGGGCTCCTCCTTCTGCTTTGAAGTTCAAAGAAAGAGAAGACTCTGCTTAATGAGAATGGCCCCTTTGAAATGTTCCCTCTGCAGCTGCAAGCTGGCGGATCCTGCACTGTACAAAGGCAAGAAGGCTATTGTGATGCAGATGTGCTCCAAGCTGCGTCGGCAGCAAGAACATTTCCATGGGTCTTTACTGTATTTCTTCTATTATTCATAGAACACAATGTAAATGAAGCCATAAATTTCACCCCCCCACACACTAGATGTAGAAAGAAGATAATGGAAATTGTGAATTATGAATGAATCACTGTTATTGTAATTCCTTAAGGATTCTGATGGAGATGATTAAATTCTCGCAAAGACACCGATTCGAAACTTTTATGCCGAGTACTTAGTCATGCTGCTTGGAATTTCACAAGGAATGGCGTAGAGATGATCTTGCTTTTGCATTTACCTGCCAAATCTTCTCATAGATAATCTTCCTAGGCTTGGACCTTATTAAAGATGAAGATTTCATTCCTGCAGGAGGGAAAAGTGTTGCAAAATTACATATATCTTCCCA
Source organism: Bos javanicus (assembly GCF_032452875.1). Taxonomy (NCBI): domain Eukaryota; kingdom Metazoa; phylum Chordata; class Mammalia; order Artiodactyla; family Bovidae; genus Bos; species Bos javanicus. The sequence goes on from NC_083885.1 coordinate 21,589,766, forward strand.
CTAGTCAGACATATTGCTTGGGATCCTAAACACATAACAGGTGAAACCCTTTAACCCTGAGTTCTTGGAATTTATTTTTTCTTTTAGAAAACAAAATAATTAGGAGTCCCTATCCTTCTTTAAAAACTGATCCAGCAACCTAATAAAGTCAAGGATGCAGATTTTCTTTCCCCTCTTTTAAATTTGTTTTGATAACAGGAATTCTGGTCAGCAATTATTCTCTCAACCCTGGTACACAATTCTTCTCAATAACGACAGTGGACCATGAGATTCAGAAGCCGTTCTGGTTAGGATAATGATAGAAAGTGATTAGAAGTACTTCACTGGGCTGAGACAAAGCCTCTGGAAAATTTCAACCTTAATCCACTTTAGTCTTGTGCCAGGCTTTTAGAAGGTTATAGTCCCCAAAATGAGATTTGAGATGATATTTAACAGTTCAAGTGTCATTCTGGAAGGAGTTCTCTTTTGCAGAACTCCAAAATAGATTTTTGACATTTTTATGCTACCGAATATGTATGAATTGATAAAGATATAGGCACATGCAAGCTTCTGTTCAGTAGTTGCTTTCAAGTCTCAAACACAAAATAGTTTAAAATTTAGAATATATGTGATTACGCAGGGTGTAAAAGGTACCATTGGAGAGTCTTCATAAAAGTTTCTACTATTCACCAAAATGTAGTAGATGCAAAATGAACTAGGAGTTCTTAGGCAGCCAAGAACCCTTCCCTGATCCTCAATATCCTTATTTGCAAAATGAAAAATTTGGATTAGATGATGTCTAAGGTATTTTCCAGCTTTAACTTTCTCACTTCTTGAATAGAAAGCAAATTCAGTTCAGTTCAGTTCAGTTCAGTCACTCAGTCATGTCCAACTCTTTGCAACCCCATGAGTTGCAGCCAGGCTTCCCTGTCCATCACCAACTCCCGGAGTTCACCCAAACCCATGTCCATCAAGTCGGTGATGCCATCCAGCCATCTCATCCTCTGCCATCCCCTTCTCCTCCTGCCCCCAATCCCTCCCAGCATCAGAGTCTTTTCCAATGAGTCAACTCAATTGAGATGCAAATATTCTTACTTTACTGGGCCTAGGCTAGAAGATATATAAAAAGCTAGGACTCTAACCTCTATCATGAGGCCTTGGGAGTGTCCTGAAAGTCTTGAAAGGGTGTTGTCTATATAGAGCCAAGTTTGAGATCACAAATAAGGTCACTGGAGCTACTAGCCAAGAGGAGTCTTTGTCAGTTGCCAGAGGTGTGGTCAAGGCTTCCCTGGTAGCTTAGGGGTAGAGAACACTCCTGCCAACGCAGGAGACATGGATTCATACCTGGGTTGGGAAGAACTGGAGAAGGAAATGACAACCCACTCCAGTATTCTTGTCTGGAGAATCCCATGGACAGAGGAACCTAGTGGGCTACAGTCCATGGGCTGGCAAAAGAGTCAGACATGACTTAACAACTGAACAACAACAATTTTGTGTGAAGTCCCTGGCACATATTGGATTTTACATGTGTGTGTGTGTGTGTGCTTGTGTGCTTAGTTGCTCAGTCATGCCCGACTCTGCAACCCCATTCACTTATATACACATATACATGTGTGTGGGGGTATATGTATGTATATAGATATAACTCCAATATTCTTGCCTGGAGAATTCCATGGACAGAGGAGCCTGGTGGGCTACATTCCTTGGGGTCACAAAGAGTCAGACATGACTGAGCAACTAACACACACACACACATACATTATATATATATATATATATATACACACACACACATACATTATATATATATATATATATATATACACACACACCTGAAAAACTGAATCACTTTGCTGTACACCTGAGAAATTGTAAATGAACTACACTTCAATTTTTAAAAAAAACAAAAGATTAAAATTAACATTTGTGAGGAATTTAATGATAAAAAATTAACAAGTTAAAATTATTTACTGATGCACTAATTTCACGTTTAAAGAACTGACCTTATAGCAATGATGAAACAGAAGAAGAAAAGTCAGTCACAGGGTGAAAAGCAATGTATCATTGTGATGAGCAGTATGGCCTCTAGGAATTCCAGAGCAAGGTTGCCTGTTCTGCCATGGCTCAGTTCAGTTCAGTCACTCAGTTGCGTCCAACTCTTTGAAACCCCATGGACCACAGCACACCAGGTCTCCCTGTCCATCACCAACTCCTGGAGTTTACCCAAACTCATGTCCATTGAGTCAGTGATGCCATCCAACCATCTAATACTCTGTCATCCCCTTCTGCTCCTGCCTTCAATCTTTCCCAGCATCAGGGTCTTTTCAAATGAGTCAACTCTTCATATCAGGTGGCCAAAGTATTGGAGTTTCAGCTTTAGTATCAGTCCTTCCAATGAACACCCAGGACTGATCTCCTTTAGGATGGACTGGTTGGGTCTCCTTGCAGTCCAAGGGACTCTCAAGAGTCTTCTCCAACACCACAGTTTCAAAAGCATCAATTTTCCAGCACTCACATTTCTTTATAGTCCAAATCTCACATCCATACATGACTACTGGAAAAACCATAGCCTTGACTAGATAGACCTTTGTTGACAAAGTAATGTCTCTGCTTTTTAATATGCTGTCTAGGTTGGTCATAGTTTTCCTGCCAAGGAGTAAGTGTCTTTTAGTTTCATGGCTGCAATCACCATTTGCAGTGATTTTGGAGCTTAAAAAAATGAACTCAGCCACTGTTTCCACTGTTTCCCCATCTATTTGCCATGAAGTGATAGGACCGGGTACCATGATCTTAGTTTTCTGAATGTTGAGCTTTAAGCCAACTTTTTCACTCTCCTCTTTCACTTTCATCAGGAGGCTTTTTAGTTCCTCTTCACTTTCTGCCATAAGGGTGGTGTCATTTGCATATCTGAGGTTATTGATATTTCTCCTGACAACCTTGATTCCAGCTTGTGTTTCTTCCAGCCCAGCGTTTCTCATAATGTACTCTGCATATAAGTTAAATAAGCAGGGTGACAATATACAGTCTTGACGTACTCCTTTTCCTATTTGGAACCAGTCTGTTGTTCCATGTCCAGTTCTAACTGGTGCTTCCTGACCTGCATACAGGTTTCTCAAGAGGCAGGTCAGGTGGTCTGGTAGTACCATCTCTTTCAGAATTTTCCAGTTTATTGTGATCCGCACAGTCAAAGGCTTTGGCATAATCAATAAAGCAGAAATAGATGTTTTTCTTGGAGAAGGCGATGGCACCCCACTCCAGTACTCTTGCCTGGAAAATCCCATGGACGGAGGAGCCTGGTAGGCTGCAGTCCATGAGGTCGCGAGGAGTTGGACACAACTGAGCGACTTCATTTTCACTTTTCACTTTCATGCATTGGAGAAGGAAATGGCAACCCACTCCAGTGTTTTTGCCTGGAGAATCCCAGGGACGGGGAAGCCTGGTGGGCTGCCATCTGTGGGGTCGCACAGAGTCGGACACGACTGAAACGACTTAGCAGCAGCAGCAGCAGATGTTTTTCTGGAACTCTATTGCTTTTTCCATGATCCAATGTATGTTAGCGATTTGATCTCTGGTTCCTCTGCTTTTTCTAAATCCAGCTTGAACGTCTGGAAGTTCAGAGTACACGTATTGCTGAAGCCTGGCTTGGAGAATTTTGAGCATTGCTTTACTAGCATATGAGATGCAATTGTGCAGTAGTTTGAGCATTCTTTGGCATTGCCTTTCTTTGGGATTGGAATGAAAACTGACCTTTTCCAGTCCTATCGCCACTGCTGAGTTTTGCGGACATATTGAGTGCAGCACTTTCACGGCATCATCTTTCAGGATTTGAAATAGCTCAACTGGAATTCCATCACCTCGACTAGTTTTGTTCATAGTGATGCTTCCTAAGGCCAGCTTGACTTCACATTCCAGGATGTCTGGCTCTAGGGGAGTGATCACATCATCGTGATTATCTGGATCGTGAAGATATTTTTTGTACCGTTCTTCTGTGTATCTTTGCCACCTCTTCTTGATATCTTCTGCTTCTGTTAGGTCCATAGTCTTTCCCATTCTATTGTTTTCCTCTATTTCTTTGCACTGATCACTGAGGAAGGCTTTCTTGTCTCTCCTTGCTATTTTTTGGAACTCTGCATTCAAATGGGTGTATCTTTTCTTTTTCCTTTGCCTTTCACTTCTCTTCTTTTCACAGCTATTTGTAAGGCCTCCTCAGACAGCCATTTTGCTTTTTTGCATTTCTTTTTCTTGGGGATGGTTTTGATCTCTGTCTCCTGTACAATGTCACAAACCGCCATCCATAGTTCATCAGGCACTCTGTCTATCAAATCTAGCCCCTTAAATCTATTTCTCACTTCTACTGTATAATGGTAAGCGATTTGATTTAGGTCATACCTGAATGTTCTGGTACTTTCTGAATGTTGCACCATCACATGTTCTCTAAGCCCATGATCACTCTTCTAGATTCAGAGCTCTGTTGCCTGTGTCAATAGATGCCTGAGTTTTTCATCACTGAGTCCCAGGATGAAATTTTATTTTTACATATGGAAACAGCCATATCAGGTCAACTCACACAATAGTTATACTTCAGTTCATTTCAGTTGCTCAGTCGTGTCTAACTCTTTGCAGCCCCATGGACTGCAGCACACCAGGCTTCCCTGCCCATCACCAACTCCCAGAGCTTACTCAAACTCATGTCCATTGAGTTTGTGATGCCATCCAACCATTTCATCCTCTGTCATCCCCTTCTCCTCCTGCCTTCAATCTTTCCCCGCATCAGGGTCTTTTCAAATGAGTCAGTTCTTTATATCAGGCAGCCAAAGTATTGCAGCTTCAGCTTCAGCATCAGTACTTCCAATGAATATTCAGGACTGATCTCCTTTAGGATTGACTGGTTGGATATCCTTGCCGTCCAAGGAACTCTCAAGAGTCTTCTCCAACACTACAGTTCAAAAGCATCAATTTTTTGGTGCTTAGCTTTCTTTATGGTCCAACTCTTACATCCATACATGACTACTGGAAAAACCATAGCTTTGACTAGATGGAGCTTTGTTGGCAAAGTAATGCCTCTGCTTTTTAATATGTTGTCTAGGATCATCATAGATTTTCTTCCAAGGAGCAAGCATCTTTTAATTTTATGGCTACAGACACCATTGCAGTGATTTTGGAGCCCCCAAAATAAAATCTGTCACTGTTTTCATTGTTTCCCCATCTATTTGCCATGAAGTGATAGGACCAGATGCCATGATCTTTGTTTTTTGAATGTTGAGTTTTAAGCCAACTTTTTCACTCAACTCTTTCACTTTCATCAAGAGGCTCTTCAGTTCCTTTTTACCTTCTGCCATAAGGGTGGTGTCATCTGCATATCTGAGGTTATTGATATTTCTCCCGACAATCTTGATTCCAGCTTGTGCTTCATCCAGCCCAGCGTTTCTCATGATGTACTCTGCATATAAGTTAAATAAGCAGGGTGACAATATACAGCCTTGATGTACTCCTTTCCCAATTTGGAACCAGTCTGCTGTTCCATGTCCAGTTCTGTTGCTTCTTGACCTGCATACAGATTTCCCCAGAGGCAGGTCAGGTGGTCTGGTAGTCCTATCTCTTGAAGAATTTTCCACAGTTTGTTATGATCCACACAGTCAAAGGCTTTGGTGTAGTCAGTAAAGCAGAAGTAGATGTTTTTCTGGAACTCTCTAGCTTTTTCTATCATCCAGTGGAAGCGGATGTTGGCAATTTGATCTCTGGTTCCTTTGCCTTTTCTAAATCCAGCTTGAACATCTTCCAGTTCTTGTTCACGTACTATTGAAGACTTAGTGGAGAATTTTGAGAGTTACTTTACTGGCCTCTGAGATCAGTGCAATTGTGCGGTAGTTTGAACATTCTTTGACTGTATTTAATAATATATAGTATTATTATATATTATATAATAAATATATGGTTATATTTATTATCTATAGTTAATGCATATGGTTAACATAAATATATGGTTATATTTATAATAGATATATGGTTATATTTCTAATAGATATATGATTATATTTAATGAATATCAAAAAAGACAAATCAATTATTTCTCATCAGGCATATAATACTTCTCACTCAGGAGTATTAGCATCACAGATACAGCCCATATTCATTCTTCTTCTATTTCAATACAATAACACTAGGAGACAAATGCCAATGATTCATCCCTTAAAACATAACAGGTAGGGGACTTCCCTGGTGGCCCAGTGGCTAAGACTCTGTAATCCCAATACAGGGGACCTGGGTTTGATCCCTAGTCAAAGAACTAGATCCCATATGCCACAGCTAATAGTTTACACGTGGCAATTAAAAAAAAATAAAACAGGTCCCGCATGCTGCAAGACTTCGAGTGTCACAACTAACACCCAATACAGCCAAACAAATAAAGTAATTAATAAAATTCACCTTGATGAGGTTTATTTTAAAAAAGAAAGCTATACTTGATCTTAGCCAAAAGGCCAAGAAATGATGAATCTAGAGTCTATTATACAGATGGAAGTAAGTCAGAAAGATAAAAACAAATATCATACATTAACACATATATATGGAATCTAGAAAGATGGTACTAGCTTCAGGACAGCAACGGCAATGCAGACATAGAGAACAGAGTTGTGAACACATTCGGGGAAGGAGACAGTGGGACTAATAGAGAAAGTAACATTGAAACATGCACATTACCATATGTAAAATAGATAGCCAGTGGGAATTTGCTGTATGACACAGGAGTGCTAAGCCAGTGCTCTGTGACTACATAGAGCGATGGGTGGGAGGTGGGAGGAAGGTTCAAGAGGGAAGGAACATATGTATGTCTATGGCTGATTCACACTGATGTATGGCAGAAACCAACACAATCTTGCAAGGCAGTTATCCTCAAATTAAAAATAGATACATTTTTTTAAAAAGCTAGGTAGAAATCCTTTTGTGCCCTCATTGCTCACTCATGGTGTTAGGTCATACTTCCATAGCAACTGCTGTTTCTCTTATCATTGCTTGATTCACACTTGTAATTACCTGCCCAAATTCTGTCTTTCCCTGTGATGTTAAGCTCTGACTTCGCAGGGATTGTGTCAGTGTGATTCACCATTCCATGCTTAGTTCCATAGTGCCTGGCACACAGCTAGCATTTCATAAATATCTATGGAATGAAAAAGTGAATGAATAAATAAAGCCAACTCATAGGACTGCCTTCAAGCACCCTGGAGAGAGATACTCCTCTCTGGAAAGACAGACTCTCACAAAGAAGGAAGTGTAAAAGATTTTGTGGGCCTCAAAATGATCTGCCTGCTGGCCTGCTGTGATTACCAAATTTTCTGCACAGATTCACCTCTCCGGATTCACACACATCATCCCCAAGTAGCTCCTGTTAAGTAGTTCTTACTTAAGTGGCATATTTAGGCCATATCAGAAGAGAAAGTAGTTGACAAGAATGAACTGAACATTCTGAGGTTACAGGAGCATATGGGATTTAGGCTTGGGAATAACTACTTCAATTAAAATGATTCTTTCCAAGTACAATTTGCAAAATGTAATTTTTATGTCTGACTCTCCCCGAAAATCTTTCACCTTTTTATGACATTTCCATAATTACTTTTGGAGAGAAAAGTTTCTTTTTCTAAAAGCTATGGGTTTCTGAAATATCAATGATTCCTTCCTCAGTCCCACAGTTCCTCAATTAAGATAAAGCAAAGGTTCAGTTTATACAGAAGCCTGGATGGGCCCATCGGTGGTTTATGAACCACATAAGGTATTAAAAAAAGGAAGGGACAAGAAAGAGGTTCCCAAGTATTGACTGCCCCTCAAAATGATCTCAGACTTTTTTGTATATTTCCAAGTCTCTTCTTTGTTGTTGTTATTGTTCAATTGCTAAGTCATGTCCGACTCTCTGTAACACCACGGACTGCAGCACACCAGGCTCCCCTGTTGTCCACTGTCTCTGGTAGTTTGCTCAGATTCATGTCCATTGAGAGAGTGATGCCATCCAACCATCTCACCCTCTGCCACCCCCTTCTCCTCCTGCCCTCAATCTTTCCCAGCATCAGGGTCTTTTCCAATGAGTCAACTCTTCGCATCAGGTGGCCAAAGTATTGGAGCTTCAGCATCAGTCCTTCCAATGAATATTCAGGGTTGATTTCCTTTAGGATTCTCCCTAGAGATTTCAAATCATAGGTCTGGGATGGAACTCAGGCATCTGCATCATAACAGCCCCCACGTGATGTCATAGGTCAGACATTTAGAGTCCCACTAAACTCCTTTCAAGCTTTGACATTCTAAGCATCTCAGTCTTTTCATCAGCCAAGGAGCACCCTTCCCAGCAGCCCCTGCTTCATAAGGGGACCATCAAAGGGCAAGAGCTCTGCCCCTACAGTGTTCTGATTGGTGGTTCTCACCAGTGAGAACAGCAGCCACTGTTTACTGAGTCTCTACTTAGCCAGGCTCTCAACACATGGCAAGGGAGCGAAGGGCTTATCCAACATGACCTTAATTCCTGCAGCAACTCTCTCAAGTAGGTCTAATAGCCTCCCTTTCACAAATGAGGCAATCAAATGTTTCGGGAGGCTGAGAAGATTGTCAAAGATTCTTGATTTTGAAGTGATGGAAGTAGGATTGGAACTCAAAGCTGTCTAATTCTACAAGTAGGTTGAACCACTGCACTAGCCCATCTGTCATGACAAAGGTCAAAGGCTTCCCATGTAGACAGAGGGACTGGAGACAGGGCTTCACTGGTGGCTCAGAGGGTAAAGAATCTGTCTGCAATGCAAGAGACTCAGGTTCGACCCCTGAGTCGGGCAGATCCCCTGGAGAAGAGAATGGCTACTCACTCCAGTATTCTTGCCTAGAGAATTCCATTCCAGGACAGAAGAGCCTGTGGGCTACAATCCATGTATATGTATATACCACATTTTCTTTATCCATTCATTTGCTGATGGACATTTAGGTTGCTTTCATGTCTTAGCTATTATAAATAGTACTTCAATGAACATTGGGGTGCATGTATCTTTTCGAATCAGAGTTTTCATCTTTTCCAGACACGCTCTAAGGATATACACTAGGTCATATGGTAACTTTATTTTTAGTTTTTTCAGGAACCTCCATACTGCTCTTCCAAGTAAACTTTCTAATGTACAATGGATTTCGATTTTTTCCCACTGTAAAAAGTCAGACATGACTGAGCACAGGAGACAAAGAGTGTGGCATTCCCCACTCATGTGCAAAGAGACTCTAATAGAGCCAGTTCTCTACAGCTTTGAAGAGGAGAGACAAAACAATAACAAACTCTGTAAAATTACATTCTGCCTGAATCTGCATGTTTGCCAAATTCTACAAGGCCAAGATCTACGGAAATATTTTGTTTAACTGTCAAAGAGGTAGGTAAAGAACAAACAAGAATAAAATGATTTGCTCAACACCCAGTGCTATAATGAACTTACAAACGCTGTGCAGGCTGTACATGTAAATATCTACTGCCAAGGCTTTGGGCAAGCGTGTAGCTGACGTTTTCATTCTGGATTCTTAAATAAATACTCCATAATTATTATTTACATATTATTTAAATGTAAATAATTTCATATGGTTAGCGTTTTAAGAGATTGAGGTATTTGTGAAATATCTACCCATTTCTTAAAAACTGCCATATTAAGAGAGGCCAGATGCATGCATAAATCAGCCAACAATGATGGGACACTAAGAGATAAATGTCTATGGGTCACCTCAAGTTACCAACAGGGAAATTCTATCAATCTAATGGACTTGATAAAGGACAGAAACGGTATGGACCTAACAGAAGCAGAAGATATTAAGAAGAGGTGGCAAGAATACACAGAAGAACTGTACAAAAAAGATCTTCATGGCCCAGATAATCACGATGGTGTGATCACTCACTTAGAGCCAGACATCCTGGAATGTGAAGTCAAGTGGGCCTTAGAAAGCATCACTATGAACAAAGCTAGTGGAGGTGATGGAATTCCAGTTGAGCTATTTCAAATCCTGAAAGATGATGCTGTGAAAGTGCTGCACTCAATATGCCAGCAAATTTGGAAAACTCAGCAGTGGCCACAGGACTGGAAAAGGTCAGTTTTCATTCCAATCCCAAAGAAAGGCAAGGCCAAAGAATGCTCAAACTATCACACAATTGCACTCATCTCACATGCTAGTAAAGTAATTCTCAAAATTCTCCAAGCCAGGCTTCAGCATTATGTGAAGCGTGAACTTCCTGATGCTCAAGCTGGTTTTAGAAAAGGCAGAGGAACCAGAGATCAAATTGCCAACATCTGCTGGATCATGGAAAAAGCAAGAGACTTCCAGAAAAACATCTATTTCTGCTTTATTGACTATGCCAAAGCCTTTGACTGTGTAGATCACAATAAACTGTGGAAAATTCTGAAAGAGATGGGAATAACAAACCACCTGACCTGCCTCTTGAGAAACCTGTATGCAGATCAAGAAACAACAGTTAGAACTGGACATGGAACAACAGACTGGTTCCAAATAGGAAAGGGAGCATGTCAAGGCTGTATATTATCACCCTGCTTATTTAACTTATATGCAGAGTACATCATGAGAAACGCTGGGCTGGATGAAGCACAAGCTGGAATCAAGATTGCCAGGAGAAATATCAATCACCTCAGATATGCAGATGACACCACCCTTATGGCAGAAAGTGAAGAGGAACTCAAAAGCCTCTTGATGAAAGTGAAAGTGGAGAGTGAAAAAGTTGGCTTAAAGCTCAACATTCAGAAAACGAAGATCATGGCATCTGGTCCCATCACTTCATGGCAAATAGATGGGGAAACAGTGGAAACAGTGTCAGACTTTATTTTTGGGGGCTCCAAAATCACTGCAGATGGTGACTGCAGTCATTAAACTAAAAGACGCTTACTCCTTGGAAGGAAAGTTATGACCAATCTAGATAGCATATAGAAAAGAAGAGACATTACTTTGCCAACAAAGGTCCGTCTAGTCAAGGCTATGGTTTTTCCTGTGGTCATGTATGGATGTGAGAGTTGGACTGTGAAGAAGGCTGAGCGCCGAAGAATTGATGCTTCTGAACTGTGGTGTTAGAGAAGACTCTTGAGAGTCCCTTGGACTGCAAGGAGATCCAACCAGTCCATTCTGAAGGAGATCAGCCCTGGGATTTCTTTGGAAAGAATGGTGCTAAAGCTGAAACTCCAGTACTTTGGCCACCTCATGCGAAGAGCTGACTCATTGGAAAAGACTCTGATGCTGGGAGGGATTGGGGGCAAGAGGAGAAGGGGACGACAGAGGATGAGATGGCTGGATGGCATCACCGACTCGATGGACGTGAGTCTGAGTGAACTCTGGGAGTTGGTGATGGACAGGGAGGCCTGGCATGCTACGATTCATGGGCTCGCGAAGAGTCAGACACGACTGAGCGCCTGAACTGAACTGAACTGAACTGAACCATGGTACATCCAGATCATGTTATTCATGCTAAGAGAAACTGATCTACTCCTATGTCCACGGTGCCTTATTCTCACTGGACCCTCCTCTAATAGGCCAAGCTCCTTCCTGCCTGGGGGCCTTTGCCCATGCTATTCCCTGCAGCTGGAACGATCTCCCTAGAGAATTCTGCAGGTTTGCCTGATCTACCTTTCAGATGTCTGCTCAAATCATTCTTCTGATGACTCCACCGACTCCAGCTTAGTAGGTCCCTCTGTTACATACCCTCTAAGCCCCTGGACCTGTCTCTTAGTAGCCCTTATCACAATTGAAAGAGTAACTTCTGTAATTAGTTCATGTCTGTCTCCTCTACAAAACTCTAAGCTCCCTGAGAGCAGAACCAATTGTGTATCTATCAAGACCAGCTATATATTCTTAAAAGCCAGGCAAAATGAAAACATTGGCCTTTTTGTTTCAAAATTACTAAAAATTTCAAGACAGCATCAATAGAACATTAAACCAAGCATGGGACCTTATAAGCATATAGCCTTGGGCAATGGAATAAGTCTCACACCCATAAAACTGGCTCTGGTCTTTAGGTTTCCCACTGCATACATGCTCCATAGCAGGTGTCCAACAAATATTTGTGTGTCTAGAAGTAGATAAAGTGCAGAAATTCTCTGACATTCTCTTCTTCCTTGGTCCATCTATCTCCCATCCCTTCAAGTCAAGAAACACGATTCCTGCTACAGTCACTCCTTTGCAACCAGCTTTGCACAGCTTCTTTTAAAGGTTAGAAACTTTCCCAGCAGTCTCATCTGGAGCCCCTAAGATTGAGATTTCTCAGAAGCTGCAGCTGAGAAATGTATTTTTATGTTTCCTTAAAGGAGGCTCCAGTGCATCCTTCAGTGAACTGTTCTTGAAGAGGAGGGAAAAATCAATGCTTTCAGATAGCATTACGTTGCCCTGAATAATCCTGAAGCTGCCCATGACTTACTGGAGAGGGTATAATTGAAGTGAGGATAAACTGCACACCATTTCAAAGTCTACTAAATTGAAACCGTTCTTTTTGTTGACACATGCTTGGGAAGCTATAGATAATGTGATTTAAAATAAATACACTGGCCCAGTATACTTATATAATTGAAATAAATATGGGATCACCCATAGAGTCCACAGGCAGTTGGGTACATTAACCCCTTGTGTACTGGGTGAGAAGCCACCTGCATGAGCAGGAAGACGTGGCCCTGAGTATGAAGAGGGCACGCAGTCTCAGATGAGATGGACACTTTCAAATGTTGAGTTTTCAGAGCGTTTCTGTAGAAAAAGCCTGCCAGATAATGAATCCTTTCTTGATTCTCCCACCATGCAATTCTGTTGAGTCAATATTAAGGACTCCTGAAGTCCAAGGGCTACAGTTGCAGTAGATTTTAAAAAGAAAGAGAGAGAGAGAGAGCAAAGAATTCGTTTTCCTTCCTCTGAAGGCTCCCAGGGAACAATAAAGAGCAAAACTCCAAAACTGCACCAAAATGGTTTCACCATGGCTCTTTTGAGCAATCTGAATGTGCAATTTCTTAGTCAGAATGTACCTGAACACCCAAAGGGGTATGTATCTAACAGCTAAGTTTCCATCAGAGACACAGAGCCACCATGAGAGAAAAGACAGATTTGTTATAGGATTTAGGCCATCAGTGATCCAGGAGCCAGTTAGTCATCGGTGAAGGTCTGTGCCCTGTGTCTAGTCCTGAAGTTAGCAGGGTTAGACATTGCAAAAGGAAGATAATCATGACATGAGGGTGAACAAGGCCAAAACGGACCAGAAGAACATTCTGGAATCACAAGGAGTCATGGGAATAGGTGTCTAGCTCTCATGGGCACCCACATTGGTCTCTCACCACTTCCAAGCCTACTAGCATCATTGATACAGGTGACCTGCTGGAGAGCCCTACACGAGCCTGATGGAGAATTCAGAGAAGCTGAGAGAGGAGCTGCCAGGAGCAGGAGGAGGCATTGCTCCCCATGCCCCCACCCCCGCCCTGTATGCTGGTCCATGGCCACATTGTGATCATCGGACCAGAGACCTCCAATGTGAGCTGCAGCAGAATCTGAGCCTCCCACCACCCTCCATAGAAACAAGGTGGTGGCAGCATCTCCGCCTTTCAAACCTTACCCGGGCTTCTCTCATAGCCAGTTCTGGATTAACCAGATCCACACAAGGAAAGGAATTTGGAAAAATTCAAGGAAAAGAGTTCTGGGAAATGTAGCTTCAACTTAGGTAATGTGATACAAATCCCTGGGGGACAACAATCAGCAGACCCAAACGCATGTCTGAGATCCTTTGAACAATCTTTGAATGTGTAACTTTCCAGTTAGAATGCACCCTAACCCCCCAAGGGAGTGCGACTGCAATTGGATACAGTTCTAGGTTTGGGTAAAACTGGGGTGTGCGTATAGCAGTGGTCTCAGCTGGGCATCATTTTTTCCCCAAGGGGTATTTGGTGACTCTGAACATATTTTTGGATGTCACAGCTAGGAGTGTGTTATGGGCATCTAGTAAATACAGATCAGAGATGCCACTGAACATCCCACAATGCACAGTATAGTCACCCACAGCAAAGAAATGTGCAGACCAAAATCTCCCAAGAGCTGGAGCCAACCAACAAGCCCAGATATGATCTCTTAGCGTCCTCGAAGCTTCCAAGAAAAGCAGCAAAAGATATTATATATCATTTTAAAACTCCATACTTCCAACTAGAAGTAAGAGCATCATACTGATAAAAGAAATGAGGTAGATCAATCTGTATTGATTACTATGTATCCGTATGGTTACTTTTTTCCGTATGTGAAAAAAGCAAATCATACAACAAATAAAATGCATGGTACAATGCCTTTTTGTCAATGGGAAACACACAGATTTCAATTTATTTTCTCCCAGAAACAAATCCTGAGAGGTTTCAAGTTCAAGTTGTTTATTTGGGAGAGGATCCCAGGAAACACAGGGAAGTGGGTGTATACAATGGAATACTACTCAACCATAAAAAGAGAATGAAATTTTGTCATTTGCAGTAACATAGATGCACTTGGAGAGTATTGGCTGAGGAATAAGTCAGACAGAGAAAGAGAAATAATATATGATATCACTTACCCATGGAATACCTAAAAAATACAACAAACTAGTGAATATAACAAAAAAAGAAGCAGACTCACAGATACGGAGAACAAACTAGTGATTACCAGTGGGGAGAGGGAAGAGGGAGGGGTAAGATAAATGTAGGGGATTGAGAGGAACCAACTACTATGTATAAAATAAGCTACAAGGATATGTTGTACAACAATATAATAAAATAAAATAAATAGAGTTAAGTCAAGAAAAAATGGGGACCAGGGAGGCCCCCTAAGCTGGGATGTTCAGGAAAGAAGGTAACATTTGAACTGAGACCTGGACAATCATGATCCTGCCGTAGTCGCTATGGAAAGAGAGTTTCCAGCAGCGGGAAGAGTAAATGGAAAGACCCCAAGCCAGAAAACCAGGTTGGTTCATTGGGGGTGGGGCTGCATCTTAGCCATCAAGAGAGAGTGTGGTAAAAGACGCAGCTGGAGGGACTTCCCTGGCGGTCCGGCGGTTAAAACTCTGCACTTCCACTACAGGGGGCACAGATTCAATCCCTGGTCAGGGACATAAGATCCCCCATGCCACACCATGCAGCCAAAAAAAAAATGTGCCTGGAGAAGTAGGTGGGCACTAGTTGGCATAGAACCTTATTATGTGCTTCTACATTTCATGAGTTTGAGTTTCACTCCCATGAAAGTTACAAGTTAAGTCGCTCAGTCATATCCGACTCTTCGGGACCCATGGACTCCTAGCCCACCAGGCTCCTCCGTCCATGGGATTCTCCAAGCAAGAGTACTGGAGTGGGTTGCCATTTCCTTCTCCAGGGGATCTTCCTGACCCAGGGATTGAACCCACGTCTCCCGCATTAGAGGCAGACGCTTTAACCTCTGAGCCACCAGGGTTTTAAAGCAGGAGATTGGGCTGACATGGGAGGATTATAAAGGGCTGACACAGGGAGGATTTAATTCAAATCCTCATAGGGAGATTGATTCAAATGAATTGATATTTTTACAAATCACTTCTAGAGACTATGTCAAAAATGAAGGTAGGAGGGTGGGAGTTGGTGGGGGGCAAGAGTGGAAGCAGGGAGACCCATTACAGATGGAGGAAGGGAACTCTCTCAAGGTCAACCAGCAAGACAGGAGCACTGCTGAATGGGTTCATGTCCCTCCTTCTAGGCAACGGTGTCTTGCTCTAAGCAGAAAGAGCACACCACCAGGAGCCTTCATCTGCAGCAAATATCCAGCCTCTCCCTGGTGTCACACAGCGTCTGGGCTGCCAACAAACACTCATTGTTGGATTTTTAAATGTTTCATTAAATGCATCAGAGAGAAAAAAAAAGACTCATTTTATTCGAAGCAGCATTTATAGTCACTTTACAGCTGGTGACTGCTAATTGTCATCTGTTAGGTTGGGCATCAGAATGTGTCATCAGAAAGTCTGTCCATCTGTCCTGGGCTGTATCAGCCTTCCTTATGCTTCCCGTCCACAACCTGCTTTCTTACCACTCTCTCCAGAGCCAGCTCCCATGTCTCTTGGTGCTCAAGCCAGTCCTGCCTGGGAGGAGAAGACAAATTCTTATTCATGCAGTTCCATTGGCTGGAGAAGTGGAAACAGCCATGTGAATGTAAATAAGAATTTGAATATGTGCACCCAGTGTGAGTCAGTCTCCCATGACGGTGTCAGCCCAATGCCTCAAATCCTTTTCCTACAGAGGTTGTTAGGAAGAAATAGTTATATAAATAAAGAAATAGACACATAAACACTCACCCTCCCCAGCTTCATCATCATCCCTAAAGTGAGAATATTAAATATACAGGGGAAAAAATGGAGAAAGATATACATCAAAGTGTTAACAGTGTCTATCTCTGAGTGAGAAGATTTTTTTTTCCTTCTTCTAGTTTGTGTTTGGTAACATTCCTATAGGAAATATGTGTCATTTGTGATAAGAAACAAAAACAATTTAAGATTTTTTTTTTTCCACTTCCTCCAGGGAGGCAGAATTTTGTTCTTTTCCTGTCTTCCCTTGCATCCTGAAAGCCTCCATTGCTCATCCGATGAGCCTGGTGCTGTTAGGAAAACTCAAAGTCAACAGCGAGCAGCGCAAGGCGTGGGCCGGAGCCTGCCGGCTGGGGTCTGCACTCCTGGATATTTTTAATGAAGATAAGAAGTACCTTATAAGTAGATAAGAAGTCTTGCCTGCCCCAAAGGGCTGTGAAAGGAAGAAATGACAGATGAAATGACATCTGTGAATACACTTCGAGAACACTGAATCCCAGAAGAAGGTAAAGAATGGTCACTGTGCTTGTTAACCAGCATGAACATCTTAGCTGTTACCCAAGGAATGTCATCACTCACGTTGCTATTTCTTTCCCTATCTCTCCTCCTTTCTTTCTCCCCATCCTTCCTCCCTTTCTCTTTGCCAAGGACTCAGCCAAGAAAAACAGCATCCATGTTTGCTTCCAGGCAGGGAGAACTCCCAGTTAAAATCTCCAGTGGTAGCCGAGGTCTTTGGTTCTTCCCTATCCCTTGTCTGCATCCCTCATCTCTGAGAATTCTGCATCAGGACATGCATACATACGCTTGGAATCTACACCAGTTTCTTCAAACCAAGAAACTTTCATCCCAAATATGCTCTTACACCACCCTCCCACATCCTTCCTTCATTTGTGGGCTCACTGGGCAGTTTTTGAGAATTTTCTCCATGTCACACACTGTGCTGGGTGCTAAGGATCCCAAGGTGATGGGTGGCGTGTTTCCTGGCCTCATGGGACTGACGTTCTGGGAAAGGAGACTAGTACTGATCAGTCACATGTTGACTTAAGCTTATAAATAATAGAAAAATAAGGTATGGGTTACTACAAGAGGGTTTATCAGAGGATTAGGACCTAATCTTGGGGTCTATAAAGGCATCCTTGGAAAGAATGATGACTAAGCTGAGAAATGAAAGGTAAATAGGAATTAACAAATCAAGGGACAGGGAGAGAAGAATGTTCCAAACAGGTAAAACCGCCCAGGAGGCAGGGTTTTTTTAAGTGATACTCATATAACCAAGAAGATGCCAGGGTGCTTTGGCAGGGTTAGGAGAATGAAGAAGTGGACCCAGCGAGCAGAACTTAGAAGCCATGGAATGGTCTTGGTCTTAATCCAGCCACAGTGTGAGGCCATGGGAGGCTTAAAAGCAGGAAGATGACATGTTTAAGTGTGTGTGTGTGTGTGTGTGACCACTCTCACCTTGGTGTGAAGAAATGAATCTGAAAAATGGCATGTGGCAAACTGCCTGTTTTCTCCAAATCCTCCTTCCTTTCTTCCTGGGCATATGTTCACCCAGCTGGAGCCTCCATTTCCCAGCCTTCTTATCAGCCAGGTATGGCCAACTACGTGAGCATTAGCAGAGTAAACAACTTCTAGTCACTTAGTGAATGGCACCCCACTCCAGTACTTTTGCCTGGAAAATCCCTTGAACGGAGGAGCCTGGTAGGCTGCAGTCCATGGGGTCGCTAAGAGTCGGACACGACTGAGCGACTTCACTTTCACTTTTCACTTTCATGCACTGGAGAAGGAAATGGCAACACACTCCAGTGTTCTTGCCTGGAGAATCCCAGGGACGGGGAACCCTGGTGGGCTGCTGTCTATAGGGTCGCACAGAGTCAGACACGACCGAAGCGACTTAGCAGCAGCAGCAGCAGTCACTTAGTGGCTCAGATGGCAAAGAATCTGCCTGCAACTTGTGGGAGACCCAGGTTCTACCCCTGGGAAGGGAATGGCTTCCCATTCCAGTGTTCTTGCCTGGGAAATCCCATGGACAGAGGAGCCTGGCAGAATACAATCCATGGGGTCGCAAAGAGTGGGGCACAACTGAGTGGCTAACACTTTTAGTTGCTTGTTTAACAGGAATGGCTTGCCACAGACTTCCACTCACCTTTTCTGTGGGCTGGACTGTGAATGTGGCAGCGACCCAGCATTGATCATGAGAACAAGAACAGAACCCCAGGAACTGGCAGAGCAACAGGTTGGAAGCTCCCAGGGCCACGTGATCTCAGGGAACAGACCTTTTCCCTCACGCCGGACTGTTATACAAGAGAAAAAAAACTTAGATCTTTGTTCTAACAGACAAACTTGACCCACTGTGTTTTAGAACTTCTGATACAGCAGCTTAGGCTTTATCCTCACCAATATCATGAATATTAGTTAAATTTCTTTGGTCATAAGCAACAGGAATTCACTCAGGTTAACTTAGGCAAAAAAAAAAAAAAGGCAATTTATTAGAAGGTTATGGACTAGGGCCCACAATCAAAGGAAAATCTAAAGAGCCTGGCTGGGAAGCAAAAATTAATGGTTAGTCTCTTGTGGTACTGTCAACTGGATGAATAACTCCAGTTATTTTCAGTCTTTATTACATTCTGCTCAAAACTTAAATTTCTAAGACAGAGAATCTGAATGCCTCGTATAGGTCACATGCTAACCCCTGGGCAGATGAGTGGGTTGGAAGGAGCAAGGAGTATCTCATTTGATCCTCCCACTAGGACTGTACCTAATGGAACTGGATGTTCCCCCAAGCAAAATCACAGTTCTGCAACCAAGAAAATGGGAATGGATGTCCACCCCGAGGATGCAAGAACAAATATCAGGCAACCACTTAGGGGGCTCCTGCAGAGGTCCAGGTGAGCATTGAGTATGTCATGGATGAGGATGGTAGTAGTGATGATATTAACAAAACAAGAGATAAATGTAAGATACAATTAGGAGGCAGAATCAAAAAAAGTTTTTGGTTTATCAATAAACTTTTATTGAATAAGAGACACTGGATAGGACTTAACTTCATAGCTTAGAAAATACTCTGTTCTCGCTCTCAGTGTATAATCTGAAATGAAAATTTTGGGTGACATATTCAAGGTCACACAGAGAGCAGAGGAGGCAAGACTCAAACCCAGTATGACTGATTGCTCAACATTACACAATCTGGCCCAATAAATAAAAGTTATAGAATCAAAAGAACTTAAGTACATGTATTCCTTCAGTGCACTGACAGAATTAAAAACAGACAGTAAAACATACGACCCATCTAAAAACAGAGATCTCTTCCCAGTAGGGAAAATGGGATAGCAGTATTGCAGGTAAGCCTTAAACTGAAAGATGCACACGCCCATCGTAAGATTAATTCCTGATTTGTTTAGCCAAACGTAGAGAGAATTCACAGGTGCAGAATGGCCATATGGACTATAACTGCAACCCCAGTGGGGCTACAGCTTCTGTTATGCTAAAGCCAAGGCTCAGAAAGAACTGAGAAGCTCAACTTTTACTGCTTCACATGAGACTTATAAGTTGTGCATAAACAATTGGTACCCTTGATGGAAAATATGTATGGACATCACAGGCTTTCCACTTCTCAAACCAAAGTTAGGGTTGGTAGGGTAATGTTCTAACACAGTTTAAAAAAGAAAAAAGCAAGGCAGAGCCTCAGGTCTCTGAACCATATTCTTAGCCTAGCTTCCAAGCATCTCAGAAACCCTATCACTCTGAGAAGTGAACTTCACTTCTCAGAGTGATGATGTCAAACCTCCGCTGGTAACCCCTCAGAACTCCCCATTCCCGTGTGGACCAATGGTTTCTACTGCGAACACCGGAACTGTGTCTGAGGGCTTTCTCTAGCTGCAGGAGCATGCTCAGCCCACATGAGGGGCAGGATAGAGAGAAGCCCTCTGTCAGTGAAGAACAGGAGCCTTAGCCCTTTGGTAGACAATGCAGAGGTGGGTACCACACTGTCTTCCAGAGATCCCCAGTAGGATGGAGTGGAAAGCTGTTTATTTCTGCTCCCTGGATTGGCTGTCCTCACTTCCCTGTCTCACTTCCCCTCTTCCCTGCTAATTATCTCCTGGGATCATCTCCCAAATCAATTGCTTGCTCTGGAATCCTTGGGTCAGGATCTGGGAAATGCTTACCTTAACCATTCAATATTACAGCAATTCAAGTCTATGCCCCAACCAGTAATGCTGAAGAAGCTGAACAGTTCTATGAAGACCTACAAGACCTTCTAGAACTAATACCCAAAAAAGATATCTTTTTCATTATTGGGGCTGGAATATAAAAGTAAGAAGTCAAGAAATACCTGGAGTAACAGGTAAATTTGGCCTTGGAGTACAGAATGAAGCAGGACAAAGGCTAACAGAGTTTTGCCAAGAGAACACACTAGTCATAGCAAACACCCTCTTCCAACAACACAAGAGAAGACTCTACACATAGACATAACCCGATGGTCAATACCAAAATCAGATTGATTATATTCTTTGTGGCCAAAGATGGAGAAGCTCTTTACAGTCAGCAAAAAACAAGACCGAGAGCTGACGGTGGCTCAGATCAAGAACTCCTTATTGCCAAATTCAGACTTAAATTGAAGAAAGTAGGGAAAACCACTAGACCATCCAGGTATGACCTAAATCAAATCCCTTATGATTATACAGTAGAAGTGACACAGAGATTCAAAGGATTAGATCTGATAGACAGAGTGCTTGAAGAACTATGCATGGAGGTTCGTGACATTGTACAGGAGGCAGTGATCAAGACCATCCCCAAAAAAAAGAAATGCAAAAAGCCAAAATGGTTGTCTGAAGAGACCTTACAAATAGCTGCAAAAAGAAGAGAGCGAAAAGCAAAGGAGAAAAGGAAGATATATCTGTTTGAATACAGAGTTCCAAAGAATAGCAAGGAGAGGTAAGATAGCCTTCCTCAGTGATCAGTGCAAAGAAATAGAGGAAAAAAATAGAGAGAAAGACTAGAGATCTCTTCAAGAAAATTAGAGATACCAAGGGAACATTTCATGCAAAGATAGGCTCGATAAAGGACAGAAATGGTATGGACCTAACAGAAGCAGAAGATATTAAGAAGAGATGGCAAGAATACACAGAAGAACTGAACAAAAAAGATCTTCATGACCCAGATAATCATGATGCTATGATCACTCACCTAGAGCCAGACATCTTGGACTGTGACATCAAGTGGGCCTTAGGAAGCATCACTACTAACAAAGCTAGTGGAGGTGACGGAATTCCAGTTGAGCTATTTCAAATCCTAAAAGATGATGCTGTGAAAGTGCTGCACTCAATATGCCTACAAATATGGAAAACTCAGCAGTGGCCACAGGACTGGAAAAGGTCAATTTTCATTCCATTCCCAAAGAAAGGCAATGCCAAAAAATGCTCAAACTACTGCACAATTGCACTCATCTCACACACTAGCAAATTCTCCAAGTCAGGCTTCAACAATATGTGAACCGTGAACTTCCTGAGGTTCAAGCTGGTTTTAGAAAAGGCAGAGGAACCAGAGATCAAATTGCCAACATCCACTGGATGATAAAAAAAAAAAAAAAAACAGTTCCAGAAAAACATCTACTTCTGCTTTATTGACTATTCCAAAGCCTTTGACTGTGTGAAACATTCTTCACACACTGTGAAACATTCTTAAGGAGATGGGAATACCAGACCACCTAACTTGCCTCCTGAGAAGTCTATATGCAGGTCAAGAAGCAACAGTTAGAACTGGACATGAAACAACAGACTGGTTCCAAATCAGGAAAGGCATATGTCAAGGCTGTATATTGTCACCTGGCTTATTTAACTTCTATGCAGAGTACATCATGAGAAATGCTGGGCTAGAGGAAGCACAAGCTGGAATCAAGATTGCAGGGAGAAATATCAATAACCTCAGATATGCAGATGACACCACAATTAATGGCAGAAACTGAAGAACTAAAGAGCCTCTTGATGAAAGTGAAAGAGGAGAGTGAAAAAGTTGACTTAAAACTCAACATTCAGAAAACTAAGATCATGGCATCTGTTCCAATCACTTCATGGCTAAGAGATGGAGAAACAATGGAAACAATGACAGACTATTTTGGGGGGCTCCAAAATCACGGCAGATGGTGACTGCAGCCATGAAATTAAAAGATATTTACTCCTTGGAAGAAAAGTTATGACCAACCTAGACAGCATATTAAAAAGCAGAAACATTACTTTGCAAACAAAGGTCCATCTAGTCAAAGCTATGGTTTTTCCAGTGGTCATGTATGGATGTGAGAGTTGGACTATAAAGAAAGCTGAGTGCCAAAGAACTGATGCTTTTGAACTGCAGTGTTGGAGAACACTTTTGAGAGTCCCTTGGACTACAAGGAGATCCAACCAGTCCATCCTAAAGGAGATCAGTCCTGGGTGTTCATTGGAAGGACTGATGTTGAAGCTGAAACTCCAACACTTTGGCCACCTGATGCAAAGAACTAACTCATTTGAAAAGACCCTGGTGGCTAAGATGGTAAAACGTCTGCCTACAATGTGGGAGACCCAGGTTCAATCCCTGGGTCAGGAAGATCTCCTAGAGAAGGAAATGGCAACCCACTCCAGTATTCTTGCCTGGAAAATCCCATGGATGGAGGAACCTGGTAGGCTTACAGTCCATGGCATCGCAAAGAGTTGGACATGACTGAGTGACTTCACTTCTTGATGCTGGGAAAGTTGAAGGCGACAGGAGAAGGGGATGACAGAGGATGAGATGGTTGGATGGCATCACCAACTCAGTGGACATGAGTTTGAGTAGCCCCTGGGAGTTGGTGATGGACAGGGAGGCCTGGCGTGCTACAGTCAGTGGGGTCACAGAGTCGGACATGACTGAGTGACTGAACTGACTGCCTGACTGAAGACACCCTTTAAAATGCATTGATTGGATCACAATATAAAGTTCAACTGTATGCTACACACAAGACATATATCTAAAACAAAATCCCTCAGAAAGATTGGAAGTGAAAGAGTGAGTAAGATGATGTTCCAGGTAAAAACAAACAGATAATGGTCTTGTGTGAGTAAGGCCACAAATCAAACCTCAGCAAATTCTCAGGGTCAAAGAATGGAGCTGTGGACACAGTGCGGGAAGGAGAAGGCAAATGGACAAAGAAGCAGAGACGTACACACGCTCACGCTCCTGGTCACTCAGTCATGTCTGACTCTGCGACACCGTGGACTGCAGCCCACCAGGCTCCTCTGTCCAAGGGATTTCCCAGGCAAGAATACTGAAAAGGATTGCCATTTCTTCTTCCAGGGGTCTTTCTGACCCAGGGATCGAACTCATGTCTCCTGTGTCTCCTGCATTGGTAGGCGGATTCTTTACCACTGAGCCACCTGGGAAGCTCATATATAAAGCTCATATACCCACCTGGGAAGCTACCACATATAAAATAGATAGCCAGTGGGAAATGCTGTATGACTCAGGGAGCTCAAACCAGTGCTCTATGACAACCTAGAGGGGTGGGATGAGCTGGGAGGTGGGAGGGAGGCTCAGGACAGTGGGAACATACGTATATGTCCATGGCTGATTCATGTTGATGTATGGCAGAAGTAAACACAATATGGGAAAGCAATTATCCTCCAATTAAAAACAAGTTTAAAAAACAAAAACAGCCAGGAGCTCTGATGATCTAGAAGGGTGGGATGGAGGAAGGGATGGGAGGCTCAAGAGGGAAGTGATACATGTATGATTACAGATGATTCATGTTGTATGGCAGAGGCCATCACAACATTGTAAAGCAATTTTCCTCCACTTAAAAAACAAATTTAGAAAAAGCGGAAAAGAAAAAAGAAACACCTCCGTGGGAGAAATGGGAAAAGGGAAGTTATTATTTAATGAGTACAGGGAAGATGACAATGCTCTGGAAATTAATGTTGATGGAGGTTGCACAATTGCGTAAATGTACTTAATGGCACAGGCTATATATTTCAAATGTTAAAATGATAAATGTTATGTTTATGTATATTTTACCACAAGGAAAAAAAACTCAGACAGCACACTCTAATTACAAAGAAATAAAGCTAGAAATTAATAAAAATGCACTAAACAATAAACACATTGCCACTGAAAAAGTGGTAAACCTCATCTTAAATAAATTTTGTGCCAAAGAAGAAATCAAAATCAAAATTTTGGACTATGTACAAAGGTGAAGAGACAGTGCATCAGAACCTGTGGAATAAAACAAAAATAATATTCAGGGAAAATCAAAGCTTAAATTATGTATTTTGTTAAATAAGAAAGAATAAAAATAAGCTGCAAAACTTCCAAAAGGTTTTTTTTAATAAATCTAAGGAAATAAAAAATAAGGAATAAGCAGGTTCAAAAGCAGAAATTAGTGACTTAACATGAAAAGTAGTGACTAGGTAATGAATCCAAGAGCTAGATTTTTGAGGGAAAAAATAATAAAATGTATGTACCATTAACTAATCTAATAAAGAAACAAGAAAACAGCAGAGGCACAAAATATAAGTGATGACAGGGAAATAATAAAAGAGATAATTCAAAGAATGATAATAAAGACTTCAATTCCTTGTAAAGTTGAAGACTGAGATGGAATAGATAATTTCCTAGAAAAATATATCACAGCTGACCCAGGAAGAGGTGAGAATATAAATACACTAATTTTTATGCACTTTAATTTATCATAATGTTTTTATATCACAACTGGCACTGCATACAGCTATACTTTCTTAAAATACACTAATTTTAGTAGTAATTCAGAGAGGAATAAAAGAGCTAGCTAGAAGAGAGTTTCAAAAAGAAAAAAAAACAAATCTTCACAGAACTCCCGTGCTACTTCAACTGTTTAGAGTCTTTAGAGTATTTCCAACTTCTTTTTCCAAAGCTAACAAAACTTGGAAACCAAAACCTGACAAAAATAGTATAATAAAAAAAAAATTACAGAGTAAATCTCACTTATGAGTAGTAATACAAAAATCCTGAATAAAATATCAGCACTTAGGATCTGGCAGCACACTAAAAGAATACTATAACAAGAGTTAAAATGCAAAGAAAGTTCAACATTAGGACTCACTAGAGTCACATGTCAAAGGAGAGAAAGGATCTAACCATCTTCAAAGATGATGGGAAAGGTATCAGATTAAAAAAAAACAGTCTTGGTTGAAAAAAAAACTGTATTAAAGCATAAAGAAATAGATACATCTTTAACATAACTTTAAGCATATATATATATATATATATACAGAAATATGTATATGAAATATATGTAAGGAAAAGGCATCACAATGTGTAACAGTGAATTACCAAATCATTCGCATTAAACTCTGGAATAAAGGAAGGTACCTGGACCTCCCTGGTGGTCCAGCGGTTAACAGTCCACCTGCCCTGATCTGGGAAGATTTCACATGCCATTTGGCAACTAAACCCTTGCACCACAGCTGCTGAACCCACACATCTCAGAGCCTTTGCTCTGCAAAAAGAGAAGCCACCACAGTGAGAAGCCTTCGCACCACAACCGAAGAGCAGCCCCGCTCGCCACAACTAGAGAAAGCCCAAACATAGCAAGGAAGACCCAGCACAGTCGTAAATAAATAATGTTTTTAAAGAAAGAAAGGAAGATACCCATCACCGCTACTGCTATTTAACATTCCTCCAGATGCTCTAGCAAGCCACAAAAATGTGATGGTTAAAGTTGGAAATAGGAAGGCAAAATCATGTGCTTGTATACCAATGAAACTCAAGAGAACCAGTTACAAAGCTATGAAAAAAGAGAGAAATCATAAAGTAAGTATTTAAATGTTATATACACATAACAGTAGCTCTCTGTATACAATATCCCAATTAGAACACATAGTGGAAGGGAAAAAATCTCATTTATATTCAAAAAGATAAAATATTAAGGAATAAGTTTAAAAGGTGCAGAATCTATAAAAAGAAAACTTCAGGGCACTACTGAAGGACGTGAAAGAAAACTCGAATGAATGAAAAGACAACTCTGTCCTTGGAAAGAAGATTACGCAGTGTGAAGATGCCACTTCACCCTAAATCAAGCCATAAATTTTATATAATCTCAATAATATAGCAATGGAATATTTCTTAAATGAGTAAAGCTCATTCTAGGGAGCTGTAAAGCTTCAATAATTAAAATAATTTGATCCAGGTGTTTAAAACAGACAGAAAAGAATAGCAAGACTAGAAATGAGTCTAAATACCTGTGGAAATGTATTATGTGCCAAAGCTAGTATTTCAGTCTGTGGAGAAACTAAAATATTTTTAATAAAAGGCATTATGACAACTGGTTAGCTATTTAGTGGGGGAGAAAACCAGATCCTTAATTCACTTCTTATCCCAAAATAAATGTTAAATAAATTAAACATTTAAGCAAACCAAAAAAAGTAAAAACACTAAAAGAAAACACAGGATAATTCAGTTTTTTAAATTTTGTAATAGAAAAGGCCACTTGATATAAAACCCAAAAATTACAAAGAAAATTAATTTTAAAGTTTAAAGTTTGATTTCATAAAATTTTTAAATATCTCTAGAATAAAATGGTCACTGTAAACAAAGTGTAAAAACAAACCAAAAAAAGTGTTTATGACACATGACAAAGAGGTAATTTTGTCCAGGATAAGAGGTTTTTTTTTACAAGTTAAGAAAAATTCAACAACCCAATATATAAATTAACATGAAATATGTGCTATGCTTCGTAGGGTTTTTTTATACTGAACATCTAATAATCAGGGAAATGCAGAGCAAAACCACTATTAGCTATCACCTCACACCAATCAGAAGAGCAATTATCAAAAAGACAACCAAAAAACAAGTGGTGGCAAGGGCGTAGAGAAAAAGTAACCCTCATACTCCGTCAGTGGAAATGTAAATTGGTGCGACCACCGTGGAATGCAGTACGGAAATTCCTCAAGAAATTAAAAAATAAAACTACTGTACAGTCTAACAATCTGACTCCTGAGTATTTATCCAAAGAAAAGGAAAACATTAATTTGAAAAGATATTTGTACCCCTCTGTTCACTGCAGAATTATGTAGGTCACCAAGAATGAAAGCAACCTAAGTGCCCATCAATAGATGAATGGATAAGGAAGATGTGGTATAGATATGCAATGGAATAGTACTCAGCCATAAAAAGAACAACAACAACAAAAAAAGAACATAATCTTGCCATTTGCAACAACATCAACTGACCTAGAGGGTATTATGCTAAAGTCAGATGGAGAAAGACTGTTGGAATGTGATGATTTCGAATAATAGTCTCTGAAATGAAAAGACACTTTGAGACAGAAAAACAGAACAGGCAACTCCATACAGTGCAATTATGAAGTTTATTGTGAATAAACTACCTACATATAGGTAGGATTGGGCAGATGATGAGCCAAAGGTATTCACAGCTGCACTCTACACTGATTTTTAAAAAGGGGATTTAAAGGTGCCACACCTAGGTGGCTCAGAGGTTAAAGCAATGCAGGAGACCTGGGTTGGGAAGATCTCCTGAAGAAGGAAATGGCAACCCACTCCAGTATTCTTGCCTGGAGAATCCCATGGACAGAGGAGCCTTGTGGGCTACAGTCTACGGGGTCGCAAAGAGTCGGACACAACTGAGCGACTTCACTTTCACTTTCACTAAGGGAGAAGGCCGTCTGCACCAATGGGAACCAAAGGTTCCCCCATCCCCCGGCCCCAGCTCTCATGACCATTTTTCCTCAAGGGTCATTAACTATCTGCATCAGCAAAGGACATCCTTCCAGTTTTCATATTAGATGAAGGCAAGAGTAAAGGTTAGTAGGGAACTCATCTGGCTTGGGCACATTCCTCATGAGTTAGGCTAAAGCTCAACTGTGCAGAAAGGGGAAGGAGGGGGACTGCAGGTTGGAGATGACTGAAAGGCGTCAGTGTGGTCTAGCCACACAAAGACAAATACTGTATGATGTCACCTGTATGTGAAATCTAAAAAACAAAGTCAGTAAACAGAAAGAGAGGCATAGATGCAGAGAACAAACAGATGGCTGCCAGAGGGGGTGGGGGAAAGGAGAAAACACAAGCGAGGGAGATTCAGAGGTACAAACTTTCGGTTCTAAAATAAGTGAGTCCTGGGTATGAAATGTACAGTGTGGGGAATACAGTCAATTATGTGATATCTTCGTATAGTGACAGATGGTAACTAGAGTTATCGTGGTGATCATTTTTGAAATGTATAGAAATTTTAAGTCTATGTTGTATAACAGAGACTAACATAAGGTCAATTATAACTCAAAAACAAACAATCTCATAGAAAGAGAGATAAGATTTGTGGTTGTCAGAGGTGGGAGTAGGGACTGGGGGGAGGGAAATTGGATGAAGGTAGTCACAAGGTATGAACTTTCAGTTATAAGATAAATAAGTACAAGGAATGTAATGTACAACATAATACATATAATTAACATTTCTGGAAGATTGAGGGAAGTCGGAGAAGGGGAAGACAGAGGATGAGATGGTTGGATGGCATCACTGACTCAATGGACATGAGTTGAAGCAAACTCTGGGAGATGGTGAAGGACAGGGAAGGGGTCACAGAGTCAGACACGACTTAGCAACTGAACAATGACAATGTTATATATGAAAGTTATTCAGAGTAAATCCTAAGACTTCTCATCACAGGGAAAAAAAAATTTTTCTATCTCTTTAATTTTGTATCTATGTGTGATGACGGATGTCCTCTAAACTTACTGTGGTTTCATCTCATTATGTAAGTAATTCAAATCTTTATGCTATACATCTTAAACTGATACAGTGCCATATGTCAATTATATCTCAAAAAAAAAGAAAAATATGTTGAACATGACTTGTTATTAAAAAATGAAAATTAAACCATTAAAAATATGCCATTATTATAACCTATCAAAATCTGGCAAAAATCAAAATGCCACTACTGATATGGGAAAAACATCTATCCTTGTAGACTATCAGCAGTATGTAAATTGTTAAAACTCCAACACAATCTCCCCATAATTCCCATGTACATAATCTTGATTCAGCAATTGCCTTTCTAGAAACAGATTCAAGAATTTATCGCAGTAGTACTCAAAGATAGCTGCACTCAAAGATACATGTACAAAGATGTCCACTGAAGCATTCTTTCTAATAGCAAAAACTGGGGATAATCTAAATGCCTCTCACTATGGAAATGGCTTGAAAAATAAAGGTATACAAGTAAAAAGTCAGTAGCCTTTCAATAGAATAAGGTATTTCCTGGTGTGCTGATCTAGAGCCATCTTCATGATATACTGATATATCATGATATATACTTATATATATACTTATATATCATACTGATATACATGATATACTTAAAAGGAAAAAAACAAGGTCCAAAACAGCGTGCATTGCACATGCCATCTGTTCGTGAAATGACTCTATCAAGACAGCACATCTCTGGAAGGTGTAACAATCAATTAGCAACAAAAATAAGGGATTCTGGGAGAGAGAGCTTGAATCTGGAGGTCAGGTATGAAGGAAAGACTTATTTTGCACTGTAAATGTTTCTATGATGTGTGAATTTTTTACCATGTGCTCATGTAATTTTAAAAAACTGAACATTTCAAGAAAATGTATAACAAAAGGTGTCTCCCTGAACAATCCAAAAAGAAATTAAGAAAACAATTCCATTTATAATAACTTCAAAAAATAAGAAGAAAACACTTAAGAATTATTATACAGAGTGAAGTAAGCCAGAAAGAAAAACATTAGTATACTAATGCATATATATGGAATTTAGAAAGATGGTAATGATAACCCTGTATGCAAGAGAGCAAAAGAGACACAGATGTACAGAACAGTCTTTTGGACTCTGTGGGAGAGGGAGCGGGTGGGATGATTTGGGAGAATGGCATTGAAACATGTATAATATCATATATGAAACGAATCGCCAGTCCAGGTTCAATGCAGAATACAGGATGCTTGGGGCTGGTGCACTGGGATGACCCAGAGGGATGGGATGGGGAGGGTGGGAGGGGGGTTCGGGATGGGGAACACGTGTACACCTGTGGTGGATTCATGTTGATGTGTGGCAAAACCAATACAATATTGTAAAGTAATTAGCCTCCAATTAAAATAAATAAATTTATATTAAAAAAAAGAATAAACTTAACAGAAGAGGCAAGACATATACTGAAAACAGCAAAACATTGCTGAAACAATGAAAGAAGATACAATTATATGGGAAAACAGAAGTGATTGAAATGGTAAATTTTATGTCTGCATTTTTTACCACAATAAAAACTTTTTTCAAGTAAATTTCTAGATCTAAGTGTTTTCCAAGTAAGGCCTTCAGTTTGTAGGTCCAGTGAGATACCATTTTGTTGTCCTCACCATCATCATGTTTTGAGCTCTATGGATTTGTCGCTCGGTTGCTGAGTCATGTCTGACTCTTTGCAACCCCATGGACTGCAGCACGCCAGGCTCCTCTGTCCTCCACTGTCTCCCAGAGTTTGCTCAATTTCACGTCCATTGTGTCCGTGATGCTAGTTAACCATCTCATCACATTGCTTTATTCAATCCTCCAAATGGCCCCATGAGGTTATTACATTGTTTTCCACAGGAAACTGAAATGCAAAAGAATTAAGTAACTTGACCAAGATGAATATTTTGAGAGCTAAGACCTTGAATTTGAGGGATTCAACCAACCACTCCTCCTGTCTGACCACTCCTCTTTTTTCTGCCTCCCCGGAATTGGGATGCAGAGATGGAGAGTGCGGGAGGGAAAGACAGACAGGAAATCTCCAGTTGTTTTTGGTTTTCAGAGACTTTCACTTCCAGTGGCCCCGTGGCACCTTAACCCTGCCCATCCATTGGAGGTTTCAGGTGAATTAAATCAGACACGTGTGGCAGCCCAAGAGACCAGCTGAAGGTCTTATTGTATTAGTCATTTCTCCTGTCATCTTGAGTTAGTATCATATTAGCTTAATGCAATACTAACATGATACAGAAATGTTAGCATATTACAGACTACTCAGTGTGTCAAGTAAGAACTTTATCATATTACTCTGCCACTGATATGTCGAAGAAGTGGAGGGGGATGTGGGACATGCCCATAAAACAGAGCCAGTTACTGTCAAATCCAAGCAACCCCCCTACCCAAATGAACCTTGAATTGGAGAAAGGAGTGAGCGATTATGTTAGCATATCTGATTCCAAAACACATCTTTACATAAATATTACGAGAAAAGCTAACATAGGTGCCTCCCAATAAGGTAACAAAGAGGATGCATGCATTCCAAGTCACTTCAGTCATATCCGACTCATGCAACTTCATGGACTGTAGCCCACCAGGCTCCTCTGTCCATGGCATTCTCCAGGCAAGAATACTGGAGTGGGTTGCCATGCCCTCCTCCAGGGAATTTTTCCGACCCAGGGATGGAACCGCGTCTCCTATGTCTCCTGCATTGGCAGGCAGATTCTTTACCACTAGCATCATCTGGGAAGCCAACAAGGAGGTTGAATCCCTGATAAACTGCTATTTTCAACCTGGTGCCCTTTCCCCCTAATAATTGACAGACAGCAGACTTAAGGGAAGTGGGAAGGGAATCTCTACTGAGAGCCCAAACAGTTGTATCTTCAGTTCTGATATGAAGTCTACACCTCTGCTTGGTGGATAACACCTTGCTGCGTAAATGGCCCGGGTTCTTATCTTGGGATAAATAGACCCTTAGGGAGTCCACCACTGATTTCCAAAGGGGGATTAAATTCCCCAAATTGTACATAAAAGTGTGTGTGTGCAAATGGCTTTTTTTTCCCCCCTTGGGAAAGGCCTGCAGACTCTCTCTCTCTCTTTTTTTTTTTTTGGCTGCACTGAGTCTTAGTTGTGGCAAGCAGAATCTTCATTATGTCATGCAGGATCTTTCGAAGCTGTGCACTGACTCTTTAGTTGCAGCTCGAGAGTTCAGTTGCGGAGCACAGGCTTACTTGCCCCCCAGGCACGTGGGATTTTAACTCCCTGACCATGGACTGTGACCCGCCAGGCTCCTCTGTCCATAGCAATTCCCCTTCTCCGGGGGATCTTCCCAACCCAGGGACTGACCCATGTATCCTGCATTGGAAGGTGGATTCTTAACCACTGGGCTACCAGGGAAGTCCCTCAACTGTATTTCTATAAGGACCCTCTTGTTTTTCTCATGGTAACATGACTTCGGATTCTTCTACTCATGAAGATATAGAGACATCATTAACTAGTTCCTCATGGAATAATCTAATGTAGGATCCTAAAAAGAAAACAGCAACTTTGCCCAAGAGAGACCAAGTTCATTTCTTAATTTCTCAAAGTGAGTCCAGGGCTCCACGTCCAAACTAGAAGGAGGATTTGAACTCAAGGCATGCTAAGTTGCTTCAGTTGTGTCTGATTCTTTGCGACCCTATGGACTGTAGCCTGCCAGGCTCCTCTCTCCATGGGATTTCCCAGGCAAGAATACTGGAGAGGGTTGCCATTTCCTTCTCCAAAAGCTTGAAATTTCTTTAGTGACCTTATTTTGTTTCTCTTCTTGGCTTTGGAGGAGTGGGTTTTCATGTCCTCCTCCAGGGAATCTTCCTGACCTAGGAATTGAATCCACATCTCTTATGTCTCCTGCATTGGCAAGCTGGTTCTTTACCACCAGCGCCACCTGGGAAGCCATGAACTCAAGGCAGTCCTACTATAAATGTGCAATTCCCCTTAATTAAAAATCAATTAGCAAATTTCCTGATAAACCAATGGTATTTACAAATATAAACTAATAGCTATTTATTAGAATGTTTATTTGAAGGCCTTAAAATGAGTTTTTCCTTGTAGTGTGATAATTGTTCAGATGGCTTCCTGCT
Organism: Bos javanicus; assembly: GCF_032452875.1. NCBI lineage: Eukaryota > Metazoa > Chordata > Mammalia > Artiodactyla > Bovidae > Bos > Bos javanicus. The sequence goes on from NC_083885.1 coordinate 21,622,907, forward strand.
GATTTAATTACTTCAATTAACTAGGATTCTCAGAGACAAGTTTCCCTTGGCTTTGGATTTTCTAGCCCCAGTTATTATCACTGGGGTTTCATTTCTGGTAGCTTAAGGGCCAAGATTGTATCTGGGCCACCCAGCACCAAATACCAATGTTGAAAGATATGAAGTCAGTACAAAGAGTAAGAACAAAAGTCAAGCCTGTGCTTCCCATGCACTCCTTCACAGACCAAGAGGATGCTTCTAGTCACACATCACTAGGCTGAGTCTCTTGGGGTTCAGAAGCTGGGCGGGTAGTTGTGTCTACTTCCTGTTCTCACTTCTTGCCTTCGTGTTGGCAGCGACATGTTTTAAACCAATAAATGAAGCCTGGAAGTGATATATGGTTCAGTGAAAGAGTGCCAGGCTTAGCAAATGATGGCCTGAGAGTGCTTATTTTAAAACATGTCCACAAGAGGACAGACTGGTGTTGCCAAGAGGGAGCGGGTTGGGGGAATGGGAGGTTGGGGTTAGCAGATGTAGGCTTTTATACGTGGAATGGATAAGCAGCAAGATTCTACTGCATGGCACAGAAAACCGTGTTCAATATTCCGTGGTAAACCATAATGGAGGGATTTCCCTGGTGATCCCAGTGGCTGAGATTCCATGCTCCCAGGGCAGGGCGCCTGGCTTGGATCCCTGGTCAGGGAACTAGATCCCACATGCTGCAACTAACGCTCCCATATGCCACAGTGAAGATTTTTCGTGATGCAACTAAGACCCTGTTGGAGAAGACTCTTGAGAGTCCCTTGGACTGCAAGGAGATCCATCCAGTCCATCTTAAAGATCAGTCCTGAATAGTCATTGAAAGGACTGATGCTGAAACTCCGATACTTTGGCCACCTAATGTGAAGAGTTGATTCATTTGAAAAGACCCTGATGCTGGGAAAAATTGAAGGCAGGAGGAGAAGGGGATGACAGAGGATGAGATGGTTGGATGGCATCACCAACTCAATGGACATGAGTTTGAGTAAACTCTGGGAGTTGGTGATGGACAGAGAGGCTTGGCATGCTGCAGTCCACGGGGTCGCAAAGAGTCGGACACGACTGAGCGACTGAACTGAACTGAACTGAACCTCACTGAATCACTTTGCTGCACAGCAGTAATTAACATTGTAAATCAACTGTGTGTGCACATGCACGCACTCAGTTGTGTCCGATTCTTTTCAACCCCAAGGACGGTAACCCACCGGGCTCCTCTGTTCATGGAATTTTCCAGGCAAGAATACCAGCACAAGTTGTCATTTCCTTCTTCAGGGGACCTTCCCAACCCAGAGATTGAACCCATGTCTCTTCTGCCTCCTGCATTGGCAGGCAGATTCTTTATTGACTAAGCCAAAAATCAACTATACTTACATTTAAAAAATGAAAAAATAAAACTAAAAAATTAAAATATGTCTACCAGTTCTTCAACATACCCTCTTCCAAAGGTGGTCTCTAATTCCCCTCTCTTTGGGTGTAGGCTGAACTCAGTGACTCTCTTCCAACAAACAGAATATTGTAAAAGTGACAATGGGGGGGCAAGATCAGAAATGTCCTCCCAGCTTCCCCCCGAGCGTCTCATGGAGAGGTCCACATGGCAAGGAACAGAGGCCCCCTGCCACGTGGGTGAGTCACCTTAAAAACTCATCCTCCAGCCCCAGTCAAGCCTTCAGATGACTGAGTCTAGCCAACAGCTCAGCTGCAACCCCAAGAGAAATGCTGAGCCAGAGCCCCATTTTGTTCACCAGCAAATATTCACTAAGGCGTGTGTTCAGCAGTGTTCTAGATCCTAGGAACACAGCAGTGAGAAGTCAGAGAGAGTGCCTGCTTTCACCGCAATAACATCCTAATAGACTCAACTAAAGAATGGATAAAAGCAAATGGGACCCCTCCAGAGGGTGATGAGCATTGTTAAAAAACAAATTAAACAGGCTAACAGGATAGATGATGCCTAGTAGGATGGGTCTACATGGTAAGACCAGCAGTAGCTTCTCTGAGAAGTGATAACTGAACTGAGATCTAAGAGGTAAAAGACCCGGAAAAGCGTTCTGGGTGGGAACTTCTCTGGTGGTGCAGTGGTTAAGACTCCAAGTTTCCACTGCAGAGGGCCTGGGTCGGAGATGTTCCACATGTGTGTGGTGCGGCCAAAAATGATCATTAAAAACCTGGTCAATGAAACTGACATCTTGGTTTTTTGTTTGTTTGTTTTTTTAAAAAAAGAGTCTTCTGGATAGAGAGAACAGCAAAGGAAAATTTTCTGAGGCTGGAAACAGCTTGGTATTTCAAGAATCAAAATTTAAGTGCACTGGAATGAGCATAGAGACAATGCATGTGAAAAATCACAAAAAGTGTCAGAAGAGACCACAACATAAAAGGTCTTATAAGTCAAAGGAAGGAGTGGCTTTGATTCCAACAGAAGTAGGAAGTCAATGGAGGGATTTACGCTGGGAAGTGACACTTCCATATAAAGATCCACTGTGTACCTTTTAAAGCTGATTATGGCTGCTGTGTGGTAGAAGGCCATAGAGAGGGCAAAAGGGGACCTTGTGATCCCTTAGCCTCAGGGGTTCACTCAGGAGGTCAGAGGTCAAAGGTCATGACTAGCCTGGGTGGAAGCAGGAAAGATGAAGAAAAGAAATACATTTGAGTTAAATTTTTAGTGTAGAATAGATACAAATGCTGAGAATTTGGACTTTGAGGGGGAATCAAAGATGGCTCTGATTTGGGGCTTGAGCAACAGGGAAGAGAGTAGAGCTAGTGACTGTGATATTGAAGACTCAGGTAGGAAGAGGTCTGAGCCCTACCTGTGTGACTCAGATCTCAGCTGGTTACAGCTTCTGTGGCCAATGAGGCCAGGCTTATGGATGAAACTTTCCAAGATCAAGAAACGTTGCTTGGTTATATAAGGCATTGTAATTTGTTTAAAGTGCATTAACATAGATTATATATTGAGAGGGCGTGGAGAGAAGGGAAACTTTCTTATACTGTTGGTGAGAATGTAAATTGGTGCAGCCACCATGCAGAACAGTATGGAGGTTCCTTAAACAAACCAAAAACTAGAGCTACTATATGACCCTACAGGCCCTACAGGCCTTCCCAGTGGGGAAGCTAGTGGTAAAGAACCCTCTTGCCAATGCAGGAGACATGAGAGACACAGGTTCAATCCCCTGGAGGAGGGCACAGCAAGCCACTCCAGTATTCTTGTGTGGAGAATCCCATGGACAGAGGAGCTTGGCAGGCTACAGTTCACAGGGTCGCAAAGAGTTGGATACAACTGAAGCAACTCAGCATGGCACAGCATAGCACATGACTGCACAATCCCTCTCCTGGGCATATATCTGGAGAAAAACATGGCCTGAAAAGATACATGCACCCCATGTTCATTTCAGCACTGTTTACAATAGCCAAGACATGGAAGCAACCTAAATATCATCAATAGAGGAATGGATAAAGAAGATGCAGTACATATATACAATGGAATATTGCTCGGCCATGAAAAAGAATGAAATAACGCCATTCGCAGTAACATGGATGGACTTAGAGATTATCGTGCTAAGTGAAGTTAAGTCATACAGTGAAAGAGAAATACAGTATGACATACCTTATATGCAGAATCAAAAAAGAAATGATACAAATAAACTTATTTACAAAGCAGAAACAGACTCACAGAACTAGAGAATGAGGAAGAATGAGGGGAAGAGTTAGGGAGTTTGGGATCCACATGTACACACTGCTATATTTCAAATGGATAACCAACAGGACCCACTGCATACCACGTGGAGCTCTGTTCAAGGTTATGTGGTAGCCTGGATGGGAGGAGAGTTTGGGGGAGAATGGATACATGTATAAAGCTGGCCAAGTTCCTTTGCTGTCCACCTGAAACTATCTAAACATTGTTAAACATTTGTACTCAAGTCCAAAATTAAAAGTTAAAAAAAAAAACATAGGTTACATATTTGAAATTCACAATTCTATGAGGTAATCAAGATGAATGCTTATATCCCCATTCTCCAGATGAGGTAAACTGTTGTTCAGAGAAGTTACCTGGCTTTCATAACATTGCCAGCTGGAAAGAAACCATATAGGGCTTCTTAAAGGGGGAGCGGATGGCATTTTGAACAAGACAATTCTATTATTTCCTGCATATTCACTACCCTTACATTCTGCCCACTAAATGCCAGAGGGGACCCCTCTCACCCATCCACCCACCCAATCATTGTGATGGCCAGATGCATTTCCAAACTTTCCTTAGGGGGTCGCATACTCATACCATAATTATCATTAACTGCGAAATTTTCCCCTGCTGTGCACACATACACACACACACACACACATACACACACACATACACACCCCTTCAAAATCAAAAAGTAATCTTACCCCACTTCCCCCTCCCTGAGTTAACTGGTTCATGAAGCCCTTTCTCTCTGCCAGGCACTTGGTGGGTGCTGAGGATACAGAGATGGATCAAATTTATGTCTAATTTACATGACTTCTCAGTCAGGTAAGGAGCTCACAATTTCTGTAATATTTAAAGGAAAATTTCAGGAGGGTTTTCCAGGCCTGATCTCTGTGCACAGTCTCCACTATGTAACATGAATTCCTTCCTGCCGGTGATAAACAAATATCAGGAGTCTGAATATACAAACACATCACACAGCAGACGATTCTGGAACCTCAGGCAAAATATGATAATATTTTCATGGGCTGCCCAAATTCCAAGCATTAGATTTGATGAACAGCTTTATTGAATTTTATGGATAAATATTTAAAGCCTTCAAGGGCTTGTGTAAATCACACCTAGGCAGACGCACTTGCTCACAGCGCCATCTGCTGGTGCCTACTGGTGTTGTGCAGAGAAATGAACGAGTAGCTAGGACTCTGTTTAATAGAGACTCAGGCCATTCGCACTGGCCCCAGAACCCAGACTCTGAAGAGACCAAATCCAAGGCACCAATCCTCAGAAGCCTCGAGGTGTCCAAGAACAAAAGTTTTCAAAGTCAACATAAGATGAGGGAAGCAGAAGGAAGGCAGGTATGAAGATGCAATAATTTCTTGTTTTCAGAAGAATTTTGGAAACATAGTGCCCTCCAGAGGTCATACAGCCCTTCCCCCTGATCCAGGCAGAAATACACCCAAAACTGTCAAAAGAGTTCACAGTCCCCCCAGAACAGGCTCCCAGGTGCTTTGCTTTATTGCTTCCCTGACACGTATCCTCTAGGCGGATGCTATACAGCTCTTAAAAAAAAGTCATGCCCGGGAAGCATGTTCAGGAAATGTTCACACATTCAGAGTGTGTGGGGAAAAAATGACAAAATAAAAGGCATGTGTGTGTGTGCACACGCATGCTCCCGAACACACGTGCCCACACGTGTGTGCAAAAGATACACTCAAGTGTCAGCAATGTTTCTCTCTAATGGTGAACATAAGGATGATTTTTAAAACTGTCTTCCTTGACACAGACATAAAGAACAGACTTTATGACACAGTGGGAGAAGGAAAGGGTGGGATGATTTGAGAGAATAATGCTGAAACATATACATTACCATCTATAAGACAGTGGGAGTTTGATGTATGACACAAGGAACCCAGAGCTGGTACTCTGTGACAACCGGGAGGGATGAGGTGGGGAGGGAGGTGGGAGGGGGGTTCTGGAGGGAGGGGACACATGTATGTCTATGGCTAATTCATGTTGATGTATGGCAGAGGCCATCACAATATTGTAATTATCCTCCAATTAAAACAAATTAATTAATTTTTAAAAATTGTCTTCCTTGTGATTTTCTGTATTTTCCACATTTTCGCCTTAAAAAAAAGTATCATTTTTTTAAGAAGAAAAAGAAATCTTAAGGAAAAATATGGCTGCCCTAAGAATAAATTATTCCTTTCCTCCCTCCAGCTGTCTTCCAAGTTCATTTCCTCTGGTTTTACCCACAGGGTAAGTAGGTTAAGGTAATTATTGTTAATAGTGATTATGATAACAACTCACAGTTGAGCATCTACTACGGAAGTCTGTGCATGTAAAGCACCCAGCCCAGTGTCTGGCCCGTGGTGAAACCTGAATCAACGTGAGCTGTTATTATTACTGTCACTAGCCTTCTCTAAAACCTGCAGAACACTGACCTTAAAAAGCTCACTGTTTAAATGGAATAAAAACAATACATAGAGAGTTTCTAATAATAAAGAAAAGAAAGTGATAGGGTAAATCAAATTAGAAGTGATGCCCCTCAAAGCTTCCATTCTAGGAAGGTTCTTCTGGTTGTAAGAGAGTCATTCAATGTAACCCAATTGAAGAATATTCTCAGGAATCTCTTAGAACTCAAAGGTAAGAACCAAAGTGCTGCTCAGCCCCACAGAAACTGGAAATGGAAAGCCAGGAAGAACCAAGGTTCCCTCCCTCTTCCCGCCTCAACCTCTTTCCTTTCTATAGCCCGCTGTCTTATTAAGCTGCATCCTCTTGTACAGAGTTTGTAATATCCATTCCCCAGCTGCCCTTATCACTCCTTTATACCCCATGCCCAACTGAGTGGGCCAAACCACTCAGTTTCTGTCCATTCTATAGTGGAGAATTTGATTGACCTGGCTTTTTGTGTTTCCACACCAGACCACCCAAATCACTTGTCACTGGCTGACCGATGAATAAATTAGCCTTAGATCAGGGTCTTACCTTGAGTGAAATCGACTTGGTAAGAGGGATTGGTACATGTATGAAACACAACACTTCCAGCCTCAACTGGGGTTACAGGTGAGAGTACTCGGAAGAGGCCATGATTGACATTTCTAGAATAGTGTTTGTTTCCATTTGTTTTACCAGATTTCTTTCCTATCTGTCCTCATGGATCGATTCTTCCGTGAGTGTTGATGCTCAAACGGTAATGAAGAAGTCTTTGTCACAAGTTGGGCTTCCCCAGGAAGCAGATGCTGAGATAGAGATTAGGGTACAGGCGGCTGATTTGCAAATACTCTTGGGATCAACATCAGAGAAAGGGAAGAAGTAGGCCTGATGGAGGGAGGGGTCAAACTATGATGAGACCTCAAAAGACATTTGGGGGACTCTGTGGGGAGTCCTAAAGATGGGTGAACCCCACAAAGCTGTCCTTAGTTGGGGCAAAAGAGAGTTTTTATCCCCAACTCTGAACAGTCACATCCTCAGACAAGTTACCCCTAGAAATGCTACTCACACGACAGCATAGATCATCATAGAATCTTGTCTCTGTCTGGAGTTTATTTGCACTATCAGGGTCTCCAGCATACTAGCCTCTTCCTGCTTGTCTAGTCTGATTAGCATGATGTTATCAATATAGTAGACCAATGTGATGTTCTGTGGGATGTCCAAACAGCCCAGATCTATTCAGAGAATATTATGATAGAAGGTAGAGAATTTACATAGTCCTGGAGCAAAACTGTTAATGTATACTGCTGAGCTTTCCATGTGAATGCAGCCTGTTTCTGGCCCTCTTTCCGTGTAGGGAAGGAGAAGGACACGTTTCCCAGATCCATTGCTATATACTGTGTCTGTGTATATGAACCACGTCTTTTATTTTCTGTATTCTGATGTTTGGTCATTTGAGGCCTTGCTGACTCTGGAGGGACTGTCCGTCCCAGGGTTAGTCAATTCTTGGAGATAGTGAACAACTTGCCCACTAGCATGCTTTTCAAATGCTAGCCAGCCGACCCAGTGCCAACACCCTCAGCCTCCTCCTTTGTTGGGCTCCCATACTGATAGCACCCCGTGCCCCAGAGCCCACTGGAATTATCTCTATCTCAGCGTCTGCTTCCTGGGGAAGCCCAACCTGTGACAAAGACTTATCCTTCATTACCATTTGAGCATCAACACTCACAGAAGAATCGCTCCATGAGGACAGATAGGAAAGAAATCTGGTAAAACAAATGGAAACAAACAAAACACTATTCTAGAAATGTCAATCATGGCCTCTTCCGAGTACTCTCACCTGTAACCCCAGTTGAGGCTGGAAGTGTCGTGTTTCATACATGTACCAATCCCTCTTACCAAGTCGATTACACTCAAGGTAAGATCTTGCCCATATTTCCCTCAATTCCCTGTACCCTGTTGCTAGGACTGTAAATTGGTGTAGTCACTATGGAAAACAGTATGGGAATTCCTCAGAAAACTAAAAATAGAGCTACCATATGACTCAGCAGTTCCACTCCTAGATATATATCCAAAAAACAAACCCTAATTCAAAAAGATACATGTACCCTAAAGTTACAGCAGCCTTGCTTACAATTGCCAAAGTCTGAAAGCATCTAAGTGTCTATCAACAGATGAATGGATTAAAAAGAGGAAGTATGGATGTATATACAGTGTAATAATGAGAGTGAAGTGTTGGTTGCTCAGTCGTGTCTGACTCTGCAATTGCATGGACTATAGTCCGCTGGGCTTCTCTGTCTCTGGAATTCTCTAGGCAAGAATACTGGAGTGGGTAGCCATTTGCTTCTCCAGGGGTTCTTTCCGACCGAGGGATTGAACCCAGGTCTCCTGCATTGCAGGTGAACTCTTTACTACCTGAGCCACCAGGGAAGCCCAGTGGAATACTGTTCAACCATAAAAAATGAATGAAATTCTATTTACATCAACATGAATGGACCTATAGAGTATTATGCTTAGTAAAATAAGTAAGACAAATACTCTACATTATCACTTGTATTTGGAATCTAAAACAAAACAAAACAATGTATATAACAAAACAGAAGCAGACTCACAGATATAGAGAATAAGCTAGTGGCTAAGCAGTGGCGGAAGAGAAGAAGAGAGGGGCAAGAAAACAAGAGGGGATTAAGAGATATAAATTACTATGTGTAAAATAGACAAGCAACAAGGATATATTGTACAGCACAGTGAAATATATAGCCACTATTTTATGATAACTTTAAATGGAGTGTAATTTATAAAAATCTTAATGACGATGTTGTACACCTGAAACTAATAAAATATTGTAAATCAAGTCTACTTCAAGGAAAAAAAAAAAACAAAGAGAAGGAAGGAAGAAAGACAGCAGGAAAACCAGGAACATGATGACTGACTGAGACCTTGTGGGCTGTGAGATGGACTATCGCTAAGACTTCAAACGGGGTCTCCTATGCCCCCAGTCTAACGGGGAGGGCGGGAGGGCATGACGACACTTTGGTCTCTAGGTGTCGCTGTAGGTTGGAAGCCTGTGCCGTCCAAGTCCACTCCCCTTTCCCCATTGTACAGTTACTCCCGTAAATGGTTATAAATCCCTTTGGGGAAAACCTGGAGGAATCATTGCTGAATATACTTGCATGATATAGAAGCATCCTTCCTCTTGAATTATTGGCTTCACACTGGATTTGGGGTTCCAAAACGGGCAACAGTGGGCGAGTAGTTGTTCCTCGTTATCGAGAGTGACTGATCTCGTCTAACCTTGATTTCTTTTGATCGTCTTGACGCAGTAAGACTCATTGACTCTTCATCTCCTTTGCCCCTGGAGATGCCATTTTCCATCAAGCATCTTCACAACTCTGCAGGAAAGACTTGCGCAGTTGTTCCTCCAGCCCTTCAATTTTTACAAACGTTATACCTACCTGATTCACCCTCTGGTCTTGATGTTCCCAGAGTGCTGGCTTCCCTGTTGTTATTGTTAAGCTCAGTTCTGATATGGTGTCTCCCACAGTTACCCCTGGCAAGTTGGGGAGCCAGCGCGAGACATTTCTTACCAGCATATTTCTTGTTTACAAAACTTCTCAATGGCACGCTATCCGGTGGGTTTTCTGCTTTACTCTGAGCCTTTCAGTCCTATTTCCACCAACTTCCACGGGAATGCTGGCCTCTCCACCCCACTTACCATAGACCATTTCTTTCTCTAGAAAACCTCTAGAAAACCAGGTCCGCATCATTTCCTGGGTCACCACGCTCTCCCCCTGCCGGCTTCTCAACAATTCCATCATTTGTATAACTACCTTTTGCACTAAATTCCCTTATTTTAAATACTTTGTTTTCCTGTAAGACCTAAATGGTTCTCCATTCAACATCTCCAGATTAAAACTCCCTGAGGCAAGGAACCATCTGTTCTCCTTCTTTGAGGCATCTAACTAAGCACCTGATATTTAATCAGGTCTCAGTAGAAGTTTGATTAATTTACTGAACAATATTTACATAGAGGATAATTTCTCCTGTTACAAATGTCTGCCATGTGTGTAGTGAAAGGTAAGCTTCTTAACATACTGTGAGGCATCATTCTTTGCAAAAAAAATTTGGAAGATTTCTGTCTTCAATTGGAAAGAGCATTTTAAATTCCTTTCAAAGATAATGAACTAGCAAAGCTTACTTCAATTATAGCTGTGTTTATATGTCTGTTTTAGTCATTAGCATTTCTTCAGAAAACCCAAACTCCTGAAAAATCAGTGTGCAAACTCATCCTCCCCGCTCCCAGAGTATAGATACAATTTCCCCTTCTCTTCTACTCTTGTCATAAGGCTTTTCTTTCTACCATTAAATCTTTAAGTATAGAAAAGTCAGCCATTTTCTAATCCAGTTTCTTTATAAGAGAAAAAGCAAAAATAGCCAAAGAAGATATAAATGACTTGGCCAAAGTCATAAAGCTATGAGGATGCCTAAAATTTAAGTTTCCTGGCTCACTACAATTTTCTTTCTACCCCACCCCACCCACTCTCATTCTTGGAATCACCCAGTTTTGCAGCTCAGTGAAACACCAAAGAAGACATAGTAAGACTGTAGATTTAAACACAAATCTCAAAATATCAACAATTACATTAAATATGAATGAAACAGCATGGCATGCATGCTCAGTCATGTCCAACTCTTTGTGACTCCATGGACTCTAGACCACCAGCTCCTCTGTTTATGGGATTTCCCAGGCAAGAATATTGGAGTGGGTTGCCATTTCCTCCTCAAGGTGCTCTTAACCCAAAGATCAAATCTGTGTCTCCTGCACTGCAGGCGGATTCTTTACCACCGAGCCACCAGGGAAAAACTCCATGGATATAATAATCATTCCAATTAAATGACATGCATTGTCAACAGGATACTTCTTTTTTTATTTTATTGAAGTATGGTGTATTTATAATGTTGTATAGCAGAAATTAATACAAAGAGACTCAGTTATACATATATATATTCTATTTCATATTCTTTTCCATTATGGTTTATCTCAGGATGTTTAATATACATCTCTGTGCTATGCTATAGGACTTTGTTGTTTATCCTAGATAAAACATTTTATGTTTATTTTTCTTTATATGGACATATTCCTTAGTGTATGAAAAGAGGCACTTCTATTAATAAATTGAAAGTCCTTAAAATACCAGTAGCTACAATCTGTACCTAGCTGCATCAACAGGATATTTTTAAATTATAAGTCATTTACAAAGGGGATATCTAAAACATAACATTACAAATCAAATGGAAGAAAATATACTATATAAACTTTAAATGTTTAAAAGCTGCTATATATAACTTTGGGCTCCCTTGAGGCTCAGAGAGTAAAGAATCTGCCTGTAATGCAGGAGACCCAGGTTCAATCCCTGGGTCAAGAAGATCCCCTGGAGAAGGAAATGGCTAGCCCCTCCAGTATTCTTGCCTGGAGAACCCCATGGACAGCAGAGCCTGGTGGGCTACAGTCCTTGGGGTCTCAAAGAGTGGGACATGACTGAGTGACTAACGCTTTCACTTTTCACTTTTCGTATATGACTTCACTGCAAAAAGACTTTATCCTAATGATACATTTTTCAAGTCATCCTTAAGGTACAGTAACAAGAAATTTTTGTGTATCCAATAATCTCAAAATACATAAGACAAAAATTGACTAGATATAAAAGAGACAAAAGCAGAATCAGTGGGAGATTTCAGTGATTCTTTACAGAACGAACAAAACTCATGTAAGATCTAGAAGATTTGAACAATACAATTACAAAGGTGGCTTATTGAATATCTGTAGACAATTGTAATCAGCAACTATAAAAACGCATATATTATTTCCAAGAACATATGGAATATTTACAAATATGGTTGGTTGTTTCATAAAGCAAGTCACAAGAAATTTCTAAGGCCTGAAACCATTGGAGTATGTTTACTGACCCTAATACTCAATTGCAAATAAAATCTAGAAAAATCCACAAGTTTGAAAAAATGTAATATACTTCTAAGTAATTCATAAGTAAAAAATTATAGAGGAAGATTCATATGTTTTTAATTAATTATAAAATTAATGTACAATAAACTAGTTATGTATAGACACAAGTATTTATTAGTTGCAAATAAAGCCATGGTTTAAGAAAAATTCTTAACTCTACTAGAAAAAGAGAAAGATGGGTAATTAAAGGGCTATATGTCAATGAGATAGAAAAATAAAGTAGGTATAAAGAAATACAAAAATAGAAATTAACAAAATAGTAAAGAAGTATGAATAAAGAAAACCAAGGGACTTCCCCGTGTGGTCCAGTGGTTGAGACGTTGCATTCCAGTGCAGGGGCTGAGAGTTGGATCCCTGGTTGGGGGGCTAGGATCCCACATGTCTCAGGGCTGAAAAACTGAAACACAAAGCAGAAGCAATATTGTAAAAAATTCAATAAAGTCTTTAAAAATGGTCTACATCAAAAAAAAAATCTTTACCAAAAAATAATAAGACCAGAGCCAAAAGTTAATTCTTGGAGAAACCTCTAAAATTAACAAATGCATAATAAGACTCTAAGAAACGTAGATAGAAAACACAAACAATCAAAGTCAGAAATAAAAAATGAGGCATTACTACAGATTATTATAAGCATCAAGAAAAAAATAAGAGGATATTACAAACAAATTTATGCCAATAAGCTATTCCAAAAAAGTTGAATGGACAAATTTCAACAAAAACTAACTTAAGAAGAGATGGAAATAGAAAATTTGAATGGTCTTATAACATTAATTTACAAAAAAAGGCAACTTGCAACTGGAACCTTTAACCTGAATTATAAAGAAAGGGCAAATCGGTGGTCTCTGGACCAACTCCTTTTGCAGACATTTCTTTTACAGCCTTATTGTGTTTAAAAATTTTTTGTTAACACTGAATGCTTTGAGATTGGACAAATGTTCCTCAGTTCACCACAGATCTCACCCAGTGCTTCACTTTTTTAGGTTACCTACTAGGGCCCTTAGGTACTCAAGTTTGCAACCCCTAAAGTCATACAAAATCATTATTTACATATCAAACAAACAGCTGTGTAAAAAGAGGTCTAACACTTTTTCTAAGCATATCAACTTTAGACTGTTTTACAAGTACCTCCAAGTGAATTTTCTTGCTGGAGGGAGGTTTGAGGTGTGATATCATTGCTGTTCATATTTGGACACATTGGTATCCATTGACCCCCTTCAGTAGGTACTTAACTGTAGTTATTCAAACTGCTGGGTTTGCCTGGTGGCTTGGGTGAAAAAGAATCTCCCCACAATGCAGGAGACCTGGGTTCAATCCCTGGGTTGGGAAGATCCCCTGGAGAAGGAAATGGCAACCCACTCCCTGGTGGCTCAGATGGTAAAGTGTCTGCCTACAGTGCGGGAGACTCAGGTTCAATCCCTGGGTCAGGAAGATCCCCTGGAGAAGGAAATGGCAACCCACTCCAGTATTCTTGCCTGGAAAATCCCATGGACAGAGGAGTCTGGCAAGCTACAGTCCATGGGGTTGCAAAGAGTCGGACACGACTGAGCGACTTCACTTTCACTTTTCAGTGTTCTTGCCCAGAGGATCCCGTGGACAGGGGAGCCTGGTGGGCTACAGTCCAAGGGATCGCAAAGAGTCGGACACAACTGAGCACATTCAAACTGCATCAGCAAGAGGGAACAGTCCCCTCAACACTCCCTTCACTCCTGACATCAATCACAAGTTGGGAAGTGGGGAGAGAATGGGTTTCCAACCAGTCTCAGTTTCAGCAATTCTCTAGAAGGACTTAGAGAACTCCTCGAACGCTATTATACTCACAGTTATGGTTTGTTACAGGGAAATGATGAACATCAGTCAAAGGAATAGATACACAGGGCAGAGTCTAAGAGGATGACAAGTACGAAGCTTCTGTTGTCCTCTCCCATGAAGTCAGGATGTACCCTCGCAGGATTGATCTATGACAACACACGAGTGTAGTGATAAGCAGGGAAGCTCACCTGTGCTTTGGTGTTCCGAGTTTTTACTGGAGGACTTCCCTGGTGGTCCAGTGGTTAAGAATCCACCTACCAGTGCAGGAGACATGGGTTCAATCCTTGGTCTGGGAAGATTCCACATGCCACAGGGCAGCTAAGCCCTTGCTCTGCAACTGCTGAACCTGCACACCTAGAGCCCATGATCTGTAACAAGAGAAACCACAGCAGTGAGAAGCCCAAGCATCACAGCTGGAGAAAGCCCACGCACAGCAACAAAGACCCAGCACAACCAAAAATAAAATAAGTTTTTATTGGAGCTTCATAGCATAGTCCTGATTTCCCAGTTGTTGAACTCAGGCTGCAAGCCAACTGACGCCACGTGACCCAAACTCCCACCATAAATCACACGGTTGGTTTTTCTGGCATGGCCAGCCCCCGCCCTAAGACTGTCAGATGTGACTAGTGCCACACACAATCCAGTGTGGCCAGCCCCCACCCTAACCAAAGACACTTCACTCATGTATGACAAAGATTACTTCCCAGAAGCTGAGGGCAAAGCCAGACATCTTTGGGGGAAACAAGTCCAAGATCTTTACTTCAAGGTACTGCTATATGAATGACGGTCCTTAATCCAGCTTCTCTGGAACCAGATCTATCAACCCATTTATAGATAGACAGGAACAAAGGGTCCAGGTTCAAGAAAGGAGCTGTAAAAAAACAGAGAAACGAAACTACCAAGTAACATCATCTTAACTATATTCTTTCCACAAGAGATGTCTCATGATTCTTAATGTTATACCCCTGAATAACTCTCCTGAGATCCCAGCTGGTTTTCTAAGGCAATTTCAGCAAAATTAAAAGGTTAAGACACACTGAAACCTCACCCTGCTTCTTTCTATTAAATATAGTTTCAGAATCTCTTTCCTTCCCCCCAGAAATCTGTGTTGAGAACTGAAGAGATCTTTACTGCAGAATAAGGAGCTCTATACCTTTGTTTTGTGGCTGACACCTTTCAGAAGAAAAATAATAATTTAGCATGTCTCTTCTATTTAAGTTGCTTGACAACCAGACTACCCAACCACAAAGAGATCATGGCTGTCATAGAAACAAGCCTTGGGATATTCCATTGTACTAGTCACACAATATCCCTCAATAAAGTGGTCACTCGCTTTTTAAACATATAACTTAAAAATCCTTACTTGTCAGTGACTATATATTCTCCAGAAATATTATTATAAAATGTTTTGAATAGTAAGTTCTCCTTGTGCATTTAAAATCTGATTTACCTATGAGTTTCCAGGAGCATAGCATAAAATATAGTAAAATATACCTCGCTGATTTGCTTAGCAGGCTCTTCTTTTTTTTTCATGAATGGTACAGTGGTAACATTTAGCCCAGGCTGCATTTGAATTATCACAGATTGTGAATTAATGGCATCTCTATTTGGCATGGTATCTCATGCACAGTGAGTGCTAAATAAATATTTGTTGTATTGAATTGAATTTGTGCATGTTTTATTATACATCCATGTTAAAGCTCTAAGAATTTGAGATAAGAGGCTAATGGGGCTGAGAGGGTAAAATGAGTTCAGTTGTTTAATATCCAGGAATCTACACGGAAGAATACCAATTCCTCTGCCGTGAAGGAACGCACGTTTGATCAGCACTGATAAGACAATAGAAAGAATCATAGAGCCAGTGTCACTTTTTTCAAATCCACAGTAACATATATATTCATCTTGTCAGATGGCTATATAAATAGATGAGGTAAAACAACATGGCATTTGTTGTACTTCAATTACTTTCTTGTATAATGTCAAGAAGTAAAAGCTAACAAACCATAACTTTTCCTGACATTTCCTCCCTCAAGTGACCAATGATGGATTTGCCTTAAAAAAGCATTCATCATTTTAAAGAAGGGTAGAGACAGTAGATTTCTTTGTGTTATTTTTTTTTCCATTTTTTAAGCCAGTGGTTAAATTGAAAAGCCCAGCTCTCCCGCAGACGGGAACCAAAACTTGGTTGATAAGATTACATGTTTCTAAACCTGGGGGATGGTTGAAGCTTCCAAGTAAGAGGGCATTTGCTGTCATAAATGGTCCAGTGATGAAAGTGAATTCCTAGAGAGGCCAAGAGGCCACCCTCACCATCACAGCTCCCTCCTCCCTGCTGCCTCCAACCCACCTGCCCATTAAACGGTGTATATTTTGCCAGGCAAATTTTTTATGTGGCCAGATCTGACAGCCCAGCAGAGTTGCTAAGAACACTGGCACTTGAGTTTGAGGGACATAGCTTCCAATACCATCTCTACCATTTGCCGGTTCTGTGACCCTGGTCAAGTTATTTACATCCTCTAACCCTCTTACCTCGTCTAAAGAATAAAGGCAATAATATCTAACTTCATAGAGGTATTGTAAAAGATAAAATTAGATAACATGTTTAAAGTGTTCACTGCAGAGACTCCTCAAAAAAGAAAATATCTGTTAGCAAACTCAGGTGATGCTAGTGAAAAGAATCCACCTGCCAATGCAGGAGACATAAATGACTCAGGTTCAATCCCTGGGTCAGGAAGATTCCTTGGAGGAGGGCAGGGCAACCCATTCCAGTATTCTTGCCTGGAGAACCCCAGAGACATGGGAGCCTGGCAGGCTACGATCAATACTGTGGCAAAGAGTTGGACATGACTGAAGCGACTTAGCACACACATTAGCAAACTCATCATGAGATCCAAGAAGACAGGAAACATGTCGGGTTTATTCACCATTTACATCCTCAGGGTCTAGCCCTGAATTTGGTTCACCAGCGTTCAATATTTGCCTAATGCCTTAATGTGTGGATATCATTATAACAATGATTTCTTTATGTTAATATACCCTATATGTTAATATACCTGGAGGCTAGGTATCAGTGTATGGAAATAATAATTATTGACATCATTTATTGAGTAGCATTAAGTCTAGGCACCTGTGATTTCACAAGTGTTAAATCATTTAGTCATCACAATAACCTTAGGAGATAGATAATGTTATTGTCATAATTCTATAAATAAGAAGTTAAGGTACAGAGAGGTCAAGTAATTAATACAAAATTAGACAGCTAGTAGGCTTCCCTGGTGGCTCAGAGGTTAAAGCGTCTGCCTACAATGCGGGAGACCCGGGTTCGATCCCTGGGTTGGGAAGATCCTCTGGAGAAGGAAATGGTAACCCACTCCAGTATTCTTGCCTGGAAAATCCCACGGACAGAGAAGCCTGGTAGGCTACAGTCCAGCGGGTCGCAAAGAGTCGGACACGACTGAGCGACATCACTTCACTTCACTAAGCAGCAGAGGTGAGATTTAAGCCCAACAGCAAAGCATTTAATTATACTCTATCAGGAAGTGGAGTAAGCTGTTGTTCAAAAATAAGGATAAGAACTACCACTTACTGAATATTTATCAAGTGAGAGTCATCACTTTTATTTAACATTCACAATGACCTGAGGAACCATAATGACCCTCACCTTCCAGAAGAGGAAAGTAAGACACGGATTGATTGAACAAATTTCGCAAGGGCACAGAGCTACAAAGTGGCTCAGGTGGGGCTCAAATCCAGGTCTGCCAGATTACAAAGCCCTGCTTTTCGAGCCCTGTGTTTGAAAACATGGTTGGATAGTTGGAGAACGGACCCCAAGATGGAAGGAATCTGAGTTCCTGAGTGAGTTTGTCAGAGATGCCCTGTCAACACGAACACCAATCCCAGAGTTTTTTGGGTTTTTTTTTTTTAATTTTATTTTATTTTTAAACTTTACATAATTGTATTAGTTTTGCCAAATATCAAAATGAATCCACCACAGGATTCCCCATACATGTGTTCCCCATCCTGAATCCTCCTCCCAGAGAGTTTTTAATCACGAAATAAACTTCTATGATGAGCCATTACATTCCCAGGTCTATTGGTTGTAGAGTTGTCCTATGTAACTTATTCACAGGACACTCTAGTTAGAGAAAATAATAAATTGCTTCCACATTCAGAAAAAGTAACTTCCCTGGGTTCCAGAAATGATCCTCAGACCATCTCACTTCCGTATCGCTCAGCCCTGACCTTCAGCCGCCCCGCCCCAGTAATGGAAGCGCCTCCGTCTTTGTGAGAGTATACGGCACACAGGTACCCCCGCCGCCCCCCAGGAAAGACCTGTCAGTGCCGGAGTTCTCACCTGGTGTTTCTACCTCTTGATGACTTTTTTGTTTCTGTTCTTTTAATTTGGGGTTTGGGCATTCGAAAAAGGATCAGAATTCCAGCACTTATTCAATAATTCTGTCTATGTTGAGAACTAGGATTCTGGCAAGCACAGAAAAATATATTTTATTAGTATGTCCAAAACTAGAATGTAATAAAACACAGACCTTTCAGAAGAGGAGGGGGAAAAAACCCTCCATAGAGGGAAGGAAAGCCAAGAACAGATTACTTACTGCTACAGAATCCAATATTGTAAAGTGCTTTTTTTTCCCCTTTTTCTATGTCACATTTTTAATGTCTCTGTGAGCTCAGTATGCTGTGACTATCAATCACGGGAAACTACTGACATTATAAAACTGCTTCTAAGATATACAGAGTTTTCAAAGGCAAAGTTGTCTGAAGAATAAAATTTTTCAAAGATTGTAGATTTTCAAAAATATCTATTTGATACACCAAGCTGAGTAATGGCTAGCTGTCTCTAGTCTGTAACTGCTTGACAGAGTGCATGAATATTGTTTCGTGGAGACCATTAAATACGGGAAACAAAAACTTTTCATATGAATTCCCAGTTCTCCTTTGGTTAACCTCTTCATCTGTGGGCAGAAGTCATATCAGTGCCTGGGTGCTGAAAATGAGCCGATCAGACTCAATTAATTTGGAAGTAGACATAGCCTTCTAAGTTTTACTTGGTTTTTGACAAATTTAAATTCTATATATTTAAGTTATACAGTGCAATGTTTTGAAAAGTATACATTGTTAAATGATTATCATAATCAAGCTAATTAGCATATTCATTACCTCCTATAATTACCAGTTTTTGTCTAGGTGGTCAGAAAACTTGAAATCTACTCTCTTAGCAAATTTTCAGTACATAATACAGTATTATTAACTAGAGTCCCCATGCTATACATTAGGTCTCCAGAACTTTAATGCTTAAGACTTTTCACTATTTATCAGACACATATGGATATAAACCGGGCTTCCCATGTGGCTCAGTGGTAAAGAATATGCCTGCATTGCAGGAGCTGCAGGAGACTCAGGTTTGATCCCTGGGTGGGGAAGATTGGCTAGAGAAGAAAATGGCAAGCCCCTCCAGTATTCTTGCCTGGGAAACTCCATGGACAGAGGAGACTGGTGGGCTACAAGTCCATGGGGTCACAAAGAGTTAGACACAACTGAGTAACTGAGCACGCACACACACATGGATATAAGCCATGAAACCAAGTTTATGGATGTGGACTGGAGCCCTATGAGAATTTGCAGCATCTCCTAAGTGGCCAAGAAAGAGTATCTAGAAGAAACAGATTCTAATCACCAGGCATTACTATCAGCATTGTTTTCATTCAACAAATGCTGACTATAGCTATGTGCCAAACACCATTCTAAATACTGGAGACAGGATAGCAACATGACCAAATTCCTTTCTTCATGAAAATCATATTCCAGAGGGGGAGTATATAAAACAAACAAATGTATTATGGATATTGAAAGAGAGTAATATTATAAAGACCATGGTCTTTGATGACAACACAATTAAAATTCAATAACAAAAAAGAAAATCATAAAAATCTTACATGCTTGGAAATGTTAATTTATAAATATAATGAATTCATGGACCAAGTAAGAAATTACAATGGAAATTAAAAACTCAGTAACAATGAAAAACACTACCAATCAGGACTATAGAGTGTGATTAAAGCAAATATGTATACATATATATATATGAAAAGTAAAATTGAATGAGCTAAGTATCCAACATCCCCAAAAGTGATATTAACAGTGAAAAATGAGCCATAAACACAGGTAAAACAATAACCAAATATCAATATGAGTACATTATAATCATTAGACCACTACATTTGAAGATGTAGATGAAATGGACAAACTGCTAGAAAAATGTAACTCAACAAAAGCAATTCAAAAAAACTGAAAATGAATAAGTTAAAGTAAAGAAGAATATTAGCTGATTTACCCAACCTTCAGGAATACATCATCCCTCTCTTGATAAAATTTCAGTGAGTAGAATAATAGCAATGATAGCTAAAACCAAAAGACTTCTTATTGTGTTATGGACACTGTTCTAAGTGCTTTATTTATTTTAACTCTTTCAATCCTCAGAATATCTCTATGGAAACTTTCCTTGTGGTCCAGTGGTTGAGAATCTGCCTGCCAATGCAGGGGACATGGGTTCGAGTCTTGATCTGGGAAGATTCCACATTCTGCAAAGCGACTATGCCCACAAGCTGCAACTCTGGAGTCTGGGTGCTCTAGAGCCCAAGCCCTGCAAAAAGAGAAGTCACCGCAATGAGAAGCCCGCACACAGCAACAAAGCCCCTTTGTCACAGCTAGAGAAAGCCCACACACAGCAACAAAGGCCCGGTGCTGCCAAAAAACTAATTAATTAATTTGTGGCTCAAGCTTCCCTGGTGGCTCAGATGGTAAAGTGTCTGCCTGCAATGAGGGAGACCTGGGTTTGATCCCTGGGTAGGGAAGATCCCCTGGAGAAGGAAATGGCAACCCACTCCAGTACTCTTACCTGGAAAATTCCATGGACAGAGGAACCTAGTAGGCTACAGTCCATGGGGTTGCAAAGAGTCAGACATGACTGAGCAACTTCACTTTCTCTCTCTCTCTCTCTATATATATATATATGAAGTTGGCATTTCCATTTTCCAAATTAGGAAACTGAAGTTAGAAGAGATTAGGTCTAACTGTTATAAACAGCTAAAATGGAAAACAAGAAGAAAGAATTCCCCTTTTATGAGCGTTTCAGTTCATGAGAGTAATATAACTTCAAAACGAAAACCAGACAAGGGCAGGAAAAAAAAAGAAAATTATACATCAAACTGACTTCTAAAGCTACAGAAATCCTAAATGAGATATTAACAAACCAAATGCCGGCATGCGTAAAATATTTAATATTATAACCAAGCAAAGTTTATTCCAGGAATGCAAGGTTGGCTTAACATTAGAAAATCTGAGAGGGATAAACTAGGAGGTTGGGATTAACATATACAGAGTATTATCTATAAAGTAGATAAGCAACAAGGATGGGAACTATATTCAATATTTTGTAATAATCTACAAGGGAAAAGAATCTGAAAAAGAATATATATATATACACATAAGCATATATGTATGTGTGTGTACATATATATGTATATGAATTATTGTGCTGTACACCTGAAACTAACATGGTATTGTAAATTAACTATACCTCAGGGAACTTCCCTGGTGATCCAGTTGTTAAGACTGTAGTTCCAATGCAGTGGGCGTGGGTTCGATGTCTGGTCATGGAACTACGATTCCACTTCCCACATTCAACATGGCACAGTCAAAACATAAAAATAAATAAAATAACAATAACAGAAAAATTTTTTAAACTATACTTCATTAAAAATTAAAAATACAGCTTTTAAAAATTAGAAAATCTAACATAATTCATCATACTAACAGTTAAAAATATATAATAATCTAAATAAGTAATAGGGGCAGAAAAACTTTTAGCAAACTGTGGCTCAGTGGTAGAGAATCCACCTACCAATGCAGGAGACACAGGAGATGTGGGTTCAATCCCTGGGTTGGGAAGATACCCTGGAGTGGAAATTTTCAATCCACTCCAGTATTCTTGCCTGGAGAATTCCATGGAGAGAGGAACCTGGCAGACTAAGCCCATGGGGTCGCAAAGAGTCGGACACAACTGAGTGACTTAGCACACACAGAAGAGGGAGCACTTCTTTACTATCAAAAGCCTACAGTAAATATATATCTAGGACTTCCCCGGTGGTGCAGTGGTTGAGAATCTGCCTGCCAACGCAGGGAACACAGGTTCTATCCCTGGTCCTGGAAGAGTCTACCTGCTGCGAAACAACTGAGCCCATGTGCTACAACCACTGAGCCCAGGTGCTCTAGAACCTGTGCTCCACAACGAAAAAGGCCACTGCAGTGAGAAGCCCGTGCACCGCAGTGAAGTGACACCTAGAGAGGGCCCGTGCGCATCAGCAAGGCCCAGCACAGTCAAAAACAAGTAATAAATGGACATTTTAAGAATCATATATAAAACTACAACATTATATACACATGGTCTCTTTAAAGGCAGAAACAAAAATCCTTGTTACTTCTTTATACTTAACACTTGCTAAAGGTCCTAGCCAGGGCTGTATGAAAGAAGATTAATTATATATACTTCCCTCACTGCATTTCCAATGGAGAACTATGTTATGATATTTTGTTTCATTTACATTTTATAATCAGTATTTCTATTTTTAATTTTTTTTTTGGTTGCGCCACACAACTGAGGAATCTTAGTTCCCGGACCACAGATTGAACCCAGGCCACAGCCGTGGGAGCACCACATCCTAACCACTTGGACCACCAGGGAACTTCTCCTTTTAATTTCTTTAACCATTGTTTTTAACTGAAGTACAGTTAATTGACAATGTAGTGCTAGTTTCAGGTATACAGCAAAATGACTCAGTTTTATATATATGTTTGTACATATATGTTTAGATATATGCACATATTTTCCGATTCTTTTCTCATATGGGTTATAACAAATTACCGACTACAGTTCCCCTGCTATACTGTAGGTCCCTGTTTTTTACCTATTTTATGTATAGTGGTGTGTAAATGTTAATCCCAAATTCCTAATTTGTCTCTCCTCCTCCCACCCCTACCCTCTGCTATCCCCTTTAGCAGCCACAAGTTTGTTTCCTGTGTCTGTGAGTCTATTTCTGTTTTGTAAATAAATTTATAATGAGTATTTCTAAAAAAGAGGTCTATGGACTCATGAAGAGGACTATGGACTCAGAACTTAAGTAGGTCTATGATAATTTCAGCTGCATTTTATAAGCATTTGTAAATATTAAGCATTTTTTTAATCTGGATCACCTGGATAGCCACCTTTGACCTAATTATGCCCACACAATTTCTGTGACTAAGTTGGGCACTGAGTTAACAGTGATCTATCCAGGAAAAAGTAGAGGACTACTTCATTTTTAAAAGGTGCTTTCAACAGGAAACCAGATAGTGACATGGCAAACTTGATATGAAAGTTGCACGGTAGTTAGAATGGAAACATCTTATGTGAGAACTGAGTCATCACTGAGCCCATAAGAATGAAAGAATCTCCACCGGCCAAAAACCTGACCACAGCAGCATGTCCCAGATGCATTCCATGTGTGATAGTGTGGTTTCTGCAAAGCCATGCTTTCTATCACCTTAAATTAATGTTGTCAATTAAATGTTTTTCAATTTTTAGTTTTCTTTTTATTTAATGTACAATTAAATAAACTGATTTAATTTCATCACACATTAAATAAAAAGAAAATTACAAATGTATTTTGGTTTTTATATGAGCAAAAATCTTAAATTGAAGGAATAGGTATACAACATTTAATACGTATACTTGTTTATACTTGTACAGGTAACATAATTAAGCTATTTTTTAACATTTTTGATGAAGTAATAGGACCTATGAAGATTTTGCAACTTGCATGAAAATCAGTAGGCAGTGAGTGATTTTAGTACTATATAATTGCATTATTAGATTTGAAACGCCTTTAAATTTCAAGAGTCTGGATTTAACTGACAAGGAAACATGTGAGAAGCAATGGAAATGGATTGTAAATGTCAGCATCATGTTTGATCATACCAAGGTGACCTTAAAATGCCATCTTATCCAGTTTAATTTAACAAGGCTGATTTCCTAAAATATCAAATATTTGATATAACCAAGAATATATATTGAACTACTGGAACAAATAGCTAGAAGATATTTTAGTTGTCCCACTTGAAAAAAGCAAGATGTAGGCAAACTCTTCTCAACATAGATGGCAGGGGGAGACTAGTTCTCCTTAGGTGGAAAATTTTATCTTTCCTCTTCATTGAAAGCTGAGCGAGTCAACTTTTCCCAGACATAGAGAACATTTTCCTTTACAAGATTTAATCTAAGGGCCCTGTTCCCCCAAATGCATACCATCAACATGTCATTCCTTTATTCAGATATCCCAGTTCCTCCTTTTTAAAAATGCAATTTCCCTGGGAAGAACTGGCACATTAAATCCCTAAAATCTTAATGTACAAGCATTAATCAAATTACTTTCTTCCCTGAAATAATAGGCTGCACATTTAAAAATGAAAAGAAGGAGCTAAAAATAAATAATATTTTTAATGATTACTTATTGACAGCTAATTTCTTATCAGATACTACTGGGGCTTTATGTACACTCTAGTTCCCATAATCCTTTAAAGAAGGTTCTATTTGCTCATTTTACAAATGGTGGTTTAGTCACTAAGTCGTGTTCGACTCTTGCAATCCCATGGACTGTAGCCCACCAGGCTCCTCTGTACAGGGGATTTTTCCAGGCAAGAATACTGGAGTGGTTTGCCATTTCCTTCTCCAGGGGATCTTCCTGAGTCAGGGATCTAACCCAGGTCTTCTGCACTGCAGGCAGATTCTTTACCAACTCAGCTACCAGGGAAGCCCATTTTACAAATGAGGGAACTAAAATAGAGAATGAAGCCCAGTCATAAGTCTGCTAAGGAGTCAGGATTTGAACCCACATCCTGCTTCAATGCCTTCCCTCTGCACCAGCTGTGTGCTCACAGAAAGTTAATGTAGGACTTCTCCAGTGGTTCACTGTTTAAGAAGCCACCTGCCAAAGCACACATCCATACATATGAATCTATTTGTCACATACACCAGAGAGTAGTCCCCGCTCACAGCTAGAGAAAGCCTGTGCACAGCAACAAAGACCCAGCACAGCCAAAAATAAAGAAACACATTTAAAATTTTTTTAATTGGCTATTGAGCACCAAAAATAAATGTCTTTTGAATTACCATTTTGCTGAGAAGAAATCCCAGTTGGGACACACATCCTGTTCAGTACCACATCCCCCAAAATTTTGTCTGAAATGGTGTTCAATCATTGAGGAGAAATTTCTCATCCATATGATTTCTCTAGGACTTCTGAACACTGATTATCTGAATGGCTCAGTATTTCCACAGGTTAGGAGTCCATATTTTCCCACTAGAAAAGAAAGAAAGAGAGGGAGGGAGGGAGGAAGAAAGCCAGGGATTGTGAGGTTTCCAAGAGCTTTCTGTATCTCTCAAAGAACTCCAGGGATCAACATCTGTGGATGGAAGAGGATAGAATCAGGACCAGGGCAGGGGGCAGAGAGGGAAGTTATACAGCAATGTAGTCCCATCAGAGCCTGGGCCAACCGAGCGGGGAGGTCTGGAACCTACATGGTAAATCAGAGCTGTCCCACAAGGGGCTGAAATGCTTTATACTCCTGCCATGACCTGTCATTGGGTGTGGGCTTTCCTGGGAAAGGCAAGAAGGTTCTCTGCAGCTGAAGGAGCTGAGAGTTACAGGCTGCCTCCTAAGAGCCCTCCCAGCTGCTGGGGAAACACATCCTTCTCTGAAAGGAGGGTCTGAGCGGTACATGTCAACATTCACCACAGTGCACATTTGTCACTGCTCAGATCCACTCATCATTTTTTAATTTTATTTATTCATTTATTTATTTTTGGCTGTGCTGGGTCTTTGTCGCCATTCTCGGGCTTTTTCTAGTTGCGGTAAGCTGAGGCTACACTTCGTCGCGTTGTGCGGGCTTCTCATTGCAGTGGCCTCTCTTGTTGCAGGTCGCAGGCTCTAGGCATGTGGGCTTCAGTAGTCGTGGCACTCAGACTAAGCTGTCCTGCAGCACGTGGGATCTTCCCAGACCAGGGATGGAACCTGTGTCTCCAGCATCTGTAGGTGGATTCTTCACCATTGGACCACCAGGGAAGTCCCCAACTTCACCAATTTTGTTCAAGGACTGCTCTTCCAGGATTCCAGTGGGCCTCCCTGGGGGAAACACAGAGATAAAGGTTAGTGGAATGAAATACAGACTCCACTCCTGCAGCTGGTCTTGGAGCCACACTGATTCTCATCATCTCTTTCCTCCACGATCCATTCTGGATTTTCCTCAATTACCACCTGTGCAGGTCTCAGTGGACCACATTGCTGGACCCCATCACAGAAGGGGGTGAGCTCCTGGTCACTATGTCCTTCCCAGGCCAAGATGAGCACATGTGTGCATTTACCATCATAGTTGAGGGAGGGAGAGGAAGAGGCAGGCAAGACGATCACTGGATGCCACACACATTCCTCCATGCCCGTTGTGATGTCTCCTGGTATCGAGGTCAAGTGCTTCCACCCAGTGGGAACTCATTTCTTGCATCACATTCTCTGGAGCAGAAGGAATCTGAAGTGCTCAGGCAGCCCCTACAGCATGTAGTTCAAAGGGATTCTTGCTGTGTCCTTTCTTCCCACCACCATGAAGAAGTCCTGCCAGGCAGTATGGTCACATGACTCATTGCACCACAGCTGAACTTGCTGCAGAGCCATTTCCTGCTTCAGGCACCACTCAAAGCTAGCAGTCCACCATGACACCTGTTATACAGGCTACAGGAAGATTTTCCAGAATCTACAGTGGCTACCAGGCTTACTCCTTCATGATAAGATACAATCAATAATTTAAAGATGCAATAATTTGGGAGTTCTCTAACATTCCAGTGGTTAAAACTCCACACTCCCAATGCAGGGGGCACAGGTTCAATCCCTGTTTGAGGAACTACGATTCTACATGACGCAGTGGGCAGGCAAAAAATAAATAAAAATTTTAAATAAAAATAATTTTAAGATGCAATAACTTTTCTTTTACTTTGGAAAGGATTTCCTGGTATTCCCCTGACTCCTGGATCCTTAAAAACTTAACTGATTCAGGCCTCTGAATCTTTATAGGTTTTTGCCCTTTATGCTCTGGAACACATTCTCCATCATTCTAGCTGTTTCTTGCTCATCTAATCCAATTAGTATAACATCATCAATATAGTAAATCAATATAATATTATATAGGATACCCAAATGTCAGAATCTTTTTAGACTATCTTATGACAGAGGGCTGGAGAAGGCAATGGCACCCCACTCCAGTACTCTTGCCTGGAAAATCCCATGGACGGAGGAGCCTGGAAGGCTACAGTCCATGGGGTTGCTGAGGGTCGGACACGACTGAGCGACTTCACTTTCACTTTTCACTTTCATGCATTGGAGAAGGAAATGGCAACCCACTCCAGTGTTCTTGCCTGGAGAATCCCAGGGACGGGGAAGCCTGGTGGGCTGCTGTCTGTGGGGTTGCACAGAGTCGGACATGACTGAAGCGACTTAACAGCAGCAGCAGCATGACAGAGGGCAGGAGAGTTAAATAGACTGGGGCAAAACTATAAATGTTTTTTGTTGCCTGTTGCTTATGAATGCAAAATATTTCTGATCCTATTTTCTGATTAAGATGAAAAGAACACATTCACCAAATTAATAGCTGTATACTATGTAACTGAAGGGCTTTTAGATGTTAGGAAAGATATCCGTCCGACATGGTGGCTTCAAGTGGGACTGGGACTAGTACTTGCTTATGTTTGTGGAAGTCTCCTGTCAGCCTCCAGAATCCACCTTGTTTCTCCAGGGGCCAGACTGATAAATTGAATGGAAATATGACAGGATCACCAATATTTAGATCCTTAGGGGTGACACTAATTTCCCCCAACTCCCAATTCAGAGATTTGATATTTTTATTTGCCATCATTGCCAAAGAAGAAAGGTGGGTTGATTTTTTTTAATATTTTAAGAATATAACAGTATTAATGGTATGTGATATAGTAAAAATCTTGAAGGTGTCCTTCGAATGATTAAAGTTGGGTAAACTTTAGGGCTAATGTAGCAATACTGCCTTTCTAGAATTCACCCTTAATGGTGTGAATGGTTCCAAAATACAGCAATGCTGTTACTCAGGTAAGGGCACTTCAGATTAGTCTCATTCCTAATTCTGTTTGTCACTTACAACTGAATGTCAGGCAATCTTAGATCATCTCTTTTGTAGAGGAAATAGAAACCGAAATATCAGGACTGGCGTATCAATCAATTGAATTTGCTCTTCCTTTTATCAATTTGATTTTTTAAACTCCTGAGAGCAAAGACATTTCCATAATCCTTATATCTCATCTCTCTGTCCATTTCTGAATGCCATGAAGAGATATGCAAAGGGAAAAGAGGAAAAATACATTTCAAACATTCAGTGTTATTTTTGCCACCTGTGG
Organism: Bos javanicus; assembly: GCF_032452875.1. Classification (NCBI taxonomy): domain Eukaryota; kingdom Metazoa; phylum Chordata; class Mammalia; order Artiodactyla; family Bovidae; genus Bos; species Bos javanicus. Next base: position 21,651,383 of record NC_083885.1, read on the forward strand.
TAAAAAGAGTGTTCCAGGAAGCTCTAAAAGATAAAGACCCATAGGATGTGTTTTCTGACCAAAATCCTTAAGATAATACTCTTCTTCCCTCCTGATTCCTTGATCAGTGTGAAAGTGTCAGTCACTAAGTCGTGCCCATGGACTGTAGCCCCAGGTTCCTTTGTCCATGGAATTTTCAGGCAAGAATTCCAGAGTGAGTTCCCATTCCCTTCTCCAGGTGATCTTCCCAACCCAGGGATGGAGTCCAGATTCTCTACTATCTGAGCCACCAGGGGAGCCCATCTCTCCTTCCCTCTAAACCCAGGTCAGGTCTCGGGATCCAGGTATCAAAGTACTTAGTATCCTTTCCTTCTTTTTAAAAGCTCTGCAATTTCCTTAGGGGATAGACCTCTCTGATGTGGATTACAGTCTTCATAGGAGGGTAGTTCTTAATGATTACTTAAACCAAAAGATCCAGTTTCTTCTTCTCCACAGCTCAGGACAGTGGGAATGAGGGAGACGCAGAGACACATGACCTAAGCCCAACACCATCTATCATTCACAACTGGGACTTTGAGTCTTGAATGTATTAGGCAAGGGTGAAATGATTTCCAGGTCATTTACCACTATATCCAGGGTATCTTGATCACTCCGGTCCTGCTGGCAGCTTTGTACTCATTTCCGATGGCAACAGATTCATTTCCAGTGGTGACATACTATCAAACATGTGGTGGCTTACAACAACAAAAATTTATTCTTTCGCCATTCTGGAGGACAGGAGTCTGAATTCTACACCACTGGGCAGAAATCAAGATGTCTGCAGAGGTGTGCTCCCTCCAGAAGCTCTAGGAAAGCCTCTCTTGCTTCCTCCAGCTCCTTCCCCCGGTTACTGCCAGCAGTCCTTGGCTTTTTGCCACATCACTGTCTTCTTCAAGGCCAGCATCTTCAGACCTGTCTCTGCTCTGTTTCCACACACCTCCCCTCTGTATGCAGCAAATCTCCCTCTGTCTCTCTCTTATAAGGACACCTGTGCTTGGGTTTAGAGCCCACACAGATAATCCAGGCTAAACTCCTCACCTTAAAAATTCTTACCAAATCTTCAAAGTCTTTGCCAGATAAGGTAAAATTTATCAGTCCTGGGAATTTATTAATATCTTTGGGGGCCACCATTCATCTTGCAACAGTCTTTGACAAAAGTTTCTGAGATATCTATGAATTGATCTGATGTGGCCCTCAGTATTTAGGACAGAAGGAGTTTATTTATGGCTATTTCCATTCATCTATGTAGGAAGTAAGTAAAAATGAGGAGCAAGATGGCGAAAGGAAATAAACATACAAATTATCCCAGAACAATGTTCATCAAAGGAGAGGGACCCAGAGCTTAGAATGCAATTTGCCCACACCCAGAGTCTCTTTCCCTAAAGCAAATATTTCCCAAATTTTAACATTCACACAAAACTTCCAAGATTTTGCCTAAATAGAATATCAAGCTATATTCTGAATAGCACCAACATTATTATTTTTCTAATACTTTTCATTAAAGTTACTTTCTTTTTTTAATTAATTTTTATTGAAATTTAGTTGATTTACAATGTTGAGTTAGTGTCTGCTGTACAGCAAAGTGAATCAATTACATATATACATATATGTACATACAATTACATACATACAAATACATGCAACTACATATCTCCACTCCTTTTTCAGATTCTTTCCCATATAGGTTATTACAAAGTATTGAATAGAATTCCCGGTGCTTACAGTAAGTCCCTATTAGTTATCTATTTTGTATATGGTGCTGTGTATATGTCACTTCCCATCTTCCTATTCCTTTATCCCTCCCCTGCCTTTTCCCTCTTTCTTCCCAGGTGGTGCTAGTGGTAAAGAACCCACTTGCCAATGCAGGAGACATAAGAGAGGCAGGTTTGATCACTGGGTCGGGAAGATCCCGTGGAGGATGTCTAGTAACTCCAATAGTCTTGCCTGAGAAATCCCCATGGACAGAGGAGCCTGGCTGACTGCGGTCCATGGGGTCGCATAGAGTCAGACACAACTGAAGCGATTTGGCTTGCACACATGCAACTATAAGCTTGTCTTCTACATTGGAAAGGCACTTTCTTTTTAATGTAAATGCTGTTTTAAAGAAAATTTTATATCACTATTTAAAAAGGAAAGTAAATATCACCTATAATAGAAAAAAATATGTGCTTAAAATTCCAGATAGATACCGTGCTGCCTGCAAAGGCTGAGTCTGAGTCTGTCTTCGTAAAAAGGAAGATTTTGCAGGTGTTAGGTGTTAAAGGCTAGCACCCATCTGAGACTTTCTTCTTAGTATAATCAGAAGGATTAAATGAGAACTGAAAAAGAATATGGCCAATATTTTATAATAACTATAAATGGAGTATAACCTTTAAAAATTGTGAATCACTATATTGTACACCTGTAACATATAATGTTGCACATCAATTATACTCAATTTTAAAAATACTTTATAGCTAAAACAAAAAGAGAGAGAACTGAAAAAGAACAGCTGTGTCTCCACCCAATTCAACATCATGTACACCACCTAAAATAATAACTCACTCACCACCTAAAATGTTCACAGAGAAGACTAGGAACCCCTGCCCTACTGAGAAAGGAGGATCTAAAACCTACCCAGCTCACTTGACCTTAAATTTCTATGTTATTCTTTGTCTTCTGTGTCTTTGGGGGTCTGTGATGAAAGTCATCCTCTCCCTCTCTACAGAGACATTGAGAAGAAGCATATTGGCTATTTAGTCAGTTCTCAACCACTGTGGGCCTCAGTTACCTCATCTGCAAAGTGGGAGTTGATAACAATACCTTCCACAGGGCTGTTATGAGGATTCAATCTACTAAAGTATGGTAAGTGTTTACACATAATACATAGTAAATCCTGTCTGCTATAATAATGACTATTATTATTTTTTCATCAATTAGATAAGTAGTTATTTATTGTCAGCATTGATTTTTGCCTTGTGCTCAAACTCTTTTAGACTGGAAGAGAAATAAGCCATAATCTTTGCCTTCAATGAACTTGTAATTTCACCAGAGAGGTGAGAAAATAATAGACAAAAAAATAAACAGTTCTATAGCAAGTCTTAAAAGCCTATGCTAGAAACAAAAAAAAAAAAAATCACACTAAGCACAGATAAATACTGTACAAACATACCTCATTTTATTGAAATTTTGCTTTAATGTATTTCACAGTTACTACATTTTTAAAAATTGAGAGTTTGTGGCAACCCTGCATAGAGGAAGACCATCAGTGCCATTTTTCCAACAGTGTTATTTTTAATTAAGTTATGTACATATTTTCTTAGGCATGATGCTGTCACACACTTCATAGACTAGAGTGGAAATACAACTTTTTTCACGCTGTGAAACCAAAAAATTCATGCCGCTTGCTTTACTGCAATATTTATATTATCACCATGGTCTGCACAGAACCCACAGTATCCCCCAGATGAGGCTGCATTGCTGGCTGACGTCATTTCCATTTGCCTCCAAGGACCCATTTTTTTGCCCCTCTCACTCTGTGCTTCCATGCAGCTAATCCCTGTGGTCTGCATCTTTGCCGTCTGTCTTCTGGTTAGAGGAAGCCAATGAGAGGCACCAGCAAGAGATCAGCTGGTGAGAGGAGAAAAGGCCAGGATATTTCTCCCTCATTTCCCCTGCTGCAGAGATGTGCCTCTGACAATGGTTGCTTCTCCCCTATGGCTCCATCTCTCCCAGATTCTAATCCTTTTCTTTTTCCTTTTTATTTCTTCAGCCTTCCCACTGTGATTGATTCCCAGAGACCTCAGCATCCTTGACTGGCCCCTTAACTCTGCCCACACCTGGGTAAGTCAGTCCTTCCTAGAACTCTCTTTAGTTAAATCCTTTTGGAGGCAATTCTGTTTCCTGCCAGGACCATGACTGATCCAAGAACTGTAAGACATCAGTGATCTGAGAGTTATCTAATTCCTCTAAACACTCTGAAAACAAATATTAAGGAACATGAAGAGCTTGGTGTAGGAAATAAGAGTCATCCAGATTTTCTTCATTGGTCAAATTATCCTGCAGCATTACTAGTGACGGCAGCCACATTTTGAACACTCATTATGTAGCAGGTCCTTTAAGATGTCCTTGTCATGCCTTGTCTCATTTAACCCTCCCCAAACCCAATGAGGGCTTCCCAGGCGGCACTAGGGGTAAAGAACCCGCCTGCCAATGCAGGTGACTTAAGAACCACGGGGTCTATCCCGAAGACAGGAAGATCCCCCGGAGGAGGGTATGGCAACCCACTCCAGTATTCCTGCTTAGAGAATCCCATGGACAGAGGAACCTGGCAGACTACAGTCCATGGGGTCCCAGACAGTCAAACACAACTGAAGCGACTTAGCTTGCATGCGTGCACATGTCATGGCTACAGTTTGGTCATCATGTATTAATTGAACCTGGTGGAGACTTCCATACTTATAAGACAGCTCAAAGGCTATGGCTCAGAATGTTATCTATAACCCTTGAGGAGCAACTAAATGTCCTTGACTTTGCTTAATGACTAAACTATTACTATCAGATCTCTTTCTAAGGTTTTCCTTTGTTTCTGCATTTTCTCACTTCTTGGATGTAAACTTATTCTTTGGCTAAAGCTTTTCTACAAACAAAAGGCAGGCTGAGGACCTGGGGATGGAGGGGGCACAGACCATAGGTCCTCACCACTGACCACTAGTTGTAAGACACACAGATTTCAGAGAATCAGGAGAAAAAAGCCCACCCCACTGCCTTTTTGCTGGAGCACGGGTTTGCCTGGATTTTTTTTTTTTTAATGTGCAATATCTCCCCAAAGTGTGTTCTTTTCTAAAATTCCTCAGATTTGCGCTCTCTGAGCTATTTTAGAAGATTTGGTTAAAACAAATGGAGAGGGGAAGATACACATACATATTTCTACCGGCTTGTGAAAACTGATTATATCACTTAAAATCACATCATTTGACTCAATTTGCTGATCTGATTACCCAATTACATACTTTCTAGGTAGCTTTATACCATGTTCCCACTGGTTGGTGTTACCGTCTTCCCAAGCAGAGATCTCTCTCACTGTCTCCTCATCCCATACCCCAGGCTTTACCTCCGTCTACCTACTTTTCCTGTAAACAACAATTTCTCTACTTATTTTTTCAATTATTATAACTAGAGCTTTCAAGTTAAAGAAAACAATGCTGTTTTCTTCCCAAAGCCAGCCTTTCCCTGACACAAAGTAACAGTGAGATACTAAACATTGCCAGCAATTGTTATGAAAATGCATTTCTCTTGTATCCTGTTGTCATGGCAGCTAAAGATCAAGACATGCCTGCTACATACAGCAATTTATACTGATCTGAAAGACTGTTTGGTGGGGGGAAACATGAAAATGTACAATCGAATGCATTTGAAACCATAGCCCGACACACGACAATATCACTTATTCAAATAATATCTCTAAAGCAAAGTACATCATGTATTTCAATCAGTGCTGTGTTCATTATTTCTGCTCTTGGAGTTACACTGGCAATTTTATTATTTTTCTTGGCATTCAGAATCTCTGTATCACCTTTGCTCAGGCACTAGCCAGCCTAACACAGACAGCAGCGGTCAAGTCACATTGGGAGACTCAGAGCTGCCGTGGCATTTTCTCTACTGCTTCTTTGTTTGCTGGGCTGGGGGCATCCCTTAGGTGAATATCTCCCTTGGACGGCAACTGCTTGAAATGTCACAACGCGGCCAATTCCCCTCCATCCAGATTTTCACTTCACTGCAAGATACTGTACCTTGTACATAGTGTTTAACTTCTCCACGGGGGAGGGGGAGAAAAATCCAAGAATAAAAAGATGGGGGGTGGGGGCCACCAAACTGAGACTATAAAGGGTTTAGATGCAAATAATTGAGTACAAAATACCATTTTTATTAACAATCTGGAGGGTGGGTCTTGTCCCTAATCCTTTTTATTGGTTTTCCCTCCACATCACCCAGGGAGACGGACTGGTATTTGGCAAGAGGGAAGTAGAGGCATGGTGGGGATTAGTGGTCTACAATCACAGAACAGACCAGCAGCAGAGCAAGGATGAGAACTCAGAATTCTGACATTCCTGAGCCATTGTTCAGTCCATGGCTGTGGGACAGAGGCCTTGAGAATTGTATGGAGATATCTACAGCTTAACTTATGGCCAAATTAGTTTGGGGTAATTAGTTATACCATTTTTCCCACAGCCAGTAAGGCACACTAATGTTTTGGCCTTGACTTTGTGAAACTGGTTTTCATCCCACTTGGGGATAATCCCTGATTTCATCCTCTTGAATCCTGCCCCTTTGAGATTGTCATCTGCCAGTCAAAAGCAGCGAGCAGCCTTCCCCGAGGTCTAGTTTTCTTCCTTAAGTTGTGCACATGTGTCAAATGTGTACATCCACACTTGGCGTGGGGGAGTGCGTGTAAAATCACCGAGCTACAGTGTCTCACTTCTCCTCCTTGCCCGGCATTGAGGAATCTGGAGAATCTGTCATGTCATTGAAAAGGAAGGCAGCACAAAGCTATCCCCTACAGACTCCCAGTGCCCGGACACCCCAGGTGGCACTAGTGGTAAAGAACCCACCTGCCAACGCAGGATACAGAAGAGACTCAGGTTTGATCCCTGGGTCGGGAAGAGCCCCTGGAGGAGAGCATGGCAACCACTCCAGTATTCTTGCCTGGAGAATGCCATGGACAGATGAGCCTGGCGGGCTACAGTCCATGGGGTCACAAAGAGTCAGACGTGACTGAAGCGACTTAGCACACATGAAGACTCCCAGAGTCTGGGCATCAGATATTATTATAGCCTCATGTCTACAATGAAAAAAACCAAAGAACATGGAGGTTAAGTAGCTGGCTCAATGTAACAGAGCAAGTGAGTGGTAGAGCCAAGATGTGAACACAGTTGTGTGGCTCCAGAAACGCTCAGCTCCCATGCTAAACTAAACCGCTCTGAGACACCAGTGGTGAAGAGCTTAGGCTCCAAGGTCATATTCGAGCTGGAGGTGTGATCCTGGACAGGTGACTCCATGAGGCTCTGGGTTCATACATTGTGATTGCTATCCCAAGATTCGCTAAGTCAAGTCATTAGCACTGGACCTGGCACATGCAAGCCCTCCAAAAATGTTAGATGCTCATTCTAAGGAATGAACAAGTTCAGAGCAAATGAGCCAGAAGGTTTGGACCATGGTAGAATAGTCCAGGAAAGAGACGGATATGGGAGAAAGAAAGAATTCCCTCTGCACAGTCCTGCCCTTTCTGCTAAAAAGGGGGCCAGGGCAAAAGGGGGAGAAACGAGAGTAAAGGGATGCCATGAACTAGGAACAGAGGAAGCTTTTTCAAGTGATAGGAGGCTGGCTAGGTTTTCGACAAATTAAGGTAAGAAGAGAGCCAATACAAGACATGCTCTGAGGATGGAAGCCCCTCTAACAAGAAGCAAGTTTGGGGCAGTGACTTCCCAGGGTGATTGAATTAAACACTCTATTTCATCAACAACTAATCTAAAATTTTATGTTTAGCAAGTCCTTGGTTGCCTGAATGAAGCAACTCCTTCGTGCAATGTGATGTTTTCCCCTTTCTGTCTTCATCTACTCAAAGCTGAAAGAGTTTAAATTTCTCTTCTAGGAAAGAAGCATTCTCTCCCAGAAAAGCATGGAGCCAGGATGAAATCCCAACTTCTGCATGGCCCAACTTCCTGACACTGGGAGTCCTGGAATCCCTACATACTGAAAATTCTACAAGGATCTTCTAGTCCAAAAGGAATATCTCACAACACCCCCATGATCTGGAAATTCTCCTCTTGTCCTAGCCTGATGCTGATCTCAGCATCGGTCTGTTTTCCTGAAGACCTGTTTTGGTTTGTTTGTTTTTCATTTTTGGTTGCATAAGGTCTTAGCTGCGGCACATGTGATCTTTGTTGAGCCATGAGGATATTTTCTTTGTAGCACAAGAAGTTCTCTAGTCGTGGCATGTAGCTGCAGTGAGCTGCTTTTGTTGCTCCACGACATGTAGGCTCTTGATTCCCCAACCAGGGATTGAACCAGCGTCCCCTGCATTGCAGGCAAATTCTTAACCCCTGGACCACCAGGGAAGTCCCTGGAGTCCTGTTCTTGAAAGACAAGGTAAAGTCAGGACCGCTGAAATTTTGTCAAAGACCTGAAGACTAAGAGTCAGAAAACCTGGGGTTAAGTTCAGGGTCTGGCACTCACTGTATGACCTTGGGCAAGTCACATGTCCTTCTTTATGTCTGGTTTCTCAACTGTAAAACGAGAGCCTTTTATGTGCTTCAGAACTCTATGTTTTATGTGAACTCATTCTATGAGAAAGATATTCTTTGATCAGTAGATACTATCCAAAGCATGATTTATTACTGGGGGTTTGGAGGAAGTATCTTTTTCAAGGTCTATTGTTTTATATGATAATCACCAGTCCCTATAGACTTGGGATAATTTTGCCATCAAAATTTTCCATTATAGTGGCATTATAACTCTGTTTCAACAAGCTTGCTCAAGTAACTTTTCCATTGCAAATTCACATGATAATAGCATTATAAATGGCATCTCCAAAGACTTCAATTAAAATTGATTTGTCACTGTAATCTTAGCTAATAATGGTATGGTAATGGCATTATAATGAGGAGATCAAAGACTTACACTGAAATTATTTTGGCATTGTTATCCTATATTCTAAATGGCTTTGAATAGGCTGTTCTATACATAGATTGAAACTGTTGTGTCATAGTAATATTAAAAGCTAAGAGTATATGGAATGGAATCATTCACTCCTTTACCCCCAAAGCCCAGCTTGGAATTTCTCCTATCCTTTTCATTTCCCATAAAGGTGAAGCTCAAATAGAGCTTCAATTCTAACTCCCCCTACCCAGACCCACAAGGAACAAGAATGAGATTGAGAGGATGCTCCTGAGTGCCTAGAAAAACCGCTCCCACATGTGGCTGGAGCAAACCTAGCTTCCCTGCTTCAGCAGATGCTGGGGCCTGAGTTCCTCTGCTCTGGGCTGGACATGATAAGCTGAGCCAAGGGCTCCTGCTGGTGGAGACAGTGCTCTCGCTCTTTCACAGGTGGTCACGCGGAGCTTCCCTGGTGGCTCAGATGGTAAGTGTAGGCGACCTGGGTTCAATCCCTGGGTAGGGAAGATCCCCTGGAGAAGGGAATGGCAACTCACTACAGTATTCTTGCCTGAAGAATCCCATGAACAGAGGAGCCTGGCTGGCTACAGTCCATGGAGTCCCAAACAGTTGGACACCACTGAGAAACTGACACTTTCGCTTTCTTTTCTTTCATGCCATGGAATTGGAATTCTGCAGCTTCTAAAGTTCAGTGCCTCCTGCCTCTCATCCTTTGTGACTTAGCCAGTGTCACCCTTGTGGGCTTTTTTTTTTTTTAAGGCATTCTTTTTCTTTTCTTCTTCTTTTTTGTTTTTTTGTTGTTGTTATTTTGTGTGTGTGTGTGTGTGTGTGTGTGTGTGTGTGTGTTTTGCCATGCTCTTGTGGGCTTTGAATGAAGTCAAATCCTTCCACTCCCAGTTCTCTGGTTGTGGAACCAGCTGTGTGTGTGGTTGTTTTGTGTTTGTTTGTTTACTTTACAGGGACATAAAGTAAATGGAATGAAATATAGACTCAGTTCATATTTACTGTGGAGAATATTCTGAAGTTCTAATATCATTCTAGTTTAGAGAATACTATTGTTACATTGGTTGGAGAAGGCAATGGCACCCCACTACAGTACTGTTGCCCAGAAAATCCCATGGATGGAGGCTGCAGTCCATGGGGTCGCACAGAGTCGGACACGACTGAGTGACTTCACTTTCACTTTTCACTTTCATGCATTGGAGAAGGAAATGGCAACCCACTCCAGTGTTCTTGCCTGGAGAATCCCAGGGACGGGGGAGCCTGGTAGGCTGCAGTCCATGGGGTCGCACAGAGTCGGACACAACTGAAGCGACTTAGCAGCAGCAGCAGCAGCGTTGTTACATTGGTTAGCATTAAGACTGGGCTTCCCAAGTGGTGCTAGTAGTGAAGAATCCACCTGCCCATGCAGGAGACCCAAGAGACATGGGTTCGATCTCTGGGTTGGGAAGATCCCCTGGAGTAGGAAATGGCAACCCACTCCAGAATTCTTGTCTGGAGAATTCCATCGACAGAGAAGTCTGGCGGGCTACAGTTCAGAGGGCCGCACAGAGTGGGACACCACTGAAGTGACTTAGCATGCACGCACAGCATTGACTAACAATTATATAGTTTCTACTACATGGTAGAAGCTATCCTCAACACTTTAAATATGGTAGCTTCTTGTAATTCATGGTAGTCATGTTCTATAAAAGCCCTATGAATACTGAATTAAGAATTCCAAGCCGCAAGTCTTAGGGGAAACACAGGGCTGTGTTCCTATGAGCCTCTGATCATATTTTTATCCATTGATGGACATAAAACCTTTTTTATGTGTATTTGGGTTTAAAGACACCTTATGTGACATATATTGTCCAATCATTTACATTGAAGTCATGGCAAACAGCACTATAGCTCATTCCTGAATGAAGCTTATCTAACATATGTATTTTCTCCATAAGAGACATCACAGTCTCCTTGTATTCAGGAACAACAGACAGCACTGCACTGCTATGCCTTAGGGCCATCTTAAACAAGGAAATCACCAAAAAAAAAGAACACAGACACTTTTTAAAAAGTGACACTAAACAGACCATGAAAAGAACCCTGTTTATAGTATGAGGGCTGAAACAAGAAGGCAATGTCACTATGTTCAACCTCCCCTGGAACATGCACTTGTAGCAACTTAGGTTTCTTTTTCCTACATCTCCATGAATGACCACAACGTTGCCACAGGTATTGATACTGAGGTTACACATAAATTTAGTGAGTAGACAAATTTGCAAGTACAAATCTGTCAATAATGAGAACTGACCACATCATAATTGATTTAATCTTTACATTAACCTCATAAGTTAGGTACCGTTACTATTCCTCATCTCAAAGATGAGGAAACTGAGGCACAGAGAGTACAAGAAACTTGCTCAATGTTCAGTGTCAATTCAAATTAATTGATAATTGCTCTGGGTTTGTTTCTAAATAAGTCATCAGCTTGATATTTAGTTTAGCTTTTTAATTTAGGAGAGTGAGTTAGAAAAATAGAATGACCCTAGTTTTGGGGTGGGAAGAGGTATCTGTAGATCTCCAATTTTTCAGGCTTTTGAATTAAGCCAGGATGGGATACTGGCTTCCCTGATAGCTCAGATGGTAAAGAACCTGCCTGCAATGCAGGAGACCCAGGTTCAATCCCTGGGTCAGGAAGATCCCCTGGAGAAGGGCATGGCAGTCCATTCCAGTATTCTTGCCTGGAGAATCCCATGGACAAAGGAGCTTGGTGGGCTACAGTCCCTGGGGTCGCAATGAGTTGGACACAACTGAGCAACTAATATTTTCTTTCTTTCAGGATGGGGAACTAGCATGTAGAAGATGAGGCAGATACCCTTGGCACTAACCCAAATCCATTCTTCCATCCTGTCTGCCTTCTTCTTGGCTGTTAGAGTATCAGCCTTGTGTGTTGCTCAGCACTGATGACAGCACCTCCACCATCCCAGGGAAAGTGAATCTCCATTAACATAAGTCAATCAGAACATTTCCATTTCCCTAATCAAACTGGTGAGGCAAGGCCGTGTGTTGCAATTCAAGTCAGAGAGCAGTGAAGGGAAATGCACTGCAGAGCTCCAGGGGAAGGCTTTCTTTTCATTTAAGAGATGTCTGAAAAGGAAGAGTTCCTTCTCCTGCCTCTGCAGAATCAGTGTGTGAGAACATGATACTTGGAACCACTGCAGCCGTCTTGTGACCATGAGGAGACAAACGGCAGAGCTGAAAGATGTAGTCACGGCACATTCCTGAAGCCATCCTTCCGCCAATCCCTTTGTCAAACTTTACTTATTTAAGCTGCTTTTAATTGGGCTTTGATTAATAGAAACTGAAACTATCCTAATCGACACAGGAATTTTGCTTGGGAATCCATTATAATTGAGAACTGAGAGACACTAAGTACAGAAATTATATAGACAGAAACACAGAGGTTGAACCCTATTTAAGAAGCACAATGTCTTGGTTGCTAAGAGATGCTGAGAGGATATAAATGGCCAGGGATATTTCCCCTACTCAGAGACAACTTATAATCCAGTAAGTTGAGAAAATCAAACATAGCCAGTTAAAGAATTCCTGTGCAAAGAAACAGTAAATTCCATTTAATTCTGCCAGCATTAATTCTGAAATACATGGGGTAGAGCTCTGTTGATGAATTAGACACACTCCCTGTCCTCTACAATCTAGTAGCGAAAATGAGATTGACAGGTGATTATAATTCAAAGAATATTACAAAAAGATGTTTGGGGAGAAAGGTAAGTGAGAGATTGATTTCTTTTGGCAGACCTAGGAAAGCATCATGTCTCCCCTGTGTGAAATTCTTCAATTGTACTTCCAGTTGTACTTCATTTATTCAACAAATATTTGTTGAGCAATTAGTTGAAACCAGCCTGAATGCTAGGACACAGCAGGGAACAACAAAAAGTCCCTTCTCTTAGACCTTGCATTCTAATAAATACAAGACAAGATAAAAGACAAATGAGTAAATATGTTTTATGTCCAGAGTGGTGTCACCAAGAAAAATTTACGCTGTAGAGGGTAGGAGTGCTATTTTATTTTTACATTTTTACTGGATATCTAGAAAACATTAATTGGAGATCATGCACAGATTACAGTGTTTCCTCAGCTACAAATCAAAAATTTTAAACTAGCTAAATTCATCCCAAGAAAAGTTATCTTCTGTCAGCCTGAAACTAATTGGGGGATAGAAAGAGCTGGTGGAATTGACAAGCTCGCTTGTAGATGCTGGATTCTAGGAGTCCCTGAGTCTATGCTCGGTAATTCACTGGCTTGGGGACCCCACGCTTCCTAGGAGTGCTATTTTACACAGAATGGTGAAAAACTGGCATCTGAGAGTGGAAAACTAAAGGAAATGAGGCTGTAAGTCATTTGTGGATATCTATGGAAAGTGTTCAATGCAGAAGGAACGGCAAGTGCAAAGGCCCTAAAGCAGAGAGTGTCTGGCATACTTGAGGAACAAGAAGCAGGTCAATGTGCCTGGAAGACAATGACTGATGTGGGAGAAATGCTGTGGGAAGTGAGATCAGAGTCAAGGGCAGAATCAAACTTACCATGAAGTTAATGTACTCAGAAAGGCATAGGCTTCGGTATAACATGGTATAACCTGAAAAAGTAAGATATTTTAGCCACAGTCAGTTAAGATTCTTGTCTCTTTCCATTCTGATTTTTCCGTCACATTTCCCTTCGTGCTGGCTCTTTAAGGAGGCTGCAGGTATTTTGGGGGGCTGATGAAGAGGAAATTATCTTGGGGCTACACCTAGACTGGAGTTGCTGAGCTATATTTGTGTGAATCACAGTGGCTTCCATGACTAGCTGTCCCTGTGTAGGAATGGCTCCAGCAGTTCACCACCCAGCACTGTGTGACCTGAAGATGCATGACCAGAGGTCCAATGAGAATAGAAATATGTCCTATGGAGTCCAGATCTGGAACTCTGAAAAATATTTAACAAAGAGTGAAATATACAGGACCAGAAGCTAGTCTTTAGACAATTCTCCCAGCATGTGATGTGTTAAACTCGTAAGTGGAAGTTTAGTTTTCATTGACACCTAATCACAACAGAAGTTCTCTCCCACCAGGAATATATTCATGAGTGCAACAACTACAGTGATAAATGTACCTTTGCTGATGGACTCGAGAGAGAGTTTTATCAGACAAGGGCATGAACTCCAAGCAGTACAACAAACAGCAAGTCTATGTGTCTGTAATGTCACCCACGGTCAATAATAAAACATAAATTTCCAACAATCATCCCAGAGGAGGACCTGGATTATCTTGTGTTCTCTCCATTGAAATGATATTACAATATCTTTGTTAGACAGAGAGGCAATCAAATGTAGGCAGACAAAGAATTTAAGGGGGAAACTGTGACAAGGGTGGTTCAATCAGTTCATTAATGAAAACATTATTTTTCTGGATTCTGTGATGTTGGCGCTAAGTGTCAGCTTTTTTACTTGTAATTTGTAGTGAGTTATTTTCTCATACTAAATATGTGTTCAGTTTCAAATGTAATTTTGTAGTCCTAATTTTGTATCATTTATCTTTGAGAATTGCAAAATTTTATCAGCTTGAGGTCTCAGAAAACCCAGGTCTGCTCCATTTTGAAGGCTCCTGAAGAAGGCAATGGCACCCCACTCCAGTACTCTTGCCTGGAAAATCCCATGGACAGAGGAACCTGGTGGGCTGCAGTCCATGGGGTTGCAAAGAGTCGGACACGACTGAGCGACTTCACTTTCACTTTTCACTTTCATGCATTGGAGAAGGAAATGGCAACCCACTCCAGTGTTCTTGCCTGGAGAATCCCAGGGACGGGGGAGCCTGGTGGGCTGCTGTCTATGGGGTCACACAGAGTCAGACATGACTGAAGCGACTTAGCAGCAGCAGCAGCAGAGGCATGGGGCAATCATACTCCCAGGTTAAAGTTTAGGAGGGTCTTTCCAGTAGCAGAGTTCAGTAGTGATTCCCAGATTTGGGAAATTCATGGACCATTAATATTTCCCCCTCAAATTTTGTTCAGTTCAGTCGCTCAGTCATGTCTGACTCTTTGTGACCCAATATTTGATAGCTAACTTAGATAAAAAGCCAGGACTTCCCTGGTGATCCAGTGGTTAAGAATCTGCCTGCCAATACAGGGGACATGGGTTCTACCTGTGATCCAGGGGGATTCCACATGCCACGGGCAACCGAGCCGGAGAGCTACAACTACTGAAGCCCCTGTGCCCTAGAGCCCATGCTCCGCAACAAGAGAAGCCGCTGCTATGAGAAGCCCTCGAACTGCAACTAGAGAAAGCCTAAGAGCAGCAAAGACCCAGAGCAGACAATAAATAAATAATTTTTAAAAGCCACCTAAATAAGCATTTAAAACAGCCATATCTACTGCTTTTTTTTTTTTTTCAAATAAGCATTTTATAAAGAAACATATGGAAGTCTTTTTGGATAAAATTATATAACATCTAACATTTTGTTTTAAATTTATCCAACAGGGTATAGGGGAGTAAGAGGAAGATTAGATAAAACAAGATTGATCATTTGTTGGGTACATGGGGGCTCAATACACTAGGCTGCTTTTGTAAAGAAGGCTGGTCATTTTCGTAATAAAATGTGTAAAAATTAACCTGATCTAGCATACCCATAGTTCTATAAAAGAAAGAACATATGAGCACGCCAGAAGTTGGGAGGCCATTAAGTACCATCCTTCATATTAAATAAATTCAATCTAAGGAAAAACTCACTATACTGTGATTATTTTTGTTACTGCTGTTTCGGAGTCAGTCAGAGAAATTCATCCCAAGCTGTTCAGAGACCACATATGTGGGAGTGGGGTCAAGTTGGCAGATTACTCTCAAATGTTTCAGAAAAAGGAAAAAAAGCTCTTTGAATTGTACTTCCTAGTTTTTTATAAGATTATGATGTATGCACACACATATAAGAGAACTGAGGTTAAATCTTGGACTTTGCCATTTAGTTAAACATTACTGTGTTAGTCACCCAATCTGCCTGAGTCCTCAGTTACTTTACTGCAAATAATAAGTACCTCCCACAGTCACATCACTATATTTAAAATAAGTAACCAACAAGGATCTACAGTATAGCACAAGGAGCTCGGCTCAACCTATGTGGTAGCCTGAATGGGAGGGGAGTTTGGGGGAGAATGGATACATGCATATGCCTGGCTGAGTCCCTATCATGACATTGTTAACTGGCTACATTCCAATACAAAATAATAAGTTTTTTAAAAGAAAAAAGATGCTAAGCATCAAAAGAAAAGAAAGAAAAGAAAAAACCAGAAACCTTTCCCTGAAATTCATCTGGAAGTTCAGGTTTTTTTGAGTATTAGCTACCTGCCACCTGTACTCGGCACAGTGGTAAAAAACCTGCCTGCCCGTGCAGGAGATGCAAGAGACACAGGTTCAATCCCTGGGTCAGGAAGATACACTGGAGGAGGGCATGGCAATCCACTCCAGTATTCTTGCCTGGACAATTCCATGGACAGAGGAGTCTGGTGAGGCTACAGTCCTTGGGGGCCCAGAGTCAGACATGACTGAGCATGTGCACACACACACACACACACACACACACACTCCTTCTTGGCACCCAGTAATAATTACTGCACTTTTCTTCACTACAAAAAAAGTACCCCCAACAGTTTTTTTAAGGATTAAATAAGACAACTCGTACACCTTACATATTTATGGTAGAAGCATGAACTGGTACAGCCCTTTAGAGGACAATTTGATGATAATTTCTCAAATTTTATATACTTGTACCTTATGGCCCAGCAATCGTACTTCTGGAATTTATTCTTCAATTGTCCTTGTATATATGTGAAACGACACATGTATAAGATATTCATGTTATTTTTTTTTTAATTTAAATTTACTTATTTTAATTGGAGGCTAATTACTTTACAATATTGTATTGGTTTTGCCATACATCAACATGAATCCACCACGGGTGTACACATGTTCCCCACCCTGAATCCCCCCTCCCACCTCCCTCCCTGTACCATCCCTCTGGATCATTCCAGTGTACCTGTATGCAAGACAGCAAAAGAGAAACAGATGTATAGAACAGTCTTTTGGACTCTGTGGGAGAGGGAGAAGGTGGGAAGATTTGGGAGAATGGCATTGAAACATGTATAATACCATATAAGAAATGAGTCGCCAGTCCAGGTTCAATGCAGGATATAAGATATTCATTTTAATACAGCTTTTAGCTATAAAATCTGAAAACAACCCAAATGTTCATCAATAGAAGACTAATTAAATTCTGGCACCTCTATACGATGCAGCTGTGAAAAAGAACCAAGAAGCTACATACTAATAGGAAAAAATCTCCAATCTGAATTGCTTAGTGAAAAACATGGGATGCAGAACATGTGTATGATTTGCTACCTTTAGATTAAAAGAAAGGAAAATAAGAATATGTATTCATATTTGCTTAAGGAAAGTGTTTGCAATGCAGAGGATCCGAGTTTGATCCCTAGGTCGGGAAGATCCCCTGGAGAAGGAAATGGCAACCCACTCCAGTATTCTTGCCTGGAGAATCCCATGGATAGAGGAGCCTGGTGGGCTATAGTCCAAGGGATTGCAAAGAGCCGGACATGGCTCAGCAACTAAGTTTCACATTTTTTTCTTATTTTTTCAACATGCTTACTAGAAAATTTTAAATTGTGAATGTGACTCACCTTTGAGGCTCACACTAAATTCTGGATAATGCTACTCTATAGCATTAAGTACTGGGACTCATACAAAGGAGAGGCTTCATGTATGCTTGTTAAGGGAATAAGAGAATAAATATCCTGTGACAAGTCTGACATGTGACAAGATCCTGGAGGAGAAGAGTTAGGCTGCTCAAACTGCTTCTTTACTTTTTTATCTTTTGTTGAAATATAGCTGATTTATAATGTTGAGTTAGTTTCAGGTGTATAGTAATGTGATTCCATTATACATATTTATATATATGTATACACACACACATACATATATGTATAAATCAAACTAGTTCTTTAGATTGAAAGCAAGAAAGCAGAAGAAACTCTCCTTGTCAGGGCCACCACCTCTTATTATCATGGGCACAGGCATTTAAATTGAACAAATGTAAATATTCTCTCAATTATCAGATCAGATCAGATCAGTTGCTCAGTCGTGTCTGACTCTTTGCGACCCCATGAATCACAGCATGCCAGGCCTCCCTGTCCATCACCAACTCCTGGAGTTCACCCAGACTCACGTCCATCGAGTCAGTGATGCCATCCAGCCATCTCATCCTCTCTTGTCCCCTTCTCCTCTTGCCCCCAATCCCTCCCAGCATCAGAGTCTTTTCCAAGGAGTCAACTCTTCGCATGAGGTGGCCAAAGTACTGGAGTTTCAGCTTTAGCATCATTCCTGCCAAAGAAATCCCAGGGCTGATCTCCTTCAGAATGGACTGGTTGGATCTCCTTGCAGTCCAAGGGACTCTCAAGAGTCTTCTCCAACACCACAGTTCAAAACCATCAATTCTTCGGCACTCAGCCTTCTTCACAGTCCAACTCTCACATCCATACATGACCACAGGAAAAACCATAGCCTTGACTAGACGAACCTTGGTTGGCAAAGTAATGTCTCTGCTTTTGAATATGCTATCTAGGTTGGTCATAACTTTCCTTCCAAGGAGTAAGCGTCTTTTAATTTCATGGCTGCAGTCACCATCTGTAGTGATTTTGGAGCCCAGAAAAATGAACTCTGACACTGTTTCCACTGTTTCCCCATCTATTTCCCATGAAGTGGTGGGACCGGATGCCATGATCTTCGTTTTCTGAATGTTGAGGTTTAAGCCAACTTTTTCACTCTCCACTTTCACTTTCATCAAGAGGCTTTTGAGTTCCTCTTCACTTTCTGCCATAAGGGTGGTGTCATCTGCATATCTGAGGTTATTGATATTTCTCCTGGCAATCTTGATTCCAGCTTGTGTTTCTTCCAGTCTAGCGTTTCTCATAATGTACTCTTAATCAGTATGAAGGTGATGTGTTTTCTTCCTACACTGAATGTTTGGAGTTTTTCAAGCACAGCAGCCTGTAGAAAATGTTCTTCTTCCTCTAGAGGTCTGCGAAAGCAAAAGATGCTTACAGAGTCCCATCCAGAAATACATTTGATTTTTCAGTTCAGAAAATGAATCCCCATGTTAAATCTCCCACATACCACATGCATCACCACACCTGAAGTGGAGCAATGGCCAAGAAAGAACACTGGCTTTGAATTCAAATTTGGGCTCTACGTTAGTTTTCTAGGACTCTGTGACAGTTTCCCAGGGCTCTGTGACAGAGTATCACAAAGTGTTTGACTTAAACAACAGAAATTGATTGTCTCATAGTTCTGGAGCCTGGAAATCCACAACCAAGAGTCATTAAGGTTGGCTCCATCTGAGAGCTGAGAGGGAGGGATCTTTCCAATTCTTCCTCCTGAACATGTATGTGGCCATCCTCTCCCTAGCTCTCTCTTTTTTATTATTTATTTTTATTTATTTGGGGCTTTCCAGGTGGTACTAGTGGTAAAGAACCTGCCTGCCAGTGCAGGAGATGTAAGAGACGTGAGTCAATCCCTGGTTCCAGAAGATCCCCTGGAGGAGGGCATGGCAGCCCACTCCAGTATTGCTGCCTGGAGAATCCCACGGACAGAGAACATTGGCTGGCTAGAGTCCATGGGGTCACAGAGAGTCAGACACGTCTGAAGCAACTTCGTATGCACACCTTTGTTTATTTGGCTGCTCCACATCTTAGTTGTGGTACTTGTGATCTTCAATCTTCATTGCAACATGTGGGATCTAGTTCCCTGACCAGGAATCAAACCTCAGTCCCCTCCATTGGGAGTGTGGTGTCTTAACCACTGGACCACCAGGGAAGTCCCTTCTCCCTCTGTCCCTTTGCACTGTCTTCCCTCTATGTGCTTGTCCATCTCCAAATTTCCTCTTTATATAAGGTTTGAACTAGGATCCATGCTAATGACTTCATTTTAATTTGATTACCTCTGTAAAAACCTTATCTCAGATAAGGTTGTATTCTGAGGTCTTGGGCATTAGGACTTCTCTGTTAGAATGGGGCAGGGGGTTCTGTCCTTACATGGTGGCCTTCACTAAACTTCCCTGAGCCTCAGTTTCTTTATCTTGTGCCTGGCAAACTTGCACTGAGAATGGAAGATTACATATGTAAAACCAGTTAGCTAAGCTGGTAGCCCAGGCATTGGTGGTAGTCATCTTTGCCTTCACGGGACAAATAAGGGCTTCCCAGGTGGCTCGATGGTAAAGAACTTGCCTGCTAATGCAGGAGCCACAGGAGATGCAGGTTCAAACCCTGGGTCGGGAAGATCCCCTGGAGGAACAAATGGCAACCCACTCTAGTATTCTTGCCTGGAGAATCCCATGGACAGAAGAGCCTAGTGGGCTACAGTCCATGGGGTTACAAAGAGTCAGACATGACTGAGTGACTATGCATGCAAGCCCGGGGCAAATAAAGCCCTCGTTTGAAAATAAAGCCAACACCAAGGAAACCAAGATGGGGAGGGAGAGAGGTCCTGTTGATGTTGAATGCCTGGATCCAGACATGGCTGGGATCAGTAGCTCCCTAGAATTTTCAGATATGTGAGCAAATATATTTCCTTTTGGTTTAAAAAAAATGGGGAAAAAATTAAAATGGGACAGGGCCTATGATATAGTCAGCCTTTATGAAATGATATATATTTTTCATGGTGGGCACAAGAGTATTACTACTGGGCCCTACAGAGAGGCTATTGGAGAGTGCCTTGTAATAACTAGACTGCGTTCCTAAACTTTTAAGGACAAGCTCATCATTTGTAGTGGGGATAGACAAAGACTAATGATATTTGTACGTTTCAGACACCCTAAAGAGGCTCCAAACATTTGCCTGCAAAAGAAGATATTTGTTACTATTCTGTGCCTTTTCTCTTTCTTTGAAGCACCCTCTCAGAGACTCAGAAACATGCCCTCTAACCTCCCATTCCTACTCAAAAGCTATTTATTTCCATTTCTCATGGACCCTAACAAATTATCTGCCTGTTTCATGGCACACCCTTTCATAAACATTCTCCTTTCAAATTTTCACACACACTTTAAAAAAAATTAAAAACCACAGGTATACATGTGGCGGATTCATTTTGATATTTGGCAAAACTAATACAATTATGTAAAGTTTAAAAATAAAATAAAATTTAAAAAAAAAAAAAAAAAAAGATATACATATATGTCCAATAAAGCTATATCTTTGCAATAAAACTAAAAAAAAAAAATTAAAAACCCTTACAATGGACTTTCCTGATGGTTAGGAATCCACCCGCCAATGCAGGGGACAAGAGTTCGATCCCTAGTCCGAGAAGATTCCACAGGCCTCTGGGAAACTAAACCCCACAGCCGCAACTACTGAAGCCCGCAAGCCCTAGAGCCCATGCTCCGCAATAAGAGAAGCCACTACAATGAGAAGCCTGAGCCCTACAACAAGAGAAAGCCCACTTGCAGCAACAAAGACCCAGTACAGCCAAAAATTAAATAAATAAATAAAATTTTAAAAATTTACAAAGTAACAATCATGTCCATTTTATGGGTACAAAAAGAGCCCAGATTACAGAGTAGAACTAGGATTTGATGTCATATCTTTCTGATGACCTAGACAGCATATTAAAAAGCAGAGGCATTACGTTTTCAACAAAGGTCCTTCTAGTCAAAGCTATGGTTTTTCCAGTAGTCATGTATGGATGTGAGGGTTGGACTATAAAGAAAGCTGAACGCTGAAGAGTTGAACTGTGGTGTTGGAGAAGACTCCTGAGAGTCCGTTGGACTGCTAGGAGATCAAACCAGTCCATCCTAAAGGAAATCAGTCCTGAATATTCATTGGAAGGATTGGTGCTAAAGCTGAAACTCCAATACTTTGGCCACCTGATGGGAGGAACTGACTCATTGGAAAAGACCCTGATGCTGGGAAAACTGAAGATGGGAGGAGAAGGGGACGACAGAGAATGAGATGGTTGGATGGCATCACCAAGTCAATGGACATGAGTTTGAGTAAGCTCCAGGAGTTGGTGATGGACAGGGAAGCCTGGCGTGCTGCAGTCCATGGGGTCACAAAGAGTCGGATACCACTGAGCGATTGAACTGACTGACTGACTTTCTGATGACAAAGATCATCTCACTTCACTAACCAGCCCTGCCCAACTCCTGGTTGATGGCCTTGCCCTGCCTCCCTTACAGAGAAACCTGGTCCTTAATATTTGAAGCATTCTGAAAACATCCTGTACAAATATAAAATCTTATACAAATGCAAGAAACCCATGTAAGACCACAAATCAACTCTCACATTGTTGTGTGGCAACCCCTGTTTGAACTGGTGACTCTTTAAAAATCTCTCACAGGAGTGAAACTCCATGACTCCATGGCCATAAAATGTATAGCTATAAAGAAAAATCCCATAACCTATTAAAACCTTGTCTTGCCTAGGATGCTTTCAATTGCAAGCAACAATGTCTTCAGCCATAGAAGGGATTTATTGGCATCTGTAAATGAAAGGCCAGATTCAGGAAAGCCTTATATCCTAGCCTTATATCTTAGAGCTTAACAATGTCACCAAGTTCTGAATTCCTCCTGTCTCTCAGTTCTGCCTTCTTCAGTTCAACTACATCTTAAGACTGCCTTCCTTCTGAGGACCCCAAGTGACTGCCTCTTCATTCATAGCCAAAAGAAAAAAGGAGTCTTCCCAGGATCCCCTGAAATGGTCCTGAGATTCATTCTGATTGGATGCCTTAGGTCACATGTCCACCACCTCTGAACCAATCACTGTGTCAGAGGATGAAACCCACTGATTGGTTCAGTGGATCACACTTGACTCCTGGAATCTGAGAGGAAGTCTTCTACCTCAAAATGAGAGTGATTCCCAAATAGAAATTAGGAGCTATGAGAAAGCAAGAAGGAAAAGATGCTAGAAAAGCAATCAATATATGTTCATTGTGAAGCCTTTTTAGCCTTTCCTATCCCACAATGCCTGATTTGGCAAGTGGTTTGGAGCTTCCATAACACTCTGATCAAGTCCCTAATTAGCTGGATTGCACCAGATTTTCTCATCCATATTTCTGCTCACTGAGCACATCAGTCCTCCACTTAGTCATTTTATAATTCAAATTAGTAAGACCCTTTCAATAGTTTAAATCTCTCCACTGAGCAAGCTTGTCTGTTATCTGGAAATATATGGCCACATGAATTTATTCAAAACACAACATTTTCTCATTATAATGAGACATGATTATTAATGGCAGAGTGCCCATCAGAAATGAAACTAATCTTTCATTTTGTTCAAAATAAATGTGCTCTAAAAAGTACAGAGATGGTAAAATTAATTTGAGAGTAATCAATTGCTGCATTTTAAATGAACGTAATTATGTAATCATTAAATTATTTAATGAGCTTCATTAGGCTTATTTCTGGCTTGGGTGTCACATTTTTTTCTTCCAATTAGCTCAAGTGCTAAAATTAATTTTTTATTACTGGTAAGAGTACCAATCCCAGTCAGAATGATAGCTGGGGGTCTACCCAGCTGTACCTGGAGGTTAAGCTGAGCCATCCTTCCTCTAACAATAGGATTCTTCATGTCAGTACAAATAAAGCCAATCAAGATATGAAGAAATAGCCCAGGCAGATTCATGGCAAATACCAGACTACTTTCAACCAGACAGGACACTCAGATTCAACTTGGGTGTTCCATTGAAAGCCTTGCAAAAGAGACCTCTCCAAGAGGAAACCTGTGTGGCAACCCTTGTCAATGCTATATTAGCACCTAGAATGGGTGTGAGCACCGTCTGAAAGTGAAGTGAAAGTGTTAGTCACTCAGTCGCATCCGACTCTGCAATCACATGGACTGCCACCAGCCTCCTCTGTCCATGAGATTCTCCAGGCAAGAATACTGGAGTGGGTTGCCATTCCCTTCTCCAGGACATCTTGCAACCCAGTGATCAAATCTGGGTCTCCCACAATGCAGGTGGATTCTTTACCATCTGAGCACCAGGGGAACCTTGGAACGGTACAAACTTAGACATCTCACAGACATATGTTCAAACCACAATTTTTCAGGACTTCCCTGGTGGTCCAGCAGCTGAGACCCTGAGCTCCCAGTGCAGGTGGTCTGGGTTTGATCCTGGTCAGGGAATTAGATCCCATGCTGCAAAGAAGGGCAAAGATTTTGAGGGCTGCTACTAAGACCCAAGACAGCAAATAAATAAATAAATAGTTTTAAACCCAAATTTTGCTAGTGGAAGGGTATGTGACCCAAAGCAATTTATATAAACTCTATGAACCTCAGTTTCTTCAACTGCAAATGGGAGCAATGAAGCAACTAGTAATTTCTCAGAGCTGTTCGTCAGGATTGGCAATAATGTGTACGCAGTGTCTGGCATATAGCATTCCCTCAGTATGTGGTTATTATTCTATCAAACATTCGCAGATTTAATCTTCATGGATACTAAGTTTAAGACACAGACTAACTTTTTCAATCTAAACACTAACAATAAATCCTATAAATAACAAGAAATCCCAAGTGACAGTGTTTAAAAAAAAAAAAGACACTCCAAATTACTCTTTTAAAAAGACATTATAGGATGAAGGCATTTACAATGCCTCAAAAAGAGAGAGGCAATGTGGCTTGGGGATTAAGACCATGAGATCTGGAGGCAGACTTCCTAGGTTCAAATGAAACAATGAATTCCTAGCTGTGTCTTTGATCAAGCCACTTCATCTCTTGAAATCTTGGTATCCTCATCTAGAATTGAGAGTAAGATGCC
The DNA here is from genome assembly GCF_032452875.1 of Bos javanicus. Classification (NCBI taxonomy): domain Eukaryota; kingdom Metazoa; phylum Chordata; class Mammalia; order Artiodactyla; family Bovidae; genus Bos; species Bos javanicus. The sequence goes on from NC_083885.1 coordinate 21,675,893, forward strand.
CCTGGTGGTACAGTGGATAAGAAGCTGCCTGCCAATGCAGGGGACACAGGTTTGATCCTTGATCTGGGCAGATCCCACTGCCACGGAACAATAAAGACCATGTACGACTACTGTGACCGCGCTCTAGAGCGCCAGAGCCGAGACTACTGAGCCTTCGTGCTGCAGCTACTGAAGCCTGTGTGCCTAGAGCCGGTGCTCTGCAACAAAAGGAGCTACTGTGATGAGAAGCCCGCACACCACAACAGAGAGCACTTGAAACTCTCTGAAACTAGAGAAAACCCGAGCAGCAATGGAGACTCAGCACCACCAAAAAAAAAAAAAAAAATGAAAGTAGCAATAGAATTGAGTTATCGTGAGGGTTGATTATATAATGTACAGAAAGTCAAGTGCCTAGCACCAGTAAACACTCCATATATATGATCCATTGCTATTATTATTCATTAACAGCAGTAGTTATATAGAAGCATGAGACATTGACAAGAATGTTTTCTAGACTTTAAAAAAAAAAATTTCAAAATCAGACAAAAAGATATATTTGGTCCATTAACCTCAAAAACAAAAAGTTTATTCATTCATTTAACAAACATTTATTAGTTAATCACTATGTGTCAGACACTGAATTTAGATGTGTAACAGAAGAAATATGGTGAAATTTTTCAAGTTTGTTATTCTCATTTGATCTTTCGAGCCAACTGAGTTAGAAAACTTTGCCTAACATCTTCTCAGGAGGAGGAGACAGGAAAAGGTCACGGGTATGTCATTCGGAAGCTACCTTCCCTGTTCATACATCAGACTGGCCCTCAGGTCACAGAAATGCAAATGAGGAGCTCAGTGTCACAGCCAACATGGCCTTTCAGAAACTTGACACAGACACACCAGGGACCAAGTGCTTCTGTGTTCCAGAACAAGATCTTTTTGTTTGTCTTGCCATATTACATCCATTATGGATGTCTAACATTGAAGGGATCCATCAAAATTTAAATTACATGCAGACACCTAAAAAGCTGTAGTCAAATTCTTCTTTCTTCCCCTTCTGTCTCTCTCTCTCTCCCCTCTTATCTCATCCTCCCTCTTTTTTCATTTTTTTTCTATTTTTTATTTTTCTTTTTTTCCTCTCTTAAGTTTAAAAAACCAGAATTTACTCTCAGAACTCAGATGAGGGCTTCCCTGATGGACCCTGATGGTTAAGGATCTGCCTTCCAGAGCAGGGGACGCAGGCTAGATCCCATGTGCCACAGGGTAACTAAGTCCTTGAGCCACGACTACTGAGCCCGTGCTCCACAACTAGAGGGAAGCCCACACAACACAATCAAAGACCCTACATGTCTAAGACCTGATGCAGCCAAAAGTAAAATTAATTAGTTTAAAAAACAGAACTCTGATGAGTTTTTCTGAATCAAATTAGAAGCAGATCTTGGACAACTTCCTAGCTATCATGTCTCAAGCGGTAAAGAATCCACCTGCAATACAGGAGACTCAGGTTCCATCCCTGGATCAGGAAGATCCCCTGGAGAAGGGAATGCCTACCCACTCCAGTATTCTTGCCTGGAGAATTTCATGGACAGAGGAGCCTGGAAGACTACAGTTCATGGGGTCACAAAGAGTCAGACACAGCTTAGCAACTAATACTTTAACATTTAGCCATCGTGTCAGGAGGAAAAGGGTAGCCAACAGACATTGTCTAATTCTAACTAACCCTGCACTGGGGTTCCTGTGATTTCTGACTTAGCAGAAGAAAATCTGACACTGTCCTGTTGACCTGGGTTCCCAACAGTCACAATTCCCAACATTAATTAAATAAACATTCATTAGCAAAGCAGAACCATGATGAAGTTCTGGTTTTCTGACTTTTCAGAGGCGCCAACTTTGCCTAATGTGAAAAGTTTACTCAAAGCATATTAGGACAGGCTTTTACAGCTGCCGGCTAGAATCGTCAGAAATCCTCCTAAATCAACGACTGGACCCAAGACTAAGTAAGGATACAGTGCAAGTGACATCCATAAAGGTACAAAACTTGTTAGGTTCATGCATAGAAGGAGAACATCTTTAAACTACATATCTTAACCCAAGCTGCCTATCTGCAACTCATTTTGAACATTCATCAAACTGATTAACAGCCGCTAGATTTGCCAATGAAAACTCCATTTTTTATATCAATGTGCTAATTAGCAAATCCATTGCTAGTGATCTCTAAAGGATGGAAGAGAACTTACAGTAGCCCCTTCTAGAGCCTGACTCCTTCAGTGGCTATTCACCCAAGTCTGTGCACACTGATGGTGTTACTTGACCACCAGGCAAGTTCCCTGGCACATGCCTGCTATCCCATTAATAGTGCTGAAGCATTTATTTTATTTTTTTCAAAGATTTTTTCAAATGTGGGTCATTTTAAAAGTCTTTATTGGGTTTGTCACAATATTGCTTCTGTTTTTAAGTTCTGGTTTTTTGGCCGATAGGCATGTGTGATCTTAGCTCCTCAGCTAGGGATTAAACCCACACCCCGTGCATCGGAAGGTGACATCTTAACCACTGGACCACCAGTGAAGTCCCTGTGCTAACGTATTTTAAAAGAAATCTTACAGACATTGTAATAGGTTGGGGGGGAAAATGTCTCTTGTTATTGATGTAGAACAAACCAGATAGAGAACAAAATCCCCAGGATCACTTCTATTTCTGGAATCTGAGGTCACTGAGCTCTAAGGGCAGAGGAAGGAAATGCTCCCGCAGACTCCTGAGAGATCCAAGAACTAATCCAGGTCTGGAGAGGGACACAGAAGTGTCTTTCTATACAGCAGACATGACATCTCTCGCTGTCCTGCCTTGGATTTGGGAAAGTGCCTTAGGTTCATGGATCAGCTTCCAAGGCTCTTTCCCAATGGACTTATAAACTAAATCCCTGAGTTAATAAACGAAAACCACTGGACTGGATTCAGGACAGACCCTAACTAGCATTTAGTCCTTAGGAATTTTTACTAGCCCGGTAGGAACCCACACTGCCCTACAACCACTGTGTATTAAAGTAAGAGAAGGAGAAAACTGGGAGGTGGATAGAGCACATCAGCATTAGGAGATTTTTTTCTCTTTTTTCCCCTCTTTTTTCTATTTTTATACATCAATACTCAGGCTTATTTTAGCCCTGTTCTTACTTATACATCCTTCACTTTTCAGGAAAAAACTCTCTATTGGAAATGCTGGAACTTTTCATTAATTTGAAAGCTATCTAGGCTGTCTTATTGTAAAGTATAAGTCTAATAAATTATATATGGAGCTAAAACTCTAATTAACAAAACAACAAGTTTTTATTTATTTTTTTCTTGGCTGCGCCATGCAGCATGCGGGATCTTAGCTTCCCAACCAAGGACTGAATCCACCCCCCCGAAGTGGAAGTGTGAAATCTTAAACACTGGACAGCCAGGGAAGTCCCGTTTTTTTTAATCAACAAAATTTTAATAAAGGTTTGGTGAGACCAAGACTCCAACTGGGCTGATGGAAATGTAAAATGGGGTAAACTTTTTGGAAGACATTTTGGAAATATGTCTCAAGACCCTTTGTAGAAAAAAATTTATGTACTTTAATTCAGTAAAATCACATCTTTGAATCTATTTAAAAAACACTTAGAGATGTAAGTCAAGATTTCCCTATGGATGTGTTTCTCACGAGCTTAATAATCATGACAAATCAGAAACATTTCAAATGTCCAATAATAGACAAACTGGTAAAGAAGTTATGGAACATCTATATTATAGTCTTATAAAGTCATTAAAATCATGTTTTCTTTAAAAAATGCTCTTGCAATAATATTTTATGAAAAGTTAACACATAAACCTACAAATATTGCAAGATTCCTATCTTGTTTTAATATGTGTATACATTGTGTACCTAATTTTTTATTGTTTATACTTATTTATTTATTTTTACATTAGGTCCTTTATCTAATTTAAATATAACCACATAATTTTTCAAATATTAGAAGAAAGTGCCTTCAAATGCTAACAGTGATCAATCTGGAATTATTGGTAATCTCATCTTTATTTTTTTCTTATATTGCTGTAGAACTATAGCGTTCCCAAATTTTCCTCATGACCATGAATTTATCTCTTTATAAATACATTGATATACATACATTGATATGTATATGAATATTTAAGCATGATAAAATACACAGTATGTATATGTGTGTGTGTGTGTGTGTGTGTTTCATCATACTTAAATGTTCACCCTCTCTGATGAAATAGTCCTAGGTCATATACTGCATTGCTATGAGCAAAGTTTACTGTGCTGTGGATATATTGTATAGACATTTTTATTAACAGGGGATTCTGGTTAAACAGAAAGCCAGATGATAGAAAATATGTGATTCCTTCATAAGGCTGCTGAATTTGCCGAAAAGCACAAAAATTGGGCACCTTAGAACTGACTGAGACACTAGAGATCATCTACTCCAGTGCTTTCAAATATTTTTTCTTTTAAAAGAATTCCTTCTTTTATAAAAATCCTAGGAGAATCGGCAATGTATAAAACCAACATCTGAGCAACTGCTCTGGTTGAAATGATGGAGGCAGGTTAGAATTCCACCCACTTGATCTGAGGACACATGGGGCTCAGTGGAAAACCAACTGAGGACCATTTGAAGCAGGATAATTTATGGATCCATTAACTTGTACTTGTTTAATTTATATTTTTTCCAAGCATACCTTAGCCGTTCGGGCTGCTATCACAGAAAAACACAGACTGGATGGCTTATGCATGCTAAGTCACTTCAGTCGTGTCTGACTCTTTGCGATCCTATGGACTGTAGCCCGCCAGGCTCCTGTGTCCATGGGATTCCCCAGGCAAGAACACTGGAGTGGGTTGCCATGCCCTCCTCCGGGGGATCTTCCTTATCCAGGGATTGGACCTGGAGCTCCTGAATTGCAGGCAGATTCTTTACTGCTGAGCCTGGCAAAGCAATAAAGCTACCCTTTTTGTAAGCAACAAAACTTTTATAAGCAACAAAAATTTATTTCCCACTGTTCTGGAGGCTGGGAAGTGCAAGATGAAGGTACCCATTCCAGATTCAGTGTCTCATGAGAGTCCACTTGCTGATGCACCTGTCTTTTCATTGTGTGGTTACATGGCAAAAGAGAGCTCTCTGAGATCTCTTTTATTTTTTTATTATTCACTTATGGCTATGCTGGGTCTTTGTAGCTGCACGTGGGCTACTCTGTAGTTGTGCTGTACGAGCTTCTCACTGCGGTGGCCTCTCTCATTGTGGAGCACGGGCTCTAGGTACATGGGCTTCAATAGTTGCAGCTTTGTGGCTCTAGGGTGCAGGCTCAGTAGTTGTGGCATAAGGGCTTAATTGCTCCTCAGCGTGTGGAATCTTCCTGGATCAGGGACTGACTGAACCTATGTCCCCAGCACTGGCAGGTAGATTCTTAACCACTGGACCATGAGGAAAGTCCCTGGGATCTCTTTTGTAAGGGCACTAATCCCACTCATGAGGACTCCACCTTCATGAGCTAATCATCCAAAAGGCCCCACCTTCTAACACCATCACACTGGGGATTAGGCTTCAACATGTAAGTTTGGAGGGAACCCCTTCAGTCTCTGACAGTAGACCCTTTTGTTTCAGGAGGAGCCGATGTTGGGAAGCTCAAAGCTCAAAGCTGAAGTTGCCCACAAGATGCTTCTCGACCTGGATTTTGCTAAAAGCACTTTGACAAGATCACACCAAGTGTAGCAGGAAGGAAGCACTGAGAAGAGAACCCCCCAGACTGGGGATCAAATGGAGTCAGTGGGTCCAGAACCTCAGACCTGGTTCCCTGAGGTGGTCAAGCCTCATGGAGGAAGGGCTATGTGTGCACCCGTGGTGAGTGGGTACCAGGCATGGGGGCCATCAAGACCACCAAAGTTTCCTTGCTGTCTGTATGGTACCTAAAGAAACCACACTGTCTAGAAAATTGGCATCTTTGAGGTGGCACTACAGGCCTACATCTGCATCGTAGATGGATTCTTTACCGAATGAACCACCAGGGAAAAGGAAGAAAGAGCAGAAAGAGTGTGGTCAGTAGAACGCTGCTGCTGCTGCTGCTGCTGCTGAGTCGCTTCAGCTGTGTCCGACTCTGTGCGACCCCATAGACGGCAGCCCACGAGGCTCCCCCATCCCTGGGATTCTCCAGGCAAGAGTACTGGAGTGGGGTGCCATTGCCTTCTCCAATGCAGGAAAGTGAAAAGTGAAAGTGAAGTCACTGAGTCTTGTCCGACTCTTAGAGACCCCATGGACTGCAGCCCACCAGGCTCCTCCATCCATGGGATTTTCCAGGCAAGAGTACTGGAGTGGGGTGCCATTGCCTTCTCCAGTCAGTAGAATAACAGCACCCTAATGTCCATGCCCTAATCTGGACCTTGTGAATATGCTATTTTATATGGCCAAAAGGACTTTGCAGATGTAATCAAGGATCTTGAGTGGATTGATTATCCTAGATTATTCAAATGGGCCCAGTGCAACCACAAGTGTCCTTATATGGGGGATAGGAAACAAGAGAGTCAGAGATGTTTCAATGGAAGCAGAAGTCACAGTGATGTGAAGGAGGCCCTGAGCCAAGGAATGGGGACAGCTTCTGGAAGCTGGAAAAGGCAGGAAACAAATGAGCCTCCAGAAGGAATGCAACCCTGTCAATATTTTGATTTTTTTTTAATTAGGTTATAGTTGCCTTATAATTCTGTGTCAGTTCCTGCTGTACAATTAAGTGAATTGATGCCATGCAGGACCCAGTGGGGATCCTGGGCACAAGGACTTTCTGTGTCCCCCTTTTCTTTGATTACAAGAAACAGCCTCCATTCAGCCTCCATGACCTTCCCAAAGTTCCAGTAGGCAGATTCAAGCAGTTGTTAATTAGGGAAGAGAGGGTATGTGGCCGGCGGGGGTGGGGGGGGTAGTCCTTGGTAGCTCAGCAGATTAAGAGTCTTCCTGCAATGCAGGAGACCCCGGTTCAATTTCTGGGTCAGGAAGATTCCCTGGAGAAGGGATAGGTCACCCACTCCAGTATTCTTAGGCTTCCCTGGTGGTTCATCTGGTAAAGAATCCAGGGATGTGAGATCAGGGAGAAACAAACATTCAAGAGTAGACCTGGGACAAGATCCTGTTTCCCTATCAAGGGATATACACAATATCTTTGAGCTATTTTGCAGATACTGAAACCCCCTACCAGTGGGAGAAGCTAATGCTTAATGATGGTAGGCTTCCCACAAGCATGTAGACCCCAGACTAGTTGGACCTGAAGGCTGATGATGCTGACTCCTACTTACCTTACCACCAACCCATCAGAAGAATGTCCACGAGCTGACCATGCCCTCTTTGAACAATTTCTATAAATTTTTTATGATTTCCCAAAGTGGGGACACCCGGTTTTGAGGCCATTAGCCCACTCTGGCCCCTTTCGCCTGGCAAAGCAATAAAGCTACCCTTTCCTGCTTCACTCAAAACTCGTGTCTCCGAGATTCAGTTTGGCACTGGTGTTCAGAGAAGCAGAGATTTCGGCATCAGAATCAACCATATGTATAGTATACCCCCTTCCTCCTGGACCTCCCTCCCAACCCCCCATCCATCTAGCTCATCACACAGCCCTGAACTGAGCTTCCTATGCTATACAGCAGGTTTCCACCAGCTATCTATTTTACACATGGTAGTGTGCGTGAGTGTGTGTGTGTGTGTTAGTCACTCAAATGTGTCTGACTGTTTGCAATCCCATGGACTGTAGCCTGTCAGGCTTCTCTGTCCATGGAATTCTCCAGGCAAGAATACTACAGTGGGTAGCCATTTCCTTTTCTGAGAGATCTTCCAGACCCAGGGATCGAACCCAAGTCTCCTACATTGCAGGGAGATTCTTTACCATCTGAGCCACAGGGGAAGCCCCAGTAGTCTCTATATATATATCAATGCAACTCTCCCGATTTGTCCCACCTACCCCCAACACCTTGATTTTGTTAGTGAGATTTTTGATCTACAAAACTATTAGATAATATTAATAAATTTGTGTTGTTTGAAGCCAGAAAGTTTGTGATAATTTGTTACTGTGGTAACAGGAAAGCTATGTAGAAAGGAAGAAAGGGGGAAGTGAAGAAACATGAAATGGAGAAGACTGGGAAAAAGGAAAAGTCAGTCGTGTCTCCTGGGGCTTGGCTGACAAAGTCTCTGCAGGGCTGTGGTCTCCCAGCACCCAGTCCTTCTCAGTTCCCAGTAGGCGGTGAGTTCCCTGAATCAGTATCAGCAAGCAAAATCACACAGCAACCCTCCTGACTTGCCAGGCACTATCCTGTATGCTTTGTTTATTTACATTAACCAGTTTAGTCCTCATAATACTATAAGGAAAGTGTAATGAAGTGGGGCAGGACTGCAGTGGTTCATTCATGCTCATTAGCCAGAAGGATGATCGCTCCATTCCCTGAAAGACTTGGGAAAGGATGAAACAGGATCAGAGGTTGAAATTGAGTGCCCCTAAAACCAGTTCCTCTATCCAAGTTTATGATTAACCTCTATAACCAAAGCATTATTCCCCTTCTGTCCAACACCTGTTGTCCTCAAGATAGGGGAATATCAAAGAAAATGAGGGATTATAATAGGGGTGGGGCAGATGCATGACTGCTAGTACAAGACCATTATCAGGAGACCCTTCGCGGTCCCACTCCGCCAACGGTCAGTATTGCAATGGTCCTCTCAATGCAAGTTCCTGGGCCCAGCACACAGTGAGGCCAAACAAACCGAAAGGTCAGAGCTGGCAGCAGAGGAAAGTTCATTGCAGGGCCAAGCAAGGAGACCAGGAAGTGGCTCAAGCCCTAAAAAGACTTGAGCGCCCCTGGCAAAGCGTTTTTTAAAAGCCAGGTTGGGGGTGGGGAGTTGCAGAGTACGTGATCAGGTCGCGCACAATCCCCTGATTGGCTAATGGTGAAGGAACAGGGTGATGTCACCAGTCCTTAGGCTCCAGGAGGCCTGGGGCTGTGTGCTCATGGTCATCAAGTAGTTAACATCTTCCATTTGGTGAAGCGGGAGGCACACCTGCAAAACAGCTCAGGAAGTTTGCCTCCAATGCAATCTAGACATTTCAGAGAGGAGATGAAGCAGAGGATAGGAGAGAAGGCCAATCCGGGGAAGGTCCCACAGGGTCCTGCTTGATTACAGTCCTTGGGTTGCAGTCCAAAGGAACCAGCCCCTGTCTGGGGGTTCCTGAGAAGCCAGAGGGCCAGCTGGGTCCTGGGCACCCGGCTCCCTCAGTGACGATGACTGGGCACAGTATGGGGACCTGGCCCTCAGGGCACTGACAGCTGAGATCTGCCTCCTCAGCTGGGCCCAGGCACTGGCGGGAGGACCCAAACTCAGTCCTGGACAAACACTCCCGGGCAGGATGACCAGCCCACTCAGGGATCCCTCGCCTCATCCCTTAGCCAGGACCTAGACCTCAGAGGGCAGAAATTGATCCTTGGAACCTTGAACAAGCAAAATGAGGGGTAATAATGTTGCTTTGCTTATGGGATTTGCTAACTACTAAAAGCCACAAGGAACCAGGGAGAAAGGATGTAATGCCTCCCCTTCCCTGTCCTGTGTAATTCTCAAGACAGTGACCTTGAAGAATATTATACCTTTAGGACTTCCCTGGTGGTCCAGTGGTTAAGAATCTGCCTGCAGGGGACACAGGTTCAATCCCTGGTCCAGGAAGATCCCCATGCTGTGGAGCAACTAAGTCCAAGCACCACAACTACTGAAGCCCATGCACCTACAGCCTGTGTTCAACAAGAGAAGCCATCGCAAAGAGAAGCCCAGGCATGACAACAGACAGTAGCCCCCGCTTGGTGAAACTAGGGAAAGTCCACACACAGCTATGAAGATCCAGCACAGCCAAAAAAATAGATAAATATTATTTTAAAAAGACATTACACCTTTAGATAAAAAGTTGCATAACAGAGAATAACATTGGTTTTGATGGAGGTTTACAGCACTATCATGACCTGCCTGTGACCTGACCTATGTGGACAGCGGCAAGAACAAAGGATTCCAAGAAGTTTGCAACAACTAATCCCACCCTTCCCTCGGCTTTCCTATCAAAGGGCTTTGTTGAAAGCTTTCATGGAGTAGGGCAGTTTTTAAGGCATGAGCAGCCTGTCTCCTTGTATGGCCCTGAAATAAACCTTTCTCTGCTCCAGATTTGTGTGTTTCAGTGTCGTCTGACCTCACTTTGTGTTGGGCACATGGACTTGCATTCGGTAACAAAAGTGTTATTATTGTCCCCATTTTACAGGTGAGAAGACTGAGGCAGTGGAATTCTGAGAAGTTCACCCAAGGTGACATGACTATTAGATGGCAAAGCCAGGTTCAAACCCAAGCAATCTGGCTCTGGATTGTACAGTTTCTTACTGCTATGGACAGTGGACAGGTAGAGAAAACAAGAGGGTGACAGGGCTAAGTAAGAGGAGAAGAAAGAGGGGGTCTATTCTCCGCTGATGTTTTCCCATGTCTGGCTGGTTTCACGGGAAGTTTCCATATTGGGTCTACTCCATCCAACAAGTCAGGAATGGATCACTCAACTCCAAGGGTTCTACCAGCATGCCTGCTCCTATCTTCTGTCCTGTCCAGCTGCCTAGGAGGGACTGAGACTCCACACTCAGCTCTAACAGGCATGTGGAAATGGATGGGTCACATATAAGCCAATTACAGCTGGCAGCCAGGTTTGGGGAAATCACTTTCCCTGGAACCAATTGGGAGCCGGTTTTGGAGATAAAAGGGGCAGCATATTAGTCTCTGTGGTCAGAAGCAGCTTTCATGCATTTCACAGAGCAAAGGGAACCTGAAACATTTTGAAATGAAAAAATGGGGTATGGCCAAATTGCTCAGTCAAGGCCTTTAAAGGGTCTTTAGTGTGACATTCCATGCAGGACCTAGCTGCTTGTTCAAGCATGCAGGTGGAGACTAACATCTGTCCATCTAGAACGTGTGTGCCTTTCTTCCCTTACACACCTCCACATGTGTCATTTAGTGCTTTTGTCATTAAGACATCCCATCACGTATCCACACAAAGGAGAGTTAGGGAAAGCCTGAACAACTGAAATTCCCAGGTAGACTAAAATCTCATTATTTGCAATTAGTTAAACTTCCTTTCCCATCCAAGGTTTTGATCAGCATCAATTTCAAGAAGTTAAATAGTAGCACCTTAGATAAAGGCCTATGTCACAGAGTCATACAATCAGAGAATCTAACACAGATCTTCCTCAACTTGAGATTGTATCTTGATAAATTGTAGCCTACAGCTGGGCAAAATCATTGAGCAGAAAACCTATTTAATTTTTTTTAAAGTGTTGAATATCTCATGTATTAAATACTGTACCAAAAGTGAAAAACAGAATGGTTGTGTGGGTTCAGAATGGTTTTAAGTATAGTGATCACATGACTGGCTGGGAGGTGGGACTCACCACCACTGCCCAGCATCATGAGAGTATCAAAGCTCATATTGCTAGCCTGGACAAAGATCAAAATTCAAGATTTGAGGTATAGTTTCTACTGAATTCCTACTGCTTTTGCACCATAATTAAGTCAAAAATTCATTAGGTTGAACCATTATAAGTGAGGGACCATCAGTACTTGGAAAAATTCAGAGATTGAATTTAACCTAGATGCATAATCAGACTAAAACGTTTGGTAAAGCTTCAGGGTAAATCTGGTGACAAATTTTTAGCTTAGACATGATTTTGTTTTGTCTGGAAAGATAATAATGCCTGTAGTAAATGGTCCATCAGTCTCTGTTCGAATGCAACCAATAACAGAAAATTCACCACTCAAGATGACTCTAAAGAAAAGAAAACTTTTCCACTGGAATGCCTCAAAGGAGGTTATGACGCCCCAGTGATGACTAACTTTCAGAGATTGTCTCCAAGATGTGCCTGTAATGCTTCAGCAGACGTAAGGCCAGAAGTATAGCCATCAAATCACACACACACACACACACACACACTTTATTTACTGGCCTGCCATCTTTGCAAATGTCCAGCCCAATTATAACATCAAAAGAAAATGAGGTATATGAGGCCCCAGGTTCAATCCCCAGCATATCCACACACACACACAAAAAAGGTGAAGAAATAGAAGAGGGACAGAAAGATGAAGGAGAAGAAGAAAAGAGGAGAGAAGAAAAAGAAGAGAAGGGGAAAGGAAAAAGAGAAGGAGAAAGAAAAGAAGATGGGATAGTTTCATGGGACTGTGTGGGCACTAGCTGTTTTGCCTGATAAAGGGAGAAAGTTGCATCTGGAAATATTGCCTTGTCCTAGACATCCCATGAAACACCTTACAGTCTTTTACAAAAATCACATCTTATAAAATTCAATCAAAGAATACGATCCAGCAATCCCAGTACTGGGCATATACCCTGAGAATACATCAATTCTAAAGACTCATGTACCCCCAGTGTTGACTGCAGCACTACATACAGTTGCCAGGGCATGGAAGCAACCTAAACATCCATTGACAGATGAATGGATAAAGAAGCTGTGGTACATATACACAATGGAATATTACTCGACCATAAAAAGGAACAAATTTGAGTCAGTTGCAATGAGGTGGATGAACCCAGAGCCTCTTATACTGAATGAAGTAAGTCAGAAAGAAAATAACAAGTATCATATATTAATGCATATATATGGACTCTAGAAAACTGGTACTCATGAATCCAGGAGAGAACCGATTTGTGGGCAAAGTAGGGAAAGGTGAGGGTGGGACAAATCGAATGGACATATATACACTATCACGTGTAAAATAGATAGTGGGAAGTTGCTGTATAACACAGGGAGCCCAGCCTGGTGTTCTGAGATGCACAAGTGGGGTGAGATGGGGGAGGAGAGGGAGTCTCAAGATGGAGGGGATATATATATATATATATCAGATCAGATCACATCAGATCAGTCGCTCAGTAGTGTCCGACTCTTTGTGACCCCATGAATCGCAGCACGCCAGGCCTCCCTGTCCATCACCAACTCCCAGAGTTCACTCAGACTCACGTCCATCGAGTCGGTGATGCCATCCAGCCATCTCATCCTCTGTCGTCCCCTTCTCCTCTTGCCCCCAATCCCTCCCAGCATCAGAGTCTTTTCCTATGAGTCAACTCTTCACATGAGGTGGCCAAAGTACTGGAGTTTCAGCTTTAGCATCATTCCTTCCAAAGAAATCCCAGGGCTGATCTCCTTCAGAATGGACTGGTTGGATCTCCTTGCAGTCCAAGGGACTCTCAAGAGTCTTCTCCAACACCACAGTTCAAAACCATCAATTCTTTGGCACTCAGCCTTCTTCACAGTCCAAATCTCACATCCATACATGACCACAGGAAAAACCATAGCCTTGACTAGACGAACCTTTGTTGGCAGTAATGTCTCTGCTTTTGAACATGCTATCTAGGTTGGTCATAACTTTCCTTCCAAGGAGTAAGCGTCTTTTCATTTCTTGGCTGCAGTCACCATCTGCAGTGATTTTGGAGTCCAGAAAAAATAAAGTCTGACACTGTTTTCACTGTCTCCCCATCTATTTTCCATGAAGTGATGGGACCAGATGCCATGATCTTCATTTTCTGAATGTTGAGGTTTAAGCCAACTTTTCACTCTCCACTTTCACTTTAAACAAGAGGCTTTTGAGTTCCTCTTCACTCTCTTCCATAAGGGTGGTGTCATCTGCATATCTGAAGTTATTGATATTTCTCCTGGCCATCTTGATTCCAGCTTGTGTTTCTTCCAGTCCAGCATTTCTCATGATGTACTCTGCATATAAGTTAAATAAACAGGGTGACAATATACAGCCTTGACGTTCTCCTTTTCCTATTTGGAACCAGTCTGTTGTTCCATGTCCAGTTTTAACTGTTGCTTCCTGACCTGCATACAAATTTCTCAAGAGGCAGATCAGGTGGTCTGGCATTCCCATCTCTTGAAGAATTTTCCACAGTTTATTGTGATCCACACAGTCAAAGGCTTTGGCATAGTCAATAAAGCAGAAATAGATGTTTTTCTGGAACTCTCTTGCTTTTTCGATGATCCAGCGGATGTTGGCAATTTGATCTCATGGTTCCTCTGCCTTTTCTAAAACCAGCTTGAACATCAGGAAGTTCACGGTTCACATATTGCTGAAGCCTGGCTTGGAGAATTTTGAGCACTGCTTTACTAGCGTGTGAGATGAGTGCAATTGTGCAGTAGTTCGAGCATTCTTTGGCATTGCCTTTCTTTGGGATTGGAATGAAAACTGACCTTTTCCAGTCCTGTGGCCACTGCTGAGTTTTCCAAATTTGCTGGCATATTGAGTGCAGCACTTTCACAGCATCATCTTTCAGGATTTGGAATAGCTCAACTGGAATTCCATCACCTCCACTAGCTTTGTTCGTAGTGATGCTTCCTAAGGCCCACTTGACTTCACATTCCAGGCTGTCTGGCTCTAGTTGAGTGATCACACCATCATGATTATCTAGGTCGTGAAGATCTTTTTTGTACAGTCCTTCTGTGTATTCTTGCCATTTTTCTTAATATCTTCTGCTTCTGTTAGGTCCATACCATTTCTGTCCTTTATCGAGCCCATCTTTGCATGAAATGTTCCTTTGGTATCCGTGATTTTCTTGAAGAGATCTCTAGTCTTTCCCATTCTGTTGTTTTCCTTTATTTCTTTGCATTGTTCACTGAAGAAGGCTTTCTTATCTCTTCTTGCTATTCTTTGGAACTCTGCATTCAGATGTTTATATCTTTCCTTTTCCTCTTTGTTTTTCGCTTCTCTTCTTTTCACAGCTATTTGTAAGGCCTCCCCAGACAGCCATTTTGCTTTTGTATTTCTTTTCCATGGGGATGGTCTTGATCCCTGTCTCCTGTACAATGTCACAAACCTCAGTCCATAGTTCGTCAGGCACTCTATCTATCAGATCTAGGCCCTTAAATCTATTTCTCACTTCCACTGTATAATTATAAGGGATTTGATTTAGGTCATACCTGAATGATCTAGTGGTTTTCCCTACTTTCTTCAATTTAAGTCTGAATTTGGCAATAAGGAGTTCATGATCTGAGCCACAGTCAGCTCCTGGTCTTATTTTTGCTGACTGTATAGAGCTTCTCCATCTTTGGCTGCAAAGAATATAATCAATCTGATTTTGGTGTTGACCATCTGGTGATGTCCATGTATAGTGTCTTCTCTTGTGTTGTTGGAAGAGGGTGTTTGTTATGACCAGTGCATTTTCTCGGCAAAACTCTATTAGTCTTTGCCCTACTTCATTCCCTATTCCAAGGCCAAATTTGCCTGTTACTCCAGGTGTTTCTTGACTTCCTACTTTTGCATTCCAGTCCCCTATAATGAAAAGGATATCTTTTTTGGGTGTTAGTTCTAAAAGGTCTTGTAGGTCTTCATAGAACCATTCAACTTCAGCTTCTTCAGCATTACTGGTTGGGGCATAGACTTGGATTACTGTGATATTGAATGGTTTGCCTTGGAAACGAACAGAGATCATTCTGTCATTTTTGAGATTGCATCCAAGTACTGCATTTTGGACTCTTTTGTTGACTATGATGGCTACTCCATTTCTTCTGAGGGATTCCTGCCCACAGTAGTAGATATAATGGTCATCTGAGTTAAATTCACCCATTCCAGTCCATTTTAGTTTGCTGATTCCTAGAATGTTGACATTCACTCTTGCCATCTCTTGTTTGACCACTTCCAATTTGCCTTGATTCATGGATCTGACATTCCAGGTTCCTATGCAATATTGCTCTTTACAGCATCAGACCTTGCTTCTATCACCAGTCACATCCACAGCTGGGTATTCTTTTTGCTATGGCTTCATCCCCTTCATTCTTTCTGGAGTTATTTCTCCACTGATCTCCAGTGGCATATTGGGCACCTACTGACCTGGGGAATTTCTCTTTCAGTGTCATATCTTTTTGCCTTTTCATACTGTTCATGGGGTTCTCAAGGCAAGAATACTGAAGTGGTTTGCCATTCCCTTCTCCAGTAGACCACATTCTATCAGACCTCTCCACCATGACCCGCCCATCTTGGGTTGCCCCACGGGCATGGCTTAGTTTCACTGAGTTAGACAAGGCTGTGGTCCTAGTGTGATTAGATTGACTAGTTTTCTGTGAGTATGGTTTCAGTGTGTCTGCCCTCTGATGCCCTCCCACAACACCTACTGTCTTACTTGGTTTCTCTTACCTTGGACGAGGGGTATCTCCTCACTGCTGCCCTTCCTGACCTTCAATGTGGAATAGCTCCTCTACACCCTCCTGCACCCACGCAGCCACATACATATAATTATGAATTATTCACATTGTTGTATGGCAGAAACCAATGCAACATTGTTAAACAATTTTCCATTAATTAAAAAAATTCTAATTCAATAGATGAATAAATATTGGAAATATTCACAATATATTGCCAAATGAAAGGAAGTTATAAAGCATGTAGGGCATAATGTCATTTTTTAAATCTCTATGCTATTTATTCCTGCCTGGTGGGCTGCATTCCATGGGGTCGCTAAGAGTCAGACACGACTGAGTGACTTCACTTTCACTTTTCACTTTCATGCATTGGAGAAGGAAATGGCAACCCGCTCCAGTGTTTTTGCCTGGAGAATCCCAGGGATGGGGGAGCCTGGTGGGCTGCCGTCTATGGGGTTGCACAGAGTCGGACATGACTGAAGTGACTTAGCAGCAGCAGCATAGACAAATAAGGACTTGGGCCCCCCACGAGTGGGGAAGTTCAAAATGGTGGAGTAGAAGATTATGCACTCATCTTCTCCTGCTAGAACTTCAAAATTACAACTCACTGCTGAACAACCATCCACAGGAGAATGTTGGATCCCACCAAAAAAGATACCCCATGTCCCAGGGCAAAGGAGAAGCCCCAGAAAGACAGTTGTTGTCGTTTAGTCGCTAAGACATGTCCAACTCTTGTGACTACATGGACTGTAGCCTGCCAGGTTCCTCTGTCCATGGGATTCTCCAGGCAAGAATACTGGAATGGGTTGCCATTTCCTTCTCCAGCGGATCTTCCCAACCCAGGAATCAAACCCAGGTCTCCTGCATTGCAGGCAGATTCTTTACCAATTGAGCCATGAAGGAAGCACAAAGACGGTAGGAGGGGTGAAATCGCATTTAGAATCAACCCCTATACCAGCCAAGGAGGCTTGGAGGGCTCAAACAAAACCTTGTGTGCACCAGGAAACCCCACAGAGACTGAGCCAGACCTGCCTTTGAGTGTTTGAGTGTCTCCTGTGAAGGTACAGGTCAGCAGTGGTCTGTCGCAAGGGTGGGGGTTCTGGGTGTGGCAGACCTGGGTGTGGCATAAGCCCTTTTGGAAGATGTTGCCATTAACCCCGCCAGAACTTATACAAGACTGGGGAGACAGACTCTTGGAGGGCACAAACAAAACCTTGTGCTCACCAGGACCCAGGACAAAGGAGCAGTGACCCCAGAAGAGACTGACCCAGACTTGCCTGTGAGTGTCCAGGAGTCTCTGGTGGAGGCGTGGGTCAGCAGTGGCCTGCTGCAGGGTTGGGGGCACTGAGTGCAGCAGTGCATGCATGGGACATTTTGAAGGAGGTCACCATTATCTTCATTACCTCCATCATAGTTTGGTCTCAGGTCAAACAACAGGGAGGGAACACAGCCCTGCCCATCAGCAGAAAAATTGGATTAAAGATTTACTGAGCATGGCCCCACCCATCAGAAAAAGAACCAGTTTCCCACTCAGTCAGTCTCCCTCATCAGGAAGCTTCCATAAACCTCTTATCCTTATCCATCAGAGGGCAGATAGAATGAAAACCACAATCACAGAAAACTAATCAAACTGATCACATGAACCACAGCCTTGTCAACTCAATGAACTATGGGCCATGCCTGGAGGTCATCCAAGATGGGCGGGTCATGGTGGAGAGTTCTGACAAAATGTGGTCCACTGGAAAAGGGAATGGCAAACCACTTCAGTATTTTTGTCTTGAGAATCCCATGAACAATATAAAAAGGCAAAAAGATATGACACTGAAAGATGAACTCCCCAGGTCAGTAAGTGCCCAATATGCTACTGGAGAAGAGTGGAGAAATAACTCCAGAAAGAATGAAGGGATGGAGCCAAAGCAAAAACAATGCCCAGTTGTTTATGTAATTGGTGATGGAAGTGAAGTCCGATGCTGTAAAGAACAATACTGCATAGGAACCTGGAATGTTAGGTCCATGGATCAAGGTGAATTGGAAGTGGTCAAATAGAAGACGACGAGAGTGAAATGGCAAGAGTAAATATCAACATTTTAGGAATCAGTGAACTAAAATGGACTGGAATGGGCAAATTTAACTCAAATGACCATTATATTTACTACTGTAGGCAGGAATCCCTTAGAAGAAATGGAATAGCCCTCATAGTCAACAAAAGAATCCGAAATGCAGTTCCTGGGTGCAATCTCAAAAATGACACGATGATCTCTGTTCATTTCCAAGGCAAATCACTCAACATTGCAGTAATCCAAGTCTATGCCCCAACCAGTAATGCTGAAGAAGCTGAAGTTGAATGATTCTATGAAGACCTACAAGACCTTCTAGAACTAACACCCAAAAAAAGATGTCCTTTTCATCATAGGGGACTGGAATGCAGAAGTAGGAAGCCAAGAGATACCTGGAGTAACAGGAAAATTTGGCCTTGGTGTAATGAATGAAGCAGGACAAAGGCTAATAAAGTTTTGCCAAGACAACATACTGCTCATAGAAAACACCCTCTTCCAACAACAAAAGAGAAGACTCTACACATGGACATCACACCAGATGATCAATATTGAAATCAGATTAATTATATTCTTCACAGCCAAAGGTACAGAAACTCTATACAGTCAGCAAAAACAAGAGTGGGGGCTGACTGTGACTCAGATCACGAACACCTTATCACAAAATTCAGAGTTAAATTGAAGAAAGTGGAAGTGACAAATAGATTCAAGGGATTAGATCTGATAGACAGAGTGCCTGAAAAACTATGGACAGAGGTTCATGACATTGTACAGGAGGCAGGGATCAAGACCATCCCCAAGAAAAAGAAATGCAAAAAGACAAAATGGTTGTCTGAGGAGGCCTTACAAATAGCTGAGAAAAGAAGAGAAGTTAAAGGCAAAGGAGGAAAGGAAAGATATACCCATTTGAATGCAGAGCTCCAAAGAATAGCAAGGACAGATAAGAAAACCTTCCTCAGTGATCAGTGCAAAGATACAGAGGAAAACAACAGAATGGGAAAGACTAGAGATCTCTTCAAGAAAATTAGAGATACCAAGGGAATATTTCATGCAAAGATTGGCCCAATAAAGGACAGAAATGGTATGGACCTAACAGAAGCAGAAGATATTAAGAAGAGGTGGCAGGAATACACAGAAGAACTATACAAAAAAGATCTTCATGACCCAGATAACCATGATGGTACAATCACTCACCTAGAGCCAGACATCCTGGAATGCGAAGTCAAGTGGGCCTTAGGAAGCATCACTACGAACAAAGCTAGTGGAGGTGATGGAATTCCAGTTGAGCTATTCCAAATCCTGAAAGATGATGCTGTGAAAGGCTGCACTCAATATGCCAGCGAATTTGGAAAACTCATCAGTGGCCACAGGACTGGAAAAGGTGGGTTTTCATTCCAATCCCAAACAAAAGGCAATGCCAAAGAAGGCTAAAACTACTGCACAATTGCACTCATCTCACATGCTAGCCAAGTAATGCCAAAATTCTCTAAGCCAGGCTTAAACAGTACCTTGAACCATGAACTTCCAGATGTTCAAGCTGGATTTAGAAAAGGCAGAGGAACCATGAGATCAAATTACCAACATCCGCTGGATCATCAAAAAAGCAAGAGAGTTCCAGAAAACATCTACTTCTGCTTTATTGACTATGCCAAAGCCTTTGACTGTGTGGATCACAACAAACTGTGGAAAATTCTCAAAGGGATATGAATAACAGACCACCTGACCTGCCTCCTGAGAAATCTTTATGCAAGTCAAGAAGCAACAGAACTGAATGTGGAACAGACTGCTTCCATATTGGGAAAGGAGTATATCAAGGCTGTATATTGTCACCCTGCTTATTTAACTTCTATGCAGAGTATATCATGCGAAATGCCAGGCAAGATGAAGCACAAGCTGGAATCAAGATTGCCAGGAGAAATATCAATAACCTCAGATACGCAGATGACACCACCCTTATGGCAGAAAACAAAGAAGAACTAAAGAGTCTCTTGATGAAAGAGGAGAGTGAAAAAGTTGGCTTAAAACTCAACATTCAGAAATCTAAGATCATGGCCTCTGGTCCCATCACTTCATGGGAAATAGATGGGGAAACAATGGAAACAGTAACAGACTTTATTTTGGGGGCTACAAAATCACTGCAGATGGTGACTGCAGTCATGAAATTAAAAGATGCTTGCTCCTTGGAAGAAAAGTTATGACCAACATAGACAGCATATTAAAAAACAGAGACATTACTTTGCCGAAAAAGGTTCATCTAGTCAAGGCTATGGTTTTTCCAGTTCATGTATGGATGTGAGAGTTAGACTATAAAGAAAGCTGAGTGCCGAAGAATTGATGCTTTTGAACTGTGGTGTTGGAGAAGACTCTTGAGAGTCCCTTGGACTGCAAGGAGATCAAACTGGTCAATCCTAAAGGAAATCAGTCCTAAATATTCATTGGAAGGACCAAACTGAAGCTGAAACTATAATACTTTGGCCATCTGATGTGAAGAACTGACTCATTGGAAAAGACTCTGATGCTGGGAAAGATTGAAGGCAGGAGGAGAAGGGGGCAGCAGAGAATGAGATGGTTGGATGGCATCACTGACTCAATGGACATGAATCTAAACAAACTCCAGGAGAGGGTGAAGGACAAGGGAGGCTGGTGTGCTGCAGTCCATGGGGTCACAAAGTGTCAGACACAACTTAGTGACTGAACAACAACAAATAGATAAAATTTATGTTATTTTTCAATAAACATAGATTAATCTATATATGTAGTGATTCTCTCCGGGTGGGATAGTGATGCAATATTCTGAATAGATAATATATAATATTTTTTAATATTTCTGTTCTTGGGTTTCATATTTTCTTCCCTGATTAGTATTACTTTTACGCGTGCATGCTAAGTTGCTTCAGTTGTGTCCAACTCTTTGCAACTATATGGACTGTAGCCCGCTAGGCTCCTCTGTCCATGGGATTCTCCAGGCAAGAATACTGGAGTGGATTGCCATGCCCTTCTCCAGGGATCTTTCTGACCCAGGGATCGAACCCACATCTCTTATGTCTCCTGCATTGCAGGCAGGTTCTTTACCGCTAGCACCACGTGGGAAGCCCATTACTTTTATAACTAAGTTGAAAAAATAATCTAAAAATAAAACCTAATACCTATTCAGTCCCAAGACTGAGACATTCTGGATTTCTAGCCTGTTTGCTAGTATGCTTTTAAAATGGGAAAATAGGGTGTGACTACTTGGGGTCACCTCTAGAACTGAAGAACTTTAGTGGTGTAAGAAGACTACATGATGATTTAATGGAACCCTTTCAATGGAAATATTGGAAAGTTGAGTCCTAGAAAGAAAAGTGACTTGCCCAAATTCACACAGCTACAATAACTGGTGAGTCTCTTGTAAAAACCAAGGTTGCAACTACACAAAGCCAAAATCATCCTCTCATTCAAGCAATATGTCAAGAATTGGGTACATTGGGCATGGAGAAAGAACCAGCAGGGCACACTTTCTAGCTAGAGTTGATGCCTAAATATCTACAAAACTACATGCCTCATTTGTACAAGGTCCAAGCACAGATCAGATCAGTGGCCAAGATCAAAACACGTAGCCTCAGCTTGATGAAAAGAGGCCATCTGGCTGTGGCTAAAGTCTGAACACCACTTAGAATATCCATGTCATTAGATTGCTCCGTAGTCCCTTCATGATGTAAAGAATGTTTTTGTAGACAACCGACAGTAAAGCTAGATACAGTATAATCACTGGCCTCAGCAACCATCCTGAAGTTTCCCCCTTGAGCAACAAAGGAGGGGGTCCCGAACAAGGTCCGGGAGCTCCTTGCCTGCTAACTCCCCCTGAAAAGCCACAAGCCAAATCTATGGCAGCTGTCTATGCAAGGTGAAATGGATCTGTTTCAAAAATTGCTTTCTGATCAAGAGGAACAACTTAACCATAGTCATACCATGTCAGAACTGTCCGAGTCTCTTGCTTTACAGATGAGGAAACTGAGATCCTTGCATTCTTAGCATGTGTCCCTAATCTTGTCCCCCCTCTGCCCCGTGGAAGAACCAATGTCTTCTTCCTTTATTGTTGTTGTTTAATCGCTAAGTCATGTCCAACTCTTTTTCAACTGTAGCCCATTAGGCTCTTCTGTCCCTGGAATTCTCCACACAAGAATACTGGAGTGGGTTGTCATCTCCTTCTCCAGGGGAATCTTCCCAACCCAGGGATCAAACCTGCATCTCCTGCTCACCAGGTGGACTCTTTACTGCTGAGCCATCAGGGAAGCCCTGTATTCTCCATTACTACACCATAAACTCCAAAAGAACAAGGACCATGGCTCTCTTACTTGCTGAGATGGCTAGACAGAGCCAGGCACGGATACAGTAATAGATTTCCACTATTACAGATCATGGTAATGTCAGAGCTAAGACTAGAATCCAAATCTTCTAATATCCAGTTGTCCCCAATATTTGATAGTCAAGCCTCATTATGTTCAGAAAGTTGTACCCATATTGGTAATCCACTGCATCAGCACACTTGACATAAAAGGGCTATTGGCCATTTCCAAAAATGAAATTCACCCTTGACGTATAAAGATCTGTCACTCACTGGATTTTCAAAAGAAATATACATCTATTCATTCATTCAACAAATAATTTCTGAGCACCTCTTAGGTACCAGTTACTGTGCCAGGCATTTGCCACATGTTGTTGGGGATTTAGGATTACATACGATGTTATTTTCATCTTCCTATTTTCTTAACATTCTTTAACATAACAGCCACATTTATAAATTTTAGAAAAATCTTTTGAGAGAACATTCCAAAATAAATAACATTCCATATGCTCTGCAATTTTTTAAACTTTCAGAGTTGTAGCAATATCTAGGAAGGGTTAAACCTGCCAAGTAATTATTGGAGGACAAAACTGAGATTAATCTGTAAGTACTGATTCAAGTGTAGAAAACGGATCTTATGATAATGGACACTTTAGTCGTATTCTGAGTACACATTCCAGCAGCAGAACCTGTTTCCTGCGCTTGGGGCCCATTATTCCTAATTCCCTAGAAATTAGCAATCAGAAGGTGCCTGCCTGAAATCTGCTACAGGAGGGTTAGCATGGACTCAGGTGAGCTTCTCAAGGGCAGTAACTGTGGCCATGGACCCCAAGGAAAGGGTAGAGCTCCTGGCACAGGGAGTAAACAGTTTTTTAAATCAAAGACTTGAGGGCTGAATAAATCAACTGGTGAATTTCAAGAAAATCAAAAGTAGTTGAAGAATGGCAGTGAGGTCTTCTGGCCATTTGAACTATCCCTTGGACAATAAGGCGATCAAACCAGTCAAATCAACCCTGAATATTCATTGGAAAGACTGATGCTGAAGCTGAAGCTCCAATACTTTGGCCACCTGATGAGAAGAGCTGATGCTCTGGGAAAGATTGAAGGCAGGAGGAGAAGGACACGACACAGGACCAGATAGTTGGATGACATCACTGACTCAATGGACATGGGTTTGAGGAAGCTCCAGGAGGTGGTGAAGGACAGAGAAGCCTGGCATGTCTCAGTCCAGGGGGTCACAAAGAGTCGGACACAATTTGGCAACTGAACAATAGCAACAATCTTCTGAAAGATATTCTCTCCCTACAGCTCTTCCCTGACACCACTTTAGGTCCATTGCTTTATTTTTTCACTTTTTAAAAATTTGTTTATTTTTTTAATTGAAGAATAATTGCTTTAAAGAATTTTGTTGTTTTCTGTAAAACCTCAACATGAATCAGTCATAATTATACATATATCCCCTCACTTTTGAATCTCCCTCCCATCTCCCTCCCCATCCCACCCCTCTAGGTTGATACAGAGACCCCGTTTGAGTTTCCTGAACCATACAGCAAATTCCCATTGGCTATGTATTTTACACATGGTAATGTAAGTTTCCATGTTACTGTCTCCATACATCTCACCCTGTCCTCCCCTCTCCCCGTGTCCATAAGTCTATTCTGTGTGTCTGTTTCTCCACTGAAGAATAAATTCTTCAGTACCATTTTTCTAGATTCCATATATATGCATTAGAATGTGATATTTATCTTTCTCTTTCTGACTTACTTCACTCTGTATAATAGGTTCTAGGTTCATCCACTTCATTAGAACTGACTCGAATGCATTCCTTTTTATGGCTGAGTAATATTCCATTGTGAATATGTACCACTAATTCTTTATCCATTCATCTGTCGATGGACATATAGATTGCTTCCATGTTCTAGCTATTGTAAACAGTGCTGCAATGAATAATGGAATACATGTGTCCTTTTCAATTTTGGTTTCCTCAGGGTATATGCCTAGGAGTGAGATTGCTGGGTCATATAGTGATCTTATTCCTAGTATTTTAAAGAATCTCCATACCATCTTCCATAGTGGCTGTATCAATTTACATTCCCACCAACAGTGCAAGAGCATTCCCTTTTCTCCACACCCTCTCCAGCATTTATTGTTTGCAGACTTTTTGATGATGGCCATTCTGACTGGTGTGAGGTGATATCTCATTGTAGTTTTGATTTGCATTTCTGAAATAATGAGTAATGTTGAGCATCTTTTCGTGTGTTTGTTAGTCATCTGTTTATCTTCTTTGGAAAAATGTCTGTTTAGGTCTTTTTCCCACTTCTTGATTGGTTTGTCTGTTTTTCTGGTGTTGTATGAGTTGCTTGTATATTTTGGAAATTAACCCTTTGTCCATTGTTTCATTTGCTATTATTTTCTCCCATTCTGAAGGTTATCTTTTCACCTTGCTTATAGATTCCTTTGCTGTGCAAAAGCTTTTAAGTTTAATCAGGTCCCACTTGTTTACTTTTGTTTTTATTTCCATTACTCTAGGAAGTGGGTCATAGAGGATCTTGATTTGATTTATGTCATCTAGTGTTCTGCCTACGTTTTCCTCTAAGAGTTTTATAGTTTCTGGTCTTACATTTAGGTCTTTAATCCATTTTGAGTTTACCTTTGTGTATGGTGTTAGGAAGTATTCTAATTTCATTCTTTTACATGTAGCTGTCCAGTTTTCCCAGCACCATTTATTGAAGAGGCTGTCTTTGGCCTATTGTATATTTTTGCCTCCTTTGTCAAAAACAAGGTACCTATAGTTGCATGGGTTTATTTCTGGGCTTTCTATCTTGTTCCATTGGCCTATATTTCTGCTTTTGTGCCAATATCATACTGTCTTGATGTCTGTACCTTTGTAGTATAATCTGAAGTCAGGAAGGTTGATTCTTCCAGCTGCATTCGTTCTTAATACTGCTTTGGCTATTCAGGGTCTTTTGTGTTTCCATATGAATTGTGAAATTTTTTGTTCTAGTTCTGTGAAAAATGCCATTGGTAATTTGATAGGGATCACATTGAATCTGTAGATTGCATTTGGTAGTATAGTCATTTTCACAATATTGATTCTTCCTGCCCAGGAACATGGAATATCTCTCCATCTTTTTATGTTGTCTTTGATTTCTTTCATCAGTGTCTTATAATCTTCTGTGTACAGTTCTTTTGTCTCCTTAGGTAAGTTTATTCCTAGATATATAAATATTTTTGTTGCAATGGTGAATGGGATTGATTCCTTAATTTCTCTTTCTGATTTTTCATTGTTAGCATATAGAAATGCAAGTGATGTCTGTGTATTGATTTTGCATCCCACAACTTTGTTGAACTCACTGATTAGCTCTAGTAATTTCTTGATACTATCTTTAGGGTTTCTATGTACAGTATCATGTTATATGCAGTGAGAGCTTTACTTCTTCTTTTCCAATCTGGATTCTTTTTATTTCTTTTTCATCTCTGATTGCTATAGTTAGGACTTCCAGAACTATGTTGAATAATGGTGGTGAAAGTGGCCGAGGAAACCAGAATTGAAAGAGACATATGTACCCCAATGTTCATTGCAGCACTGTTTACAATAGCTAGGACATGGAAGCAACCTAGATGTCCATCAGCAGACGAATGGATAAGAAAGTTGTGGTACATATACACAATGGAATATTACTAAGCTATTAAAAAGAACACATTTGAATCAGGTCTAATGAGGTGGATGGAACTGGAGCCTATTATACAGTGCGAAGTAAGTCAGAAAGGAAAATACCAATACAGTATATTAATACATATATATGGAATTTAAAAAGATGGTAACAACTACCCTATATGCGAGACACCTAAACAGACACAGATATAAAGAACAGACTTTTGGACTCTGTGGGAGAAGGGGAGGGTGGGATGCTTTGAGATAATAGCATTGAAACATGTATATTACCATATGTGAAATAGATGACCAGTCCAAGTTTGATGGATGCTGGTACACTGGGATAATCCAGAGGGATAGGATAGGGAGGGAGGGGAGAGGGGAGTTTGGGATGTACATGTGTGTACATCTGTGGCTGATTCATGTCAATGTATGGAAAAAACCTCCAATTAAAATAAATAAATTAGTTTAAAAAAAAAAGTGGTGAAAGTGGACACCCTTATTTTATTCCTGATCTTAGAGGGAATGCTTTCTGTTTTTCACCATTGAGAATAATGCTTGCTGTAGGCTTATCATATATGGCCTTTACTATGTTGAGGTAGGTTCCTTCTATGCCCATTTTTTGAAGAGTTTTAATCATAAATGGATGCTAAATTTTGTCAAGGTTTTTTCTGCATCTATTGAAATTAATATATGGTTTTTGTATTTCAATTTGTTAATATGGTATATCACATTGATTTGCATATATTGAAGAATCCTTGCATTCCTGGAATAAACCCAACTTGATCATGGTGTATGAGCTTTTTGATGTGTTGCTGAATTCTGTTTGCTAAAATTGTGTTGAGGATTTTTACATCTATGTTCTTCAGTGATATTGGCCTGTAGTTTTCTTTTTTGTGTGTTGTCTTTGTCTGGTTTTGGTATCAGGGTGATGGTAGCCTCGTAGAATGAATTTGGAAGTGTTCCTTCCTCTGCAACTTTTTGCAAAAGTTTTAGAAGGATAGGCATTAGCTCTTCTCCAAATGTTTGATAGAATTCTCCTGTGAAGCCATTTGGTCCTGGGCTTTTGTTTTTTGGGAGATTTTTTACCACAGATTTAATTTCAGTGCTTGTAACTGGGTTGTTCATAATTTCTATTTCTTCCTGGTTCAGTCTTGGAAAATTGAACTTTTCTAAGAATCTGTCCATTTCTTCCAGGTTATCTATTTTATTGCCATGTTGTTATTCATAATAGTCTCTTATAATCCTTTGTATTTCTGCATTGTCTGCTGTAACCTCTCTTTTTTCATTTCTAATTTTGTTGATTTGATTCTTCTCTCTTTTTTTCTTGATGAATCTGGCTAAAGGTCTGTCAATTTTATTTATCTTCTCAAAGAACCAGCTTTTAGTTTTATTAATCTTTACTATTGTTTCTTTCATTTCCTTTTCACTTATTTCTGCTCTGATCTTTATGATTTCTTTCCTTCTTCTAGTTTTGGGGGGTTTTGTTCTTCTTTTTCCAGTTGTTTAAGTGTAAAGTTAAGTTCTCTATTTGAAGTTTTTCTTGTTTCTTGAGGTAGAATTGTACTGCTATAAACTTCCCTCTTAGAACTGCTTTTGCTGCATCCCATAGGTTTTGAGTTGTAATGTTTTCATTGTCATTTGTTTCTAGAAATTTTTTTATTTCTCTTGATTTCTTCAGTAACCTTTTGGTTATTTAGAAATGTACTGTTTAATCTCCATGTGTTTGTGTTTTTTTACAGTTTTTTTCTTGTAATTGATATCTAGTCTCATAGCATTGTGGTCAGAGAAGAGGCTTACATGATTGTGATTTTCTTAAATTTACTGAGGTTTGATTTGTGACCCAAGATATGGTCTATCCTGGAGAATGTTCCATGTGCACTTGAGAAGAAGGTGAATTCTTCTGCATTTGGATGGAATGTCCGGAAGATATCAGTGAGATCCATCTCATCTAATGTATCATTTAAGACTTGTGTTTCCTTATTAATTTTCTGTTTTGACGATCTGTCCACTGGTGTGAGTGGGGTGTTAAAGTCTCCTATTGTGATTGTGTTACTGTTAAGTTCTCCTTTTATGTCTGTTAGTGTTTGTCTTATGTATTGAGGTGCTCCTATGTTGGGTGCATAGATATCTACAATTGTTGTGTCTTCCTCTTGGATTGATCCCTTGATCAATATAGTGTCCTGCCTTGTCTTTTTTAATCTTCTTTATTTTAAGGTCTATTTTGTCTGATATGAGGATTGCTACTCCAGCTTTCTTTTGCTTCCCATTTGCATGGAATATATTTTTCCACCCTCTCACTTTCAGTCTATATGTCTGAAGTGGGTTTCTTGTAGACAGCATATATATGGGTCTTATTTTTGTATCTATTCAGCCAGTCTGTGTCTTTTGGTTGGAGCATTTAGTCCATTTACATTTAAAGCAACTATTGATATATATGTTCCTATTGCCATTTTCTTAATTGTTTGGGGTTGATTTTGTAGATCTTTTTCTTCTCTTGTATTTCTTGACTATATAAGTCCATTTAACATTTGTTGTGAAGCTGGTTTGGTGGTACTGAATTCTCTTAACTTTTGTTTGTCTGAAAAGCTTTTGATTTCTCCATCAATTTTGAATGAGATCCTTTTCAGGGACAGTAATCTTGTAGATTTTCCCCTTTCAGTACTTTAAATATATCCTACCATTTCTTTCTGGCCTGAAGACTTTCTGTTGAAAGATCAGCTGTTAAATGTATGGGGTTTCCCTTGCATGTTACTTGTTGCTTCTCCCTTGCTGCTTTTAATATTCTTTCTTTGTGTTTAGTCTTTGTTAGTTTGATTAGTATGTGTCTTGGAGAGTTTCTCCTTGGGCTTATCCTGTATGGGATTATTTGTGCCTCTTGAACTTGATTGACTATTTCCTTTTCCATGCTGGGCAAATTTTCAACTATAATCTCTTCAAAAATTTTCTCATACTCTTTATTTTTCTCTTCTTTTTCCGGGACCCCTATAATTTGAGTATTGGTGCATTTGATATTATCCCAGAGGTCTCTGAGACTATCCTCAGTTCTTTTCATTCTTTTTACTTTATTCTGCTCTTCAGAAATTATTTCTACCATTTTGTCTTCCAGCTCACTGATTCGTTCTTCTGCTTCAGATATTCTGCTATTGATTCCTTCTAGAGTATTTTTAATTTCAGTAATCGTGTTGTTTGTCTCTCTATGTTTATTCTTTAATTCTTCTAGGTCTTTGTTAAATGATTCTTGCATTTTCTCCATTCTGTTTTCAAGGTTTTTGATCATCTTTATCATTATTCTGAGTTCTTTTTCATATAGTTTGCCTGTTTCCTCGTCATTTGTTTGGACTTCTGTGTTTCTAGTTTGTTCCTTCATTTGTGTAGTATTTTTATGCCTTTTCATTATTTTTTTTTAACTTACTGTGTTTGAGGTCTACTTTTCCCAGCCTTCAAGGTTGAATTCTTTCTTCCTTTTGGTTTCTGCCCTCCTAAGATTGGTCCAGTGGTTTGTGTAAGCTTTGTTTAAGGTGAGATTTGTGCTGAGTTGTTTGTTTGTTTGTTTTTCCTCTTATGGGCAAGGCTGAGTGAGGTGGTAATCCTGTCTGCTAATGATTGGGTTTGTATTTTTGTTTCATTTGCTGTTTAGATGAGGCGTCCTGCACAGGGTGCTACTGGTGGTTGGGTGATGCCGGGTCTTGTATTCAAGTGGTTTCCTTTGTGTGAGTTCTCACTATTTGATACTCCCCAGGGTTTGTTCTCTGATAGTCTAGGGTCCTGCAGTCAGTGCTGCTACTCCAAAGGCTCAGGGCTTGATCTCTCAAGGATGACTTGAATAGGTTGGCTTCTCTATGAATGAGAGGTGTTGAAAGGCACGTGGAGAAATTCACCATTGAGGAACACGCAAATAGGCAAGTCTTCAGTCTTCATCAGGACCAGCTCCTGGAATGCTAAGAGCCTCCCTTTTCTGGCTTCTCATCCCCTAACAGTAATACACCATGCAAGGAAGGATGAGAGGCACCAGGAGAGTGATGTGGCTCTTAGAAGAATGCTCTACTACTGACCTCAAAATGGAAGTGGGAGAGCCACTTTTTTTTTTTTTTTTTTACTTTTTATTGGAATAAAGCTGCTTTACAGTGTTGTGTTAGTTTCTGCTGTACAGCAAAGTGAATCAGCTATATGTTCCCTCTTTTTTAGATTTCCTTCCCATTCAGGTCACCACAGAGCACTGAGCAGAGTTCCCTGAGCTATACAGTAGGTTCTCATTAGTTATCTACTTTATTCATAGTCTCAATAGTGTACATATGTCAATCCCAACCTCTCAACTCTTTCCTCTACCCCCTTTTCCCCCTTGGTGTCATTACATTTGTTCTCTACTTCTGTGTCTCTATTTCTTCTTTTTAAATAAGACTGTCTATATCAATTTTTTCAGATCCCATATAGATGCATTAATATATTTGTTTTTCTTTTCTCATCTTACTTCACTCTGTATGACAGTCTCTAGATGAATCCAATCTCTGAAAATGACCCAATTTCATTATTTTTATGGCTGAGTGATATTCCACTTTATACATGTACCACATCTTTAGCCATTCATCTGTTAACAGACATCCAGGTTGCTCCCATTTCCTGGCTATTGTAAATAGGGCTGCAAAATGAACATTGGGGTGCATGTGTCTTTTTGAATTA
Source organism: Bos javanicus (assembly GCF_032452875.1). Lineage (NCBI taxonomy): Eukaryota > Metazoa > Chordata > Mammalia > Artiodactyla > Bovidae > Bos > Bos javanicus. The sequence continues at coordinate 21,706,797 of NC_083885.1, forward strand.
TGGTTTTCTCTGGGTATATGCCCAGGAGTGGGATTGCTGGGTCATATGGTAGTTCTATTTTTAGGAAACCTCCATACTGTTCTCCTTAGTGGCTGTAACAATTTATATTTCACCAGCAATGCAACAGGGTTTTCTTTTCTCCACCCCAGCCTCATTGCTTTAGATCAGGGATTGACAAACTACAGCCCACAGGCCTAATTCAGCCCACTACCTGCTTTGTAAATAAAGTTTTATTAGAACACACTACACCATTTGTGTATTGTCTACAGCTGCATTCTAATGGAAGAGTTGAATACTCACAACAGAAATTCTATGGCCTGCAAAATGGAAAACATTTACAGAAAAAGTTTGCTGACCTCTGCTTCAGATTACACTCCTTTAAAATATCACTGGAGATAGCAACACTCGGTGTGAATTAGTTTATCCCAAGGTCACTTAGTTGATTTGGTAGGGCAAGGGTTACAGAGAACTTGAGGATGCCATGTCTTCTATGTGTTTGAGAGAACATCTCTGGGCAGAAAATGAGCACAAAAAGGGGGGGAAAATGGGAAATGGTAAATAGACTTCATCCATTTTACAATTCTGCTTGCCTTTAGATTAAAATTGAGATGAGAGTAAGAACTAAGGACTGTCATGTTTTGAATAGTAAGAGTGTCAAACTTCAGAATTAAACCCCAATATTTCTCTTTTCCAATTAAAAGACAACTCAATATTCTGATTTTTCTTCTATAAAACAGGTCCCTCTGCTTTCAGATATGCCACTTTGCTTCCATTTCTCTGTGGTTGAAGAGTTAGAGAAATTGTTTTAGATTCCACCCATCCCAAGTAATGTTCTTCTGATTTTTTTTCTCAGCTGACCTCATTTAGCAGGGTGGAAGGCAGCTTTTCCTAGTCTATTAAGACTTCAATAAAATCATCCATTTCTAGTTAACTGGAATAGTATTCACATTTAGACCTGCATATTAATTGGCTGATAACGAGATGATAAAGCTGCTTTTCTCTGCAGGTGTACCAATCAATTTCAATGAAACTGAAAAAATGAGTTCTTTTCTTGTTGCATCTGAAATTAAAAAGTGATTTATATTTTCTAATAAAGTGCTTTTCATTGATCTCCTTCTGAAAATGTATGGTTTCATTTGCACCCTTTTAAATTATAATAGTTTCCGTTTGTAAAAGAATGATTTTCCAATATCATTCCTGGCTTTCAATTGATGATTAACTTTAATATAGACTTGAAGGAGAAAATTGGGGAGGTGGTAGGTTATTAAGAGCCTCCACACCCACCTCCCCCAAAAACCCTGCAACTTTTAATGACCTTAATATCCTTAGACTACAGAATTCTTTTCCTAAATGCAGTGTTGTCAGAGGAAGTTATATTTTTCTCCCAAGAAATCCATTTTTCTATTTCACGAGTTTCCTTTTGTCATAGGATTTTATGCCTGTACCAATTGTTTTCCATTTCTGTTGTGTCAGCCTGGCTGCAGGGCAAATGTGGGAAAAAAAAAAAGTTCGTTTTCTTTTCCTTCCTCCAGTCACTGACAGCAAATCCTTACTTAGAGATGCACATGGAATCCTGTGCTTATCAGCTGGATTCTACCAGATGTGAAAACTGCCAGAACAATTACATTTCACTTTAATTTAGTATTATGGTCTTCTCAGCCATAATAATTAAGTAGCCATGAAAGGAAGCTGTATTTTGAACATGTGATGGAAAAATCACAGAGTCCAGCAGTGGACTCTGTGGAGGAATCAGGGTCATCTCACTTCTCTGTCACCCAGATGCACTTGAGTTCATATTCAAGCCAGAGAGTCTTTGAAAATGGGTGGAGAGTGGAGTCAAGAGACCACATGGGCATTAGATCGAATTTAAAATAGATACCAGAGACTCTGTCTGTTTATCCACATAGGAGGTAAATGTTAGCTGATGAATGAGGTATGGATGGATGGAAGGATGGATGGATGAATTTACAGAAAGGCAATTATCTTCAGATTTAAATTGAAGAAAGTAGGGAAAACCACTAGACCATTCAGGTATCATTTCAGTTCAGTTCAGTTGCTCAGTCGTGTCTGACTCTTTGGTATGACCTAAATCCAATCCCTTATGATTATACAGTGGAAGTGACAAATAGATTCAAGGGATTAGATCTGATAGACAGAGTGGCTGAAGAACTATGGACGGAAGTTCGTGACATTGTACAGGAGGCAGTGATAAACACCATCCCCAAGCAAAAGAAATGCCAAAAGGAAAAATGGTTGTCTGCGGAGACCTTACAAACAGCTGAGAAAAGAAGAGAAACTAAAGGCAAAGGAGAAAAGGAAAGATATACCCATTTGAATGCAGAGTTCCAAAGAATAGCAAGGAGAGATAAGAAAGCCTTTCTTAGTAATCAATGCAAAGAAATAGAGGAAAACAATAGAATGGGAAAGACTAGAGATCTCTTCAAGAAACTTAGAGATACCAAGAGAACATTTCATGCAAAGATGGGCAGAAGAAAGGACAGAAATAGTACAGACCTAACAGAAGCAGAAGATATTAAGAAGAGGTGGCAAGAATACACAGAAGAACTATACAAAAAAGATCTTCATGACCCAGATAATCCCCATGGTGTGATCACTCACCAAGAGCCAGACATCCTGGAATGTGAAGTCAAGTGCACTATAGGGAGCATCACTACGAACAAAGCTAATGAAAGTAATGGAATTCCAGTTGAGCTCTTTCAAATCCTAAAAGGTGATCCTGTGAAAGTGCTGCACTCAATATGCCAGCAAATTTGGAAAACTCAGCAGTGGCCACAGGACTGGAAAAGGTCAGTTTTCATTCCAATCCCAAAGAAAGGCAATGTCAAAGAATGCTCAAAATACAGCGTTCATCTCACACACTAGCAAAGTAATTTTCAAAATTCTCCAAGCCAAGCTTCATGAACCATGAACTTCCAAATGTTCAAGCTGGATTTAGAAAAGGCAAAGGAACCAGAGATCAAATTGCCAACATCCACTGGATCAACAAAAAAGCAAGAGAGTTCCAGAAAAACATCTACTTTTGCTTTATTGACTATGCCAAAGCCTTTGATTCTGTGGATCACAACAAACTGTGAAAAATTCTGAAAAAGATGGGAATACCAGACCACCTGACCTACCTCCTGAGAAATTTGTATACAGGTCAAGAAGCAATAGTTAGAACTGGACGTGGAACAATAGACTGCTTCCAAATCGGGAAAGGAGTATGTCAAGGCTGTATATTGTCATCTACTTATTTAACTTCTATGCGGAGTACATCATGCAAAATGCCGGGCTGGATGAAGCACAAGCTGGTATCAAGATTGCCGGGAGAAATATCAATCCTAAGATACGCAGATGACACCACCCTTGTGGCAGAAAGTGAAGAACTAAAGAGCCTCTCGATGAAAATGAAAGAGGAGAGTGAAAAAGTTGGCTTAAAACTCAACATTCAGAAAACTAAGATCATGGCATCAGTTCCCATCACTTCATGGAAAATAGATGGGGAAACAATGGAAACAGTGAGAGACTTTATTTTAGGGGGCTCCAAAATCACTGCATGTGGTGACTGAAATTAAAAGACACTTGCTCCTTGGAAGAAAAGCTATGACCAACCTAGACAGCATATTGAAAAGCAGAGACATCACTTTACCAACAAAGGTCTATCTAGTCAAAGCTATGGTTTTTCCAATAGTCATGTATGGATGTGAGAGTTGGACTATAAAGAAAGCTGAGTGCCAAAGAACTGATGCTTTTGAACTGTGGTGTTGGAAAAGACTCTTGGACCCTTGGACAGCAAGGAGATCCAACCAGTCCATCCTAAAGAAAATCAGTCCTGAATATTCATTGGAAGGACTGATGTTGAAGCTGAAACTCCAATACTTTGGCCACTTGATGTGAAGAGCTGGCTCATTTGAAAAGACCCTGATGCTGGGAAAGATTGAAGGCAGGACAAGAAGGGGACGACAGAGGATAAGATGGTTGGATGGCATTGCTGATGCAATGGACATGAATTTGATTAGACTCCGGGAGTTGGTGATGGACAGGGAAGCCTGGAGTACTGCAGTCCATGGGGTCGCAAAGAGTCAGACATGACTTAGTGACCAAACTGAATTATCTGCAGATCTCATGCAAAGATCATCTTTGTGGTAGGATCTGACTGCCCACTACATTAAAAATCTTTTCTCCCTCCATATCTCACAGGGCCTGAATATTCCCCAATATTCCCAGATGGTTTTGTCTAAATCAAATATTATCTTCTTCTAAGTTTTTTGTTTTAAATGTTCTTTGAAGAGACAAGATATGGATGGCTAATACGTCAGCATGGATTTGTTTATCTCCTGCCTTTTCCTGTCTCAGGAAACTGTGGAACCTAATGACAATGGACATGAGACACGTCCAAGAACATGGTAAAAGGTGGTGTCAGGGTGAGTAGTAATGAAGAAATCCTCCCAGCTCAGGACTTCCCTGGTGGTCCAGTGGTTAGAAATCTGCCTTGAGATGCAGAGGATGTGGGTTCAATCCCTGGTCAGGGAACTAAGACCCCACATGCCATTCAGCAACTAAGCCTGTGTGTCTACACTGCTGAGCTCTGGAGCCAGCTCCACAACTAGAGAGAAGCCCACACGCTGCAACAAATACCCCATGTGCCACAACTAAGACCCAACACAGCCAAATAAATACATTCTTTTTAAATGAGGGGTGATGTCAGAAAAAAGAAAAAAAGAAATCCCCCACCTCTGCAGAGGAATCTGTTTCGAGTTATACTCCTCAGTACTACACTTCCCAGATCTCCGGCCCTCCTTTAAAATCCAAAGAATAACTGCTCACCAATTTCTCAAGCCAGGACTGAGGATTGATGACTTCAGTCTCCACGTGAAAGTAAAATAATAATGAAAATTAAAAAATCATAAAACATATTTTATAATTATATATAAATCATTATATGTACATACATCATTTTATAACATGTTACATGTGTGCGTGCATGCTCAGTCTCTCAGTCGTGTCCAATTTTTTGCAACCCTGGACTGTAGCCTGCCAGGCTCCTCTGTCCGTGGGATTCTCCAGGCAAGAATACTGGAGTGGGTTACCATTTCCTCCTCCAGAGGATTTCCCCAGCCCAGGGATTGAACCTGTGTTTCCTGCGGCTCCTATATTGGCAGGTGAACTCTTTACCATTGCACCACCTGGGAAAAAATAACCTGTTACACAATTGTGTAAAAATAACTTTATTGTGTAGTTGATGTAATAAATATAAATAACACACATTGTAATATAAATTATAAAAATAAATAAAAAGAAGAGGAGGAGGGTCTTCTGTGTGTCATGCACTTTCCATGCCTTATCTTACTTAGTCTTCAACATAATGCCCCTTCTGTGCCCACTGAGGGAGAGGAGCAGCTCTCCAGGGCCTCACCAAGTAAGGGACAGAGCCGGAAACTGAACCAGGATACACATGGGTCTCCAAAACCCATGCGCCAAACTCTGTTCTCCCTCCTACTTGGGTCTGGTACTAAAAATAAATATTTTTTAAATAAATACTTCTGGGAAATTTGATCAGGTAAATAGAGCAATTTCTTCAAAAATAGATTGCAAAGGAAAGAAGGAGAGGAGGGACTTGTAAATTAAAAAGACATAAGAGCTGTATCAACCACAGATAATGAATGAGCTTTGCTTGGATTCTAATTCAAACAAACCATTTGTGTACAGCTCTGGTGGTAAAGCAGTGAACACAGCTGCCTTCCAAACAAGGCATTTGTTAGAGAAAAGGAAAGGAAAGGAGAAAAGAAAAAGAAGGAAGGGAGGGAAAAAGAAAGGGAGGGAGGGAGTAAAGGAGAGAGGCAGGAAAAAAGAGAGAGAAAGAGGACTCAATCCGGGAAATCTCACTGGATATGTGATGAGTTAAGGGATTTTTATTAATATTTTTGGTTGATAATAACATATTCTCCTTATTTTCTTAAACAAAAGATTCATGGTGTAATATTTGCAGCTGAAATGACATGACCTCTGAGATTGGCTTCAAAATCACCCAGTGGAGAAGAAGGGTAGAGAGATAAACAAGGTTGGCCTGAGCTCACAGTTGCCGAAGCTGGGTATTAAGCACTAGGAATTTCATCTATTAGTCTCTCAACTTATATATGTTTGAAGCTCATAAAATAAACAAATTTTCAATGAAAGGAAAAATGACACTATTTTTAATGGATATTTGCCTAACCCTCTGATTATATTATATTTTTAAAAAAAGAAAAAAACAAGAAACACTGAATGGAATCCTTTAAAAGAGTGAACTTTATGGTAGGGGAATTATAGCTCAGTAAAGTCTTTTTTTAATCATCTATACAGAAAAGACTAACGCAGATTAAAATACAGCCAATCACATCATGTTCCTAAATTTTCATCTAGTATCTCTTAGCGCATAACTTTTAGTATGCACACATACTTGGAAAAAGAAAAAGCAAGCGACTGTGTCTTATTTGAGCTCTTCTCACCAGTTCTGGACTATTATTCAATTCCTTTGGCTCACATTCACCAGGATGTCTTCAGGAAATTCAAATGAACTCCACAAGCACAAAACCAGATACACTCTCTCTTCTCATCGCTCTTGGAAAAGGGAGGAGCTGGCGAAGACTTGCTGCGTAGTCCCTGAGATGCTGTGAAGAATGCTGAGGGAAGGAAGAGGCATTGTTGAGTGCACTGGGCCCCAGTCCCCAGATGAACAAACTGCCAACGTGCTGGCCTTGGGAGAAGCACCCAGTCTGCTCTGAGCAGTCCTCACCTCTGTGAACAGTGATAACCTCCTAACTGGTTTTGCCACATTGTGGCCATAGCACTCATACCCTCCTCCATCACATCCCATGTTGATTAAAGCCATGTCAGAGGGTCTTGCCTTCGAACTGCGGTGCTGGAGGAGACTCTTGAGAGTCCCTTTGACTACAAGAAGATCAAACCAGTCCATCCTGAAGGAAATCAACCCTGAATATTCATTGGAAGGACTGACGCTGAAGCTAAAGCTTCAATACCTTGGCCACCTGATGCAAAGGGCCAACTCACTGGAAAAGACCCTGATGCTGGGAGAGATTGAGGGCAGGCGAAGAAGGGGGCAACAGAGGATGAGATGGTTGGATGGCATCACTGACTCAATGGACGTGAGTTTGAGCAAGCTGCAGGAGATAGTGAAAGACAAAGAAACCTGGCATGCTGCAGTCCACAGGGTCACAAAGTGTTGGAGACAACTTAGTGACTGAACAGCAACAACAGAGGGTCCTTGTTGCTCTCAAGATAAGGATCAGCAGCATAACTGTGGCCTAATGCCCAGCAAAGTGTGGTCTCTCATTCTCCCTCTAACCTTATCTCACATCCACTGCTATTTCTCTCTCAGCTCCAGAACACGGACATTCTCCTCCCAGGAGTCAAACATCCTCACACCACAGGGCCTTTGCACATGCTGACCCTTTACCATGGTTAATATCTACTAATCTTTGAGATCTGGAGATCTCAACACACGCAACACTTTTCTCAGAGCAAGCTTTCCCTGACATCCCTCAGTCAAATTCCCCCATTTTTGGTTTCAACATATTTGTCACAGTTGGAATCCCACACTTATTTGATTAACATCCTTACTAGGCTATAAACACCATGAAGAATAAAATGATGTCTTCTTTTGCTCACCACTGGATCCCACCATAGGGTCCACAAAGCCTGGAATATGTATACAGATGTATGTATATCTGGAATAAGCACAGAATATCCATCAAATTTAAAAAAAGGAATTAATGAAAGAATAATGAATGAAGCGGTAGATCAATGAACCCTCCAAAGCACAGACCCCCGCAGTCACTGTTTGTGAAGAACTGCACAAGTTCCATCAAAGTGTCCCCTCTTGCAAATGTGAGAGTTATTCTCAAAGATCCCTTAAAAATAAACCCATATACAATGAAACCTACTTAAGCAGAACTCATCAGTGGCCTTCTCTCTCTGGCACAAATCCATTTCATGGAAAGAATTTTTAGTGCTTTAATGATGCCTTTCTGCCTTACAGCATATGACAATTCAGAGCAATTAGCTCTACAACTATAATATGAAAAGGTTGGAATGCATTTAAATTGGAATTGATTTTTGTTTAATCTGTGTTTTCATGGGTGGAAATCGGGTATTTCTGAGCCAGCTCATTAGAAACGGCATGGTGGTAGGGCTTCAGGGGATGTTAAAGCTCCTCCTTCCCAAGAGAAGGGACTGAACTCACCTGCATTCAGTTTGACTTTCTCTGGAGTTATTTTTCCCTCCACAGGTATGCCCTGAACTTGGACTTCAACTCACCTGATCTGTAAATGTCTGCTTTTAGGCGTGTATACCCCTTGTCATTTACACGCCCTACCCATGACTTTCATCCTGTCCAAGGTCATTGGCCTCAAGGGGTTTATCTTTGTCTATGTGCTCTGGAGTAGGATCCCTGATGCAACTTAGTACTTTAATGCAGGCTAGTTTCTGCCAAGAACGAAGACCAAGGGATAGTCAAGTGGGCAGGAGTCATGGCGTCAGCTCTTTGGCTTTACTAGATAATAAAGATACCATCTATCTTGGGTGAAGTGCAGAGATTCTTCCACTTAACATATGCAGTGAAATCACATATGGCATATTTTAAACATGCCACCCAAGCAGCAAAACAGCCCTAGTAAGTCAACATTTCTAGAGGTAGGGATTGGACATCTGTATATGTTTAAAGTACCACAGTGGTTCTGATGTACAGCTGATGCAGTGGTCTGCAGCTTGGAAAGAGCTCTCACCTCAATTCTAAGATATGTAATGATCACCCCCATTGTACAGAAATGGAAACTGAGGCTCAGAGAAGTTAAGTGACTTGCCCAACTGAAGCAGGACATAGATGGGTCCTAGGCTGAGCCGCAGGAGTTTGTCCCCTGTCAACAGATGCTCCAAGATGAAGAGGAGGAAGAGCCGAGCCCTGCCCAGATAAAAGAGTCCACGCATTTCTCATTCTTGAGGTCAAGGAGATCTTCCTGACTGTATAGGCAGAAAGGCTCCTTGGAGATCAAAAAGGGAGTGATGTCAATCTACCCATAGGCCTCTTCACTAGAATCCATCTTGGCTAGGACATGCATGTGCACACAGGGGAGGAGTCTGAGATAAACCCCATATGAACTCAGAGCCAGGCAAAGCAAGACGATGGGCCAAAGGACACCCATGGGTGTCCAAAGGGAAGAAATGCCCCATGAAAATGATTCAAAGTACCATGAGGGCACCACACTCTCTCAGCCTGCCCCTATGTCCATCCACACATACTGTTCCCCTTTTCCTAATAAACACTTCAGTGTTTCACTATTTTCTCTCTGTGAAAATTCATTTCTACACGGCTGACAGGCCAGGTCTTGTCACTGACCCTTGGTCTAGTGGCTAGGATCCAGTGCTCTCACAGCAGTGGCCTGACTTCAATCTCTGGCTGGGGAACCGGAATCCTGTTTTAAACCACCACAGGCCAAGACCTCCTGGGATCACAAAGACACACAGTTTGCAAGTGGCCTAATATAGACTCAAACAAAAGTGTGAGCCTCAAAGTCCTTTAGACCAGAATGAATGCAGGGCAGAGCATACTCAATAATGAATAAAGATAATGATTAAAGGAAGTGTAGCCTGAAACTGCTTAGCTGGGTGGATAATCAGTTCAGTTCAGTCATTCAGTCATGTCTAACTCTCTGCAACTCCATGGATGGCAGCATGCCAGGCTTCCCTGTCCATCCCCAACTCCCGGAGTTTCTTCAGACTCACGTCCATTGAGTCAGTGATACCATCCAACCATCTCATCCTCTGTCTCCCTCTTCTCCTCCTGCCCTCAATCTTTCCCAGAATCAGGGTCTTTTAGAATGAGTCGGCTCTTCACATCAAGTGACCAAAGTATTGGAGCTTCAGCATCAGTCCTTCCAATGAATATTCAGGGTTGATTTCCTTTAGGATTGAATAGTTTGATCTCCTTGCTGTCCAAGGGACTTACAAGAGTCTTCTTCAGCACCACAATTCAAAAGAATCAATTCTTCGACACTCAGCCTTCTTTATGGTCCAACTCTCCTGTCTGTACTTGACTACTAGAAAAACCATAGCTTTGACTATATAGAACTTTGTCAGCAAAGTGACATTTCTGCTTTTTAATACACTGTCTAGGTTTGTCATAGCTTTCCTTCCAAGAGGCAAGCATCTTTTAATTTCAGGGCTGCAGTCACCATCCATAGTGATTTTGGAGCCCAAGAAAATAAAATCTGCCACTGTTTCCACTTTTTCCCCTTCTATTTGCCATGAAGTGATAGGACTGGATGACATGATCTTAGTTTTCTGAATGTTGAGTTTTAAGCCAGCTTTTTTACTCTCCTCTTTCACCCTCATCAGGAGGCTTTTTCGCTCCTCTTTGTTTTCTGCCATTAGAGTGGTGTCATCTGCATATCTGAGGTTGTTAATATTTCTCCTGGCAATCTTGATTCCAGCCTATAATTCATCCAGTCCAGCATTTCACATGATGTATTCTGCATATAAGTTAAATAAGCATAGAGACAATATGCAGACTTGAAGTATTCCTGGGTTGGCATGCACTTTTAATTCATTTTCAAGTGTTTTGGAGAATAAGTCAGCACTTTCCTGAGGAAAGAGGCCACAGGGGCTTCCTTCCATCAGGGTGTGGTGGTTAGTGTTATGTGACCTTCTATACTGTCCACACTGCTGATTACAGCAGGCTGGACACAAAGTCAGTTACAACCAGGTGGATAGTGGATGCTTACTTGATCACGACCTGATCACTACTAGCGAGCAGCTCAAAACAGGCTTTGGTGTAAGGTGTTTGGGAGTGGAGGGCTGCAGTAAGGCAGCAGAAATGAAGTAGTGGAAGTGGAAAATGGACGGAGAAGCATGCAAAAAGAAGCAGAGACAGAAAAGTCGTAAGTACAACAGCGTTACAAGATTAGGAGGCTCAGATGCCTACTCTTCAGGAGTGACAAGATGGCCAGATCATTATTGCAGCTCATTCCAGTTCTTTGAGACCCTCCTTATGCGACTGCTGGGACAAATCTGTCTCATTCACATCTCTGGGTATTCCTAAAATTATCCATTCATGCTATCCTCGCACCTAAAGGATACTGGGCAAACACAGTGAAGCAACAGTAATAATAAGGCATCTTCCTGCTTGCTGAGCATCGCAAAGGAGGCCGCTTGGCCTTCTGCCTCCAGAGGCTGGACTGGTTGACCATGGAGTTCCCCAGAATCCTTTGCACCTCTGAGAAACGGCAGGGCATCCATTGCTCTCCTGGATCACAGCCTAACGGAGCTGAGTCGGCATTCCTTTGCCTCTACTGCCCTCTAGTGTTCACTTGCTATAGTTATCCTAAACACCATTTCTCTTTGGCTAAGTTTAAGAACCCAAAACCTAAAAAGAAACTTTTTATAAATCTACCCATCACTTCATGGAACTTCATTGAACATATATGATATGTTCACTTTTCCATATTTGTAGTAAACCTTGAAAGTGAAAGTGAAAAGTGAAAGTGAAGTCGCTCAGTCGTGTCCGACTCTTTGCGACCCCATGGATTGTAGCCGGCACCAGGCTTCTCCATCCATGGGATTTTCCAGGCAAGAGCACCAGAGTGGGTTGCCATTTCTTTCTCCAGGGGATCTTCCCGACCAAGGGATCGAACTCAGGTCTCCCGCCTTGCATGCAGACGCTTTGCCCTCTGAGCCACCAGGGAAGCTTAGTTCAAAATATTTTAAAAGTCTGTTCATGCATCTACCTATCAAATGCTTATCAAGGGCTACCGCAGGATAAGCCGCCTTTTAGATAATAAAAAATCGTGTTTGCCCTCATGGAGACCTACCTTGGGAGACTGACAACAGACCTCATAAATGAATGAGAAAGTACAGCTGAGACAGTGATGCAGAGGACAGACTCATGGAGAATCGACTCCATGGTCGACTCCAGGGAGGTTAGGGAAGGCTTCCCAGGGGAAGTGAGAATAGAGGAAACCGGGAGGGAAGGGTTAGAATTACAGTGTCCAAAATGCCCGAGAGGAGCACATTCAAGATATCAAGAGAAAATGGGATGCATTTGAAGAAGCAAAAGAAGTTGCCTGTAGCTGGGATGTAAAAAAAGTAAGAATGGGAGACTGGAGAGGAAACTGGAGGACAGTTTTTATGGGGTCTTGCTGACCACATACAAATTTTGATCTCTGTGAAAACCATTGAAGAAAGCTTCTTTTTTTTGTTTTGTTTTGTTGAGATCACATAGGTGATCGTGTGTGAATGCTAAGTTGCTCAGTCATGTCCAATTCTTTGTGACCCCACAGACGGTAACCCGCCAGGCTCCTCTGTCCATGAGATTCTCCAAGCAAGAATACTGGAGTGGGTTGCCATGCCCTCCTCCAGGGGATCTTCCTATCCCAGGGATCGAACCCAGGTCTCCTGCACTGCAGGCAGATTCTTTGCCACCTTAGCCACTAGAAAAGCCCAAGAATACTCGTATGGGTTGCCATGCCCTCCTCCGGGGGATCTTCCCAACCCAAGAATTGAACTTAGGGTCTCCTGCATTGCAGGCAGATTCTTTAGCAGCTGAGCAGAGTAGCAGGATGGAGAGTGGTGCCATTCCCCATGATAGGGAACACTGTCAGGGAAACAGATTTAAGAGAGCAGGCAATGAGAGGAGCGCGAGTTTGGTGTGGGCAAATTAAGGTTAACGTGCCTTTAGGACATTCAAGTAGATATGTTGGTCCATTCATGTATTCAACAAATAATTTTTTAAAACTGCATTTATTGATCACTTAATACATGTCAGGTACTATTATAGACTTTTTCCTTTATAGAGTTTACGTTATAGCTCATCCCCAGGCCTCAACTCTGACAATAAGAATTATTTTGAGCCAAAGATAATTAACAAAATACAGATACAAAATAAGCTGTCTGCCCTCCCTTAGTCTAACAGAAAGCAGAACATAAATTCCCCTCCTGAAGGTGTCCCCCCACTCCTTCCTATACCAAGAAGGGAAAAACAGTCTTATCATCAGAGATGTGATGGCCCTGAGAAAACATCTCTACCAACAAATCTTACTAGCTAAGCCTTATCTATCACTGCTGTGCTAAGTCGCTTCAGTCGTGTCTGACTCTGCAACTCTGTGAACTGTAGTCTGCCAGACTCCTCTGTCCATGGGATTCTCCAGGCAAGAACACTGGAATGGGTTGCCATGCCTTCCCTCAAGGGATCTTCCTGACCCAGGGATCGAACCCACGTCCCCTCTGGCTCCTGCATTGCAGGAGGATTCTTTACCACTGAGCCGCCGAGGAAGCCCCTATCAATCATTAGTTTCCTCATATATTTGCGTTCTGGAAATTTACCACCCCTAAAAGATCAGTCCTTTTGTTTGTCTCATCACTTTTCTACAAAATTATGTATGTTTTCTTGAAATGCTAGATAAGCCCAAGTCCTAATCATGCCTTTGAGTTACTCATCACTGAGTACTCCTGGGTGTATGCATGATGTATGATGCACTCATTAATAAACAATTGGTTATTTTTCTCTTATTAATCTATCTTTTGTTAGTCTAATTGCCAGGTTCCCAGCCAATGAGCTAAGGTAGGTAGAAGGAAACATTTTTTTTTCCACACCAGGCAGATGAAAATCTAGTCAGTATTCAATAAATTTTTTCTGAGACCCAGTCACACATGAGATACTGAACTCAGTGTCTCTTGACCGAGAGATTCCATTTCCTACCTTCTTTCTTGTGCCTTGCCAAGGTAGCCATCCCTCATGTCCTCTGTGAAATTACTCAAAAACCAAACTGGAGTATCCCAGGTGGGACCCAGTCTTAAGATGTCGTCCTAGTATCTCCAATCATAGACACCCAGTGAGACCATCTACATTGAAAACAATGTAAAATGCTCTCTTATATTCTTATTCATTCAAACCATGCTCAGACCTTGGGAAGCATTTCTTCCTGAAAATCCTCAGACTTAGGAGTCAAGAACTTTGAGGAGGTAGTGAAGAAAACTGTGAGAGTCCTTAAGCAGAAGAATTAAGGAAACATCAAGACTTAAGGAGGAAGGGAGATTAGTTAGATCTAGTTGGATCCGGCTCACTAGCCTTGTGAAGTCGCTCAGCCGTGTCCGACTCTTTGTGACCCCACGGACTGTAGCCTATCATGCTCCTCCGTCCATGGGATTTTCCAGGCAAGAGTACTGGAGTGGGTTGCCATTTCCTTCTCCAGAGGATCTTCCCAATCCAGGGATCGAACCTGGGTCTCCCGCATTGTAGTCAGATGCTTTACCATCTGAGCTACCAGGGAAGTAACCCAAGGTGAATTCCATGGAACACTGTCTTCTGAAGATACCCAGAAACAAAATTATACCACAATCCAAAAAGCTTGAAAAAATCTTTTATGTTTTATTGCTCGTTTTAAATGTTACGATGTACATCGAGACATTAAAGGAACTGAAAAATCCTATAGCAAAGGGACTTGTTGAAACTCTGTGAGAAATATATTTCCAAATTGATTTAAACACCAAACTTTTATTCTCATAATACTTACCAGTATACCAATATACTTGGGAATACATTCTGATAAATACATGTAAATAATATAATGTAGATAATAATAGACACTATTATTTATTATCTACTCTATGTCATATACTTTCCATCATCTTGTTTAATCTGTCAAACAACTTGATATTATCTTTTCATGAATATTCTATAAACGCATCATATCTTCTACTATATATATATGACATATACATATTATAATATTACATAATATTTAACCGATGAAAAAACTGAGGATTAGAATGGGTAAATAATTTCTCTGAGGCCACATAACTGGTCAGTGTCAAATGAAGCTTTGAATGAAGCTTCTTAACCATTGCTGTATACTGCTTCCACTCTGCTCCAAGTCCTATTCCATGCTTGAACAGTTCCCTAAAATCATGGCAAAGAATTGTCCCATCCCCTTTTTTTTTTTTTTTAGCGTCTTTTTTTTTTCTTTAAATTTATTTATTTTGGCCGTGCTATACAGCATGTGGGATCTTAGTTCCCCACCCAGGGATCAAACCCATGCCTCCTGCAGTGGAAGCTGGGAGTCTTAACCACTGGACATTCGAGAAAGTCCTTAAACTTCTTTTTATACATCTGCCAAAATAGGAAACTCACCATTTCTTCAAATAGCATATTTCATTACTGAATATCTTTGAATATTTTAAAAGTTCTTTATATTGAGTTGAAATCTGTCTTTCTGTAACTTCCACTCATTATTTCTAGTTTCCACCTCAGGGATGACATAGATTAAGCTACTGTATTTCTATAAAGGAACAGTTCAAATATTTGAAGACATCTGCTTGTCTTCCATCTGCTCTCAGAAAGATAACCAAATTACATTTTTAGAAGTGGACTATATTGAGGTCCACCCATGTTGATGCTGGAGAAGGAAATGGCAACCCACTCCAGTATTCTTGCCTAGAGAATCCTGTGGACGGAGGAGCCTGGTGGGCTGCCGTTTATGGTGTCCCACAGAGTTGGACACGACTGAAAGCGACTTAGCATGCAAGCATCCATTGGAGAAGGAAATGGCAACCCACTCCAGTATTCTTGCCTGGAGAATCCCAAGGACAGAGGAGCCTGGTGGGGTCGCTCAGAGTCAGACATGACTGAAGCGACTTAGCAGCAGCAGCAGCATGTTGTTGCAAATGACAAGATTTCATTCTTTTTCGTACTTTTTGAGAAGAACGTGTACTCTGTTGCTTTTGAATGTAATGTTCTATATTTGTCTATGTCATGGGGTATAATATGTTGTCTAAGGCTAATGTTTCATTATTGATTTTTTGTCTGGACGATCTATCCATTGATGAAAGTAAGGTATCAAAGTCCCCAACTATTAATGTATTGGTATTTCTCTCTTTGGGTTTCCTTGGTAGCCCAGTCAGTAAAGAATCCACCTGCAATGCAGGAGACCCAGGTTCGATCCCTGGGTTTGGAAGATTCTCTGGATAAGGCAATGGCAACCCACTCTAGTATTCTTGCCTAGAGAAAGCCATGGAAAAATGTTAGATTGGTTAACATTTGCTTTAAACTTTAAGTTCTCCTGCATTGGTGCCATAAATATTTACAAATGTTATATCCTCTTTCTGGACTGACCTCTGTATCATATGTAATGCCTTCCTTTTTCTCTGATCAAGTGGACTATCATTGGTGTGTAAAGCAGGACTTGAAATAGGTCTTCTAAATGTTTTGCCTCATTCACATTCTCTTGGAAGATATCCTAGTTTCCACAGTGCCACAAAGAAAGAAAGCAAAATTTTTCATCATTGGGGGCCCAGAGAAAGAGGGAGAAAAAGACAGGGATTGACAATGTGTGTGTGACGTGTGTGTTCATATGCACTTTGGAATAAGTATATACAAACGCATTTGATGCTTAACAGTTCTAAAAAGAAAGAAAGAAATCTTAGGACAAAGCAGAATTATGTAATTGTGTAACAGAAATACATTTATCAAAGTGTGAGCATTCCCAATATTCCCACACTGAAGAATTCTTTCTTTGCCTACTGGTTTCAGAGGTTTTGTGATATTGACATGGAGGTGATTCTGCAAAAGAGAGAAGACAGACTTGCTTAATTAAGAATTAAGACTTGCTTAATTCCTGGCCTCTTTTTCCTTATGGAGAATTTCCAGGTAATGAGCCAAGCAGAAAAGAAACTTTAACACAAAATAAAATAGCAAGGCAAAATTGATCTGCAGAATAAAGAATAAGGAGGAAGATGAAGAGGGACGAGAAACAGAAAAGTCCCAGGAACTGGAAGCTGGGGAACAGTTTTGAGGGCATTTGACAAGAGCCTCAAGGGCAGTTTTGGGTGTAGGAGAATCGAGTAGGAGAGGGAAAGGAATTTTAATATGTGTTGCTGTGGGTTTTGAAATGGATCTTTCTTAACATTCTTGAAGTGAGGCGATAACAATTTAAATTCCTTCTCAATTAATTTTAGTTCATAGACTGGTTTTTTGAACATCATTAAAAATGGGCATCTTGTGCTGTGGGGCTTAGGAGGATTGCATTTTTGACATTCCTCTGTTGTCATATCCTCCATCTACTGCAGATGGACATTAGGCCAGGGCATTAAAAAAATTCATTGGAAGGGGGATTAAAGTTTGCCATCCCATAACATGCCTTAGAGAGTGGTTAGTTAAGTTTTATTTGGTGCAAAATGAGGACTATAACTCAGAACACTGCCTTTCAGATAGTTCTGAGAAACCACTCCAATGAGGTGGGGGGATGCTCAGCATTATGTGTGATTTTGGTGATTCATGCTCTCAAGCACATATGTTTTTTGCAGAAGGTTGCTGCTTGTCTCGTGAAGGTTACTACTAGTCATGAGCACCAGATGTCGCCATGAAGTATTTTAGTGCTTTTCTAGATATGGGGAGATACAAGAACTGGGCTCATAAAACCTTCTCCTGAAAGTATCTATCTGAAGTTCTGTCCTGCCAGTTTTTCCCGGAGCTCAGAGTGCCTCATTCCTGATCTCCTCCACCCTGAACTCCTTTCAGGGGGTGTTGAAGGTCAGCAGCTGGCAGTTTATAATTCAGTCCTTGTAGAGGTAGAAGGCAAGTGCCAATTTATAGTTGGCAATAGGAATAAGGTTGAGTTCACGGCATTTGAGTTTGAGCAAATTGTGGGAGATAGTGAAGGACACGGAAGCCTGGCATGCTGCAGTCCTTGGGGTCCATAAGGAGTCCGGACGTGACTGAGCGACTGAGTAACAAGGCATTGGAGTTCTTGGAATCTCTTATCTGCCATGTTAAAAGATAAACCAAGGCATATTAAAAATTTCAAAAGTTAATTTGAGCAAAAATCAGTTAAATTTGGGCAGCACCAAACACGAAGTGGTCAGGAATACTCTACTGACCAAAGCTTAGGGCAAAGATTCTACAGAGAAGATGAAGAAGCAAAGGAAGGAAATTATTTGACTGACTATAATGGCAACCTACTCCAGTACTCTTGCCTGGAAAATCCCATGGACGGGGAGCCTGGTAGGCTACAGTCCATGGGGTTGATGAGAATCGGACTCGACTTCACTTTCACTTTCATGCATTGGAGAAGGAAATGGCAACCCACTCCAGTGTTCTTGCCTGGAGAGTCCCAGGGACAGGGGAGCCTGGTGGGCTGCCATCTATGGAGTCGCACAGAGTTGGACACGACTGAAGCGACTTAGCAGCAGCAGCAGCAGTTTAAAGCCCATTTGGTTGTTTGTGATTGGTCATCCTTAGTGTTTCTATGTGTTAAACTTGGAGTATTACAGGACTAGATTTTGATTCACTTATGTGGGCCACCACACCACTACAGCCGCCTCAGTCAAATGGCCTCCTTGTGTAATTAATTTGACAACCTAAAAGCAAGATTTCTACCAAAAAAAACCCTCAGTTGTCATAAATTCCTCCCCCAAAGCAACTCTGATCTTTCGCCCCACCACACCCAAACAGACATTGTCATGAAACTACCATACCTCTCATTCAGTCTCCTAAGGGCTCAGTTATGTTTCAAATAATTCACCCTCCACCTTTACATGGTCTTCTTCTCCTGTGTCTCTGTATCCAGATCTTCTTCTTTCCCTTATAATGACATCAGTCATTAGACAAAGGGCCCGCTCTAATCCAGCATGAACCCAGTTTAATTTTACTACTTCTTCAAACTGTATTTCCAAATAAGATTATATCCCAAGGTTCTGGACATAAATGGCAGGGGATACTCTTCAACCCACTCCATGATTAAAGCCATGGCCTCTAGAGTTTGGGTTTCCTTGGTAACTCAGTTGGTAAAGAATCTGCCTGCACTGCAGGAGAGTAGGGTTTGATCCCTGAGTTAGGAAGATCTCCTGAAGAATGGAATGGCAACCCTCTCTAGCATTCCTGCCTGGAGAACCCCATGGACAAAGGAGCCTGGAGGGCTATCGTTCATAGGGTCACAAAGAGTCAGACACAACTGAAGCAAGTAAGCATGCATGCTAGATTTCAAATTCTTGTCTTAACCTAAGTCAGTTCAGTTCAGTTCAGTCACTTAGTCGTGTCTGACTCTTTGCAACCCCATGGATTGCAGCATGCCAGGCCTCCCTACCCATCACCAACTCCCAGAGTTTACCCAAACTAATGTCCTTTGAGTTGGTGATGCCATCCAACCATTTCATCCTCTGTCGTCCCCTTCTCCTCCTGCCGTCAATCTTTCCCAGCATCAGGGTCTTTAACCTAAGTAGTTGTGTGAATTTGAATAATCCACCTGACCTTCATAAATGTGTTGTCTCACCCATCATGTGTGAGTTTTATGGCCTTGCGGAGCAAATTAGGTAATGTTTGTGAAGTCTTTGAGCACACTGCTTGGCCTTTGGAAAGCATCCACACTTGGAGGCATTGATCATCCTCTCCCATCAATCTAACCCTTCATCCTTTTCTGGCTTTTCTGTGCTGTTCTATCCAACCTACTCTTTGCTGCTGCTGCTGCTGCTGCTAAGTCTCTTCAGTCGTGTCCGACTCTGTGCGACCCCATAGACCGAAGCCCACCAAGCTCCCCCGTCCCTGGGATTCTCCAGGCAAGAACACTGGAGTGGGTTGCCATTTCCTTCTCCAATGCGTGAAAGTGAAAAGTGAAAGTGAAGTCGCTCAGTCGTGTCCGACTCTTAGCGACCCCATGGACTGCAGCCCACCAGGCTCCTCTGTCCATGGGATTTTCCAGGCAAGAGTACTGGAGTGGGTTGCCGTTGCCTTCTCCGAACCTACTCTTTAAATATTGGTTTTTCCAAGAGTTCTTTCTTCCCTACTCTTCTGCCACAGGCAGCTCCTCCCCTTGGGGTATGTGTGTTCTGATGACTCTGTTGAGGTGAAAACTTTTCCTTTTTCAACTTGGATCCAGCGGTTGGGAGCCTGAAAAATTTTAACTGAAAAAAAAAAAAAATAGAGAGTCACAGAAGAAAAGACAAGGTTTATTTTCAAACGTGCATACAGGAATTTCAATAATGGAAAATTCATGGAAAATCCCAAGGGAAAGTGTACATATGTACCAATTCAATTTAACAAAAGAGGGGGGGTGTTATTTAGGTTTCAGTGAGAGTATATGGAAGTTTCTACTGCTTCTCAATGCTAATGGTAATGGGCAGTCTGTCTTCTTAGCAACTGAATTTTCAGGAAACTCCCTAGGAGGGAGGTCGATAGCTCCTATATTTTCAGGAGGCTCTGCTTTGAGCAGATAAAGAAAATTCAGATAAGATTTCTTTCTGTATGACTGTGCTCACTTCACATGTTTTAATGTTTTCACTTTAATGGGGCTTCTCTGGTGATCCCGTGCTTAAGACTCTGCGCTTCCACTGCGGGTGGCACAGGAATTAAGATCCCATGTGCCTCACAATGCAGCCGAAATAAATAAATAAAATTAGTGTTTGTACTAATTCTGGGGATCCGAAAGAATCTCCACATTTCCCTCATCTGAAACTCCCCTAGAAGTTTTTCACACAAGAAAAGAAACTAGGTCATTTGCTGTGGAGAGCTAACTGAGAAGTTGCAAGGTAAAAGACCTCCGAAGGGAGTGAAGAATAGGGATTAGAACGAGAAACCGAAAAAGAAAAATGAGTGAAGTAAACTATAAATGCAGTCTCTGCATTCAGGAGGCAGCCAGTCGAGATGTTGTTGTTGAACACAAGTTTGCCTGCCCAAAGCACAGTGTTTGCAGTTAGGAGCAGAGAAAGGTTTATTATTCCAGGGCCATGCACGAAGAGCAGGCAGACCACACACACTCAAAAGACCTGAAATCCCCAAAGGCTTTCAGATAAGGGTTGTTTTGTTTTATTGGGATATAGTTGCTTTACAATATTGTGTTAGTCTCTGCTGTACAATGCAGTCAGTCAGTTATACGTATACATATAACCCCTCCCTCTTGGGACTCCCTCCCACCTCACCCCTCATTCATCTAGGTCGCCAGGGAGCACCGAGCTAAGCTACCTGAGCTATGCAGCAGGTTCCCCAAGGATTTTTAAAGGCAATATTTGGGGTGAAGGCTACAGGGTGCCTGACTTTCTTCTGATTGGCTAGCGGCAAGATAATGTGATGTTTCAAGCATCTCAATCATCAATCTTCTGGTTCCAATCCAACTGGGGTCCAGTACTTGAGGGTGTTAGTTTCTGCACAACTCAGATCTTATGTATATCTTTGAAGAGGAGCTAAGACTCTGTCCTGGGGCTTCCCAGGTGGCACTCGTGGTAAAGAACCCGCTTGCAATGCAGAAGATGTAAGAGACTCAGGTTCGATCCCTGGGTTTGCAAAGATCCTCTGAAGAAAGGCATGGCAACCCACTCCAGTATTCTTTTCAGGGAAATCCCGTGGACAGAGGAGCCTGGCATGCTATGGTCCATGGGGCCAAAAAGAGTAGGACATGACTGAAGTGACTTAGCACACAAAATGCCTTTCATTCCCTCACTTTCCTAATTAGTAACTGCTTGGATCTGCTCTTCGGAATTCGAGGGAGACCTAGGAGACTAAAGTCTTTTTCTGAACACAAGAAATGGGGAACGCAGAAAGAGCTCTGTATTCCAGAGAGCCCCACAGGGTCCAGCTCAGTTTCAGCTTCTAGATGTTGGATTTGAAGCATCTTTAGGGAAGATGTTTAATGGCAGTGTTTCAGGAAGGAGGACCCCTTCCAAAGCTTGAGAGCGGGCTCTTGGCTAACCCTCAGAAATGAATTATCTGAGGAGACACAGGTGCTGACCAAGCAAGAGACTTTATCGGGAAGGGGAGCCTGCGTGGAGAGCAGGAGGGTAAAGGAAATCAGGAAGACTGCTCTGCCGTGTGGCTTGCATTCTCGGGTTTTCTGGTGATGGGATTAGTTTCCAGTTGTCTCTGGCCAATCACTGTGATCCAGGGTCCTTCCTGGTGGCGCACACATTGCTCAACCAAGATAGATTCCAGTGAGGAGGATTCTGGGATGTTGGCAGGACATGTGGTATCTCTTTTTGACCTTTCAAGAATTCTTCTAGTTGGCAGTGGCTTGTTAGTTCTGTGTTTCTAACCAGGACCTCCTGTCATAAAATAACCCACGAAAATGGTTACTATGGTGCCTGGCCAGGGTGGGCGGTATCAGTCAGTATTTCCCCTAAGAGTAGTGTCACAGTCATGGTAACTTCCTGGAGCAGAGCGTGAAGACACAGGTTTTCCAGTGAACTCTGACCTGCCCTGATAGACCCTTTGAATTTCTATCAAGTCCAGCTCCAGTTTTCAGGGTTTCCAGAAAGGGGCAGTTTTAGTTTTCAATCATGTCCAGTCAGGAGAGTGGGAGAAAAACTGAAAGTATTAATTACTGACAAAATGCAGGATCCAGTTTCCAAAAAGATCAAAAACAGCTCGAAGACAAGAACCAGGACTAGGATCCGAAAACCCACAAGAGTGGGTTATAGTTTTCCATAGAAACATGTAATTTGTCCTACAGTGACCTATTTTCATCAAAAACAATCAAAGAAAGATCATTATTGATTGCATAGTAAGTCTGATTTCATTGAATTTGACCTGCTTATTTACATAAATGTAGCAGGAATGGCAACTAATGCCATAGTTCTATTAAAGTTTGCTTTGTTGGAAATAAAACTGTGTTACTGAGATTGGGACGGGAACCTGTGGTCTTTTAACTGAGATTGTACTTGGCCTCAGGACCTAATGAAGCTCAGGTTCTTGATGTCTCATCACAGAAAGAATTCAGTGAGAGACAAAGTGATAGTTAAGAAGTGCATTTATTTAGAGAGAAACACACTCCACAGACAGAGCATGAGCCATCTCAGATGGCAAGAGCAGCCTTGAAATACGGCATGGTTAGTTTTTATGGGCTGGGTAATTTTATAGCTAAAGAGTAAGAGGATTATTCCAACCATTTCGGGGAAGGGGGTGGGGATTTTCAGGAACTGGGCCACTTACTCACTTTTTGGTCTCTGGTTGGCCTCAGAACTGTCGCGGACTGGTGGTGTGTCATTTAGCTTGCTGATGTATTAAGGTGAGCGTATACTGAGGTGCTGGAGAAGGAAATGGCACCCCACCCCAGTACTCTTGCCTGGAGAATCCCATGGACGGAGGGGCCTGGTAGGCTACAGTCCATGGGGTTGCTGAGTTGGACACAACTGAGCGACTTCACTTTCACTTTTCACTTTCATGCATTGGAGAAGGGAATGGCAACCCATTCCAGTGTTCTTGCCTGGAGAATCCCAGGGACAGAGGAGCCTGGTGGGCTGCCGTCTATGGGGTCACAGAGTCAGACACGACTGAAGTGACTTAGCAGCAGCAGCAGCATACTGAGGCTCAAGGTCTAGTGGAAGTCAACCTGTCCTCCATCTTGGACCCATTTGGTTCTAATCAGTTTATGTCATGTCCTTGGTCTATGTCCCATCTTTTCAAGTTTGTGCCCTGCCCCCTTCCCTCCTGCTTCAGAACTTCTCATAAAAAATCTCAGATTGGACTTCTGAAAGTGTACTTTAGACTAGAAAGTCAAGCCAAGAACTTGCCATCAGCTATCTACTCTGCCTAAAGATTTGGATAATATCCTCTCTTCTCAAGGTCCCCAGGATACCCTCTTTCCTGCACCCTCCAGAAAGTGACTTTCCTTATTCACCTGTATGGCTGGGAATCCCATAATTCAGAGAATAAGCCAATTGTTTCAAGAGAGCATCATAAGCAATGGCTCCATAAAGTCAATTTTATTTCCTTAAAACTGTCTGGTAGTATTTGATTTTATGTACATCATGAAGGAAATGGCAACCCACTCCACTACTCTTGCCTGGAAAATCCCATGGACAGAGGAGCCTGGTAGGCTTTAGTCTATGGGGTCGCAAAGAGTCGGACACGACTGAGTGACTTCACTCACTCACTCACTCACATCATTCTCAAATACGGCATTCTAGTAAAAACTTTGGTTACATGATCAATTTTTCCAACTATATACTATTAAAAGGAAGCCAGGTTCTTATTTAACGTATGCAAGTAACTATATTGCTGTGAATACAATAACACTCAAAAAGAAGTATCTGAATTCTGGAAGGATCAAGAAGGGAGAAAAAGAGAAGTGCTTCAGTTTTTGTTTACAAACATTTAATATACAAAAGTGTTGTAAGTTATAGATATCTTAAGAGAAATGAGAAAGGGGTTCCTTATATCCAGAAGCTGTAATATTAAAGAACCAGCAATGCTCCCCTAAAAAAGTCATAAAAATTATAATAAATTTTCATGAGTTCAATCAGTCTCATGTAATTAATTCTTGTTCTATTTGCTCTTGGGTTAGCAGTTTCAACTAGAGTTCTCTACCCAGTCCGGTGTAATCATCTCATAGCTATTAATACCATCAGAAATCTGTGCCCCAGATTACATGTCATAGCCCTTTCTATGAGCCTGACTTGGTCCCTATTTTTGAAGATGAAGCATTCTGGATTTTATCTGATCATAAAGCACTATTTGTAAATAATAAGAGACTTAACATGACCATGGTTTAAAATTTGATGAAATTTTATTATAAAAGTAACACAATTTGGTTGTTTCTGTGATATACAACATTCTAAATAATAATTGGAATTATGGCTGCTAATATTATGCCAGGATATTTCATGGAAGGTACTGATAAATTTTTAGAAATTTCATACAGTCTCTGAATACATACATTAATAATATTTATCCATACAAATAAAGCCTAGGGAAGGTTAAGCATCACTTTTTATTTGACAATGTTATTCATGCAGTTTAACACATCAAACAAACCTAATTCGTTTAACATCTCTCTTTTTACAAAGAGAGGGAAAAAAAACTCTTTGAGATGTTCTAGGAGCCTTTTATGAAATCTCAAAGTCAGTTGAAGGTCAAAAAGATTTCATTTAGAAATTGATTTGGGGAAGTTGTCAAAAATGTCAAAGTGTTTTAACACTTCATTAACCAGAAGCACAGACCACTATGCAACAATACTTAACTGTCAATTTAACCAAAATAACAATAAAAATTTTCAAAAGTAAATATAGGGAGCAACATGGTTGGTAAAAAAAAACAAAACAGGTCTTATAAAAAGTGAAAAGAATTGTTTCTCTTAAATAATTGAGGACATGATAAAGACAGCACAGGAAGTTATTGTGGTAAGATTCAGAGTTGTTTCCTCGGTGGATTAATCAAAAGGTAGAGAAAATCTTTTACAATCTCTTACTGAAAACAGGCCTACAATTCAACACATTTTGTCTTTTTAAGAGAGAGAAAAATCACACTCTAGTTTTGCATTAGTGCACTATCGATATTAAAGTTCACTTTAAAATCTTATAACAAATTCACTTATCCAGTTTGACCCCATGAGATTAAATATTCTTCTCTCTCTTCCCCTGTCTCTCTTTCTCTCCCACAAACCTTTCACAAGTTTCTAGACCCATTCAGTTCTTGTCCTACATTTTCCTCTTTCTTATTCTGGAACAACTTTGACACAACTATTTTAGGATGAAATTACTCTCTTTTGTCCTTAACAGAAACATAGCCTTAACACCTTGTATACTCTTTCTTATCAAAAACATATCCTACTTTCCTGGCACGTTTTGCATAGATTTTTTTTTCCCTTCATCCTTATTATTTCTAGTAGTGTCTCTTACATATACTGATTATAATTCTCGATCCTTAGATTTTTTTTTTTTTAAAGAAAACTAGGAGGTAGTTTTTGATCCTGTAGTGGAATAGATGCTGCTGTTGCTGCTCATGTTGAGTCCAGAACCGCAGCCGGACAGGAGGCTAGAGGATGTGCGAAGGATGCTGACCTGCTGACTGGGTCTGGAGACCCCAAGGAGGAGGAAGAAATGGAGGAGGAATGAGTGGACCCCCTGACAGCAGTGAGAGGGCAAGGCGAGCAGCTGGAGAAATGTGTAAAGGCTCATGAACAGCTAGAGCTCTGAGATAAGCGTGTAGCCTCCAGGTTACAGGCAGGGGAGGACTGCCCAGAGGAGCTCTTCAACTTCTTGCTCGGAGGGACCACTGTATGACCCACAAATTGGTTAACAGCTTGAAATAAGTGTGCAGGTTCGTTCACCCCAGCCTTTGTCACCTGGGCATCGGGTATTTCCTTATGGTTTTGAACATATCGTTCATTGTATAATCAAGTTCATGTGAATCTCAAACATTTGGGCTTAGGCAAGTAGCTTCTATGTAATTATCAGTGATTTCATTTTAATGAAATCCAGTGATCAGCCTAGGCAAGTAGCTTCTACGTAATTATCAGTGATTTCATCGTAATAAAATCCAGTGATCAGCCTAGGCAAGTAGCTCCTACGTAATTATCAGGAATTTCATCCTAATGAAATCCAGTGATCAGCCAAAAAAAAAAACACCTAGGAAATAAACAATGGTGATATACCAGCATTCAGTAGTTGATAAGCAAAAGTATGAATACACCATCTCACAATTTCTAGAGCCATATGCTTCCTTATAGTACAGTTTCCCAACGTGGCAAAAGAACGTTCATTAACAGGTCCGAGTATCTTTATTCTCTATGTAAAAAGAAGAAGTCAGGTCAACTCCATTGCTGCCCTGCAAATAGTTTCATCAGTACCGTCTTTCTAGATTCCATATACATGCTCTAATGTACAATATTTGTCTTTCTCTTTCTGACTTACTTCACTCTGTACAATAGGCTTTAGATCCTATGACTGATTCATGTTGATGTATAGCAGAAATCAGCACAATATTGTAATTATCTTTTTTATTTATCTTTTAATTAATAATCACTTTACAGAATTGTGTTGTTTTCTGGCACACATCAACATGAATCAGCCATAGGTATACATATGTCCCCTCCCTCTGAACCTCCCTCCCATCTCCCTTCCCATCCCATCCCTCAGGTTGATACAGAGCTCCTGTTTAAGTTACCTGAGTCATACACCAAATTCCCACTGGCTATCTATTTTGCATATGGTAATATAAGTTTCCACGTTACTCTCTCCTCCAATAAAAAACTTAAAAAGAAAACTTTTTTTTAATTAAAAAAAAAAATAAGGCAAAGGGACTTCCCTGATGATCCAGTGGCTAAGTATTAGCCACTGGTTAGAGAACTAAGATCCCACATAGTGTGGGGCAAGTTAGCCTGTGCATTGTGACTAAGACCCAATGTAGCCAAATAAATACATAAAATAATTTAAAAAAAAAAAAAGAAGAAGCAGGAGAAAGTTCTCTCTTATGCCTCTGACTCGTTTTCTTTTTTAACCAGTGCCACCTGGCTTGTGGGATTCTAGTTCTCCAACCAGGGATTGAACCCAGGCCCTCAGCAGAGAAAACTTGGAGTCCTAACCATTGGACCACCAGGGAATTCCCACTCTTTCTCTCTTTTTTTCTTTCACTCTTTCTCTCTCTATTTCCTTCCTCTTTCTTTCTCATGTGAAAATACAGGGAGACTCCTACAAGCCAGAAAATGACCTTTCACCACAATCCCAGAACACTTGTATCCTGATCTTAGACTTCCAGCCTCTGAAACTGTACAAAATAAATATTTGCTGTGTAACCCTCCCAATTTATGATATCTTGTTCACTTCAGTTCAGTCGCTCAGTCATGTCTGACTCTCTGCGACCCCATGAATTGCAGCACGCCAGGCCTCCCTGTCCATCACCATCTCCCGGAGTTCACTCAGACTCACGTCCATCAAGTCGGTGATGCCATCCAGCCATCTCATCCTCTGCTGTCCCCTTCTCCTCCTGCCCCCAATCCCTCCCAGCATCAGAGTCTTTTCCAAAGAGTCAACTCTTCGAATGAGGTGGCCAAAGTACTGGAGTTTCAGCTTTAGCATCATTCCTTCCAAAGAACACCCAGGGCTGATCTCCTTCAGAATGGACTGGTTGGATCTCCTTGCAGTCCAAGGGACTCTCAAGTCTTCTCCAACACCACAGTTCAAAAGC
The DNA here is from genome assembly GCF_032452875.1 of Bos javanicus. NCBI lineage: Eukaryota > Metazoa > Chordata > Mammalia > Artiodactyla > Bovidae > Bos > Bos javanicus. The sequence continues at coordinate 21,734,731 of NC_083885.1, forward strand.
ATCACTTCTTCGGCACTCAGCTTTCTTCACAGTCCAACTCTCACATCCATACATGACCACTGGAAAAACCATAGCCTTGACTAGATGGACCTTTGTTGGCAAAGTAATGTCTCTGCTTTTCAATATGCTATCTAGGTTGGTCATAATCTTGTTAAAGCAGCCCAAACTGACTACAACATACAATAACACAAATGTCACACGTTTGCATACAAACGTTGGTCCTCGTCTTTGCTCCACTTTATATTTTTATCTGAATTGTGCTTCTGGCAGATGGAACAAGCTGTCACCTCCTCAATATGGGGGTTAAAGCTTTGTCCAATATTTGTAGAGAAGATTTTTAAGATTTCTTCCTTTTTTCTTGATATATTAATATAACCTTAAGGAGGTTATGGACTAAATTTTGTTTGCTGTTAGTCTGTTTGTTTTTTCTCAGCCTCATGTGCTTGCTTTTAAGAGTCCCTTGAGAGCCCCTGAGGAGGACCAAGGGTTACCTGAAGTTCCAGTGACTATAGGGAGTTGAAGGGCTAAAATGGAAAGATAGAAAATCCAGCTTGGCGGATTTATGTTTTCCCAAAGGTGCTATTATCCTTAAAAAAGTCACACCGAGAAGAAAGGAGGCAGGCAGAGTTAGTGCCATGGTGGCAGAACATAGAGTCAGTGGGGTTTGAGAGAAAAGGAGTTTAGTCTACTGAAAAGTTCCCATGAGAGGAACAGGATCAAGTAGGGAGAATAGAGAGGCCTTGAAACCAAAGCCAGAAAGGAGAACTTCGAGCCCAAGAGATATCTTCCAAACAAAGATGTTAGATTGTAACTCAGCTTCAGTAAGTATACTCATTTCAACTATGACTCAAACATAAGTATCTTCCCTGGTGGGTCAGATGGTAAAGAACCTGCCTGCAGTGCACGAGACCTGGGTTCAGTCCCTGGGGTGAGAAGATCCCCTGGAGGAGGGCATGGCAACCCACTCCAGCATTCTTGCCTGGAGAATCTCCATGGACAGAGGAGCCTGGTGGGCTACAGTCCGTGGGGTCGCAAAGAGTTGGACACAACTTAGCGACTTTTCGCTTTCTTCACGTTTTTTACTTCACAGGGTCAAAAATCAAAGAGGGCACAGCAGGTGCAACCCTCATACCCAAAGATAGCCAAGGAGGAAGGAAGGAAGCATCTCATTGCCATAGCGATGAACAGAGGCAGTGGGGAGAGAGACAAGAGTCCTTACAGGATGAGACCTTTCAAGATTTAAATTTCGATGAATTCCCTGAGAGTTGCTAATGGTCAGTAGAACCCCACTTCAGATGTGGTACCCAGACTACCCATATTTCAGTCGTGTCCGACTCCTTTCGGCCCCATGGACTGTAGCCCACCAGGTTCCTCTGTCCATGGTATTTCCCAAGCAAGAATACCGGGGTGGGTTGCCATTGCCTTTTCCAGGGGATCTTCCCAACCCAGAGATCAAATCTGCTACTCTTAAGTCTCCTGCATTGGCAGGTGGGCTTTTTATCTCTAGCGCCACCTGGGAAGCCCCATTTCTACCCTTCAGATCAGTTCAGTTCAGTTCAGTCGCTCAGTCGTGTCCGACTCTTTGTGACCCCATGAATCGCAGCACACCAGGCCTCCCTGTCCATCACCATCTCCTGGAATTCACTCAGACTCACATCCATCGAGTCAGTGATGCCATCCAGCCATCTCATCCTCTGTCGTCCCCTTCTCCTGCTCCCAATCCCTCCCAGCATCAGACTCTTTTCCAATGAGTCAACTCTTCGCATGAGGTGGCCAAAGTACTGGAGTTTCAGCTTCAGCATCATTCCTTCTAAAGAAATCCCAGGGCTGATCTCCTTCAGAATGGACTGGTTGGATCTCCTTGCAGTCCAAGGGACTCTCAAGTGGCTTCTCCAACACCTTAAGCAAGTAGAAAACCAGAGTAAACTTTTCAGTTACCAAAACCAGGTTCTCAGGAAACAACACTTTTAGCTACCACAAGACAAAACAGTAGCACAAAAGACAGACAGAACAGCTGCCTGTCACAAAAGTCCCAATATCCAAAGAACTCAGGGATGGGAGGAGCGGACTGGGAGGGAATGACGTAGAAAAGAATGGCTTTATTGCTTTCCCAGGTAAAGGGGGACATGGTGGGTGCCTGCCCCCCAGAAAGCATAAGTCCCAACCCAGGAGGATTTGATAAGGAGTTTTATAGCAAGGGGCTTCCCTGGTGGCTCAGACGGTAAAAAATCTGCCTGCAATGTAGGAGACCCAGCTTCAGTCCCTGAGTCAAGAAGATCCGCTGGAGAAGGGATTGGCAACGCAGTCCACTGCTCTTGCCTGGAGAATTCCATGGACAGAGGAAACTGGGGGGCTACGGTCTGGGGGGGTTTGCAGAGTCAGACTCGACTAAGGGACTAACACTCTTTATAGGAACAATTTAAGGGTGGGGTTCCTCTCAAGATCAGGGTGTGTGCAGGGCATGCACTCCCTTAATCCTGTCTCAGGTGGTCTCCACCCTAGAGAATTTGATGAAGGGTTTGAGAACAGTGGTTCAAAGCTGGGGTCTCGGACAAAATCAGGCTGTGAGCAGGGTTGGCAGTCCCTTCATCTCATCTCCCAGGTGGCCAGTCTCCTAATCTTGATAAATTTCCCTGGTCCCTTTAATCTTGCCTTGGGTGATTTTTTTTGGCTGTTCCTCCCTTGTTTAAAAACAGCAAAGAACTGGCTTTAACCAAAAATTTCCTTCTGTAAATCAAAAATTTGGAAAATCTTTTTCAGAAAGGCAGGGAGAGGCTCTTACTGTCCTTGCTTGGCCAGAGTCTGGCGGAGACCCAGGATCCTAACTGGTAAAATAAAGTTTACCTTCGCTGGCATGGTCAAAGGTCCGGGGATCTCAGCAGCAGTCCCCTGAGAGTGGAGAGTCCCAACCATCCCATCTTTACTGCCAAAAGTCATGGGAAGAAAACTTTTCCAGCCTCTGTCCAATAGTTGGGGCCTGATAATTTAAATGAGAAAAAGAAAAAAAACAGATTAACAAGAGAAAACAGAACGTTAATTTTCACACAAGCTTGTGGGAGCTCCCAATCACGGAAAACTCTTGAAATAACCCAAAGGAAAGGTATAGACATGTGTGCATGCCTGCTCAGTTGTGTCTGACTCTTTTATGACCCTGTGGACTAGCCCACCAGACTCCTCTGTCCATAGGATTTCCCAGGCAAGAATACTGGAGTGGGTTGCCATTTCCTTCTCCAGGAATGTGTATATAAACCAATTTAACAAAGAGCGGTGGGTTAAGGCTTCAGTGGGAGAATATGAAAGGTTCTGTTGGGCTTTTTGATGCTAATGAGAATGGACAGACCCTCTTCTTGGCAGTTAAATTCACAGGAAACTGCCGAGGAGGAGGTTTAATGGCAGCTGTATTTTGTAATGGCTCTGATTCAGGCAGCTAAAGGAAATTTACACAGCGTTCATTTCTGCACCTCTGTGCTCAAATGTTTTCACTTTAAAATAATCTTTATACCAATTCTGAGGGCCCAAGAGGATCACCACAATTCTCAAAGGAGTTCTCCAAGTCTCACCCTCTGGAACCAAACTGCCTAGTGCATGTTCCAGCCCTGTCTGGGAAAGCTGAGAGACCTGGGGTAAATTACTTACTCCTCTGTGTTTCAATATGCAGAAAGAGGATGGAGTGATTGAAAGGATTAAGCAAGTCCTATGTGTGAAGCATTTGGAACAACGCCTGGACGCAGTAAGAGTGATACAAGTGTTTCCTGTTGTTATTTTTTTATTGCAGTATAACTGACATGTAAGATTATATTCATTTCAAATGTACAAAGTAATGATTCAACATTTAGGTATATTACAAAGTGATCACCACAGTATGTGTAGATAGCATCCATCACCAAGCTACAGAATTATTTTTTTTTTGGTCCTATAAGCTTCTCAAACTCAACCATTCCAAAACTCATCTTCTGTCTAAACCTGTCCATCAGGGAATTCCTGTGGTTAGGGATCTGCGCTTTCACTGCTAAAGCTCCGAGTTTAGTACCTGGTCGAGAAACAGATCCCACCAAGCCTCTTGGTGCAGGTTTTTTTTTTTTAAGTCATTAAAAAAAAAATAGATAAACTTTTCCTTCCTCCCATTTTCCCTCCTCCCAGAGTCCCTTTTTCATGAGGTGGCACCACCACCAGCCCCATTACCCAAGCAGAAACCCTGATTTCTCTCTCCCCTTTGACCCCATGTAAAATCAACCACTAAAATTGGTTCACTTTAACCCCTAAATACTGCTTGAGTTTGTTCTCTTCATTCTTGCTTTTCTGTCAGAGTTGATGATTGCTTAGCACTTCCCCATCTTGTTGATGGTTTTGGCCGCATGACTCGATGTGGGTGGTGGAATAGTATTAGACATGACTATAGCTGTGCAACTGGACTCAGCCTCTGATGCTCCTGCTGTCGTCATGTGAACACCCTCAGGTAACCTTGATTGCCTGAACCACAGTGACTCATAGGCACACGAGTTTGAAGAAAAAGCTTATGTCTGTGTGCCACTGAGATTTTGTGGTTGCAAAATAGTTTGGGGTTTGTTTGTTTTCTTTTTTGCTGCACTGGGTCTTATTTGCAGCACCCAGGATCTTCTATCTTCATCACAGCATACAGGATCTTTAGTGGTGGCATGTGAACTCTTAGTTGTGGCATGAGATCTAGTTCCCTAACTAGAGATCAAACCCAGGGTCCCTGCACTGGACGCACAGAGTCTCAGCCACTGGACTACCAGGGAAGTCCCAGCTATTAATAGGAATACCTATCTGATGCTTTTTTCCTAGGGCAGGCAATTGTCTCCTAGTTGGTGTTTCCATTTCTAGGCTTACTCCTCTAACTGCATCCTTCAAATGGCTACCAGGTTACTCTACCTAAAGTGCAAATCTAATTTGAGCTGACTTACTCATAATTCTTTGAAAATGACAGAAACCAAATTCAAATCACTCTTGGTGGGGGGGAGGGGGGGGACTGAGAATCTATTGGTTTGTGTAAATCTTTAGGGGTGGTCATAGCTTCTCACATGGCTGGATCCAGTTGCCCAAACAAGCTCACTGGGAATACGTCTCTCCTTCTCAGAACTCCATTCTCTTCTGTAGCTTCATTCTCAAGCAGACCCTCTCCAGCCCGGTGGGGAAAATGACATTAAGAGGTGCCAAGCTAAAATCCTACTATTTTATTAACTCCAAAAGAAAGTGAATACGTCTTTCATAATTGTGCCAACAAAAAGTCTCCCAGAAGACTCACTGTACTGGTTTGGGTTGGATGCCGTTCCTTGAATTAGTCACGTTGACCAGGGAGGAGCAGTGCTCAGCCTTGTACCCGAGAGTGGGATCAGCCCCACCAAGTCATGTAAACCAAGAGTGGATAAGAAAAGGGTTCCCCAAGGGGAAAAGATGGGATTCGTTACCAGAAGGCAGGATACAAAGCAATCAAAAGCGAGTGATGTCTTGGCATCATTCCTCTGCCTAAAGTCCTCCAATGAACTCCTCATCACCATCAGGATGAGTATGAACCACAAGGCCCTCCATGATCTGTGGTCCTTTTCACTTATTAAGCCTCACCTCCCTGTCACTGTGTGCTGGGCCCTTCGCTCCCACAACACTGCATATCGCAACCTTGCAGCTCATACGTTCCCCTTCTGAAACACTTGCCCTGTTTTCTCTAGCCCATTCCTACTTACTCGTACAGGCTCCATATAGGTCTCATCAAAGCTGGAAAGATCTCTCTGACTTTGCTGCTCCAGGCTGTGCTCCCACAAGGACTACCTCAACATTTTATTAACAATGACATGTTTGGCACAGAGGAGTCTCCGAGTAGGTCTTTCCTGGTAGCTCAGCTGGTAAAGATTCTGTCTGCAGTGCAGGAGACCTCGGTTTGATTCCTGGGTTGGGAAGATCCCCTGGAGAAGGGATAGACTACCCACTTCAGTATTCCTGGGCTTCCCTGGTGGCTCAGCTGGTAAACAATCCATCTGTAATGCAGGAGACCTGGGTTCGATCCCCGGGTTGGAAAGATCCCCTGGAGGAGGGCATGGCCACCCACTCCAGTATTCCTGCATAGAGAATCCCCATGGACAAAAGAGCCTGGCAGGCTATAGTTCATGGGGTTGCAAAGAGCTAGACACGACTGAGCAACTAAGTACAGCACAGCAGCACACTCTCCCAGTAACTGTGGGATTAATAGACGGATAGAGCAAGGAATAAGTGATTGAGTGGTAGAAACAATAAATATTTGCTTAATGAATGAATTTGGTTTGAAATGGGAAGTTGATTGACTCATAGAACTGAAAAATCCAAGGGAAGAGCTGAAGTATTGGTTGTTGTTGCTCAGTTCCCAAGTCGTGTCCAACTCATTGTGACCCCATGGACCACAGCATGCCCAGCTTCCCTGTCGCTCACCATCTCCCGGAGTTTGCCCAAGTTCACGTCCATGGCATCAGTGATGCCATCCAACAGTCTCATCCTCTGTCACCTTCTTCTCCTTCTGCCTTCAATCTTTTCCAGCATCAGGGTAAAGGTAAACAGTATATGTGGGTAGGTAAATAGATAGATAGACTGACAAATGGATTGAATGGACTGGATGAATGGGAGGATGGATGAATAGATGGAGACATAAGTGGATAGCAAGGTGACTAGTAAGCAAAATCCTCCTCCTCGAGTAGTTGTGGAAGTGGGCCAGAGAAATGGCTTTCAAGTTACGGGCTGAGTCTATGCAGACCTGCCTTTAAAGAGTTTAAAGCTCATTTGCATAGACATAATTCTCGCCACTTACACCAGGCACTTGATCCTCAGAGGGAGCTAGATGGGTGATATCGGTCCCCCATGGCACAATTGGAATATCGTTAAAAAGAAACTGGGTCCTTTTTTCTGTTACAGATTAACTTCCTGGCAAATTGCAACATGCCTGCCACAGCTGGAGGTGGATGGAGAATCCTGTTTTTAAAACCCTCAGAGATCTCGCATTAAATTAAAAGAGCATTTTGCACCATCCCAGGAGGAAGCCAAACAAACCACCCTGTTTCTGAACTTCTAAGGACCCGGAGTCCCCTTCATTTGGAGTTGGTAAGAAGTTGAGTGAGTTTTACCCCTCAGGAGCTGATGGAAATAAGTACCACCCTGCCTTCAAACCTCACCACCAGCTGAACTTTTTCCAAGAGTCCTGAGGGTGGACACTGTGAGCAGCTTCTGACCAGACACCATCCTGTTTTGCAGGGTGAATTTCCATTAGGAGGGAGGAGAGAGAAAAACAGAACTGTATTTAAAAAAAAAAAAAAATTGAAAGCAGTTACCAGAGCTTGGCCTCTGCCCAGAAAGCTGTAGAAAGAGGCCCCAAACTTCCTGATCCCCAGCTGCAAGCCCAGGCCTGTTTCCTGGCCCACTGCAAGTTTCCTACCCCCGGGAAAGAGCAGGGCTTCGGGCCAGCTGAGGAGGCCCCATCTCTCCTGCTCCCTCCTTGAAAGACGTCAGGCTCTGCTGAAGCAAAAGGAACGTTTCCAAATTGCTTTACTTCTGGTCCTTCTTCTCTTTACCCCCACTGCCAGCTTCTCAAAACAATCCTATTCCGTTTCTGAGGTTCTGATGGCCAAAACAAGGGTCGTTTCCAGTAGCATGCTGCCTCTTTTTCTCCATCCTTCCACCTCCCTGCTTCTCATCACCCAGCACACCCCACACTCCCAGAGTAATAAATAAAAGGCCCTCAAAGCAGCACCCGTGGCACAATGGTAAAGAATCCGCCTGCCAGTGCAGGAGACACGGGTTCAATCCCTCGGTCAGGAAGATCCCCTGGAGGAGGGCATGGCAACCCGCTCCAGTATTCTTGCCTGGAAAAATCCCATGGTCAGAGGAGACTGGCGGGCTACAGTCCATGGGGTCACAAAAAGTCAGACACGACTGAGCAAGCACACAAAGCATCACCCAGCCTAAAAGTGGCGGGGGGTGGGGTGGGGGGGGCGGCGGTGATTCTAGTTGACCAGTTGCCTCCCCCATAGGCAAGTAGATTCAATTGAGTAAAGGGAAATGGCCCTCACTACACACAGGCTGGAACAGGACATGGATTTCCATTTACTTGTGGGAAAGACCCCCCACACTTAATGCAGGACTCTGCAGGGGTGAATTCAGCTGCTGGGGGGAAGTCAAATCTGGGGCTCAAATCTGGGTTCTGCCCCATCCTGGCTGGCCATGCTCAGGCAAGTTATTTAATCTCTTACTACCTCAACCTTCTCATCTATTAAACGGGGATGGTTGTGGTGGTTACATTAAACCACTCGTGTAAATCCTCACCGTGATGCCTGAAACCAAGCAAAGGCTCATAGCCCCGTTTCTCACTCACGTTCTACTGAATTACACCCACCCTTCCCCACTGATCCTCTAATCTCAGCTCCCCAGTCCTGTCTTTCAAACGTGTTGTGTCATCATTTATTTGCAAACATGTCTGTTTGATTTCAAATTAAAATGCTTCTGAGTCGCATTAAAAACAAAACACATGCAAGGAGGGGAAAAAGAGAGGCTGACAGACATATGAGTAAACAGCGAAATATTTCCGAAGGCTGGATACAGAGAGCTCAAACGCTTGAGGGCTCAGGCTGACAGACTCTTGATGGGAAGAGACACAGGAACATCAGCAGAGGGGCATTTTTCTGGGGATTAAAACACCAGGATGGGGAAACCCTCCTCCTTCCTTCCCACCAGTACTCAGGGTTCCACTTACTGGATGATCAAGGCCTTGTTGTCTTCCATTGCCATGATCACAGTCTGATTCTGATTGTTCCCATAACTCATTAACAGTTCTCCAAGTTAAATATTGAAGTGCTCAAACAAACAGTGTGGACTGAGCCAAACCCCAAAACTTCCTGTGAGGGGCACTGGCTATTCAGCCAGCTGTTAGAAAAAGGAGAGGGAGGGATAAAACAAGACAAAACAAGAAACTGAGAGCCACACATCCCCATCAGCACTGTGGCCAGAGAGCTTTCGGAGTTCAGAAAAGTGAAGCATGTGGAAGGATGGGGGGGTCACAGGACCATCACATCTCAGCCGCAGAGATTGATCAGAGTCAGAGCAGTCAGCCAGGGGGCTCAGGGAAGAGTCCCATCATGTGAGAAGACTTCTTTCATCCTCTCTGTCTATCAGGGAGCTGGGGAAATAGGGCTACCGGGGCTGTGACCCCTCACAGCTCCAGAGCAAAGCCTGGTGAAGGTGACTTCTGAAGGCTGGATCCTGAAGGTGGGGATTTCCCTCTCCTCCTTCTCCTTGGAGCTTCTCAGGACGGGGCTCCTTTCAAGTTTCGCTGGCCAAAGGCAGTTCCAGGGATGAGGTGAGGGTCCGCGAATCCAGAGAGAAGCATCTCAGTTCTTCTGCTCCGGGGCGCCATCCTTCAAGGAGGTGTCTCTGCTGTCCCCGGCCTCTGGGCCAGCCCCCAGATTTGGCTCCTCTCCCTCGGGCTGCTCTGCGGGTTTCTGGGACTCCCCCGCCACCTCGGTGCTCTTGCTGGAGTGGCACCCCATCTCAGTCGGACACAGAGGGCGAGCGCCCTGGGAGGTCCTGCGGTGAGTAGGGTCTGTACGGCTGATCCGAGGGGGCCAGAGTTAAATAACCCTTCCTCAGAGCACAGCTGAAAGAGAACGGATTTGGTTTCCATGGTCACCGGGAGACACCAGTCCAATCTGCATAATGACAACGCCGCCCCCTAACCCCCTCCTTCCTCTGCATCTCTGGGGTGGGCTGAGCCTGGAAGGGGGCCCTTCCGGCTAAGCCAACTAGTTCTCAGAACCAAGCCCTATTCATTCCATCAGAAGAATTCCCTTTTGTTTAACCTGTAACTTCTTTACAAATTACAACCCCCCACCTAGTTACCTGTAAACACCAGGCCTCTCTTCTCATGCAAAGAAAGCCCTGTTACTAAGCAACTAGCTGTGCCCTTCCTCCTTGTCCCAGGGTCATATCAGTTCCTGGGGCTCACAGACCCCCCACTTGGAGGCCATCCCCACCCTAGAATGCCACCTCCACCCAGGGTTGAAGAAGAATGGGAAGGGAAGTCCTAAGACCGTGGATTCCAGGGGTTACCCAAACAAGTAAGTAAAGAAAAGAACTAGCATTAACGGTGCTATGTTAAATATGAAAGTTGGTAACAGTAAATCCTAAGAGTTCTCATCACACACACACACACACACAATTTTTTGTTCCTTTAATGTTGTATCTTTAAGAGAGGATGGATGTTCATTCATCTTATTGTGCTAATTATTTCATGATATAGGAAAGTCGAAACATTAGGCTGTATACCTTAATTCATACAGTGCTATCAGTCATGCTCAGTTACTCAGTTGTTGGGCTCTTTGTGATCCCGTGGACTGTAGCCCACCAGACTCCATGGTCCATGGAATTTTCCATGGCAAGAATACTGGAGTGGGTTGCCATTTCCTACTCCAGGGAATCTTCCCACCCCAGGGATCAAACCTGAGTCTCTTGCACCTCCTTCACAGCAGGCAGATTCCTTACCACTGAGCCACCAGGGAAGCCCTATGTCAATTACATCTCAATAAAACTGGAAGAAAAATAAACAAATAAATAAATAAGCAGATTAGCAGGTACCAAGTGCTACTCTGTGCCAAGCACAATTTACATTCATCATCTTGTTTTATCCTCACAACCATCCCAAGAGGTAGGTTGTGTTATTTAACTTTCATTTAACAGATGGAGACACTGAGATTCAGAAAGACTGAAAAACTTATTTAAGGTCTAACAGCCAGGAAATAGCAGGGGTGGGATTTGAATTCGGGTCCCTCAGATTCCCCTCTAATACCATTCTCATTTATTTTAAAGTCCCCATCAGACCATCTTCATGCACCATAATATGTGTAATCAGTTTGGGAGGCCTGTCATTGCTCTTTTAATCTGGACATATGAGTAAAGGTTTTCAAAGCTGTGAACGAATTTCTATATATTTTTTAAGTTTTTTTTTTTTTTTTTTTTGGTGGTGCTGGGTCTGTGTTGCTGCAAGCAGGCTTTCTCTAGTTGCATGCCTGGGTTTCTCATTGCAGTTATTGTGAAGACCAGGTTCTAGGGATTTCAGGCTTCAGTAGCTGTGGCACATGGGCTTAGTTGCTCTGAGGCATGTGGGATCTTCCCGAATCAAGGATCCAACTCACGTCCCCTGCACTGGCAGGTGGATTCTTAACCACTGAACCACCAGGGAAGCCAAACACTCTATATTTGACTTCTATTTTATTTCTGATCACCTTGCTTTTCTTTTCCTAACTCCGAAAGGAGCCCGATAATTCTGGCCCAGCTCCCAGGAAGCTGGAAAGAGGATCAGGCAGGTCTACGAAGTAGCTTTTCAGAGAAGCACAGAGTGTACTCTTTTCCAAGTATGCACGAAGCCATCGAAAGTGACTAGCTCCCATTCACTGATGGAGGGAGGGTACATGCCAGCCTCGGATATCTCACACAAGTCCCCTCGTTTACTCATCACAATCAGACAGCCCCACGTGGGAGTAGTATTAAGCCACTCTAGAGGTGAAATAATTGAGTCCAGAGTGGTTAGGTCAATGGCCTGAGGTCAACTCTGTGTCTGGCAGTCAGTTCAGGATGCTGCCTGCAAGCTCTGGAATCTTCCCAGTCCTTGTCCCCCCGCCCCCCCACCCGCCGCCCTGCCCCCACTGCCTTAGGTTCATGCCATTTATCTTCCAGGATTTAGGCATTCAGTGATCCACAAGAATGTGGTAAGCCTTCCCTATAAATCACCTGCCTTTGAATGAGCTTCTTGCCAACCAGGCTGGCAGAATGACAATTAGGAAGACATTTAATGTTGTCAATTCACCTCTCCCATATAAACCCCAAAGTACAGTCTGGAGGTGTCAGGGTGGGAGAAGGAGGTTGCATTTGCCTTCAGATTAATTAGAGGCCCTAATTAAGGCAAATGCTCATTCGATACTGAGATGCTAAGCCAATGATTCTCTCGTGAAACCTCCAGATTAATCATGCTTATACCAACTCAGCACAAAAGACAGGCAGCAGGAGCAGCGAGGAGACAGGTAAAACCCTCAGGTTGGGCTTGGCTTAGTTTAGAGGTGTGGCTGGTGAGAACAGATGAGGGCCCTTTTCAGAGTGAATCTGGTGAGAAGCTTTGCCTTGCCCGTGACGCCCACACCCAGGACAGGTTACACAATCGTGGGGCCCACGTGAAATTAAAATGTGGGCCCTTGTTCAAAAATTACTAAGAATTTCAAGACGGTGACAGTAGAACTTTAAATAAAGCATAAAGGCCCATGAAGCCAGACTTGCCCACACCTAACCTCTTCCCTAATTTTTTCAGAAATGGATTCACCTCTGATGAAGACTGTAATTGGCCAGATCACTAGCTGGCTCTGCCTAGGGGACATTGCCCTAGGAACAGAATGAGGCCAGTGAAAAGACAAGGAAAGAGAAATGGGGTATGGACCACCCAATAATGGATAGGACTTCAGTAGGATAATTTCAATACATTTTCAGCTTTAAAATGCCTTCTTAACTTTTACTACCTATACAACATAGCATGCAGAAGATATCAACATACAGAACAAATAGGGAGACTCCCCTTGTGGTCCAGTGGTTGAGAGTCCACCTTACTGTGCCAGGGACCCAGGTTCGATCCCTGGTCGGGGAACTGGGATCCCGTGTGCCTTGGAGCAGCTAGGCCTGTGTGTTGCAACTACTGAACCCAAGCGTCATGATGAAGAATCCCATGTTACAGTGAAGATACACGTGCCACAAGTAAGACCTGATGCAGCCAAAAAAAAATAATTAATAAATATTAAAAAAAAAAAAAAAAGAACAGATAGGGACTTGCTGGTGGTCAAGCAAGTGGTTAAGACTCCCTGCTCCTAATGCAAGTTTCCCAGTTCAATCCAGGGTTGGCAAACTAAACTAAATCCCTGGTTAAAAAAACTACAAATAAAAACTACTGATATCACATGTTGGCAAAGCTTCAGAGCAACCAGAACTCTCATGTGTTCCTGGTGGGAATGCAAAATGGTAACATCACTGTGGAAAACAGTCCGGCAGCTTCTCATACGGTTAAACATACACTTACCATAGACCATTTACCCATATCAGTCTGCTCAGGCGGCCATAAAAAAATGCCACCAAATTGGTAACCTAAACAATAGACATTTTCTCCCAGTTCTGTAGGCTAAGACATCCATAAGCAAGGTGTGGGCAAGTTTCGTTTCTGGAGGGATATTTTTTTCCTGGTTTGTAGACAGCCACCTTCCTGATATATGTTTACATGGCCTTTCCCCTGCGCTCACAAAGATAGAGAACTCTGCAGGCCCTTTCTCTTATAAGGACACTAATTCAATGGGATTAGGACCCCATCAAACCTAATGACCTCGGTGCATGCTCACAAGCTCAGTCGTATCTGACTCTTTGTGACGCTATGGACTGCAGCTCACCAGGCTCCTCTCTCCATGGGATTTCCCAGGCAAGAATACTGGAGTGGGTTGCCATTTCCCTCTCCAGAAGATCTTCCCAGCCCCGGATCGAACCCACATCTCCTGCATCTCCTGCACTGCAGGCAAATTCTTTCCCACTAAGCCACCAAGGAAGCCCTAAAGGCCCAATCTCCAAATGCAGTCACATTGGGGATTAAATTCAACATATGAATTTGAGGAGGGACACATTCAATCCATAACAGTGTCTAAGGGAAATGAAAACCTATCAGTTCAGTTCAGTCACTCAGTTGTGTCCGACTCTTTGTGACCCCATGAACTGCATCACACCAGGCTTTCCTGTCCCTCACCAACTCCCAGAGTTTGCTCAAACTCATGTCCATTGAGTTGGTGAGGACATCCAACCATCCCACCCTCTGTTGTCCCCTTCTCCTCCCACCTTCAATCTTTCCCAGCATCAGGGTCTTTTCCATTGAGTTGGTTCTTCGCATCAGGTGGCTGAAGTATTGGAGCTTCAGCTTCAGCATCAGTCCTTCCAATGAATATTCAGGGTTGATTTCCTTTAGGATTGACTGGTTGGATTCCTTGCTGTCCAAGGGACTCTCAAGAGTCTTCTCCAACACCACAGTTCAAAAGCATCAATTCTTTGGCACTCAGTTTTCTTTATGGTCCAACTCTCGTATCCATATATGACTACTGGAAAAACCATAGCTTTGATTATTCAGACCTTTGTTGGCAAAGTAATGTCTCTGCTTTTTAATATGCTGTCTAGGTTGGTCATAGCTTTTCTTCTAAAGAACAAGTGTCTTTTAATTTCATGGTTGCAGTCACCATCTGCAGTGATTTTAGAACCCCCCAAAATAAAGTCTGTCACTGTTTCCATTGTTTCCCCATCTATTTGCTATGAAGTGATGGGACCAGATGCCATGATCTTTGTTTTCTGAATGCTGAGTTTTAAGCCAGCTTTTTCACTCTCTTTCACTTTCACCAAGAGGCTCTTTAGTTCCTCTTTGCTTTCTGCCATAAGGGTGGTGTCATTTGCATATCTGAGGTTATTGATATTTCTCCTGGCAATCTTGATTCCAGCTTGGGCTCATCCAGTCCAGCATTTTCCATGATGTACTCCACATATAAGTTAAATAAGCAGGGTGACAATATACGGCCTTGACGTACTCCTTTCCCAATTTGGAACAACAGTCCGTTGTTCCATGTCTGGTTCTAACTATTGCTTCTTGACTGCATACAGATTTCTCAGGAGGCAAGTAAGGTGGTCTGGTATTCCCATCTCTTGAAGAATTTTCCACACTTTGTTGTGATCCACACAGTCAAAGGCTTTGGCATAGTTAATAATGTAGGTGTAGATGCTTTTCTGGAACTCTCTTGCTCTTTCTATGACCCAACAGATGTTGGCAATTGATCTTTGGTTCCCCTGCCTTTTTGAAATCCAGAAAACCTGTGCTCACATGAAAACCTGTACATGAACATTTAGAGCAGCTCTATTAATAATCAATAATTAGAAACAATCCTGGAGAAGGCAATGGCACCCCACTCCAGTACTCTTGCCTGAAAAATCCCATGGACGGAGGAGCCTGGTGGGTTGCGGTCCATGGGGTCGCAAGAGTCGGACACAACTGAGCGACTTCACTTTCACTTTTCACTTTCATGCATTGGAGAAGGAAATGGCAACCCACTCCAGTGTTCTTGCCTGGAGAATCCCAGGGACGGGGAGCCTGGTGGGCTGCTGTCCATGGGGTGCACAGAGTCAGACACAACTGAAGTGACTTAGCAGCAGAAACAATCCAAATGTGAATGGATAAAGAGTGGTACGACAGATAAACCTTCATACAACAGATTATTACTCAGCAATAAAAAGGGAAACTTGCAGTTACATGTAACAGAGTTGATGAATTTCAAAGATATTCATAAGTCAAAGAAGCCAGTCTCAAAGGATTATCTACTGCTTGATTTCACTCACATGACATTCTCAGAAAGACAAAAATATAAGGATAGAGAGAACTTCCCTGGCGATCCAGCAGTTAAGACTCTGTGCTTCCACAGCAAGGGGGTACGGATTCAATCTCTGGTCAGGGAACTAAGATCCCACATGCCAATCAGGCAAAAAACTATATATATATATATATACATACACACACACACACACACACACACATATATATGTGTGTACAAGGATATATAGGGCTTCCCAGATAGCATTAGTGGTAAAGAACCTACCTACCAATGCAAGAAACATAAGAGATGTGGGTTCCCTCCCTGGGTCGGGAAGATCCCTTGGAAGAGGGCACGGCAACCCAGCCCAGTATTCTTGCTTGGAAAATCCCCATGTACAGAGGAGCCTGGCGGGCTACACTCCATACGGTCACACAGAGTAGAACACGACTGAAGTGACTTAGCACGCACCATATATAAAGATGGAGAACAGATCAGCGGTGTCACTACAAAGTTATAGCTTGACAGAGTTTTTTTTGGTTTTCTGTGTCCTGTTTGTGGTGCTAGTTACACAAATCTATACACATGCTCAAATCATAGAACTGTACACCAAAATGTTTTTAAAATCAAATTTGCTGTATATTAATTTAACAAAAAAAAAATGTTAAGAGCATCCAAACAAGCAAACAAAAATAAATAAAAACTGTTTTGCCAGGAGCCTAGGGGCTTATTTGCCATCTGGTCCTAGTACTCCAGATCATTTAAAATCCTTTCTCTCCTGCTTTTCATTTGAACAAACAAACAAACACACCTGCCCCTAATTTACCTTGACAGCTGTTTGTTGAGCCACATGGTACAAGGTTCCATTTGGGGTGCCATGTGCTTTCCAGAACCATAGTGAATTTCCATTAAGGAGGCCTGGATGTGCAGGCAGAGGGGGTTCTATGAAGGTAACTTGAAAGCTCTGGCTATAGGCAGGGGCGTGGCCAGCCCAAGCACCCTGCAGGAAGGAAGCTGGGCCATAAGCATCCCAACCTCACTGTCCTCTCTCCCTCTAGTCCCTCCCAGGTCTCCTGTCGGCCAAACCCAACTTGAAGTCAGTGGACACAGAAGCCTTTGGCTCTTGCTCGTTTAGGTCAGTCCCCCAGGATGCAGAGCAGGGTAGAAAAGGAGAGCGGATGTGGAGAGTAAAGAAATCATTTAGCACAATCCACGTGGATCATGTTCTCAAGGGCACAGAATCTGCAGGGGGAGGCAACATCTCTGCAGGGAATTAAACTGTGAGGCAGAATGCAGTGCTGTAATACAGGGAAAAGGGCACGTTGGAAAAGAGGGAAAGGGAGCGGTTTCCCAGAGATGGACCCAGAAGGATGAACAGAAAACTAGCTGGTAGAGGAGGAACTGATATCCTGGCCCAAACCAAGAAGGCAAATCTGTCCTGAGGAGTTCAGTTCATTTCATCATTCGTTTGTGGAAAGACAGCTAATAACTCATGTGGCTCAGTGGTGAAGAACTGCCTACCAATGCAAGAGGTGCAAGAGATGTGAGTTCGATCCCTGGGTCAAGAAGATCCCCTAGAGGAAGAAATGGCAACCCACTCCAGTATTCTTGCCTGGGCAATCCCAAGGACAAAGCAGCCTGGCACGCTACAATCCATGGGGTTGCAAAGAGTTGGACATGACTGAGCGACTAATAGGGTTAGAAGCATCAGATTCAGGAGCTTCCCTTGTGGTCCAGTGGCCGAGGCTCCTCAGCCGCCCCAGGTTCATTCCTGGCCAAAGAACTAGATCTCACATGTCGAAACTAAGAGTTCACATGTCACAGCTAAAGATCCTCAGGCCGCTACGAAGACTGATCTTTCATGCCACAACTCTGATTTGACGCGGCCAAATAAACAAATAAAAAGAAGCATCCCTATTCAGCATGAGAGGGACTGGAGACTGAAAACCAACTCTATAGTGCACATGCTGTACATGTACAGCACGTTGTTTAACCTCTCTGACTCTCAGTTTCCTGGGCTTTTGGAAAGAATCAGTGACACAGCATATATGTCATCCTGCTAATACATCTCATATCTGGCAGGGTTTGCATGTGCAGTTCGTGACCAAAAAGTGACCGACCTTACTTCTGCCATGAACATACTAGGGCCCCCAAAATCAAGTTGCCATTCAGTGCAAGGGTCAGCCTCACAAGATCAAGTGCCCTTCCTAGGATGGGTACCAGCCCCTTTCTTGTTGGTCTCTGGCATCCTCGCCTCCTTCCTTCTCTACCCCTCCTTCTGCCAGGGTCCTGACTTCCTGCCCATGCCCCCAGTGCCCCCATTTCTAGCTCCACCCACCTTGAAGGGTAGAGGATTCTCACCCTCTTTTGGGGGGTGGGGCTCTCCACCCAGCTTGAGGGATCTTAATTCCCTGCCCAAGGATTGAACCCTCAGTGAAAGCCCTGAATTTGAACCACTAGACTGCCAGGGGCTTCCCCTCACCTTCTATAATGGAGCATCATTCTGGAAGACAAATAAGCTCTTACCTACTAAAAAAATAGGTTACATCTCACAGCATGAATTTATTAAAAAACAAAATGCAGCAAAAAGAATTCTCCCTTTGAAGGAAAGAATGGACAGAACAGGAGCACAGAGGGATGCAGATGAGATGCCCTTGTCCTCCTGCCCCATGTCTAAGACACGGTGTCCATCGAGGCTGTCCAGGTGCTCAGTCAACAGTAGTGAAGTGCTCAAAGGCAAAGGCTGTGCAGGCGGGCAATCCAAATTCAGGTCTTGGCCACACGGCTTGCTAACTCTCCTACCCAACAGCAATTACTTAAGAGTTACAGGCCTCAGTTTCTTCCTCAATAAAATGGGTGAAATGATTGCTTCATAGGATTATTATTATTATTAAACCAGTTGATCTAAAATTCTGAGTGCCAGGACTTTCCTGGAGGTCCAGTGGTTAAGAATCTGCCTTGCAGTGCAGGGGACACAGGTTCGCTCCCTGGTCGGGGAACTAAGATCCCACATGCCATGGAGCAACTAAGCCTGTGTGCTGCAACCACTGAGCAACTAAGCCCAAACACCACAACTGGAGCCCAATCACCACAGCCAGAGGGAAAAGATCCTGCATGATGTGACAAAGGTCCCGTGTGCTGCAACTAGACCAATGCAGCCAAAATAAATGTTTAAAAATAATTTTAAAAAAATTCTTAGTGCTGGGAATTCCTTGGTGGCCCACTGGTTAGGACTCCATGCTTTCACCACGAAGGGCCTGGGTTCAATCCCTGATTGGGGAACTAAGATCCCCCAAGCTGCACAGCCAAATAAAATTCTTAGTGCCTAATATGTTACAAGACTTCCCAGGTAGCTCAGACAGTAAAGCGTCTGCCTACAGTGCAGGAGACCCGGCTTCTATCCCTGGGTCAGGAAGATCCCCTGAAGAAGGAAATGGCAACCCACTCCAGTACTCTTACCTGGAAAACCCCATGGACGGAGGAGACTGGGAACCAACAGTCCATGGGGTCGGAAAGAGTCGGACATGACTGACTTCACTTTAATATGTTACAAATTATTTTTTTTATTATTGACACTACTTCTACCTATCAAACATGGCTCAGGCCCTCAAGGAGATCATTTATGGAGAAGCTGTGGATAAAAACAGACCTGTTGACAACCACAGTCCCCCAAACTCTGTAATTAGTGGAATGAACAGAATACTAGAAGAACTCAGAGGAGAAATTCTTTAGGAAACCTTTAACCTCATCAGGCGATGCCTGGCATCAGAATCGCAGAGGTTATGCTCTAAAGCTAGGTCCTTGCCTGGGCAAGCGTTGGGGCACAGGAGGGTGGTGTGTAAGGCGGAGAAGGGAGCTCCTGCAAGGCATGAAAGTGACTCAGAGACACTTTAAAGTGGCAGAATGGGAAGTGTACCTGTCAGCACTTCTCTGATAGATTCACCTTGACCAGGGCACGAACGGGCCCTGGGTAGGCTGGGGGTGGCTCCTACGACACACACACACACACACCCTCGTCACTCCAGGTACTGCCCATAGATAATCCTCCCTCCCCCTCCTTCTGTCCTCGATGGTCACTTTGACCAGATGACACCAGTACAGAGAGACCAAAGTTTAAATAGGCACAGGCAGGTGGGGGTGGGGGTGGGAGAATGAACCCAGGTCTCACTGTCACTAATTGTCTCTAATATTTCCACTTGGGTCAACTTCTCCCCAACTACCACCCCAGAGATAAACTGCCTTAAAAGAAGACTTGCCAAACTTGCCTCCATCACCAGGGCACTCTCCACTTTTGGTGCCCTATCGATTGCTACATTAAAAAAAAAAAACAAAAACCCTGTACTTATCCTGCCAAGAGCTCAATTACATTGCATTGCATCTGTGTGTGTGCTAAAAGTTAATGTGTTACATAAAGGTGAATTCAACAAGGGCAGAGACTTCAAGGTGTTTTGTCCTTTCTAGTATCTTCTATTCATAGGAAAGTATCTGGTGCATAGTAAGTGCTCAGTTAACATGGGTTGGAGGAATAAAAATAAATGAAATGTACACACTTTCAATAATTCACCATTTTCCTGACCTTAATAAGCAGCTAACGGGTTCTCAGCCTAGGGCGGTGCTCCCCCAACCCAGGAGACAATTGGAAATATGAAGGGGTGGTTTTGGTTGTCACAATGACTTCAGGGTGGCTACTGGCATTTAGCGCCAAGGAATCAGAGATGTAAATGTCCAGCAGTGCCAGGACGGCTCCAACCAAAGAAATGTCAATGTCAAAGGCGCCCGGGTCAGAAATATAACCTGCATTGCCAACTCCTTAGGAGCCTGTGTCTCTGGGCTCTACACACAGGGTGTGATACAGACTGGATGTTTAATAACAGGGAAAGAAAGGTAACTGCTAGGGGGTGGGAGGATAGGAAATGGAGGGTGGCATGGGGTGGGGGTGGGGTGGGGTGGGGGCGGCGTGGGGTGGGGGTGGGGGTGGGGTGGGGGTGGGGTGGGGGCGGGGCTAAAAGAAAGAATCGCTAGTAGGGCAAAGGCCTCCCTGGGTTTGAGAGAGGCCCAGTCCCTTGCATCTTCTGATGCTCGCAATATATTTAAAAGATTCGGCTCTGCCAAATCGGGGTGTACTGAAAGCTTCTGGATGAAAGGCAAGATCCTTGAGTCCGGCCAGGAAAATCCCAGAATGGATCTCAGGCCAGCAGCCAAGGCCTGGCTGCCTCTCCGTGCCCCCAAGAGAAAGTTCAGCAAGTTCAGGTTCCAGTGCCCTCTAGGGAGTGAAGGTGATCCCACCCAGCCGGGATTTGCGCCCAGGGTGCGCAGCGTGCTGGAAAACCGCCCACGTGGGCAGCCGGGGCAGCATTTCCGCCCGGGACCTACCGCTCTCCCACCTCCCCGCCCGGTCCCCGCGCCTCCGCCCCGCGCCCACTAGGTGGCGCCTGCGCTCTAGTGGGCGCCTCTCGGGCGCAGACGAAAGCGACAGCGGAGCCCCGGCGACAGATCGAACCGGAGTCGCAGGATTCCGGGGACCGGAGGGCAGCGCTGGCAGCCAAGGTAGGAATTCCCGAGCCCCGGGCGTTTCCTGCGAACCTCTGTGGTCGGGGTGGGCCCCGCGGCGGCCGCCGAGGTCGGCTGGCGGTCTCGGTAGATAACCAGACAGGTCGGAGCGGCTGCACGTGTCGTTGCCTGCGGGGACCCGGAGACCCGCCGTCTGCAAGCTGGGCCTCGGGGCACAGCTGGACGCCAGAACGCTCGCACGCAAACATCCTCCGCTGGCTGGTTCCTCTGGAGAGCCTGCCCGAATCCCCCAGCAGCCAGTCCTAGGCGGAGAAAAGAGTTACTGCTCCCCAAATCGACTTCAGCGTTGGAGACAAGGGCTGATCCAAAAGCACCATTTCTCCAACTTGCCTGCACGCTGGAATCGCTTGGGGGAGCATGAAAAAAACGCCGATGCCCCGTAGCCCTCCACCCCACCCCGCTCCGAGGCTCAGATGGAAGTGGTCTGGGTTGGGGCCTTGGACCTCTGAATATTGCAGAGCTTCCCAGGCGATTCCAACTAGCAGCTAAGGGTGAGGACCCTTGACCCAAAGGGTTGGAGGAAAAGGAAGACGGTTGTTACAGCCCACAATGCTGATTCTCCTCCTCCTCCTTCTTCTTCAGGGAGTCTTTTAAGCAGGAAATATCTCCGCCTTTGAGCTGTCAAAGCCAAGATAACAAACCAACATCCTCCCTCCCAACAGGGCTGGTACTGAAAGGGTTGAACTCGAAAGTGGACAGGGAACAGAAAGACACAGATGTAGAATATGAGAGAAGACTCTTGGGGAAAAGGGGGCTTGTCCTTACCCTGATCCCACAGAAGTTCAGGGGGCCACCTGGAGCAGCCCTCATCATTTTAGTAAATGCTATGTTTACAGTGAGCCTAGACTTAGAGTTCCCAGAGCCAGCCCTCCCTGGGCTGTGTGGCCCTCAAAAACTCATAGAATCACTCTTAGCCTCAGTTTCTTCATCTGCAAAATGGGTATGATCGTATAAAACTCTTAGATTTGCCATGGAAATTATTGACCACAAGAGGTAATGTTTCCCAAGTGCTCACCTGTGCCTGGCACGATGCTAAATGCTTCCTGTGTGTGGGCACATCTACTCCTCACCCTGACCCACAAGGCATTAACTATACTAACTACCCCGTTTGATGGCCGAGGAAGCTGGGGCTCAGAGAGGCCAAGGAACGTGCTCAGAGTTAAATAATTAATTAGAAGCAGATCCTGTGTTTGAACCCAGGCAGTTTGATTCTAGAGCCCGTGGCAAAAGTACAATGAGTTGCTGTTTCCCTTTTTGATGGAGGAAACATAGAAAAAGCACATTACACAGGGCAGCTCATGGTGCCTCCTCTGCAAACACTAGCTGGCATTGCTTCCAGTGGAGCACTTTCACAGAACTGACTCATGGGCTCATTTAAATTGGATGTCTTGTGGAAAGCCTACTGTGTACCAGGTTGTAATCCAGATGCTACAGATCCAACAGTGGGTAAGAGGCAAACGAGCCCTCAGTGAACTCACACTCTAGTGAATGAGAGAAATGAGAAGGAAGTACAGTGGATCCTCCTTGTTTGCAGACTCTGTATTTGCGAATTCTCCCACTCGCTAAAATTGATTTGTAACCCCCAAATCGGTATCTTCAGCACTTCTCATGGTCATTCATGGACGTGAACAGGATGGCAGAAAATTCGAGTCACTCAACACACTTGTTCCCACCCGAGGTCGAAACGAGATGACCCTGCCTTCTTGTTCCAACTCTCAGAACTGAGCAAGCATCCCTTTTATGGTCTGTTTAGTGCCTTGGCTTGTTTTTTGTTGTTTTCGCATTTTTTGTGTGTTTTGTTGGTGATTTTGCTGTTTAAAAATCACCCCCAAGACCAATTTGCCGCATGACTCAGGGAACTCAACCCGGGGCTCTCTAACAACCTAGAGGGATAGGATGGGGTGGGAGGTGGGAAGGAGGTCAAAGAGGGAGGGGACACATGAATACCTCTGGCCGACTCATGTTGATGTAAGGCAGAGGCCGAGGAAATGGCAATGCACTCCAGTCCTCTTGCTGGAGAATTCCACGGACAGAGGAGCCTGGCAGGCCACAGTGCATAGGGTTGCAAAGAGTTGGACACAAATGAGTGACTTAACTTTCTTTCTAACACAATATTGTGAAGCAATTTTCCTTCAATTAAAAATAAGTTTGGGGAAAAAAATCAGCCCCCAAACATACTGCTGAAGTGCTGCTATCTAGCGTTCCCAAGCCCAGGAAGGCTGTGTTGTGCCTTATGGGGAAAATGTATATTTGATAAGCTTTGTTCAGGCCTGAGTTGTAGTGGTACTGGCCGTGAGTTCAATGTCAGTGAATCAACAATATATATTAAATAAGGGGTAATGAAACAGAAACACACATAAAACAAGGTTAGGTATTGATCTGTTGAGGAAAATGTGACCAGAGGCTTGCAGAAACCTACCCTTAGGTTGTTCCCTTTAGGAGCAGTGGTTCAGTATTTGCTAATTTCATGTTCATGGCAGCTTCAGAGAACATAACCACTGTGAATAATGAGAATTGACTCTAATTAGAAATTACTGCACATGCAGTGAGAGAATCCAGCACAAAGATGGAGAGGCATACAGAAGGGACCTGCCTTGGATTGAGGGTTAAAAAGGCTGAGAAGCAGCCAGACAGAGGGTGGGATGGGGAAAACATGTTCCAGGGAGGAAAAACAGCATATGCAAAGGCCAACAGGTAGCAAAGTCAAGGAGCTCAAGAAAAGCCAGTGTGCAGGGTGTGTGGAGGAAGCAGAAGTCTAATACCGTAGTAATATGCTGGAGAAGGAGTCTGGGGCCAGGTGGCAGTGTTTCGTGGGCAGCTCTCCTTGCGTCCAGTTAGCACAGAAATCCTGGCAGGCGAGGCAGGATAGTTTTTACCTTTGACAGGTGATGAAATTGATGCCCTGGACAACTATATGCCTTGCTCAAGGTTATACCACTGGTAAGCGGTAAAACCCACCTCCCCAACCTGATCTGGATCTAATGTTGAACAGACGTTTGAGTGTTGGTCTGAGATCTCAGGACATGATCTTGGTCCAGGGATTTGGTTTGGTTTGGGGAGAAATCAGTTACTGAATGAAGCCATCCAGAGCGGATGAAACCACCTGGAACAGCAGAGTGTGGGAGAAGACAAGATCTCATGTCCTTTTAAAAATGAAATTATTCTTGGTGTTAAAACGTTTATGTCTCAGGAGAAGAGTCCTAAGTACCTGCAGAGAGCAGAGGGAGGCCACAGAGATGTAAGAAAAGGAAATGTGAGTGGCTGATCCAAAAAACCCCTCAATACTAGGTCTGGTGATAGGCTGTCCACCCAGGGGCAACAAGGTCTCAATCTGCCTCTTGTCCCCACAGGATAATGATCTGGAATAGGGGTCAGCAAACCCTTCTGTAAATGTTTTGAGTGTTGTGGACCATAGAGTTTCAGCTGTTGCTGTTGTTCAGTTGCTAAGTTGTGTCTGACTCTTTGTGACCCCATGGACTGCAGTACACCAGGCTTCCCTGTCCTTCACTGTCTCCCAGAGCTTGTTCAAACTTATGTCCATTGAGTTGGTGATGCCATCCAACCATCTCATCCTCTGTTGCCCCCTTCTCCTCCTGCCCTCAATCTTTCCCAGCATTAGAGTCTTTCCAGTGAGTTGACTCTTTGCATCAGGTGGCCAAAGTATTGGAGCTTCAGCTTCAGCATCAGTCCTTCCAGTGAATATTCAGGGTTGATTTCCTTTAGGATTGACTTGTTTGAAACTCATTAGGGTTTAAGTTGCAGCTACTCAACCCTGCAGTTATGGAGTAAAAGCAGCCATAGATGGTATGGGACTGAATGAGTGTAGCTGTGTTTCCAATAAAACTTCATTGATGGATGTTGAAATCTGGGTTTTATATCATTTTTATGGGCCACAAAACGTTATTCTTGTTTTGATTTTTTCCCCAACCATTTAAAATTGTAAAAGCCATTCTTAGCTTACAGGCTGTGAAAAAACAGGTGGGGGCGGGGGTGCCTGTGAGCCATGGGCTGTAGTTTGCTGACTCTCGATCTAGAATCATGGACCTAAGTGTCAGAAGGATACTAAATGTCCTCTTACTTGAATTCTTTCCCAATTCATGAAGCTCCAGGGAGTACTCCCAGCCATTTCTTCAGCGCCATAGTTAAACTGTGCCATAGTTGGGGTTTCCCTAAAGCACATCATGAGACCAGGATTTGGGTGCCTAGAATTTATTTGGAAGGTGATCCCAGAAAGCCCAGTGAGACTGAAATGGACTGGGGAAGAAAGGAAATCCAGTAAAGGTTGTGTTGATGAATGAGTTACTGTGGGACAAAAGGCTCAGCCTCTCTGGGGATTCTTAGAGAGACTGTGTGTCCCAGTATTCCCCCCAATTTCTGCATGCAGTCTGGAGAACACACCCTGTAGCCAAAAAATGCCTTCAGGTAGAAGGACGTGAGAGGCAGAAGGTGTGACTGGAAACTGCTGCAGGTGTCCTCTGGGGGCGCTGGTGAGTATGGTGGTCTACAACGTGTTTCTAATTTTGCTTTTTGAAGCATACTGATCATACCCTTTGGAGAAGGCAATGGTATCCCACTCCAGTACTCTTGCCTGGAAAATCCCATGGACGGAGGAGCCTGGTGGGCTGCAGTCCATGGGGTCACTAAGAGTCAGAAACGACTGAGTGACTTCACTTTCACTTTTCACTTTTATGCATTGGAAAAGGAAATGGTAACCCACTCCAGTGTTCTTGCCTGGAGAATCCCAGGGACAGGAGAGCCTGGTGGGCTGTGGTCTATGGGGTCGCACAGAGTCGGACACTACTGAAGCAACTTAGCAGCAGCAGCATCAGATCATACCCTTATGGCAGAAAATGAAGAGGAACTAAAAAAACCTCTTGATGAAAGTGAAAGAGGAGAGTGAAAAAGTTGGCTTAGAGCTCAACATTCAGAAAACTAAGATCATAGCATCTGGTCCCATCACTTCATGGGAAATAGATGGGGAAACAGTGGAAACAATGTCAGATTTTATTTTGGGGGGCTCCAAAATCACTACAGATGGTGATTGCAGCCATGAAATTAAAAGACACTTACTCCTTGAAAGGAAAGTTATGACCAAGTTAGATAGCATATTCAAAAGCAGAGACATTACTTTACCAACAAAGGTCCGTCTAGTCAAGGCTATGGTTTTTCCAGTGGTCATGTATGGATGTGAGAGTTGGACTGTGAAGAAAGCTGAGCACCAAAGAATTGATGCTTTTAAACTGTGGTGTTGGAGAAGACTCTTGAGAGTCCCTTGGACTGGAAGGACATCCAAGCAGTCCATCCTAAAGGAGATCAGTCCTGGTTGTTCATTGGAAGAACTGATACTGAAGCTGAAACTCCAATACTTTGGCTGCCTCATGTGAAGAGTTGATTCATTGGAAAAGACCCTGATGCTGGGAGGGATTGGGGGCAGGAGGAGAAGGGGACTACAGAGGATGAGATGGCTGGATGGCATCACTGACTCGATGGACATGAGTTTGAGTGAACTCTGGGAGTTGGTGATGGACAGGGAGGCCTGGCGTGCAACGATTCGTGGGGTCACAAAGAATCAGACGCGACTGAGCAACTGAACTGAACTGAACTGATCATACCACTGGGCTTCCCTGGTGACTCAGCAGTAAAGAATCTGGCTGCCAATGCAGGAGATATGGGTTTAATCCCTGGGTTGGGATGATCCCCTGGAGAAGGAAATGGAAACCCATTCCAGTATTCATGCCTGAGAAAGCCCATGGACAGAGAAGCATGGCGGGCTATAGCCCATGGGGTCTCAAAGAGTTGGACACAACTTAGCAACTAAAAAATAACCATCATACCACTGGGTGACGGTTGAGATGATTTTGTGTGACAGACCGTCATGGCACTGAAGATCACGAAACCTCATTCGAGAAAAAGAAGTTATTTCCTTTTTAAACCATCTCTTTGATCCTGCACTGCCTCCCTCCCCAGCACTTTGCTGCTGTCTCTCCCCAGAGGAGGAGCTGCAGCTTTTCACTACCTTGAACTTGCCAGACTTTCCCTTCTGACCACAGTCTATCCCTTGCTCAGAGGGTAAAGAATATGCCTGCAAGGCAGGAGACCTGTGTTTGATCCCTGGGTTGGGAAGATCCCTTGGAGAAGGGCATGGCAACCCAATCTAGTATTCTTACCTGGAGAATTCCACGGACAGAGGAGCCTGGTGGGCTGCAGTCTGGGAGGTCGCAAAGAGTCGAATGTAGCTGAGTGACTAACACTTCATTTCCTTTTGACCACAGTCAACGAAAGAAGTCTCAGTGAAGTACCAGACTGTTTTTTGTAACACTTACTTGTCTCCCTTCTTAGGGAAAAAGCAGTAGTCCTCAAATTGAGGGGATGGAACAGGCAACAGTAGCTAGCTAAGATTTAATGACATTGTTTTATGTTTATTTGTACAGTTGCCATCTGTACATGGCAAGTGCTTCTGGCTTTGCCTTTACAGTAATAATATGAAGTTTCCTTTCAAAAAAATTTATAGAAATAATGTGTCTCCTTAAAGAAAAATAGTACATAATAGTATAAGTGATATTAGATTGTAATAAAAATAGTAATAATTGCTACCACTTACTAAGAACATACTGCTTACTGGGTGCTATTCTAAGCACTTTGCATGTATAATTTGACCAGTCCTCAGCACAATCACATGGGTTAGGTACTATTTGAGGTAGGTACAATTATTAGTGGAGAAAACAGGCATAGGAAAGTAAGGTAACTTGCCCAAAGTTATGTAGCTAGTAAGTGACAGAACTGGACAGAGGAGCCTGGTGGGCTACAGCCCATGGGGTCTCAAAGAGTCAGACATGACTTAGCTGCTAACCACCAACAACAGAAAGAGACAGAACTGGAAAATGAACCCAGGCGTTCCTGTTCCAATCTGTGTTCCCGATTAGTTACACTGCATCTCACAAACCTGACAAAGAAAGAAGAAAGAAAAAAAAGTGATAATATTTGGGACTTTCGTGGTGGTCTGGTGGTTAAGATTTCATCTTCGAATGCAGGGGGTTCGGACTTGAACCCTGGTCGGAAAGCTAAGACCCTACATGCCTCGCAGCCTAAAAACCAAAATATAAAACAGAAGCAATACTGTAGCAAATTCAATAAAGATCTTAAAAATGGTCCACATTAAAAAAAAAACTTTAAAGAACTTATTTGATGATATTTGAAGGATTGATATTAAAGGAGTATTACCTTCAAAAATTCCCCTTTAGGTGGACTTCCCCAGTCGTTAAGACTCCATGCTCCCAAGGCAGGAGGCCCAGGTTCCATCCCTGGTTGGGGAACCAAGATCCTGCATGCTGTAAGATGTGGCCACCCCTCAAATTTTTTTAAGTTTCTCTACTTTATCTTGTTGAAACCTGTCTCCCTGTATCTGCCACCCCCATGGTTGCTGTACTTTCTTCCAGAACCCCAGGGAACAGATCTATCCCCCCTGCATCACTGCAGTCCTTCAGATATTTGATGACTAGGAACCCATTGGCCCTCTGGGATCTTCCCTGCTCTAGATTAAGCACTGCCAGTTCCTTCCGCTTTCTTTCTATCAAGTGTTCTTGGCATCTCCCCCACCCCACCGCCCAAGCCCAGAATTTCTTTCTTCCTTATTCTTTTCTACTCAACAGAACTTATTTTGGTGGCTCTAGCACTTTTTTTTTGCAGGCCTCCCACAGCTCATTCGGGGCTCAGGGGAGATGGCTGTGGTCGGAGTGATTGACGTGGCAAAGAGCAGCTGGCTAGTGATGTCGGGAGAAGAACCCCTCAGGGCCAGCGTGACTGGGGCGAGGTGGAGGGGTGGGTGGGGGAAGCTGGAGGCTGGTGATGCCACTCATTCTTTGCAGGTTACAGAGGGAGAGCCTTTATTGCATGTGAAGCTGATCAGGCTGAAAGGGATAGACTCACCAAATTCACAGCAGCCTGGTGAGGAAGCCAGATCACAAATATGTGAGATGGGACAAGCACCATGAAGCAGGCTGAAATCTTCATGTCAGCCTGTCAGCACATTCTTTCCCCTGTAGAAAAGTCACGGGGGATGCCAGATTCTAGCTAGTAGGTTGGTATTCATGGAATTCAAACAAGGTGAACAAGATGAATGATTTTCATAGCCAGGATGGCCCGAGATATTTATATCCTCTGAGGGACACAGGAGTCCAGAATGACTCTCGGCCTAATTCTCCTGCTCATGACTAATCAATAAACCAATCTTTGCCTTCGTACTGCTCCCTGGACCAAAATTAAGATTCTGATTAAGAAAGACTTCCAGGAAGCTCTGAGCTGCCTGTAAGGCTCAAGGGATTTCCACTACTGTGGACAATATGAAAGAAAAGATAAACTCTCAAAGGCTTGCTCTTTCTTACCCTTTTTTCTCAGCTCCTCACAAGTTTACCGTCTCTCTCTACCCAACATTCCTTCATTTTATGTTCATACAATTGGCCTCTCCCATCCCTCCCATTGTCAAGTTTTGATTTGATTTCCAGGCGTTGCTCTTCCTGCTTTGACCAGAGGAACATCCTGTCCTATCCTTAAGAACTTTTGCAGATCAGTAATCACAGACGTTTCGTGTGCATACTACTGATATACTGCCCCCACATTTCAGGGTGACTTGCTGTGTCCCTCCATGTCATAGCTTCTTGCAATCAAGAAGCAGCTTTCCAGGATATTGAGTTTTGTTCCATTATAGAATTGGCAGGATCACAATTTTAAGCTGTTACTACTGTTATCACTCGTCTATGCCTGAAGACTGGGGTACAAGGTGTGTTGAAGAAAAAGGGGCCAGGAGAGGAGGTTTAAGGCACTAAACCCAATAAATTGTGGAGTATGCTGCTCGTGACCAACACTTACGCTTATCTGTAGAGTTAGGAGTGGGGCTTCCCTGGTGGCTCAGTGGTTAAGAATGCACCTGCCAACACAGGGGACAAGGGTGCCATCCCTGGTCCAGGAAGATCCCACTTGCTGTGGAGCAACCAAGCCCATGTGCCCCAACTACTGAGCCTGTATTCCAGAGCCCAGGAACCGAACTACTGAAGCCCATGCACCCTAGAGCCACGCTCCGTAACAAGAGAAGCCACCCCCAAAAAAAAGCACAAGAACCACAACAGAAAGTAGCGCCAGCTCCCCGCAACTGAGCACAGTGACGAAGACCCAGCACAGCCAAAAAGAAATAAAGGAATCTTTAAAACAAAAAACAAGGAGTTAGGAATCCTGTTGTTTTGGAGCAAAGAGACCTTTTGCCAGCCATTAAAAATGTACATTTTGGGGACTTCCCTGGTGGTCCGAGCTCCCAATCCAGGGAGTCTGGGTTCAATCCCTGGTCAGGGAACTAGATTTCACATGCCACAACTACGAGCTCGCATGCCTCGAACTAGGAACCAATGCAGCCAAATAAATAAATATATATTTTTTAAAGTGTACATTTTGTTGGGACATCCCTGGTGATCATGGTGAAAACTCCTTCCCTCGTGGTGAAGACTCCATGCTTCCAACGCAGGGGGTGCAGGTTCAGCCCCTAATAGGCGAATTAAGTCACACGGTGTGGCCCAATAAGAGATATTTATATATGTATAACTGAATCACTTTGCTGTGCACTTGAGACTTAACCCAACACTGTAAATTAACTGTCCTTCAAATTTTTTTAATGTGCACTTTGCACATAACCTCTTTTCCCACCCATATAAAGAACCTTGACTTACATAAAGGAAGATAAAATGCATTTAGAGAAGGGTCTCCTGGAGCACCTCAAGAGGAAACGTGGGCTGACCAGGAAGCTCCACTTCTCACTTGAAGAAGCCTGCCAGTCTAATGAGAAAGGCACAGCCCCTCAGCTAGGGGAGTCGGATGGAGGAGGTTCCTGCAGCGTCCTTGGAGTGAAAGGCCCCCTCTCCCTGCGGGCTCTGGCTGTATCCGCTGCTTCTCCTCAGTCTGTCAGCGGGCAGCTGGTGGGCCTGGCTTCCTTCACAGCCCCGCTACAGCTGTGCAAATGTGCACCACAAAGCCAAGGGTTCTGAGGGTCAACCCAGGAATTTGTTTTTAGTAGACTTTGGGGTTTTTTTTTTACCAGTTTAGATTTACAGAGAACTTGTGATGACAGTAGAGAGTTCCCATACACCCCATACCCAGGTTCCCCTACTAACTGTTTGGTAACCCACAGTCTATTGGTTCTAATTAATGAACCACACTGATACATGATGGATAACCCAAACCCACAGTTTATTCAGATTTTCTCAGTGTTTACCTAATGCCCTTTTTAAAATTCCAGGATCTCGTCCACTGTCCTACATTATTTCATTTTATTATTTCTGGCTGCATTGGGTCTTCATGGTGATGCTCGGAGTCGGGGGCTCTCTAGTTGTGGCACGGCTTGTGTGACCTGAGTTCTCCAAGCAGGGATTGAACCCACGTCCCCTGCATTGGAAGGCAGATTCTTAACCACCAGATCTCTAGGGTCATCCCCTAGTGGTCACGTCTCCTTAGGCTCCTGTTGGCTGTGACCGTGTTTCAGAACTCCCTTGTCTGACTCACCTTGCCAGTTTTCAGGGGTACCAGACAAATGTACTGTCAGAATACCACCCTGTTGAAATTTGTGTGATATTTTTCTCACAGTTGGACTCAGGTTATAGGTCTTGGCGAGGAAATAAAGTGAAAATAAATTCCGCAGATATAAAGTGCCTCTTTTTATCACATCACATGTCCGTGATACCAACATGACTTTCCACTGTTGCTACTGCCCTGGGTCACCCGGCTGAGGTTGCATTTGTCATACTGTTCTCTTGAAAGGAAGATTCTTATGTACAGTTCTACCCCTCCTCCTTTAGGGTCATGTGTCTACATTATTTATTTATTTGGCTGTCCAGTCTTAGTTACAATGTGTGGGATCTTTCTTATGGCAATAGAGCTTCTCTCTACTTGTGGTGTGCAAGCTTAGTTGACCTGTGGCATGTGGGATCCTAGTTCCCCAACCGGGGATCCCCTATATTGGGAGGTGGATTCTTAACCACTGGGGAAGCCAGAGTTTAGAACTGTGCAGGGGAGGTTGAACTCCTCTCTCCCACTGATTAATTTTTCTTGTTATTAGTAATAGTATGGACTTGTGGATTTTATCTTATACCCCAGGCTATAATCCAATGCTACTTTGTTTTGTTGCTCAAGTTATTCTAGCTTTGGCCACTAGGAATGGAGTTTGTGTTTTTAAACTGGCTCGCACGCGTTGTCCAAGTTGCGTGTGCATGCTCAGTTGTGTACGGCTTTTTGTGACCCACCAGGCTCCTCTGTCCATGGAATTCTGCAGACAAAAGTACTGGAGTGGGTTGCCATTTCCTTCTCCAGGGGGTCTTCCCATCCAGGGATCAAACCAGTGTCTCCTGCTTTGGTAGGCGGGTTCTTTACCACTGAGCCACCTGCAAAGTTCTCTTTAAAGTAGCTCCCGAGGCCTTTTTTATACATGTTGGAGTTTGGGACCCATGTAGGCCTGGGTTCACACACCGGCTCCACCACTTCCTGGCCGTGTGTGTGTTCTTGGCAGGTTGCTCTACTGCTGGGGCGTCGGTTTTCCCAGCTGAAAATGGAGCTGAGATTGCTGCCCGCCACTTAGGGTTATTAAGATGCTCTTAGTTTCAATTTACATTCCCACCAACAGTGCAAGAGAGCTCCCTTTCCTCCACACCCTCTCCAGCATTTACTGTTTGTAGATTTTTTCATGGTGACCCTTCTGATCAGTGTGAGGTGATAACCTCATTGTAGTTTTGATCTGCATTTCTCTAATAATTAGTGCTGTTGAGCATCTTTTTCATGTGCCTTGTGGCCATCTGTATGTTTTCTATGAAGAAATGTCTGTTTAGGTTTTCCACCCTTTTTTTTTTTAATTTTTTGATTGGGTTGTTTATAAATTGATATAGCCACTATAAGGAACAGTACAGAGGTTCCTTAAAAAACTGAAAGTGGACCTCCCATATGACCCAGCAATCTCACTACTGGGCATACACTCTGAGAAAACCATAATTCAAAAGGACACACGCACCCCAATATTTGTTGCAGTAGACAGGACATGGAAGCAACCTAAATGTCCATTGATAGATGAATGGATAAAGATGTGATACATATACACAATGGAATATTGTTGCTGTTGTTACTGTTCAGTCACTAAGTCATGTCTGACTCTTTGCGACCCCATGGACTGAAGGACACCAGGCTTCCCTGTCTGTCATTGTCTCCCAGAGTTTGCTCAAATTCATGTTCTTTGAGTTGGTGATTCTATCTAACCGTCTCGTCCTCTGCAACCTCCTTCTCATTTTGCCTTCAATCTTTTCAGTGAGTAGGCTCTTCCCATCAGATGGCCAAAGGAGTGGAGCTTCAGCTTCAGCATCAGTCCTTCCAGTGAATATTCAGGGTTGATTTCTGTTATGTTGACTGGTTTGATCTCTTTGCAGTGCAAGGGACTCTCAAGAGTCTTCTCCAGCACCACAATTTGAAAGCATAAATTCTTTGGCAGTCATTTGTAAAGCCTCATCAGACAACCACTTTGCTTTCTTGAATTTCTTTTTCTTTGGGATGGTTTTGGAATATTACTCAGCCATAAAAAGGAATGAAATAGATCATTTGTAGAGGTGTAGAAGGCA
Source organism: Bos javanicus (assembly GCF_032452875.1). Taxonomy (NCBI): domain Eukaryota; kingdom Metazoa; phylum Chordata; class Mammalia; order Artiodactyla; family Bovidae; genus Bos; species Bos javanicus. Next base: position 21,768,326 of record NC_083885.1, read on the forward strand.
ATGGCGACCCACTCCAGTACTCTTGCCTGCAAAACCCCATGGACAGAGGAGCCTGGTAGGCTGCAGTCCATGGGGTCGCAAAGAGTCGGACACGACTGAGCGACTTCACTTTCACTTTTCACTTTCATGCATTGGAGAAGGAAATGGCAACCCACTCCAGTGTTCTTGCCTGGAGAATCCCAGGGATGAGGGAGCCTGGTGGGCTGCCATGTGTGAAACAGATAGCTAGTTGGAGGCTGCTGTATAGCACAAGGAGCTCAACTCGATGCTCTGTGGTGACCTAGAGGGGTAGGATTTGGGGGGATGGGAAGGAAGTCCAAGAAGGAGGGGATATATGTATGCATATAGCTGATTCACTTCATTGTACAGCAGAAACTAACACACTATTATAAAGCAACTATACTCCAATTTTTTTTTTAAAGACATACTTAGCATGTCCTCTGTCAATATAAGTTGTTATTATTGTTAGTTTGGCATTCACATTCCATCTGATTCTGGTTCCAGATGGTTAGAAATGAAGGCCAACATCCTTCACAAGGAATGAAGGCATCCTTATGGCTTCAAGCACTTCCTTTCCCAGATGACTGTGCCAGAGTTCCTGCGAGGGGTCCCCTTCTCCCAGGTCACCTCCTCTCCCCGCCCACCAGCCTTCTCTCCAGCTCCAGGTGGCTGCACAACATTTTCATCTTCCTTTTCAACTTCTGCCTCTCAGTCACACCACACGCCCACCAGACAATCTACCTCGAGTGCCCTCCAGCAGTTCACACAGCTGCACATCCTCAGCCCCTCAACCCCGCTTCAGCACCACTTCCTGGGGCACCGCCCAGCAGCCCAGCGGGAAGTGCCCCCTCCCTCTGCCTCCCAACTGCCAGAGCCCTGCTGCGCCTACTCTTGCCCAACAGCCCTTATCGCTTGAGACCCCCGAGTCCTCCCCTCAACAGTCCTCGTCTTTGTTCATCTTTATATCCCGCTTGCACCCTCTGAGACCCCGACACCAGTCTGTGGTCTCGTCTGCACCTGTGCTGAGTTTCAACAAGACAAAGGAAGCAGGGGAAAGGCCATTTCCTCAGCCTACCAGGCTCCTCTGTCCATGGGGTTTTGCAGGCAAGAGTACTGGAGTGGGTCACCATTGCCTTCTACACCTCTACAAATGATCTATTTCATTCCTTTTTATGGCTGAGTAATATTCCAAAACCATCCCAAAGAAAAAGAAATTCAAGAAAGCAAAGTGGTTGTCTGATGAGGCTTTACAAATGCCTTTACAAAGGCCTAACTGGACTTCCCAGAGGTCGAAGTGACCCTAGGTCACTTCCAACTTTTATATACGTGTGTGTGTGTGTGTGTGTGTATATATATATATATTTAAATTATGGTAAAATATACAGGGCTTAACATTTACCATTTTAACCATTTGAAAGTATACAGTTTGGTGGCATTAAGTACAATTGCAGCCATCACCAAAATCCCTCTCCAGGTGGTTCCAGAACTTTTTCTTCCTAATGAAAACTTCATACTCATTGAACAATGGATTTAACTGTTTAATCAGTTTTGATTTCCTCCCCCATTTTCTCCTTCCTCCAGCCTCTGACAACCACCATTCCACTTTCTGTCTCTGTGATTTTGACGACCCTAGGTACCTTACAAGGATGGATCACTTAATAGTTGTCCTTATGTGACTGGAGTATTTTACTTAATATAAAGTCTTTAAGGCTCATTCACGTTGCAGCATATGTCAGGATTTCCTTCCTTTTTAAGGCTGAATTCTATTCTATTGTATGCACCTACAGCATTTGGTTTGTCCATTTTTCTGCTGATGGACATTTGGGCTGCTTCCACTTTTTGGCTGTTGTGAATAATACTGCTATGAACATGGGTATACAGATATTTTTGCTTTTAACTCTTTTGGATATATATCCATAATGGATCATAAGGTAACTCTACATTTTATTTTTTGAGAAACAGCCTACCATTTTCTACGGAGGCTGTACCATTTTACCTTCCCACCAGCAATGCTCAGAGGTTCCTATTTCCCCACATCCTTGCCAACACTTGTTATTTTCTGCTTTGATTATTTGTTTTTTCATTAACAGTCATTCTAATAGGATCTCATAGGTTTGATTTGCGTTTTCCTAATGATTAAAGATGTTGATCATCTGTTTATGTGCTTATTGGGCACTTGAATATCTTCTTTGGAGAAATGTCTATTCAAATCTTTTGTCCAAGTTTTAATCAGATTGAGTTTTTTGTTGTTGGGTTGTAGGCGTTCTGTGTGTATTCTGGATATTAATCCCTTATCACATACGTGATTTGCAAATATTTTCCCCCATTCTCCCTTTTCACTCCCTTCTCCCTTTTCACCAGTGTCCTTGTGAAGTTCTGTTTACCTAGTTTTTCTTTTGTTGCTTCTGCCTTTTGCTGTCATATCCAAGCAATCATTACCCTAACCCTGAACCTAACCCTAACATTGCCAATTCCAATGCCATAAAGCATTCCCTTTATGTTTTCTTGTAAGAGTTTACAGTTTTAGAGCCTATGTTTTAGTCTTTGGTTCATTTTAGGTAAGTTTTGTATATGGTATAAAGTGAAAGTCCAGCTTCATTCTTTTGTATATGGATATCCAGTTTTTGCAGCACTGTTTGTTAAAAAGATCGTCTTTTCCCTGATGAATGGTTTTGGCACCCTGTTGAAATAAGGGCATAATGGTTATTTGACCATATATATTCCAGGGTACATTTCTAGGCTCTCTTTTCTATTCTACTGGTTTACATATCTGTCTGTATAGCAGCCACATGTTCTTTTGTTTACTATACCTTTGAAAGATTTGAAATCCTAAGTCTGAGTTCTCCAGCTTTGTTCTTTTTCAGGATTGTTCTGGCTTTTGGGGTTCCTTGTGATTCCTTATGAATTTCAGTATGGATTTTTCTGTTTTTGCAAAAAAAAATTGTTATTGGGATTCTGGTAGAGATTGCAGGTGAATCTGTAGATCACTTTGAGGAGTATTATCTTAATATTAAGTCTTCCAATCCATGAACATGGGATGTCTTTCCGTTTATTTTTATCTTTCATTTCTTTCAGCAGTGTTTTGCAGTTTTCAGTGTACACATCTTTCACCTCCTTAGGTCAATTTAGTCCTAAGTGTTTTATTCTTTTTTGTGCTCACTTGTACTTTTTGAAGCTCCTGATATATTGCAAAATGAAGAAATATAAAACAAGATACCAGAATGGTGGTCAGTTTAAACCATATGTTCTCCTCAGTGTTTCTCAGGGACAGCACATATAGTAATGGGACTATACGGTGACAGAAGCCTAACTTGGAGTCCCTTCATGAATGTGAGGTCTCCCTGTCCACTCTCCCCCACTGTGATGGGAGGAAAGAGCGTGAGTGGTTCCTGTTACTGGGGTGGGTGTGGGAATGACAAAATATTCCCTCAGGTGGGCCCGGCTGAGGGATCCAGGAGAGGCTTGAAGTCCCCGAGGCCTTATCAAAGCATCTTCCCAGAATGTGATGTTGAGAACTTCCAGACCTCTTTAAAGCCTCAGGCTGGAAGACCCCACAGTCCTGGATACTTTCTCCCTGGAACAAAAGCAGTCAGCCAGAGGTACAGCTGAAACAGAACAGCCAGCTTACCCACACCATGGTCTTGCTAACGCTGTGGGGATTTTATGGGCTGTGTTACTGGCCCACGCCAGTTTCAGTTTGAGGAGTTGAGTGAGGACAAAAGGTGAGGGAGTTCAGCGTGTGAGGGCCAGTCCCTGTTCAGGCATTTCCCCAGCCTCCTGGAAGGGCTTCTAAATGGCAGGCCTCTCCTCTCCAGCCCTTCAGCTGTCTTAGCTTTTTCTCAGCCGCTCTTTTTCAGGCATTGGATTTATTTTCCTTCTCCTTTTTGTGGCCTGTGAGGACACACACACAGCATAGCCGCACACGCATGCACACACACCCCCACCCCCCGTTCTGTAGCCCTCCAAATGTCTGCAGAATTTATAGGCTGTGGTGTCTGGAGACACAATCTCTGTCTCCTCTTCTGTCTTCTTTCCTCCTTCTCCTTCCTGCTAAAGCCTGTTGTTGTCTTATCCCCAGCCGGAAGCCCCCCTCTGTCATGGGGCCAGGTTCCCGGCCACTAGCTCTGCTCCAGCTGCTGCTCCTGCAGGCCTCAGCCAACTCCTATTTCCATGGCAACCAAAACTCATTTTTCTATCCCTGCATTTCCACTTTGGAAAGGAAACCCATAATAGTTTTTTTTAAAGAAAAAAAAAATTGAGCTACATCTGGCATCGTCAACTTGGACTGTACCGAATTCCTAGCTCCCCCGACTCCCTTGGTCTCACGGAGACCCTCCCCCACTTTCCTTCACCTGCCTCCACCCCTCCCACACCCTGTGGCTCCTGACTCAAAAGCAGGTTTGAGGAGGAGCCTGGGTGAGTTCTTTGTCTCTTTAAATTAATGCAAGAGGACTCTGTGCTTTGCCAGTTCAAGAAGAGGATGGGATTAGAGGCTGTTTACCGTGGCATCATGTAATGCTAACCTGTGCCATCTGTGGTATTTGTTTATTTACCCTCCCCTTGGCTGGTGAGGTCAGAGGTTGTCTGAATATGTCATTATGTCATCTCTGAAGATGAAGCTCCCACTCTTGGGCAGCATGACTCTGAGGTTCTGAGCAAGATTTGATGACTACACTCTCAGTGTGGTGGGTTGGCTGGTTGGGCTGGCGTTACACATACAGGAACCTAGGAGAATGATGTGAAGGGGTTTGACAAAGCTCTCCCCTCCCCACCCCCACCCCTAAGACTTTCCTTACTGACTTGGCCTATCCCTGGTGCCTGGAAATTCCACGTTTGGCTGTGAATGCCATTGGGCTTACAAGCCGTTTGCTATTAAAAAGGTAAAGTGCGTGTTAAGTTGTGGTCAGCTTGGACATTCCACCCCTGGCACCGTACCGTGCACATGAAATGTGCTCGGTTACTGTTTGTTGAGTTGCATTAACGTGTTAGCATATGGCAGTTCGACAGATAACTTTGGTTTGTTTTGTTGTACTGCTCTGCATGGCTTGTGGGATCTTAGTTCCCCTACCAGGGATTGCACCTGGGCCCCCAGGAGTGAAAGCACAGAGTCCTAACCACTGGACCACCAGGGAAGTCCCAAGAAAGGATTTTCTGTATTATTATTCACGACTTCATTGCACTCCCCTGAACTACCCACCACCATCAGTATTGATAACAGAGAGTCACGTGCGAAGTGCAGGCATCAGTTTCTACTACAGCAGTTGGCTCTTCCGGCTGCTCAAAACACAACGTGGGCTGAGAAAACAAGGAGCATCATTCAGCCCCTCCAAGGGGAAGACACTGTTTGTCTAAACATGGGTCTTTATCTCTACAACATGCTACCCCCGCCCGCTCCTGCTACCCATGCGGGCCTGGCTTTTTGAGTCACTCGTGCTGTGTTTTTGAACATAACGTGGGGGAAGAAGAGCCTCCACGGTCTGTTCAGCTCTGGCTCTGAAAAATACAAGCTGCATTCAACTGAATGACAGAAAGAAATCTGTCGAGCCAGGAAGCGTAGTAAATACCGTGACTCTCTGCAAATGTGCACAGCCCAAACAGCTTTTTCCAGTCTGGAAAAATGAAGAGATGTGTCTGTGCAAAACCAGCCAAGCCTCCACCCCTCCTCCCTTTCCACCGCGCCACCCCCCACCTCCTGGCAGGGCCTCCCACCCAGCCCCAGACATTCAGTCATCAGCTTTCATCCTTTGTGACTTGCTTTGCCCCAGGAAATAACATTGCCCAGGCTCTGGGGAGATGTACCAGCCTCTCCCAGGCATCTGAGGGCCGTCTGTCTGGTTGGGTGTCTGTCTGGTTGGGTTTTGCTAGTCGTCTCCGACCTTGGCCAGCTTTGGCTCACAGCACTGTGGTGCGGGAAGCCGGGTGGGTCTGGTGTCTCCTCTTCCCTTGCTTGCTCCCTGCTGCTGTTCCCCTCAATCTTCCCCATTTTGCTCTGAAAGAACCTTTATCCCATCCCGACTTCCATGAGACAGTGTTTAGAGGGAAGGCTTGGACAAGGTAAGGGTTTAAAAGCATTCGCTTTGGACTGGTACAGGGGGTGGAGGTGGAACAGGAAATTTCTCAGTGACTCAGAGACCACCAGGGCCAGGACAACCTTTGGTGGGTACAGTTTCTAAAGGGGAGGGGCTTACAGGGAAAGTCTGGGTCTGCACCTTGCCTTGAAGATACATTTGTGTAGCAGCTCTGGTGTTTTTGCTTCGATGGTATGTTTAGGAATGGGATAGTGCCGACAAAAACATTTGTCTCCTGCAATGTTGACCCCAGAGACCACATATCCAACTGCAGTTCAGTGTATTGGGAGGGGCGCTGGGATGGGGACTGGAAGCAGTGGGTTTGAACCATGACTCCTGAGTGGGGGGTGGGTGTGTCATTCACCGCTGTTTCCGTAGCAGCGAGGGCCAGCCTGCCAGCAGCACGTGCTCGACTAATGGTTGCTGAGTCAGTGAAGGAATGAATGAGCCCATGACCTTGGATACTTTGCCTCCTTGAACCCCAGTTTCTTTCTCTGTAAAAAAAAATAGCATAGGGATGTCCCTGGTGGTCCAATGGCTGACTCCATGCTTCCCAACCAGGGGGCCCGGGTTCAATCCCTGGTCAGAGAACTAGATCCTGGTGCAGCCAAACAGATAAATAAATAACATTAAAAAAAAACCTAACCTGCCTAGTTCACCAGGTGAGTGCTCCTGCACACGTGTGTGCATGTGTGTGTGAGTGTGTGAAAGGGAGAGAGACAAAGCAGCAGTATGAATGTCCTCTGTTGTAAATTGGAATTTAAAAGTCAGTTTGACTCAGGTTCTGGGCTTTACCCTTAGTGTTTGTGTCTTTCCTCAGAATAAGGGTCTATATTTGTGTCCCCTGAACACTTCGTTCTCCATGCTGTATTCTAGGAACCCTAACGACTGGAGTGCATTTCATTTATTTTTTTTTTAATTTTTATTTATTTTTTAAATTTTTTGACTATGTGGCATGTGGGATCTTAGTTCCCTAACCAGGGGTCAAACCCACACCCCCTGCATTGAAAGTGTGGAGTCTCAACCACTGGACCACCAAGGAAGTCCCTGGGGAGCATTTTAAATGCTCTTAACTGAGCAGTTTAAATCAGAGAACAAAAAAATAAATAAATAAATAAATCAGAGAACAATGATTTTCAAGGTTGGCTTCTGACCAGTGCCATGTTGATCCCATACTTGGCTCCAGAACTCCACGAACCACCTCCCCCACCCCACTCCCACCCCCACCCCCACCACACACACACACACACACACACACACACACACACACACACACGATGGAACTCACCCTAGCTCAAACAGCAGGTTTTCATCCAATGCTGGGGGACTGTGATCCTCAGATCTTTGCTCATCCTGTTTCCTCTGCCTGAAATGCTCCCCTTCCCTATTGCTTGGCTCATTCTAACTTATCCTTCAGATCTCAGCTTAGACCTCAGTTTTCTCAGAATACCATTTCCCACACTCCGCCCCCAAGCCTATCAGGTCACGCCTTCTCCTCCATGGCCTTTCCTTATCCACGTCCCCTGTCTGAGAATGGTATCTTCCCATTCACTTGTCTGCCTCCTTCATGAACTGTGGACCCCCTGCAGATGAAGACTGAGTCTTTCTTGTTCATCGATGGAATCTCAGTGCATATCACAGTGCCATATGCCAAGAAGGTGCTCAATAAATATATATTGATTAGATGAATAGCAAAAGTGTGTTGGTGAGATGAGAGACAGGAGTCAAGAAGGTTCTCTTAGGAAAGTATTGTATTTACTGAAGTATAGAAACAACACTTCTCCTTTCTCCTCCTACCAGAATGGCTTGCATACAAATGAAGCATGCAAATCCACACACACACACACACACACATACACACACACACCCTGAGATTCACGCACACACCCTGCTGCAGGCAATCGCTTGTGCAATGTACTTTCCCTTGGTCTGAAACTCTGCTCTTGTCAACTCCTCCCATGTAGCTTTCTCATCCCATGTATACAGGGAATTGCAAACCTAACTGGCAGAGTAAAGGTAATGCCAGGGAAAGAGATTCCATGATCACACCTTTGTGACTTGCTGGATCCAGGTTCCCCCACCAGGGATCAAACCGAAGCCTCCTGCAGTGAAAGCGAGGAGTACGAACCACTGGACCTCTGAGAATTCCCATGCCTAAAATCTTTTCTCATCTCTCTCTCTGCCCTCTAGATTACTGCACCATCCCATTGTGAGGACATTCTACTTAACCTTTATTATGTACAAATCAGGAAGACACCTGAACTTAAAATAAAGAAAAAGCTTAGTGCATGGTTCTGCCAGCTGCTCAGAGTCCTCGCAAATGTGTCTTTGGGCAAATAGCTCCCAACTCTGTGCCTCTTTTCTATCTCACAGAGAGGAACAGAAGTTGTCCTCAAAGCACCATGTGACTTTTAAAAAACCTTTTTATTTTATATTGGTGTACAGCTGATTAGCGATGTTGTGATAGTTTCCAGTAGACAGCAAAGGGACTCAGTCATACTCATACATGTATTCATTCTCCCCCACAAACTCCTTCCCGCCATCCAGGCTGCCACAGTGTGACTTTTCTGGGGGGAGGAAAAGAGCTCCTTAAATATGCGTGTACTGGTCATGGTTTTGTTGAGCCTGAGAGACAGGAAGGTATCACTTGCTCTTCCACAGGCAGGTGAATTTTAAGTTGTCTTGAAGGTTATCTTAAATGTGGCTAGAGGCTGAAGTGTCGACTTGCCTCTCCCAAAGAAAGAGTTCTGAGCTGGCCATGTGAACTTCCTTGGGAGCAGAATTTCCAAAGAGGATGGGAGGGTGATTGGTAAGGACCCAACTGGCAGCTGATCCAGTGTGATAACATGACAGAAGCCTCCAAGTGTTTTATGAACCAGGGATCAGCAGGCAGGGCCACCTCCTTCCTGGCCCGCGTGGGGCCCTCTGCCCCGTGGCTGCATCTGACCTCCTGGCTCCTTCTCCCAATGGCGTGCTGACCATGTGTAGAGCCTCTAGGTTGGGGCCACAAACCCGGGCTAACCACCAGACAGATCTTACTGAGCTCATAAGGTCAGCCTTTGCAATATTTTTCTTCTGAAATCAGTTCCCAAATTGGAAGACTTCATATAAAATCCAGATCTCCACGTCTATGGAAAAATGCAAGATCTGGCAACACCAGGCTCACGTTCTCCCACAGGAATAACCAGCCAGAGGTGAGCAGCTGCTGCGCCTTCCTGAGAAGATGTGCTGTTTCCAGACCCCACTGCTACTGCCCCGGCTCCAACAGGCTGAAGGTGGTTTCCCTGATGGCTCAGTTGGTAAAGAATCCACCTGCAATATAGGAGCTTGCCTGCAATACAGGAGACCAGGGTTTGATCCCTGTGTTGGGAAGAGCTCCTGGAGAAGGAAATGGCAACCCACTCCAGTACTTTTGCTTGGGAAATCCCATGGACACAGGAGCCTGACGGGCTGCAGTCAATGGGGTCACAGAAGAGTCAGACGTGACTGAGCAAGTAAACCACCACCTCCTCCAGGCTGAACCCAGCGTCCACTACCTTTCATCACTAATGGTATCTGCTGGGCCCCTGAAGGCACCTGCAGGTCTCTCCCTGGATGGGGATCTTCTGTCCCCCAGATGCTTCAGGAGCCCCTTTTCCTCCTCCCTCACCCTGTTGATGTTGATGTGTCCAATATTTCAGTGCCCAAAACTGGGTTCTTTCTGCCTGTAAGTCATACATTGCCATCATCATGAAGAAATACCAGGCCACAGGCTAAGGAGCAGGCAAGGACCTGTTCTTCCCTTCCCAGATAATACACTCCCACTTCAGCAATAACCTTCTGGGAATCATGCCCGTGACTTTCCTTCTTTCTATTCCATTAGTGACTTTCAAAGTGCATGTTTCAGCCAGATAAAGGAAGCAGACTGCACTGTATCAGACCTCCTGCAGGATGAGCATTGCGGGATGGGGTTGGGGGGGTGGGGTGGGCAGTCAGGGCTTTCCTGTGATTTGCTCTCACACCTGGGAAGTCAGAATCTGCCGGGTCATAGAGGTGCGTTCTCCTAAGGAAGGAATCAGGCCTTGCTTAACTTTGATCACTGAAATCACTGTTCTCCTTGCCCTTCTTTCATAAACAAGGAAATTGGAACAGAGCTAAGAGAGGCTTTTTCATGCACTTTAGGAAAGAATGAGCAATGGAAAAAGGAAATTGAGAGCTTTGGGGGAGTTTATAGCAGAGGAGTCGTTGAGTTTGAAATCGGAGCTGGGAATCCATATGTTTGGGAGGAAAGAAAAGAAAAGACCAGCCACACTCACAGAGCTTCAGTGGTATGTGCGGAAACGGTTACGGCAGAGGTGGTGGAGAACCCCACGTGGGCTTTATCAGACCCAGATGTTCAGGCAACAGTCCTCAGGATGCCCATGAAAGGGGCTGGAGCCAGAGCCTGCTGTGCCAGACCCAGTGTTTTCTTAACTACCGAGGAACACATGAAATCGGAACACGTGAAATCAGTGGCTGGGAGCTTCCCCCTTCGGCACTCTTAACCCTGAAGCCCTGCCACTGTCTGTGCCACACCCGTTACACACAGGCTGGGCCGCCTCCGGGCAAGACAGATGTGGACGGGAGTGGCTCATCTTGTCCCCATCCTTGCCTGTCAGTCCCTGTCAAGCAGGGGCTGCCAACCTACCTCTGCTGCCCTCCACCCCAGACTAACCTTGGAATACAAGAGTTGGAAAGCCTGGGTTCGATTCTACCTTGTGTAAGTGACTTAGCCTCTCTGAGTCTCAGTTTTACCATCTTTAAAATGGAGGAAAAAAATCATTTGTGAGGGGCACACAAGACATGCGTCAAGGGCTCTGCAAAGAATAAAAGCATAAAACATATTTTAAAAAAATTATTCATTATACTTTAAATATCACTATGGAAAATTTCAAACATATGCTCATGTAGACAGAATAAACCCTCACACACGGGAAACCTCGCTTCCACAATGACCAACTAATGCTCAATCTTATCTCATCTATAGCTCCACCTCCTTTCCCCACCCCCTGTTATTTTGTAGCATATCTCAGATAGCTTATTTGATCTGGTTATCAAAATGACATGGCTGACTTGCTCCCTCAACCAACTGAAATGTACCCAGTTCTCAGATGTCCCTTGTTGCACCCTTTTCCTCTTCCAGCCCCACCATATACCTAGTACCCTAAACCCTTCTCGAAGCCATTATTCCTATGAAACTGTCAGCTCAGGTTGTAAGCCCTGGATTTTACCAGACTCAGGGATCTGCAGAGAAAGGAGTAGAACTCTAGGGGATTCCCTGGCGGCCCAGTGTTTAGGACTCCATGCTTCCACAGTTGGGGGTAGGGGAGAGGGCTGGAGAAAGAGTTCAATCCACTATGGGCAATGACTTAATCCATCAGGCCTATGTGGTGAGGCCTCCTTAAAACCCCAAAAGGACTCTCTTCAGAGAGCGTCCTGGTTGAACATGTGAACTGGGGAAAGGGTGAGCTGGAGAGGGCATGGAAACTCTCCACCCTTTCCCCTCCATCACTGGCTGGGGATCTAAGATCCCATATGTCGTGTGGTCTGGCCAAAAAAAAAAGAGAATAGAAGCCAAAAACATAGACACTGAAGCATCAGTCCTTGGAAGGAGATGATATTGGGCCATTTCAAGCCCTCCAGGCCTTTGACATCCAAGCTTAAACCCTGCAGAAGTTGACTAAGCTCCTCCTCTATCTGTGCTTTTCTTCCAGGAGGAGGGCACATGGGGGCAGGGATCACCAAGTGAATTAGGTCCTCCCTCAACCACTGGCTGCAGGAGAATCAGGGCTCTCCTCTGCCAGCAGATGCTCTGGAAGTGACAGTGTTAGTTGCACAGTCATGTCTGACTCTTTGGGACCCCATGGACTGTAGGCCACCAGGCTCTTCTGTCCATGAGATTCTCCTCGCAAGAATACTGGAGTGGATTGCCATTTCCTCCTCCAGGGGATCTTCCCGACTCAGGGATCGAACCTAGGTCTTCTGCATTGTCTGGCTAGAGTCTGTGATGGAGCTGATTGTGAGTCTTGGATGTATTCTCAATCCCTGGAGAGTGGATAGAATGCAGGCTCTGGAGACCGGAGTTCAAATCTGCCTCTACTACTGACATCACTTCTTTGTGCCTGTTTCGCTCTCTCATCTGTAGAGGTTCCAGTACTTAGCTCACAGTTGGTGAATAGATTAAATGAGATAATGCCATATCCATTAGGATTACCTTGGTAACCAGGAACAGAAAATCCAACCCAAGACACCTTTGGGCAAAAAAGGAACTTAGGGGCTTATCTTAAGCTAAGAAGTCCAGGAGTGGTGAAAAGGTTTCGGACCCAATTTCCATTGTGTGATTTTGGGGTTGGTCCCCACAACAACAAGGAATTCTCTGAGATGCCAGCTGAGTATCCCACAATTCAATTCAGTTCTGACACCATCTACTTGGAGATAGTAAAGATCCCACAGGTTACATGACTGCCCTTCATTCGAAGCCCACCCCATGTCAGACACCAACGACAAGTCCAGCCTCTGCTTCTGACCAATTAGCTATATATCAGAGATTCCCTGGACCTCTTCCTCCGGTGTTTTTAATTTGCTAGAGCAGCTCACAGGACTCAGAGAAACTTAGTAGATTACCAGTTTATTATAAAAGGATGTAACTCAGGAACAGCTAAATGGTGGAAGAGGTGCGTGAGGAAGGTGAAGAGAAAGGGTGGAGAGCTTCCATACCCTCTCCAGTGCACCACTCTCCCCAGTTCACGTGTTCAACCGGAAGGCTCTATGAATGGAGTGCTTTTGGGGTTTTTTGTAGGCCTCACCACTTAGGCTTGAAGGTTCTGTCTCCAACCCTCTCCCCTCCGGGGAAGACCACAAGGGTGAGACTGAAAGTTCCAATCTTCTAATCACTTGTTTGGTTCTCTTGGTAACCAGCCCCCATCCTTAGGCACTTTCCAAAAGCCACATTATTAACATAACAAAGGACACCTTTATAGCTCTGTTCTCTTAGGAAATTCCAAGAGTTTTAGGACCTCCAAGCAAGCAACTATGGAAAAAGACCAAATATTTCTTATTATAAATCACATTATCACTGGTGGCCTTGGCTGGGTTTGGGGTTCTAATCTCAAAATCAGGACTTGATTTCTGTCTGCTTCTTGGCTCCATCTTTTATGTTTCAACTTGAGTTTTGGGTTAAAGTTGTAAAGTAGATGAGAGCATCTGTTTTAGCCCCTGTATCCTTTCCAGATCTTCAGAGAGAATCTCTTTCTCAAAACTCCTAGGAAAAGTCTCACTGATCCTGATTGGGTCGCATGACTATCTGTGACACAGTCATGTGATTCAGGGAAATAAGATGCACTCATTTGCGTAGGCAGAGTCCTTGGATCTGTTTGACGGGGGCCGGGGAGGAGGGGTGTGTGTGTAGGTGATTATTAGAAGGAAATTGCAGAGGGAGTTGGGCAAGGTTACCAGAATGAATGTGGCTAAGCACTGGTGACAGTATTGAAGATATTCACTTTAGATGCTGTGTAAATCTCTGGGCATATTATCAAAGCTCATGAATATGATTTTTAAAAATTCCCTTCTATTTCATGGATTATTTTTATTCTTTTTCAAATATCTGAGCCACCAGGGAAGTGGGGGTTTTTCAAATATGTGCTACATCTTTGATCTTCTCGCAGTCCTAGGAGACAGGAGGACAGGTACTATCCGCTTTTACAGATGAGGATATCAGGACACAGAGCAGTCACACAGCAAAATCATAAGGGTGTGATGGCCGTCAGTCCCACTTAACATGAGAGTGTGTGCTCAGTCTTGTCTGATTCTTTGTGACCCCATAGACTGAAGCCTGCCAGACTCCTCTACCCATGGAATTTTCCAGGCCAGAATACTGGAATGGGTTGCCATGCCCTCCTCCAGGGGATCTTCCCTACCCAGGGATTGAACCCTGGTCTCCTGCATTGCAGGCAGATTCTTTACCACCTTGCCACCATAACTGGCTCTGAATTCCCTGGCAGACCCGCTGGAACTGGAAATTGGGATGTACCGTGTATGGGTTAATCAGGACCTGACAGGGAGTTTGGATCAGCTGCCCAGGTTCATTCCAAAGTAAGCAGTGTAGACTGGCAGCAGTCTGGGTGGGTCAAGTACCCATCACTGATGCCCTGGCAGATGGCAGTGGAGAAAGCTACTACATGGGCCAAGCCTCTGCCACCCCAGGAACACCCTCTCATGACCCACTCCCTTTACCACAATAAACTGAGTACAGGACTTAGTTTTCCTCATTTCAGGAAAAAAAAAAAGTGGGGAAAAAAAAAAAAAATGAGGGGTAGGGGAGGGTTAAGGCTGTGCTTGTTGCTGGGCTGACTTTTCCCAAGGGAAATTGGTCCCAGAGCCAAGAGTATCCTTTGCCAAGAAGTGGAGAGAGAGAAGAATCCCCGGTCAAATGGGGGTGGTTTGGCCAGAAGTCCTCGGGATCCTCTTAAGTGTCGTTGGGCTCTCCAAGTGTTAGTCACTCAGTCGTGTCCGACTCTTTGTGACCCCATGGAGTGTAGCCCGCCAGCCTCCTCTGCCCATGGAATCCTCCAGGCAAGAATACTAGAGCGGATTGCCATTCCCTTCTCCAGCGGATCTTCCCGACCCAGGGACTGAACTTGGGTCTCCTGCATTGCAGGCAGATTCTTTATCATCAGAGCCACAGGGGAAGTCCTGGGCTCTCCAAAGAGCCTCCCAAAACACAGCACCCCTCTTCTGCATCCAAGTTCTTAACACACTGAATAAAAAGACAAAGGAATGGCAGAGAGCCAAGGTACCACCTTAATTATCACGAAAGCTAGCATGGGCGATGTCACTTAGTGGAAGGACAAAAACTGGCTTCCTAACAACCTGGAAGGCAGAGGGAATAGAGCGGAACGTGGCGGATTGGCCTTCCTGGGCTTTCTAATCAGATGTCATTCCATGGGCAAGGGCAGTGAGAGTCAAGATCCAAAGTGTATTTAGGGAAAACCCCTCCTCAAGGAAACCAGAAGTGGAGAAAACATGTGACCGTGGCAAGTTATTCATCTCTCTGGGCATCCGTCTCTTCTGGGCACGGTGGGTGATGACAGTACCTCCCTCGCGAAGGAGGCGGGAAGGACTGGCCGGCATGGTTACTGTGTGTGACAGCCCCGGCATGTAGTAATCACTCAGTAAAAGCTGCCTGTCTCTGTGCAGAGTCCAGGCTCATGGCAGGTGGCCTTGCTTTTCTCTCCAGCACTGAAGCCCAGGGCCCCCTGAGTCCCGCTGTGTTTGTGTACGGGCTCTTTCTCTCCAGCTGTAAAAATTCATGAGACTGTGGGTGTGCAGCGGCTTCTCAGTTCTTGGCTTCTTCCCAGGCTGTGTTCTCCCCACTTGGGGGGTAGGGGGAGTGGGGTGGGGTGGCAGACATCCTCTCTGCAGTGGTGGGAGCCCTCCTCCTCCCCCCCACAACCACCCCCAGGCCCTGTTCCAGCAGAGCCTGGCTCAAAGTTCAAAGCCGAGGTGGCTTTGTTGAGTAATTCGGTGACACTGCCTGCCCGCCCGCCATCTGAGGGGATGGCTCCCTCCCACACACCCATTTGCCGAGCATCTGCTGCCCTGTGTTTTGCGGTGTGGAGGCTGGGAACGGGCACGCCGCCCCTACTGACCGCCGCGAGGCTGTGCTTCCTTCCTCTCCCCGCTGCCCTTGGGCTCCAGGTCTCAGAGCCTCGCGCGGGGAGGTTTCAGATCCGCTCCCAGGCTGCCTGGCGCGGACTGCATCTGGACTCACCCCAACCTCTTCCTCCTGGGGGTTCAGAGTGTTCTTGGAAGGAAGCCTGGGAAGGGAAAGGCCTTCCCCAGCCTTCCCCATGCAGCAGTTGGCCGACAGCAGAGACCCGAGCTGCCAAGGGCTCCGGAGTCAGACAGACCCGAGTTCAAATCCCTGGGTGACCTTGGGCAGGCTGCTGTCTCTACACTTAGGTTTCTTATTCATGAAAAACTGTGACAGCAACAGGATCTGCCTCATGGGCTCATTGCCAGGATTCAGCGAGATGTTCCCTATAGGAACGCTCACCCCACATCTGGCAAGTGAGGCGTGCTGGAGAGATGGTAGCCCTTGACCATCAGGAGGGGATCTTCCTCCCCAGGAAGGGAGGGAACATCACCTATTTGGCCCATCCCACCGCCCAACCAAGACCCCTGGGTAGTTGCTCTGACTTGACTAAACTGGGTTGTTTTTTTTTATTGCAGAGACCTTTTGGGCAAGGACTCTATCTCATTTATCTTGTAACTCCCCCACCTAACATGGTAGCTGGCACTTAAAAAGCACACTAAGTGTTCTGAGTAAATAAGTGGAAGGTAAAGGAGCTAGGGAGTGTCTGGCGGCTGCTTCTGCTCCTGGGCTGTTTTCTGAACTCTGGGCCATTCCAGTCTTTCTGCTTTTTTCTCTTCTCCCTCGCTTCCTCCCCTCCTTCCTTGCTCCCTTCCCCCTTCCCTTCCTTCCTTCCTCTCTCCTTCCCACCCTCCCTCCTTCCTTCTTTCCTTCCTTCTGACCTTCGTTTTGCTAAATGAAAATAGCTTCCGTCTTTCCTTTTCTTGTCCTCCAAAGCTGTGAGAGCACCCCTTGAGAGCCCTTCACCCAGCCGAGAGAGCTGCGATTCCTCTTTCAAATTGAGTCTGTCCCCTGACTCATTCATTAAAATGCATAGGGCATGTGACCAAACTGCATAATGAGTCTCTCATGAGGAAGGCTCAGAGGCACGGAGATGCTGCCAACTGCAAAGGCAAATACTTCCCCCCCAGCTGCGGATCAGGCTCATTGGCCGCCGTGCCCTGAGAAGGCCGGGGGCTGCCGTTCATCTCCAGTAAATCAGCCAAGCCCTGGAGAACTGCAGCCTGGCTCAGGCTGTGCAGGCTTGGAAGCTGCGTTCCTTTGGAGAATCCAACCCACGACCTTTTCTCAACCTTCCCCCACCCCTGCTTCACTTCGTTTTTCATTTCTCTCAATAGATTTTTAACCACACAAGTAGTATGTGAATATATTCTTTTGATAAAAATTTAAGCAGAAAAGTGAGGCTCCTATGACCATTGCCCAACAGTTCTACTTCTCTCTGAGACAGCCTTCTTCCAGTGTCTTTCAGCTGCTCTGTAAAGGTGCCCCATAAAAGCAATTTAGGGACCCAAATCCCCTTTTGCCCTCCTGAAGTCCCAAGGCCAGTTCTCAACAGAACAGTCAATATGCATCTTGGACCCTTTCTCAGCCCTCTTCCTAGCAGCCCTCCATTCTGCCACGTGTAATCCCCACTCACTGAGGCATCTCCCTTGAATCCCATCCCTACAAGAGAACTCTACCATCCACACTTAGGAGGCAAACAGATAAACCAGATTACTCCCTGATTAGACATTATGTTGAACTGTTTTCCAGAGGCATTTGCACTTTTATTTGGAATCTTGAAGCATGAAAAAGGTGTTGAAATCCAGTGATCATCACGGTGACCTCTCAGATACCAAGGCCATCTGCGTTCCACTTTCAGGGCTTGAGCCTCTCCAAAGCCCCTAAATTATATTTCTTGGGTAACAACCTATTTCACCAGGGTGTGGCCTTGGAAAAATCACTAACTTCCCTGTGTCACATTAACTCACCTGCAAGATGGGAACAATACTAGCACCTCCTTCAATGGGTTGTTGTGAAGCTTAAGTGGAAAAGCTTTTGGCATTTTGCCTGGCACGTAGTCAAGACATGATTAATTATCATGTCATAGTAAAGAATTATCCTCATCATCGTTAGTTTTGCTCTAATCCATAATACTCCAGTTCATTCATTCCGGAAGTATTTTTGTTGAGCACCTACTATGTGCCAGGCACTGTCCTTGATCTTAGGAATCAAGCAAAGAAAGGGTCAAATATGGTTCCCACCCTCGACATTCTGACACAAATATATCAGATCTTTCTGTTTGTTAAGTACTTTGTTCTCAGGTATGTCATGTCCTCACTGATGCCTTTTAGTCAAGCAGAGGCTGTATGATTATCTCTGTTGTTTGGTTTAGAGAATTAAGCTAATGTGACAAGTAGAAACTGCCCCCCCTACAACATGGTCTGGAGTCTTTCTGGTTCCAGTCTCTTGAGGTATCAGTGATTGATCCCGGGCATGGGGGTGGGTGAGCGGCTTGTAAGCAGCTCCCAGAGCCAAGGTGTGTTTTTTCCAGTAGTCATGTACAGATGTGAGAGTTGGACCATAAGGAAGGCTGAGCACCTAAAAATCGATGCTTTTGAACTGTGGTGCTGGAGAAGACTTTTGAGAGTCCCTTGGACAGAAAGGAGATCAAACCAGTCAATCCTAAAGGAAATCAATCTTGAGTAGTCATTGGAAGGACTGATGCTGAAGCTGAAGCTCCAATACTTCAGCCACCTGATGTGAAGAGCCAACTCATGGAAAAGACCCTGATGTTGGAAAAGATTGAGGACAGGAGGAGAAGGGGGCAACAGAGGATAAGATGTTGGATGGCATCATCAACTCAATGGAGATGAGTTTGAGCAAACTCTAGGAGATGGGGAAGGACAGGGAAGCCTGGTGTACTGCAGTTCATGGGGTCACAACAAGTCGGATACAACTTAGCAACTGAACAAGAGCCTCAAAGCCCTGACCCCTCCAACAGTAGAACAAAAGAGAGAGAGAGGACAGCCTTCCATGTGCCTCTCAAAGAGTCCCAGTTAGTTCTGTCCATGAAGTCAGTCAACTGTGCCTAACATGCAAACGTATTCTCTGTCTGGGTGCCAGTTTCCAGGGCTTTGAGACGATTTCATTAATGAAAAAGCACTTGCTCCAGCCTGTGGCCTGTGGGCCTGGCTATGACAACAGGCAGCTCAGCTGTCTAAGAGCATCTTCCCCTGGACTCCCCCCAGCGCAGGAGAGAGAAGGGCTGGGACTGTGGGCTCAGTGACCAAACTGCATCTCCTTGGGGAGGTGTCGGAACCCCCGGCTAGAACGGGGTTCTCCGCACACAGCCAGGATCATCCCCTGAGTCAAGGCCAGGCCACAGGACTGGTCCTGTCTGAGAAGACACACAGAAACTGAAAGTCTGTACAGGGCAGGCCTGGCAAAAACCCCATGGAAAGGGCACTGCAGGCCCACCACCTCTCGGAGATGCCCAGGACCCGAACAAGGCTCTGCCCATGGCATTTCCCTGACCCCATCACAGTGACCACTCACCCTGGCCCTCTGACCATGGGTGAAAAATCTGAATCTACACAGCAGCATGACTGGTCAAGGGTCCCCCACCCTCAAGGTCAGCACTGCCTAATCCTCATGGAAATTCACACAGCCCTGTCCTTCTTTAGGGTCCTTTATTCACTCTGTCTGGACAAGCTCACACCTTTCCAAGGTGTGCTTCATACCCATCCGAAGAGTAGAGTTGCATTTTCTTTTATTGACTGCAAGTATACAGGATCATTCATAGTCTTTGATTCATGATATGCTTTCATCTTCATTTGGACCTTGCACAGCATTCATCTAATTATTATTTATCTATGATTACTTATTTATTTATAATACGGTAAACATCTATGAGGGGGCTCGCCTGCCAATGCAGCAGAAATAAGAGTTGCAAGTTCGATCCCTGGGTTGGGAAGATCCCCTGGAGGAGGACATGGCAACTCACTCCAGTAGTCTTGCCTGGAGAATCCCATGGACAGAGGAGCCTGGCAGGCTACGGTCCGTGGGGTTGCAAAGAGTCGGACAGAACTGAAGCGACACGGCACACATGCACGCAGACACCTGTGATCCCCACCCCCTACTTCTTCCTTTTGATGCGGAAAGCTCAGCATTTCTGCAATGGTACCAAATCGAATCTTGGAGACAGGGTTTGGGGTGAAGTAGGAAAGGGTAGCTTTATTGGTTTGCCAGGCAAAGGGGGACACAGCAGGCTAACGTCCTCAAAACCATATATCCTCACTTGGGGAAGACAGTGAGAAGTTTTATATTAATTGTTCTAAGCGGGTGTGGTCAGCTCGTGGACATTCTTCTGATGCGTTGGTGTTGAGGTAAGTAGGAGTCGGCGTATCAGCCTTCAGGTCCAACTGGTCTGGAGTCTACATGCTTGTGGGCAGCATATCATCATTAATCTTTAACTTCTCCCACCTGGAGGGGGTTTCAGTACCTGTGAATTAGCTCAGAAATATTGTTGTGTGTATCCCTTGGTGGGGAAATAGGACCTTGCTCCAAGGCTTCTCATGACTGTTTCTCCCTGGTCTCCCATCTTCTCCCTTCTCTAACAACTGCTTGCCCACTGAAACTCAGGGAACGTCATGGAGGCTGAGTGAAGGCTGTTTCCTATAATCAAAGAAAAGGGGGACACAGGAAGGCTTTGTGCCCAGGAGCCCCACAGGGCCCTGCAGGGTATCGCTATGTGTTTCTGCCCTTCCCATCACTTGACCTCCCTCATCCATCCTGAATCCTTTTTTTTGGCTGCATTGGATCTTCGCTGTGGCATACAGGCTCTCTGTAGTTGTGACGCTTGGGCTTCTCATGCTGTGGAGCACAGGCTCTAGAATGCATGAGCTCAGTGGCTGCGGCATGTTGGCTTAGTTGCCCCAAGGTGTATGAAATCCCAGTTCCCCAGGCAGGGATTGAACCCGAGTCCTCTGCTTTGCAAAGCAGATTCTTTTTTTTTTTTTTTTTGTAAATTAATTCATTTTAATTGGAGGCTAATTACTTTACAATATTGTAGTGGTTTTTGCCATACATTGACATGACTCAGCCACGGGTGTACATGTGTCCCCCATCCTGAACCCCCTCCCACCTCCTTCTCCAGCCCATCCCTCAGGGTCATCCCAGTGAACCGGCCCTGAGTGCCCTGTCTCATGCATCAAACCTGGACTGGCGATCTAGTTCACATGTGGTAATATACATGTTTCAATGCTGTCTCTCGAATCATCCCACCCTCACCTTCTCCCACTGAGCCCAAAAGTCTATTCTTTACATCTGTGTCTCTTTTGCTGTCTCACATATAGGATCGTTGTTACCATCTTTCTAAATGTTAATATACTATATTGGTGTTTTTCTTTCTAACTTACTTCACTCTATATGGCTCCAGTTTCATCCACCTCATTAGAACTGGTTCAAATGCATTCCTTTTAATGGCTGAGTAATATTCCATTGTGTCTATGTACCACAGCTTTTTTATCCATTCATCTGCCGATGGACATCTAGGTTGCTTCCATGTCCTAGCTACTGTAAACAGTGCTGTGATGAACATTGGGGTACACATGTCTCTTTCAATTCTGGCAACACAGATTCTTAAGACCACCAGGGAAGTCCCCCATCCTGAATCTTGACTTTCCAATTCCTTTGTATTTCTAAAAATTAATTTTAGTATATTTTTCTGAAAGTTGCATCCTTTAGATCTTGTTTTCATATTGCTTAAGAGAATATTCTGCTGTGTGTAGCCTTCTGGAATATACTTTTTTCTCAAAATGTTATATTGCTAAAATTCATCCACATTGTAGTATAAAGCTATGGTCTCTTTGTTTTCACTATTATAGTCCTTTTACTGTTATGTCCCACGAGCATTTATTTATCCTCCTGACAATCAACATTTGTGTTGTTACCAGCTTTCCACTGTGAATGGCTGAGTTAGACATTCTTGTTGTGGCTCAGCTGGCAAAGAATCCGCCTGCAATGCGGGAGACCAGGGTTCGATCCCTGGGTTGGAAAGATCCCCTGAAGAAGGGAAAGGCTACCCACTCCAGTATTCTGGCCTGGAGGATTCCATCATACCAACAACGGTGATAATAGATTACAGGGGACTTCCTTGGTGGCTCAGACAGTAAAGAATCTGCTTGCAGTGCAGGAGACCTGAGTTTGATCTGTGGATTGGGAAGATCCCCTGGAGAAGGGAATTGCAACCACTCTAGTATTCTTGCCTGGAGAATCCCATGGACAGAGGAGCATGGTGGGCTAGAGTCCAGGGGGTCCCAAAAGTTGAACACGACTGAGCGACTAAGGATGTACATCCCTTGGTGGGCCAGTAGCAAAGACTGTGCTCTCAATGGAGGTGATCCGGATTTGATTCCTGGTCAGGGAACTAGGTCCCACATGGCATAGCTAAAAGATCCCACATGCAGCAACTGAGACCCAGCACAATTTAAAAATAATATAATAGATTAAGCACTAAGTGCCAAGTGCTATGCTGACTAACACCTTTACTTTTATTATCTTGTTGCATCATTTCAGAAACTCTATAAAATAGGTTCTATATTACCCATTTATAAAAGAGGAGGAACTGACATTAAATGTCTTTCCCAGAATCACACAAGCAGTAAATGATGGAGGCATTTATTGTACCTGAACCCTGGCATCTGACATCCAAGCCCTTAACCATGATATTATAGGTGTCCAATAATATTTGAATGAAGTGTCTTTACTTACAGGTAACCAGAGGCAGGATCAGATGCCTTGTCACTTTTACTTTTTATCTCCTATCAGAGTATTTAACATGCACCTATATTTTGGTTATAAACAAAGCTTAGAGGATTTTTATAATTTTACTCCAGTCAAATGCAACTCACAATCTATGATTGGTTATAACTTCTCAGAAATCATTATGCAGACTGGAGAAGTCCCACTGTGAGAGAGCTCTAACCTACAAATTGTTCTTAAATGTCATAAGATGTTTATGAATTTCTCCTTTACCAATAATTCCCCAACCCTGCTCTATTTTTTTCTCTTATCAATCACGCTTATTATCTCTAACCTACCATGTAATGTACTTATTGTTGTATCTGTTATTCTCCCACAAAGACAGGACTATTTGTCTGCTTAGCTCTGTCTACCTCTTTAATTGGTTTAGCGCTGATGTGGCCATAGCGCCTGAAACTGTACATGGCCAAAGAAACAGCTCAACAGATATTTGGTGAATGAATGGCAGAAACATATGCTTCCAGGAATGAATGAATGGGTGAATGAGTGAATAAGCCAATGAAGACTAAATTGAACAGCTAATGCAAATCGGCTATGTTATTTTGATTTGCTGGTTTCATTTTTTCTTTTGAAGCCAAGGATTTTTTTTTCAGGGTTCAGATTTCAAGCATTTCTATAGGTCTGGGAGGCCAGAGATTTTGTGTCTCTGTGCCTAATGGCTAAAACAGTCCTGAGGATCCAAAACCATGTTCTGTTGCCTTTTCCTTTATCTCTTAAAAACCAAAAACATCAGCAGTGTGAGCAGCCTGCCTCAAATGAGACTAGCAGGAGGCATTTTAAAAAATAATAAATAAAAAAGCTCCTGGCAACTTCAATATAGGAATTTTTCTAGCAGTCTCCGTCAGTGTCCAGGTCCAATGCACCCTGTTATGTGTGCAAAACACCTGACGTGTGTAACAGGCCTGACCCCCTGGCTATTAGTCCAGACGAGGGTGCACTGGATAAAGGCATCAGGAACCACCCACCCCTCCCAGTTAAGCATCTGTGGCTCAGTTCTCAGAGCCGGGCCAAACGGGTAATTATAGCTTCCCTCTGTGGTGTACAGGGCAGGAGGCTGATTTAATAAAGGAAGCCTGCTGTCTGTCTCCAGCCCGGCTCTGACTCATGGAACCAGGGAGTCCCAAACTCGCTATCCTCGGAGGGTGGCGAGCCACCAGGGGCGGGTGGGAGGTGAGGGTGGCTGCCTTCTCAGAGCCAAAAGCCCCGAGAATGAGGAAACTCCCCACTTGGCCTGGAGGAACCTGCAGCTGGAGCCAGAGGAAGTGAGGCTCAGACAGAGCAGCTGCTGTTCCAGCAACTGCAGCCCCTGCCGAGACCCCTTGAAGGGAGGCCACCCGCCCACCCCCCCTTCCCCCCTGCTGCATGGAGATGTAAAGTAAAAGGAGTTAGTAATTTTCATATTCAGGATTAATTGGGGGAAAAACCAGATCCCCTCTAGAGAGATGTCCGCCTTTGCCTGCCAGGCCGGGGGCCTTGGGTTTCTTTTAGGAGCCCAGGTGGACGGAGGCTGGAGTCCTGAGCGCTCTGTTCTCCTGATTTCTCACTTGGGGAAGGGGAGGCAGCTAATTGGTTCTTTGCAGCCACAGTGGCAGTTTGACCTGGGAGTGGCTTCAGCTCCGGGAGAGGGTGACAGTCAGCTCCGGGGAGGATGTGAATGCCGCCCTCCGTGGGTCACCGGAGGTCATTTTATCCTTCCATCTGCCTCCAGCAGCTTCTTTCCCCTCCTCCTGACCGGCAGCCCGACGGAGACAACTTGACCTCTTCCCCCAGCCCCCACCCTGTCATCCCTTCCCGCTGAGTCACCCCTATCCTGGTCAGGTGATCCTGCCCTGAGCCCTTCCGAGAGCACCTTGACCTATATTCCGAACTCTCCAGGACAGCGGATCTGAATGGTTCCCAGAGAGGGCCCGCCAGGGCCAGTGGGCAGGATGCCCGGGTGCCCGCTGCTGGCAGCCCCAGGCTGCTGAGCAGGCGCCCTGGGGGCAGTGGGAGGGGATGGTTCTCCCCCACCCTCCCCTGGCCCCAGAAGGAGAACCACCAGACGGGCTGGAAAAATGGAAAGTTAGGAGGCTGTGTGCCCGGCTGGGGAGGGAGGTGTCGAGTTGAGTCAGCTGGGAAAGCTGACAGCTACTAGGAGACGGGCCTCCTCCCCTCCTGCTCGGAGCCAGAGTCCCTGGCTCCGTGCCAAGCCCTGACTGCAGCAGGCTGCCGGGGACAAGCGGGGCAGGGAAGGACACATGCCATCCCGGCTCCAGGGTCGGGCGACAGGGCTCCCCGAGGGGAGGGGAAAGCTGAGGAACTATGCAAACCCTGGGATCAACTTCGTCCCAGATGACTCATCTGGTTAATCCCAGCCCAGAACACAACCCCCACCCCACCCCAGCCACCAGGAACAAGTTCCCATCCCCAAATTCCCCACAGAATGAACCCGACTTATTTTGTCTATGGGTTCTTTGTCTGTTCAGGCTTTGTGTCCCCGGGATGTGAGGATAACTGGGGGTTGGCGGAGGCCGTGGGGTGGCAGAGCGGGGAGGCCACAAGGGTTGGGGAAAGGAAGCAGCGCTGTGGAAAAAGATTAACAGGGAAGAGTTCAGAATCAAACTTCAGTCACTGTGGGCCTCACTCTCCAGTCTGTCGCTGAGGGTGCGGGTTTAATAGAGCCACACCACATCCATCAGATGGCGTGAGCATTAGATCAGATGATATGTGTGAAAATGTTCTGTCAATCATGTATCATTATGTATAACTGTATACTTTGGCCACCTGATTCAAAGAGCTGACTCACTGGAAGAGACCCTGATGCTGGGAAAGATTGAGGGCAAGAGGAGAAGAGGGTGACAGAGAGTGAGATGGTTGGATGGCATCGCCAAATCAATGGATGTGAATTTGAGCAAACTCTGGGAAGCAGTGAAGGACAGGGAGGCCTGGCATGCTGCAGTCCATGGGGTCGCAGAGAGTCAGACACGACTGAGTGACTGAACAACAACGATATGCTCTCCTCTCTAACCTGTTATATCACTCCCCCGTCCCTTCAAGAGGATCAATTTATTTATTGAATGTCCCAGACACAGAAGAGCCTGCCTCTGGGTGTGTTCACAAATGTAAACAGAAAACCGTAGCTTCTAGCTCCATTGTGGTCCATCAAGTCTAACGCACAGGCCCACGTAGCTTGATTACACAGTACCCACAGGTTAACTGTACAGCGTTTTTTTTCTTTCATACCAAGAAAAGCTGTGTCTGTATCGTAATTTGGACAATAATCTGTAGACTGGAGCAAAGTCCATTTTTTTTCATCAGAATGTAAACTTAGGAAGCCTGGTGCCCATGGGTGCTTGAGGAAAGGGCAGGTGCAGGTGACTCGGCTGGAGGCAAAGACGAAGGGAAGAGAGAAGGAAGGAAAGGAATTAGTAACTTTAAGAGCAGAGCTGATTTCCCAGGAAGCTAATTATGCTTAAATTTTAGGGCCTTTCATTTGCATGCACTCCAAGGCCTGGTACCTAATTTTTGCTTCATAATTATGTATTCTTTCCTTAAAGAGAGCCCATAGTATTTACACTTCGAACCCCACCAAACCTGGATCTGCCCCTTTGCAAGAGGTCTCTGAGAGACCCAACCTAATTATTCTGCTAAAGATTCACAAACACGAAAGAAACCCACATGGTGTGGGAGGTGTGGCCTTTCCACGTAGTCCCCACCGTGGACGCCAAATCTGAAATTTGCAGGAAGGTCCACATGTAGGCCAGGCAAGGACAACACCCCACGGAATGGGATGTAGAAAGAGGGTGGAGGTCAGGAATGTGCAGAATTATTGGGCCAGTTCCAACTGACTTCCTGAATCCACTCTGGTGCTTCCAGGACTGGGTAGTGTCCAGGTTCAAATCTGGTTGCATAGCCCAGAGCAGTGGAGAGACAGTGGCTTGCAGTCTAGAATTCTCTCACTGGCCCTGGCTGGTCTTCTGTGTGGGTATGCGCTCAGTCGCTCAGTCGTGTCCAACTCTTTGCAACCTGTAGCCCACCAGGCTCCTCTGTCCATGGGATTCTCCAGGTAAGAATACTGGAATGGGTTGCCATGCCCTCTTTCAGGGAATCTTCCCAACTCAGGGATTGAACTTGTGTCTCTTGTGTCTCCTGCACTGGCAGGTGGGTTCTTTAGCACTAGTGTCACCTGAGAAACCCATGAGTCCCGTCTTAATAACTAGCTACTGGCCTTGGTGGAGTAACTTAACCTCTTTGGGCCTACATTTAAGATAACAGTGGGTGATTTCAAAGTGCTTTGCTTAAATCGCCTTGTCCATCACTGTATTCCCATTGTTGAGTACAATGTAATAATATTAAAGGTAATTGTTAGTATTGTTTTATATTAATGGCAAACATTAACGTAGTGCTTATAGATGAGCAAACTGAAGTACGAAGCTGTTACTAAATTTCCCCAGATCATTCATCGAGTAAATGGTGAGGCTGTGATTCAAATCCATGCAGTCTGGCTCCAGAGTCCCCCTTTTAAATATGCTACATTTTCAATAAACATCTTTTTTTTTTTTTAACTAGTAGAGTTTATTTTTTAGAAAACTTCTAGATTTACAGAAAAATTGAGCCCACAGTACAGAGAGTCTGAGGAATGTAGCAAATCAGCAAATGAAGTATCCTTTGATTGAGACCATGATTCATTACCGAAGGTACATGGAAAAGGAATTGGTGAGCTCTCTACTTGGGTAGGTTCCTCCACTTAATTCTCACAGCTAGCTGCTTTGTTAAATAGTAGCATTAACAGCATTTTGCATTGAGGAAACTAAGGCTCAGAGAGGGTAGGGGGCTTGTCCTAGGTCACATAGCAGATGAAAGTTGAGGACTAGAAAGCTACAATATGTCCGATTCTAAAGGTAATGTTTGCCTCTCTATAAACTTCACCATTATCACTAAAAGGTATTTCGTGTTGTATTTAGTAACCTATCGTTTGCCTCTAGTGCCTTATAGAGTTCTAAAATTGCTTTGTAGGGACCTCCCTGGTGGTCCAGTGGTTGAGACTCAGGGCTTCCGGTGCAGAGGGCGTGGGTTCGATCCCTGGTCAGGGAACTAAGATCCCCTATGCCTCGTGTGCACCCAAAAACAAGCAAACAAAAGCTTTGTATTCTTTTTTATCTTTTGGTCCAGGAAGGTGGATGAAGCAATGACTGTGACTTCATTTTGCAGAGGAGGCTGTGTGTGTGTGTGTGTGTGTGTGTGTGTGTGTGTGTGTGTGTTAGTCACTCAGTCGTGTCCGATTCTTTGCAACCCCATGGACTGTAGCTCTCCAGGCTCCTCTGTCCCTGGAATTCTCCAGGCAAGAATACTGTAGTGGGTTGCCATTTCCTTCTCCAAGGGATCTTCCCGACACAGGGATGAAACCCAGGTCTCCCACATTGCAGGCAGATTCTTTACCATCTGAACTACCAGGGAAGTACTCGGGCTTTAAAAATTAAGATCCTGTGGTAAGTGTTGAGGTAGATTCAGGACTGAAACACTAGTTTGTTAACTCTCCTCCCTTTTTCATCCAAGCATCCCTCCATCAAAACTACCTAACTGCACGTTGACTCTTGCTGAGCCCATACAGAGGAAATCCCTTGTTTGCTATGAGTCCCCAAGGGGCTGCCCCTTTTGCCAGGGGTTTGCCAAGAAAAACTTTTCCAGAACTGAAGCTTTGACTCCATTTAGGTCCTGTGCTACATATTTAGCATTTTATCTGCTGGGTGGCCAAAGCATGGAGAGAAAAGGTTAACTGTGACATTTTGTTTTTTCACCTGTGTATAACCAGCCCAAGGTGAGGAGTTGGGCATTTTCAGTTAAAGAAGGTTGTGCCTGATTAGGATGGCAAGGTCAGAAACCGCATCGCCAGTGTTGAAAACCCATTTTCTGATGGCGGCAAAGAAAAGATTTCCACTCTGCCCTCAGCTTGCAGGCCAACATAAGGATACGTCTGAAGCAAGCAAATTATCTTTGGCACTTCCCCTTTCTTGACAGCCTCGAGCTGGAGGCACCCAACTTACTACCCCAGAGCAGAGCATATTCTTGTTTGTTTGCTTTTGGTACATCATCTTCATCTTGAAAAAATTTCAAACCTACAGAAATGGTACCTCCTAGATTAAGAAGGGCTTAATTCACTTTTAAAATATTTGAACTTTTAATACAATTTTTAAAGATTACACTTCATTTGCAGTTGTTACAAAA
Organism: Bos javanicus; assembly: GCF_032452875.1. NCBI lineage: Eukaryota > Metazoa > Chordata > Mammalia > Artiodactyla > Bovidae > Bos > Bos javanicus. The sequence goes on from NC_083885.1 coordinate 21,797,072, forward strand.
TGTTGGCTATATTCCCCATGTTGTACAATACATCCTATCTTACACCCAATAGTTTATACTTGTTCTAGAAGAAGCCAGTGATTCGGTTTATTATGCACCCTTCCAGAGATATTTCATATATATACAAGAAAATATAACTGTATGTGTGTATTCTTGGGTTTTCTATTTTTATTTTTCAAGTTTTTAAAATGTTCCTAGATCAGTCTTTTTTTTTTTTTTAATACTTATTTATTTGGCTGTGCAGGGTCATAGTTGCAGCATGTGAACTCTTAGCTGAGGCATGTGGGCTCTAGTTCCCTGCCCAGGGCTCAAACCCAGGCCCCCTGCATTACGAGCATGGGTCTTAACCACTGGACCATCAGGGAAGTCCTTGGACGTATGCGTTCTTGTTTTACCTTTTGTCCCCATGATCGCATACTCTATTATTCCACATCTTGGTTCTGTCATTTGAAATCATTCTAATTCCGTTCATAAAGAATATTCTCATTAAAAAAAAATTTAATCGTATTCCATTGTATGGATATTCCATAATTCGGTTAACCAGGCCCCCAAGATGATCACTTGTTTCCAAACTTTTGTTTCCAAACTTTTACTGATGTACTGTAATGAATAACCTTGAACATGTGTTATTCCTTAGAATGGATTGTAATATAGACCAGAAATGAGGTTCTACTGTAAGATTATGTCTGGGAGGTTTCATAAGTTCAGGTACTTAAAAAGCAGGTCATTTCTTGTCTCTCTTCTACACTCCTTTGATCTGGGGTTGGTAACCTAATCTTATGTGCTCTATGTCTTAAAAGTTTCACTGATGATGTCTCCGGTGACAATGGTGATAAAATAACTTTTCTGAAGAGGTTACTTTCTTGTGCTGAAACTATCTGTTTCTCACGGATACCCTGTGCTCACCCCTGCTCAGGACATTAGCCAGTTAGTTCCATACAAATAATGCATATGTTACTTTAGCACCACGAATCTAATCTAGTCTGGGGTCCACCAGTGCCTTGGTGCCAGGTTAGAACACGTGAACCAGAAGTTCAGGCTTCATGTTGTTTGTATTTGGGGAATTAATCCAAGTTTCCCATGCATGCTGTTCGAAGATTTCAAAGAAGCATAGTAAAAAGGTATAAATACCAATAACAACAAAAAATAATAAAGTTATTTCCCAAAGGACAGCTGGAAGGCAGGGCTGCAAAGTTAAATAGCCAGAAACATCCTCTGTGGCTTTTTCAAATTAGGTCTTATTATATGTATTTACTAGGACATATTTCAGATAAAGAACTAAACTCCATCTTTGTTAGCACAGAGGAAATGAAGACAGGTTCATAATCTAGTTAAAGGTGCAGCTGCTACACTAAACACACACACACACACACACACACACGCACACAAACACCTCACCACTGCCACCACATCATGTCCCACATCCCACATCTTACACATGTTTGGTTACATTGTAGCATTTTGACAAAAAAGTCATCTTATTCAGTTTCCTCCTTCCCAGATGGGCTACCCGTCTGATATATATATATATATTTCAAACATATATGTATATATATGTATGAAAGTGGAGGTGTTAATCACACAGTTGTGTCCAACTCTTTGCAACCCCACGGACAGTAGCCCAACAGGTTCCTCTATCCCTGGAATTCTGCAGGCAAGAATACTGGAGTGGGTTGCCATTCCCATCTTCAGGGGATCTTCCCCATCCAGCATCGAACCTGGGTCTTCTGCATTGCAGGCAGATTCTTTACTGTCTGAGCCACCAGGGAAGCCCAATATATAAATGTATACATATATGTAAAGGACGGAGAAGGCAATGGCACCCCACTCCAGTACTCTTGCCTGGAAAGTCCCATGGACGGAGGAGCCTGGTGGGCTGCAGTCCATGAGGTCGCTGAGTCAAACATGACAGCGACTTCACTTTCACTTTTCACTTTCATGCATTGGAGAAGGAAATGGCAACCCACTCCAGTGTTCTTGCCTGGAGAATCCCAGGGATGGCGGAGCCTTGTGGGTGCCGTCTATGGGGTCGCACAGAGTTGGACACGACTGACGCGACTTAGCAGCAGCAGCAGCATATGTAAAGGAAAGATCCTGGAGAAAGGAATGGCAACCCACTTCAGTACTCTTGCCTGGAGAATTCCATGGACAGAGAAGCAGGACCAGGCTGCAGTCCATGGAATCGCAAAGAGTTGGACACGACTGTGTGACTAACTTCAGTTTTTCAAAGGAAAGACATCACAGCTTCTGAGAACCCTTCCAGCTTTAAAATATGTAGCCACTCTCATCATCAAGAAGTTCTATGTATCCAACTGTTAACTATGGAAATAATTGTCACCTGAGGCCTGGGCATGATACATGACAAGTTTATTTGTTTAATAAACCTTGGTTGAGCATCTTCTGTGGGCCAGGCACTGCCACAGCACAGAGGATGTGGTGGACAGACAGAGATCCTGGTCCCATGGGGCTTACGTTCTATTGGAGGCAGGGAGACAGTAAACAACAATAACAACAAGATACAGTGTATCATATGGTGCTAAGTGATATGGAGATACAAGGGATACAGTAGGGAGTGTGTTGGGGGAATGGTCATAATTTTAATTTATGTGTTTAGGGAAGGCCTCACTGAGAGAGTAGCATTTGAATAACATCCTTGAAGAGGGGAGGTGGTATAATTGGTAACCCTTCAGGCACAAAGTAAATAAACTTCCTCCTTTGTGGTATAATTTGAAGGTAAGCCTTTTTTTGTTTCCAGCTGTTCTTTTCATCAACTAATCATGATCCCTAAAATTCTGTTATTAGTGATACACACTTAGGTTAAAAAGCTAAAATAAAAAGTATCCAGTTTTGCAAACATAACATTGTAAAGCAACTATACTCCAATAAAAAAAATAATTTAAAAATACACAGTTCTGAACTATTAAAACCTTAGGGTGAATTTGTTTATCTGCTACTTTTGTAAATTTTATCGAGGGCATAGAGTAAGGTGATTGAACTGGTAGAGGTGTGTGAGGCAATCACAGATGTGGGGATGTGCAGGGAGCAAGAGTGTGACACAAGGGCCCGGGTTGCTGCAGCTGGGAGCCAAGGACCGAATGCTCCTTAAGAATTGTCTCATTTTTGCCTGCTGTCCCCCAGCCCATGTTGCCCAGTCCTGGGCATGATTCCTCCTAACTATACTGCTGAGAGAGGCACCCTGGGACGCAGGATGCGGCCTGATGTGTGGTTTAATAACGCATCTCCCGAGGGGCTCAGAGTGTTTGGAGTCGTGCTACAGAAGTCATATGGAAGGGGACACACAGGGAAGCAAGTCTGAGTGTTAGTCTGTGGGTATTTTAACAGCTCTCAGAAAAATAAACGAGTCAGGACACCCAAAAGTTTAGTCCTTAATCAATGAAAGAGAGCAGCATTATATATGGTGACATTCACCTCATTTTTTCCTTTAACTGTAAGGCTGTGCTGGGTCTTCGTTGCTGTACCTGGGTTTTTCTCTAGTTGTGGGGAGCGGGGCCTCCTCTCATTGCAGTGACTTCTTTTGTCGCAGAGCATGGGCTCTAGAGTGTTCGGGCTTCAATAGTTGCAGCACCCAGGGTCAATCGCTTCGGCGCTGGGACTTAATTGGCCCAAGGCACGTGGGATCTTCCTGGACCAGGGATCAAACCTGTGTCCCCTCCATTGACAGGTGGATTTTTATCCACTGGACCACCAGGGAGGCCTCACCTCATCTTTTAAAATGAGATTATCCCCTGTGTCTGATTCTTAGGTTTACCTTTGTTTTTATAAGTTCCATTTTCAAAAAAAAAAAAAAAAGAAAGAAAGAAAAAAAGCTTCTATAGAGAAAAGCTTTAGACCGTGGGTCACAAATTCAAATGTCTACAGGGGGCAGACAGTAATGGACACAAACAGGTAGGGATGGGTGGGGACGGAGACACACCAAAGAGTGCCTGCCTCTTCTCAGCTCCTGGGAGTGTTAACTAGGAATGAGAATTCAGAATTAACATTTGAACAACTGTTTCTATTACAAAGGTAGTTCATGTATGCTTATGTTAATAAGCATTAGAAATTGTAGAGGGTTTTCTATTAAGTTTAAGAAACTACTAAGTTTCTTAACAAGTTTCTTTCTTCAAAGAAAATTTGAACTTGTTTATATAGATTTAAAATAATGCTGTAAAAACTGATGTCTAACGTTAATTTGGGCTGAGTGACTTCTATTGATGATCTTTCTCAGATGTTCTCTATTTTCATGGATCTACTGAAATTAGCACTTTGTGTATTACAAAATAAGTCTACATTTGCTTACCTCTTAAAACCTTTTGCTGGCCTTTCTTGGTTGATGTGCTTATTAAATAGGGTCACTGAAATCAGAGACCTGGGATATGGCTCAAAAGAGGAGTTCCCTGAGTATATCCAAACATTTTTGCTTAAGGCTTGTCTTGTTCCAGAGCTTTGGTTTTTGCTTTAATTGGTTGAATGAATTTTCTGTACTGGTATCTTTAATATTTTTATTTACTGATCTATATCTTAAGCATATCACAGTATTGGTATAAATAAAACTCTAATAGGACAACATAGAATAAAGGACATGTTAGTTAAAAAAAAGAGAGAGAGAGAATTCAGTATTGCTAGGATTTCTCCATTTTCAGCAGAAGTTGGAAATCCACATTTCTACGCCAAAATCTTCTGATTTTTAAATGAGAGCAACCAGCCCAAGAGACTTGGATACACTGGGCAGACCATTTATGATGTCTGGTATAAAACAGAGGATTTTAGTACATTATAGAACATGATGGCAGAAGTAGACAGAGGAGGGACATCTGATCAACCTTCCATTAAGAAGATAAATTTTTCAGAGAGTTGACTGGCTTTGCCAAGGTTCTGCCTCACCTATTTAACCAGTTATCTTGGGAAATAAATCAAAGTTTCCCAGCTATGCTGTTTGAAAAATTCAAAACTAGTAACCTCTGAGTCAAGAAAATGCTGAACAGAGAAGTCAGAGGCCTGGGTCCCAGGGTTGGTTCTTTCATAGACTCACAGGACCACCTTGGGTGGATTTCTTAGTCCCTTGGGGTTTAATCTCCTTATCTGCAGAATGAAGGCCTGAACTGAAGGGATTTTTCAAAATGTTCCCCTCCAAGCCCAGGAAGTCTTCAGAGATGCCTTTCTAAGGGTGGGGAAGGGCAGGGGGTGCCTAAGCTTACAGAAAGGCTCCTCAGCCTTGGTTCTGTTTTTTCATTCAGGACTTCTGCTTTTCTGTGTTTTAGATCTTGAGCTCCTGAAAAAAAAAAAAAAAAAAATTATAATAATCTTTTTAAAGAAAGAAGTTCCTCGTCTTCAGAAAGATTTCAAAATCATTGAATTAGTTTATCCATATCAGTAAGATGTTATTAGGTAAGGTTTGCAAACTCTGTGAGGCCTGCAGCTAATCAGAACGATAGGACTTTTCTCCATTGGTCTACCACAGCTTGTCTGTTTTACCTGCTATTACACCTATAAACCAAATCAACATGCAGCCAACAAATAATGTGGGAAGACTAGACACATGACCCAGTTTGTTTTGAGGGGATTTAAGAAAATCTTTGTTCTGATGAACAGAGGTGTTTTTTTTTTTTTTTTTTAATTAATTTATTTGTCTGCATCAGGTCTTAAGTTGTGACATACGGAATCTTTACTTGCGTCACATGGACTCTCCAGTTGTGTGTGGGCTTAATTGCCCCATGGCATGTAGGATCCTAGCTCCCTGACCAAGGATGGAACCCCTGTCCCCTGGAAGGTGGATTCTTAGCCACTGGACCACCAGGGAAGTCCCCAGATGTGATCTTTTGTGATACCATGTATACATATACAGTAGAGTCATATGTGCTACTAAATAAGCTTTTCTTGGGGTTGGGGAGCAGCACGTGGGGGGCTTCCCTTGTGGCTCAGATGGTAATGAATCTGCCTGCAATGTGAGAGACCTGGATTTGATCCGTGGGTCAGGAAGATCCCCTGGAGAAGGGAATGGCTACTCACTCCAGTATTGTTGCCTGGAGAATCCTATAGACAGAGGAGCCTGGTGGCTACAGTCCACAGGGTTGCAGAAGCGTCGAACACGACTTAGTGACCAAACATAGCAACAACAAAGCTTTTCTCGGTTCATATGACTTGGTAAATTGTATCAGCAGTTTACAGTGATCTGTCAGTGGGAGAAATCTGAAAATCACTCAACTGGCTCTTAAAAATTAGCTATGATTTATTGATAACCTAATTTGTGCTGGTTTTATGTATATCATCTCTAAGCTTCGGATTATTTACACTGTAAAAGAGATGTTTTTAATCTCTATTTTACAAATAAATAAAGTCTAGGTGAGGTTAAAGACTTACCAGGACCACATAGGATTCTAATCCATACCTGTCCCAGCATATTCTCAGCCAGACAACCTCTAAGGTTGGCTTTTAACCTTGAAAAGTTAGGAGGCAGGAGTTCTGTTGTAAGCTGTCCTGGGATCAACTGCAAAACTGCCATCAACTTGCAACTTTCTATATCCTCTTACCTACTGAAACCCTGGAATAGAATTTTAAACTCATAGCTATTCAAGTTCAGTGCCCTGATCTTGACTAAATAGAGGCTCTCTGGATTAATTGATTTTTAAATAATTTTATTCATTTATTTTTAGCTGTGCTGGGTCTTTGTTGCTGCTTGGGCTTTTCTCTAGTTGTGGCGAGAGGGGGCTACTCTCTGGTGGCAGGAGGGCTTCTCATTACGGTGGCTTCTCATTGGGGAACACAGGCCCTAGGGCTCTTGGGCTTCTGTAGCTGTGGTTCCTGGGCTCTAGAGCACAGGCTCAGTAGCTGTGGTGTGCGGGTTTAGCTGCCTTGCAGCATGTGGGATCCTCCTGGGTCAGAGACTGAACCCCTGTCTCCTGCATTGGCAGGTGGATTCTGTATTCCTGAGCCACCAGGGGAGCCCCAAGGCTTTCTGAATTTAAATAGTCCCTTTTATAGCCTGGACATCTTTTGCAGGAGATGAAAGAACTTTAAAGGGTGGAAACAGACTTTTGGGGATGAATAAGTGGATTTATTGTGTTATTTCTGGATTTGGCCGAGCTGAGTTTCTCCTGTTGCAGAGGAAATGGCTTTCCCTGTTGGGTGATCTGGTTTAATGGATTCAGGGACAACTTCTTCAGCACTTTGCTGGACACTTCGTATATCCTGGGTCAACATTTCTAATTACTGTAACCACTGTGGTTTTTTTTAATAGTTGTTTGTTTTTTGCTTAAAAGTTCATTGTAAGACGGAAGACCGGTAATTTTCATTTTTTAAAATTAATTTTTATATTGGAGGATAATTGCTTTACAATGTTGTATTGGTTTCAGCCATACAACAACTTGAATCCCCTGTCTCTTGAGCCTCCCTCCCACCCAGGAATTTTCATTTGCACACTGCAACATTTTCAGAGGAAGTCTATGAATATTACTAGCAAGAAACAACCACATGGGGCAGGGAGCATAGGTGTTCTGATTCTCATTTAACAGGCAAGAAAAATTGCGGATCATTCATTCAGTTGGCAAGTGATAGGGCCTGGATGGTAACTCAAATGTTTCTACTTCTAATCCTGTGTGCACACTCATTTTACTATAGTTATTTAGGTTTTCTAACTGGAGGGGAAACAACATTGACTTTTAGCATGAATCTAGCTTTTGTGAACAGTTCTGATGGTGGTTTTGAAAAATAAAGAAGAGAACAGCTTATTAAGTTGCACAGTTTGAGGAAAATACCAATAACCATTGCTTTACCTTAAAAAAAAAAAAAGAGGTCCCAATTTTATGTAAGGTCTAAAAGTTTAGAGTTTGCCATAACAAAAAGTACGGACAAGTGTTTCTTTTCCGTTTTTTTGTTTTTGTTTTTTAATATTTATGTATCTTTTTGGCTGTCCAGGGTCTTAGTTGTAATCCAGGGGATCTTGGTCATCACTGAACCACAAGAGATCTTTAGTGGCAGCATGTGGGATCTAGTTCCCTGACCCAGAATGGAACCCGGGCCCCCTGCATTGGGAGCTCAGAGTCTTAGCCACTGGACTACCAGCGAAGTCCCTGGACAAGTGTTTCTGAGCCAACCACTACTTGATCTCTGTTTCTTACAAAGAAGGGGATGGAATTTGGACACATCCCTCTTCTGAGAGCATTGTTTTTTTGCTTGCTTTGCACTTGAGTGATTGCTTCTGATTTCTACAGCTAAATGAAGAAGTTTGTTGATGACTTTCTTTTATGAAGGAAGAAAAATGCTGGAACTTTCCCCTTTGAGTTTGAGGTTTTCAGAGCAGGTATTAACAGATGAGGGGTTCCCAGGTAGCTCAGTGGTAAAGAATCCTCCTGTCCCATTGCAGGAGATGCAGGTTCAATCCCTGGTCAGAAAGAATCCCCTGGAGTAGGAAATGACAACCCACTCCAGTATTCTTACCTGAGAAATCCCATGGACAGAGGAGCCTAGCTGGGTTGCAAAGAGTTGGACATGACTTCGAGACTAAATAAGAACTTACAGATGAACCTAGGTTACTTGAACACCTTGTCTTTTTCCTGAGAGGTAAATTTTTCATTTGGTTTATGCCGAATTCTGCCCCTTTGTGATAACAAGGCAGGTATTCAGAAGCCACAAAGGTAAAGTCTAAAGAACACTTTGAGTTTCCCTAAACAGAGGTGACACAGGAATGACTCACCTAGAGGAGAAGAGCATGGTAGTTGGGTAGTTATTCAGTTCCATGTCACTTAGACCAGTACTTTCTACCTTGGTCACACAAGCAAAGACACAAAGAGCTTTTAAAACATATTGGTGCCCGAGACCCATCACCCCTAGGTTGGGGCGGGGTCTAAGCAAAGGTAGTTTTGAAGTTTCCCCAGTGATGCTAGTATGAAGGTTTGAGAATTTCCAGTTGAGGCTTCCAGTATCTTGTTCAAAACCAGGTGGGATAACCCCAAATGACAGCAGTTCTTCCAGCCAGGACATTACAGATATGTTGGGTAAGCAGTTCATCAGGATAAAATAGACATTTATCTTTTTGTAATGAGAGTTTTTGCGTTGGAGCATAGTTGATGAACATGTTGTGTTGGTTTCAGGTGTATAGGAAAGTCATTCGGTCATACATATAGGTGTACCTGTTCTTTTTCAAATTCTTTTCTCATTCAGGTTATCACAGATAGTGAGGAGAGTTCCCTGTGCCATACAGTAGATCCTTGTTGGTCATCCATTATAAATACAGTAGTGAAAATACGCATTTCTTGAGCACAAGCGTTCTAGGTGCTGGAAATACTTCCAGGAGCAAAAGTGGCCCTGCCTCGGCCTCCAGAATCTTGCTTTCTAGTGGGCAGAGACAAACACACAAACAGGACTGTGGTGTTAAGAAGGAAACACACTGAGTAATTAGGCGTCAAGGAAGGCCTCTAAGAGGAATCATTTTTGCAAAACCTGAAGGAGCAGCTGAACCCAGAGCCTATGGTAAGGCAGAGGGAATAGAGGGTGAAAAAATCCCAAGACAAGGAGAGTGGTGTGTTTGAAGAACAGAAAAGCCTGCAGTCCCTTTCGTTTATCTAGAAAGGGGAGTGGCAGAGAGTGAGCAAGCTCTAGCCTGACATTACTTATAGTTTGCACACATCGCTCAGCATGTCCCTGCCAAACAGCACACACTCTGCAAAGGGAACCCAAAGAGAAGTGTCCCCCAGGAGCCAGGGTACTGTGTGCTGGACACAGGGTTCCACAGGATTAGCCAAAAATTGCTAACTATGAGAAAAAGCTAGGCAGACCTCCATGACACTGAGATAAACTGTGAAAAGGGGTAAATTCAATTATATATTTGATATCAAGAGGATTTGGCCTAACATTTTAGTCTTTTATCTTGTTACTAGCCATCACTCAAATACAGTCTATCAGTGTGGCAGAACTGGCCTCATTTTGGAAGAAATTCAGTTTTCTGAAGTACTGTTTTTGAGGTTTCTACCCAACCAAATTTTTTGGAAGGTGAGCTGTTTGTCAAATATCTGTAATGTTGGAGAAATCAAATTTGTGCCTATGGTGGTTTAGTCACAAAGTTGTGTCTGAGTCTTGCAACCCTGTGGATTGTAGCCCACCAGGCTCCTCTGTCCATGGGATTTCCCAGGCAAGAATATTGGAGTGGGTTGCCATTTCCTTCTCCAGGGGATTTTCCCGACCTAGGAATCAAACCCCAGTCTCCTGCATTGCAGGCAGATTCTTTACGGACTGAGAGGCTTAATTTCTATCAATATCTTGTTTAAAGAAACATTGACTCAGTTCCTTTGCTTGTTTTCATAAAGATTTCTACTTCAGTTGTGCAGGATCTGGGAATTCCCTGGTGGTCCAGTGGTTAGTACTCTGTGATTTCACTGCTGAGGGCCCAAGTTCAATCCCTGATTGGGGAACTAAGATGACATCCCCCAAGCCATGAAGCGAAGCCAAAAAAAAAAAATGTTCAGGGTTACTAACTGCTTACTGTGTAATGGTAACCAGAGGGGAAAAAAAGCTACACTGATTTATTTCAGCAAAGCTTTCTAAGGCCTCTCTGCTCTTGAATTTAAAACAATTTTTTTTTCAATCATGTAACCTGGAATTAATTTTCCTGGTTGGCATGTTGTTACTCATTTTCTATAAAACAAACCATGGGGTTCAGTGCAGAGAAAACAACTATAATTAATATGTATCCTCAACCAGAATGTCCAAGAATTCCAATAATCCCCTCATGCTTTTACATAAGAGATGGTATGTTGCCCTGATAAAAGTGCTGTAAAAGATGATCTTAATAAGAAAGATAGCCCTTCTGAAGAAATCCATATGAGGCAAGAAAAAAAAATTCAATTTTTTTTTTAAATACAAGACTAAAGTAATTGTTAAAGATTTTATTCCTAGCAATAATACATGAGTTCTGTAAGCTCTTTTCCAGACACAACAGGAAGTGTGAAACCTGGCCGATTATGGAAAGATGGTGACCAAATTATAGTCGTGGCTATAATGAATAAGGAAAAACAAGTCAAGAAATATTCACAGGAAACCTGGTGCAATTTTCTCTTTTTTGAAGCTGAAACAAGACAAGATGGATTTCAATTGCACCAGGATGGATTTCTCCTTGAAATAAGATGCCTGTAATACCTCTAAAACAAACTAGTTGATTAGAAAAATACAAGTCTACAGTTTCCATTAGTCCTTAGGCTCTGTGATATAGAGCATACTTCTTTTTTTAAGTACACCAATCACAGTATCTGTAAGTTAAGTATTAGAAAATTAGTAAAAATAATTAATTAGTGGGTGTTTATTTACTTTACAAAACTTGTCACAAGGCAAAGGACCATGCCTATTTTTTCACTGTTGTATTTCCAGCACCTAGCGCTGCGCCTGGCACCTCACAGGTATTCTTTTCTTTTCTTTTTTGGCCGCACCATGAGGCTTGCAGGATCTTAGTTCTCTCACTAGGGATTGGACCCACATACTCTCTGACACGCTGTTTTTGAGTTCTCTACCCAACCAGATGTTCTGGAAGGTGGGATGTTTGTCAGAAATCTGCGTGTGTGTGTGTATGCTCAGCTGTGTCCGACTCTTTGCGACCCCATGGCCTGTAACCCTCCAGGCTCTTCTGTCCGTGGGATTTCCCAGGCAAGAATACTGAAGTGGGTTGCCATTTCCTACCCCAAGGGATCTCCCTGACCCAGGGATCGAACCCTTGTCTCTTGCATCTCCTGAATTGGCAGGCTGTTTCTTTACCACTGCACCACCCAGGAAGCCCAAATATCTGTAGTGGAGAAATCAAATATAAGCCTGTAGAAGGCTTAATCTCTATGACTTTCACTGCCCTAGGCAGTGAAAGCGTCGAGGCCTAACCACAGGACTACCAGGGAATTCCCATTCACAGATATTCTTTAAATATTTGTTGAATGAATTAATTTCTTAAATAGCAGCTGCACATTATACACTTCATCCCCTCTAACTTGATTTAGAAACTTCTCCAGGACTGCTTATGTTACCCAAAGAAAAGCAGATGGACAAAGAGAGGGAATAAGATGCTCAGGATGTCTTATCAAAGAAAACAGCAAAACCTCTTTGAAGATTAGGACAAGCAACTGTTGTGTTGTTGTTTTTTTTTTCGCCGTGCCATGAAGCATGTGGGATCTTAGTTCCCTGACCAGGGATCAAACCCAGACCCTTGGCAGTGAGAGCATGCAGTCCTAGTCCTTGAACCGCCAGGAAATTCCCAGGACAAGCAACTGTAGAAAATCAAAACAGTGAAAGATTTGAACTGTCAAGTAGGATCATGCTTAGAGGTATATTCCTAACTAAAAGCAGGGGATAAAATAGATACAATTTAGAGACTCTAAGATCTTTCCCTGATTAAGTAGGCCTAAAATAAGAGTCTGAAGATCAGCCGCCTGGCTGAATACATCGTTTGGATGTTTTTATCAGCAGCCTCTAGATTTGAAAACAGTGCTGAACATGCTTTTAATTGATCTTTGAGGTGCTCTAAGCTACAACTGAAAGCCGACCCTCTTTTCTATTTGCTTGAACAAGAGCCTGAAAAGGAAAGCTAAAGAGCTTTCTAGTGATGTCCTTTACCCCTGTTCTAAAAAGTACCTGTATTCTCCATGGAATTCAGGAAATTTCACAACACCCAGGGGCTAATGTGAAGTTAGTTTTTACTCACTACTGAAGGAAATGGCAACCCACTCCAGTATTCTTGCCTGAAAAATCCTCTGGACAGAGGAGCCTGGCAAGTTATAGTCCATGGGGTTGCAGAATCAGACACAACTGAGTGCGTGTATTCACACACACACGTGAACCAACTAAAGTTCCTTTCAGATTCTTTTCCTTAAGTGGACAAGTATCTAAGCTCCTCAAGCTACTACTTATAATTGCGGAAAGATGGAAATCATGTTAGATTCCATAATACAATGGGGCATAAAACATTTTAAGTTATGAATGTACATAAAATGTGTAAAAGATTACAAAAGTATACTCTGTGAAAGAACATTTACTTTAGTGCCTCAACCTGTGAATGAATGTCAAAGAAGATGAATGAAAATATTTTATCTACACACATTTGTTCAGTATTTATTACTAATAATTCATGATTATTTATATGGGAATAACAATCCCTTCTTCTGTAGCCAACACAGTTCCCAGCCTGGTAGACATACATGATGAGGGTATTTCAGTTCAGTTCAGTTCAGTCATTCAGACGTGTCCAACTCTTTGCGACCCCATGAATCGCAGCACACCAGGCCTCCCTGTCCATCACCAACTCCTGGAGTAAATGCATATAAATTACCCCAAAGTCACCAAACTGGTGAGCTCATTGTGAGAAGTAACAGTGCCACTCCAATAATCTTCAAATTAAAAAAATTATTTGCTGCTTAATTGATAAATATAATTAAAATGTATCTATTCCTTTTGCTCAACATGTGTGTATGTATGTATATGTGTGTATGTATATATATATGTGTGTGTGTATATGTATATATATATATATACATATATGTATATATAAATATTGGAGAAGGCAATGGCATCCCACTCCAGTACTCTTGCCTGGAAAATCCCATGGATGGAGGAGCCTGGTAGGCTGCAGTCCATGGGGTCTCTAAGAGTCGGACACAACTGAGCAACTTCACTTTCACTTTTCACTTTCATGCATTGGAGAAGGAAATGGCACCCCACTCCAGTACTCTTGCCTGGAAAATCCCATGGATGGAGGAGCCTGGTGGGCTGCTGTCTCTGGGGTTGCACAGAGTCAGACATGACTGAAGTGACTTAGCAGCATACATAAATATATGAATTTAATGATTGTAATACTGTAACAAAGTTGAAAGTTGCTGGTAGGGATTGCTTTTTAAAAAACAGCTTTATTGAAATAGTGTTTACCTACCATAAAAATTCATATTTCAATGGTATTTAGTTGTACAAACATCACCACAATCTAATTTTAGAACATTTTCATTATCCCCCACCCCCCCATAAATATCTATTATCAGTCACTCTTCATTCTTCATCCCTTTCTTCCCAACCCAGCCGTAGGTAACCACTAATCCACTTCGTTTCTCCCTTGATTCCTTAATCTGGACATTTCACGTAAATGGAGCTATATATGTGGTCTTTTGTATCTGGCTCTTATCATTCTGCAGAATGTTTTCAAGCTTCTTCCATGGTGTACCAGGTAGCAGTAGTCAATCAATTCTTTTTATGGTTGAATAATTTTCCATTGTATGGATGTAACACTTTGGTTCAGTTCGTCATTTGATGGATATTTGGGTTGTTTCCACTTTGGGGCTATTATGAATAACGTTGCCATGAACATCTGTGTGTAAGTTACACACATGTGTTCATCTCACTGGGGCTTCTGGGTCATATACTAACTATGTTTAACCTTTGGAAGGACTGTTGACCAAAGTGGCTGCACCATTTTTTGAATACTTTCCTACCAGCAATGTATGAGGTTTCTAACTTCTTCTTCACATCCTCACAGACACTGGTTATTGCCAGTCTTTTTTATGATAGCCATCCTAATGGATGTGAAGTCATATTTCATTGTGGTTTTGATTTGCATTTTGTTAATAACTACCAATTATTAGAGTGCATTTTTCATGTGCATATTGGCTGTGGTATATCTTCATCAAAGAAATGTCTATTCAAAAATACCTTGCCTATTTTAAAATTGGATTTTTAAAAAATAGCTGAGTTGTAAGAGATCTTTATATATTCTGGATACTATACCCTTATCAGATGTATGATTTGCAGATATTTTCTGTCATTCTGTAGGTGTCTTTCTTTGCATTTTCTTAATAGTGTCCTTTGAAGCACAGAAGTTTTCTATTTTGACATTCAGTTTATCTATTTTTTTCCTTTGGTTGCTTGTGCAAAAGTTTTTTTATTTTAATGAAGTCCAATTTATATTTTCTTTTATTCTTTATGCTTTTGGTACCATATACATGAAACCATTGCCTAACCCAAGTCCCTGACGATTTACTCCTGTGTTTTCTTCTTAGAGTGCTATAGTGTTACCTCTTACATTGGGGTCTATGATCCTTTTTCATTTATTCTTTTTTGTATTTGGTGTGAGGTAGGGATCCAACTTCATTCTCTAGCATATAGAGTTGCCATTCTCAATTTAAATGTCTTGGCAGTCTTGTTGATAATCAATTAACTATAAATGTAAGATTTTTTTCTGGACTCTCAATTTTAGTCCATTGATCTATATGTCTATCCTTATGCCAGTACCACACTGTCCAATTTCTGCAATGCTGTAGTAAGTTTTGAAGTCAGAAAGTGAGCATCCTCTAACTTTCTTCTTTCTTTAAGGTTTTTTGACTGTTCTGTGGGCATCACTTCTGTAGGTCACACTGAAGTAGGGTCTAATCCT
This sequence comes from Bos javanicus, assembly GCF_032452875.1. Lineage (NCBI taxonomy): Eukaryota > Metazoa > Chordata > Mammalia > Artiodactyla > Bovidae > Bos > Bos javanicus. The sequence goes on from NC_083885.1 coordinate 21,812,457, forward strand.
TAGTTTTGCCATCTTAGAATCTTGATTTTACCAGTTATTCCCCAAAGTGCACAGTACCAGAGCATTGGTTCATACCCCTCAAACTTGCAAGAAAATGCCAAGTTTGATACACTATATGCATTTTGAGATATTCCTTTCTTGGTAATCTTAACTAAAATGGCTATGCAGGGAATTCTTCCTTACAAGGTGCCAAATTAGTTAATATAAGTTTCCTTAGTAAACTTGGAATTGGAAACTAAAGCTCAGGGAGGGATATAGTATAATAGCAAAGAGTTACAGGCTTTTTAAAGTTTGAATCCTATCTCTGTTACTCAGTGATTGTGTAACCAGGGCAAGATTTTTAACCCTTCCCATCTGTAAAATAGGGGAAAATAATCCCTTTCTCATAGAATCACTGTGAATGTAAAATAAAATACAATTATGTAAATAATACTATAACAAAGCTGGAAGTTGCTAGCTTCCTGAGCTAAACCTTTATAAACCCTTACACAGTGCTTGGGACTAGTTAGATTTCAGTAAATGGTACCGACTGGATACACTTGTAGAATGCTTCATTCAGGGTATGAAGAACAGCTGTCTGACATAGCACAGCTTCCTAGAGACCTGAAACATTGTGTTTGCAGATATGGGATCTTTTGGGTTTGAAAGACTTTGGGTAGGAATGGAGCCATTTTTAGAGTGGGATACAGGGACCTGGAGAGCACATTGCTACTACCTGGTTGTGGATATTCCATTGCCTGAGGAACTAGTAAGCCATTATTACTAGATTTAGATGTTGATGATTATTGATTCTTATTCATTTAAATTGCAAAAAGTAGTATTTACTGATGTAGCCTCTAAATCCTAAAATGTAGAGCCATCCTTTGCAATGGTTTTTCTAGAGTGCACATATTCAGACACTTCAGTTATCAAGAATACTACTAAGATTTAAGAAATAAGTAAAAACTAGTTATTGAGCAGTTAAAATAGATGTCACAGAACCTCATGTGCTTAATCCACAGGACAGCCCCACAGAAAATCGTTACTCAAAACTTGAAGGTCTAAACTAATAATAGAAGTTTATCTGTGTCTAAGTTCATAGTGCAATAGAATCATTAAAAACAAACAAAAACAGGAAACAAGGTTGTTAGGTAGAAGAATGGAGAAGTGTCAGCCCAGTAGTGAGAAAGGAGACATAAAACAAACAGATGTAAATCTAAAGTAATCATAAAACAGCATTCTAGAGGTAATTTATTATAGAGACATCAGTTCAGTTCAGTTCAGTCGCTCAGTCGTACCCGACTGTTTGCGACCCCATGAATCACAGCACGCCAGGCCTCCCTGTCCATCACCAACTCCCGGAGTTTACCCAAACTCATGTCCATCGAGTCGGTGATGCCATCCAGCCATCTCATCCTCTGTTGTCCCCTTCTCCCCCTGCCCCCAATCCCTCCCAGCATCAGGGTCTTTTCCAATGAGTCAACTCTTCGCATGAGGTGGCCAAAGTATTGGAGTTTCAGCTTCAGCATCTGTCCTTCCAATGAACACCCAGGACTGATCTCCTTCAGAATGGACTGGTTGGATCTCCTTGCAGTCCAAGGGACTCTCAAGAGTCTTCTCCAACACCACAGTTCCAAAGCATCAATTCTTCGGCACTCAGCTTTCTTCACAGTCCAACTCTCACATCCATACATGACCACTGGATAAACCATAACTTTGACTAGACGGACCTTGTTGGCAAAGTAATATCTCTGCTTTTTAATATGCTATCTAGGTTGTTCACAACTTTCCTTCCAAGGAGTAGGAAGAATTTCAAATCCTGAAAGATAATGCTTTTGAAGTGCTGCACGCAGTAAGCCAGCAAATTTGGAAAACTCAGCAGTAGCCACAGGAATGGAAAAGGTCAGTTTTCATTCCAATCCCAAAGAAAGGCAATGCAAAAGAATGGTCAAGCTACCGCACAATTGCACTCATCTCACACACTAGTAAAGTAATGCTCAAAATTCTCCAAGCCAGGATTCAGCAATACGTGAACCGTGAACTTCCAGATGTTCAAGCTGGTTTTAGAAAAGGCAGAGGAACCAGAGATCAAATTGCCAACATCTGCTGGATCATGGAAAAAGCAAGAGAGTTCCAGGAAAACCTCTATTTCTGCTTTATTAACTATGCCAAAGCCTTTGACTGTGTGGATCACAACAAACTATGGAAAATTCTGAAAGAGATGGGAATACCAGACCACCTGACCTGCCTCTTGAGAAACCTGTATGCAGGTCAGGAAGCAACAGTTAGAACTGGACATGGAACAACAGACTGGTTCCAAATAGGAAAAGGAGTACATCAAAGCTGTATATTGTCACCCTGCTTATTTAACTTATATGCAGAGTACATCATGAGAAACGCTGGGCTGGAAGAAGCACAAGCTGGAATCAAGATTGCTGGCAGAAATATCAATAACCTCAGATATGCAGATGACACCACCCTTATGGCAGAAAGTGAAGAGGAACTAAAAAGCCTCTTGATGAAAGTGAAAGTGGAGAGTGAAAAAGTTGGCTTAAAGCTCAACATTCAGAAAACTAAGATCATGGCATCTGGTCCCATCACTTCGTGGGAAATAGATGGGGAAACAGTGGAAACAGTGTCAGACTTAATTTTTGGGGGTTCCAAAATCACTGCAGATGGTGATTGCAGCCATGAAATTATAGAGACATGCTGCTGCTGCTGCTGCTAAGTCGCTTCAGTCGTGTCCGACTCTGTGCGACCCCATAGACGGCAGCCCACCAGGCCCCACCGTCCCTGGGATTCTCCAGGCAATAGAGACATAGATCTACATAATTTTAAGGGCATTCATTGGTCTTAATAGAATGCAGTAATGGTAATAATGATAAGGATGCTCCTTAATCACCAAGCGTGTATTTTTCAAAGGGCTGTAGTCAAGAAAATGTGGGTTTTCTTGGGGAGAGGAGTTCTGTAAAGTAGGTAGAGGTTTCATTTAAAGGGAGTATCTTGCCAGATAAATGAGATGTTACTGGCCTTATATTTGACTCAGCAGGTAGAATTTGCAAGCTAAAGTGGCATTCAAATAAGTAGTGTAGGGAGCTCAAAGGTGAACTGTTTTTTGTGTATTCTTATCCTAGAGTGTAGTTGTTATTAAGTATCCAGGGGAATCAAAACTGTAATTGTACTTTTTCCCTCAGGAGGGTTTTCTCCCAACCCTTTCAGTATCTCAGCTAAACAATGCTGTGTTGATCTACTCTGGACAGCCTTAATAAAGAGTGAAATTACTTGGCAACTAGCTGTCTGTATACTGCAGCCATTCCATTCTGGTCAGGCATAAACATGCACAGTGACATTGCTCTATCCTTCTTTGTGAAGACAGAAATTCAAGATATTTCTGTCAACTTCAAGTGCAGTGCAAGTCACTCAGTCGTGTCCGACTCTTTGCGACGCCATACAGTCCATGGAAGTCTCCAGGTCAGAATACTGAAGTGGGTAGCCTTTCCCTTCTCCAGGGGATCTTCCCAACCCAGGGATCGAACCCTGATGTCCAGCACTGCAGGCGGATTCTTTACCAGCTGAGCCACCAGGGAAGCCCAAGAATACTGGACTGGGTAGTCTATCCCTTCTCAAAGTGAATGTTAAATATCACCCTTCTAGGATGGGAAACGGAACAAACAAGGTGGTGCTGCATATTGCAGGCAGATGATTTACCGACTCAGCTATGAGGGAAGCCCGACTGAACTTGTAACCTTCCGTTATTTTGTCTTCTCTCGTTCAAATATGGATGTTAAAGTTTTAATCCGGTATTAAAGCCAGCTCAGGACCTAAGAGACCCGTAGAATTTTTAGAATCGGAAGGCTTTTAGAAAATGTGTCCACCCTCTTCATTTCACAGAAGGGAAAACCGAGGCCTTGGGACACGTTATGATTTAATGTAGGTCACCCAGTTAATTAGTGACAGAGTAGGAACCCAGGTGTCCCCAGGCCTTCGTAAGCCAGTGGTTTTCTAGTACGCTCCCTAGTCTTGGACCAGTTCCTTCCCCTCTTTGGGGTGGGGGGTGGGGGTGGCGGGCGGGAGAGTCGGAGGAGGTTGTTCTTTCTTTCCCTTCAGAGCTGTGCAGTTTAGAACGCGGGCCTGATCATGGGGATGACGAGGTGTCAGCCCGGCTCTCCACCACTTGAGGTGCGCGCGCTCTCTCTAGATGGGGACATGGGGCTGGGTCTCTCCTTAGCCTGGCGCCCCTTTCGCGGTTGGTGCTTAGCACCTGGACTGAATCGCTGTATCATCGCGGCGACACTCTCCTGGCTCCCGATTTTACGGCACAAGCGTGTGCCACCGCCGTCTCAGACCGAAGGGAGAACCTGGGGTTCGAAATCACGACAGTGTCAAGAGGGAGGCTCCGGAAACCCTCCCGGTTCCTCGGAAGACCCCAGCCTGGCGGGGAAATGCCCAGCAAGTGAGTGACCTCGGCGCCGACCCCGCCGCCGGTCAGCTCGCGGCCGGGGTGTGCCTGCCGGGCCTGACGTGGCGGTGAGGCCGCGGGGAGGGGAGAGAACGCCGCGAGGGCGCGGCCTGACGTGGCGGCCGCGGCGGGGCGGCGAGGGGAGCCCGGGCCACTGCACTGCCCCGCGCTCCGGCCAGAGGGCGCCCGGCCCCAACACTTCCCCGCCCCGAGGCCGCCCAGAGCTCCCGGAGTAATCGCACCGGCGATTGGGTCGGCGGCGTGGCGGGGCCATGTTGGAGCCGGGCAGCGACCCCGCCTCCCGCCGCCCTCCACCCCAGGTCAGACCGGGTCGTGTGGGAAGGGGAGCGACAGAGGGGAAGCCTCCCTCCCCGGTCGCCCGGCGCGGCGGGAGCGGCGGCGGGAGCTGCCGCGGCCTCGGCCACCCCTCCGAACCCGGGCCAATCAGCGGCGCGGGCACAAATATGCAAATAGCGCGCCGGTGCTGCCGGAGTGCCGCTCGCAGGGGCTGGTGGGGTCGCGCTGGGGGAGTGAACTGGGCCAATCAGGCGGATGCGTGGCGGCGCGGGGGAGGCGGTGCCCCTTCACTCCTCCCTCCGCTCCCTCCCGGCCCCGCGCTGACAGGGGGGCCTGGCCGCGCCGCCGGTAAGTGCCGCCGCCACCCGTCGCTGCCACCCGCCGCCCCGGGCGTGGGGAGGAAGCCCCGGGGCGCCCCGGGGCAGCGGCCGCTGCTCAACTGGTGGGGAGAGGCGGGGGCGGGTTCTGTCATCCGGGTGGTCGCCTGAGGCCGCCCCCGCCCGGCCAGCCGCGCGTGTCAGTCTCGGTCGAAGCGCGGGGCGGCGGGGGCGCCTCAGTCATGGCGATGCCCGAGAGCCTGCGAGCGGCGGTGAGTACGTGCCGCCGCCGCCGCCACCGCCGCTCGGCCGGGGTGGGGGTTGGGGGGGATCGGGGCAGGCCGGGCCGCGTCGCGGCCGCCGAGGTGAGGGGCCGGCGCCCGGGGGCGGGCGGGCGCCCAGGGAGGCCTGGGAGGGGGCGCTGCCCGCACGTGCGGCCCAGCCCGCCCGCGGCCCGCCCCGCGCCTGTCATGGCTGCGGGCAGCTGCCCCCGCCTCCCAGCCCGCAGACCCCGGGGTCGGGACCGGGTCGCAGAGCCTGTTGCGTCGGATGGAGGTGAGGGCAGGGCGGGCAGGGCGTGGGTTGGCAGGACCCCCCCCCCTTCCCCTCCCCGCTTGAGGTCCGGGCCTCCCCGTCCGCTCGCTTTCCTCCCGAGGGTCGGGCTTCCCTCCATCCTGCAGCTTCTTCCCCCGCCCGCCTGCTTTCTCGCCTCCGTGACTCATGACAAGGCGTCCCGCGCGAGTGCTGGGTGCCCTCGAGCCCGGGACGCCCCCGGAGCTTTCCCAGGCCTGGGCGTCCGGGTTACGACCGCAGTGCTTCTCTATGATACCCCGCCCCGAGGACCTCTCCACGTCTGCAGCGGGGCCCCGACCCCACCAGCCCCTGTGTGTGTTGGGCCTCCGCCGTGACTGCTGCTTTCTTGGCATCTGGGTGTGGGACGTGATGGGTGGTTCCAGGGCTCTCTCGCGGAGATCCATCCCAAAGCCACGCACGACCCGGAAAGCCTGGGTGTCTGACTGGCCTGTAGCAGTCGCCAGCTCAGAGTGGTTTCTGTTTGTTCCTTTTTTGGTTTTGTTTTGCCCCCTCCCCCGCCCCTTTTCTTAAGGAAAATAAAACTTTTCAGAACAAAGTAGACGAGGTTTTTTTTCTTTTTCCCAATTGTGATTATTTACCAGTGTTACACAGTTACTTTCTTGGAAGACTAAGATTTGACTCTATAGTGACTTTTAGTCAATTTATGTGAAATACTCATAAGTACTTCAGAGCCCCTCCCCATTAAATAAAGTTTATCTTCATGAATGCAATCATTATCACAATTTAATTTCTTAGTTTTGCACTTCTCAGCTTATCCTTTTCTCTGATTTCTGACTCTAGTTTTATTTAAGCATCTATGATCTTGAACAGAATTTTTGTTATTATTTAGCCTAAACTCTGCATAATCGTACAGGTACTTAGAACCATTAGGTTTACAAATACTTGAATGTACCTAAGGGGAACTTGGAGAAGGAAATGGCAACCCACTCCAGTATCCTTGCCTGGAAAATCTCATGGACTGAGAACGGAGGAGCCTGGTGGGCTGCAGTCCATGGGATCACAAAGAGTTGGGCACGACTGAGTGACTAACAAGGGAAACTTAAGGGAGGATTCCTCTTTTCGGGACGGGGGTTGTTGGGTTTGGTTTTTGGTTTTTGCAATGCAAAAGGATGAATTTAGTGTTTCTTTTATGTTAGATATACAGAACTTGAATTTAAATGTGACTTTTTGCTAACAGGTAGCACAGAGCCTTCCATATGACCAATGTTTGATAAATACTATTTTTGGGTTTCCTGGGTGGCTCAGTTGTAAAGAATCTGCCTTCAATGCAGGAGACTCCAATTCCATCTCTGGGTCAAGAAGATCCCCTGGAGGAGGAAATGGCAACCCACTTCTGTATTCTTGCCTGGGAAATCCCATGGGAAGAGCCTGGCGGGCTACAGTCCATGGGGTCCCAAAAGAGTTGGACATGACCGAGCAACAAAACATTTTTTGTTAAATAATAAAATATTTTTTTATTAAACAACAAAATATTTACTAAATGAAAAATATCTATTGCTACCATGTAGCTTTCAAGATTTTTATGTTTATATTGCCTTGTTTAGTCACTAAGTGGTGCCTGACTTTTTTGTGACCCACATTGACTGTAGTTCGCCAGGTCCCTCTGTCCATGGGATTTCCCAGGCAAGAATACTGGAGTGGTTTGCCATTTGCTTCTACAGGGGATCTTCCTGACCCAGGGCTCAAACCTGCATCTCCTGCATTATCAGGCAGATTCTTTGCTGCTGTTGTTCTGTTGCTCAATTGTGTCTTATTCATTGTGACCCCATGGACTGCAGCACACCAAGCTTCCTTGTCATTCACTATCTCCTGGAGTTTGCTTAAACTCATGTCCACTGAGGCGGTGATGCCATCCAACCATCTCATCCTTTATTGCCCTCTTCTCCTCCTGCCCTCAATCTTTGCCAGCATCAGGATGTTTTCCAGTGAGTTGGCTCTTCACATCACGTGACCAGAGTATTGGACTTCAGCTTCAGCATCAGTCCTTCCAGTGAATATTCAGGGTTGATTTCCTTCAACCTGGTTTGATCTTGCTGTCTAAGGTGGATTCTTTACCATTGAGCTACCTGGGAAGTCCTTCACGTTAAATAGTTATGGTATACTCCAAAGTCTTGGCAGGTCTCAGTCCTTGGGGAGTTTCCTATAAAATCCACTTCATGTAATATAGACATAAAATGATCTCAGAAAGATCAAAGTAGTTGCCTCCCAGGCTTGCCTCTGGTATCTCTGTCATCCTTGAACAGTTTTAGGATAGTGGGTACTGTAGAGTTTAAAAACAAAAACCGTTGTGATTGATTAACTAGGAGAAAATGGTGTCCTAAGGATATTGGAAATAATATTAGGAAGAAAATATTGTGCTGGTGTAACCAGTAAAGCCTTCTTGTCTTGGACGGCGTGCTGATTGGAGAGACTCAGGACTTTGTCAGTTTACTAGCTGTATAGTTGTAGTCCAGTTAATTAAATGCTGTGAATCTTCATTTTCTCCCATTTAACAAATCTGTAATTCTAAATATCCCAAGATTTTTCTCTGAAATGCAAATTATTCTTGGATTTAAGTTTTCAAAAGGCAGAGGTTTTGAAAGAGATAGTGGTATATTGGTATTTCAGGTAAATTGGCCTTTCTGGGAAACATTTTTAGAATAACCTCAAGTGAGCAAGTATGAATAAAGGTAGGAAAGCAGTGTTCTCAATGGGAAAAGCCCACGACAAGAAAAGATTAATGAAATCATAGCCTTTTCAACTTGGAAATATCTTTAGATACTTCTAACTCCAGACCCTGTATCTAATATGACTGCATGCCTTCCATAAGGCACTGAACTAACTACACCTTGGTAGTTTACCTGTGGAAATAAGATAGACTCGAAGGAGAGGCTTGTGTAAATTTAGGATGGGGAACTGAAGTAGCATTACAGATTTAGAAGTAAAACCTATTGAAGCTTCTACCAATAGTAAAATGAAAATGTTGGATCAGTGATAGAAATGTAATACAAGAAAAAGTCAACTATTACACTTTGACAGCAAAGGGAAAAAAGTCTCAGGTCAAAGTCTAAAAAAGAAAAATGAATATGATTGAAATAATCTACTGGGGAAATTTCATCAGATGTTAGTATAATGAATAAAAAACATAGCAATGAGAATATAGAAACTTGAGGTGGTTGGTCAGAGTGAAAATGAATTATGAAAACTAATTATGAGAGTGTGTTGTCATAAATGTTTGAAAAACTCTAAAAGCCAAAGACTAATTAGAAGGGATTCATGGAGACTGAGATAGAGTGATTTTATTGTAACCTTTCATACGTTTTGTAGATGTGGTCTTAACATGATTAAGGTGTTTTAGCAAAATATACAGATTTAGCTTTTTTACACTTATCTACTTTGTAAATATAAGTTGCCACATTGCAGTTTTGTAACTGTCGTCTAATACTTTGTGTCTCTTTACTCCTTATTTGGGCTTCACTCCCATACATTCCACCTCTCTGAGTTTTACCAGTCTGTGAATACTCAAGTCAAATTCCACATTGTGTAAAATCATCTCTTATCATCGTAGCCCTTAAGGATTTCTCCTTCCCATGAAATCATAGGATTATTATTTGTCTTACTTTTTTGACATTGTGTAGTTTCCTGGCATTCCTTCTATTGTATTGCCTTTGAATTTGCAAGAATACTTTTTGCTCCTTTCTTTTAGAAGCAGTTGGAAAGTTGAAAAAGTGATGGTGAGAAACCCAAAGGAGGGGAAAGCCACTTTGAGCTGTAATTTGTTTCCTGGACTCCAGGTCATAAACATCCATCTGTCCATTAAGCAGATTTATTAAGTGGTCCTTTTATTTAGTAATTTATTATATGTACTATAATGTGACCTCTGCCTTTCTAGAATATACAGTCTAATAGTGGAAACACATAACGAATAAACAATAAACAAATGTCAAATTTCAACTTAGGATGAATACAGTAAGGAAAGAGAACAGAATGCTATGAGAGGGAAAAATGGAAAAGGTTTTAGTGTGTATGGTCAGAGAAGGCCTCTTAGGTGGTGCTGTGTAAGTCACGACGACAAGACTAAGAAGCCAGGCAGGAGAAGAGATTCCTGGAATGGAGAAAAATACATATGAAGGCGAGAAAACAATTCATACCTTGAAGAAATGAAAGAAGTTCAGGGTAGCAAGAACATAATGGAGGGAGACCATGCAGGATGAAAAGAGAGGCAGAAAGCAGATCATGCGCGGCCTTGCAGGGCACGTTAAAGACTTTTGGGTTTTACTAAGGACATTTCAGTCATTGAAGATTTTGAAGCAGAGGAGTAATATAATTTTTAAAATATAACTTTCGTTTAGATTGGAGCTAAAGGCAAGAGTGAAAGCAAAGACATTATGCTACTATCATCATTGAGGGAAAACAATGCTAACTGGAACTGGGGTAGCAGCTATAGAGATGAGGGAATGGAAAAGGTGATATGTGTATATGTATATATAAAATTTGATTTGCTAGAGACAAGGAGATGGGAATGATAGAGAAATTGACAACTTCATGGTGAACTGAATGTAAATGAAAGGTGTCAAAAATGACCTCCAGGTTCCTGGCTTGAGGAATTAGGTGGTGGTAAGATGTACTGAGAAGAAGATGAGGGAGAAAAAAGATTTGGTGAGAAAGCTTTGAATACTGTCCATACACAGGTGTCTTCAATGGTTTTATCTGAGTGGTAGATGCCTCAGTCAGGATAGCTTTAACTATGTGTATGACACCACACTATGACATGTTCATAGCTTGTGTTTTGAGAGAAAGGTGTAGACTTCCTATTTATGTTAGAAAAATTGGTAACTGAAATGACCTTTATAATAGTGTCCTTCAGTTTTTGAATGTTTGTGAATATCTTAATGTAGATTGGGCTTCCCTTGTGGCTCAGTAGGTAAAGAATCACCTGCAATGTGGGAGACCTGGGTTTGATCCCTGGGTTGGGAAGATCCCCTGGAGACAGAAAAGGCTACCCGCTCCAGTATTCTGGCCTGGAGAATTCCATGGACTGTATAGTCCATGGGGTCGCAAAGAATCAGACAAGACTGAGCAACTTTGACTTAATGTAGATTACATTGATACAGAGGTTTAAGGGAAAAAAAAAACTTGAGTGTAGTATTAGATGGGTTTATGTATTACTTGGGTGATGGTGTAGAATACAAGTCTTATAGTCTTGGTATCTTCAGGAAATCAGCAGTCTTTAAAGTTATTAGCTTGTAAGTAGCCTGATAGTAAACGTATCATTTTTAATGAGGCTTCTGGTGCTTATGAGTAAAAATTATACCTTAGGTTATTAGTAGCTATTGTTTATCAAATAGCTATAGATGTTGATATTTTTGTTATAATTTGGCATAATTAAGTGAAGTTAGCTAAATGAATTTAAGGTTTTTGTTTTATTTTTTTTTTTTTTTTGAGGGGAGTGGTTTGTGCTTTAAAACTTTTTTTAACCAGTAATTTTGAACGTTGTTATGGCCACCTCATGCAAAGAGTTGACTCATTGGAAAAGACCCTGATGCTGGGAGGGATTGGGGGCAGGAGGAGAAGGGACGACAGAGGATGAGATGGCTGGATGGCATCACCAACTCAATGGACATGAGTTTAAGTGAACTCCGGGAGTTGGTGGTGGACAGGGAGGCCTGGCGTGCTGCGATTCATGGGGTCGCAAAGAGTCGGACATGACTGAGAGACTGAACTGAGCTGAACTGATTGCTCCAAACAGACGGGATTTGAAATTTGAGGAGAGGGGTATTTATCTTTCTTGGCCATTGATTATGTCAGGTTAAGTTCCTGACTAAGCAGCAGCCCTCTATTGAAAATCGGGAATTTCCTGGTAGTCTGGTGGTTAGGATTTCTTACTTTCACTGCTGAAGGCTCTGGTTCAGTCCCTGGTTGGAGGCCTAAGATCCTGTAAGTCGTGTGGCACACCCCCCAAAAAAAGGATTATTGGAAATCAGTGGTTATTCACCTGAAAGATAAATGCTAATATATCTTACTAGGTTTTTTTGTTTTTATGAGAAGGAAAAGATGGTGAGGATAATGTTTAGGTTTCATATATTTTGCATAAAATGTTTTGTCTTAAAATTTTGTGCTTTACTACAGTTTGGGTAAATTAAAAAATTTTTTCATCGAATTAGCTGACTCGAATTCAGTATGTTTCTGCATTCTCTCAGTTATTTTGAAAGAGTTGCAGTAATTTTATGGGGGCAGAAACTGAAGTACAAGAGGTTAACAAGCATATAGGTATTTGGAAAATGGAGTTAGTGTAGAATTTATTTTCAATATTTGTTTTTGAGTAGAAGGATAGAAAACAAGATGATTTTATTTGTACATTTACGTTTTTGCTAAAGTAGGAGATATTTGCTCTTGCCTAAAATTAGAAGGGAAGCAGGTAATTGCAGAGGGTGATTAAAGATCCTCCAGAGGCGGAACATGTAAGTCCCTTTGAAAGGCTGGATGGAATGGTGACTATTAAGAGTTGAAAGATTAATCTTTGGGAAGGAGTCATACTTCCTCTTTTGAAAAGAGTGTAGTAGAAGAAAAAAGGAATAGATTCAAAAACAGATACATGCTTTGGAAAAGATGATTGGTGAATTTCAACTGAAAAACCTCAGAAAACTAAGAGGCAGAATTGTTTGGGGTGAAAATGGGGAAGTTAGGATTGCAGAATTGGGAGAAAAACAAAAAAAACTGCAAAGAGATAGCCTCAAAGCCTGGAAAAGTGAATTTAAACGTTAAGCAAAAGCAGGGACTGCATTGAAGGCAAATGTTAGGTTCCAGGCATGTAATAATTGTTAGGAATATTATAAATATTGAAATTGTTAGTTGAAATGGACTGAGGCAAGGAGGTAAAATTACAGTGGTGATGTTAATAAAGTATGGTGGGTTGAGTGAGTGTAAAAGGACCCAGGGGTATTGAAAATGATGAGAGGACAGCATTGGAGATAATTAGTGAAAGAGTTTGAGGAGGTCTAGAGAAGCCTAACAGTCTTCGGAAGGTTTGGAGGACTATAGGTTCTTGGGAAGTCAGGAAAGAGATAAGAGGTATGAGAGGGAAGTCAAAGTTGCTCAGTTGTGTCCAGCTCTTTGCCATCCCACAGACTGTAGCCCGCCAGGCTCCTCTGTCCAGGGAATTCTCCAGGCCAGAATACTGGAGTGGGTAGAGGTTCCCTTCTCCAGGGGATATTCCCAACCCAGGGATCGAACCCAGGTCTTCCACATTGCAGGCAAATTGTTTACAGTCAGAGCAAGCTACATTTGTTAAACACTTACTGTATTTTAAGAACTTTGAATGTGTTTCTAAACTGTGCATCAACTTTGCAAGTTAAATGGTGATAATCAGCCTGAGTCTCAGTTTTTAGTGTATTTCGAATTTTGGAAAATTCTGCATTTAAATCAGTTTCCTGTTTTTAATGTTAATAGTATAGACACACACACTTAATTTGGTTATGAGTAAGACTAATATTCAGGACCACTTAATTAAACAGCTTAACCTGACTCAGTAGCAAATAGGAAACTTTTAATCTTTCTTCAATATCAGCCTCAAATTAATTTTCCCAGTTAGCTTTTACTAAGAGTAGAGATGAGATTATATTTTTAAAGATTTTCTTTCTGTGAGATGTAAACCAACACTAAATTAAGTATGAATACCTACAGAGTAAGTAATTGAATTTAGTAAGTGGTGATCTACAGACCAGAGATGTTAATATAAGCATTACCTGAGTGCTGTTTAGATTAGTAGTTGGAGTTCTTTTAAACCAAGGAATGCTTTGTTTTTAAAAGATCCTACTTGAAAGCTTAATCTGTAAAATAAAAGAATATGCAGGGCGAAATTTTACAGGGGAAGAAATGGGGGAAGGGGTAGTCTAAAGCCTTTCCTTCCTTTGGCTAAGTGTTATCCAGTAATCTAGAGAGAGCACAGTTTGAAAACAGCATTTACAGAGTGCTTTTTGTGGGTTATTTATTACAGTTCTAGGAGATCGGTATGAGTATATTACGCTCCCCATTTGCAGATGAAGAAACTGAGCTTGAAAATGATTAAGTGACTCGTTTAAGATTACATAGCCCTACTCCAGTATTCTGCACTGGGAAACCCCACGGACAGAGGAGCCTGGTGGGCTATAGTCCGTGTGGTCGCAGAGTCTGACACGACTGAGCAACTGAATACACACACACACAACAGGTGATAAAGCTGACCAGTCTCTTTTCAAAGCCCTTACTTTTACTTGCTGTGTTATAGGGTCCTTGTAGAATAACTTACCAATGAAAGCAGAATGCTTTGTGGGATACTTGGGCATTAAGCTTCAGTTGGATCACTGAAGGCATTCTCATGTACGCGACTGTGTGTGTGTGTGTGTGTGTGTGTAGGGTAAATGTATATAACCTAAAATTTACTATTTTAACCATTTTTAAGTGCAGTCCAGTGGAGGCATACTTCAGGTCATAAAAATGATATATTTTTGCTTAAAAGAATGCTTTTGAATCTCAATTTTTGGTGCAGCTATTAGAATTGAGAGGTTTTGTTTTGTTCAACATTATGACATTGAATTCTTGAAAACATTTGAGGATTTACTATGTGGCAGGAATTACACTAGATGTTCAGGATAAAGATGAGTAAGGACCATTCTCTGCACACCTCTTATTTTGTAGGGAAGACAGACAAGTAGACCAAGAATGATAATGCAGTGTGTGAAGTGTGGAATCCAAAAATTGAATGCTTGGGACTTGCCTGGCAGTCCAGTGGTTAAGATTCTGGGGACACAGGTTCGATCCCTGGTTGGGGATCGAACTAAGATTCCCACATGCCACATGGCATGCCTCCCCCACTCAAACTCAAAACAAACCAGCCCTAAAATGAATGCTTAACCTTTCTAGAGGGCTGTGTGTGTGTGTGTGTGTGTGTATGTACACCATGTATTAGCTTCCTAGAGATTGTAGAACTTGAATTTAATATCAGAGCATTATCAGCTGAAGGAACAGGGGTGGTGGGAAGTGATATAGGTGAAGAGAACTTCCTGTGTGTATTAATGGAGATGTGAGAAAATTTGATGAATTCAAGCAGCATTTCAATGTGGTTAAGTCATGGACTGTTGTTTAGTTGCTAAGTCAGGTGCGACTCTCTTGCCATGCCATGGACTGTAGCCCGTCAGGCTCCTCTGTCCATGGGATTTCCCAGGCAAGAATACTGAAGTGGGTTGCCATTTCCTTCTCTAGGGGATCTTCCCAACCTAGGGATTGAACCCACATCTCCTGTTATTGTAGGTGGATTCTTTACCACTGAGCCCCTGGGAAGCCCCAGGCATGGATTACCTATGGGGAAATAGAAGCAAAAACGGGTGGAGAGGCAGGGATATCTTCAGCAAAGGAATGTAAAGTGAGGTTGCTCAGTTGTGTCCGACTCTTTGCAATCCCATGGACTGTAGCCTACCACGCTTCTCCGTCCATGGGATTTTCCAGGCAAGAGCACTGGAGTGGGTTGCCATTTCCTTCTCCAGAGGATCTTCCCAACCCAGGAATCGAACCCCAGTCTCCCACATTGTAAGCAGACGCTTTACCATCTGAGCCACCAGGGAAGTGCAAAGGAATGTAATGAACAAGCAAATATATTGGGAGATGAGTTTAGGCATATAATGATACTATTGGCTGGTATAAATACTTTTTTTAAATGAGTTGGAAACTAGGTACAATCAGATGCAACAGGCTCTTACTAATTTTTCCTCTAGTTAACATAGAATCTTGATATATGTTCCTAGTTCTGCAGATCAGTGAGAAGAAAATACATATTTATTGAGCAGTTACTATATTTTAGACTTCCTTCTTCTGAACACTGCGACAACCCTGCAGTGTGGAAGGTTAGGTGAGGAAAATGAATTCCAAAGAACCATTGAAGGTTATAAAACTTAGAAATGGCAGTTAGAATTTGAACTCATGACTGATCTTCTTCAACTATGCTATGGCCGATCAGTATTTGCCAGAGACTTTTCTTATTGAGTAGTAATCTAATTTATTTTATAACTAATTAGCTGGATGGATACCTAATGCAGTTAATCTGAAACATACCAAGTATACAGGGAACAGAGGTAAGGATGGTCTTTAAAAGAGTTGTATAAACAAATGTAGTAGAGATTGGAATACATGACTTGTACAACTTCTTATGTGGGCTTCTGTGATGATTTAGTGTGTTGTACGTTAATCAGATCAGATCAGATCAGTCACTCAGTTGTGTCCGACTCTTTTCGACCCCATGAATTGCAGCACACCAGGCCTCCCTGTCCATCACCAACTCCCGGAGTTCACTGAGACTCACGTCCATCGAGTCAGTGATGCCATCCAGCCATCTCATCCTCTGTCGTCCCCTTCTCCTCCTGCCCCCGATCCCTCCCAGCATCAGAGTCTTTTCCAATGAGTCAACTCTTCGCATGAGGTGGCCAAAGTACTGGAGTTTCAGCTTTAGCATCATTCTTTCCAAAGAAATCCCAGGGCTGATCTCCTTGTACATTAATAAAACAACCTAAATTGTCTTGTCTACTGGGGAAATTTTTGAAGGATATTCTTCTGTATAACTATTAACAAGTTAGTTTATCTTTCTGTTGTAGTTTTTGCTAGTATTGATATTGTTATGTAATAGGGTCAAATTAGCCTGAAAATCTTTTTCAGTGAGGACAGTGTTGTTCATGCAAATAGTGGAAGGTTAGAACAATCTTCTGTAGCATAATTTCTTTTTTAGAATTTGAGTATAGAACATTATGGGTGATATCTTCACAGGAAAAAAAGTAAGTTTTTTAAAAGTTAAGAGGTATTTTGGGGGCTTCCCAATACTGGTGGCTCAATAGTAAAGAATCCACCTGCAATGCGGGTTTGACCCCTAACCTGGGAAGATCCCACGTGCGGTAGAGCAACCTAGCCCATGCGCCATAACTACTGACCCTGTGCTCTGAAGCCTGGGAGCTGCAGCTTATGAAGCCCACATTCCAGGTCTGCTGAAGCCTGTGCTCCTCAACAAGAGAAGCCACCACAGTGAGAAGCCCACATACTGCAACTGGAGCGTGGCCCTACTTACCGCAACTAGAGAAAAGCCCAAGCAGGAGCAAAGATCCAGCACAGCGAACAAGCAAATAAATAAAATTATATTAAAAAAATGTTTTTAAGTAAGCTAAGTTTCATAAATGTTTATTGGGTTGGCCTAAAAGTTTGTTTTTTCCACAAGGTAGTATGGAATAACTTGAACAAACTTGGCCAACCTAAATATTTTAGAATATAGAGCCCACTACTTTTTATCTTCCTAGTGTTTATTCCGTAAAGAAGATTTTAAGCTTTTTTCCCTGATATCTCTAGTTTGGTTAGGGTAGGTGTTTGTGTGAGTAGAAATTTAACCAAGTGTACAGTGTTGATTAAGGACACCTTCATAAGCATTTAGTCCAAGCCTGTTATTGACAAGGAAACTGGGGGGGGCAGATGGTAGTTAAATATGCTGTCACACGTTTAAGTAGTTCCAGGAATTAGAATTTTGGTCTCTACACTATACAGGAGAAAACAAATAATACTAATAGGTTTTAGTTTATAGTGTTATGTAAGGACATTTTTCTTTTGAATCCTTTTAGTTTACTTGGAAAGTTTCTGTTCAGGCTTATAAGGCACTACCAGTAAATTAAGCAGAGACAAAGTTGATGTTCATCAGTTTCACAGTATAATATTTTGGTTAGCCCTGAGCAGGTTAGGTCTGATAATTGGGTCATAGTTTGGGGTTTGGTATCCTGATGTCTTTTACTCTACTAACCATAAAATAGTTAAGTGTACTACACAGGTTAGATTCTATAGCATATCATGCTTCTTATTCACAAAGACTTAGAAAAATTTTTAATGAACCATCAGTTCAGTTTAGTTGCTCCGTTGTGTCCATCTCTTCACTACCCCATGGACTCTGGCATGAACCGTAATATATATAAAATTTATATATACCATAATATACATAAAATGGAATATTGTTCAGCCTTAAAAAGGAAAGACATTCTGACATGTGCTACAACATGGATGAACCTTGAATACATTATGCTAAGTGAAATAAGCCTTTTACACACATATACACAAATACTGTATGATTCTACTTATATGAGATATCTAATGTAGTCAAATTCATTACAAACAGACATTAAAATGATGTTGCCAGGGGACTGGGATTGGAGGAAGGGGAATAGTGAGTTGTTTAAATAGAAAAGATTTCAAATTTGCCAGGGGAAAAAATTCTGAAGATTGGTTGCACAAAAATCAATATGTTTAAAACTACTGAACTCTACACTTAAAAATGGTCAAGATGGTAAATTTTATGTTTTACAACAATTAAAACTTTAAAATATTTTGTGTTTTGCAGATTAAAAACATTAATTTTTTGAAAAGATACGTGCACCCTTGTGTAAATTGCAGCATTATTTATAATAGCCAAGATATGGAAACAACCCACATGCCCATCAAATAGATGAATAGATTAAAA
Organism: Bos javanicus; assembly: GCF_032452875.1. Taxonomy (NCBI): domain Eukaryota; kingdom Metazoa; phylum Chordata; class Mammalia; order Artiodactyla; family Bovidae; genus Bos; species Bos javanicus. The sequence goes on from NC_083885.1 coordinate 21,830,596, forward strand.
AGATGTGGTATATATATAGAAAAAAGAATACAGTCTTGCCATTTGTAACAACATGTATAGGCCTGGATGATATTATGCTATGTGAAAGAAGAGACAAATACTATATGCTTTTACTTGCATGTGGAATCTAACAAAACAAGTCATAACAAAAGAGAAACTGGAGTTGTAGATACAGAGAACAAACAGGTGGTTGCCAAAGGAAAGATGGTGGCGGGGGGGAGGAAAGAAAGAGGTGAGGGAGATTGAAAGGTACAAACTTTCAGTTGCAAAATAAACGTCACTGGTATGAAGTGTACAGTTTGGGGAATACCGTTAACCAAGTAATCTCTTTGGTGATGTCATAACTAGTCTTAACATGGTGGTTTTTTGAAATATATAGAAAGAGACTATGTTGTGTAACAGGAACTAACATAGTGAAGGTGAATTATACTTTAAAAACACACAAACAAACTGGGAAACAGATCAGATTTATGATTACCAGAGGCAGGAGTAGGGGCTGGAGGGAGGGGAATTGGATGAAGGCCATCAAAAGGTACATGATAAGGTAATTAACACTTCTGTTTGTTGTCATATATGAAAGTTGTTAAATGCTAAGAGTTCTCATCACAAATTTTTTTCTGTTTCTTCAATTGTGTATCTATGTGAGATGATGAGTTGGAGAAGGCAATGGCACCCCACTCCAGTACTCTTGCCTGGAAAATCCCATGGACAGAGGAGCCTGGTAGGCTGCAGTCCATGAGGTTGCTAAGAGTCGGACACGACTGAGCGACTTCACTTTCACTTTTCACTTTCATGCACTGGAGAAGGAAATGGCAATCCACTCCAGTGCTCTTGCCTGGAGAATCCCAGGGATGGGGGAGCCTGGTGGGCTGCCGTCTATGGGGTCACACAGAGTCGGACACGACTGAAGTGACTTAGCAGCAGCAGCAGCAGCAGAGATGATGAGTGATCTCTAAACTTAATGTAATAACCATTCATGATGTGTATCAGAGCATTTTGCTGTACACCTTCAACTTACACAGTGCTGTATGTTAAGTACATCTCAATAAAACTGGAAGAAAAAAATTAAAAATAGTTTTAAATAGGCCATAAGCTCATTGTCCAGATAACCACTAATCCCATTTTTTAGAAAGTTTCATGTAAGATTTTTAAAAAGGACAAAAACAGTTTCTGCTTTACATTGCATTCGTTTTCCCCTCACCCAGATAGTTTTATGTGCATATTCCATGGATAAGTATTTTTTGATTGCTTATTGTAAGATAAAGATAGATTTCTGACCTCTTAGATAACGTACGTTTTCTGGAGAAATGTAAGCTTTAAACAAGATAAATATGAAAAACGTATAGCTAATACTAAGGTGAATAAAGGGAGGGGCAGAGATATGAAGGGTTGGAGGAGAGTGACATTTTAGATAGATTGGTCAGGAATGACCTTACCAAGAAAGTTATTTTGAAAAAAGCATTTACAAAAAATGAGGGGAGAATGTACTCAGCAAGTGCAAAGGCCCTGAGGAAGGAGCATGCTTGGCTTTTGTGTGTGTGTGTGTGATGGGGGATTATCGTATATGTTACATAAAAACATAAAATAGACCCTTTTAGACATTGTATATTCAATTCGGTGGCATTTCCATTCACAGTGTTCTGCAACCATCAGCACTATTTCCAGTTTTTCATTTTTCATCACCACAAAGAGAGACTCTATTCATTAAGAAATAGTTCCCTACTTTCAACCCCTCTTACCAGCCCCTGGTAACCTCTGATATTTCTGTTTCTTTGAATTTGCCTATTCTAGATATTTCATATAAGGAATCATACTGCGTTTTTCCTTCTCTGTCTGCCTTTTATACTGGGCACAGTGTTTATAGGTTCACCCTTGTTTGCAGGTATCAGAATTTCATCCCTTTTTTGTGGTTGAATAGTACTCCATTTTACCAGATTTTGTTTATCAGTTGATGGCGTTTGGAGTTTTTTTCGACTTCTGGCTATTATGAAGAATGCTGCTATTGACATTGCTTTATAAATATCTGTTTGAGTCCTTGTTCTTAATTCTTTTGAATGTATATTGTATACCTAGGCATAGAAATTCTGGGTTATATGGTAATTCTGTGTTTACCTGAGGAACTGCCATACTCTTTGCCTCAGTGGCTGTACCATTTTACATTCCTACGAGCAATGTAGGAGGGCCTCAGTTTCTCCATTCTCCTCAACACTTGTTCTCTTATTTTATTTTATAGCATCTCTAGTAGGTATGAAATGATACCTCTTTGTGATTTTGATTTGCATTTCCTTAATGACTGATGTTTAATATCTTTTCATATGTTTATTGGCCATTCCTTTAAGTTGAGTTGTCTTTATAGTATTGATATTTAGTTGTAGGAATTCTTTGTAGAGTATTGAAACTTTATTAGATATGATTTGCAAATGTTTTCCATTTTGTGAGTTGTCTTCACTTTCTTCATACTGTCCTTTGATGCACAAATTTTCAGTTGTTATGAAATTCAGTTTACCTGTTTGTTTGTTTATTTTTGTCACTTACGCCTTTATTTAAGAAATCACTGCCAAAACCAAAGTCATGAAGATTTGCCTCCATATTTTCTTCTCCGAGCGTTATAGTTTTAGCTTTTAAATTAGCATCTTTGATCTATTTGAATGAATTTTTGTATATATGGTATAAAGTAAGGGTTTAGCTTCATTCTTTTGCAGTTGGCTCTTAAGTTTTTGCAGCATTAGTTGTGGAAGAGATCGTTATTCCCCACTGAATGGTCTTGGTATCCTTGTCAAAAAATCAGTTGATCATAGATGTGAGGGTTTATTCCTGGGCTTTCAGGTCCATCCCATTGGTCTGTTTGTCTGGCCTTATGTCAGTAACACACTGTTTTGATAGTTGTGATTTTGTAGTAAGTTTTGAAATTGAGAAGTGTGAGTCTTCAGCTTGTTCTTTCTCAAGTTTGTTTTGGCTCTTCTGGTTCCCTTGAAATTCAATATGAATTTGTGCAAAAAATGTCATCAGGATTTTGATAAGAGTTGCACTGAATTTATAGGTCACTTTGAGTAGTATTGTCATCTTAACAACATGAAGTCTTCCATTCTTGTCTTTGATTTATTTATATTTCATTATGCACAGATGTCTTTGAATTTATTTAGATGTACTTTAATTCCTTTCCTGGTGGCTTCAGACAGTAAAGTGTCCACTGACAATGCGGGAGACCAGGTTCGATCCCTGGGTTGGGAAGATCCCCTGGAGAAGGAAATGGCAACCCACTCCAGTACTCTTGCCTGGAAAAACCCATGGATGGAGAATCCTGGTGGGCTACAGTCCATGGGGTTGCAAAGAGTCAGACACGACTGAGCAACTTCACTTTAATTCCTTTCAGCTATGTTTTGTAGTCTTCAGTGTCCACATCTTACACAATATTAAAAATTATTTAAATATTTAAATGCTTCGTCCCTCAGTTCAGTTCAGTTCAGTCCCTCAGTCGTGTCTGACTCTTTGCGACCCCATGAATCACAGCACACCAGGCCTCCTTGTCCATCACCAACTCCTGGAGTTCACTCAAACTCATGTCCATTGAGTCGGTGATGCCATCCAGCCATCTCATCCTTTGTCGTCCCCTTCTCCTCCTACCCCCAATCCCTCCCCACCAGGGTCTTTTCCAATAAGTCAACTCTTTGCATGAGGTTGCCAGAGTACTGGAGTTTCAGCTTCAGCATCAGTCCTTCCAGTGAACACCCAGGGCTGATCTCCTTCAAAATGCACTGGTTGGATCTCCTTGCAGTCCAAGGGACTCTCAACAGTCTTCTCCAACACCACAGTTCAAAAGCATCAGTTCTTTGGTGCTCAGCTTTCTTCACAGTCCAATTCTCACATCCATACATGACCACTGGAAAAACCATAGCCTTAACTAGACGGACCTTTGTTGGCAAAGTAATGTCTCTGCTTTTGAATATGCTATCTAGGTTGGTCATAACTTTCCTTCCAAGGAGTAAGCGTCTTTTAATTTCATGGCTACAATCACCATCTGCAGTGATTTGGGAGCCCCCAAAAATAAAATCTGACACTGTTTCCACTGTTTCTCCATCTATTTGCCATGAAGTGATGGGACCAGATGCTATGATCTTTGTTTTCTGAATGTTGAGCTTTAAGCCAGCTTTTTCACTCTCCTCTTTTACTTTCATCTAGAGGCTTTTAGTTCCTCTTCACTTTCTGCCATAAGGGTGGTGATATCTGCATATCTAAGGTTATTGATATTTCTCCTAGAAATCTTAATTCCAGCTTGTGCTTCTTCCAGCCCAGCGTGTCTCATGATGTACTCTGCATATAAGTTAAATAAGCAGGGTGACAATATACAGCCTTGACGTCCTCCTTTTCCTATTTGGAACCAGTCTGTTGTTCCATGTCCAGTTCTAACTGTTGCTTCCTGACCTGCATATAGGTTTCTCAAGAGGCAGGTCAGGTGCTGCCTGGTATTCTCATCTCTTTCAGAATTTTCCACAGTTTATTGTGATCCACACAGTCAAAGGCTTTGGCATAGTCAATAAAGCAGAAATAGATGTTTTTCTGGAACTTTCTTGCTTTTTTGATGATCCAGCGGATGTTGGCAATTTGATCTCTGGTTCCTCTGCCTTTTCTAAAACCAGCTTGAACATCTGTAAGTTCACAGTTCACGTACTGCTGAAGCCTGGCTTGGAGAATTTTGAGCATTACTTTACTAGCATATTGATGAGTGCAATTGTGCGGTAGCTTGACCATTCTTTGGCATTGCCTTTCTTTGGGATTGGAATGAAAACTGACCTTTTCCAGTCCTGTGGCCACTGCTGAGTTTTCCAAATTTGCTGGCATATTGAGTGCAGCACTTTCAGAGCATCATCTTCCAGGATTTGAAATAGCTCAACTGGAATTCCATCACCTCCATTAGCTTTGTTCATAGTGATGCTTCCTAAGGGCCACTTGACTTCACATTCCAGGATGTCTGGCTCTAGGTGAGTGATCACACTATCATGATTATCTGGGTTGTGAAGCTCTTTTTTGTAAAGTTCTTCTGTATATTCTTGCCACCTCTTCTTAATATCTTCTGCTTCTGTTAGGTTCATACCATTTCTGTATCCCTACGTATTTTTAAAAATGCTATTGTAAATGAAATTGTTCTCTTAATTTCTTTTTTGGAATGGTGATTGCTACTTCATAGAAATGCAACTGATTTTTCTGCATATATTTGTATCCTGAAATTTTATTAAATCCATTTATGAACTCTATATGTTTGTTATTTGTATTTTTCTATTAAGTCATGTTATCTGTGAATAGAGATAGTTGTATTTCTTTTTTTCCACTTTGGTTGCCTTTCATTTTCCTTTTCTTTTTTTTCTTCTATTTTGTCTGACTGAATTTTCTAGTACTATGTTGAAAAGAAGTGGTGAAAGTGGGCATCCTTGTCTAGTCTTGATATTGGGGAAAATGCATTTCCTAATTTTTTGTAATTTCATATCATCATAAGATTTGAGGTACTTACTATGAAATTCTTAGATCAATTAAAGATGTAGTATAGATTGGTCTATATGCCTATAAACCTTGTTGAAACTCACTAATAAGTAACTTTGAAGCACTACATTAAGACCAAGAGTTCTCAAATGCCAGGATTTTTAAAGTATCAGTGATCAGAAGGAACTTTAAGACTTGTCCAGTCAGTTACAATATGCTACTGGGCTCCTTTTCAATATCTCTATTGAGGTCTCGGTTCGTCTGTTAAAAATTGGAATATGTAACTTTAGTAATAAGGAACTCATTATCTTTGCCTTTCGATAGCTCTATTTCAAATTCCTTTCTTACACTGAGCCAGAATACTTTTCCCTATAGTTTCCTGGTATCTTATCATTCTAGATCAGCCGCTTGGGGTCCTACGGATGGCATGAGTAATAGCGTGGAAAATGAACAATGGGACATGTTAGACAACAAGCAGATTGGTGTGATGAGATTGTGGAGGATGTGGAGAGATGGAGGGGTGGTAACTGGAGATGAGAAAAACTTGAAGGGCATATATTTAGCATTAGGGAACAATAAGTTTTCATTGGCAACTAACATAAAATCTCTGTTTTACAAAACTTACTCTGGTCACAATGTGCAGGATAGATTTACAGTGGGAGAATATTTGGGGCAGAACTGTTGGTTTTACAGTGCCATTAGCCAAATAAAGCATGTAGGAGAAAGATTTTAGAAGAATGATTGGTTTTGGATCTCTTTAGTTTATACTTGTGGGCAAGTCCAGGGGGCAGCTGAAAAAATGTACTGGACATAAAGTTTGAAGTTGTCAGCATATAGATAATAGAGAATGCCTTTACCTGGGGAGGATGTCTAGAATGAGGCGAGTACTGAGAAGAGGAATTCTGAGAAGCATGGTTTCAGGTAACTTCACCAGTCTCCTTGTTGTCCTCTGAGTATATCCCATTTTGTCTGTGTTCTTCTTTAGTCAAGCTTGAATGTTATACCCAGGTTTGGTGTTACTAGCGTAAGTGAATACTACGTTTTGTTTAACCAGCATCCTGTTTGTTGTTGGACATCTAGACTGTATTCAGTCTTTTGCTGGAGCAAGTAATAAATACCTGTATCTGCCATTTCACTCATACATGAACATATTTATAGAATAAATCATTAGAAGAGAATTTGTTCAGTCAAAGGGTATGTGCACTTGAAATATTTTAATACTGTTTTTAAAAAAAATTTATTTTGGCTGTGCTGCGTCTTTGTTGCTTTGTGTAGGCTTTCTCTAGTTGTGTGGGTAGAGGCGGCTACTCTTCACTGTGGTGCATGGGCTCATTGTGGTGGTCTCTCTTGTTGCAGAGCACAGGCTCTAGGCACACGGGCTTAGTTAGTTGCAGCTCATGGGCTCTAGAGTGCGAGCTCAGTAGTTGCGGCACATGGGCTTAGGTACCCCGCAGCATGTGGGATCTTCCTGGAACAGGGATTGAACCTCTGCCCCCTCCATTGGCAGGTGGATTCCCATCCACGGCACCACTGGGGAAGGGAAGTCCTGCCCTTGAAATATTTATGGATATTAGTAAATTTCTCTCCTTAGAGGTTTTACCATTTTAGCTTTCACAGCATATGAGAATTTTTAAGTTCATTAATATGTTATTAAACTTTGGAATTGTTGTGAATCTGATAGGTGAAAGATGGTATATAAGTGTAGTTCTAATTGACATTCTCTTATTTCAAATAAGAATATGAATTGACTGTTGGTATCCTTTGTCCATTTTTCAAATAGGCTATTAGTATTTTATAGGAAATCTTGATATATTTAAAAATAAGCACCTCAGAGAATTCCCTGGTTTTTCAGTGGTTAAGACTCTGCTTCCCCTGCAGTGGGTCCAGGTTCCATCCTTGGTCGGCTTGTGAGATCAGCTCAGCCTTAGAAAGATGAGCACTTCATCAGTAAATGAGTTGCAGATCAGTTTGCTAATTTTCTTTTATAATCTGATTTGTGATTTTTTTTTTTTGCCACACATCTTGCAGGATGTTAGTTTCCCAAGCAGGGATTGAACCTGCACACTTGGCAATGAAAGCCACTGGACAACCAGGAAATTCCCTAATTTATGAATCTTTTCATAAAACTTTATGAAAAATTTATGTAATCTAATTGGTGATTCTTTAATGACATCTATATTTTGTTCCATAAATAGAAAATAAGGTATCCTGTCCATGTTTTCTTCTGGTATTTTCATGGCATTTCATTTCTGAAATTTTTTATCTTTGATCCATTTGTAATTTATCTTGGTTTGAGAACAAGCTATGGATCTAACTTTTTTTCAGGTAGCCATCCAATTGTCTTATTTATTTTATAGTTCATTTCCCCTCAATTTGAGATACTAAATCACTTTCTATTGTATCTGTATGGCTTCTCATGTGTTAATACCACAGTGTTTGAAAAATGAAATTTTATAATACTTTACTATTTAGTAGGATTAGTTCTTCTTGGTTGTCCTTCTTTTTCAGATCTTTTCCTGGTTTTGGTTTTTGTCTATTTAAAAACACCTTGTCTGCCTCTTGAAAAAACTATTGAAATTTTTATTGAGACCACAGTAATATCAGACATTAGTATAAAGAGAGTTCATATATATATACGCGCACACACACACACACACATATATGTATAATAGTATACAGAGAATTTGTGTATTTATAGTGTTGAGTTTTCTTTTTTTTTTTAATTTTATTTTATTTTTAAACTTTACAATATTGTATTGGTTTTGCCAAATGTCGAAATGAATCTGCCACAGGTATACATGTGTTCCCCATTCTGAACCCTCCTCCCTCTCCATACCATCCCTCTGGGTCGTCCCAGTGCACCAGCCCCAAGCATCCAGTATCGTGCATCGAACCTGGACTGGCGACTCGTTCCGTATATGATATTATACGTATTTCAATGCCATTCTCCCAAATCATCCCACCCTCTCCCTCTCCCACAGAGTCCAAAAGACTGTTCTATAGCATTTTATATAAAGAGTGTAAATTAATTATCAGCATTTAAAAATCAGGGAATTACCCAAATAAGTCTGAATGAATTTCCAGCTCCTCTTTACAGCTTAGAAACAACAATTAACTGAAACTGACTGGTGGCTTCCCCTTTGTTCTTTTTAGCTAGCCATAGTTCTCTTCTGGCCAGCTTCTCTCATTATGTCAGCCGCCTGGCCTCTGTAGAATTTGCAGCCTGAATATTCTTGTAGAGTTGGTCATCTGCACTGAAAACAGAACTCCAGGATTAAAAAGTATTAGATTTGACCCATTGCTCCATTCTCTTGAGATTGTTTTGTATCTTGGTTCTGTTAACTATTGTAATGAAGGCTGCCTTGCAACGTAAAATCACCTTGTTAAGCAAAGTTTCTATATCTTGGTTTAAGCTGACTCACTTAGACAAGCTGATGATAGGCCTTCTATGATACACTATTGGAAAATTAATTAGTACTACTTAAGTGTGGTTTCACCTAGTTACTAGTATATTATCACATAAATTTACTAGTATTAGGCTAGTAAACATTGTCACATTCTGTACTATCTGTCATATCCTTAATAGCACTATAGAAACTCTAAGGAAATTAGTAGTATGTGGCCAGTAGTTGAAGGTTTAATCCCTTTAACACTAAACCTTTTATTTTAACCATTTGAGATAAAAAATTTCACATTTCAGTAAGCTGGAACATTTTGCAGATAGCTTTGAAAAGTTTTAAAGGGAGACATAAATCTTCAAGAATTTGAAGGTTTGTCACAATTAGATTTATTTTATAACAATCTCAAAGTAAATCCCTAGGAAGGCAGGAGGAAATTTGACTTGATGAAGTTTTGAACAGGTATTCAAGCATAGTCTGAATGCCTTAACAAGAGTTTGTTTCTAGACATCAACAGACCTTTTTTTCTTTAAACAAAGAAATGGCAAACTCCAGTTTGCCAGCTTTTTATTTTGCCAAATAAGAATATTCTCTCTTTTTTAATTTTAAAAGATCTAGTTGGCTTTATTAAATGATTCATGAATTGGGCAGCATCCCATCTAGCAAATAGAGAGGAATTCCCAGGAAAAATCTTTAAAATGACTAATATCATTATCATCTTATTCTTTGAAATATTGGTCACTGTCATTAGTAGAGGTGCTATTTGCTATCTAACAATAACTTCAAATAGTAGTAGCTACCATAAAAATGTTCATCAAGTGTTAAGCCAGAGAAGAAATTTTAATCGGTGAAATAGTTCCCTATTGCCTCCAGGATAAAGTCCAGATTTCTTAACAGGGCTAATAAAAGGCCTGGATATCTGACCTCTCCTTGCTTCTCACCATCTCTCTATTTGGCTAGTAGCATGTTCTGGCCACATTATGCTATCAAGTAGTTCCCAAAATGTCCTGTCCTGCCTCACCTCTGGACACTTCTTTAGTGTTTCCTCTGTGCTGTTGCCAATTTTAGGTAACATGCAAGAGAGTGAGGGAATTGTAAAAGACTTATTCTCTACATGAACAGGGATTACTGCTTGCTGGTAGAGTCAGTATTTTATCTTACACATTTGAAGCAGATAGGACTATAGTTAATTGTTTGTATAGTTATTTTTGTTCTTTTGTTTTTTACAGATGAAAGCAGAAAGTATGTGATCTTCTCAAGGTCATACAACTAGATGGTGGTAGAGCCAGGACTCAGGTCTATGTTTGTTTGTTTGAAGTATCATGTTCTTTCTAATTTCTTTGTAGTCATTCACTGATTTAGTTAAAATATATCACATGCCTACCATGCTAGACAACATATTAATAATGATACAAAGGTTATAAAGGTGTTCCTTTTTCCCAAGGGTAGAGAGTCTATTGGAGAAAAAAGGTAATATATTATTATAATGAAAAATTATTTATTGTGTGCACAGGTTACTAAACCAGGGTTGAGTAGGCAGAGGCCTTCTATAGGAGGAGAATCCTAAATGGAATTTTCTGCAGGTACAAGTATGAAATACCTGTAAGTAGCTCATAAGCAAAGTAAAAATTGTGTTGTTTAGTCATTAAGTTGTGTTCGACTCTTTTACAGCCCCATAGACAGAGCCTGCCGGGCCCTTCTGTCCATGGGATTTCCCAGCCAAGAATACTAGAATGGGTTGCCATTTCCTTCTCCAGGGGATTTTCTCAACCCAGAGGTCTCACCCACATCTCTTGCACTCAGCTCTCTACTGCTGAGCCACCAGAGAAGCCCAAAGTAAAAATTAATGCAGCACAAATTTAATACTGTATAAAAATGCTATGGACATGACTATAATAGAGGACTGAATAATTTGGTAGGGATCAATGATTATACTAAGTTGGAAAAACTATTAATATGTAGAACTTACTGGGAAGACATTCATTTAGTAGAAAAATATTGAGAGACTTATTTAGAGAATATAGAAATGTTTTAGAGAAAAAGCAACTATTAGACACTGAGGAAAGTAAATTTACCACTGAAGGAAGTTTATATATATGTGTGCATGTGTATAAATTGTGTTATAGAACACATATTTAGAGGCTTTATTTTTTATTCTTATGGCCCAGCTCTTTATGCCTTTCCTGATCTTTTCTGTACATAATTAATTACCATCTAATATATGCTACTGTAATATAGTGCTTTGTATCTCTGCTAAGATGTATATCATATTTTTTATGTGTTTTCTTCCCCTCTAGAATTTTTGAAGGCAGGGATTCTATCCTATTGATTTTTGAATCCATTTTATATGATCATCATGTTTGGCATCAGATAATTGTAGAAACAAAGATAGATAAGTAATTTAATTTTGATTCTGAATACTTGCTTTAACTTTAAAATTCTGTGCCCCAAATGTCTTAATGTACTTAATGATAAGGTCCCCTACAGTGTCGCTCCAACTTGTATTTCTACGTCTATTTTCCAGTTTTCTCCTTTTGTATACTCTAAAATGGTCATACTACGCCTAAATATATACTTCCTTCCTTCCATTTCTTTATTCCTGAATCCTTTGCCTGGCCTGTCCTTTCAATCCCTTTATAAGATCCCTTCAAATGCTAATTGTTCTAAGAAGCTTTTCCTAAATACCTTGCCAACTGTGCTCTCTCTTCTCTTAATAATCACCTTATACATAAATTTGTGCTTGCTTCTCGTAGGCCATGTTTACCATATTTTATTCGGTATATAATGTGCTCTTCTTGTGCCATTACTCCTTATCTCCCCCATTTAGATTCTGAACTTCCTGAGGGTAGAGGCTTTTGTAGTTTCTGCAGAGTTGCTTTGGATGTAATGGACAGTCCATAATATTTGCTTAATTAAATAGAAAGTTAAAATTGGACTGATGTGGTCTTTTTATGAATTTGTACGATAGTACATTTATTAGAATGAAATAAGATGATAGATCTTAAAGAGGAACTTAATTGAGCATTGTGTCAGTTGTAGAATGAAGTGTTTAAATCAGAAAAGGTGACTTTTTTTTTTTAGATTTTATGGGCACTTTTTTCTAGTTTATCTTTAGTTTCTCTTTGTATAACTAACATTGACTACTTACGTGTGTCTTGTCACATACGAAATATGTATCTTCTTAGATATAAGGTGTCCATTTTCCTCATAGGATGTTCCTCCTCTGAATGTACTTTAATAAAAGCACAAGTATTGTATTATCTTGGTAATGTATTATATTGGCATTTACTTGTCTGTATCTCCTCTCAGAGGCCAGTTATTCATCATCCTAGTGCCTGGAAGTTGCTTCTCAATAAGTATTTGTTAGAAGAGTAAGCAGCAAAATTGTTTTCTTTAAAGCCTCTCATATTTTTGATAAACTTTGGGTTACATAAATGTAGAAAATACTTTGCTATAGTATAATCAATCATAATGTACAAAATTCAAAGACTATCATTTCCTTCCTAATTGGAATATTACATCATAAGCAAATTTCCAGAACAGTGTTCTAAAAAACCTTTAATTATTTCTTAAGAATAAAACAGATGTACAAGCCTATAGTACATAGTGTAAATTTGGAAATGTTTACTGTTATCACAATAATTGGGAATGTATGAACTAATGTCATATGCTTCAGGTAATTTACTTTCAATCAATTGGGCAGCAGTTTTTGTAGTTCTGAACTCTTGAAGTAATAGATTCTGTATATTCAAGAACTTATTTTAATCAATTCTAAGATGCATATTTTTTCTCCTTTTAATATCTCTGAAATTAAAAGGAGAAAAAATAATAATATCTCTGAAATTAGGATGTGTCTCAGTCACTGTCTGCCTGGTGGCTGTAAACTTAGTCATAGCTATTTATGTAGCCATCACTTCAGTTGGGCTGTGTACATTGGTACTATACATGTTTAATTATTTTAAAGGTCTCAAAAGATATACAGTTATTCGGCTTTTAAACAAAAAGTTATTGATTTTGCAGAGAGGCACAGAGTAGCACAGCATAAATTTAATATTCAGTTCAGTTGCTCAGTCGTGTCTGACTCTTTGGAACCCCATGGACTGCAGTATGCCAGGCCTCCCTGTCCATCACCAACTCCCAGAGTTTACTCAAACTCATGTCCATTGAGTCAGTGATGTCATCCAACCATCGCATCCTCTGTCGTCCCCTTTTCCTCCTGCCTTCAATCTTTCCCAGCATCAGGGTCTTTTCAAATAAGTCAGTTCTTCGCATCAAGTGGCCAAAGTATTGGAGTTTCAGCTTCAGCATCAGTCCTTCCAATGAATATTCATTTATTGAAATTCATTATTCATATATTCATTAGTGAAACAGATATTTGTTGTTGAAGAAATGACAACAATTCTACATTTTTTTACAGAGCAACAATCAGGTGTTTTATGGACCAAAAAGTACTTCTTGGAAGAAGAAATTGTCAAATCCTTCAGAATAAGTCTACTTCTAAAAATGTTTTTTAAAAGTTACAGATAGATTATAAAATAAAGATTCAAAGTGATATAATGTCATAATTTATTTCTTCATGTTATATCAACTAATAATGTTCCTTATATTTGACAACATACTGGATTTCGTAACTTCTGTTGTATTTCTTCTTTTTCGCCTCTCGGTAAATGATCATACATCCATTACAAAAATATAGGACATTGCTTTCTCTGATTAACGGGTTAGGTATACATAGATGTTCCCTTGTCTAGTGTCTAATAGCGGAACATAAGATATGTTCCAGAGAATTGATTTAACCTACTTTTTTCTTTCTTTTTCTTTTTTTTGGCTAATGCTATGTTCAGATTAGAGCACATAGCCCTCTGTCCATTTAGTCTCATAGTTATAAAATCTGGAAAAATAATTTCTCTTTTTCTGTATTTTACTTTTTCTAAAATTATGTATTTGTTAAAGTACTTATATACCATTGTGATTGATAAGTCCATTTCCAGGTAAAATTAATGTAAATTTACATAGTTTTTCCTTCTCAGAAAATTTTCAAAAGTATTTTTTCATTTAAATTGTGAGCAGACATTCTCTTTAGGAAATTTATATTTTCTAATACGGACCTCCCAAAATAGAAGCTCTGGAAAAGTTTTTTAGACATTTACTAGTTTTTGAATAAACTAATATGTAGAGGAGCAAGAATCTTCATTTGGGTTCTGTATACAAGACAGTGAGGGCAGAACTCTAAATTCCCTTTTTGAAAAGGTTTGGGATAAATAATACAAGCCTGAAACAAAATTGGCAAGTAACCTATTAGATCCTTTCCACACATAAATTCTACATATGTTATGTGATGTGTCTGTGTATAAATGCTGCCATTTTTTTTCTCTTGCGATTATCATAAGACTAATTTATTTCTTAGCTTAAGCTACTGTTTGTTTTTGCCTCAGCTTGATTATCAGTACATTTTAGTTTGCACAGTTTAGTAAATATAATAAGCGATAGGTATATTCCAAATGATTTAATGGTGGGAGACTTAGGGGTAGAGTGATGAATATAGCTGTTAACAAAAACGTGCTTGGTTTTGCTACATGGATGTTTGTATCACTTGGCTCTCAGGAGGCTGATCTTCCATGGTAGCTGAACAAGAGAACCATGGTAGCAATATGATACAGCATCTCCAACATACCACGTCTGTGTTGTCTATCAGCTGACCAGATGGCGAACTTTTATCTCATTTAGGGCCAGCTATCATGACTTCATACAATTGCTCTTCTTGCTGTAATTTCATGTGTACCCTATAAAATAGTAGCTTTATCTGCTCAAGAGGTATAGAGCAAAAGATCACAACATACTTGCTAGTCTGAGAGGATCTGTTGTCAATTACCTTCAGTTCAGTCGCTCAGTCGTGTCTGACTCTTTGCAACCCCATGAATCGCGGCACGCCAGGCCTCCCTGTCCATCACCGACTCCCAGAGTTCACCCAGACTCATGTCCATCGAGTCGGTGATGCCATCCAGCCATCTCATCCTCTGTCGTCCCCTTCTCCTCTTGCCCCCAATCCCTCCCAGCATCAGAGTCTTTTCCAGTGAGTCAACTCTTCGCATGAGGTGGCCAAAGTACTGGAGTTTCAGCTTTAGCATCATTCCTTCCAAAGAAATCCCAGGGCTGATCTCCTTCAGAATGGACTGGTTGGATCTCCTTGCAATCCAAGGGACTGTCAAGAGTCTTCTCCAATACCGCAGTTCAAAAGCATCAATCCTTTGGCACTCAGCCTTCTTCACAGTCCAACTCTGACATCCATACATGACCACAGGAAAAACCATAGCCTTGACTAGACGAACCTTTGTTGGCAAAGTAATGTCTCTGCTTTTCAATATACTATCTAGGTTGGTCATAACTTTCCTTCCAAGGAGTAAGCGTCTTTTAATTTCATGGCTGCAGTCACCATCTGCGGTGATTTTGGAGCCCCAAAAATAAAGTCTGACACTGTTTCCACTGTTTCCCTATGTATTTCCCATGAAGTGATGGGATCAGATGCCATGATTTTCGTTTTCTGAATGTTGAGCTTTAAGCCAACTTTTTCACTCTCCACTTTCACTTTCATCAAGAGGCTTTTTAGTTCCTCTTCACTTTCTGCCATAAGGGTGGTGTCATCTGCATATCTAAGGTTATTGATATTTCTCCCAGAAATCTTGATTCCAGCTTGTGTTTCTTCCAGTCCAGCGTTTCTCATGATGTACTCTGCATATAAGTTAAATAAGCAGGGTGACAATATACAGCCTTGACGTCCTCCTTCTCCTATTTGGAACCAGTCTGTTGTTCCATGTCCAGTTCTAACTGTTGCTTCCTGACCTGCATATAGATTTCTCAAAAGGCAGATCAGGTGGTCTGGTATTCCCATCTCTTTCAGAATTTTCCACAGTTTATTGTGATCCACACAGTCAAAGGTTTGGCATAGTCAATAAATCAGAAATAGATGTTTTTCTGGGAGTCTCTTGCCTTTTCGATGATCCAGTGGATGTTGGCAATTTGATCTCTGTTTCCTCTGCCTTTTCTAGATCCAGCCTGAGCATCTGGAAGTTCACGGTTCAGGTATTGCTGAAGCCTGGCTTGGAGAATTTTGAGCATTACTTTACTAGCGTGTGAGATGAGTGCAATTGTGCAGTAGTTTCAGCCTTCTTTGGCATTGCCTTTCTTTGGGATTGGAATGAAAACTGACCTTTTCCAGTCCTGTGGCCACTGCTGAGTTTTCCAAATTTGCTGGCATATTGAGTGCAGCACTTTCACAGCATCATCTTTCAGGATTTGAAATAGCTCTACTGGAATTCCATCACCTCCACTAGCTTTGTTCGTAGTGATACTTCCTAAGGCCCACTTGACTTCACATTCCAGGATATCTGGCTCTAGGTGAGTGATCACACCATCGTGATTATCTGGGTCGTGAAGATCTTTTTTGTACAGTTCTTCTGTGTATTCTTGCCACCTCTTAATATTTTCTGCTTCTGTTAGGTCCATACCATTTCTGTCCTTTATCGAGCCCATCTTTGCATGAAATATCCCCTTGGTATCTCCAATTTTCTTGAAGAGATCTCTAGTCTTTCCCATTCTGTTGTTTTCCTCTATTTCTTTGCATTGATCGCTGAAGAAGGCTTTCTTATCTCTTCTTGCTATTCTTTGGAACTCTGCATTCAGATGCTTATATCTTTCCTTTGCTCCTTTGCTTTTTGCTTCTCTTCTTTTCACAGCTATTTGTAAGGCCTCCCCAGACAGCCATTTTGCTTTTTTTGCATTTCTTTTCCATGGGGATGGTCTTGATCCCTGTCTCCTGTACAATGTCACGAACCTCATTCCATAGTTCATCAGGCACTCTATCAGATCTAGGCCCTTAAATCTATTTCTCACTTCCACTGTATAATCATAAGGGATTTGATTTAGATCATACCTGTATGGTCTAGTGGTTTTCTCTACTTTCTTCAATTTAAGTCTGAATTTGGCAATAAGGAGTTCATGGTCTGAGCCACAGTCAGCTCCTGGTCTTGTTTTTGCTGACTGTATAGAGCTTCTCCATCTTTGGCTGCAGAGAATATAATCAGTCTGATTTTGGTGTTGACCATCTGGTGATGTCCACGTAGAGTCTTCTGTTGTGTTGTTGGAAGAGGGTGTTTGTTATGATCAGTGCATTTTCTTGGCAAAACTCTATTAGTCTTTGCCCTGCTTCATTCCGTATTCCAAGGCCAAATTTGCCTGTTACTCCAGGTGTTTCTTGACTTCCTACTTTTGCATTCCAGTCCCCTATATTGAAAAGGACATCTTTTTGGGGTGTTAGTTCTACCTTAGCACAACATAACTTTCAAGTGTAATACATAAATATTTTGTACATGCTAGAGCTGTTGGGGAGTGATGGCCATTTCATGGTATGGGAGAGTCTGACATTCCATTCTCAAGTTTGCTTTACATTCTGTCATTATAATAATGTCATTATAATAATGACAGAATGCATATATATGCATAGTCATGTCCCCTGTAGCAGCAACTTTTTCCCTGTAGGGAATATCACTGAGCTATTTGCCATGAATTACTATACCAAAACATACTGTACACTGAGATTGTGTGTTTTTTAAATCATATATAAACTTTGTTTGTAAAACTTTAATGAATATTCATTATTAAACTTTGCTTTTGTTCTTATTTCCTAGGATTCTGACACTTCATGACATGTCATTATCCAGAGCAATAATGAACATTGACCTGTTATGGATTAGTTGATGACCTTTGGAAATGATCCAATAATATCTACTACAGAGAAACTGAATGTACTCCATTTGGAGTGAACAGCCCAGATTATTATTGAAGTTTTCAAGATGACAGATCCCATGATGGACTTTTTTGATGATGCCAATCTGTTTGGTGAGACCTTAGAAGGTTTGCCAGATGATGCATTTGTACAACCAGGACCTGTTTCACTAGTTGATGAATTGAACTTGGGTGCAGAATTTGAACCTTTGCACATAGACTCACTGAATCATGTTCAAGGTACTCCAACACATCAGAAGATGACTGATTATGAACAGTTAAATCAGTTTGATTCAATGAAATTTCACCAAGTTAATCAGTCTTTTGGTAGCCCAGCTGAACATGTGTTATCGCCACACTCTCAGTTTAATTGTTCTCCAATCCACCCCCAGAACCAGCCCAATGGTTTGTTTCCAGATGTAGCAGATGGCAGTCCTATGTGGGGCCATCAGACAGCTACTAGCATTTCAAATCAAAATGGGTCTCCTTTTCACCAACCAGGACATTCTCACTCTATGCATCAAACTAAAAGCTTTGTGGCACACCATGACTTTGCCTTATTTCAGGCCAATGAACAACAAACACAGTGCACTTCGCTACGCTCACAACAAAACAGAAATAATCTTAACCCAGGGCAAAATTCTCTTAGTCAGTCTAAAACTTTTATGGATGTTAATGTTTCTGGTCCACACAGAGTCAGTGTTAACCATCCACCACAAATGAATAATGCATCTACTTCACAACAGTCTCTTTCGATGCAGCAATTTTCCCAAACATCAAACCCTTCAGTACACTTCCTCAAGTGTAGCAGTCACCAAGAAGGTAATTTTAATGGACCTTCTCCAAATATGACTTCTTGTTCTGTCAGTAATTCACAGCAGTTTTCTTCACATTATTCCTTTTCCAGTAATCATGTGTCACCAAATAGTCTTCTTCAACCCTCTGCAGTTCTTGCACCTAATCATACAAATCAGACTTTATCTGATTTTACTGGGAGTAATTCCTTTTCACCTCATAGGGGAATCAAGCAAGAATCGACTCAGCATATGCTAAATCCTAATACATCACTGAATTCAAATAACTTCCAAATGTTGCATTCATCACATCCTCAGGGTAATTACAATTCAAAATTATCTCCTGTGCACATGAACTTCCCGGATCCTGTTGACTCAGGAACTCAAATGGGCCATTTCAGTGATCATGTAGAAACTAATGGCTTTTCATCTTTGGAAGAGAATTTACTTCATCAAGTGGAATCTCAAACTGAGCCATTCACAGGACTTGACCCAGAAGACCTCCTTCAAGAAGGTCTCCTTCCCCAGTTTGATGAGTCAGCATTTGGGCAAGATAATTCAAGTCATGTTTTAGATCATGACCTTGATCGGCAATTTACTTCACATCTTGTAACACGGCCTTCTGATATGGTTCAAACTCAGTTGCACAATCAGGCTCGGAGTTGGCATTCATCACTTTCTAATCATCAGCATTTACATGATAGAAATCGCCTGTGTTTACAGCGACAGGTATGTAACTCTTATTTTGGTTTGGGGTAGCGTGGGGGTTTTACTCACTGCGTTTATTTCACATGAGACATACTCAGAATTTCTCAAACTCAATAATTTTGTCAGGTGAATGTGCATATTTTGACGTAGATTTATAGTGTTTCAATAGTCTTATATGTGAAAGTCCTTCATTGATTTGCTCAAAGCAATAAACTTCTATTATTTAGATTTTTTAAAAATATATATCTTTTATAAGGTACTAAGATATCTTTTGTAACTTTCAGTTATGATTGCCTTTGACAGAAAGATTTATTATCAAAACCAAAAAATAACCATAATTAAAAGAAAATAGATTGGGAATGTTTTATTGCCAATATAATGGACATAGAGTTAATATTCCTATAAAAATAATTTGATAATTTGATGAGATCTCATTAGTTGATAATTAAATAAAATGTAAAAGCTGAAATTCACAAAAGAAGTCAGTAAACGACATTCAGAATGATATGCAACTTTAGTAATAATTCAGTTGCAGTGTGGTTCATTTTTATCTATTAGAAAAATTTTTTAAATTTGATGCTTAATTTATGCAAATTTATGGTGAAATTGGAATTCACATAGCTTTGTAATTGATACAGATATTTTGGAAAGCAATTTGGTGGCACGTGGCATATTTGGGTATAAAAACTTTATTACAATAACCCAAATATGGCAAAAGTAATATACCCAAAGATATTTCTCTTGCTGTATCTAAGAGGGAAAATTGGAAACAGCACAATTTATTATCATATCTATATTGGATGAACTGTTGTAGGCATTAAAAAGACTTTGAAGACTGATAATATGTTAATAATGGTGGAAAAGCATAATTCAAAATTAAGATCCCAGTAAAGTGGTTAAGAGTACAGGCTCTGGTACCACACTACTTGGGTTAGAATCTTGGTTCATGTTACTTATTAAATGTTAATAATTTCAGTGCATCTCATTTGCTTCATCTTTAAATATGGGATAATAATAGGGCTTTGATAAGAATGAATCGAGTTATAATATGTAAAGTGCTTAAAACTGTGCCTGGCATATAATACATGCTTAGCATATAATAAGCACTTAACAAATGTTTTTATAACTATACTTTTTTCATAGCAGTTTGGAAATATACTTAAGAAAAATACTAAAAGGAAATAGGTTGTTTTAGGGTAGCACAATTGCTTTTCTTGCCTTTGTTTTTTTTATAGTTTTTGTCATATGAATGTATTACTTTAAAATTCTTTTGGTATATTTAATGTAGTATTTTATCAGCTTTCTGAAAGTTTGTTGTTAAAGATTTATAAAATTGCTTTAATACTTTGCTTACTGTGAGATTTGGTAGACAATGAAATACAGCATGGTTCTTGAAATTAAGTATTTACAGACCATTTTTTTATTTCAAAACTTTGAAGTATCTGAAAAGGATAAAATCTTTTGCTTTGTGGGTCATGATGTTTTTAGTACAGCATTTGAATTATCTAAATAGATTTAAGATACTTAAAAGCAACTTGTAAATTCTCTTTCTATCTTTTTGTTGCCTGAATATATTATGATTTTGCTCCCTCTACTGGAAGAGGGTCAAGCATCTTGGACCTTGGGGAAAAACTACTGATCAAACCCAGGATCATCTATTCACTTTTAATGTATATTTCTGACTAGTTTGACTAATTAATTTGTCCAGCATATAATTGAAGTTATTAAATCTGAAATTTATTAACTTATTTCCTTATTTTTTCTAAGGATTTTTTTTAAATTCATGTTTTCCTAAACATGTTCTACTGACTTTAAAAAGAAGACTCTTCTTCTATAGATTTGAAATGAATGGAGAATAATTATAAATATCTAAAATAGTCCCCAATACTAATATTTAGATATTAGTACTAAATCTAATACTAATACTCAACCTTAATGCTATCTGAGAGAAATTCTTTTCACACCAGTTCATCAGCCTTTAATAAATCATCTCATCTACACTGATACATTCATAAGGCTTTATTTAAATCTACTCATCTTCTTGTTTCAGCGTTTGTTTCATTTTGCTAACTTCTTATTCTTTTTGTTACATGTTTAAAAACTGATAAAGGGCAAATGTTTTTGAATACTTATCTGATTTACTGCAAGTCTGTTCTCAAGTTTCCTATTACTTCTTTGTGTTAAGACTTAGAGTTGTGAGTTTCTGATTGTGGGGGTGGAGAGAAGAGATGGATTGGTAGAGAAGATAGGAGATTATAATATGGTTAATAAGGATTGGATATAGATTTTATATGTATAGAATTATGTCAGATATCCCAATATGTGAAATCAAACTATTCAGTATGTTTAATTTATGATAAATTTTGGCAGAGCATATGTAAGTCTTTTATCAGAATTTTTTGGCATTTTCTGAACGATAATGGTTACTACATAGCCAAAATGTTGTATTATTACAGTTTTCCCCAAGTTCTATGAAAAGAAATTTTTTCTTAGGTGTTTTTTTTTTTCTAAGTCTCTTGCTTAAATGCAATAATTTCATTTCAGACTAAATTAGCATTATTAATTATGTGTATAGAAGTTAACAGATTAAAAACTAAGAAAGTGGCATAATTTTTGTTTTATTAGAATTTTTAAAAGGACACATAATGTTATAGCCAAAACAAGATATGAATTAATCTATCGTTGGAAAACTCATGGATGGCACTCTATAATTTTAGAAAGCTTCACTGAGAATATTAAGTATGTAAAGAATATCTGTAAGCCTTGTGTTTTCTTATTCCCCAATTGAGGTGGAGTATTTGTGGATATAATTTCAAAATCCTAGAATCTGTGTCAGTCATTAAAAACTGAATATTGCTGAGAAAATTTCTTTTATAATTGACTCTAGAATTTTACCATTTAAAAAAGAGAAAAGAAAAAAAGTGAGGTGCTACAGGAAGCATTTCTAAATGTAAATACAAAACATAATAGAGAAAATACTAACTTATTTTCATCTCTGGTTGTTAGAGCAGAGGAATATTGAGAGAATAATACCATAAAAATTTCCTAGCTCTTTTATGATAAATACTGCTCTTTAGTGACATAGAATCTTTCATTTTTGTCTGATTATTTGTTAAGTGGGAACACTGTATGGAGCACTGTGTGATCTTTCAATGTTTGTAAATTAAATTTACTGTAAAAGTTCTATAGCAGTGAAAGATATGTGGAATAGCTAAAATAGCTATCAGCATAGGAAATAGAATTTTAGGATGTATGTAATTTGTACATAATTCCTTTTTGGCTTTTGTATTCTGATGAATTTATAACTTTATTTACTACCTTGAATTTTTTTTTTAAATTTTCCCTGAAGGTAGGGAAACCTGCCTTTTTTATAAGCTTTAAAAAAACTTAGAGAAAGATTTGAACAGCTTCTGTAAGGCACATTTTAAAATACTGGATTTGGGGGAATTCCCCAGTGGTCCAGACTCTGCACTTTTCACTGCCAAGGGCCTGGGTTCATCTCTGATTGAGAAACTAAGATCCCACAGGCCACACAGTGTGGCCAAATAAATAAATAAGAAAATATTGGGCTTCTTTTCTGACAAAAAACTTAATACATAATTATTATTTGAAAATTGAACAACATAGAAAACAGATGAAAAATAAGTTACTTGTAATATCACTATGAGAAGATACCATTGTTGACATTCTGTAAGTTTCCAATGAGATCAGCTGTCTGTCTCTTCCCTATGTATTTTTGCATTTTTAAGAACAAAGTTGGGATCATATAGTTTATGCTGTTTGGCAAATTGCTTTTTTGTAGTTATTATTATTGTAACAAATTATTGTTACATTTTGCAACAAATTAATATGTTGCAGGCATTTTTTCATGTCCTAAAATATTTTTCTGAAAATGATTTTAAATGGCTAAAAGTTTGCCATCTTAAGTTTGCTAAGGGTGCTGAGTGCTAAGTCGCTTCAGTTGTGTCCACCTCTTTGTGACCCTGGGGACTGTAGCCCGCCAGGCTCCCTTATCCATGGGTTTCTCCAGGCAAAAATACTGAAGTGAGTTGCCATTCCCTTCTCCAGGGGGGTCTTCCTGACCCAGGGATTGCACCTGTGTCTCTTATGTCTCCTGCCTTCACTGGCCAGCCGGTTCTTTACCACTAGCACCTGGGAAGCCCAAGGTTGCTAAAATGTGATATAAAAGTAAAGTTGTTATTGAGATCTGGGAAAAATCTGAGTCAAGGTAATTAAAATATTTTATATTTTTGTTGTATTTATTACTATAATAGTTCAATTTGAAGTAGGTATGTGATAGTGAGCAAAAATTAGAATATGCCCTATGATAGAGCCTTATGTTTGTGCCAACACTGTTCTAAATACTTAATATATGTTATTAACACATTGATCCTCCACAGCAGTCCTTTTATTTGGAGTTAGTTAACTCCTCCAGTTTCCATTTGAGGAAACTGAGGTACAGAAAAGTTAAGTAATATACCCAAAGTCACACCTGACTAGATTCAATCAGATTTAGCTCCATTATATATGGTCTTAACTACTTTCACTTTCCTTCAGAGTATATTAATGCAGTGTGATGTTTACCAATAATACACTAAGTGATTCCTCCCTTCTCACCCTGCCCCTCCCCCAACCCCTTCAGAAATATACCTTACTGATGAAATAAAAACTTGCTTTAGAGTCTTTAAGTGAAGGCCATTCATCTCATGTATTCTGGCAATATTGACAGATAGTTTATCCGTTACCAGAGGGAAAGACAACCCCAAAACAAAGAACAAAAGTAAAGTGAAATAGCTATTGCTTCCAAAAGTGTTTTGACTTTTTAAAGAATAAGACTGTGTTTTAGATGATAATAACAAATGCCCTAAAGGTAAACCTCATAATTACCTTCAAATATTTGAAGAACCTTAGAGGCTGGAATTGCATCTACCAAGTGGAAGTCACAGAAAAGTAGATTAGTATAAGGAAGTTTGAAGTAAAACACTTGCACTGAAAGCCAGGAGGTGGAAAATGGACTAAATTGGTAGGTTCTTTTCAGCTATTCTGTGGTTGTAATTTTGAGTTTCTTAGTGAGATGTATTATTCATATTGCCTGTTTAGCTCCTGAGTGGCAATTACAAATAATGAAGAAAGGTAAAGATATGTGACAAGTTACCTGCTATCCAGGAATACCTGGGAATTATTTATCACAGATGGGTAAATTTTCCAGATAGTGGACGTGTGTTCTATTAAGCTTTAAAACCTTTAATTATATGGCTTTCTCCCAACCCCCACCCCAAGAGTGATGGTAATGGTGGTAGAATGATCAGTTAAGAAAAGATGAAAAAACTCTTAAAGTTTTATAGGGAGGTCCTATATGTTCAAATTTGTAATGATTATTGTTACACCTCCAGGAATCACCCTCACTTAAGTAAGGATTTTAGATATTTGAAAGTTATCTTAGAAGCACAACTAATTTTTCCTGTAAATGAAATTACTATTAAAAAACAAAGCGGAAAACTTCCTAAAACTGAATGTAAATCTAAAGCAAGAAATTTGCTATACTTTGCTCAAAGCCATTGAGTTCCGAGGATCCTGAGGTCTTTGCTAGTTATTTTTGGTTTGGGGTTTTGTTAATAGTGGTAACTTTTCCTACATCAAAAAGCCAACATATAATGAGTAATTTCAAAATTTGTCATTCCATTTATGTCCCAGACAAAAAGAAGAGAAAAAAATGACCTAACTAGTATTTAGATTGTTTTATTGAATAATTTAAATTCTTATAAAGTAACATCCCTCTATTTATCAAAATTTATTTGCATCTTTATACATTTGGTATGCTATTGCTTATAAGAAGTTGCAAAATTCTTAGATGTCTAAGCTAATACACAAAATAGAATTCTGTGAAGGAATTTCCTGTTCAGTTGGTTTTTGTTTTTTCAGATAAAGTGGACTAAGTTTTTTCGTTTTGACATTTCTGTCGAATCTTCTAGATTAAAATGTTCTGTTTGGACTGGAAATGTGTGTAATATTAGCTACTTCTGAAATATCTTAATTATTAAACTGTGTATTATATTGTATTAGAGGGATTGAGTTCTGCACTGAGTAATGACATTCTAGTTGTTAACAGTAGCTTTAAGGCTGTTGACTTCTGACTTGCATACTTAAGGGTGAGAGGTGAACAGGAAGTGAATTCCAGGGAGGGGGAAGAGGCGGCAGTTGGTGAGAAATTTGTGGATTTGTGCAGTGTGTGAAGAGTATGAGATTCAAGCCAAACTTCAAAGTAGGTCTAACAGAGTTTATTGTATTCAGTTTTTTTGCTTTTGTGTTTTACTCTTTCTTGCTATTTTTTTAAATGAAAGTGCAGTTGATCATATAAGTTACAGCTATAGCATTGTAGTTAATTTTATTGAGGTGCATTCCCAAATGCCTTAGAACTACTCAGTCATTTATCCTTATTAATGTCTGAAATTGAAAAAAATGTGTTTGGGGCTACTGAACCATCAAACTTTATTCCTGTTATGATAATATGAATACTTTGGAATATTTAAATATGAGAGATCAGGTTTCTTTATTTGGATAGTTGGACTGAAATGATTTTAAACTACTGAAATATTTTAATGCAATATGCTATCAATAATACATGGAAGGAGATGGTAAGCACACAGGAAGCTTAGACTGCAGTTTTCAGTTAAATAAAATCTGGTAATTTACTATAGGCAACTATGCAAATAATAACTTGCACATTTATTATGCAAATAATACCTTACAAATTATGAAAGGAGGGTAGTCTTCTTTTTTGTATTGACGTTTTATATTATTTGCAATATTATATTCATTTCAGGTATACAACATAGTGATTCAATATTTTTATGGATTATATTGCATTTAAAGTTATTATGAGGTAATAAGGGCTAAGAACCAATCTTTAAGCAAAGTTTTTTGCTAGATTAATGTACACTTGTGTACCTGAAGAGTTTATGTTGAACATTTCCTAGAATTATAGAATTTTAGAGCTGGATAATATTTCACCCTATCCTAATACAAAAAGCAAAAACAGGTCATTTTGCTTGCTGTCATACAACTGGCTAACATTCCTTCTTATAGTTTAAATGCTATAGTATTTAAGCGTGATCAGAAATGAGAATGGCCAGGCATTTAAAATTAATGTGTTATAAGTATTGATATTTTTTGAGTTGCTCAGTTTTGTTTTTGTGTGGGATTTTTTTTGTATATCTTTCAATGTATTTTAAGTTTTTAACCATACTTCTAGTGTTAAAAAATGCACACTTATTGTATCTGTCAAATATAGATATAAACTGTGTATGTGTGAATGACTGAATTTTGTGTAACATCCGTGTTTTAGAAATGTTGCATTTTTGCTGCTTCTGTTTGTTCAGCATTTATTAGGTATCTACCAGGTGTAAGATGGAGAAGGTGATGGCACCCCACTCCAGTACTCTTGCCTGAAAAATCCCATGGACAGAGGAGCCTGGTAGGCTGCAGTCCATGGGGTCGCTAAGAGTCAGACACGACTGAACGACTTCACTTTCACTTTTCACTTTCATGCATTGGAGAAGGAAATGGCAACCCACTCCAGTGTTGTTGCTTGGAGAATCCCAGGGACGAGGGAGCTTAGTGGGCTGCCGTCTATGGGATTGCACAGAGTCGGATACTACTGAAGCGACTTAGCAGCAGCAGCAGCAGCAGCAGCAGCAGGTGTAAGAGATTGTGCTGGGCACTGAGGTTGCAAAAATGAACCAGATATGGTCCTTTGCCTTTGAACAACTCAAACTGAAAATTAAGTCATACTTTCCCATTGATCTGTATTGTAATTTCAGAGGTGTTCTCTTTTCAGTTGTCATTCAGTTGACAGGTTTCTATCACTCCTTAGCTCTCCAACTAAGTGATTTTGAATGAGTGATAATTATAAACAATTCATTTCCTTGATCCATCCTATTTAAAGAAGGTATTCCTCTAAGTTTCTAAGATTAGCTCTTTGTTACAGGACATTTTGTCATTCTGTACCTACTTGATCCTTTGTATGCGTTTATATCCGTATTATAATGTATGTACATATAATATCCAACTGCTCTTGTAAATGGCAGAGTCAAGAAAGCAGGCCCTTTTCTTTTGAGCTTCTAATCTGTTTAATTTTATTACAAACTATTATGTTACAGAACTGTTTTAAAAAAAACTATGTGATTCAACTTTTAGCACTACTTTTTTTTTTTTAATGTCAAAAGAGACATAAGTAATTACTGAGAGATACATTATACTTAAAAGATTACATTGCTAGATAAATTTCCTAGGATTTTTTCCCTCTAAATACCTCAAATGAAAGTAAGACTTTCAGAAGTAATTTTTAAAAATTAATGTGGTAAATAAACATTGAATTTAATTAGAAATAGAAATAATAAAACATTTGCATAATATTTTAAGTGGTTTACTTACATTGTTTGAATTTTTTAGTAATAACCTGAGGTATATATAAGTTGGTATTATTTCTCAGAGTTTATAGATTAAGTACTTGAGGTATCAAGAGGGAAAGTAACCTATCTAAAAATCTTTAAATTCATTGTGTTTTTTACCACATCAACTCATAAGAGCATAAACAACAAATATATTCATTGAGCACCTGGTGTTTATATATCAGGTACTGTGCTGGGTACTGACATTACAAATACAAAGAGACCTCTAAGGCTACGCCTGCAAATCTGTATTTTTGTTATATTGCAAGAATAAAGATGACTTTCAGTAAACTTAAGCAATATTAGAAATATGAATATTATGAATTTTTAAACTGTTTATATTTATAGTAATATTTACTTTTCCTGACTTTTTATTTAGGAAAAAAATAAAGTCAACTTAGGAGTTGAAAGGATAATATAGTGGACATCCGTGTACCATCACATAGACTCACTAGTTTTTTGCTTGCCTCATTTGTCTTCTTACTCTGTTTTCATTTTAAATAAAAGTTACTTTTCCTATGTAATAAAACATCGTCAATAACAATATCATATGACCAAAATTCAGATACCTTTTAATTATCCTAGTAATTTTTATAGATGTTTATTTTAAAATACAGGATCCAGTCAAAGATCAGGCATTGCATTTAGTTATGTCTTGTTAATATTCTGTATCCTAATACAGGGGTTTTCATGCCTTTTTGTTTTCTTTTCCAATGTCATCATTTTTTAAAAAAGTCTAGACCCTGTCTGTTTTTATCTAATTGTTTCTTCATACTTCAAATTAAACATTTCTTGGTGAGGGTGCCACATAGATGTACTTCTCTTGGGTCACATTAGGTCATATTAGGAGTTTGTCTCAATGGTGATGCTAAGTTTTATGACCTATTAAAATTACCTTCAGACTTCCCTGGTGGCTCAGACGGTAAAGCGTCTGTCTGTAATGCGAGAGACTTGGGTTCAATGCCTGGGTCAGGAAGATTCCCTGGAGAAGGAAATGGCAACCCATTCCAGTACTCTTGCCCAGAAAATCCCATGGAGGAGGGGCCTGATGTCCATGGGATTGCAAAGAGTCAGACACAACCGAGTGACTACACTTTGTTTCTTTCTAAAATTACCTTCACTCCTTTTTAATTAGTAAGTGGGATTTGGCTATAAAGAGTTGGATCCATAGGTTAAAAAACACTGAATATGTTATAGTCATTTGCCCTTATTCTTTTTGAATATTTGCCAGTGGGAATCTTTGCAAGCCAACCCTGTGCCCTTCTAATGTGTCCTCTTTCTTCTCTAAATACTTCTACTTTCTGGTGTAAGAAAATGTATTTAATTGCTTTGCCTCAGACCTGGAATCAGCCATTTCTTTAAGGAGCTCATTTGCTTTGCTTATACTATGCAATGTAATGGATCTGAGTACTATTTGTAATTTCTTAGTTGGGTTTTTGTGTTAGAACCTTGAGATCCAGAAATTTTTGATTCACTTTCATAAGTACTTTGTCACCATCTAGTATTTCATGTGGTGCTATATTATGTACGAAATAAAATGTGGTCCTTGCTTGGTATTTGATTTAGGTTAAACTCATGTTGAACAGAGGGGTTTGAGTTTTCTTTTTATAAGGTAGATAGAAATTTTTGAGAGCATACTATATGCTAAGCACTAATATAGTTGTAGTTCTGACAGCTTTGTTTGTAAGACATTCATTTGTTTATGAATTCAGTAAATATATTCTGAACACCTGTCATATGAACAAAGTTAGTGGAGGTGATGGAATTCCAGCTGAGCTATTTAAAATCCTAAAAGATTATGCTGTTTAAGTGTGGCACTCAATATGCCAGCAAATTTGGAAAACTTAGCAGTGGCCACAGGACTGAAAAAGTTTTCATTCCAATCCCAAAGAAGGACAATGCCAAAGAATGTTCAAACTACTGCACAACTACACTCATTTCACATGTTAGCAACGTAATGCCCAAATCTTTCAAGCTAGGCTTCAACACTACTTGAATTGAGAACTTCCAGATGGACCTGCTGCATTTAGAAAAGGTAGAGGAAACAGAGATCAAACTACCAATATCTGTTGGAACATACAGAAAGCAAGGGAATTCCAGAAAAACATCTACTTTTGCTTCATTGACTATGCTAAAGCCTTTGACTGTGTCGATCACAACAAACTGTGGAAAATTCCTAAAGAGATGGGAATACCAGACCACCTTACTTGCCTCCTGAGAAACCCATATGCAGGTCAAGAAGCAACATTTAGAACCGGACGTGGAACAATGAACTGGTTCCAAATTGGGAAAGAAGTACTTCAAGGCTGTATACAGTCACCCTGCTTGTTTAAATTCTATGCAGAGTACATCATGTGAAATCCCAGGCTGAATGAAGTTCAAACTGGAATCAAGATTGCCAGGAGAAATATCAGTAACCTCAATATGCAGATGACAACACCCTAATGGCAGAAAGTGACAAGAAACTAAAGAGCCTCTTGATAAAGGTGATGGGGGAGAGTGAAAAATCTGGCTTAAAACTCAACGTTCAAGAAATGAAGATCATGGCATCTGGTCCTGTCACTTCATGACAAATAGTCGGGGAAGTGGAAACAGTGACAGACTTTATTTTCTTGGGCTCCAGAATCACTGAAGGTGGTGACTGCAAGCATGAAATTAAAAGATACTTTCTCCTTGGAAGAAAAACTATGACAAACCTAGATAGCTTATTAAAAAGCAGAGACGTTACTTTGCCAGCAAAGGTCCTACGTATAGTCAAAGCTATGGTTTTTCCAGTAATCATGTACAGATGTGAGAGTTGGACCATAAAGAAAGCTGAGCGCTGAAGAATTGATGCTTTTGAATTGTGTTGGAGAAGACTCTTGAGAGTCTCTTGGACTGCAGAAAGATCAAACCAGTCAATCCTAAAGGAAATCAGTCGTGAATATTCGTTGGAAGGACCGATGCTGAAGCTCCAATACTTTGGCTACCTGATGTTAAGAACTGACTCAGTGGAAAAGACCCTAGTGGTGGGAAAGATTGAAGGCAGGAGGAGAAGGGGTCAGCAGAGGATGAGATGGTTGTATGGCATCACCGACTTGATGGACACGAGTTTGAGCAAGCTCCGGGACTTGGTGAAGGACAGGGAAGCCTGGTGTGCTGCAGTCCATAGGCTGCAAAGAGTCCGACATGACTGAGCGACTGAACAACAACGATTGGGAATCTACTGTTTGAGGTACTGAGGGAGATGCAGAGACAATGCCCACATACCGTTTTTATGACTCAAAACTTCTGTGAAACTGCCTAAAAAGGTCTCATGGGAAGTTAAACATGGGGTGGTTTTTTGTCCCTCTGGCTCCTGCATTCTTCTGTAGCCCTGTTGAAGACAATCCACTGGAACTAGGATTTGAGACTCCATCATCTTCCAGTTGCATTCCAATGCCCACTGCTAGCAAAGCTTAACATTGTGCCACTGGCAGAGAAAAATGTGTACAAGTTCCTTTATTGTAGTGCAGACAATGAAGTATAGATTTAGACCTGAGAGGTGATAAAGTGACATCTGGCATGTAAAGTAAGCCTTTGGTGAGGTACTGTTTAGTACTTTTTTTATTATTTTAGTGGTTGCTTTAAGATTAATGGTATACATCTTTGACTTATCACAGTTTACCTTCAGTTATAATATACATCTTCAGTATGAATACATGTGACTGATATCACAGTGTACTTCCATTTCCCACCATCCTGGCCTTTGTACTTTTGTTGTTGTCTATGTAAGTTATAAACTCCACACTAAATTTCTACTAATGTTCCTTTAGGCAGTCAGCTATCTTTGAATACAATTTTATGAATAAGAAAAAAAAATATTTTATATTTAATTAAATGTCCAGTACTTTGGCCACCTCATGCGAAGAGTTGACTCATTGGAAAAGACTCTGATGCTGGGGGGGATTAGGGGCAGGAGGAGAAGGGGACGATAGAGGATGAGATGGCTGGATGGCATCACTGACTCGATGGACATGAGTCTGAGTGGACAGGGAGGACAGGGAGGCCTGGCGTGCTGCGATTCATGGGGTCGCAAAGAGTTGGACACAACTGAGCGACTGAACTGAACTGAACTGATACCATTTCCAGTATTCTTCATTTCTTCATGTAGATGCTAGGTTTCTATCTGATACCATTTTTTCTGCTTGAAAGACTTCATTTAACATTTCTTGTAGTGCAGGTCTGATAGTCATGAATTCTTTTAATTTTTTGATGTCTAAAAAGTTTTACAACCTCTGTTTTTTAAAGACACTTTTGCTGGATATAGACTTCTAGGTTGACAGTGGTTTTTCTTTTTATCCTTTAAATATGTTGCTCTGCTGTTTTCGTTTTTGCCTTGTTTCTGGTGTGAAGACTTCTGTAATTCTTACTTTGTTCCTCTGTGTGTAACATCTGTTTGTTCTCTGCTAACTTTTATAAATCTTCTTCTCTTTTATTATTTTTAAGCAGTTTGATTCTGATACTTGGTGTGATTTTCTTCATGTTTCTTGTGCATGAGTTTTGTTGAGCTTTTTAGATCTGTTCTTATAGTTTTTTGTCAAGCATGAACATTTTTCTTTGAAATTTTTTTGTTTTTGTTCTCAAATACAGGTATATTAGGCTGCTTGAAGTTGTACCACAGCTCACTCATGTGTGTATATGTGTATGTGTATTTTTTTTAGCTTTTTCCTTGTCTTTAGTTCTGAGTTTTATTTTTGTTGTTTTGTGTTTGGATAGTTTTTATTAATTTGTATTCACTATTTTCTTTTCTTGTGTAATCTGTTAATTCCAGCCAATGTATTTTTTAAATCTCATTTTCATTCATTTTATGTCTTCCATGTCTATACTTAGCAGGCTTAATCTTTCCTCTAATTTACTGAACATTTGAAATATAATTATACTATGTTACTTTTGCTTGTCTACTATATCTATTATCTGTCATTTCTGAGCCTGCTTCTATTGATTGATTTCTCTCCTTAATGTAGGTTGTATTTTCCTGCCACTTTGCCTGCCTGATAATTTTTGAATGGATGCCAGACATTGTGAATTTTACCATTTAGTGCTAGGAAAGTTTTGCATTTTCTATAAATATTCTTGAGTTTGTTCTGGGATAGAGTTAAGCTACTTGAAAATTGGTTTATAAGATCTGTTTTCAAGCTTTGGATGGACAGTCTTTAGGACTAATTTTCCCCCACAACTGACACAATAATAGCATTGTGAATTCTCTTTCCAATGCCTTGTGAAATAGAAAATTTTCCACTCTGGCTGAGGTGGACCATCCCTGGCCTTAGTGTGAAAGCACGGTTCCTTTCAGGTGGCTTGTTTTGGGCCTTGGGGAACTTCACAAACTGGTAGTATTATTGATCAGTACTTATCTAAAGCCTTGGGAGGAGACCTTCTGAAGATCTCCAGAGGTCTTTCCCTGTGAAGCTCTCTCTGCTGCAGAATGTTCCCCTGCAAACTAGTAGCTTTGATTCCCCTGAACTCTCAGCTCTGTCTCCTCAACTCAGGCTGTGAGATTCCACCTGACTTTCTGATCTCCCTGTTCTGCAGCTTAAAGTAGGCTAATAGTCAGCCTTGGCTTGTTTCTCTTCTCTCAGGGGTTACTACCATGGGTTGCCTGATGTCCACCATCTAGAAATGATAGTTTTACATATTGTGTTTGGTTTTTTGGTTGTTTTAAGTGTGAGGATAAATCCAGTTCCTATTACTCCATCTTGGCTTTAATTGGAGGACTTAAAACACCATTTAATGACTATATGATCATTTATAATATAGAAGTAGTATGATTTATGTAGCCGGTTTGCATTGTATAGTATAGCGAGTATCTTTGTAGATAAATTATTGTGTGTGCCTATAATTAGATTCCTAGAATATCAAGGTTAATGTACAGACTTTCCTTTAATGATTTATACAGTTATGAATAATAATAAGAATACAAGTAGCCAATAAACATTGAGCAGTTATACTTAAAAGATCATGTCTTTACATATTTTTTTCATTTAATTGTCAGAACACCTCTGAGGTAGATCTTATCTACTCTTTTTACAGATACTGACTTGAAGTACAGAATAATTATATAGCTTGTTCAGGGTCATACAGATAGTATTGGATACATTTTTATATGTCATCACATTTTATCCTACTCTTCATTATGGCACCTTAATTTGTAATTTAAAAAAAACCCCAAAACTCAGGGTATCACAGTTTATAAGTCACAGAGCAAAGACAACATGGATTTGAGAAAACTAGATAGTGAGAAAAGATAAAGAGGGAATCCCTTGAAAGTCCAGTGGTTAGGGTTCTGTGCTGTCCCTGCCAAGGGCCTGAGTTCCATCCCTGGTTGGGGAACAAGTCTCACTCACCACCCCCCAAAAAAAGAGAAAGAAAAGGTAAATAATTGATGATTTTGTAATACATAATTCAGTAGTTTGCTTAGTTGTTTTAATAACTATTTACATAATATTTATTATAAAATAATCTTATATAATTCCAGGTTAAATTCATAAGCATCTTAGATATTGTAGTACTGCAGGGAATGGTACTTTTTTTTTTAATCAGATAATCTGATTTCCAAAGTGTTGTATTTTATCTTGTAAAACTGCTGTTTTTGACTTTCTTTTTTTTCTTTTTTTGGCTTGACTCTGTTTCTTTGTAACTTACTCTTTCAGCACTTTCTTAATATTACTCATGTGGTTATATCTCTTACTGAATTGAGCCATAATTACTAGAAAGTTTAATTCATGAATTTTTGTCACCAGACAAATGAGCTATTTATGAAGAAGATAAATTAGTTTTTCTGTTCTTGGTATCTGTCATTCATTTCTCAGTTCCATTGTTGGATAATAAATATTTTGCAGGTTGATTTTTGAATGTCAGTTTCTTTTATAGAGTAGGAATAGCACTGACTTTGTAGTGAGGAGAACGAAGCTTGAATCCTAGCCCTGTTGTCTACTATCATAGTAGTCTTAGGCAAGCTTTCTCATCTGTAGTATGTGGCTGTATATTTTTTCTAACATTTTTGATTAATGTGACAGTAAATTTGAAAGTGCCCTGTAAATTGTAAACTCAGCTTATTATTTGATAATGATTCCTTGCTTCAAGGATTTTCAAAAAATATTATAACTAGAAAGACCTTTAATTATTAATCAACTTTTTAAAATCTTATCATTATAGAAACTGAAGCCCAAATATAAAGTCTGTATAACTTTTTAGTGGCATAATCTAAAATCTGATTCTATTTCCTTTTATTGTTCTTTTTCTTACATAACATTTTTTTACACTCCCCTACTTTCTTATGTAACTATTTCTTAACTCATTTTTAAGCTGGCTTGTCCCTAGAATTTTTGAGTCCCAGGGAAAGAGTACAAATGTAAGCTCTTAAATTGTATGTCAAAATATTTAAAGTTGTGAAGTCAATAAATTGTCAAATATGTTCTGTTCTTCTTTGAGAAACAGAAGCATTTGTTTGAAAATAGAATCCTTGGGCCCTATGGAGTCCCACACCCAGAATATGGCAGAAATGGGTCATTCTACTTTTCTTCCCACTCCTGTTGCTGTCTTGTATTTCTGGTGGCCTCATGAACACAATATGGACTTCTCAGCCTGCATATCCAGGCTCCCCTTCGCTCTTGCCATCTCTTTACCCTTGCCATACAAAGTGTTCCTTGCCAAACAAGGACTTCCTTGAGAGAACAAACCTAGGGAATAGACCCAGGTGAGCTCTGCAAGTGAGTGTGAAACTGTTTTAGGTAGGGAATTCCTACATACCTGGAGCATGTTCTAGAAGAGGGAAGAAGTAGTACATTCTTTTGGCCTTGAGGAGGGGTGTGACACAGGAATCAAACCCTCTAAACTGTGCAGCTCAAGGAAGAGGGACTCCTCTTACCTGATGCAAAGAAAGATGTTTTCTTTACAAGCAATGACACAGACATATGAAGTTTGTTGGTGAGAGCTGGTAAGTTAGTGCAGGATGTAGGTAGCTAGCTTGTCTAAGACCAAGAGAAAAATTTTCTCTTTATGGAAATCTTTATCATTATCCATACCTTGGGCTTTATATCTGTCAATTCAAGTATAGCTGATTTGAGAATTAAGAGTTTGTAGACTGTATAGTTTTAAAATTTTCTTAAAAACAAAGCTGTCTTGGGATTAAAGTGAAATTGTCCTATTAATACATATGTGTGTTCCAGTCAATGAATTGTTAGTATGGTAGTGGATTAGGACAAGTTATTTTCTAATGAAAAATATTCGGTATCCAAAAACAAATAAAAAGAAGTAAATAAATAAAAGTAGTAAATAAATGTTCTTTCATTTCAGTAGGTGTTAACATTTTGCCTTTTTTGCTCTAGTTATAGTTAAGTACGTAGATTTTATTGTTTTGGGTGGTATGATTTGAAAGTAAATTCCAGTCCTCACAAGACTTTACCTCTCAATACTTCATGTTAAAATCTCCTAAAGAATGAGAGATAGGTTTTTAAATACAACCGTTATCACACCGAAGATCAGTTAGTTCAGTCGTTCAGTCGTGTCCAACTCTTCGCAACCCTATGGACTGCAGCACGCCAGGCTTCCCTATCCATCACTAACTCCTGGAGCATACTCAAACTCATTTGCATCGAGTTGGTGATGCCATCCCACCATCTCATCCCCTTTCGTCCCCTTCTTCTGCCTTTAATCTTTCCCAGCATCAGGGTCTTTTCCAGTGAGTCAGATCTTCGCATCAGGTGGCCAAAGTATTGGAGTTTCAGCTTCAGCATCAGTCCGTCCAATGAATATTCACGGCTGATTTCCTTTAGGATGGACTGGTTGGATCTCCTTGCAGTCCAACAGACTCTCAAGAGTCTTCTCCAACACCACAGTTCAAAAGCATCACTTCTTCGGCACTCAGCTTTCTTCACAGTCCAACTCTCACATCCATACATGACCACTGGAAAAACCATAGCCTTGACTAGACGGACCTTTGTTGGTAAAGTGATGTGTCTACTTTTTAATATGCTGTCTAGGTTGGTCACCGAAGATAGTCAATAGTAATTTCACATTTCATTTAAAATCTTATTCATATTCAAGTTTCTCCAACTGTTAGGATATACTACTGAATTGTTTAAATCATTTTTACTTAAAATATACCACTGAAATGTTTGAACTCTTTAGTTTTGGTCATGACTTTA
Source organism: Bos javanicus (assembly GCF_032452875.1). Lineage (NCBI taxonomy): Eukaryota > Metazoa > Chordata > Mammalia > Artiodactyla > Bovidae > Bos > Bos javanicus. The sequence goes on from NC_083885.1 coordinate 21,867,369, forward strand.
GAATTAAAAATATATCCAAGTCTTCATTGCTTTGTCATTAAAAAAATTTTTTTAATAATCCTGGCATACCAATTTAAATTATCATGACATACAAATTTTATATATTTTCTTGTTGCCAGGATGTTCTTTGAAGGAACAGTGGTCTGTAAGTAGCTATGAGTTCTCTCTGACATTTTAAAAATTAATTACTTGTCCCCTTTATTTTAACGTGCCTTCTAAATTTACTTTTTCCTTCAGGGAAAACGTTGGCTAAAATTGGGATAAATGAAAGGGATTTACATAATTTGAGGAGAACAAGTGAGTTACTGAAATCTCTTAGATTTCTTTTGAGGGAAGAGAAGAATGAGAGATTATAAATATTTGAAAACTGTTTTAGTGATATATTAAGGCAAAAATATAGATGACAGTACTTCTGGTGAGAATAAACCATCTAGACTTCTTGAAATGTAGAGTAAGGGTTATACCAATTACTTCTCATAGGTACTCAGTTTTTGACACTGTTCAGTTCAATTCAGTTGCTCAGTCGTGTCCAACTCTTTGCGACCCCATGAATCACAGCACGCCAGGCCTCCTTGTCCATCACCAACTCCCGGAGTTTACCCAGACTCACGTCCATCAAGTCAGTGATGCCATCCAACCATCTCATCCTCTGTCATCCCCTTCTCCTGCCCCCAGTCCCTCCCAGCATCAGGGTCTTTTCCAATGAGTCAGTTCTTCGCATGAGGTGGCCAAAGTATTGGAGTTTCAGCATCAGTCCTTCCAATGAACACCCAGGACTGATCTCCTTTAGGATGGACTGGTTGGATCTCCTTGCAGTCCAAGGGACTCTCAAGAGTTCAAAAGCATCACTTCTTCGGCGCTCAGCTTTCTTCACAGTCCAACTCTCGCATCCATACATGACCACTGGAAAAACCATAGCCTTGACTAGATGGACCTTTGTTGACAAAGAAATGTCTCTGCTTTTGAATATGCTATCTAGGTTGGTTATAACTTTCCTTCCAAGGAGTAAGTGTCTTTTAATTTCATGGCTGCAGTCACCATCTGCAGTGATTTTGGAGCCCAAAAATTAAAGTCTGACACTGTTTCCACTGTTTCCCATCTATTTCCCATGAAGTGATGGGACCAGATGCCATGATTTTAGTTTTCTGAATGTTGAGCTTTAAGCCAACTTTTTCACTCTCCTCTTTCACTTTCATCAAGAGGCTTTTATTTCCTCTTCACTTTCTGCCGTAAGGGTAGTGTCGTCTGCATATCTGAAGCTCATCACTTTTTCTGGGATCTGTTTCTATGGATTCAGGGATCTGAATTCAGGAATCCATATGGATTCTATGGATCTGTTTCACTACAAAGTCTTAGGCTGATTATTCTTTCTCCAATTTCTTGGTTATTCTTTTTTCTCCTCCTCACTATTCCAGATTCTCCAAGATACTTGCTAAAGCTCTCCTAGCTTCTCGCTCTATATTTTCTGCTTCTTTTATTTTATGGTATCCCAAGCTTTCTTATATCACTTTGTACAAGATACTCCCTAAATACATACCTTCTTTTTTTTTTTTCTTTAGCCATGGACTTTATCGTTTGAATATTTGCAATTATTATTCTATACACAAATGTTAATTTCTTACAAAACTCTGTATTCCATATTGCTAGGTCACTTCACTCTTCATTTTATGTCACATTTCCATCAAGAACTATTTCCCCAAATCACAATCTGCCTGATTGTGTGTTGTTGTTGTTCAGTTGCTAAATTGTGTATGACTCTGCGATGCCAGACACTAGCCCACCAGGCTCATCTGTCCATGAGATTTTCCAGGCAAGAATACTGGAGTGGGTTGCCATTTACTTCTCCACCAAATACATACCTTCTTAAATCTCGTTTAACATTTTTCATTTGAATGTAGACCTCTTTACGGATGGGCAGTGAGGGCTGATAACTTAGATGTACCTCCTCTAAATTACTGCCTCTGCTTTGTTCCACTTTAGTGCCAGGTTAATCTGGTATAGCTTTTATCGTAATTTTTCCTGCCCAACGTCTTCACTTAGCCTGGCACTCAAAGCCTCGTACATGACACCATAACTTCCCAAATCTCTCACTACTGTAAGTATCACTCATTCATTAAAATACAATGTTTCCTTTTCCTTAAAAAAGCAAAACAATTGAACCACAAATCACTATATACAAACACTTTTTTTTTCTGCAGCTATCTCTTTTAGTGACTGATATATGTAAGATTAAATAGGATAATATTTGTAAAGAGCTTAAGAAATAGGCACTCAAAAAATATTATAGCCAATTATCACACTATGCGCTGCATGAATTAGCTTGTTTTAATACTGAACACAATCTTTTAGCTGGTAGGAGAAGGCAGTGGCACCCCACTCCAGTACTCTTGCCTGGAAAATCCCATGGACGGAGGAGCCTGGTAGGCTGCAGTCCATGGAATCGCTAAGAGTCAGACACAACTGAGCGACTTCACTTTCACTTTTCACTTTCATGCGTTGGAGAAGGAAATGGCAACCCACTCCAGTGTTCTTGCCTGGAGAATCCCAGGGACGGTGGAGCCTGATGGGCTGCTGTCTATGGGGTCGCACAGAGTCAGACATGACTGAAGCGACTTAGCAGCAGTATTATATGCATTTTATGGATGAGGGCACTATAGTTTGGAAAGATTAACAAACTTGCCCAAAGTTACATGGCTGATATGTAACAGAAAGAAGTTTTAAACCCAAGATTGCCTAACTCCAGAGTCACTATTTTCTTTTTATTGTTAATGGTTATTTACATACTATTTTTAACATGGAGAAAATAAGCTAATCTTCATGAAATGAGATTAAAAATATATTCATATTTGCCTTATTTATTTGAAATCTCTCTTAAGGTTGAGAAGATGAAAAAATAGAAATGAATGGGTTTTTTCTTATTTTTTAAAAAATTGCAGTATAATTGCTTTACTGTCAGGTAAAGCAGGTATATGTATGCGTATATCCACTCTCTCTTGAACCAACTTCCCCCCGCCCCATCCCATCCATCTAGGTCACCACAGAGCACCCAGCTGAGCTCCCTGTGCTATGCAGCAGGTTCCCACTGGCCATCTGTGTTACACACAGTAGTGTTTATGTGTCAGTCCTGCTGTCCCAATATTTGTCTCACCCACCCTTTCCCCCCATTTCCACATTGTCTGTTCTCTGCATCTGTGTCTCTATTCCTGCCCTGCAAACAGGCTCATCTGTAAAATCTTTCTGGATTCCATACATGGGCATTGTGTTGTTCAGTCGCTCAGTTGTGTCTGACTCTTTGTGACCTCATGGTTGCAGCACACCAGGCTTCCCTGTCCTTCACCATCTCCTGAAGTTTACTCAAGCTCACATCCACTGAATCGGTGATGCCGTCCAACCATCTCATTCTCTGTCATCCCCTTCTCCTCCTGCTGTCAGTTTTTTCCACCAACAGGGTCTTTTCCAATGAGTCGACTCTTTGCATCAGGTGGCCACAGTATTGGAGCTTCAGCTTCGGCATCAGTCCTTCCAATGAACATTCGGATTGATTTCCTTTAGGATTGACTGGTTGGATCTCCTTGTAGTTCACAGGGCTCTCAAGAGTCTTCTCTAACACCACAGTTTGAAAGCGTTGATTCTTTGGCTCTCAGCCTTCTTTATGGTCCACCTCTTACATTGGTACCTGACTGCTGGAAAAACCATAGCTTTGACTATATGGACCTTTGTTGGCAAAGTGATGTTTTTGCTTTTTAATATACTCTATAGGTTTGTCATAGCCATAGATATTGTGATTATCCTCATTGCGTAGATGATGCAACTGTACCAAACACTGGCTAGGTTTTAGAGATACAAATCGAATATGACCTTGACTTCTAAATAACTACAATATGCTTTGGCAAACATAGCAGTAAAATTACATATTATAAAAAGGAAGTGATATCTACACCGAATTTTGAATAAGATGTTTGCTTGGCTGCCTTTGAGAGAAAGGGCACTGCAAACAACCAGAACAGTAAATTCAAAGTTATTGATATAACTTAAAAAAGAAAGTATTTCAGTATTTGGGAATTGGAGATAATACTGGTAAAAGAGAAGATGATCATGTTATGTAGAAATGCTAACAGTCTAAAATGATTGTAGACTTAAAATATTCTATTTCTGTTTAAAATCTTCACATTTTGATTGTAGGTTTTAAAAAATTTCCTTTCCTTCCCCCATCACTAATTACATTGGTTGAAGTAAACTCTCAGATGTCTTTCAGTATCTTATAGGTTTCTCCTGGTATTGGAGGAGATATATAATATTTCCTTTTTATTTTTTACTATTTATTTTCATAAAAAACACTAAATAGCAGTAAAGAAAAATAATTTGTTTTTTGTGTCAAGACATCAATGCATTAGAACAGATGGTTTTTTTCTTAAATAGCTGGTATAATAAATCACTATTTACTTAGATTAATGATAGTAAGATTAAATAGTAGGCACTTTTAGAGTTGTAGCCTTTTAATTTGTTGTGTAACATACAGAAAAGTACACAAATTAGAAGTAAATAGTTTGATAAATTTTCAGACTCATCATCATCTGCTTCACCAATCCAAATCAATAAATTGAACATTATCAGAATCCTAAAAATCTCCTCAGGCCTCCTACTAGTCTTGCTTGCCCTCATCCTAAAGGTAATCACTATTTTGACTTACACGTTCATAGATTAGTTTTGCCTGTTATCGAACTTTCTATGTATTTATGTGGAGTGTGTACCCAGGAGTAAAATTGTTCAGTTGTAGGGTATGTGAATGTAGTGCCAGATCAACCACATATTTAGTAATTTAAAACAGCATCCATTTATTATCTCATAGTTTCCTTGGGTCAGATGTCCAGGCCCAGCTTAGCTGGTTTCTCTGCTTAGGGTCTCATAAGACTGCATCCAGCGAGTCCACTTGGGGCTGTGATCTTATAGAAGACTCACACCCTCATCTAGGCTCACGGGATTGTTGGCAGAATTCATTTCCTTGAAGCTGTAGGACTCATAGCAGCTTGCTTCTTCAAGGCCAGAAGGAGACTGTCTCTGAGTTCTTAGGAAAGACTAAGCTGTCTTCTTTAATTACACATTTTTATCTTAAGATAATTGCAGATTTATATGTAATTATAAAAACAGCTAAATCTACTGTATTCTTTACTGAGTTTCTTGGCATATTGATATTTTCTTATGTACAAATTTTTTTGTTTTAAGATTTGCATAGGAATATTTAAGGAAACAGTTTTCTCAGTCCAGGTTTCATATAGATAGGCCTTTAATAGAATGGAATCATTGTTAGTTTTATACATTTTACAAAAACTTGAAAATCTTTGCAATAGGCTAACATTTGAAGATAGTTGTCAGATCAAGATCTCTTTGTTTTCTCATCAAACTTTTGTTTTCATTTAAGAGTATTAGTCATGAGTTAAATAAACTGCAGAGCTAACATAGTCCCAAAACTGCCTTCATTTTTTCTTCTAATTAAAAAAAAAATAGTTTTATTTCTTTTTAATTTTTGGTTCTGCTGGGTTGTTACTGCTGTGCCATTATTACTGCTTTTCTCCGGTTGTGGAGAGCAGGGCCTACTCTGTAGCTGTAGTGCATGGGCTTCCTCACTGTGGTGGCCTGATGAAGCGCATGGGCTCTAGGATGCTCGCACTTCAGTCTTTGGGGCATGTGAGCTCAGTACTTACGGCTCCCGGGCTCTAGATCACAGGCTCAGTAGTTGTGGTGCATGGGCTTAGTTGCTCTGCAGCATGTGGGATATTCCCAGATCAGGGATCAAACCCGAGTCTCCTGCATTGGCAGGCGGATTCTTTACCACTGAGCCACCAAGGAACCCCCTGCCTTGACTTGTGACACCATCTACACATTCTGGAGGTTCCCAGAACCACCCTTAGTTTAAATAATAGGCTAGCAGAACTCGCTGAAGAACTATTATACTTATGGTTACAGTTTATTACAGGGGAGATTATAGGTTGTGTGTGTGTATGTGTGTGTCAGTCTTGTCTGACTCTTGGTGACCACATGGACTCGTGGGTTAAAACTTGTCAAAAGAAGGGATGCATAGGCAGCTTCAGAGGGTTTCAAACACCAAGTGCTCTCTTTGGTGGTCCCACCTTTGAGTGTGGCAGTATGCATTGGACATTGTTGGTCAGCGATGCTCATCTGAGCTTCAGGGTCAGAGTTTTTATTTTTATTATATCCATTAAATAGCTATAACTGTTTATCTCTTTGATTGATTAACTAATTGCCCAATATGGTCGATTCCATCCTCCAGGTAGACTAATACCAGGTGACTCAAAGCCCTCCAACCCTAAGCGAAGAGTCTGCGTTGAACCCTTAAGAAATAAAATTGAAGCGTTCATTAACCTCTCAGAACTGTGTATTTCAAAATTTTTTACCGTGACCCAGCATAGGTGTGTTTTTTAATGTTTATGAATGTATATATGTAGGGGCGTGTGTGTATTAAGCTGTAACCAGTGTTTCTGAAAACACTAGTCCACTACATTTATAAAGAGTGTTAATGGCTATCCCCTGAACTGATGGCTTGTAATGAGATTTTAGTTCATAGTTAAAAATCCTGACTCTGAAAATCAGACCATTGAGAATAGTGATGGCTAATTATTAGAAGGAACCAGCTTAAAACTGTAGGACCTGAACGGATAAGATCTGAAGAGGAATTGAGGTTCTCTTGCATGGAGTGGTCTCCAGAAGTACAGACTGGAAAGGATAGTATAGTTGGTGCAAAATGTTATCCAATAGGGAAACTTGGATTTTTAAAATATAAAAATCAGAATGTTCATTTTTGTGCTTTGTTGCTAATTTCTCAAAGCTGCTTAGAATAATTTGATTCATCTTTCCTCAGATCTTTGCATTGCTAATTCTTTCTTTTCATTCCGATTTCAGTATGAGTGGTCTCCTCAGTTAGACTTTCCTTGTGTCCATTTTAAAATAGTCACCCCATCACTTTTAATCCTGTCATCCTGTTTTCATTCTTGGCATAGCCATTACCCTTACCTGATTTTTTCCCCCCTATTTGCCTATCTCCTTCTCTAAAATGTTAGCTCCATTAGATCAGGGGCTTTATCTTGCTCACTGTTTTATTCCCGGTATTTAAACAGCATGTCTGGTAGGTAGTATGTACTCAAATAATGTGTCTTAAATGAGTGATCTAGTCAGTGTTCCTCTTAAACCTCAAACAGAATACATTTCTTTTGGTGAGACTAGAGTATACTATAATTATCACCTCCCTTGTTCATTATACTTCTTTTCTGTTTGTGCAGTCTAAGATTGCATTTACTTTTTTGGCAAGCTCATTGTACCATATATTCATTTAGTTTACAGTGAGCTAAAATTTCCTGGTATTTTTCACATGAACTGTTGCACATACTTTTTCTCTCCCTGCCTTTTTTTTTTTTTTAAGTAGGTAGTAGGGTTTGTGTGTGCGTGTGTGCATGTACACATGTGCTCACACGAATACCCATTTATAGATTTGGCCTTTTAAATTTTTTTCATCAGCATTTTTGAGTATGATCTAAGAGGGAGGCTAATTAAGAACTAATGGTAGGTTTGCTGAAGAGATCTTAAGCTGAATTGAAAGGCTAGAGGAACCCAGAAGATTGACCGGATCCCAGATTTAAGCTGAAAATACTCATTCATTTGGAGGGGCTATGTGCAAGCTGAGGAGGTAGATTCTCTTAGACAGATTTTGGAAGATCTCAGTTGACATGCATAGGTTTGCTTCTTCCTATTCTTAAAAGAAATGTAGCATGATTTCTGCCAGGTTCAGACCTAGCATTGGAGTTAAACCCTTCATGAATCTAAATATTACTCTCTTTGAAACTTAGTATGGACATGAGTATAGTAATACTTGAAGAATTATGTTCTCTTGCATCTGTCCCCTCTTCCTTCCCTGATTTTCCTTTCCTAGCCATCCCACCCTCCCACACTGTGTCCTCAAGATCCTAACCTTCTTGTTTAAAGCAGTCAGTGGAGCATTTTTAATTGCCCTTTATCATTTATAAAACCTTAAGTCATTGTGAACTTCCCAGCACTATTCCTACAGGTCAGTGCCTCTTATATTCTTCTTAATTCTGTCTTTTGTACTCTGCGTTTTGAAATCTGGCAAGTTTGCAACCAGTATTTTTAGATATACTACATCTGTCCTTGTTAGAATCATTTCTTACTGAATTGTTGGAATTTGATTTTTGAGTCCTGACTTGCTGAACTGTATTTCCTGACTTTGTTGATCTGTCTTGTGCTTTTGTAAGTTTCAGGCCATATGATGATACTTTTTTTCCTTTAGCATCAAAAGGCCTACATTTATGACACACAGCTAGTATGCCTAAGCATGTTGTGGATGCCAAAAGGTCATGTTTAGTTTTTTCATATACTTCCCATCACTTCTACTTCCACAAATAACTTCTCTTGTGGTTAGAGTTACATCCAGAGATGCAGTTTCTCTCACGACTTCCTTTGCATTCTGCAAGATGAAATTATAATATGAAATTAAGTATATTTTGTGATTTCTAAAATGCTTTTGACTTTTTATGTATAGCTACTCTTCAATATTTGATTTTCTCTTGCCTAAAGCTGTAAATCAAATTCAAATACCTTATTTAAAAATTTTTCCTTATTGCAAATGTATTTAAATTAGCCTCCCCTTACCATCATTTTTATTTATGTTAGTAATTACTTGAGTGTTCAAGTAGTTTTTTAAATATCTCAGAATTCTGAAAGTAAAATTGATTTTTCATAAATTGTATACAAAAAACCAGTGTCTTTGAACATAACCAATTCTCAATCTTCTCTTTAAGGATTTGAGGGTTGTTTTTTTTTCCTTTATATTTATTTTGTTCAGTTCAGTCGCGTCCGACTCTTTGTGACCCCATGATTCGCAGCACGCCAGGTCTCCCTGTCCATCACCAACTCCTCGAGTTCACTGAGACTCACGTCCATCGAGTCAGTGATGCCATCCAGCCATCTCATCCTCTGTCGTCCCCTTCTCCTCCTGCCCCCAATCCCTCCCAGCATCAGAGTCTTTTCCAATGAGTCAACTCTTCACATGAGGTGGCCAGAGTACTGGAGTTTCAACTTTAGCATCATTCCTTCCAAAGAACTCCCAGGGCTGACCTCCTTTAGAATGGACTGGTTGGATCCCCTTGCAGTCCAAGGGACTCTCAAGAGTCTTCTCCAACACCACAGTTCAAAAGCATGAATTCTTCGGCACTCAGCTTTCTTCACAGTCCAACTCTCGCATCTATACACAACTACTGGAAAAACCATAGCCTTGACTAGATGGACCTTTGTTGGCAAAGTAATGTCTCTGCTTTTGAATATGCTATCTAGGTTGGTTATAACTTTTCTTCCAAGGAGTAAGCATCTTTTAATTTCATGGCTGCAGTCACCATCTGCAGTGATTTTGGGGCCCAAAAAAATAAAGTCGGACACTGTTTCCACTGTTTCCCCATCTGTTTCCCATGAAGTGATGGGACCAGATGCCATGATCTTCGTTTTCTGAATGTTGAGCTTTAAGCCAACTTTTTCACTCTCCTCTTTCACTTTCATCAAGAGGCTTTTTAGTTCCTCTTCACTTTCTGCCATGAGGGTAGTGTCATCTGCATATCTGAGGTTATTGATATTTCTCCCGTCAATCTTGATTCCAGCTTGTGTTTCTTCCAGTCCAGCGTTTCTCATAATATACTCTGCATATAAGTTAAATAAGCAGGGTGACAATATACAGCCTTGATGTACTCCTTTTCCTATTTGGAATCAGTCTGCTGTTCCATGTCCAGTTCAACTGTTGCTTCCTGACCTGCATATAGGTTTCCCTAGAGGCAGGTCAGGTGGTCTGGTATTCCCATCTCTTTCAGAATTTTCCACAGTTTATTGTGATTCACACAGTCAAAGGCTTTGTTTGGCATAGTCAATAAAGCAGAAATAGATGTTTTTCTGGAACTCTCTTGCTTTTTCGATGATCCAGCTTTGAAAATATTGTCCAAAGAATTTAGAATGTGATGATTAGTGTTGTCCACCAAATTATGCAACTGTGTGGTGGTTAATTTGCTTACACTATTTCCCTTATACTGTATCAGGTTTTCTCAAGACTGTAAAAATGTATTTTACCCATGGGTTTTGTCAGACTGCCTTTACCACACTTCAGTCTCTCTTTTTATCTGGAAGAAATAGAAAATAGCAAATGGATTTACTGCTTTGGAAAGCCTACTGATGCCTCATTCATTGTCTTAAATGTAATGCTTTATGGACTTTGGACCAGTAGTCATCTATGACAATAACTTAGAAGAAGAGTTGAGCTTTGCTGTTATTTCAATGTGATAGATATTTGTCCTGTCTGTGCCTGAACTCTTTCATCTGCAGTTAGGAATAATTAATATTTGATTAATTTTAATAATTTGATTAATAGGAATATTGTGAAGTCAAATAAGAAATAGTGAAAACTTTTGGGAAGGAAAATTATTTTTGAATTAACATATTCAAGAAATCTTACAGTAAATAGATGGGGAAACAATGGAAACAGACAGACTTTATTTTCTTGGGCTCCAAAATAATTGCAGATGATGACTGCAGCCATGAAATTAAAAGACTCTTGCTTCTTGGAAGAAAAGCTACGACCAACCTAGACAGCATATTAAAAAGCAGAGACATTACTTTGCCAACAAAGGTCTGTCTAGTCAAAGCTATAGTTTTTCCAGTAGTCATGTATGGATGTGAGAGTTGGACCATAAAGAAAGCAGAGTGCTGAAGAATTGATGCTTTTGAACTGTGGTGTTGGAGAAGACTCTTGAGAGTCCCTAGAACTGCAAGGAGATCAAACCAGTCAGTCCCAAAGGAAGTCAGTCCTGAACCTTCATTGTAAAGACTGATGCAGAAGCTGAAGCTGCAATACTTTGGCTACCTAATGTGAAGAGCTGACTCATTAGAAAAGACTCTGATGCTGGGAAGGATTGAAGGCAGGAGGAGAAAGGGACAACAGAGGACGAGATGGTTGGATGGCATCTCAGACTCAATGGACATGAGTTTGAGCAAGCTCCGGGAGGTGGTAAAGGATAGGGAAGCCTGGTGTGCTGCAGTCAGTGGGGTTGCAAAGAGTCAGACATGACTGAACAACTGAACAAGAAGCATTTTAGAAAAGATGCTGTGGGAAGTTTGTATTATTTACCTAAGTGATATTTATATATAATATTTTAATTTTTTTGATAGAGTTTCTTTTTCATTTTCTTCTTTTTTATCCTTTTCTTTATTTTTGGTTTTGGCTGTGCTGGGTCTGTGTTGCTACATGGGCTTTCTCTAGGTGCGGCAAGCAGGGGTTACTGTCTAGTAGCAGTGCATGGCTTCTCACTGAGGTGCTTCCCTGGTTGTGGAGGCTGGCTTCAGTAGCTGCAGCACGTGGGCTTAGTAGGCTTAGTTCCTTCAAGGCGTGTGGGATCTTTCCGGAACAGGGATCAAAACCGTAATTCCTGCACTGGCAGGCAGATTCTTAACCACTGAGCCACCAGGGAAGCCCTAATATTTTAATTTTTTATTAGTGGTGTGATAATTTTGAATTGTTTTATGGAAAGGGCTTTAAATTTTGTACTTGTGATAAAACTCATTCTCTAATTTCATTTTCTCTCTCTCATACAGTGAAGTGAAGTGAACTCTATCAGTCGTGTCCAACTCTTTGCAACCCCATAGACTGTAGCCTACCAAGGCTCCTCTGTCCATGGGATTTTCCAGGCAATAGTACTGGAGTGGATTGCCATTTCCTTCCCAAGTTTGCAATTCAACTGTAGCCTGCCATTTTCCCTTCATTTATTTAAGAAAAGTATTTAACACTGTCACTTTCTTCCCATTTACTTCTTAATCTACTGTAATATGGCTTACACCTCAACCACTGTGTTAAACTATTCTTACCAGTAACCTGGAATATCTTACAGTGCCAGAAAGTAAAGAAGTGTTCAAAATATGGTGCTGGTAAACAGAGCTTAGGAACCAACTTGAAGGAGCTCTAAAAGGTCAAAGATGGAAAAATTTGAATGACAGATAATCTTGTTATCAGATTATAACCCATAGAATAAAATAAGTTTATACCAGTCCATGAGTCTATACAAGTATAAATAATTGAATAAGTGAATGACTGAATGAATAGATAAAGAGAAGAGGCAACGTTTGTTTGTAGTAGAATTCCAGTTGAAAATGTGGAAGGAATGATGGAAATAAATATTTTCCATTAGGGAAATAACCACAGTAATAATAATTGTTAAAGGCAGCAGTCATCAGTTTTAGCTAAAATAACTAGGCAGATATTTATGAGAGGCAAGATATTTGCATAGTCTGATAAGATACTTAATAATTATAAAAGGAGAAATTTATGATAGTCATGGCAGACATTACTTTAACCAAGGGATCAAAGTTAACAGTACCAGTTATAAGACATACTGTCATCACAGTAAAGCCTGATACGGTGATGCAGTGAGGTGGGCACAGTATCACATTACAGCGGTAACAATAGTATCTGACATTTCTGAGTATTTGTGTGCCAGACGCCACACTAAGCACTTTACTAGCATTATCTGTTAGGCCTCACATAGCCCTAGAAGATAGACACTATTATTATCTCCATTTTACAGATGATGAAACTGGGACCCAGGGCTGGCTGAGTCCAAAGCGCTTTGCTTTAATCACAACATTATGCTGAGAACAGCTTTTAGTGTCATTAGTAATTTGTGGACTGATGAATTCAGTATATTTAATGTTGTCAGTAAGGAACTTCATGAAATTTTGTGGTTTAATGTGTTTAAGATATAATTTTGTTTAGAAACAAAAGACAAAGTTTTGAACAATATGGCATTGAAAAAGCAACACAAACTAATGTAAAATAGGTTAAATATTATTTGTTTTTATATCACGTATAACCATTTTGTAAACAAAAAAGTTTTCATGAAATATTTGATATTTTTATTGAAACCACTTAGCAACCCTAATGGAGAAGGCAGTGGCACCCCACTCAGTACTCTTGCCTGGAAAATCCATGGACGGAGTAGCCTGGTGGGCTGCAGTCCATGGGGTCGCTAAGAGTTGGACACGACTGAGCGACTTCACTTTCACTTTTTACTTTGATGCATGGAGAAGGAAATGGCAACCCACTCCAGTGTTCTTGCCTGGGAGAACCAGCCCACCAGGGGGAGCCTGGTGGGCTGCCGTCTGTGGGGTCGCACAGGGTCGGACACGACTGAAGTGACTTAGCAGCAGCAGCAGCAGCAACCCTAAATGTAAAAATCTGGTCCTATTACTTCCCTGTATGTAGTGAATTACTGATTCCCTATTTCAGTTTAGCATAAAGTCCAGATATTTTAGCATAACTTACAACACTTGATAATCTAACCCATTACCTTTCTGTCTTAATTGCTTATCATTTTTCCACATGCATTGTTTTCTTGTCATGCCAAATTACTTGTTATTCCCAGAATACAACTGTTTAAATTTCTTTATTATATATAACATTTCATGTGTACACAAAATCAGAGTATCTGTCACTCAGCTACAACAGCCATCAGTTTATAGGCAATTTTTTGTCTAGATGACCCTATGGCTATCATTACCACCCCCTCCAGCAACTATCTTGAAACACACCTCAATGATATTGTGTCATCTGTAAATATTTCAGTTTATATACCTAGAAGACAAAGGTTTTTGCTTTAAAACACAACTTTAAAATTAGTTTCACACTTAATAACTATTATTCCTTCATAATCAAATATCCAATCAAAGTTAAAGTGCCCTAGTATTAACAAATATGGTCTTACACACTTTCTTGGGTCTGTATCAAGACAAGGGCCACATATTGCATTCAGTTGATATGAATTTTGAGTGTCTTCTTTTTTCTTTTTAATTTTGGCATTACATTTAGTCTTAAGTCTCTTGATCTGTGGTTACACTTTGTTTCTTATAGTTTCTTTGTGAAGAAACTGAGCCATTTGTCTTTAAAGTTTCCCACGTTCTGGATTTTGCTGAATACATTCCCATGGTATGCTCTAACATGTTTTCTTTCTCTGTATTTCCTGTCACATAATAATAAATTTTTATTTAAAAAAAATAACTTTTCATGAATATCTACTATTTGTCTGAAATACTATGTGGATGATTAAATGAAATACAATAATATTATCTTACAATGTAAAATTCAGGACTTATGACAATAAAAGAGAATGTCGTCACTAGGTAAAAGTGGAAACCTGGACTAGCACAAGTCATAAGAATAAGCCTTTTAATTTGTGAATGTGGGAGTTCACAGATGTAAAGAAAACAAAATAAAATAATTGCCTCACGTCTATCAAAAACTCTGAAAACAAATCTGTGGGTAAAACTCAGAAGACTTTGACATAATAATTTGGATCAATTTTTCCTGCTTTTTTTTTCTCTTTAACAGCAAGTCTTTATTGGTACCCTTGGAAATAATGTTATGTAATGAATGCATAAGAAGTTACCACTAATGTTTGATAAATATTATTAAAATCAACCATAAATTTATTGTTTTTAGAGTTTAGTTTAATATGAGTACTTAAAGAAATAATTATATAATTCACCCTAAAATAAAAATATTAAAAACTAGCATCCTGGCTTACTATAAACAGTTTAACAGAACTAAAATGCCTTCTAAGTTAGGTTTATAATACCAAATTGTCTTCAGATATTTACTTTACATTTATTTATTGAAAATTTTTTTTTATTTGACTGTGCTAAGACATATAAAGGATCTTAGTTCCCCAACCAGAGATCGAACCTACACCCCCTGTAGTAGAAGCTCAGAGTCTTAACCACTGGACCACCAGGGAAGTCCCTTTGCTTTCCTTTTGATGGCAGAGTTTTTAACTTCCCTTTTGACTTCCATTTCAACACTCGTGATATTCACCTTACCATTTTTGTAGTTTTCTTTTTGTTTTTCTTTTTTTGACTCCTTTTCATCTCCAGCTATTCAAAACTTGATGTTTTGGGTTGCACTACTGGTTCTCTTCTTTTATTCTGTTGTCTCTTGGCAGTAAAACTCAGTCTTGCTCAAGTTTCATTACCTCTGTTCTGTTGTATACTCTCTTCCATTGGAAGCTCCATTCATCTCATCCCCAAAGTCTGAATCCTGAGAGTCCTCTCTTCTGAGAAAAGTTGGAAGGTTTTTAGCTATAATACAGTTTAAATATGTTGTTGAAAATTCCTCATTTTGTGTTTTATTATTACCAAAGACTTATATCAGTTTTGTTACTTGAGATACTGTATTCCTTTGTATTGTTGTAAAAATGTGTGAAATAGAACTTTAATTTTTTAATATTTTTCCCTAAGAAAGGAACCTGTGCTCAATAGTAGATGTATAGTAGTCATGTGACCATTCTCCCCTTCTTTTTGAAGATTTTTGATTTCCATTCATATCTACACACTGGTGATTCAAGTTTTTAACTGTTTGTATGTGGTGTTAGAGAAGACTCTTGAGAGTCCCTTGGACTGCAAGGAGATCCAACCAGTCCATTCTGAAGGAGATCAGCCCTGGGATTTCTTTGGAAGGAATGATGCTAAAGCTGAAACTCCAGTACTTTGGCCACCTCATGTGAAGAGTTGACTCATTGGAAAAGACTCTGATGCTGGGAGGGATTGGGGGCAGGAGGAGAAGGGGACGACAGAGGATGAGATGGCTGAATGGCATCACTGACTCGATGGACGTGAGTCTCAGTGAACTCTGTGAGTTGGTGATGGACAGGGAGGCCTGGCGTGCTGCGATTCATGGGGTCGCAAATGGTCGGACACGACTGAGCGACTGATGCAACTAAAATATTTGAAATGGATGAATTGAGAATGGGCCAGTATCTAGGAAAATTATTCACCAAGAGGAGAAAGAATTGAGTTCCCACTTAGATTTTAACGTCTCTAGCTCCTTACCCAAATCTCTTTGCTTCTTTTATGAAAGAAAAGAGGAGTAACTGTGGTATAAAAACCTTCTAATTTTTAAGAGGTAGCATTCATAAAGGCTGGGTACCACTCTTTTTCATTCTATTCTACTTCATTTTTTTAGTACTAGTCTGGACCTACTAAATTTATATTGTGACTTGTTATTAGGTCATGGTTTATGGTTTGAAAAACACTTATATCATAAATCCTTGAGTTTCTCCAACATTGAAATACGACATCCAGGGTCTTCTGTATATTCTTCCAATTGCTATCAAAATAATTGATATGTCACATATATCAAATCTTTATGATTTGCTATGACTTGTTTTTATAAATATTTGTATTTTATGTATTTTTTTTTTCATTTAGCATACCCAATCCTTGGGGAGGAAGACCTTTGCCTTTATTTTTTTTAAGTTGTGTTTTGAAACTGTGACAAACCTAGAGAGAAATCAAAAATGAAATACAAAAAAATTCTATTACTTTGTAAAGAATTGGAGAGTGCACTGCAAATCTGATGTTCCCTCACCCCGAAAGACTTGATCTATTTCCTATTTAATAATAAATATTTGGGCTTCCTGGTGGCTCAGATAGTAAAGAGTATGCCTGCAATGCAGGAGACCTGAGTTCTGACCCCTGGGTTGGGAAAATCACCTGGAGAAGAGAATGGCTATCCACTCCAGTATTCTTGCTTGGAGAATCCCATGGACAGAAGAGCCTGGCGGGCTATAGTCCATGGGGTCGCAAAGAGTTGGACACAACTGAGCAACTAACACACAATAAGTATTAATAAATATTACTAATAATAAATATAATAAATATTCTACAGATAATATTTTCCTATATAACTATAAGCATAATGAGTGGGAAATTAATACAGCAGGAGCTGTTGGGACTGAGAGAAAGATTGGACAGAATATGTTGAATGCTTATGTGGGCGAAAAAGAAAAATTGTAACATTGAGAAAAGTTACTATTAACTACCCTTTTGTATATTTGTGTAAATTGGGAAATTGCCTACATTAAAAATGATTAGTTACTTAACATTTCAGTGTTCATGTTCCATGAGAATATAGTTTTAAAGTATAGTTTTAAATATATTTTTATAAAAATGTAATATAGTTTTAAAATCACTAGTAAAGTAATGCTCAAAATTCTCCAAGCCAGGATTCAGCAATACATGAACTGTGAACTTTCAGATGTTCAAGCTGGTTTTAGAAAAGGCAGAGGAACCAGAGATCAAATTGCCAACATCCACTGGATCATCGAAAAAGCAAGAAAGTTCCAGAAAAACATCTATTTCTGCTTTATTGACTATGCCAAAGCCTTTGACTGTGTGGATCACAATAAACTGTGGACGATTCTGAAAGAGATGGGAGTACCAGACCACCTGACCTGCCTCTTGAGAAACCTGTATGCAGGCCAGGAAGCAACAGTTAGAACTGGACATGGAACAGCAGACTGGTTCCAAATAGGAAAAGGAGTACGTCAAGGCTGTATATTGTCACCCTGCTTATTTAACTTATATGCAGAGTACCTCATGAGAAACGCTGGGGTGGCGGAAGCACAAAATGGAATCAAGATTGCCAGGAGAAATATCAATAACCTCAGATATGCAGATGATACCAGCCTTATGGCAGAAAGTGAAGAACTAAAGAGCCTCTTGATGAAAGTGAAAGAGGAGAGTGAAAAAGTTGGCTTAAAGCTCAACATTAAGAAAATGAAGATCATGGCATCTGGTCCCATCACTTCATGGCAAATAGATGGGGAAACAGTGGAAACAGTGTCAGACTTTATTTTCTTGGGCTCCCAAATCACTGCAGATGATGATTGCAGCCATGAAATTAAAAGATGCTGACTCCTTGGAAAGTTATGACCAACCTAGACAGCGTAGTAAACAGCAGAGACATTACTCTGTCAACAAAGGTCCATCTAGTCAAGGCTATGGTTTTTCCAGTAGTCATGTATGGATGTGAGAATTGGACTATAAAGAAAGCTGAGCACCAAAGAATTGATGCTTTTGAACTGTGGTGTTGGAGAAGACTCTTGAGAGTCCCTTGGACTGCAAAGAGATGCAACCATTCCATCCCAAAGGAGATCAGTCCCGGGTGTTCATTGGAAGGACTGATGTTGAAGCTGAAACTCCAATACTTTGGCCACCTAATACGAAGAGCTGCCTCATTTGAAAAGACCCTGATACTGGGAAAGATTGAGGGCAGGAGGAGAAGGGGACGACAGAGGATGAGATGGTTGGATGGCATCACTGACTCAATGGACATGAGTTTGGGTAAACTCCAGGAGCTGGTGATGGACAGGGAGGCCTGGCGTCCTGCGGTTCATGGGGTTGCAAAGAGTTGGACATGACTGAGCCACTGACTGAACTGAACTGAATAGTAGAAGGAATGTTTGATTATAAATATTTGATTGTCTACTGTTAAGATTCATCGTTAAATGGATTTTGAATCGAGTAATAGAATCTATTGAGAAGCTTTGTACGAGAAGTGAGATATTTTGGAAATCACCCTCGGTTCTGTGAATAGTGTCAGTGAGTTAAGATATTGAAAGAAAATGGCAAGAACATCTAAATCTTATATTCCAACCCTTACTTCTTTCTGAGGATCTAGTCCCAAATTTCCAATTACTCAAACTTTCCATTTCAAGCTCAGTGTGAAAAGAATTAAATCATGTACCCATCCACACCCTTTCTCAACTAGATTTCCTGTTTCTTTTGTCTTCTCCTGTACTAGTACTTGGTCTAGAAAACAAGTATTGACTCTTCCTGCTTGTCAGCCATACCCACCCATGTATAGTTTATTTCTACATCTTGGAAAGAGGACTGGAAAAAACTGAACTTGTTTCTTGCATCGTTACTAGTATCTCTGCAATTTTGAGAAAGTCATTTACTTTCTTTTGTATTCAAATTAATCTCTATATCTTAGGGTATTTGAACCAGTCTCTGTAATATATTGGTATTTGAACCAATCCATGTAACTTACAATACAAATACAAAACTTACTTGTATTATACAGTGGTTAAGAGCATGTTTTCCATTATAAGGCTTTCTGCCTCCTCATCCCTGGTCCATCTTGCAGTAGCCGTGTGGTTTCAGGCAAGTTATTTCTCTATGCCTTAGTGCGTGCTTGCTTGGTCACTTTAGTCATGTCCGACTCTCTGCGACCTTATGGACGGTAGCCCGCCAGGCTCCTCTGTCCATGAGATTCTCCAGGCAAGAATACTGGAGTGGGTTGCCATGCCCTCCTCCCGGGGATCTTCCCAATCCAGGGATCCAACTGGTGTCTCTTATGTCTTCTGAATTGGCAGGCAAGTTCTTTACCCCTAGCGCCACCTAGGAAGCCTCTCTGCCTTAGTATCCTTAGCTATGAGGATATAGTAGTACATATCTAACAGAGTTGTTTTTGTTTTTTCATTTTTATTGGAGTATAGTTGGTTTACAATGTTGCATTAGTTTCAGGTGTACAGCAAAGATTACACATATATTTATATATATACATCCACTTTTTTTAAAGAGTCTTTTCCCATATAGGCCATTACAGAGAGTTGAGTCGAGTTCCCTGTACTAAACAGCAGGCTCTTATTAGTTTACGTCTTTCATATGTAGTAGTGTGTATATGAGGCTTCCCAGGTGGCTCAGTAGTAAAGAATCCGCCTACCAAGCAGGAGATGTGGGATTGATCCCTGGGCCAGGAAGCTCCCCTGGAAATGAAAATGGCGACCCACTGCAGTATTCTTGCCTGGGCCTGGTGGGCTACAGTCCATGGGGTTACAAAAAGTCAGACACGTCTTAGTGACTAAGCAGCCACAGTGGTAATGTGTATATGTCCATTTCAGTCTCCCATTTATTCCCCCCTCCCATCCCCTGGGAACCATACATTTGTTTTCTACCTGTACTCTACTTCTGTTTTGTAAATAAGTTTATTTGTATCCTTTTTTAAGATCACAATAAGCAATATCATATGATACTTATCTTTCTGTGTCTGACTTTCTTCACTGAGTATCACCGTCTCTTGGTGCATCCATGTTGCTGCAGATGGCATTATTTTGTTCTTTTTTATGGCTAATATTCCATTGTATATTTGTAGCGCATCTTCTTTATCCATTTCTTTGTTGATGTACATTTAGGTTTCTTCTGTGTCCTGGCTATTGTAAATTGTGTTGCAGTGAACATTGGAATGCATGTATCTCTTTGAATTTTGGTTTTCTTCGTAGGGTTGTTTTTAAGATTAACTGAGTTACTGTACTGTAGATCCTTGAACAATGTAGGGTTAGCGACTCACTGAAAGATCCAATTATAATTTATAGTCAGTTTTCCCTTTATGTGATTCCTCCACATTTGTAGTTCATGATTCCTCCATATCTGTGGTTCCACATCCTTGGATGAAACCAGTGGTGGATTACGTAGCACTGTAGTATTTATTGGAAAAAATCTGTATGTAAGTGGACCCAGGCAGTTTAAATCCACATTGTTCATGTGTATATCATATTAGGCGTAGTGCCTAGAACATAGTAAGGATAATATGTGTTAGCTCTTCTTATTATTATTTCTAAAAATCATTTGTGCCCCTAAGTCTCTCATTTTGAAATACTACTATAAGAATCTCTCCCATGTGCTATACCTCTCCATTATCACTATTACCCTACTACTCAGGATTGAATTAATTATTACATGTAAAATGCTTAGAATAGTGCCTGTCACCTAATAAGCATTTGGTGTTAGCCATTATTATTGGTTATTATGATTTTTACATAGATGACCTCTCAGGTTACTAAGATCCTTTTCTTGCCATTAATGATCCTATGCCTTTAATATCCTTTCCTGCTCTTTACTTTAGTCTTTCTAGGATACTATTCATATAATGTAGCTCCATTTCGGGAGCTTTGATGCCTAAAAGGAAAAAAAAAAACTAAAAACAGGTTCTTTGATGCAGATGTTAGGTGATCTGCCAAGACCAGTTGAAAAAATGGCATTAATGAAAGAGGTCAATGTGAATTTTGAAACAGTGAAAATTTTGTTTTAGGTATTTCATTCTACTAAAATAGTCTCAATATTTTATAGGAGAAAAATGGTATTAATTATCAAATTCAGGAGGACTTGCTACTTATTTTTAGTAACTGACCAAAACTCAAATTGTTATATGAAAAACTCAACAGTTTAGTTGAAACAGAATGTGGAGAGTAAAGGTCAGGAATGTTTTAGGAGTTTTTTGAGGTTAGGAAAATAAATTAATGTATGAATTCAGGTTTAAGTAAGAGAAAATTTTAAGTAGGATTAGTTATTCTTTATAGACAGATCTTATGTGTTCATTTCAAAATCTTAAGCTTCTTTTTAGAATTTAAATGAAAATAGCTTCAGTTCTCTGTTTTAAAAATAACATTGTTAGCTTTTTGTTAGGAGAATAATGAGAGACCTTATCTAATTTCTTAAAGAGAAGTCACTTGTTATGTGTTCATTTCCATGACCTCCTCTTTAACCCTTCACTCCTCTTCAGCTGTGTTTATGCTTTAACTATTTTAGAATTATCACGGAGAAAAGTATTTTTCTCTGGTAATAATTGCATTGGACTTTGTTTTTTTAATGATGATAGCTACATAAAGCCACTTCACTACTGTTTTCGTTTTCAAATAATTTTTTGAAATCAAGTTTTTACGTATATTTTTTAAAAACTTTACTACAGGAAATGGTAGAGTGAGAGTTAAATATGTTACATGGAGGGAAGAACAGTCCATTGGGGGTTAAATTGCAGAGTCTAATGGAATAATAACTGGTAGCACCATCTGCTGGCCTACTTCCGCAGAAGGAGTCAGTATTTTTAACGACATCTCTAATATTCATGCTGATGCATTTTGATGCTTTGTGCATTCATTTCTTTCTGTGCTTTGTTGGAATCTGGCTATCTGCTTACAGCTATTGAGGAAACTCAGCTTTTTAGGAGGGGTTTACGCCTTTTTCATATCTAATTAGGATGAACAGTGGATATAAACTTGCCAAGGCAGAAATGTGTTGATAAATCACAATGTGTATTTGTGGAGGGTTGTGCATCTCTTGGTTGCAGCTTGCTAAATAGGCCATTTAGGAATCTTCTTTCAATGCTTTTTTCTTGAGCACTGCCTGGGGTGGTGAAAAAGCAGAGGGCAAGCCTTTGTCTGACGCCAAAAATGTCTTCAGTGAAGAGGCCAAGAGGAAGGGTAAGTGAAAGCCTGAATGAGTGGGAGGAGGAGGGGTTCTTTGGGCTAAAAGGCTAATGGGATTGAATAACCTTCCTTATTACTGGCTGCTGCTGCGGGAGTCGTACTGCATCGCCATCTTGAGCTTGTTGCTGTTTTCTCGCGTCTTGGTTATTTGTTATAGCCTGTAGGCCTTAAGGTGGCATTTTAGTGAGCGATTCTAAACCCTCCTTCCTTTCTCAGTGCTGTAGCACTGCTATGAAACCTTTGATGAGGCAGGTATAGAAAAGATATCCAGTGAAGCACACTGGAATCAGCATGAAAATGTGTTTGGAAATTCCTGGTGGTTTTTTCCCTTGCTGTAGTCAGAGGCATGTTTACGGGTAAGAATGTAACAAAACTGTGATCTAAGAATATGTGGATGAATGCGTGTTTGAAGAGGATATTCTTTTTAAAATGCTGTTGATTTGCTTCCTGTGATATTGCTAAAATATTAATAATTTTAACGTAAAACTATAAATTTGTTTTTTTCCAGAATTGCTTGAGCAAAATATTATGATATAGAAAGAGAAAAAATCCTCATTTAACTCTTTCACAGAAGAACTAAAACTTTCTCTAATTTTTAGTATGGTTTTGTCTGTTTACTAACTAGCTATATTGCCGCATAGACTGCACATTAAAATGATTTAAATGGTTTCAGGTTCTAGTTCCAGTTTCTTGTAAAGCAGAGAGGCTTTGTTTTTCTAAAAATCATAATAAACTATGGGGAGTAGTCATTCTGAATGAAAATTGATATTTTAAATTTGTTAATAATTTTCAGAGTTCTGGAATGAAGAGGAAAGAAGATACTTATTCCAAATGCCCAGAATATTTATATGACTTAATTTGGATTAGCTGTATTTATAGGACAAAATTTGAATCAGCTAATTAAGAATGCTGTGAAAATATCAGTGAATCTATATTACCCTTCTTTAATCTTCATTTTTAAAAGCAATAGTTTGGCTTTTTATTTTATACCTAGACTAATATCTAAATCAGCAAAGTGTTTTAATTTTAAACTGTAACACATATATTTGCTTATGTATTTTACTTCTTTAAGCTTAATTCTAAAGTTTTGGTTGTGTGTATTAATTGTTTAAATGTACTTTTATATATTGTGTAAAAATTATTTTGATTTCTCTAGCCTCCATCTTCCAAGAAGAGTGATGGTTCTGGGACATACACTAAGTTGCAGAATACCCAGGTGAGGATCATGTCCGAGAAGAAGCAGAGAAAAAAGGTGGAATCAGAAAGCAAGCAAGAAAAGGCTAATCGTATAATATCAGAGGCCATAGCAAAAGCAAAGGAGCGAGGGGAACGCAATATTCCACGAGTAATGAGCCCTGAAAACTTTCCTAGTGCTTCAGTTGAAGGAAAAGAGGAAAAGAAAGGAAGAAGGATGAAATCCAAGCCAAAGGACAAAGAGAGCAAAAAAACAAAAACTTGTTCTAAATTAAAAGAGAAGACAAAAATTGGGTGAGTTGGTTAAGAATTAAATCTTCCTTAGAAGTTTTTGTAAAGGCAGTCTGTCTAATCTTCTACTTTTGATTTGCGTGTGATGTGTTTACTCTCACTTTGGAGTTTTAAGTTGTGTACCTCATTGCCTTTTTGAATGAATTAGGTATTGATTATATTCCAGAATTTTACTAAATTTACTGATATGTGAACATACCTTTTTGTTAGTAAAAAGAATTTAAAATAGGAAGATATTTTATATATAAAATGGAAAAAGGAAAAAGAAAATCCACATTGCTGTGCCAGTTCCAAATTTACTTTATTTAAAATTTAAAAGCGCCTTGAAATTCTTTATAATTGTAGATTTATTTCTCTCTTAGTTGTACTTCACTGGGTACTTTATAGTTTGGAAACATGAAATATAGTATTTTCTCATAAACCCACAACTTTGAAATAAATGGAATGGCAAGGAAACTAAGACCATTTAAATCAACAATAAGCAGCTCTCAGTTCTTACAGACTTACTTCCTTATAGTCGTTCTGATTTACTTTATGTAATAAAGAGGCCAGGTGAGGATTAATCCTCCAAGAGAATTATAAGGATAAAGAATTGCTTTTGGAGGGTACATTAATCCTAGGTGTTTTTATTTGACTACTTATTTTCAAAAAAATAAAATGTAATAACTATTATTTGTTTTATGTGTTTGTTTATTTTATGTATGCAAGGGTAAAACTAATGTAAGGCTAACAGAGTTTAGACTTGTTTTTATGGGAATATTTGGTTATTTTTGAAGGCTTTATATGAAATTTTAATTAAGTATTTAATTTTTGTCCACATAAAAGAGTACACAATAAAGGAGAAATTTCATTATTATTAAAATCTTCATTTGCTTAAGAAATTATTTATATATTATATAGATATTTAGAACTAAATTTATAACAGTTTATTCACAGCATTTTCAATGCAACCATCAAACTAAGTTATATCATTAGGTCATGAAGTCTTTCAGTCCAAATCTTTAAATAATATGGGCTCTCTTGTTATAATAGAGAAATAATTAATATTATTGATTTTATATTTTATTTGCAGATAGCTAACATTAAATTTGAAGTTTAGATTTTTGTTCCTTTTATGTTTAAAGGTTTTGGTATGAAAGTATCTTATTAGTTCAATATTTTGTCTAGTTTTAATTTAGGAAACCCCATATATAATCCTTTAATGTATTAAAAGTTACCGTAATTAAAATTTTCCAGTTTTAACTTGTACAGGGATATGGACAAAGTAGTAGTACTATTGGAAAGGATATTTAAAATAATCATAAGAGGAAACCTTAGAGAACCTTCAAGAGTTACAGTAAGTTTAAATGGGGGAATGGGAGGATAACTAGAGGAAAGGAAAAGATAACAGAGGTGAACCTGGTTCAAGAAAAAAAATAATATATAAAGGGAAATTAGAAATAATAAATTATAATAAAGAAACATGGATTTTTTAAAAAGTATAGATTAATATGGTAGGGGATAGTAATATATTAGAGTATCTGTAGTCTGTGATATTTGTATTTTTGTTAGATTAGTAACGATAAATTATTTTAATATTGTACAGCATGATCAATTTAGTGTACTTGTTTTTTAGAGATAGCATTCGTGAGAAGAGGTCAGAATTGTATTGAAAAGATATTTCTATGGTTAGGTATTGAGTAAGTGATAGAAAAATCACTTGCTGAAAGTGGATGAGTTTTTGATAGAGGAATTTATAAGTTGCAGGCAAGTAGAACTGAAGCTTGCCCATATATTATTAAGCTATTGGGAGTGCAGCAGTTTTTTGATCATCTTTATTAGACAACCAAAGATTACTTTCATGTTGGAAGAAAAAGCGTGGATGGAAATGAAATGCATATACAACCTGGAGTTCTGTATTGGTCACTTCTAATATTTCATTACTGTGCTTTGTAGTTAGCCCACTACATTGTATTATTTTGAATTTGCAGTTTTTAATTTTTTGTGAAGAACGATCCTTTAAATAGTTAAGTTTATTTGCATCATTTTAATAGTATTTCATGATGTATTAAATATTTTCTTGTAAAGGTTTTGTTTTTCTTAGTTTTAGAAGAATCGAACTTTTGCTAGTATCAGATGATTTATATCAGATAAAATTAAAGTGAGTGTGTGCTGGAACTTAACCAGGAGCATTGATGAATGCTTATTAATGAAACTTAAATTTCAAAAATAGCTAAATTTGTAAACAGTAAGTTATTATTGTATAGTCAGAGTTGATCACTTAATGCACATACGTGATATCATATAATCTAGGAATTATTATATACTAAGACTAATCTGAAGAAAACCAGTACTGCCTCTGCTTGCTAATATGCGTGAAACCTTTGTATTTTTTCTGCCACTTTCATAGATTAATTTTTTTAAATACGAGGAATAGAGTTTCCTTTTCAGAGACTTTGATATAGTGTCATTTAATCTTTGCAGCAATTCTGACTTAGACGGGGCATGCAGTATGATAATGAGGTTAAGTGCTTTGACTTTGGAACTAGTTGTACTTATGCACATTCCCCCTTTATCGCTTACAAGCAGTGTGACCCTGGACAAATACTTAACCTCTCCAAATTTAGTTTACTCATACATAAAATGAGGATAATGGTAGTGCTTGCCTTATAGTGTTATATTGAGGGTGAAATGATTTAATAACATTTAAAGCATATAGAACGATACCTGTAAATAATGTTAGCCGTTATTTTCTGAAAACATAAATAGCATTTAGCTATTTAAGGAAAAACCCAAGGCTAGGAGCTATGCCCCTTGTTTGAAACAAGTTCTCACTTATCTGTTTAGGTTCTCTTTCTATTAAGGCTCTCTTCCTGAATAAGATGAGTTTAAAAATGAAGCAGACAAAATAAAAACAGAAGCAGTTGGTGAAACTGATAAGAAGGAGAGTAGTTTCACTTACCAATACTTTTTTTCTTATTGGTATGCCTCTGTTTATCAGATTAGCTAGAGTGGCATTTAGGACAGGTGGGTGAATTTTGTTTTGAAACATACTTAGAGTTTGAAAGGAATTACATGGTTATATGGAAGGGGTGGTGTGAGTTAAAATGGAAATGCTAGGTATAAAATGAAGAGTGAGGTATAGGACTTTTTCTGCTTTGACATTTTTCATGATCTTGGCAGTCAGGTTACAACAAGCCACCTTTCAAATACAAGAGTGGGTATTTCTTTAATGATCTTTGCTACATAATAGAAGCTCCATGAATGGAAAGGAGTGAATTTTATGAAAAGAGTGAATAAATTGAAGATTAAATTTTAAATGATGCCAAATGGTTGCATTTGGTTTCTTAAAATCAGAAATGGCAAGCTAATCCTTCACTAAGTCACAGGAGCAAAATTAATGGTTTAGTAGTGATAAATTCTAAAATAAATTCATTCTAAGACTTCTAGTAGAATTTTTCTTATAGCTCGGTTTTAGATTTAATTGAAGCATTTTTAGGTTTATGTTTTATAGCTTTGACATTTAAACTATGTTTCCATGTTGTCAATTATCATTTATACTTCTTTGCATTAGACTATCAGACTGACAAGTAGAATGCTTTTTACACTTAAAAATGTTCTTGTAGCCCTGTAAATTTAATCAGTAAAGGTAAAACCTTCACGATTAAAAGTTAAAAAAAATTTTTTGTATTACTCATAATTATTCTTTCTGTTGTTACAAGAGTGGCAGTTAACAAGTGCTAGAAGTAGCTTTTCTCTTTAGTTAAAGCAGAAAACATCTAAATTAGGAGATATTTGTCAAAGCAAGTTGGAATTAAGGGTGTCATGTTATAAAGAAAAACAGTAAAACATTTAATAAGATTTGGAAATTACAATGTGCCCTTCTTTGCGATTGTCATTCTGAGTGCCCAAGGGATAAGCAAAATAACATTTATTAATTACCTACTATGCATATACATATATATGTATGTTTGTATTTTTAAACAAACATGTAAGTATATCCATATGTGTGTCTAGAGAGAAACACACATTTAAATAATAATGGGAAAATCATATGAACAAAATCTGAGGGGAAAATAAGAGGAATCAGCAGAAATTGGGAATTATCACTTTATATTGCATAATAGTGAAATAACAAATGAGAGCCTTCCCTGGTGGTCCAGTGGTTAAGACTCCACAAAGGGGTGGGTGTTCATCCCTGGTCAGTCAGCTACTCCACGTGTCACAGGAAGTAACAACTGAGACCCTGATTGCAGACATTCAGAGTTGTAGGAATTTAGTGTGTGTTTGGATAAAATATAAATGTATTAATTAAATGTTTCTCAGCATATGATAAGAAAGCACTTTCAAAAATGTGTGGTATAAATTTATTATGTATTTTTAATTGTTAATCATGCCATTAGTAGACTGTGTAAGTTATATAATTTTTAAATGCTAAGAAGATAAAATGTTTTATTGATTTGACTATTTCCAAACTTAAGTTCAATGAAAATCTGAAATATTCATCTGCAGAAAGAATTAATGTATACTTTATATATTATTTATGAATTTAAGATTTACAGGTCCATTTATAATACATATATTTTTATGTAAGATGTACTATAAGGTTTATCACTAGCAAATAATGTGTGATTATTTTGTTTAATCTAAAATGTCATTGATTATGACACTTATTTTATGTGTCAGTTAGAAAAAATATATTAACAGTTAAAACTTTGGCATACCTTTGATTATTAGGTGAATCTTGATTTCATAGATGTTAATTTGTGGGGGAAAGGTGTACTTTAGAGACACTATAGTATTTGATTTTAATTTTCCTATATTGTCAGTATTTCTAAGCATAAATTTTTTTTTAAAGAAAGGAAATAAGTTTTTTAAAGAATAAGGGTTAAACTATGCTGATACATATACTGACTATGATTAGCTAATACTTGGACCTTAGTGACTATATGAAACAACTTGGTGAAATAAACATTTTGAAAAAAATGATGCCCAATCTTAAACTGGAAGTGATTATTTATTTGTTTTATTTAGTATTATTTTTTGTCCATGCCACATGATGTACTGGATCTTAGTTCCCAGCCAGGGATCAAACTCATGCCCCCGACAGGAGAAGTGCAGAGTCCTAACTACTGAACCTCCAGGGAATTCCCTAAACAGGAAGTAATTTATAATCCACCTTATTAAAAACCTCAAATACAGTCCTCCTTTCATAAATTTAAAGATTAACTAAAAACCATTTTAAAAGTTGATTGTTTTTTTCCAAGTAAGTTTAAGCTAGAATCTTGAGTTGAACTTTAAACTGGAATAATTTCATCAAGTTAAATATGTTTCTTCTTTAAAAAAAACAATACACATGTATATATCTGATGATTTTAAAAATAGCCCCAGTGCCTGCAACTGGGCTTACAAAGAAAAGAAAATCATAATGTAAAATAGTAGGTTTGTTTGTTTGCTCTATGTTTGATGAATTGGATGCATTAATTACAACAAATGGACTAAATTGGATAAGATTCATTGTTTATCCAATTATTGCAATGAGAGAATCTACAAGGGGCAATTACAGATTGACACCGCATAGAATGTAGCTTGTTACACAGCTTCTACTAATAACACATGAGCAGGATTTAGATGAGTGCATAAATTACATCTGAAAATCAAATATAACCGTCAAGTATATAAACACTGAGGTTTTCTAGTATGTGTACTTATCAAATGAATTAACATTTCAAATTTATACTTAGTTTGAAATTGCCCTTTGCTGTCTGAAAACAAGCTATGTTTTGATATTTAGTTCTTTTACATGCCTGGACACTTGTTGCTGCAGTTTGCTAACATTGATAACAGATCCTTTTACTGTTTTAAAAAACAAAACTTGCTTAGAGTCTTTATTATCATTATAGTCTGTATTACTTTGTTGCTTTACTTTGTGACATTTCTAAAAAGCAGACTATCGATTTATTTGAAGAATGTACCTATAATGACATTTTATTTTAGAATTAACATAGTAAACTTTCTGTAATTCATCATAGAGGAATGAAATGCTCTTTGGTAATTGGATATTTTGCTTAACTGATTTTATCATATTTCTTCTACTTGTGGATCATCTGATTTCCTTCAGATAACATTTATGGCTATCAGTTGTCAATGTACAGGCAATAGATATCCCTGGTTGTTCAGAAATCAACAAACTTTAACCGTGGTATTTTCTAAAATATAATGTAGTTTCATAATCCTATTTATTCATTAAAGTGTATTTATTGATATTAAATTATCTAGTTACTGGTTGAAGTATAGTATTTTATTTTAAAATCAGTAAGCTATGTTGAAAATAGCAGAGTAGGAGTAAGGAGACTTTTGTCTTTTACTAGACGTGTGGTTTTGGCAATTTGTTTTATCTTTTAGGGCTAAAGTTTCTCTGTTTAGTGGGACTGATGACCTCCTCACCTATATATGAACTTTTCTCAGGGTCAGCTGAGATATTATAGACAAAAGCACTTTGAAATTTTAAGTATTCTGTAAGTATAGAATAGTTTTATTATCCTGAATATTTGTTCCTGGAGTTTTCTGCACTAATTATTTTGAGCCAGTGGTTCTAAAACCTGGTGGGAATTCTTATAAAGTCTGATAAGGGATCCCACTTACTAGATCAGAATTCTGGAGTTGGAACCTACAAATCTGGAGTTTTGTTTTGTTAGTTTTTATTTTGAACTAATCTCACACTTGTGAAAATAGGTTAGGGTTCCCTTAGGCTCTTCACCCAGCTTCCTCAGATGTTAATAATATTTTACCCAAGCACAATGATCAAAATCAGGAAGTAAACACTTAACACAATCCTGTTAACTGAGTTACAGCTCAGTGCAAATTGTGTCAGTTCCATTTTTTTGGCCAGGATCCAGTTAAGGATTTTATATTTTATTTGTTGTCTTATCTCCTCATACTCCTCCATTTTAGAATGATTCTTCAATCTTTGACATTTTCCTCTTTGGAGTATACTGGGCATTTATTTTGTAGTGCTCAGTTGCTAAGTCGTGTCCATCTCTTTGCAACCCCGTGGACTGTAGCCCACCAGGCTCCTCTGTCCATGGCATTTTCCAGGCAAGAATACCGGAGTGGATTGACATTTCTTCCTCCAGGGGGTCCTCCTGACCCAGGAATTGAACCTGTGTCTCCTGCGTCTCTGCATTGGCAGGCAGATTCTTTACCACTGAGCCACCTGGGAAGTCCCTTATTTTGCAGAATGTCTCTCAATTTAGAATTTTTATTTTTAACAAACAAACTTCTAATGAAACCTGACTCACATGTTTAGGAATTACTGATCAAAACTAACCAAATGTTTGTTCTTTGTAATATCCCTTATATACCATTTTAGAATGTTTAATAAACTGATATGACTTCATTATTTCTAAGAACCAATGTTCTATGTAAGTACCCATAGGATATGTGTGTGTATGCACATATATATAAACTATATATTTTATATAAAATATATATTTTTTAAACTCAGAATTATGTCAGTGAAGAATGACTTCAAATTTTAGAATAAACCTTATTTCTACAGATGAAATGTAGCTTTTTTGAACAGAATGGTCGTATGTGTAAGTATTTGGACCTCAGAAGTTTAGTAGGAAACTATTGTATTTGAAATATTTCTTGCAAAGTTAGAATTTGAAAAATACTTTTGCATGGGTTAATGATAGCTAATTAGTTTATGAATTAAGATTTATTCCAGGCCTATACAACAATATTGGAAGAAAATGCAGAATATAAGAAAAATAAATTTTGAAGGTATTTTTGTTTGTAAGTACATTTTTCAAATAAAGTAATGAAGGTTTACCTTAGGTATTACCTGTTTAGTTTAGTCGCTTAGTCGTGTTCGACTCTTTGCGACACCATGGACTGCCGCACACCAGGCCTCCCTGTCCATCACTAGCTCCTGGAGTTTACTCAGACTCATGTCCATTGAGTCGGTGATGCCATCCAACCATCTCATCATCTGTCGTCCCCTTCTCCTCCCGCCTTCAATCTTTCCCAGCATCAGAGTCTTTTCAAATGAGTCAGTTCGCATCAGGTGGCCAAAGTATTAGAGTTTCAGCTTCAGCATCTGTCCTTCCAATGAATATTCACAACTGATTTCCTTTGGGATGGACTGGTTGGATCTCCTTGCAGTCCAAGGGACTCTCAAGAGTCTTCTCCAATACCACAGTTCAAAAGCATCAATTCTTTGTCTCTCAACTTTCTTTATAGTCCAGCTCTCACATCCATACATGACTACTGGAAAAACCATAGCCTTGACTAGATGGACCTTTGTTGGCAAAGGAGTGTCTCTGCTTTTTAATATAAGATATTAAAACACTTATATCTAACTTATCCACCTCCACCAAAAAGAGTGAGTGTTCAAGACTAATTTGGTAGCACTTAGTATTTTTTTTTAGCACTTAGTATTTAGTCAATGTTTATTTATAAAAATATTATTTAAGCAGCTTAGTTCAGTGTCCTTAGAGTGAAAACTTACTTTACCTACTAGAAAGGCAAAGTACAATCTCTTCATAGTCATAAATATAAAATTTTAAATCTCTCTGCTCCTGATTTCATTGAAGTTTTTATTGAGTGGGATTTGACTCTTTAAGCAGCAATATAGATACCATATTAGATTATATATTTCACATACAGAATTTATTTAGCATACCAAACACTAATAAAATGCCTTTTTAAGCAATGTACTGAAGGGTATTATCGGGCCTTGATCTGCATGTCATAGGAAGTCATTATTAACAGCTTTGCTGCCGCTAGTGTTGTCCTCATCTACAAACCAGTCTAAATTATGTTTGGGTTTGGCAATGGATAGCAGATGAGGGAGTGCCATGAAAACTGTATTTCTATCAATCATTTTTAGTTTGAGTTATCCCTTACCTTGCCATTGAAGATCACCTGCCCAAGTGCCTTAGGTTATATTAAATAACCAGAAGTAACACAAAGGTTACTCTTAGAAGGAGGTTGTTACTTGAAGAAAAAGCATGACAGGTGACTTCTGGGAAACCAGTGTCTTGTTTCTTGATCTAGGAGCTGGTTATACATTATGTTCAGTTTGAGAAAACTCACTGTGCTATATATACTCTTTTGATATGTGCGCTTCTCTGAATTTACATTATATTGTAGTATTAGTACACTTTTTAAAGGAAACTGAGGAATTGCATTTGGGACCATTTTGAGATTTTAATATCTGTGGTATATCCATGTGGATATGTCTTATAAACAGTTGGTTATATGAATCTGAAGTTGAGGAAAGGTCTGAATTAGAGATAAGAGATTTGAGAATCTTCAACTTCTAAGTGGTTGTTACAAATGGATTAAATTTCCTAGGAATAGTATATAGAGAGGAAAGAAGTCTAAAGACACAACTTTAAGAAATACCAAAGTTTAAGGGACTGGCAAAAAAACAAAAACAAAACTGAATCCTGCTGAAAAATGACAAAGTAAAGAAGAGCCAAAGAAGTTTAGTCAGAACCAGAAGAATGTTGTGTCATGAATCTGAGAGTGGAGACAAGGAAAAATTAGTTATGTGTTGGTAGATAAAATTTTTTTTAATTTCCATCGGATTTAGCATTACAAGGGTCATTGGTGGCCTTAAACATTAGGAGGTCAGTCTTTGGAGTGAGGCATATTTAATTTCTATCTCAGTTCTTACTATCGGTATGACTTTAAACAAGTAATTTAATTCTCTAAGCCTCAGTTTCCTCCTCTTGTATAATTTGCCTCTCAGAACTATATGAACACAAAGTTAGAGAATGCATATAAAGTCAGCAGAGGTTGACTCAGTAAACTTTGAGTAAATGGAAGCTATGAATATGGAAAGTTGTTTTAAGAGTTTTGATTTTAGTGGATTGAGGAGTGAAAGGAACAGTATAAGTGACTCGAGAGCTGTGGATAAGGAGGGAAGAACAAGATGATGTGGTATCTAATAGTAGGTATTACCTCAAGGGAGATTTTTATTTTAGGGGAGAAACCAGAGTAAAGGAAGAGGGACTGGAAGTTAGAGAGGAGATGACCTGTGTAAACAGAGGGGATAGAGTATGACTGTGGATAGTTCCTTAATGTTGTGTCAGAGTATCCTTTTAAACTTTCTCTGATTTCCTGGTTTCAATGTAAACTGTATGTTTACTGTATGTCATTTATTTCACATACTCAGAAAAATACAAGTGAGATAACCAAGTAAAAATTACCATTATCATGTTGAAAGTGGTGATCAAACCAATATGAGAATATCCTGGGAATTAATCATTCTAGAATTTTTTCTCACTTCATATCTCATTATCCAGTCAATAACCAAGTCTATTGTTTCTGCTTCCAAAATGAAAAATTATGTATCTTTTTTGACTTCTTCATCCACCCTACCATGGTCCTGTATTTCATTCTTCATTTCTCACCTGAATTGGCAGCTGGTTTCCCTCATTTACATTTCATTTCCTTCTAGTTGCATTGCTTCCTTATTTAAAATTATTTTCCCCCCAATTTTATTGAGAGGTAATTGACATATCACAGTATATTTATTTATGGTGTACAACATAATGATTTGATGTGTGTATATATTGTGAAACTGTTACCACAATAAGTTTGTTAACATCTGTCACCTCACAGTTATATATATTTTTCTTATGATAAGAACTTTTAAGGTTTACTCTCTCAGTAACTGTCAAATATTTAACTCAATATTATTATCTATAGCCACCAGGCTGTACATTACATCCCTAGAATTTGTTTAAAATTCTTACATCTTTCAGTTGCTTTACTGTTCTTATCCATTCAAAATATCTCCATGCCATTTGTTGTCAGTGGTGAGCAAGTCAGATTTCTTTTCAATTTCTGCCCTATGGAGCTTAAAGATGGCCTTAAACTAAAACATTAACTCCTTGCATGTAAGACGGGGTCTTCTATGACCTTGACCCAGCTCTTCCTGTAGTATACTTTGTGTGGTCCTGGCGGTTCATGGGGTCGCAAAGAGTCGGACACGACTGAGCGACTGAACTGAACTGAACATGCTCTTATTGTTGGATATTCTCATATATCCTGTGGTATCCCCCTGTCTGGAATGTACCCAGTCTTTTTTTTCACTACTTGTTGGGCTCCCTTTCATCTTTCAGTTCCCTGTCTCAAACATTGTCTTTTCTGTAAAGCCTTCTTTACTCTTTAGTAAATATAAGCATTTCTTCCTTTGTCTTCACATTACATCTTGTTCTAACTTCCTCTTTATTTTAGCTGTGATCGTATTCTAACAATGATATGTAAGGTTAGGAACCTTATCAACTTTACCTTCAAATCCTAGAACCCAGGAAAGTGGCTGGCATGTCACAGTCAGATGTAGTTACTATTAGTTGAGAAACTACTATGTGTTAAAGGCTGTGCTCAGACATACATTATCCCGCTTAATTCTCAACAAAAATATGGCTCTAGCTATTGCAATATCCCTGTTTTACAGGCAAGGACGCTATCAAGTAATTTCCCCAGTGCCACACAAGACAGGTAAATGGTGACATCAGGCTTTTATATTTTTGAAACTATGATTTCAAAGTAGATGCTTTTAACCTTCAAGTTTTCCCACATTAGTAAATAACTGTTGAAAAAATTTTTGATATATTTCTAATATATCATGCCTGAATATAATCGGGAAGCTTTCTATGTTTGGAATATAGGTATCTAAAATAGAACTTTCCTAATAGTGATCATGTCATCTCATCTCTTGAACTAGATAAGAAAATGTGGGCTGTACTTATGTATTTCCATCTTTCATCAGGAAACAAACATAGAAAACACATTTTCATTTTAGACATTTACATTCAGTGTGTGTTAATGTACATATATATGTGTATATGTTAGAGACAGGTAAATGTATGCATACTGTAGAAATATAAAAACTCTTACTCTTTAGAAAGATAGAGTGTAGCTAAGAAAAAAGCCTTAAGTGAAATAACCAAAGAACAATTAATTGTTTAAGTAAGGGAAATACTGCTATAGGGTAGAAACAGTGGAGACTTGGAGACTAGGTGGGATTCAAAGAAATTAAGTGGAATTTGAAATAAAAAGAAGTAGAAGGAAAAAGAATCCCTCATTGCAAATCTATCCAAGATAATAAAATAAATGAATTTATGTTAATTATTAAATAATTAAATCACCTGACATTTTTCTCATGAAAAATAATCATGAGCCTAAAGAAACAAGGGATAGAATTTAACTATATTTCTAAGCTTGAAATATGTTAGCTGTATTATTGGTTTCTATTTGTCCCATTGGAATAGAGTTTATCATTTGAAAATACCATTTTTTATTTCATGATAAATAGCATCTTTGAAAGTTGAACATTCAAGGGATAAAAAACAGAAGAAAGTTTATCATTGAGATCTTACTTTGACCAAAAATGGAGAAATACAAAGAGATCTTACTGTTTACTCTTTTTCTCTTAAAACAGCAAACTCATTATTACATTGGGTAAGAAACAAAAGAGAAAGAATGAGTCTTCAGATGAAATATCTGATGCAGAGCAGATGACACAGCATGCATTCAAAGAGGAAGACTCTCAAGTGAGTATGAAATTTTTTTCTGAGAAATGAACACTGGCAGATTTAGATAGCATAATATTGTTTTATGGATGTTTATACTGTAGTTTAGTGGTAAAAGTACATTTTATTTTCATACAAGTTATATGACAAAACATTATTACAGTATGGTCCTACAGTGTTAGACCTGGGAGGAAACTTACACATCCTCTTCAAACCCTCTCAGTTTTCAGATAATGAGACTGAAGCCCAGGAGAGTTTAAGTAACAATCCAAAGACCCTGGTGGCTTTTAGCATGGAGAGTATCTAGTGATATTATTACCCTGTACTTATAGAGCATTATTAAATGAATTTAATGATGGAGATACTAATTTTAAAAGTCACATACAAATGATAAAGCAAATGGGTTGAATCATTCTTGAAGATAATTTCTTTGGTCTGCTTCTACTGAGGAAAAGATGAACAGGTATATTAAAAATCCCCTAAAGCAGACAAAAATACTGTGCATTTTTCCTTTTTATTTTTTTAATAGCTGTATATTCAAAATAACCTTGTGAAGTTAAAAAATTATATAGTAAAGGTCATAATAATTCAGGCCACCCTCTGCTCTCTAATAATTAAAGTACGACCCTAGGCCGTAGGGGTGGTGGCAGTTGTTGCATTATGGGGCCAGAAAGCCCCTGAATGGCCTTTCTTCTTCCTTATGCAGCTTCTTATCCAATGGGAGAGTAGTGGCTCAAGGCTCCTGGGCTGCTGCAAGAGTTGAGGTAAGGGCAGTGACTGAAGCTCCTAATATTATATGGCCTGGCTTTTTCTTCATATGTTATCCTTAACTTAGGCAAACTTATCATTATTCAATATGAGAAAATGTAGTTAAATTTTTACTAAAATAATGCTGGCCATTTTTCCATTATGTAATTACCAAACAATGAAATGGTAGAATAGGTTAACATGCATATTTCTTCCATGCCTTTCACAGTACTTAACTAGGTTGCTTTGACAAGTGTTTTGCTTTAACACAAAAATTTTAATGGAGAAGGAAAGAAATATTTTCTGGTAAACAATCATAAATCTGTATTATTGATATATTTAAATATATTAATATATAAATTATGTATAAATATCTAAAAATAGTTTTCAACCACAATGGATTGTTAAGATTTGAAGGCTTGAAAAGTAATTGAAGGTTTAGAGTCAAGTGAAAAATCTAAAAATATGGTTATGATATTTAATTTTTTACCTGATAGAGAAAGTTCAATAATCTAACTACATTTAGAGACTTAAATTATTTT
Organism: Bos javanicus; assembly: GCF_032452875.1. Lineage (NCBI taxonomy): Eukaryota > Metazoa > Chordata > Mammalia > Artiodactyla > Bovidae > Bos > Bos javanicus. The sequence goes on from NC_083885.1 coordinate 21,904,830, forward strand.
AAAGCCCCATAGCACATTTTAGCACATTTTATTAGGTCTATGATAGGAAACAAATGGTACGTTATCATAATGAAGTATTTAGTCATTTAAGAACATAATGTTTCTGACCTCTTATATAAAGTGCTGTTGATTGAAGCCTTTAAAACATTAAGGAAAAGTTAGAAAAAAGAAATTTGAAGAAATAGTTTGTCACTTTTAAGTTGTCCTTTGAAAAATACTATGGAGAAAAAGAAAGCCAAAGCAACCCACATTGGCCTAAAATATGGACATTCAAATTAGTTCTGTATTTTTAAGGTAGTGAAACTGTTATGTAACAGAGAAAGCTAATTGGTAAGAGTGGCACCTTACTTCTCTTTGCTGAATGTGTATCTATATGCTCTAGTGGAATGTAAGTTTTGGTGAAATCAGTTGGAAAACTGCAAAAAAACTCACAGTTTTTTAAATTACTCATAGACTGATAAAAATCTTCATAGAATGAGGGAGCAGTTTATAGTATGTGGCTCTCATTCCTTCTTGTAAAGAATTACCTGAATGTGCATTTTTGTGAGTTAAAACGATTGTTTCAGGCCACTTGTTTACTACTTACTAAGGATTGTGTATGGCATTTCAAAGTACCTGACCTAAGTGATCAGAAAGGAAACTTTAATGTTGAAATCATCTATAGAATCTTCTAAAAGTATACCAAATTATTACCAGACTTCATTATATAAACTATTTATACCTAGTGAGACATAACACTCATAATATATGTTATTGTTAGAATAATAAGTGTCCTGAATGGTTATTAAATTAAGGTATTTTTGAGCATTAAGAACTGATGCCTGTAATAGAACTCCAAACATTTCTTTAGCCTGGTATTAGAGATCCATCAGAGAAGGCAATGGCACCCACTCCAGTACTCTTGCCTGGAAAATCCCATGGATGGAGGAGCCTGGTAGGCTGCAGTCCATGGGGTCACTAAGAGTCGGACAAGACTCAGTGACTTCACTTTCACTTTTCACTTTCGTGCATTGAAGAAGGAAATGGCAGCCCACTCCAGTGCTCTTGCCTGGAGAATCCCAGGGACGGGGAAGCCTCATGGGCTGCCGTCTGTGGGGTCGCACAGAGTCAGACATGACTGAGGCGACTTAGCAGTAACAGCAGAGATCCATAGACTTTTCTCTCCCAGGGAATAATAAATGTTTCATATCTTTTCCAAAAGAGAATGTGGGAGAATTGGGTTTCTATAAGTCCCTTGGGCTTCCTCAGTGGTTCAGTAAAGAATCCTCTTGTAGTGCAGGAGCCCCCAGGAGATACAGGTTCGATCCCTGGGTCAGGAAGATCCCCTGGAGAAGGAAATGGCAACCCACTCCAGTATTCTTGCCTGGGAAATTCCATGGACGGAGGAGCCTGGCAGGCTACAGTCCATGGGTTCACAAGAGTAAGACACGACTTAACAAGTAAACAAAACAAAAGCTAGTATATTTCTTAGTGAACTCCCCAGCCTTTATGGGCTTCCCTGGTGGCTAAGATGGTAAAGAATCTTTCTGCAGTGCAGGAGACCCATGTTCAGTCTCTTTTATATAATTTTTGTTTGCCACCTTCCTGCCTCCCATAGTGACAAAATTGTCACCTTGAGCTTTGAAAATATAAATATCTTCGTGGCTAAGAGATGGTGACCCATCCTAATTGAAGCATGGAGTTTTCTACTACATTTGGCTGAGCTGCCTCACCACAGTAGTGCCTTTCTTTCTCTCAATATTCCACTACTTTCAAGAGAAGAGGCACTACAGCCTTTCTGAATACAAATAAGTTTGTCCCCACACTGCTGCGCTGATTCAGTTTTGTTATGGCAATGGTAGCATGAAAGACCTACCACATTGAAGACATTGGCAGAAACCAAAAGGAGAACACATGGGTATTCTGTTAGTTGCATTTTGGGGAAATGTTATGGGAGTTACTAAATACTCAGAAGGATAGTAAAAGGAAGATGAAATATTGAGTAGTAGAACAGTTGACTGAGGTACCTCCATCCATGAGATTTTAGGGAGGTACACAAAGTTAAACCTAAGTCCTTAGGGATTTTCAGGCAATTGTGTAATTTGTTTTTTAGTGGGAACATCAAATATTAGATTTTTAGGGAGGTAAGTAAAGCCATGTGCATTTGATACTTGCTTTTAAATTATTTAGATTATTTTAAAATCATGTTACTGCACAGAAGACTTTCTGAAGAGCTTTCTTCCGTTTTTATGATAGTGCTGATCTTTATTTTTAAGGGAAGCTAGTAAAGGCAGTACAACAGTGGTTCCTCCTTCATTCACATTTAAGTTTTTAGTAGCTTTCATACTTTGTTATTTTGTGTATCTCTTTTAAAACATTTTATATTATTTGTTTTTTTTCTGTTTTAAACACAGGTTCATGGGTTTTGTGTCAAGGTTTTTATTTCTTTTAGTTTTACACCCCTGATATTAAACTAATATTCATCTGATGACTTTCTAGGTTTGAAGCAAAAACTGTGCTAGTATTAATATTTTAAAATACATGTTTCCCAATCTATGAAATAGTTAAATAAAAAGACCTTTTTATTCTTAACAAATTCAAAAGAAAAGTAATAAAGGTATTATTGTTAATCATTCCTACTTGACATTTTAGGAAGTAAACTAAAGATAACTAAAGATTGCAAATCTTTGGCAAAGGTAAAATTATAATCTTCCTTTAATTAAAAGTAAAAATGAGGAAAGATGAATGCAGAATACAGTTTTGAAAATTTAATGTACAAAATTGTCACATGACCCTTTAAAATAAATCATGTGAATATGATCCTTATCATTCATTACAGAAAAGAAGATCAAATCGACAAATTAAAAGGAAAAAATATGCAGAAGATGCAGAAGGGAAACAATCTGAAGAAGAGGTTAAAGGCTCTATGAAAATAAAAAAGAATTCAGCTCCTTTACCTGGTGAACAGCCTTTACAGTTATTTGTGGTAAGACAGATTTTGGGTTGTATGACAAAAAACATTTTAAACCAATGTAAATTAAAAATCTTCATTATCTTTCCTCCTAAAACCTACATTAACTTTTCCTCCTAGGTTCCATATTATAGTTAATAGAACCATTAGTTATTTGGATCAGAAACCTAGGTATTTGTTCTCTCTTTTTTTATCTTTACTTCTTGACATTCAATTTTTTGCCTCCTAAATATATTTTCATGCAACTCCTCCAAACTATGTTTTTTGTGGAGTGTTTCTAAATTACAAGTTTAATTACAGTACTTTTCTTGAAAACTCCTCTAATGGTGTCCTAAATCAGAAACAAATGAAAATGCACTTTTTACAGCTTATAAAGCCTTTTGTATGGATTTTTTGGCCTTATGTCCTTCCACTTCCCTCTAAGCTCTCAGTCCTCTGGTTTGATGAACTTAGTTGTCTCAGTGCCATATTTTGATACCTTTATGTCTTTACATATGCATTTTCCTCTTTGTAGAGTTCTTCTACTCTCCCTTATCTGGACTGTAACCCAGCTACTCATTTCCTTGCTGAATCATCTGACACCTTGAACAAGTACTAATCTTCTCTATACCTGAGCTTTCTAATCTGCAAAATGTAAACTATTGAGAATAATGCATAAGAGATTAAAAAGCCCAATATGTTTACTATGAGGGTGATGCCAGTGATGATGAGGACAGTAACAACATTTTCATTTTGTATTTCTGACATTTAACATGATCCCTGACATGTTAAATAAGTGTTTGTTGGATTTTAGTATATTTATAGACATACAGAGTAGCAACTGAAATGTTTTCAGAATGTATCATCATACTTTTTCTCCTCCTTCACATAGGAGAATCCAAGTGAAGAAGATGCTGCAATTGTGGACAAGATACTATCTTCTAGAACTATAAAAAAGGAAGTAGGTAGTGATACATTACATTCTGTACTTTATATTCCATGGCCTGATTGTAAAACTCATAATTATTGAATCTTTTTCTTAGATATCATCTGGAGTGATGATTGATACAGAAGAATTTTTTGTAAAATACAAGAATTAGTAAGTATTTGAGTTGGAAAAAAAATAGAAAGATATTATTTCAGTATGAATTAATATTTTGAATATATTAAGTTAAATTCTTATTTTTCTTTTATTGGTATTTTAAAATATTTTATTTGTTATTGCATGAACTTAAAAATCATTAAAAAGTGAATAGACTATGAAAACTTTTCATGTTAAAATTGAGTAGTTTTTTTCCCCAAAAAAACTACTGACTAACATCAAAATGCAGGAATATTTATAAATCATGCTTTTGGAAATAATAGACATTTTCCATCATATTATACTGTTAAACTTTTTAGATTTTGTTCAACTTTTTCTTATGCTTTAGTGAAAGAAAGTATTTTAAATAAAATTACATTGCTTTCAAAACAAGTTTGCTTTCTGGTCATGACAAAACTGTTATAATGAAGAAATGAATGAAAAGTCACATCTTTGTTATCCTTATGATTCAGTTTACCATTCTGTGTAGTGATCACAGTGACTTTATTTTAGAAATTAAAAGAGAGTCTGTTGACATTAAATGAAATGATGAACAGCCTATTTGGAAAGTTGAAGATAATATTTTTAGAGGCCATGATTAAAAATAAATCTAAAAACAAAACATGATTTTCTATATCATTCTAATATACTACTTTTATAAAATTTTAGCTCTTATCTTCACTGTGAATGGGCCACAGAACAGCAGCTTCTGAAAGATAAAAGGATCCAGCAGAAAATCAAACGATTCAAATTGAGACAAGCACAAAGAGCACATTTTTTTGCAGACGTAAGAAGAAAAAGACTATTATGTGTTGAACTCTGAATGCATGTCATATTATGTATCAAAAACTTAAGTATTATTCATTTTAATTCTTAGGCTTCTACTTTTGATGTTTGACTATAAATGATATCTACATATTTTCCCCCCTAAATTTAGCTTGTGAGTGAAGTAGCTCAGTTGTGTCCAACTCTTTGCGACTCCATAGACTGTAGCCTACCACACTTCTCCATCCATGGGATTTTCCAGGCAAGAGTACTGGAGTGGGTTGCCATTTCCTTCTCCAGAGGATCTTCCCAACCCAGGGATTGAACCTGGGTCGCCGCATTGTAGACAGAGACTTTACTGACTTGACTTTACTTCCCTGGTGAGGGAAGCCCTAAATTTAGCTTGGAAAGTAGCTAAAACAGGAACACTAATAAATCAGAATGGTAGCTATCTCCTGTATTTTAAAGTTAACATTTATTTCAATACCTTTTAGAGTTGAATGTGAGTATATTCATATCTTAAAGTATTTTATCAGCAAACTTATTCAAGTAATGGTGACATAACAAATAAATGAAAAAGAAGATTTTTCAGTATATGAGATACTGCATATTTTCTGTATCAGCTTTGTGTATGCATGAACAGAACATTATTGGAAAAATTCATTAACTTTTCCAGGCCTTTTTAAAAAGTCAGATATCCTTTCCTGCTCCAAACTTGTTAATTTTTCTTTTAATAGACTTTTTTAGAGAAGTTTTAGATTCATCTAATTATTTTAACTTTTTATTTGAAAATGTTAGTACTGGATTTTCCCACATATATTTTAACTGGATTCCCTAAATGTTAACATTTTACCATATTTGCTTTATCATTCACATTAATTCTTCTGTCTCTGTGCACCTCTCTCCCTCTTTCTGCCTCTCTCTCCCATGTACATAATTTTTTTTCTAAACCATTTGATAATTCTCAATTTCAGTATTCTCTAGAAGCATTTTCCCATAATAATAGTACAATTAACACAGACATGGTAATATTATCTCATCTATTAGACCTGAATTCATATTTCACTAATTGTTCCACTAGTATTTTTATAGAAAAATTTTTTTAAAGTATGTTTATGCTAATTCTGATCCAAAGTCTAGTTCTGCAGTGCATAATACATTTAGTTGGCATGTCTCCTTTAATCGGTATTTTTTTGTTTTCCATCCCTTGGACTTGTTTCTTCTTAAAGAATTTAGGTGGTTTATTCTATAGTGTGTCCCTCAGTTTGGGGTTGTCTTGATTTTCCTCAGCTTCAGGTCATGCATTTTTTTAAATGAACATTACAGAAATGATGCAGCAGCATTCTCAGTGAATCATGTCAGGAGGTATATGATACCTATTTACCCAATTACTGTTAGTGTTAACTTTAATCACTAGATTATGTTAATATCTTATGGCAGATTTTTCTACCATGAAGCTATTTTTATTTCTTTGTAATTGTAAAGTCTACTTCAAAAATTTGTTGATTGAAATGACCTATCAACTTATGGATGCTGGGAGGTCCTCAAAAATTTCTCTCTTCCTCACTCTGGTAAATCTCTTATTGAGCTGATGGGACTTACCAGGTGGCTCAGTGGTAAAGAATCTGCCTGCCAGTACAGGGGATGCAGAAGATGCAGAAGATGCAGGGTCGAAATGATCCCCTGGAGAAGGAAATGGCAACCCATTCTAGTATTCTTGCCTGGAGAATCCTTGGACAGAGGAGCCTAGTGGGCTGTAGTCCACAGACACGACTTAGTGACTGAGCACACACAATGAGCCAAAGATTTTAGAAGTACTTAACTAATAATCTTTTAATTTTTCATGAAGGTTAATTTTTTTAATGTGCCTCAGGCACAAGATAAACTGGAGCTATGCAGATTTTCTTATAGAGTACTTTTTTACCATTCTGGTGTTGGATAGTGCTCTTTTATTACCAAGCGTGTCTTGTACATGGAGATGATAGTATTGATCAGGAATGGATTAAGATAGTGAGAACTAAAGGCAGAGCCATGGAGTACTGTAACATTTAGAGGTTAAACAGAGGAAGAGATGCAACAAAGATAACTGAGCTGGGCTTTGGAAGTAAGGCTTTCAGGCATGATTAAGAATTAGCTAAGCAGATGAGAGAAGGAACAGCGATCTATTCAGAAGAGAGAAAAATAAGTATAAAAACATGAAGGTGTGACAGAACATGGAATTTGAAAAGCATGTGGTTTTGTACTTTTGAAGCATAATATCTTGGGTATGGCTGTGTCAAGCAGTAGGAGATGAGGCTGGAGGAAAACGTTTGAGCCTGTTTATTCCCCAGAAACTAATGTGGGCTTGTTTCCCAAATAGGGAAGTCAGTAAAGAATTTGAAGCAAGGGAACAATATGTAAGATTTATAAAGATCCAAGTAAGAAGACATGAGGCAGTGAGAATGAGGAAGGAGGAACCAATTTGAGTTATAAACAAAATTAGAATCTGTGTGAATCAATGAGATAAGGGAGGTGGGAGATGAAAGAAGAGAAAGAATCTAAGACGACTTCTCCGTTGCTGGCTTGTGTAACTGGGAGTAGCAGCTGCTGCTGCTAAGTCACTTCAGTCGTGTCCAACTCTGTGTGACCCCATAGACAGCAGCCCACCAGGCTCCCCTGTCCCTGGGATTCTCCAGGCAAGAACACTGGAGTGGGTTGCCATTTCCTTCTCCAATGCATGAAAGTGAAAAGTCAAAGTGAAGTCGCTCAGTTGTGTCCGACTCTTCGCGACCCCATGGACTGCAGCCTACCAGGCTCCTCCGCCCATGGGATTTTCCAGGCAAAAGTACTGGAGTGGGGTGCTATTGCCTTCTCCCACTGGGAGTAGAGTGTGGCCTAAAGTTGGTGCTGTGTTGGCCATTAGCCCAGTTAGAAACTACAGGCAGAAGTACAGGTTGAAGTGTAAATGAATGCAGTTGAGTGTGAAGTCGCTCAGACAGTTTGCGTTTAGTTAGGTAAGGGGGTCTTGAGCACAAGAACCAGCACCAGATAGTGTTTGATACAAATGAGAGAGGACCCTTCAGGTCAGGTGATTGGTCTTCAACTCTTGGACCTGGTTACTACTGAGGAAAGTAGCGCAAGAAGGTAAAGGAAAGCCTCTTTTCCAACTAGGAAATTTTAAAGGATATACCTTCTAGAGTAACTTACTTGTCTGAGGTGCCTCATTTTTTTAGTGCTTTTTAGTTGAGTTTTTTTTTATACATAACTTGGTGATTCACAGTACAGACAAATCATAGAAATCTTTTAGAAATTAAAATGGAAGTATTCCATTTTTTGAAATTCAGTTACAGTCAAACTGAAGTGTTTGTTCTATAGTGAATAGCTAGTAATAAGTTTGTTTTTATTTCACTTTTATTTTTCTACTTCTTTGTCAAATATCAATTAAGTTACTTTTAATTTTAGATGGAAGAAGAACCATTTAACCCAGACTACGTTGAAGTAGACAGAGTGTTAGAAGTCTCTTTTTGTGAAGATAAAGATACTGGCGAGGTAAATATTTGGTAGAAATTATTTTTGAGTAAGTAAGAAAAATCTAAAACCTTCCAGGTATTAAAACATTACTTTTTTAGAGGTAATGATCTAAAAACGTTAAACAAAGTTTCATAAGTCTTTACCAGTAAAGATTAATATATTTAAATTTTTTCTGGGGATTCTCAGTTTAAACTGTTTCTTACTATTCTTTTTCAAATTAATAAAGTGAAAAAAACTTTCTTTTACAGCCTGTTATTTACTATTTAGTAAAGTGGTGCTCATTACCGTATGAAGATAGTACTTGGGAACTAAAAGAAGATGTAGATCTTGCAAAAATAGAAGAGTTTGAGCAATTGCAAGCTTCAAGGCCTGACACAAGACATTTGGTGAGAATATGCCTTATCATCATGAAATCTTAGCATTTCCTTAATCAAGAGGTGTAGTGTGATTTTTGAATTTTGAATTTAGTCTGGTGTGCAATTAATACTGTATTTTTAAAATGACTACATAGTAAGTAAAATTACTACTTAGTATTGTATATATGTTAATTTAACTATTCCTCTATTAGTGGATACTCCAGGTTTTTTCTATTCCAAACAGTGCTACATTGAAACATGGAACCCTTTATAAGTGAAATCAAAAGTATTAATATAATTGTTTGGTCAGAACATATGTGCATTTAAAATTTTTGATAAGAAGGGACTTCCCTGGTGGTCCAATGGCTAAGAGTCCATGCTTCCAATGAAGGGGGCATTTAGGGGCCTGGGTTCAATCCCTTGTTGGGAAACTAGGATCCCTCATGCTGCAATGACTACAACAACAAAAATGATCCCATGTGCTGCTGCGGCTAAGACCTGGTGCAGCCAGATAAATTTTAAAAATATTTAAAATTTTTTTGATAAATATTTCCTTTTAAATTTCCCTCCAGAAAAGTTTCAAATACTTCTACTTAATCTTGAGTTTACTCAGGTCATTTATAAAAATGTCAAAGGTATCAGTTTCAGCTCTAAGCAGTGTTATTAATTCTCTGTCAAAGAAAAATCTTTAATATACCCACCTTTCCCTTGCTTTCTGTAAACCAGTTATTTCTTTATAACTGAATAGCTCTTCTACTTCCATAGTAGCTTTATTTTTAGAAAAACCGTTTGAATAGAATATTACTAAAGATCCACGTAAATTAAGTACACTGGTTTCCTATTGATTCATCCTTGTCTCTCCTTGCTTTAAAAAAAAAAACTGAATCAGTTATTGATTTTTCTAGTACAAAGACTACAGAATTCTAGAAGGTTATATGGCAAGTTGTGTTATTAATAATTACATTTTTTTTTTTACTTAAAGCATAGGATTGTTACCATGTAAATCCAGTTTGCAGAACCAACCAAAAGAAATTCACAAAGAGATATACTATGATTTTAATTAAATATTTTGGCCAGTCCTCTTTCAAATGTAATTTGGTCATAGAAATTTCTTCACTAAAGAGGAATTTGGTATATGAAAAGACTAGAAGAGATTACTTTTCAATTAGAATCAGAATTAAGGAAGGCTGTTATGAAAAATGTGGAGATGTAATATAAAAGAAGAAAGTTAATTGTTCCATGGAAGAGACCATATTGTTTTTATAACAAGTTTTTTTCTGGTTGTCATTTTATTTACTGGTCTTCTTAATCTGTCTCCCAATAATACCATAGCTTATTACCAAGAGGACAGCAGCTCACCTCTATTCCTTTTGTCTTCCAAGTGCCTTTTCTTGAGCCAGGAAAGGAAAGTGTTAATTCAGGGAGGAACAGTCTAAAGGATATTATGAAGAGGAAAAATTTTCTTTTTGGAGTGGGGTCCATATTTCAGTGGTAACCTGATCTTTAGCCTTATTAAGTAAGCTGTTTCTTAGATTAGTGGTTGTCCGTCAGAGGTGCTTATCAGTACCACTTTGGAACTTTTCGAAAATAAGAGGTGCCTAGTTTCTGTATCCTGGCTCCAGAATCAGAATATCTCTGAGTGGACCCCAGGTGTTAAAAGTCTTTCCCACATGGTGGGAAGAGCCACTGCCTTAGATACATTTGTAGTCTTTGGTAATGTAGCCAATAGAATTAATCCCTTCAGTTAAAGTAAAATCAATTTGACAAAAGTGCTAGTTTATCAAAGTCAAGTAATATAGAAGGTAAGTGATTTTTTTATTTTTGCCAGTCTATTATTATTAAATAAAACAACATATAAACATGTTTTTGAACAAATGAAATTTGTTCCTAAACTAAGGAAATAGTGATTGGATTACTGAAAGGAAAATTATTAGAGAACATTATTTAATGTGGAAATTGTTTTAAAGTTCATTGGCTACTATTTAAGAAATTTTTTTTTTTTTTTTTTAGTAAACCCTGGATATTTCATATTTGGGTGCTATTGTAAGATAGTACTTTTAAAATTTATTTATAGTTGTTTCTACAATGTAGAATACAATTTTCTGTATACTGATCTTATGCAGTGTTGGTAAAATCACTTCTTAGTTTGTATTTTTTCTAGATTCCACAGGATTTTCTGTATAGTCAAATCATGTCTTCTGGAAATTAATAAAGTTTCACTTCTTCCTTTTTCATCTTAATGACTTTTATTTCTTTTTCTTGCTTGATTACTCCTATTACAACCTATAGTACAGTGTTGAATAGAAGTGATGAGAGTGGACACCCTTGCCTTTTCTGATTTTAGGGAGAATGTATTCATTTTTTAACCAGGACATATGATAGGTGGTTTTTTCATAGATGCATCTTACTAAGTTGAGGAAATTTCCCTCTATTCAAAATTTAATTAGAGTTTATTTATTAGGAATAAATCCCCTTTTTTACATCGATCTGAGATTATCATAGGTTTTTTTAGCCTGATCAACACTGATTAATTTTCAAATTTAATCCACCTTCCATACCCAGGAAAAACCCCACTTGGTCTTGCTGTATTACCCCTTTTATATGTTATTAGATTCCATTTGCTAAAATTGTGTTACTAATTTTTTATCTAGATATTGGTCTCTAGATTTCTTATAATTCCTTTGTCTAATTTCAATATCAGAGTTTCACAGAAAGAGTTGAGACTATGCCTTCCTCTTCAGTTTTCTAGAAGAGTTTATGTAAAACTTATTTGGTCCTTAGATGTTTGTAAAATTTCATCATAATGCCATATATGTTACCCTTCTGTGATTATTTTAAAAACAGTGCTTTTACCATGTATGAGATGTATGGAAAATTTAAAAGTCTGAAATACATCATTCATTTGTTTTTCTACAAAGGATCGTCCTCCTCCTAATATTTGGAAAAAAATAGATCAATCCAGGGATTATAAAAATGGCAATCAACTCAGGGAATACCAACTGGAAGGACTCAACTGGCTCTTATTCAATTGGTACAATAGGTATGTAGTATGTATTAATAAAAAAATATTTTATGTGTGTTTTAAAAATGTGTTCCAAAATACATTAAATAAAATTGATACTAATGTTCCTACATTATTACTATCATGGAGTCTTCATTATTGAAAGAAAAATTGTGGTTACCTCTGGAAGATAATGTACATTATAATTTAGAATTTTGACTACAGTTGCTTCCCTTAAATATGTACAATCAGAATAGAAGAAAGTTGATATATTGATTCTTAATCAAATTTGAGATAGCTTTCTTAACATCATCAAACATCAACTATGTTATCGAATGTTTTTCAACTTACACTGCTGTCTGCCAGTAATTGAACCTAGTTACTAAGGTGTGAGCAGTTTCATCTAAAAAGTTAAATAAGTCTGTAATGTACATCTTCAAGGAAACAGATTTGCAGTAATTGCTAAGGAATAGAATACAAAATATAAGAACCTAGTAATGAATTACCCCCACTTATTATTAATTTTCCAAACTGTTTAAAAAACTTTTTGGAATATTATGTCACCTTTTTTTAGTGAGATGGAAAATTAATTGCAAAAGAAGTAAAAAATGGTATCTCGATTGATAAAAAAGTCTGATTATGTATATAAAAGAGCAAATGAAGGTACTATTACTAGTAATGGTAGCAAAATTTTATGACACTTATTCAGAATCATTTTTCTGTGTTTTTACTTGTCACATGATTCTTCTGTTTCACTAAGTAACAGTTAGTCATGAGTCCATGGCAATGGTGCATCCATCAACTCCATCAGATGGAGTTAGGGGGATCTGTTATCCCACACAGTGCTCTTCCCCTTGTTTATATTTTCTAAGTGTTATCATTTTTCCCAAGAGAATCTTCCTGGTAAAATAGTCAACAAAATTTTAATTGTCTTCTCTTATCAGTACCCTTTCTCAGTTGCTTGTTTTAAACTTATACCATTTTCCTAAAGCACTTTATCAGAACCCTACCCCCTTCACTCACTATATATGACTGCTTCTTAGAGAAGTCTAGGACCAGTATTTGAATTCATTGAGATTGTTGCCTGCCCTCTCACACCCAGGCCTAAAAATGTATCTTCATCCTTAGCCATTCATGCCTCTGTCCTCCTTTCAGAAGTTAAATGGTGCCTCCCCAGAACCAAGATTGATGCTACAACCTCAACTCTTGACAGGCATCTCATCTAGTCTTCAGAACCTCACTTCAATCATTTATCAGCCTTCTCTGTTGTATCTTCAAACTATCCCATTAAGACTAATGCCATCCCTTCAGTCTGTGAACAAATTTGGGTTTAACCTATATATAAAAATTTTTAAGGAAAGGATTAATCTTCTCTCAGCTCTGTTTTTCCTTCTAGCTACCTTGATCGCTCTTTGTAACTTCCAAGGTAGAGGTCTAGGAAGTATAGTCATCATGAACTCTTCCTGTTTTCTTATCTCCAATTCTCCTTAAACCTGTCGTTTGGATTTTAATTCTGTATCATCTCTGAAACTCTTAATTTTCTAATCCACAGTGTTTTTTTCAGCCTTAAATTGCTGTCTCTGCTGCATTGGATAGTAGTTCTAGACGTTCTTTAAACTTTTCTCCCATTCTCACTTCCAACAGCTTCCATAGCGTTAACCCTCCTAGCTCTCCAATACCTCTGTTACTATTCCTTTCAATAGTCTTTCCTGGTGGTTCTTCCTCTGCCTACCCTTTCAGTGTTGGTTCTTTTTCTTTCCCAATGTGCTGTCTTCTCATATTACATGTTTGTTCTGCCTAAGCCAAACTTTATACCGCCCCCTGTGTCTTCACTTATCAGTAACATCTCTAAGGCGTTAATTCAAGCCCATATTTGTTTGCTTCTTGCTTCCTTAATGTCTATCTCAGTGATATTTTAACACAACAAATTCACAATTAACCTTATTATTTCCTGTTTCGTCCATATCAGACTTATTCTTCCACATTTTACATCTTGGTTGAGAATAATACAACTTACTTAGTCACCCAAATTTAAATCTGACTGTCATCCCACACTCCATATATCTGATTGATCATTAAGTCCAGATCATTCTAACATGTATTTAACTTCAGAATCAGTTTTCTCTTGATCCCTCCTACCTTAGTCCACAGGTCCACTATTCTTTGCTCTATTATTTTGGTACTTTCCCAATTACTGTCCCAACTTCAAGTCACCTCACCTTCTAGTATTCCCGTGGCACCAGAGTCAGCTTCAAGTACAAACCTAATCTCATCAGGTTTCTTTAACAATGTTCACTGACTCTCATTCTCAATAAAATGATGTCCATAACCTTTATGACCCCTGCTTATCTTAGTAATATCCCTTCCTTTACCATTCCCTCAAAACCATATTAAACTACTTCTTGCCTCCCAGTTAATCGTATTCTTGACACTTGTACCCCTTTGTTCTGCCCTCTGGCAAAACCCTGCTCATTACTGACCTCCTCTCTGAAGGCAGTCTTAACTTCTCTCAGCCTTTCTAGATGCAGTTAGATACTTACTCACCTGAGCTTCCATAATGAACTTAACACTGATGATTCTTAATTGGCCATATATCACAATCATCTGTGCAGCTTATTTTAGAAATTTCAGTTGCTTTTATCCTACTTTGCATATTGAATCAGAATGTAGAGAAGGCCATGGGTAATTGTTTCTTAGGCTGTTCCAGTACACAGCCAGAATTGAAAACCAGTTCTTAATTTGTGCTTCTGTGATAGCACGTTGCATGATTATTTATTTATGTCTGTTTTCTAATAGATGCAAGCCCCTGGAAGGCAGAGAACATGTTCTTTATATATATATATATATATATATATATATATATATATATCCCTGAGATAAGAAGGCATTTAATAAATGTTTCCTGAATAAATAACATTTAGTTTGCTTTGTTCTTGCCATTTTGTTCTTTTAAAAACTCAAGTATCTAACAGGTGGTATCTTTATTTTGGAGCTACAAAAAAATCTATAGTTTTCCCTTTGCAATACTATAATAAAATTATAATCTTTAATCAAATCTGCACTTCAGAAACTTTCACGTTTTTATAAATGCAAGTATTTTAACCTGATCTCTCTGCTTTTTTTATATTTATCTTTTAAAACATTGTAGTATACAGAAAACCCAAAATATACATGGGTAATATATTTGTTTATTTCAGACGAAACTGCATTTTAGCAGATGAAATGGGTCTTGGCAAAACCATTCAATCAATTACATTCCTCTACGAAATCCTTCTGACTGGTATAAGAGGACCTTTCCTGATTATTGCTCCACTTTCTACTATTGCAAACTGGGAGAGAGAATTTCGTACGTGGACTGATATTAATGTTGTGGTTTATCATGGGAGCCTGATTAGCAGACAAATGATACAGCAATATGAGATGTACTTCAGGGACTCACAGGTGTGTTATTGGTGATTTTGTTTGTTGTTTGAAAGGTCAGATTTTAAAAAGATAAGCATTACATATTAATTACTTTCAAATTTGTGATAGATTTTAATTGCCTACTTAGATCTTAGTTTGATTTCTTTATTCATCATATTTATTTTACAATAAATTTTAGTAGCTGAAGAAAGAAATGACCAAAGTAGGCAAGTTCACACTGTAGTTTACTGGAAGGAAGTATGCTGATTTATACAAATGTACAAATTTGATTTTCTACTTAATTTTTTAGCTAGAATAATTGTTTTATTAATTGTTTTAAATACACATTAAATTTATTTTAAAAATAATAACTGTCTCTTTGATCATCTTCCGGTTTTTTCCCTCCATTTAAAAAATTTACTTCTTCACTGACCACCATGGGTCTGAATGCCCATTGGGTGAAACCGTAGGTTGTCTTGTGTGTTCATTGAGTTTTGATGTTAGACATTTTGGGTTGTTTTGTATACTGGTACACACATACCTCTGTGTCTTTCTTCCTTTGCTTTGATGGTTTTCTTCTCCGTATTCTAGAGGAATATTTTCCATTTTACTTTGACCACTTTTCTTTAGGAAGGGATACCTCTTTTTCTGCTAAATATACAGATCATAAAATTGAGATGACATTATATGAAAGAATTTCCTAGCAGAAGGTTAAGTTTAGAAAACATGAAATGCCAAGTTGCAGTTTTTAGTAGTAGTTTGACTCTTCCTAGGTGAAACTTTTACTAAGAAATAAGAAACAAAGTTAACTAAAACACATTTCACACAAAATTGTGTTGTTTCATTAGAAAAGATTATGGCACTCTGCCTCAATAAGTACCTTAATATTTTATTTTCTTTTACTGATTCTTAACATTTTATAAGGATCATTATAACATACGGCCAGGTCATGAGATATGGTATAGGTTAAGGTAAGATAAAGTGCATAGCCTTTTACTTTTGCCTACCAATTATAACTGATTTTCTATTTAGTTAAGGCTGAATATCAGTAAAATTAACTTTCTTCTACTTTAATGTTTGAAACAATTAGATTTCTGTGAAATTAGGCATGTCTGTAATCAGTTCTACTGAAAATTATCAACTTTGCATTTTTGGAGCCTATGACAACTTAAGTTGTTCGATTTCCTTCCGTAGTGTTTTATTATTCTTAATTGGACATTTGTAGAATTTTAGAGCTGTATAATATCATTAAAACCATTTACTCTAGCTTTTTTAAGGTATTTTTAAAATATTAGAAGTTTAAGATTTAATATGTATTTCATGAGTTTGGTATAAATGTGATAGCCAGAAAGCTGAAAGATTCCTGATGTGTTATAAACTGAATAGTATGTATTAAATTATATTTTATGGTAAATGTTATACATTCTAGAATATTGTGTGAAGGGTTTAAAATTTCAAGAGTTAAGGATGTCTCATGTAACGAGATAAATAGATCTATACTTTAAATATAGAAATAACTTTCAGATTAAACTCTTTCAAATATATATATTTTTTAATTAAATGAACATTTAACTTCTGCTTTTTTCCAAATTATTAAATAATTTGAAATCACAGAAATGGCAAAATTATGCTGTAATTTTCTGAATTGCACTGGAAAAAGTAATAGATAATAACACTAGTATCTACAGACATTTATTGAGTATTTCCCATGTGCCATGTATTATGCTAAACAGTTTGCATGTAGTAGTTCATGTAATCTTTGTAATAGCTACCCTGTAAATAGGTGATATCTTACAAATGAGGAAGCTGAAGTAAAAAGAAGTGATACTGTTTCTCCTAAAATCACAGAGCAAAACTGGTATTAATAAACCCAAGTCAGACTCAAGAACCTTTGTTTTTAAACAGTACAATACCCCTGAAACTGAATGCATCATATCCCGGGTTTTTAGAGCTGTGTAGACTTATATTTTGTACCTATTCTAATATTCTACTGGAGTTATTGTTCAGCTTAATGCCCAGTGTATGCAATCAATATGAATTGTTCTAAAATTACTGTAATTTAAGTTGATAGGAATTTAAAAATCTAAATCAGATCACATGATTTTCTTAGCCCTTCATTTCTCCTAATAGTTTATAGTTTTCAATGCCATTTAAACATTGTCTTCACTTGGAATCTAGAACTTTATTCTGTTCCTATATCACTTTCCTTTTGAAACCCCCTTTAAGTGATTCCTTCTTGTCTTATCTAAACTTGGGGGTGACCCAGGGCTCAGTCTTCTACTTTTTATATCCATACTCATTCCATCAGAGATTTTATTCTGTCACACAACTTAATTACCATCTGTACTGCTGGAAACTCCCAAATCTATATCAACAATTCTAACCTCTTTCCTAAATTCGAGTCATATGCAAATGCCTACTCAGTTACTCCACTTGAATATCTAATAGACATCTCAAACATAGCATGTCCAAAACTGAAATCCTACATTTCCTCGTGGTAGTAAATGGCAACCCCAGCTTCTAGTTTGATCCCAAAAGTTTAGTCAAAACTTGAATCCTCTCTTAAACTCACTCCATTCCTATCCGTTAGTAAATCCTGTTGGTTCCACCTTCAAATTAAATCCAGAACTGGCCTCCATTGATGATGGAGGCCTCCAAATCTCATGGCCTCCATTGATGATCTCTTGTTTGAATTACTACAACAGCCTCTTAACTGGTTTCTATGATCCTGTCCTTGGCCTTTTTCAGACTATTTTTTACCAGAACAGCCAAGGAATTCTTTTAAAATATGTCAAATCATGATACTTCTTGTCTCAAAACCCTCTAATAGCTTCTTGCTCAAAGTAAAAGCCAAGAGTCCTCACCACAGCTTTCAAGACCCTATACAGCCTCATCCCCTCCATTCATTGGATTTTAGTCTCACTGGATTTCTTGCTAATATTTGAATACTGCCAAAGATATTCCCATGTTATGGCATTCACATTCTCTATTTCTACCAAGAATGCTTCCTGGTCCAGATCTCTAGATATCAACATGCCTTCCTCCCTGATCTTCAGGACTTGGCTCAAATGTCACTTCTTAGTGATGGCCTCCCAGCCATTGTAAATAGAGTTGGAATGGTCACCTCCAAGCCCATACTTCCCATACACATCCCTGTGTTATTTGAGTCTGTGACCTTTATTACTTTCTAACATAATTTCTTTGATTTTGTTTTTTAATCTTGGGGTTTCTTTTTTCCTTAATGGCTATGTTCTATATTTGAGTAATTGGAATGTAAGTTCCAATTGGATAATTAGTTTTGTCTGTCTTGTTTACTGCTCTATCTCGTGCAGCTAGAACAGAGTCTGGCACATAAACACCCAATAAATACTTGCTAACTAAATGACATGAGTGGCCAGTTTTTATATTTACTACTTATTTGCCATTATATGTGTGGAGTCATAGATATAAATAATAAACATAAACACTGAAATTTATTTGGCTAGATTTTATAATAAGCATTTCTTTTTTGACTTAACATTGTTAATAAGATTCTTAAAAATTATCAAATGTCTTATCAAGGAATACTTTTTTGGATATAATTAATTGTATCATTGTTTTGGCAAAATTTTTGACAACATTCTTGAAAACTACAATCTAATAGTTTTAATGCTAAGGTTCCTCATTTTAAGGGAGTATCTCTGCATATATAAAAATTTCTATGGAAAATAGTTTTATAGCAAATGTCATTAAGTGATTTGTATGCTGCTTGATAGGAATTAAAAATTATGATCAAGACATTCTAGCAAATTATTACATTTGGTAATAAATTTCTAGGGCCGTATTATTCGAGGAGCTTACCGATTCCAAGCCATCATCACCACTTTTGAAATGATTCTTGGAGGCTGTGGAGAGCTTAATGCAATTGAATGGCGATGTGTAATTATTGATGAAGCACATAGGTTAAAAAATAAAAACTGTAAACTTCTAGAAGGTCTGAAACTCATGAATCTGGTAAGTAACTTAATGTCATTTTAATGACTTCCATTTCTTAGCTACATAGTAAAAAGAGCTAGTGCCAAAAACTTATTTATTTTTTTAATTTTAAAATACAGATTTCTAATTTCTATCTGATAATTAAGATTATTTTGCTTTAATTAGGAAGGGGAAAAAATCTCATCTGTTTTCTAAGACTTAAATTTTTTAGCACTTTTCTCTTAAAAGCTTTAGTAATTTTGTAATTTAAAAAGAGAGGAAAACCTTTGAAGAGTGTCCTATTGAAAAGAAAAATATAAGTTTTAAGGCTAAATTCCTCAATAAAAAGCCCTTTCACCAAAGTTAAAATATTATTCAGATCATTTTATCATAGAGGAATAAAGTATCTGCATGTATTTATTATAGTTAATGGGATTTTTGAAAGTCATCTTATTAATGTGTTTGCTTTCAAGTCAAAGTATTTTGTGTTTTTTAACATTTCGATTTAATTAGCATCACATAATTAGTACGTGAGCACTTGAACAAATGACTCAAGTACATTTGCACAGAACTACATAAAGTAAAAGAACTACATAAAGTACAGAACTACATCAAGTAAAACAGTAAAGTGCTCCTTCATAGTCTTCATCCATGCCCACTCGTACTCTCCACTCCTTACTCCAGTATTTACAGATTGGTATATATCAGTCTAGACTATTTACTAACATCAAATACTTACGTAGACATGCAGATACATATAGAAATATTTTGCTTAAGAATTTAGAGGTATTTTCAAATCAGATTTTAAATACTTTATACTAGTATCACTAAAATATTTTTATTTCCTTTTGTTACTATTACGTTTAATTTGTAATGCATTTCTAGCTCAGAAATATTCCAGTCAGCCTTTCACATTGTTGGATTGTTACTTTAATGATGTAAGAACTTGTTCTTTTGTAAGAAGTCAAGTGATGATCTGCTAAATTGTAAAGAATGAGCACTGTTTTGTATACTAATTACCATACCAAGAATGGCTAAGTACCCCTCAAGAATTTGTCTGTTTCCTTGAATAAAAACCTAAAAATAAACTTTAATTATTTACTATTTTTCTTTTAAAACCAATAGGTAAAAATTAATAGCAGACAAAGTAAGCTATTATGAGAATAATGCAGAGTCAATTAATGAAGATGAGTGGGTAGAGATATATTTTGAGTTGATTCTTGAATTATGGTCAGAAAAATGTTTGCTTTTCAAGAACATGGAAACATTTGATAATCTATATCAACTTTCATATCATCTTAGCACAATGCTGATTGAGATGGACTTGATAGTATATGATATTGGCATGATGTTCTTTCTTTATATAGGAACACAAGGTGCTTTTGACTGGCACACCTCTCCAAAATACAGTTGAAGAACTATTCAGTCTTCTTCACTTTCTGGAGCCCCTAAGGTTTCCTTCTGAATCAACGTTTATGCAAGAATTTGGGGATCTGAAAACAGAGGAACAGGTATCCTATTAGTCTTTGTAAATAGGTACATCAAATCTCTTCTCATTGTAATTATGCATGTGTATGCTACCTATATTGTCCATCATTTTTTATGCAGGTGCAGAAACTTCAGGCTATCTTGAAACCAATGATGTTGAGACGATTGAAAGAAGATGTGGAAAAGAAGTTGGCACCTAAGGAAGAAACCATCATTGAAGTAGAACTTACTAACATTCAGAAAAAATACTACCGGGCTATTCTGGAGAAGAACTTTTCATTTTTATCCAAAGGAGCAGGGCAGACTAATGTACCCAACTTAGTCAATACCATGATGGAGCTCAGGAAGTGCTGTAATCACCCGTATCTTATCAAAGGTAGTCGAAAAGGATTGCAAAGAAATCCTTTGCTTTCAACAGATACTCATGAAAAAATAACAAATGCTCAATAAAAGTAACACAGATGTAGTAGCTGCTACAAGGAAAGGCACTGACCCTGTGACTGTCCACCCTGGTGTTCTGTGGGATTACAGTTGTTCCAGAGTCAGGGGCAGTGTG
This sequence comes from Bos javanicus, assembly GCF_032452875.1. Lineage (NCBI taxonomy): Eukaryota > Metazoa > Chordata > Mammalia > Artiodactyla > Bovidae > Bos > Bos javanicus. The sequence goes on from NC_083885.1 coordinate 21,925,872, forward strand.
AGCTACTTCTTAACAGTGTCCCATGTTAGCATTACCAGATTACAAAAGTAGGAGACGTGATCAGTCTAACGTGGAGTGCAGTTCCTCCACCAGCTTAATCCTCCTTATGGACAAAGACAGTAAAGCCCATGTTTGAATCTCTGAATTTACATTTTTCTTCCTGGTTTCTTTTCAGTCTGGATACACTAGTTATTGTCTCTAAATTTGTGTGCTCTGATAACAAGGTCTTGTTAGCTCCTCTATTAATGATCTGTCTGTACAGTTGAGTATTTTTACTTCCTGGGAGTATATATAAAGAGTATATATATATAGATAGATAGATAGATAGATAGATAGATATTATATATATATATAGATAGATAGATAGATATAAAGATATATATTTATATTTATATTTATATATATATATATATATATATAAAGAGTATACTTCCTGGTAGTATACTCTTTATGCAAGACAAGCTATTTCTTAGGCCAGTATCTAACTTGCTTGCAGTTCTGGTACTCTTATAGCTAGACAGGCTGGAGGGAAGGAAAGCACCCTTAATGCTAATCTAGACTATAGGAGAAGTGTGGTCAAACTTGACTTCCCTTTTAATTTTTCCTGTTTGCTTGTTTTGATGGCAAGCAGGATGCCTATAGACACATCTAGGTTATGATCACCTTGCAGTGGTAATGACTGTTGTATTGGTTTTTAAATACTAGAAATTTATTTAAAAGTTTGTGTTTACTCACTTAGGATAGAACTGTGTTTTCACTAATTCTTATCCTAAGAACATCCATTCAACATTTAACAAACATAAATTTATGTAAGACATTATGCCAGTTATCTTGGGAGATTAAAAAAATGCTTAAGACGCTGTCTTTATCCTCAGTGGAATTATAGGCTGGTGTTCTAGTACCTACATTAGAAAAATTTAATGTGTTAAAGAAGCACAGAAGATCACTAATTTAAAAAGAAAGTAGTTGAGAGTATCTGCATTTGTGTGTTGATGCTATTTTCTTATATTTTTTTGACAGGTGCTGAGGAGAAAATACTTGGAGAATTTAGAGATACATATAATCCAGCTGCTTCTGATTTTCATCTTCAAGCAATGATCCAGTCTGCTGGTAAATTGGTCCTTATTGATAAATTGCTTCCCAAAATGAAAGCAGGAGGTCATAAAGTGCTCATCTTCTCTCAAATGGTACGCTGCCTTGATATCCTGGAGGACTATCTTATACATAAAAGGTAAGGCATGTAATTCACCATGAATTATACTATAAAGTATGCTAAGTGTATGGTATTAAAGTTTCTGCAGAATGGTTTACTGTAACCCAACTTTACTCAAGTCTTCCTTTTTACGTAGATTAGAATCCATTTAAATCTGTACATAAAGATTGTTTAAGATTATATATCAGGTTTTCCTAACCTACATATTTTGCAATAGTAGACAGGGCTAATGAGACTAAGAAAATTTTGCACATTGACAGATATTTGCTGACCTATTGATGGGTGTATTAGGTTACATTTTATTTGATGTGTTTGTTAACCTTGTAGTAGCGACATTTTAAATGGATTTAATAACCGTCTTCAAAATTAAAGAAAATGATTCAAGATCCTTTTTCAGATCTTTTTCAGTGTTAAAATTAGAACCTGAACTTGCTGGACTTTGACTTATTGTACACTGTATAATATTTGCTCTTGCTTTCACCTTTTCTCATGTGTTTAATGTGGTTTTTTTGTTTTGGTTTGGTTTTTTGATGTATAGTAAGATAATCTCTGCAATAATATCTAATCAGTATTTAGATAAGTAAGATATTTATCAGAGTATTTGTGGGCCAACTAGAAATCAACACATTAATATCAAAGAGAATCTGAAGATTCAGCTGTAATTTTAGTTTATGATATTTTGACCCTTATTAATAAGTAAAGATCAGTCTATGCTAGTTTATATTTTCAGATATTTTATAGTACATTTTTATTTTTCATTTTGTTTTCAGTTCCGCTTTTAGTGTCAGTGTTCTCTCATTTAGTCTTATTCCAAAATTTGTATGCTCCGTTTTATACAAAGTAGAAGGAGGATTAAATTGCAATAGTCTTAAAATAGCCATTCTTGCATTTTCTTGATGTCTTTACACAAAGAACTTTATAAGATAAAGATAAATTTGACTTAAGATGAATTTCATGGAAAACCTCAGATTTCTTTGATCCAGAAATAACAGTATTAGGAGTCACACTCCCCCATTCACAGGCCCCAGAGATAACAGTGCAACTGCTGATAAGACTTAATTATAGGTGGAAAGAAGTGTCTTAAACCAGAAAAGGTGTGGCAAGAGTCATGTGTATTCCTCTTCTAGTTCCAAAGTCTTTATGTATTTTATATTTATTGATGTCTAGCAATTTCTCAGTTTTATGTTAAATGAGGAAGGATAAAAGAAGTTAAAATTTAATTATTTGGCAGTGATGACTTTGAAGAATTAGCATTGTAGTTTGCTGTTAATAAATTACAGTTTACAAGCAAGTATATCAATTGAGAGAGTAACATGATTAAGGTACAGAAAAATCTTGTATCAAGTTTTATTTAAACCTTTGCTTCTTGACCCCCACCAAAAAAAAATCACTTGTTATAGTGAGATTGGTGCATGCATGCTGAGTCACTTCAGTCCTGCCAACTCTACGACCCTATGGACTGTAGCCCACCAGGGTCCTCTGTCCATGGGATCCTCCAGGCAAGAATACTGAAGTGGGTTGCCATGCCCTCCTCCAGGGGATCTTCCTGACCCAGGGATCAAATCCACGTCTCGTTGGCAGGCAGGTTCTTTACCTCTAGCACCACCTGGGAAGCCCAGTTAGATCAGTAAAGTATATTAATTGTAAAGCTTTTTACCTGTACATCCAGTAATGCAGAGATTTTGTAACTTTATATTATTTTGTGTTTCCTGTTTAGCACAAACACTGAGAATTATAAAACCATAGAAACTAGTTGGGGTAATATCACTTCTTAATTTTGTAGTAAACATTAATGTTGCAGCAAAACTGATAGCTATGTGTCTGTCAATTTGATAGAATGCCTTTATTTTCATTATATCCATCTATCTAAATTTATTGCATTTCACTTGATAGATATTTATATGAGCGAATTGATGGAAGAGTCAGAGGGAATCTTCGACAAGCTGCTATAGATCGATTTAGTAAACCTGATTCGGATCGATTTGTCTTTCTTCTGTGTACCCGAGCTGGTGGATTGGGCATCAACTTAACTGCAGCTGATACATGTATAATTTTTGATTCTGATTGGAATCCTCAAAATGACCTTCAGGTAAACCAATTCCCTGGCTAAGAGAATTTTTTAAAATTTCCATAGTTATCTTTGATAACCTGTTTTATTTTTATTTGAACAATTAACATGTATGTTTCCCTAAGAAATATCAGTGCCAAATAAAATAGATGAAATTATTTTATTTTAATTTAATGACAATAAAATATAATAAAATATTTAGATTACATATCTTCTAAAAATGGCTTACCTACTTGAGTATAATATTTAATTGTTTAAAATATATCATATATATTTGTGAAATGCATAGAATAAGTTTAAGAATAGCTTATTTTACTTCTTTAAAAATAAGTGCTTACTTCTGATTTCATCTTTTTAATCATTGCATAATGTAGTATGCATAGAATTGAGACATAATTGAATTTGCTTTTTATGAAATACTAGAGAAAATTAATGTATACATTTAAATTAAGACTACTTGAACTTCATAGAAGTATGGGAATATTAATTAGTGGTTACAATGAGTCAGAGTTTACAGAAAATGTGTTTCTAGGAAGGATACTACATGAGAACAAAGTATTGGAGAAATGCTTCTTTTATTGTTCATAGTAGTCTCAGTAGTACTGTAATTGATATTATTCTTGAGAATATACCTGAATATACCTGACTTAATAAGCAATAATGTTTTAACCTTTCATTTGTATAATCTAGTTCAAAATTTATCAGATTTTAAGTTCAGTAGGAATTTGAGATAATATATGAAGCTCTTACGTAATCTCTGCTGTCTTTACTTTCAAAATGTCTACATATTAGATGATTTGTTCTTTGCATGTTTAAGTAAAATTTAGGCCTCCAAAGTTATTCACCTTAAGGTTTTAGCCCTCTCAGAATTACCCAGCTTAACTAAAATATATTGAAAGAATTGTTGATAATGTAGCAGGGAGAAAAAAAAACTAGAAATTTAGAGTTAAAATTTATGTTTAAAGCCAGCGGCTAAAAAAGTTTGTTCATAGAATTTATGTTCCTGTCTAGAATTATATTGATGACACGCTCTTTAAGAAATAGTATTACTTCATGGATTTATGTTCTCCAGCATAGTTTAAATTTTAACTCATTGCTGATTGTGATATTTCTTCATGGATTCATATTCTCTGAAATATACATTTAAATTTTAATTTATTGCTGATTTTGGAATCATTTCTCATTTTAGTAAGCTCTGCCTTCATTTCCAGAGACAGGTTATATGCAGTTCAGTAGCAGGAGTTTCTAAAATATTCTTATACGTATTTTTATATTCCTTCAAGATAGCTTAATGTGTAATGCCTTTTGTGCTATTTTATAAAATAAATTGAATCTATAACGTTTCATTTTTTACAGGCCCAAGCTCGTTGCCATAGAATTGGTCAGAATAAAGCAGTTAAAGTCTACCGACTGGTGACTCGTAACTCATATGAAAGAGAGATGTTTGACCGAGCCAGTCTGAAGCTGGGTCTAGATAAGGCTGTGTTACAGAGCATGAGTGGAAGAGAAAGTAATGTTGGTGGTGTATGTATATTTTCTTCTTTACTTGGAGTTTTCCTGTTTTTGTTTACATTTAATTTAAACCCCAGATAGCATATTATTTAATTTTGACCCATATTGAACACTAAGTAGATATTTTTATGTAAGGAGGAATTTTAGAATAGAGCTGTATTTATTAGATAACACTTTTGGAACCTGTTCTGTCTATATAGCTCCAATATTTGTGAATCCTAAGAGTAGGATTCACTACTCTGAAAAGAAGAAATTCTTCTTTTTCAAGATGTTTGTATTATGACACGTCAAAATAGAATTCCTTGTTTTTCCACATTTTTTCTATGAAAAAGTTTTCAAACTGGTCTCTTTAGGGCTAAACTACTACCATTGGCTTTGTCTTGTTATAAATGATGTTTTTGGCATTGTTCCCCTCAAAATCTTTTTTGTACCTTGTGATTATAACAACTACTGGATTCTAGTACTAAAAAGAACCTTGAAAGATTACCTGCCCCAGAGGCTTTGTTTTAACTGAAGTTATCATGGGCAAATGGCAGATCTTAGTTTAAAGACAGTGGAGTCAACAACTTCAATATGTTCTTCAGAGAATTCTCTTGGTACTCCCCAAGCCCAAAATGCAACTTAAACATGACTTCTGTGGTTTTTAATGTTCTTTAGGGATACTTTCTCATTTTATGAACTTTACAGAATTATTACCAAAATTTTTACTCTTTAGATTCAACAGCTTTCCAAAAAGGAAATAGAAGATCTGCTTCGAAGAGGTGCTTATGGTGCCATTATGGAAGAAGAAGATGAAGGCTCTAAATTCTGTGAAGAAGATATTGATCAGATTTTACTACGTCGTACAAAAACCATTACAATTGAATCAGAAGGACGTGGGTCAACATTTGCCAAGGTAACAGTGAGTGATATTTTATAACTATACTTGTAGTGTTCTCTCCTAAAAAAATTTTAACGGTCTTTTACTTTACTATTATTTGAGGAGCACCTACTTAATATTTAAATAAACAGAATTACTCAAAAGAAGTAGGTAATATATTCTTTTCCTTCATTTTTATCTGCTCTCTCATATCAAATTTCACGTGTATTCTTATGCTAGTGAAATGGATGGAGTAGGGGTTCATAACTAGAAATGGTTCTAAGTATTAATTAGAGTAGAAGTTAAATTAAGAAATGAAAGAACATACATGTGAAAATTAGAGAAAAATATAAGTAACATAGTGTAGGAGGTTAAATCATTTTACATTAACTTATAATAATTTAGAGTACTTAAAGGAGAGAAAGGATTTCTAATTTGATTTTAAGTGTTTAAATGAAGTTTAGGGAGAATAAGATGAAGTTTGTGTATTGAAAATAAATATTATTTTAACATTCCTATTTGGGGAAAACATTTTTAAAATGTACTAGCTGCCTTTACACCCACCCTCTTCCCTTCTTCCCTCCCCCGCCTCCCTGCTGGTAAACGTATATCTTGTGTTCTTCTAAAGAGTTTTTTATTGCAGTATTCTGTCCCACCTATAGTGATTCATACAGATTTCTCCTTCACACTTTATTTCCTTTCTGCATTTTCTTCCTTTGTCCCCTCTCCACTTCCAACCCAGAAGTCTTTGTACATCTTTATGGAGATTAGTGTAGTATGGCAGGTAGTCCAGGTGCTACATCAAAAATAATGGTATCAGTCTTCATATGAAAATTTTCCTCTTGCATTCAGGAAGCAAACTAATGTAATCGTGTTGTCAGGTACTTTACTAAGTGGTGGGAATACTAAAATGAAAGGATTCTAGTCACTGAAAAAGAGTAAAAGAGAAAGTATTAATTCTGCATAAAAAGGGAGAACAACAAATCAAGAAAGTCTTTGCAGAGGAAATACATTTAAGCTGACTCTGGAAGGAAGTTTGAATTGAGTTGTGTTACAAAAAGAGAAAGCCACAGAAATGAACTATATGTTGCTAAACTACAAGGAAGATTTCAAGAACTGTGGTGCAGGTGTGTATGGATGTGCAGAGTAAATTAAAATGGAGATGAAATGAAGGTTAGGGAGATTGGACCTAAATTGTGAAAAGCTCAAAAAAATTCCATTTTGAGGAATTTGAACTTGATCGTGAGGCAGTTGAAAAGCTTTTAAATCCCTTCAAGCAGAAAATGGACATAATGGTGTCTGGTTTAGAAATTTAACTCTAGCAGCAGTGTAGAGAATGAGATTGAATTGTGAAAGACTGAAAGTATAGAGACCAGATAAGAGACTTCTGTAAGCTGTGTCGATGGGCTGACCAGAGCAGTGGAGACCCATTTGAATCAACAGGAATTGATGAGCAGTTAGAAATTTGTGGAAGGAGGTGTCAAAAATAACTTTAATGTAAATTTCTAGCCCTATTTCTGGTGTCATTAAAGTAAAATAGAGAATGCAGAAGAGGAAGTTTATATGGAGAAGATAAAATATTGGAGCTGCTATATTTGTGACATTTATAGGGCATCCAAGCAGAGATATCCAGGAGAGTTGCCTAAGTTACAGATACAGATTTGGGAGTCAATAGAGAACAAAGAAGAAGAAAGTAGTGTTGTGGAAACAAGAAATACTGTAGAAGTATAAGGTTAAGAAGTAAAACTAGTCATGATTGGTTAGATATACCCTGGGTCTAGCTTCTTTCCTGGGAATCTTGTTTCCTTTGGATTCCTTACTCAAGTTGTCAACGTACTATGTACACACTATGTATTTTCCCCCTCTTGCCTGAAATTATCTGAAGTTTAGTTAATTTAACCAAAAGGTATTAGTCATAGAAATGACCTTTGTTAGTTAAACTAAGCATAGGGATATTCTCCTTAATTATTTTTTAATTAATGAAGGCATATCTTCATTTAGAGTGTTAATTCTAATAATCATGAAAAGTCAGAACAGCAAAGACTTGAATTCTGGCTCAGAAGCTTAGTGACCCTGGGCAGTTAACATGGATGAGTTTTTCTTGTCCTGAAAGGAGAACACAATAATCATGCTTGACCTTTTCCTTCCGTACTATAAAGTGCTCTGTGAGTTTTATTTTCCTCAGGTGTCTAATCATAACCAGCTGTACTCTAAGAATGTGAAATACTTAAGCACTTAAGTGTCTATTTTAAACCTTCAGACCAGATAGTAATTGTTGCATTTGAAAAAAGAGCTTACTGAAGAGGTAACACACTACAGTAGCTGAAGAGGTACCTCATACGCCTGCACTTATAATTTTTCATTTCTGTAATTGTGTGGAAATGCCACTGTCTGATGGCATTGGGCATAGTAGGATGTGGCACTACTATGTAGTGGCACCCAAGGCATTAAGTTGGTACTATTTTTGGCTTTTCCCTAGAACTTCCAGAACTTCAGTTCCTCAGTTGTTTTCAGTGGTTTTGGTAACTAATTCCAGTACATGTTTCTTTGCATTTCCAAATAGTTTTTGATAAGAAGCTCCATATATGGAACAGGTTTCCTTGGTGGCTCAGACAGTAAAGAATCTGCTTGCAATGCAGGAGACGTGGGTTCAATCCCTGGTTTGGGAAGATCCCCTGGAGAAGGGAATGGCTACCCACTCTAGTATTCTTGCCTGGATAATCCCATGAAGAGAGGAGACTGGGGGGCTACAGTCCATGGTGTCACAAAGAGTTGGACACAACTGAGCGACTGACACTTTGATTTTCTTCACTACATATATGGAGCAGGGTGCATAATAAGACTAACTAGATTTAGTTAAATATAGTAAACACTTTTGGGGGATATGGGGGGCTGGGATCTTAGTTCCTCAACCAGGGATTGAACCCACATCTTCAGCAATGAAAGTGCAGTGTCCTAACCAGAGGACTGCCTGGGAATTTCCAACACTAATTCCTTGATACCATCCATCAGTTTTTCAGTGTTAAAACTTTCAGTTATCTATTACCTATGTGTAATTTTCTGCATTTTAAAGTTCCATTGAAATGCAAATGAAGATTTTTATCATTTGATTATACCTCAGATAATTAGCCATTATCCTACAGTCATTCACTAATTATATTCTCCTTTGAAAATCGTTTTATGTGACTATATTCCATTTGTTTTCATAGAAGTTTTGTTGTTCAGTTGCTAAGTTATGTCCCATTCTTTGCAACCCCATGGACTGCAGGCTGCCAGGATTTCCTGTCCTTTACTATCTCCCAGAGTTTGCTCAAACTCAAGTGCGTTGATTTTGTGATGCGTCCAAACATCTCATTCTCTGACGCCCCTTTCTCCTCTGGCACTCAGTCTTTCCCAGCATCAGGGTCTTTTCCAATGAGTCAGCTCTTTCCTTCAGGTGGCCAAAGTATTGGAGCTTCATCTTCAGCATCAGTCCTTCCAAGTGAATATTCAGGGTTGATTTCTTTTAAGATTAACTGGTTTGCTCTCCTTGCTTTCCAAGGGATTCTCAAGAATCTTCTCCAGCACCACAGTGCATCAAAAGCATCAGTTCTTCGGCGTTCAGCCTTCTTTATGATCCAACTCTCACATCTGTACATGACTACTGGAAAAACCGTAGCTTTGACTATCTAGACCTTTTTCGGCAAAATGATGTCTCTGCTTTTTAATACACTGTCTAGGTTTGTCATAGCTTTTCTTTCAAGGAGCAAGTGTCTTTTAATTTTGCGGCCACAGTCATCATCCACAGTGATTTTGGAGGATGAAAATAAAATCTGCCACTGTTTAGGCTCTTTTCTTAAAGTATTATATATCTTAACCACATATTTCATTTTTATAAAGCACTGTGATGACTTTTCTCTGAAGCAGCATATCTATTTTTAGGAACTTAAGTTGCAGATAATCACAGTTAGTGAATCACAGTGTCAAACTTTAATGTCTAAAGTTTGATTTATTTAAAAGATTTTATATAATTTCTATAATATTTAAGAAAATAAATCATTTTTATTTTCTTTTATTCCTCTGTAGTTTCTTAATTTTTGCAGTGCTTATGCAGTATTTTTGTTGTTAGGAAAAGAGTTTTTAAAATAAAAACAGGCAGTGACTCATTTTTCTTTATTTCTCATCTTCTGTATTGCATTTTTAAGGAGACATATCTACTTAAAAATGGGATGGAAATAAAGGAGGAGAAATACCAGAAAATTAACTGTATAGGGCAAAACGTTTAAAATTCTTGTAACCTAATTTCTTTATATTCATGTATTTTTAAAAATCAATTCTGTATCATGTGGTTTTTTTGACCAAAAAGATTTGATACCAGCTTACCCAAAGTTAAATAATTCTTTTGACTTTGCTCGTAAAACTCCAGCCTCTGTTGGTATTAAGCTTTTTGCCATAAGCAGATGCTGTGCTGTGTTTCAGATCATTGCAGTTTGGAACATCCTTTGAGTGTACATGGTATGTATATGCTGAATTCAAATTCTGTCCACAGTAAATATGAGGAGATAAGATTTTAGATATACTTTAATAGATTTTTCCTCTAAGCTTCAAAGGATTTTGAAAAATTACCATTATGTATTTCAGGCAAGTTTTGTGGCATCTGGAAACCGAACAGATATTTCATTAGATGATCCCAACTTCTGGCAAAAATGGGCGAAAAAGGCAGAAATAGATATAGATGCCATCAGTGGTAGAGTAAGTATTTCCGTCCCTTAAAAAAAAAGTTACCTTTTGGAATACTTTATTATTATAATATTTTAAGGTGTTCAACTATGTACTTACTGAAATTTATCTGCATAAATAAATTGATACAAGGCAGTTAAATGATAACATATTTTACTAGGCACTGCTTCAATTTAATTCTTCAGGTACCTGACATGTTAGGTTGTAATACAGGGAGAGTTAAATTTTGGAGGTCATTTATGTCTTAAAATTATAATGCGTTTTTAAGTTTTCTAATTGTCTTCAAATAATGGATTACTTTTATTTCACTCTTTAGCCTTCATTTTGCTTTTTTGGTGTTAGATCTCATTAATCATGATCTAGTCAACTATAAAAGGAGAAAAAAGAAATCAAGAAAGTAGCATTTTCAAATTCTGACAACTAAAAAAATTTAAAATCCGGTTCTGCTTATGTACATGAATCTATTATGCTTAATAAGTATTATGAAATTTAAAGAAAAAAGAAAGTGGCTTTTTAAACTTAAAACCCTTTGGAGTTAAGAAAGGGCCAAAAGCTAACACAGAATTCATGGAACTGATAATATAACTTCACTTCGAAAGACACCTGTCTAATAATTTATAGGAATCAATGTTTGTAAGTCTTACCTACTGTCAAAATAACTGCTAAATGGTTTAAAGAAATTTATATTAAGCATTGATACATGGGATCCATTTTAATAGATAGCCTTTTAAAATGTAAAACTTTATGATGAAGAATAATGCGACTGCCAAATAATCATTACTGTTTATATGTTTTGGAAATAAGTATAATTCTGTGTGAAACATTATAAATAAGTAAATTAGAAAAGAGATGTTTATTAAAATATTACTGTTTGCATATTGGCATGTTTATATGCCTAAAAAGTCAATGGCATCTGCAAACCACTATAAAATTAATGAATTAGTGAATTAACAGGATAGAGGATAAATATGACATTTAGCCTTCTTAATTATCAGTACTACCAGAAGTAGAAAAATTATGGAAGAGGAAATCTACTTCATAGTAGAAAAACTATTTAGAACACTTAGGGGTATACCTACTGGTCATGTATGATTTTAATAAAGTGAATTACCAAACTTATTTGTAAGATTTGTCAATTAGAAAAACTATACATTTTAAACTTGAGTTTAAACATAGAAATGCAATCCCAATCAAAAATGTTAACAATTTGTTCATATAACCAAACAAAATCTAAAAATTCCTCTGAAATAATAAATATTCAAGAATATTAAATCAGCTCTTAGGAATCTGACTCGGCAATAATCACATGTTTAATGATAATGTGGTACAGTGATGTACATCACTGCATTGTTCATTTTAGAAAAAAATTAGAAACTAATCAGTACTTATATATTATCTAATGCACTAAGTAAAAATCATCATGTAAATCCCTAAATACTCACTTAGAGCTCTGAAACAGGATGTGTTAGTCACTAAGTCATGTCCGACTCTTTCCACCAGGCCCCTCTGTCCGTGGGATTTCCCCGGCAAGAGTACTGGAGTGGGTGGCCATTTCAGCCTCCATGGGATCTTCCCCACCCAGGGATCAGGCCCACATCTCCTGCATTGCAGGTAGATTCTTTACCACTGAGCCACCTGGGAAGCCCCCTAAGATAAGATAGTTAATTTCAGAGAGTCAGAGAGAGAGACCAGTACTTACAGTGTGATCTTGGTTTATAATTTTTTTAAAGTATATAACGGTAATACACAGACACTTGTGTATTTGGTCTGGCTCCAGCTAGAGCACACTGTGAAGTAGGTACCATTCTTGTGCTGTGACTAAAATGAATGAGACAGATGAACTGCTGCTTTAATAGGGCTTATAAATTCCGGTGGGTATGTAAACAAATATATAAGATAATTTCTGAGACCAAAGAAAATGAAATCGTAAGATGGTAGAGAATACCTGAAGGAATGGAGATAGCATTAGGTAAAGTGGTCAAGGGAGATCACTCTGAGGGGACATCTGTCCTGAGACTTGAATGATGAGAACAAGGCAGCAATGTAAAGACATGAGAAATAAAATTGCAAGGTAGAGGGAATAGTAGTGAGCCACTGGTTGAAATAAGCTTAGTGTGTTCCAGAAATAGAAATGGCTTTGTGTCAGAACATAGGGAGTTGTTGAGAGTGGTGACAGCTTAGGTCAGAGATGATAGATATGGCTCAAATCAATAGTACCTTATAGATAATCTTATAGAGTAAGGATTTTTTGAATAAATGTATATAAGCATATAGATGGCTCCATAGTAAAGAACTTGCCCTCCAGTGCAGGAGGCACAGATCAATCCATGGGTTGGAAAGATCCTCTGGAGGAGATGGCAACCCACTCCAGTACTCTTGCCTGGGAGATCCCATGGACTGAGGAGTCTGGTGGGCTACAATTCACAGCGTTGCAAAGAGTTGGACGTGACGTAGTGACTAAACAACAACATAGTCATTTAACACTTGTACAGTTATGTTTTCTGATTTATACATTGTTTAAAATTTTTTATATTTTCCAGCAAGAAGTATCATGAAGACAGATGGGTATATATGTTTAAAATGTAAAAGTATATTAATGTATAATAAAGGAATTAAGATATTGAAAGAAATATATAGAGAGCAAAGAATAGAATAAGAACAGGAGAAAATCAATTTATAGGATGTAAATAAGTAGCATTAGAGGAAAAGGAAGTATGTAATAATCATGATTAGAATATTCAGTTAGCATTGGTGAAGCATTTTAATAATATGCTCTATACCAAGTAAACTCCAATTTGTGGTAAATGTATTTTTGAAACAAAACATGAAAAATAGGAAATCTGATTTCTATTTTATCAAATATTTGATGGGAAAACATTCTGAATTAGAAATCACAAAGGAAGTAATTGGCATATTTAAATATATGACAAAAAATTATGTAATGGCAAAAGGTGCTGACTGGTGACTATTTGTAACAGAAGTATATATGAAAGTATTTTTATTATATAAAAGCTGATGTATTATAGCTGATTCATGTTATACAGCAGATACTAACACAACATTGTAAAACAGTTTTTTAAAAAAGCGCTAATGTAAATTGATCACAGGTAGAAATAAAATCTTTACAGATTACAGGCAAAAAAAACTTGAAATTTACTTGAGAAAGTAAATTTACTTGAGAAAATAAAACTAAGGGTTTTTTTGGGGGGGGACAGGGGAAGGAATAACTCTTTGTTTTGTTTTTAATTAATTTTTATTGAAGTATAGTTGATTTACAGTGTTGTTTTAGTTTCACATGCACAACAAGGTGTTTCCATTATAAATACATTTTTTTTTCAGGTTCTTTTCCCTTACAGGTTATTACAAAATATTGAGTATAATTCTCTGTGTTATACACTAGGTCCTTGTCAGCTTTTTCTTACATAGAAGATGCCAGTTAATAAGTGTAGAAGGAATAAGAGAGATGAAAAATCTCAATTAATCCACCCTATTGATGAATTCTAAAATTAGTTTAAAATATAAGGAGAAGCTAAACTTCTATATATCTTTCAAAATATTTATTAATTACAAAAGGAAAACTAGTAAGTTTGCAGTCAAAGAACTTAATAGAGAAGGTTAGTGTCATGAGTCGGAGAAGGCAATGGCACCCCACTCCAGTACTCTTGCCTGGAAAATCCCATGGACGGAGGAAACTGGTGGGCTGCAGTCCATGGGGTCGCTAAGAGTCGGAAACGACTGAGCAACTTCACTTTCACTTTTCACTTTGATGCATTGGAGGAGGAAATGGCAATCCACTCCAGTGTTCATGCCTGGAGAATCCCAGGGATGGGGCAGCCTGGTGGGCTGCCGTCCATGGGGTCTCACAGAAGTCGGACACCACTGAAGCGACTTAGCAGCAGTGTCATGAGTAATGACATACTAACATTCTATAACCCGTTAAATTCAATGCCCTGTGTACATAACTTACTGTGGGATAGCAGAACCTGCCTGGTCTGCTTCCCCCACTACCCTTTACCCTTTTCTGCTCTAGGACTTGAACAGAGAATACCTTTTCAAGGTCCATTGCTCTTTTCGTCACTTATAATGCCATCTCTTTCTTGGATGCCTAGCAAACTACTTCTCATTCTTGAAAATCTCTTTCAAGAATCACTACTTTGTAAATCATTCTGCCTTTTTTGTACCCATCTTGTATCATAACGTATTGTATCCTGAAAAGCATTTGTTTACACATTAGTCTGATCCTCAAGACTATCAGTTTCTCCTGAGCAGAAAGCTGTCTTAGTCACAGCTACGCCTGCAGCCCATAACATAGTGCCTAATTTAGAGAAATTGCTCAATAAAGGTAAGTTTGTCAACTTAAGTTGTTTTGAATGAATTAAAGTGCATTGAACGTAGTGAGGTTCATATACTTACTACCTTGCTTGTTGTATATTCAGTTCACTTCAGTCACTCAGTCATGTCCGACTCTTTGCGATCCCATGGACTGCAGCAAGCGTATTAGTATGAATCTTTTGGAACACACTGAAACATGATTCCAGATCCATTAAAAAAAAGTATACCCTTTGACCGATATTTGTATTTCTGGATATTTCACTTCTTTGGACTTATCTATAGGATAAAGTATGAAGATTTACTTTAACATTGTATATTTTAAAAATTGAAGACAATCTAAATTAAATTATGAATTAGGTAAAGAAAATGATTACAATGCATAAATTCAGTTTAAAATATAGTTTATGGTTGTAGAAGCACAATATAATAATTTTCAGATTAATAATAAAGTAATATACCAAATTCTTTTTATCCTATGATTGTAATATGAATTTATGACAAATGGTAATAAGGATTTTAAAGAAATACTAAAAATTTTAAGTTGATTTGGTAGGTCAGTGGAATCGTTAGTATTTTCTTTCTTCTGGCTTTATGTAATTATTTTGTCGTTTGTACAGCTTGAAAGGTAAAAATGTAAAATATTGTTAGAAGCACAATAGTAAAAGGACCTTCAAGTAATAGCTGTTAAATTTTACAGAACAGCTTGGTTATTGACACTCCAAGAATTAGGAAGCAAACAAGACCCTTCAGTGCCACAAAAGACGAGTTAGCTGAATTATCTGAACCCGAAAGTGAAGGAGATGAAAAGCCCAAACTTCGGAGACCCTGTGAGCGTTCGAATGGCTATGGAAGAACTGAATGCTTTAGAGTAGAGAAAAATCTGCTAGTTTATGGGTAAAATATTATTTTTAATGTTTACTGTTAGTAGTCTGGTATATAAATTATAGGAAAATATACTATATTCTAGTATACTTTTTGTCTTGTTAGAATCAATAAAATTATTTTTAAAGTATCATGCATTTATATATTTAACATATTTAATAGAATGATGAGTACCTTAAATTTTAAAATTATAAATGTATTGCTAATGTCAAACTCCTTATTGTTCTCAGATTTGCATATTCAGTAACAAAATGGATAATTTTGTTATCCATTATTGAATAAAATAATACTAGAAATTACCATGATTCTGCATGTTATTCATTGGAGACAAAAAAAACTATTAGGTAAATCCTGTTAATGACAAGATGTGTTTTTTGCAGTTTTCAGGCCTTTTATCCATGAGTTATGTTTTTCTCTAGGATTTCATCCAATATTAATGTAAATATACCTTTTTTTAAACAGATGGGGCCGATGGAGAGAGATTCTGTCTCATGGCCGTTTTAAAAGGCAGCTAAACGAGCACGATGTAGAAATAATTTGCCGAGCCCTCTTAGCATATTGCCTTGTTCACTACCGAGGAGATGAGAAAATTAAAGGCTTCATATGGGATCTCATTACTCCAACTGAAGACGGGCAGACACGAGAGCTACAGAATCATCTAGGTAGGAGCATACTTTATTTCCTTTTTAAATTCAGCTCTGGTTGTATAACTAGCACTTAACATAGTACCCTATAAAATACTGAAGTATTTCAGATAATGGTAAAGAACTCTTAATCTTCCCTCTCAGTACAAGTTCCAAGTTGGAAAAGACTAGTCTGAGTTTTATATATTGTTATCAAACATGTATTGGTTTACAAGTTGTTGACCCAATAGTATTTCTTAGAGGTTGTCCATCTGTATTCATGTAGATCTATTTTATCTTTTAAACTCCTGCTTAGTAGTCCATAGTATGGGTATTTCTTAATTCATTTAGCATCTCCTTTAATGATGGACATTTAAGACACTTCCAGTTTTAGACAATTGAAAAACAGGTATCATTGAAGATCCCTGTACATTGCTCGTTGTGCACAGGAACGAATCTTTCACGAAAGTAAATATCAAGAAATGGAATTGTTGAATTACAGCATACATACATCCTTAGCATCTAAAATGTGGTCTGTGAGCCTTTCCCGGGAGCTTTTTAGAAATGCAGAATCTTAGACCACAGACTTACTGCATCAGAATCTACATTTTAACAAGGTCCTCAGCAGTTAGTATGTATATTAAAATTGGGAAACAGTGATATCCATTTAAATTTTTTTTAATATTTTAATTTGACATCAAATGTGGCTATGCCAACTTACAGTCTTATCGAAGGGCTGGAAATTTTTCTTTGTAATCTTTGTAACCTTGCTAACAGAACATTCTTTTTTGCATAAGATAACTGAATTTTCTATAAAGATAAAAAAGATGACTATGCCCTTAAATTTGTGTTACAGTTTTGTTCGCTTTAATCAACAAATACCTGTCAAAGCACCTGTCATGTGCTTCTTTGCAAAGTACTGGGAAAATGAGAAGGAACAACACAGACAAGATCCCTGAGCTCATGAACCTTACATTCTGGTCAGGCAGAGTTAAGACTATATGGACCTTTGTGAGCAAAGTGATATCTCTGCTTTCTAATGTGCTATCTCAGTTTGCCATAGCTTTTCTTCCAAGGAGCAAGTGTCTTTTGATTTTTGTGGCTGCAATTACCATTCTCAGTGATTTTGGAGCCCAATAAAATGAAATTACCTAAATACTTTTAGATTATGATGAATACTGTGAAGGAAATAAACCAGAAACTGAGATCGAGAACAGAAAGCACGTGGTTTAGATTTGGGGTGGTCATTGGGGTTCTATCCCAATAGGAGGGAATGAAATTATTAATGTGAAGAGCTGATTTCTGGTAAAGATGGAAGATTGTGTATTACACAAATATAATTTCATTCTTCCTTAAAACCCAACTTAGATGTCAATAAAGAGGAAAAAATTCAAGGCATTAAGCTTGATGAAGTATACAGGTAAAAATTTTAGTTTCTTAAATAGTAGAAGGGAAGGAAATGGAGAGGGTATCTATAAATCAGTAGTTCACAACCAGACATGATTTTGTGCCCTAGTCTTGCTCTTACTCGGGGTTGTTACAACTTTGAGGATGTTAATGGCATCTAATGGGTAGAGGCCATGAGTGCACAGGCAGCACCCACAGTAAGAAACTGTGCAGCTCAAAATAACAGTAGTGCCAAGATTGAAAAGCCTGCTATAATCTGAAAGAGATTTAAATGTCCTCAGCCAGTTATAATGTATGAGCCTTATTTGGATCCTGATTGAAAGCAGCAGCCCAAGGGAAATTTTTCTGTTATTTTTATTAGATAATTATAAATTTGAATACTAAATATTAAGTAAGTATTACTGCATTTCTTGGGGCTGACATGTTGTAGGGTATTGTAATTATTTTTTTTTAGGAAGTCTTTTACATATGTTAAAAGATACGCAGACATTTATTAAAGGTGATTATTGTCTTCAGTTAATTTCAAAATAGTATTGGAGGTTCAGGAGCAAACATAATATAGATGAAATAAAATTGGCCGTGAATTGATAATGAAGTTGGAAGGTAGGACCCAATGCTCTATCGTATTATTCCATCTATTTTTGTGTATGCCTAATTCCATAATTTAAAAATAAATAAGAATAAACCTTTAAAAGTAGACAGGGTAGGAAACAAATTTTGGAATCTTGGAGTGTTAGATAAGTGGTAACTAACTTAACCAACCAGAGAGAACTAAATCTTAGGTCAACATTAGGAAAAGGCAACAACCAGCTGATTTTGCTTAAGAGATTAGCCAAAAGTTTCAGGAGTTTGTGACATCCATGACCTCTGAAAGTGGGTATAAAAGACAGGAGCTTTGATTAAATGTTGTCTGAAAGGGAGATCAGACCCATAAATACCCTCTTCAGCTCCATGTAGCCACGATATGAAGACTGACTGTTTATTCTCTAGAGAAAATAACATAAGGTGTGCATTTCATTGGGATTTGCAACATGGACTTACCAAATAGCTGTTAAATTAATATGTATAATGGACAGTGTCATACTCAAGGAAGAAAACTAAGAAATTTTCCTTGGTTAATCTGACCAGAGCAAAACCTAAAGATAATGACAGGACAAAGCCAGCCAGATTACCCTTCAAAGAGTCCACAGTAATCTTCATTAATTCAGACGGCCCATCAGTTTTCCTTTCATTCTTAAATGTGAGCAAGTAACCAAGAGTATCAGACATCTGAGGAAAGTCTCCAACATGAATGAGAGACTAAAAACAAATTGTTAAAATGTAATTGTAGGAAACAGGCTGTAAAAAGAAAAGTTTTTAAATATTAATATTTGAAAAGATACATCAAGTATACCATGATTTTGAAAGAAGAGTAAACACACTTTTGGAAAACAGATCTTTTAGCCACAACTTACACTTTTGTAACTAAGGCAGCAAAAAGTAAAGCACAGGGAAAGGTTTGATCTTTTGGTTTTTACATTTAGAAAAAAAATGTTTTGGAACATAGAGGTAATCAGAATGATTAATTAGAGATATTAAATTGGGTGTTTGGCAGAAATTGTGTTAATATGTGTGGAGTCATTGTATTGACTTATCTTGTAATTGAGTTAATATTGATACCATTAACGTTTCAAAGATCTCTGTATAGCCTCCACAGACCTCTGAAAGCCTCCAGAAGTTACTTGCATTGTAAAAATGTTTCAAACTGAATATCTTTATACAAATTATCCCTGATTTCATCTGTCCTCATTTCAACAGGCCTGTCAGCCCCGGTACCGAGAGGTAGAAAAGGGAAGAAAGTAAAGACTCAAACAAGCTCATTTGATATACAAAAAGCAGAATGGCTTCGAAAATACAATCCTGAGCAACTACTTCAAGATGAAGGCTACAAAAAACATATAAAACACCACTGTAATAAGTAGGTAGTAGGGTATTTTTAACACAACTCATTAAGAGTTTACTTTTCTGAATTTTAACAATCTTAAAGCATGCTGATTTGGAATACAGAGACAGTGTGGTCTAGGACCAGTCCTAATCCTAATCTTACAGGGTGTCCTTCAGCAAATCATGGTACCTCTTGTGTCACTTTTCATCAACAGAGAGAGAAATAAAACTGACCTCCAAGTGATCTCGTTGTATCTTACTTGGCTCTAAAATAATGATGATTGTGAAGATTTTGGAGAAACCTATTATATATATATATATATATATGGTAGTAATGGGGTTAATTTAATCAGAAGTAATTATTATTATTTCATTATAAAAATTCTGTATACAAATTCTTTTTAAATTTTAACCCCATGAATGAAATTTCTTTAATGATGATTAATGTCTTTTGATTTTTTCCCCTCATTTTTAGAGTTTTGCTTCGTGTAAGGATGCTGTATTATCTAAAGCAAGAAGTCATTGGAAATGAGTGTCAGAAAGTTTTTGATGGAGTTGATGCAAGGTAAATAACATGTTTATATTTAGTTTTTAGCAACATGATGAGGCAAAAGTTAAATGACTAGGAAATTGTATATTAAGTGGCTCTTTATTCAGTGAAATTCACGGAAAGGAAAATCTACCAAATTTAGAGTAATCCTTGTCAATTTGTTGCCTTTCATCAGTAATCTCATTGTTGGCTCTGTCACTGAAAATTACAAGAAGAGTGAAAATAGCAGTAGTAGCAGCTTGCTACTACCATCTGAAGTGAAAGTTGCTCAGTTGTGTCCAACTCTCTGCAACCCCATGAACTATACAGTCCTTGGAAGTCTCCAGGCCAGAATACTGGAGTGTGTAACCTTTCCCTTCTCCAGGGGATCTTCCCAACCCCAGGATCAAACCCAGGTCTCCCACATTGCAAGTGGATTCTTTACTGGCTGAGACACCAGGGAAGCCCTCCTTTCTGGTTGTGGTGGTTAAACAGCTTATTTATGTTTAATCCCATTTGAGATTAATGATCATAAGTTTGAAGTGAGTCATTTGACAGGGCTCATGCGATTTTCTCCAGCAATGTTCAACTGCTTAGTTATAGGCAAAAAGGTAAGTGGATTTTTAGGTTTAACATGAATTGGGGTTGTGTCATGTGTGTAGAACAGAGGGAAAAGCCGGCAAAGAATTTTAGTGAGTACAGTGCTGGACTCAGTTCAGTTCAGTCACTTGGTTGTGTCCAACTCTTTGCTACCCCATGAATCCCAGCACGCCAGGCCTCCCTGTCCATCACCAACTCCCGGAGTTCACCCAGACTCACGTCCATTGAGTCAGTGATGCCATCCAGCCATCTAATCCTCTGTCGTCCCCTTCTCCTCCTGCCCCCAATCCCTCCCAGCATCAGAGTCTTTTCCAGTGAGTCAACTCTTTGCATGAGGTGGCCAAAGTACTGGAGAGAATGCTTATTTATAATGAGGAAAGTGGGGGATGAAAACTGGGGAAGAGAGTGATGATGGATACTGAGTGGTAAGATGGGGGACACCATGATGAAGCTGGAGAATTATAGTGAAAAGTACCCAAGTTAATTGAGTTGGAAGGAACTGACAGTTGGAATTCAGATTGAAGAGATAATGCTGCTATTGGTGATGGTAAGATTAAGTACATGACCGTGTGCATGTGTGGCTGTGGTAGAGAGAAAAAAAAGATGATGTAAAGGTCAAGGAACTGAGAGACCAAGTATTGGATGGATCACATGAGGATGCACAAGTCTCTCATTGTAGTAAGAGGGAGGAAACTTAAGTTTTAGGGCTCTACTACCATATCTAAGCCCTAAAACTGTAATTCTCTAGCTTCATCATGGTGTTGGTGTCCCCATGTTAACCACTTACTATTCATCATCACTTTCATCCCCCACTTTCCTCATTATAAATAAGCATTCTGTAGTCCAGCACTGTACTCACTAAAATTCTTTGCCTGCTTTTCCCTCTGTTCTACATACGTGACACAACCCCAATTCATGTTAAACCTAAAAATCCATTTACCTTTTTGCCTATATCTGAGCAGTTGAACATTGCTGGAGAAAATCACACAAACTCTGCCAAATGACTCACTTCAAATTTATGATCATTAATCTCAAATGTGATTAAACACAAATAAGCTTTTTAACCAACATGACCAGAAAGTTCATTTACCAGTTCTTCAAGAGGACCATTCCATACCTCTCTCCTCAAACCATCTTCCTATCCTACTAGCATCCCCTCCAGTAATGACTTCGGTATATATTTCATGAAGAAAATAGAAACAGACAAGAGCCACCTTCAGTTCTACTTGTCATATGTGTCCCCCTATTTATTCCTTCTCTCGGGATGCCCTAGAAATCTTCCTCCTCATCCTCTTAAGAGCAGCCCTTATGCTTGGAACTCATCTCTTACCTTTTAAAGATTTTACACCTTTGTTTCCTGAATCATCATTTCCCCCACTCTTTACTGACTCATTCTCTTGGCATATAAGCATTCCTTAATATCATTCACTTTAAAAAGAACAAAAAACCTACTATAATATACCTACATCCTTCTAATCCATTTCTCTGCTGTCCTTCACAAAAATAGAGAGCTGTGTGGGTTGATAATCTTATACCTCTTTACTTTGCATTTTCTCTTCTGCCTATTCCAGTTAATCCTATATCTCCACTCTGATTTTTAGTAAGGCCACTAATAACCTAGAGTGTGAAGTTTAGATGTCTCTGAACTTACTCTCTTTCTCCCTTCTTGAAATGATGTCTTCAGGAGACATCCATGCTACTACACCCACCTGGTTGTGCTTTTTTCCTCGTTGGTTTTCTTATTTTCCTTTGCTAGCTCTTCTTCTTCTAAAAGAGGCTTCCCAGGTGGTTCAGCTTTTAAGCATCCATCGGCTATTGCAGGAGATGCCGGTGCAATCCCTGGGTCAGGACGATCCCATGGAGTATTCTTGCCTGGAAAATCCCATGGACAGAGGAGCCTGGCAGGCTACAGTTCACAGGGTCGCCAAGAGTAGGATATGGCTGAGAGACTAAACAACAGCAGTCCCTCTGATAGAGCTCTAGATGTTGGATTGGTCAAGAGCTGTGTCCTCAGCTTGCTTTCTTGTCTGTTCTTTCTCCTTAGGTGAACCTATGCAGCCTCATCATATCAAATATAATCTATACATAGATGACTGTCATATTTACATATTCATCCCAGACCTTTCCCCTCAGCTCCAAAGTCTAAAGCAGCTGCCTCAAACATCTCCACTTGAAATATCTGATTAACATCTCAGTCTTCCCCTGCATCTTCCAAATCTTCTATCTCCTTTTCTTCCCTCCCCACCTTCCCACATTCGGGCCTTCTGCATCCTAGTAAATCTACCACCCAGTTGCTCTGGTATTATTCTTGATTATTCTCTTCTCCTCAAATCCTACAGGAAGACTTGTTAGTTTGACAAAGTATATGCGAAGTCTGAGCACTTTTTCACTCTTGCCTCTGCTGACTCCCCAGTGCAAGCCTCCATTATCTCATGTTTAGACTTTTACAATGGCCTCCTTATTGCGTCTCTTTGCCTCTTCTTTTTCAAGAGTCGTTGGATTTTTTTGTTGTTGTTTTGGCACAGCCCCACGATTTGCAGGATCTTAGTTCCCTGACCAGGGAGTGAACCCAGGCCCCCTGCAGTGGAAGCACAGGGTTCTAACCACTACTGAACTGCCAGGGAATTCCCATTTTTGCATCTTTTGCCTCTCTACAGTTGGACCTTGATACAGAAGCCAGAGTGGTCTTTGTAAAGCAAAAATCAGGCCAAGGCACTCCTCTTCTTAGAACCTTCTCATTTCTCTTAGAATAAAGACCTATCCTATAGTGCCCTACATAAGTATGGGCCTTCCTCCTCCACTCTGTCCTTCATCCACAATGTTCCTCCAGCATGTTAGGCTCATTCTGTGCTGTTTCCCCAGTGCAATACTCTTTCCCCTCATTTTCCACAGAAGTGCCTGCTCCCATCATGCAGGTCTAAGCTTAGGTTTCACTTCTGCAGATAGGCCTTCCCTGCCCACTCTAGCTAAAGCAGCCCACCGGTCACTGACTATGACTTAACCTTATTTTATCTCATTCATGATGCCTACTAGTATTAAAAATTGTATTTATTTTTAAATTGTATTTCTCCTGTCAGTACAATTTAAGCTGACTGAAGGTGACATCTGCTTTCTGTCTTATTGATGATCATATTCCTAGCCCCAGAACCTGGGAAATAGTAACAATCAGTAAATATAATTTGTTGTTGACTGATCGGCTCCTCTTTTTCTTTGCTCTGATTGAATTCAACCCCTCTGTGATTTCCTAGGAACTGTGATCTTTGAATTATCCTCTTTCATTATTCTCTCCTTCACTGGTTTCTCATTTGGGTTTTATTTGGATTTTAACGTATTCATCTCTCTCACAACATACTCCCTCATTGCCTCCAGGCCTTTGTGTTCTTGAGGCAACATTCTCTTCCCCATTTTCCTCCCTTCTCCCTCTCTTACTACTCAGGTGACCTCAAATCAGCCTCCCTGTCTTCTCAACTGGGTGCCTTGTCACAGCACTCATCACAGGTGTTGAAGAGGTTTTGCAGATACTTCTTCAAAAGGGAAGGGATCTGTCTATCTTATTATTGCCATTGTTAGCATGTAGTGAATACTGTTTAAATCTATTTTGAATGGATAATCTGGCCAGGGGAAGTCAGAGGCTTTATGCAAGAGATTGCAGAAATTAACAACAGGAGTATATGCACCTTATTGTATTCCTTTCCCCAGCAGTTAACGAACACTTAACATGCATATGGCACATTTAAACGATGAGGTATATACTGAGTGCCCTTTACTAGTCGCTCCGTCGTGTCCAACTCTGTGACCCCACGGACTGTAGCCCACCAGGCTTCTGTGCCCATGGAATTCTCCAGGCGAGAATACTGGAGTGGATTGCCATTCCCTTCTCCAGAGGAACTTCCCACCCTAGAACCCTGGTCTCCTGCATCGCAGGCAGATTCTTTACCAACTGAGCTATCAGGGAAGCCTCCTTTACTCTTTAAAAGAAGGAAAAAAACCTTCCACCTCAGATGTCACAGTGTTTTGAGCTTAGAGTGCCACCTGCTGGTTTGTATAGGGAAATACAGTATCTGACCCACTTGATAATTCCCCTTTGGGTATCCTGTCTCCAGTGTTCTTTTCCTCTTTTTCCTTTATCATTCTGTGCTTCTGCTTTGATTAATCCTGACCAGGAATGCAATCAAAACTAAATATCTTCTTTAACTGTGTTTTTCCTCATCTGTTTTTCAGCTTTTGCCATATCACAGGAAAACCTCTCTTCCTCTTTCTGCACTAAATTAAAAAATATTGTGATTGTGACACTTCTGTTTTTAAGCAAAATAAGATATAATGAGATGTGCATTTTAGAATGCTGAAAAATGTCTTTCAGTCTCCTGGCAAAACACGAAAAATAAAAAGTGATTTCCTTATGTTTTATTTACTTATAAAACTTATAACTCTTTTTCATTGTCATTGTCTTTTATTTCAACTATATTAGTGCTTAAATATTGGGTTCTTGTGAACCAGACCAGAAACGTTGATCACTTATTTTATATCTGTATGAAAGTTTGAGTTCCCAAAGATAACCAACTTGTAGATGAACTTTTGTCACACAACTTAGGAAACTCTTCATATCTTACATCCATAGTCCTTTGTTAATTTATAAAATTTATGATGCTAAGGTGAAGAGATGAAATGTAACTAAATTTGTGGGGTTTTTTTTTTATGTGTTGTGTCTTTAAATCATATCTGTGATTCTTTGAAAACTGATAATTCATTAATTTCATAGAGAAATTCTCAAGTAGAATTTTGATTCCCTGGGGTATTATGCTGTGCTTAATCACTCAGTCGTGTCCGACTCTTTGCAACCCACTGGAGAATAGCCTACTATGCTCTTCTGTTCGTGGGGATTCTCCAGGCAAAAATACTGGAGTGGGTTGCCATGCCCTCCTCCAGGGAATCTTCCTGGCCCATGGATCGAACTCAGGTCTCCTGCATTGGAGGTGGATTCTTCACCCTTTGAGCTACCAGGGAACCCCAAGAATACTGGAGTGGGTAGCCTATCCCTTCTCCAGGAGACCTTCCCAACCCAGGAATCAAACTGGGGTCTCCTGCATTGCAGGAGGATTCTTGCCAGCTGAGCTACTAGGCAAGCCTTATTCAATCTCTGCCCCTTTGGCTGTTGAATACAATATAAGAATGACATATATTTGTATAAAAATTAGTGATATTTGCTAATCCTTGTCAGACATTATTAACTCTATGCTAGGCTGAAGGAGACAGTAGCTTGAATCTCTGGTAAAGAAGTGAACATTTCAGTCCTTTTATGTGTGGCATCTTTCCCTTTTTAGAGGTATATATTACTTTAGAAGTGTGTTACTTGCAGAATGTTTCTGGGAAAATAATAATTTCAAGTGATAAAGGAAAAGAAAGTTATATTTATAAAATTATAAGTGCTGTAGTTGTTTTATATTAATGTAAACCACCAAATTACCAGAGCATCATGGATTTATCATTGTGTTTTTAGTAACTTATCATATTATCGTTTTGTGGCATGGTATTATAAACAGCATAAAAACAGCACTTTGAGTGTTTTCATCAAATTATTAATCAAAAACTTGCATTTTCCTCTGCTTATAAGCAGTGCTTCATTTTTCAGTGTGACTTCGTAGCAATTGTTGCTGTTGCTGTTCAGTCACTCAGTCATGTCCAACTCTTTGCAGCCCCATGGACTGCAGCATGCCAGGCTTCCCTGTCCTTCACCATCTCCCAGAGCTTGCTCAAACTCATGTCCCTTGAGTCGGTGATGCCATCCAACCCTCTCGTCCTCTGTCATCCCCTTCTCCTCCTACCTTCAATCTTTCCCAACATCAGGGTCTTTTCTAATGAGTGGGCTCTTCGCATCAGGGGGCCAAAATATTGGAGCTTCAGCATCAGTCCTTCCAATGAATGTTCAGGATTGATTTCCTATTCCTAGCAATAGCAGTCTAAAAGAGATATAACTTGTTTTACAATGTAGAGCAATTGATTTGCTTTTTTAGGGCCTCAGTCTCTTCATATACAAAATAAAATATTTGAACCAGATGATTCTGGTCACATTGTTTGCTGACATAATCAGGTAGAACCTTTTGTCTGTATCTGAAGGAAATCAGTGAAAAGAATATTATTCCTTAAGGATAAAGTAAACCTATTGGAACTTACTTCTTCTGTTGTGCTTAAAAGTATTAATTCATTTTATGATATCTTTGTAGTTATTGTGCAATTTTATAATTTTAATTGGTGATAATTGTGGGAAATAATAAAATAAAGTTATATCCGCTTTTTGTTAAAAACCACAATGCTTTTTAGAAGCTGTGTAAACTTTTGCCTCCTCTTAGACTTGTTTATAGTAACTCATAAAGTCATATCATGCTTTTTTTTAAGTGACATTGATGTTTGGGTCCCAGAACCAGACCACTCAGAAGTTCCAGCTGAGTGGTGGGATTTTGATGCTGATAAGTCACTCCTTATTGGAGTTTTTAAACATGGTAAGTGAGAAGTAAGATAGGTAGAGTCTTCATCTCTGTATACTGTTAAGTCAGCTATGTCTTAATTTATTGATTTCCACTTACAGCCTTATTTCAGTAACACCCATTGAATACACTGTATAAAGTATATACTCTCAAACTGTCCATCAGTCACTACATTTTCTTATGAGTGAGTGGCATATATAAACTGCTTCTCCCGGACATGTCTCATGTAACATTCCCTCTCAGGAAGAGTTTTTACGTGAGATTTGTTGCATGTGATCAGCTTTTCCTCTTTTTCAGTGTAACTGATAAATTTAATCTAGATTCCTAAATATACTTATTGTCAGACCATGTAATGTTTGTGATAATTTCTAGAAAATGTTTAACCTGTATCATTTTAATATATGGTCCCTTTAGTCCAGGAACATCACCCATCATAAATATGAGAAATACTTACATGTTTTTCTTTTTTTTACCCTTTTTACCTCCAAAATTGGTGGTCCCTCTAGGTTATGAAAAATATAACACTATCCGAGCAGACCCGGCATTGTGCTTCTTGGAAAGAGTGGGAAAACCTGATGAGAAAGCAGTTGCTGCGGAACAGAGGGCAAATGATTATATGGATGGGTACGTGCATTTCAGAAGCATGAGTTCTCCGTATATCTCTGTCAACATCAGCATGTTCTATGTCAGTGATGTTTCTCTTTAAATAAAGTAGTAGTAAGAGATTTTGGAGTTTACAATCCAAACGAGCTAATGATAGTCTAATAAATCAGCACTTGTCAAACAGAGTGTGAATGAAGAAAGAGACTGGACCTTCCCCACACCCATTCATTTGATCAGTTCTTCACTTGTCCATTCTTAGTAGTCACAGCAATTAAGACCATAAAATTCTGAAGGTGTAAGAGGGAAGAAAAAGGCTAAGCATACACAATTGAAGAGAAACATGGTGTTCATTATACCTGTTTCTTTTCTCACCGAAAGCGAAAAGTAAGAGACTGTGTTAAGATTAATATCACATTTATAAGTGAACTTGGGGGTAAATTAGAACTAGCTTTCTTCTGACTTGCCATGTAATTGCCTTCATGCTAATAGACTTGAGCTCCTCTGGCTAAAGAACAGAGACTTCAGTCTGACCTTTAAAACATTAAAAAGTCTTTCCAACAGTACCCCATTTGTTTGTCCAGCCAAGGGAAATTTGAAGTTCGGGAACAATAATGATGGCATTTGTTCGTATTTAACAGGGATGTGGAAGATCCAGAATACAAACCTGCCCCAGCTATCTTTAAAGATGATATAGAGGTATGCTTTGGATCATGTTTTTAAGTCATCAATTCTAGTTATCCATGTTTTCTTTTGCTTGCTTTTTTTATGTGTGTTTTTCCTTTATATGTTTTTATTATGCATCATTTCTCAGAAGTTAGTGACCAGCTTAGGTTGCCAGACATCACAAATAAGCATTTAGAATTTGCTTGATCTCCCCTTCTAGACAAGCTGGAGAGTGGTTTGGACATATGGATGAAATGGAACTTGCCAACATGCTACAATGCTAGGAACCAAAGAAACACAGTGTTCAGGGGCAAAATCCCAAAGCAGAGTGAAAACTAGATACTAAGGTACACAGCAACAGGTAGAAACTGTGCCTCCGTAAAACAGTTTGAAATAGAGGGTAGAGCCTAGAGGAATTTTGAGCTGCTAAAGCACAGTTCTAAGTGTTCTATTTATGGAAAGTCAAAAAGAAGAAAAAGAGTTGTTGAAAGTACAGAAAATAATCTGTTGGATTGGAGAAATGATATTAAAAGAGGAGAGGAATTTCTCCAGTATTTCTAAGAACATAGTAAAGACTAAACAATGCTATGGCTGTCAGGTAGGATTTGCTGGCCTTGGTTGCCAAGGGAATGGGACATTGGTGTGGTGCCTACATGAGGTTTAGGCCAGTGTGTACTAGTGAGAATGATATCCAGTAAAATCAGAACCCTTAAATAGTACTTTCTGCCAAATTGTGCATAAAAACGTAGAAATTTATCTCAGCATGGGCTTCAGGTAAGGAGAAAATTATCTCCCCTGAGAATTCATAACCATAGGCCTACCTTTTCTTGAGTTTATGGTTTGATTTTTTTTTTTTTTTTAATTTAATCTGCATGGTCCAGGAATTCTCAAGGCAAAAAATGTAATATAAAAAGAGATCCCAAGCTGGTAATACACTTGAGGTACCTGGTGAAAGAAAACAAACAAAGATAAAGAAATAATAGAAGAAACAACTTCAGTTGAGATTATATTTGCGTCCTGAAGATAAAAGCCTTCCATGAAATAAGGTCAAAATCCAAAACTTAATCTATGAGGAACAATTTACCATGAGTTAATGTTAGCAAATACAACAAAGAACAAGATTAGATCTCTAAGAATTTCTAATAATAGATCTCCTGAAATAGAAAATAAATAAATTTTTTACTGATTAAAGACATTAAAGAAAACTAAGAACAGAACAAAAGAAAGCATATGATTTTAAAAGGGACATGTGAAGGAGAATTATATATAACTTTAGAAGTGGAAAATATTGACCTTGAAATTTAAAACTTAACAAATAAGTTAAACCTTGTGCTGGAGAAGCAAATTAGACACAGTTCATGAGAGAAGAAATTATTTACAATATAGAAGAAATTATCCATAATGTAGCATGATGAATCAGTTTGAGCCAAAAAGAGAGAAACCACATAGTGATTTCAATAGGGAAAGCATGATGTAAAGACTTACTGATTGTGATAGAGGAATTGAAATAATGAGAGAGAGACTAGAAAGCAGTGTCGGGAACTCTAAAGAATGTAAGAATAGCCACTGCTCCTAAGGCTGAGATACAGCACCCAGGGAAGGATCCTGTCCCCACGAGGGCTAAGGGTATGGCCTTAGTAAACAGAGGACTGTTATCGAAAAGATTAGAAATAACAAGTATTGGATAGGATGCAGAGAAAAGTGAAACCTTATACATGGTTGGCGGGAATGCAAATTGGTGTGGCCACTATGGAAAACAGTATGGAGGTTCCTTAAAAATTAAAAATCGTCATGTGATCCAGCAGCCAAACTACAGGTACTTAGCCTTTAAAGAAAAACACAAATTTGAAAAGATATATGCACCCCTATCACATGTTGTTTCAAGTATTATTTATAATAACCAAGATGTGGTAACAGCCTAAGTGTCTTTTGATGGAAAAATGGGTAAAGAGATTGTGAGAGATATATACATAACACACATTTTCATATATATGTTTATGTATGTATGTATACAATGGAATATTATTCAGTCTTTAAAAAGACTGACGTCTTCTCATTTGCAACAACATGGATGGACCTTGAGAACGTTATGCTAAGTGAAATAAGTCAGAGAAAGACAAATACCGTGTGATCTCTTAATATGTGGAATCTAAAAAAGAACATATTTTTAAACTAAATTGATAGATAAAGAGAACAGATTGTGCTTGCCAGAGGCTAGGAGTTAGAGATGAGGTGGAAATGGGTGAACTGTTTTTGGTTTGGGTTTTTTTAGTTTAAATAAATTTTTAAAATTCTATTGCAAACAAAATATTAAAAAGAAAATCGATTCTCTTATTGTATCTTGACCCAGTTTCCCTGTGACAGATTTCTGTTTTCTTTTGAAAGGATGATGTTTCCTCACCAGGAGATCTTGTTATAGCAGATGGAGGTAAATAACGTTTCTTTCTTTAGTAGTATTGTAAATTAACATTGCCATGATACCATGAGATAAGTAAACTAGTACACTGTTATATGTTTCAAATGTACATGAAATTTATTTACGGTTGCAATCATTATAAAACATAGTTGATTGAAAGTTTAACAATATTTTTAGTTCTTAGAGCTCTAATTAAAGCTTTTTTAAAAGATTTGTTTTTGCATTTCACTTAATTGGATTAAAAGAAAAAATTAAGTAGGGAAATTTTGCTGCTTTTGTGAGCTTCATGACAGTATTTAGTTTTTTTGTGTGTTTGTTTTTTAGTTGTGTGTTTTTTTTTTTAATTGACATGAGTTTGTTTAAATGTAGATGGTCAGCTGATGGAGGGTGATAAAGTTTATTGGCCTACTCAGTCAGCTTTAACTACCCGTTTGAGGCGTCTCATTACTGCATATCAGCGTACTAATAAAAACAGACAAATCCAGCAGATACAACCTACTTTCCCTGTGCCTGCCAGTGTTATGCAGCCTCTTTATGAAGAAGCCACTCTTAACCCTAAAATGGCAGCCAAGATAGAAAGACAGCAGAGGTAAGACTAAGGTTTTAATATATAGTATCTAAATATACTATTCATTCTGAAGTCTGTTAGGCTGTGATTATCTCACTTTGCTAAAAACATATCTAGGTAGAGAAGTTGGTCACAGCAAAATGCTTTATGCACACATACATGTGTACATAAGTATATGCACACACAAAGATGGTTAGACTAACACAGATTGCATTTTATAGTTACTAGGTCTTATTTTATGTGTAATTCATGTTTATGAACAGTGAGGTGTAAGGAAAATGAAGGTGAAAACTCAACAATTAAATTATAAATGAAATGTATTTTTAAATTATATGAAATAAATTCCACTGTGTCTTATTTCACATGATGGCATTAATGAAGTACAGAATTCATGAAAGAGAAGTTCGTCTCTGCTTTTTATAGAGGATGAACCCTTAAAGCTACTGATGTCAAAGGGAAATAAATGGTAGTAGAACTTCTTGCAAGAGATCTTATTAGGAAGACAGGCACACTTCTCTCATCCCCAAAACTTTAACTTCTTAAAAAGGATAGAATCCCTGGAAAAGAGTAAAGAAAGTTTAGCAATAACCTGGCCTCCTTGTTAAACCTGGATCTTTGGATTTTTTCTGAATGATAAATCACTCTTCCTTTGTTTCACTCGAGGCACATTCATTGTAACCAGAATTTACTCCAACATTTAAGATTTTAGCTATCCTAGATGTAATATTCAAATGCCGCTACCTATGTAAATACACTGTTTCAGTTACCTGTCCTTGCATAACCTCCCATCCCATTACACAGTGATGTAAAGCAACATCGGTTTTTTTATTTCTCACGATTCTGTGGGTTGACCAGGTGGTTCTTCTGCTTCCCATGGTGTTGGCCAGAGTGTGGGAAGGGTTTGAAAATTGAGTTAGTTGCACAGTCACATCTGACTCTGTGATCCCACGAACTGTAGCCCACCAGGCTCCTCTGTCTGTGGAATTCTCCAGTCAAGAATACTGGAGTGGGTTGCCATTTCCTTCTCCAGGGGATCTTCCCAACCCAGGGATCAAACCTGGGACTCCTTCATTGCAGGCAGTTTCCAAGAGGGAGCGTTCCAAATGCCAAAGGCTGAAGTTGCAGGTTTTTTATGGCCCAGCCTCGGCAGTTACAGAGTGTCACAGCTGCCACCCTACTGTTGGTCAAAAAAATCACAGGGCCAACCATGATTTAAGGGAAATGAGTTGCATCTCTCAAATGGAAGAGTGGCAAAGAATTTGTGGCCATCTTCAATCTGCCACATACATTTTGCCTCAGTCTATATCTTTAGGAAGATTTAGATAATCTTCCTAAAGTTTTAGTTTTATCATAATATTCAGTACCCTGTATTTCGTACAAGGATAAAGTCTAACTTCTTAAGCCTTAATTCAAGAGTCTCTTCAGTTTAGGCCTTAGCATGCATTTATAATTTTATTCACTACTATTTCCTCAGCCTGAGTGCCCCACTTAGTCTTGATTCAATATCCTGCTTAAGTTGTTCTTGTCACCGAGAATATTCTTATTAACTCTTTAGTCTATACATGGCCCTACTATTCCTTCAGTGTTCAACATGGGTTCTTTATCCTCTGTTGGTTTTTTCCTGCACTAGACTAGCTCACAGTATTCTTTGTTTTCTGCACTCGTATAGCACTTAGCTAAAAAAAGCTAGTCATTTTCAAAATGATAAAAGATCCTGTAATAACATTTATCTTTTCCTTTCCATGTCTTATCTAACCTGTAAACAAATGCCATTTAATTCTGTGATGTCTTTCTTGATTAGTCAAGTTTGAACAAATCCTTCCATCTTCTGTGCTGTCCTAAACTTGTGGTTTCTATAATACATACAACTATAAAATACTACCTTATACTGTAAATATGTTTGAAATGTTTTATCCAAAGGGAGGGTCATCATGTCTTACACATTCTTGTATCCCATGCATATTTTTTCACACAGTTAAGTATGCAAAAAAACCATTATTGTCTGAAGGAAAAGAAACATGGGTAGAGATGAGTCAACTAGCATTTTTAAATGTGTTTATAAGGCAACCCTGGATTTAATCTTTTAAAGTGTTAGGTACTTGAAGTGTTTTTGAATTTTACAATAGTTATTTATATTCAGCATTAATATTATTTCCATGAACAATGTGACTTTTTCTTTAATTCAAAATAGATGGACAAGAAGAGAAGAAGCTGATTTTTACAGAGTTGTATCTACATTTGGAGTGGTATTTGATCCTGACAGAGGCCAGTTTGATTGGACAAAATTTAGGGCTATGGCTCGGCTACATAAGAAAACTGACGATAGCTTAGAGAAATATCTGTACGCATTCATGTCAATGTGTCGGAGGGTTTGTCGTCTTCCTTCCAAAGAAGGTATGTATAAAATTTTTTTTTCCTTTGTTTCAATCAAAGAAACAATTAAAATCCAGAAATTCCCAGCTTTTTAATACAGTTTCATGTGATTCAACATTTCACCAGTTTTTCTGAATTGTAAGTAAACTCTGCTTAACAGTCCTTTATTCCTTAATTCTACTCTTGAAATGAGAGCTAAAGAGAATACAGGTACACATTTAATTTTGAGAAAATAGTGTTTTTATTTAGAACTAGATTTATGATTGTCGAGGGTGGGAAAATAAAGGATAGCTTTTGGTAAATAGAACTAACCTATATTTTTAGTCTGTCTAATAGGAACTGTGCTGGAGGGCTTATTTAGCACAAATGATTTTGCAAGAAATGAGGCCTCCATTCAAAAGACATTTTAGTAGGAAAATCCACCCAGGGCCTTCAGAAAACAAAACCAAAACAAGAGCAATTAATCAGAGCTGCTAATTCTCAGCCAATTTAATTGATTTTGAATCCCAGGTGGGGAGTTTTCATATATCCCTCACATTTCCTCCCATAATATTAAAATCTTAAATCACTAATCATCTTGCTGCTGCTGCTGCTAAGTCACTTCAGTCATGTCCAACTCTCTGCAACCCCATAGACGGCAGCCCACCAGGCTCTCCCTTCCCTGGGATTCTCCAGGCAAGAATGCTGGAGTGGGTTGCCATTTCCTTCTTCAATACATGAAAGTGAAAAGTGAAACTGAAGTCTTAGTCGAGTCCAACTCTTGGTGACCCCATGGACTGCAGCCCACCAGGCTCCTCTGTCCATGGGATTTTCCAGGCAAGAGTACCAGAGTGGGTTGTCATTGCCTTCTCTGAAATTATTAGTCCAGGAAACTAACATTAGTACAATACCATTAACTAAACACCTTTTCAAGTCTTATCTGTTTTTCTACTAATGTCCTTTTTTGTTCCAAGAGCCCATGTTGAATTCCATTGTTGTTTTCCCTTCACCTCCTGCAGTCTGTCACAGTTCCTCAGTTTGGGTTTGTTTGTTTGTTTCGTCTTTAATGACGCTGATACCGTTGATCAGTTTTGCCAAAAACCCTTCAATTTGGATTTGTCTTGTGTTTTCACATGATTGTGTTGAGGTTATGCCTTTTTTTTTTTGCAAGAATAGCTTAGAATTGATGTTGTGTCTTTCTCAGAACGTAACATCAAGGGGCTCATGATGTCAGTGCGTCTTTTTACTGATGATGTAGCCCTTGATTCTTTGTTAAGCTTAGGTAGTTTCTGCTGCGTTTCTCCAGTGTAAAATTATGTTCTCCCCTGTAGTTAACAGATTATCTTAAGAAGATACTTTGAGACCACACAAATCCTATTCTCCTCAAACTTTCACCCACTGATTTTAGTAACCATCAGTAGATCTTGTCTGCAGCAGTTTTTAACTGTGCAGTTCTACTGCAAGGAAAAACTGTTCCTTCTCCCCAGTCTACTCAATTATTTATTCATATTCATATTTATTCAAATGTGTGTTTATTTTTTATTCTGTAGGTTATAATCCAGTACTGTCAGTGTTAATTCTGGTGTTCATATTGTTCTAAATCTGGCCATTAGTAGCTCTTCAGGTAGTCTCTACATTATTCCAACAAACCTCTATCTTTTTTTGAGTACTTTCCAACTGCCAGTGTCTCTGCTGATAAAGATATGACCCCACCAAAAAGAAGAGTGTGGTCTGATGTTGAAATGGAACTGTCTCAGACTAGTAGTCATACACCATTTGACAATTGTTCCTATGTTTATATCAAATTTTAAGAAAGACTTTGGTGTCCCTGTGAGTCCACTGTAACACTCTGAGTTACCTCAGTGCACTTAAAGATATACGGACTTAAGTTTGCCTATGGGATGTTATTTTAACGTTTAATTTGTATTTATAAGTGAGTTTGAGTGCTTTTCTCTTTGATTAAAATGGAGTAGTGTGACATTAGCTCATAGAGAATTTCTTAAAAGTTCATCCTAGTTCTATTAACATACTTACAAAGTAATCTTAATGTTTTATTTAACTTTCTATAGATCCAGTGTTATGTGTTACATGGTTATTAATACTTCTTTCTAAAACTTACATTTCTCCTCATTTAAAACTGTTAAAATGAAATTCTGAAACTATACAAGATATTGAGTAGATGTATATTTTAGAAGTTGCATTATTTGTTTTAAACCTATAATGAAATATTTTTTAGGGTAATATGTTTGTTCTTGTCTCAATATAGAATTGGTGGATCCAAGTATTTTTATCCAGCCAATCACAGAAGAACGTGCTTCTCGGACTTTATATCGCATTGAACTTCTAAGGAAAGTAAGGGAACAGGCCCTCCGACATCCACAATTGTTTGAGCGCTTGAAGCTTTGCCATCCAAATCCAGACTTACCAGTCTGGTGGGAATGTGGCTCTCATGATAGGGACTTGCTCATTGGAGCTGCTAAACACGGGGTGAGCCGAACAGACTATCATATTCTTCGGGACCCTGAACTCTCATTTATGGCCGCTCAGAGGAACTACAGTCAAAGTAAGATGGCTCATTCAAGGACTTCTACCCCACTTTTACAGCAATATCAAGTAGCACTTTCTGCTTCTCCTCTTACCTCTCTACCTAGGCTCCTAGATCCTAAAGCTGTTATTCTAGAGGATGTGAAAGTTAAAAGTGAAAACCTTAAAGAGGAGCCTCAGTCTTCTGAAGAAGAGTCTATGTCTTCTGAGGAAACCAGGACACTAATAAAGTCTGAGCCTGTAAGTCCAAAGAATGGTGTTTTACCACAGGCTACTGGAGACCAGAAATCTGGTGGAAAAGGTGAAACAGACAGACGCATGGTTGCAGCCAGAACAGAGCCTCTAACTCCAAACCCGGCTTCTAAGAAACAGCGAGTCCACAAGAGAGGATCAGAGTCTAGTTCTGATTCTGACTCTGATTCTGAGAGATCATCCTGTTCTTCCAGATCATCTTCTTCCTCGTCTTCCTCCTCTTCGTGTTCCCACTCTCGATCAGGCTCTAGCTCTTCTTCTTCCTCCTCTTGTTCTTCAGCATCATCTTCATCCTCATCCTCATCTTCCTCTTCCTCATCCTCCTCCTCATCTTCGTCAGAAGAAAGTGACAGTGAAGAAGAGGAAGTCCAAAAGCGAGGTATATGCATAAAGTGCTTTTGCTATTTTAAGACATTTCATATGCAAATGAGAAGTGATTCAGATTGCTTAAGCATGCTTAAAATTGTTAGTTTAAATTTTACGTGTACAGATTTTCTTAAAGAAGGACTGCTGAAAATGCAACTAGATTACTGGTTCATACTCTGTATTCAGTATTCACATTGCAAAATGGGTTAGTCAAACAGAGGATTAGAGACTTGGCACAGTAATTTTATTTCTTTGTGATTGCCTTAAATTTAGTATTGTATTTTTCCTAAAACAAGTTCATCAGTGAGCAAATAAAGATAATAATTTTATAATAGACACCAGTCCGACTAACAAGACCCTACTTGGGCCTACTCAGAAAGGTCTAGCGGAGGAACTCCAGCCTGTCCATAGAGTAGTGGTAGGCGGTCCTCTTCTGTGGGCGTCCTTGTTGCAGTCTAACAGTTCAGGTGTAAGGAAATGTGAGTGAGTATGAGTGCATTAGTCGCTCAGCCGTGTCCAACTCTTTGCTACCCCATAGATTGGGGCCCACCAGGCTCCTCCATCCACGAGATTTTCCAGGCAAGGATACTGGAGTGGGTAGCCATTCCCTTTCCCAGGGGATCTTCCCAACCCAGGGATCAAACCCAGGTCTTGCAGGTAGACTCTACCGTCTGAGCCACTAGGGAAGACTAAAGAATGAGTCAACATCAAATGGGCACAGGAGCCATAATAGCAAGCATCTCCTGGAACAACTCCACAAGCATGACTTTCTGGGTTTTCACACAGGACATGCCCAATTACAAGAGTTCCCTCCTGAAAGAATGATACCCTCCCCAGCAAATATTTGTGCCCTCCCAGTCCAAATTGATAAACTCCTGAGTTTACCAATCACGAATGTATGTGTTTTCAGGGAAACAGACCTAGAGAGTTACCACAGGTCAAATCTTCTTGCAGAAAGGGATGTTTGGTTAACCCTATTCCTTCAAACTCTGTAATGCCACTTATTTGGCTTTTGCTATAATTTAAAAAATAATGAGTACTTTATTGTATTCTAGGTGATTTTTTTTTAACTTCTCAACTTTTCATTTTCAAATCCTAATTATATAAGATTTGAGAAGTACATGCAAAATTGTGTTACACAGTCTTTAAAACAATTATAATTGGTCATAATTATTCTTAGCAGAAGGTACCCCTCACATGAAAGCCTACGATGAAGAAAGTGTCGCATCACTGAGCACTACCCAGGATGAGACCCAGGATAGTTTCCAGATGAACAACGGGACCGCAGAGTCTGCTTACATCCTACAGGGTGGATACATGCTGGCAGCATCATATTGGCCAAAGGTAAGTAAATCATTTCTTGGTGATATAGTTCATTTTTTAAAATATTTTTCTGTCTATCTTTAACGGTAGATAATCTTATTATGTAGGAAAATAGAGTCACTATCATGTGTGGGATGACCATTTGGTGTTAGCATTAAAAGTAACAACTATTACTGTCCACTATTACTCCATTAGATCTATGTCCTTAAATGTATATGATTATCAACCTTAGAATATTCAGAAGAAAAGATAATGAATGCTTATGTTCACATACAATTCAGATGCTTCTTTATGAAATAAGTGCTTTTAAGTGGGTCTTCTTTAAGAAAATTTACGAACCAGTTGTGACCTAGAAAAATGTTCGTTTAAGTACATGTACATACAGTGGTGGAAGCTCAGACTGGATTAAGACAGTTCTTCCTTCCTCCAGTATGTGACTGGATTAGTAGAAGAGTACTTAACTTTAGAAATGAGAGAGAAGAGAACTCTCTACTCTTCTGTATACTCCTGAGTTTGACTTTTTTATGAAGACCCTGTATTACTCTTTAAAAACAAAAGAACAGCAAAATATCTTTATACTTTTTAACTTCACCAATGGAAATTTATACAGAATTGTAATATGTATGTGAGAAAATGTATGCATACCAAGTACACACAAGTTGTACCAGGGATAAATCCATCAAAGCTGTGATCCCCAAAGGTCTGGCTCAATTACTGAAATTACCCTTTGATGTTCATGCTGTTGTAGGATCGTGTGATGATCAACCGGCTGGACAGTATTTGTCAAACAGTCCTGAAAGGGAAGTGGCCTTCAGCTAGAAGAAGTTACGATGCCAACGCAGTGGCTTCTTTCTATACCACAAAGCTGCTGGACAGCTCTGGTGCAGCCACAGAATATAGCGAGCCCAGCGCGCCCCCTCCTGCAGGTGCCGCAGTCAAAGAAGAGCATGACCAGTCAACACAGATGTCAAAGGTGAAGAAGCATGTACGAGAAAAGGAGTTTACAGTGAAAATCAAAGACGTATGTTTATTTTTATTGCCCTAGGACCTGATTGCGATTGCGGTGTGCAGCATGCTTTTCCTGCAAATGGCTGCCTGCTCTTACTCTTACTTCCTTCACATACTTGTTTTCTGGTATTTGGATTGTTTTTTTCTTTTTGATATCCAGGTTATTAAACTTGAATATTCTACTAGAGGGATCATCATTAAATATGTTTCTCTACCTATACTTCTGAAAATAGTCCTTCTGCTGATCAAGATGCTTTCTTAAACAGTCTGACAATTTCTTATTGTTTAGTTCTTTTATATAATATTCGAATGGTATGTCAGTGCACTTTCTGTTTTAAATATTTAGCATGCCTTGTTATCAGTAACATTTCGTTGTTCAGTATGATTTTTGAAGCTGAATTGATGCCTAAAACATGGGTAATATCTCTTAAAATGTCATGTGAATAATGTACACAGAAGATATATGTCAATCGCTGAACGGGTTACAATGTACTAGTCACATGAAACATTTGGTTTTGCTCAGAAAAGTGTATGTAATACCTAGATCTTTTTTTTCACTTAAAGATAGAAATTTTAATATTCATTATAGAAATTGATTAAATGTTTTTCTCTAGTTGATGTATGAACAAGAAGAGAACATGACTGATTTTTCAGGGTTTTTACCTCACTTTTTCTAAGTAAAAAATTTCTTATATACTGCAATGATTTTAATCATTTCTTTCTTGATAATGGCATCCGTTTAACAGGAAGGTGGTTTGAAGTTGACATTTCAGAAGCAAGGGCTCACTCAGAGAAGGCCACTGGACAGTGAAGACTGTGCTCCTGGGCAGCAGCAGTACCTCACTCGACTTCGGGACCTTCAAGGTGCGTCAGAGAGCAGCCTCGCCAGTTTCCCAAAATCCCTACCACTATCAGGTGAATATGCTAGTAATCATTGCCTCAGCATGAAATAGTCCATTCTTCCTAAATCCTTCCTAAGTCCTCACTTACTCACAGAATACTTGCAAGGACGAGATCGTTTCTACTTTAAACAGCCCCTTTATCATAAGAAAGCTCTTATCACAAAATTTCTTCTTTGGAAGCAAATTCTGCCCACAATTGGGTCTTCTCAATGATTGTATTTTTGTCTTTAAAGGCATCACAGAAATAACCTAGTCAAATATCTGCATGATAATCTTAACATTTTGAAAACAATGATAATATCTCCCATTGAGACTATGATTTGTTCTAATTTTTTGGCAATGTGACTCAGTAATTATTAAATACTGAATTAGTGCCATGTTTTCTGTACTCCAAAGGCACTGAGGAATCCATCCGTGAGATTTTGTTTTATTTCTGTTGATCTGGTTGTATTTTGGTTTGTCTGTGTCCCTCTTAAAATGTGCTATCAACAATTGAGAATTTTAGTTAAGAGTAGTTGAGTCTTAAAATGTATGGACCACAACATACTGATCATAAAAAAATGTATCTTTTCAGTTAAAAGCAGATGAATGACTGGAATTTCCTTTGTACCTCTGTATACATAAAGTTAAGGACTCTAATTCGGTTGCCATCCACTACTTGAAAACATTTCAAAACTCCTGTGCTTGTGCACAGTGTGTGACTTTCCTAAAATTTGGGAAAATAATCCTATATTATAGATGTTAAATGATTGCTGTTTCCAGTAGCTACTATTCAGTTCAGTTCAGTCGCTCAGTCGTGTCCGACTCTTTGCGACCCCATGAATCTCAGCAAGCCAGGCCTCCCTGTCCATCACCAACTCCCGGAATTCACTCAGACTCAGGTCCATCGAGTCGGTGATGCCATCCAGCCATCTCATCCTCTGTCGTACCCTTCTCCTCCTGCCCCCAATCCCTCCCAGCATCAGAGTCTTTTCCAATGAGTCAACTCTTCGCGTGAGGTGGCCAAAGTACTGGAGTTTCAGCTTTAGCATCATTCCTTCCAAAGAAATCCCACGGCTGACCTCCTTTAGAATGGACTGGTTGGATCTCCTTGTAGTCCAAGGGACTCTCAAGAGTCTTCTCCAACACCACAGTTCAAAAGCTCAGCTTTCTTCACAGTCCAACTCTCACATCCATACATGACCACAGGAAAAACCATAGCCTTGACTAGACGGACCTTTGTTGGCAAAGTAATGGCTCTGCTTTTCAATATGCTATCTAGGTTGGTCACAACTTTTCTTCCAAGGAGTAAGCATCTTTTAAAAATATCATGGCTGAAGTTACCATCTGCAGTGATTTGCGAGCCCAAAAAATAAAGTCTGAGACTGTTTCTACTGTTTCCCCATCTATTTCCCATGAAGTGATGGGACCAGATGCCATGATCTTCGTTTTCTGAATGTTGAGCTTTAAGCCAACTTTTTCACTTTCCTCTTTCACTTTCATCAGGAGGCTTTTTAGTTCTTCTTCGCTTTCTACCATAAGGGTGGTGTCATCTGCATATCTGAGGTTATTGATATTTCTCCTGGCAATCTTGATTCCAGCTTGTGCTTCTTCTAGCCCAGCATTTCTCATGATATACTCTGCATGTAAGTTAAACAAGCAGGGTGACGATACACAGCCTTGACATTCTCCTTTTCCTATTTGGAAACAGTCTGTTCCATGTCCAGTTCTAACTGTTGCTTCCTGACCTGCATATAGGTTTCTCAAGAGGCAGGTCAGGTGGTCTTTCAGAATTTTCCACAGTTTATTGTGATCCACACAGTCAAAGGCTTTGGCATAGTCAATAAAGCAGAAATAGATATTTTTCTGGAACTCTCTTGCTTTTTCGATGATCCAGCGGATATTACCACTATGATGATCCAGCTACTATTACCACTTTCTAATTGTAAATTATAACTAAATAATGAATTAGAGTCATCAGAATTTTGTCGCATAGTTTCATTAACCATTCACTGTAATTCTCTAATTGCTAGACTTTCAGACAAGTATGAATGAGCCATAGTTCTCTTGCTGAAGTATAAATCCCCCAAGTGTGCTTTACAACGGTAGTGTTGCTATTATTTCTTTTTTCCATGAGAAAATGGGAAGAGGTGGGAAAGATAAGTTCTGGGATTTTTTTGCCCAACATAAGTGTGTTTAATAATTCTCCTGCTTGTACCTTGATAATTCCAGAACTATAGAGTGGGATTGATACTTCTGTCTTCTGAACATTTTATTACTATTGCAGCTGAAGACTTTCAAAGACTACAGCCTTTTCCTATAAGTAATTCTTTGGTAAATAATACTGTTTTAATAGTGTTAATAGTGATTATAATGCTAACTTGCACCTATACAAAATATTAAAAAGCCAAAACATTAAAACTAGATAAAATTATTTAAGAATTATATCTCATTCATCTTGATAATTCCAAATGTGAAATCTTTCTTTTGGCCATGCAACACGGTATGAAGGATCTTAGTTCCCCAACCAGGGATTGAACCAGTGCCCCTCCATTGGGAGCACAAAGTTTTAATCTAAACTAGACTACCCAGGAAATCCCCTTGAATGTGAAATCTAGCTCTGTCTTCTTACAGGACTCTTAGGAAATCTGTTAACATTTTTGAGCCTTTTCTTGTTTGTGAGGTGAGGGGTTGGGGTCAGAGGAAAGGTAGCATTGTTTGGTAGATTAAATAATATATGTGACGTGACTGGAATGGAACTTGGCACATAATTAGATGCTAAACAGATGTTAAAATTAGATTTTAGATTGGATATTGAACAAGTGCTATTATAATTCTTCATATTAAGCCCTTTTATGTTTATGAGTATGCCTCTGAATTTTATCTAAAAGCTTTGAATGAAGAGATACTGTATAACGTAAATTATGTAACGTAAATTAATGAAAGAAAGTAAAATAGCATAAATTATAAGTCTTTAGTTTATTCCAGAAACCACCTGGAATAGTAATCAAAAGATGGTAGAACTAAACAGCCTGGAGTTGAATTCTGTCATTTACCAACTGTTGTGACATTGGGCTTGCAACATAACATTTCTGATCACATTTATAAAATTGGCTTAATACCTCTCTGTTTTGTTTGTTCTGTTTTTGGTAATTTAAGAAGACATTTGTAACACTTGGTCTAGTTTATGATGACACCTAGTAAGCACTCAATAGAAAGTGATATTTATTTTAAATTTTAATATTATTATAATTACATCTTAGAAAAGACAACACAGGCTTTATGAAATAGAGTAAGTTAAATTTTCCATTTTGGATTCTAGCCCAGAATAAATCAGTAATGTTTGTAAAAAGCACTCTCAAGAAGAAATTAAGGGAGCTGGGTTTTTTGTTGTTTTTAAAAAAGAAAGAAAGGGAAGTGTCTTTCATGAGTACACAGGACTTGCTCAGGAAATTCTCCTCAGATGATTGAAAATGTATTTCTCGCTACAAGCTGAACCATTATAAGCAAACATCTCATTCTTAATAATATTTTCTCTCATAAGAGTATTCTAGATGATGTAGTCTTTAAGGACGGGAACTGTGTCTTACCTTTGAACCATCCTAGTGCTTTGTACGTAGCTGTTTAAAAATATGTATCTATTGGGAAAAAATGAATGCATGGAACTGTTGGATTCATACCTCTTAAAAACTTTTTTTTATTGAGTGCCTACTGAAATAAGGAGTGTTTAACTGGCAAGAAACACTGGTGATCTTAGGGAAAATACCTTAAATAGTCTGGTCAGGGGCAAATTTTGGGAATTTGAGGAGTGAAGTTTGTTTTGAAAAAGAGGAGCATAACAGATACCAATGTTTCAAAAGTTTTGAAGGCTATGAAAAAGCCAAAATAAGTTTATTTTTTGTTTGTTTTGAGCCATGATTTTAAGTTGATACAAATCTAATGTAGATTAAGATATTTCGACACCAAAAAAGCAAAGATAAATGGTAAAGCAAACTTATACTTAAAAGATAAAGTAGGAATTAATGGATTCAAAAAAGGTGGAAAGGTTTGCCTTGTACATTTGAAAGGCATGCTTCTTCTCTGAAAGGGTGTGAAAGAAAAGATATATGGATATCCAAGGGAAAATTTTGAGAAGACATGTTAAAACTTGAAAGAGGCCTGGATTGCAGTTCTCCTGGTTTTTAAATGAGAAGTATTTTTAGTTTAAAAAAAAAAAGTATTGTTTTTTTTTAATTAAACATTTTGTTTTATTTTGATCATAAGTCTCATTACAAGCATTCATTATTTTATTCTATTTTATTGAAGTATAGTTTACTTATAATGTATTAATTTCTGCTATACAACAAAGTGAGTCATTTAAACATCTATATCTATACACACACACACACACACACACACACACTCTTTTCCATTATGGTTTATCATAGGATATTTAACATAGTCCCCTGTGCTATACAGTAGGACTTACTGTTTATCCATCCTGTATATGATAGTTGGCATCTGTTTATCCCAAACTCCCAGTCCATCCCCCTAAAAGTGATTACTTTTAATTTAAGAACTAGATTTTTATCACTCTTTTGCATTTTTAATTTGTTAGGTACTCCCATTCAATCAACCCTTGGTGCCAATGGAGTTTTATCAGACAACCAGCCTGTAGTCAAAAAAAGGCGGGGAAGGAGGAAGAATGTAGAAGGT
Source organism: Bos javanicus (assembly GCF_032452875.1). Lineage (NCBI taxonomy): Eukaryota > Metazoa > Chordata > Mammalia > Artiodactyla > Bovidae > Bos > Bos javanicus. Next base: position 21,970,692 of record NC_083885.1, read on the forward strand.
GTTGACATCCTCTTTTTTAACAGAAATAAACCACCTAATCATGTAAGTAAAGTAATGCTTAAAAGCTACTGATTCTTGAGTCCAAAATTCATCCCAGTAAAGATACATATTGCTGCTTTGTGAATTTTTTGTGACTAATAAAAATAACTGAAAAATTAGGAGTATACTATATAGTTTTAGATTGTATCTCAGTAGAGTCCAGCACTGGCCAAGATTCATGAGAATTTTAAATTTGAAAGACTTAGAAGAAATTTTAAACAATTTTTGTTTCTCTTCAAAAAGAACTGCTTCATTGAACCAAAATCAGAATGCTAAAGCGTGGAAATAAAATTTTCATTTGGTGTTTTTCTACAGGTTACGTTAGGCTTAACCACCTCACAGATTTCTACAGGGATAAATCCAGCACTGTCCTATACTCAACCTCAAGGAATTCCTGATACAGAAACTCCTGTTCCAGTTATTAACCTTAAAGATGGGACAAGACTTGCAGGCGATGATGCACCGAAGAGAAAGGATTTGGAAAAGTGGCTTAAGGAGCACCCAGGTTATGTGGAAGATTTAGGAGCTTTTATTCCTGTAGGTGATACCTTATAAATCTTAGTATATTTTATGTCTATGATTCATTACATCTATAATGATGAAGCATAAATTGTCACCAACTTATGTTAAATATGTGTTCTGCCCAAGATTTAGGAAAGATGAACAGCAAAAACTAATGACCATCTTTCCTATGATATAATATCATTTTCCATTTTTCATTCTGTATTCAATGTGTCTAATAAAAGTCACCTGTCATATACAGAGTACTATCATAGACCCAATGACAGTTATAAAGGTATAAAACCTCCAGTCCTTTCCCTCAAGGAGTTTATTTTAAAATAATAAAAATGATCATAGTAAACACTTATTGAGACTTAACTCTGTACCTGGCTTTATACTTAGCACTTACATGCATTATCTCATTTAACACTCCCAGACTTTATCAGAATGGCCTTGTTATAACTTTATAGATAAAGAAATGGAAACTGAAATTTTAAATAAATAGTGCAAAGCCACACAGCTAATGTCTTAAATCCACTGTCCAAACCTCTGCTCTTAAGATCTTATAAGAATACAAGTACATAGACAATATTAGTCAAGATGAGAATAGGTCTATTCATTTGCATTTTCCTTATCCTCTAAAATACTTCCTACTCACTATCTTATGGGCATATGGCTTTCTTACAGAAATGTATTATTTCGGTTTGCAGTGCTTTACTATCAGATGCTTATGTACCAGATTTTGTGTCAGTCTCCCTTGTTGTTTCTATATATTTTATAAGGTAAAAGAATAGTCGCATATCCCCTGTATGCCAGTTAGTAGCCTTATTCTATCTGCCTCCATTATGAAGATTAATTGGATAACCCAGTAATGTTGTTTCCTACCCTGTGAGCTGCTTAAGGATTGTGTCCTATTCACCTTGTAGCCCCAGGATTTAGCACCTAATTTCTGATACAGAGAATGGTATCTAGTTCCCTGTAAATATTTACTGGGTCAGTGATTTGTAAATGAAAATCTTTTGAAAATGAAAGAATACCGTATAAAGGTAAAATGATTATTAACAGAAAAAAATTTAATTGCCTTATTTTTTCATGCAAAAGAACCACAAAAGCTCCAGTCCCTAGAATGTGACTGTACTTGTAGTGTGTGTGTGTGTGTGTGTGTAGTGTCTTACATTGCTGTTATTATCACCAAAAGGTAACATGGTAGTCTAATACCGAGAACCTCAGTCTTGGCTTTCATATCCTACTTTTTTCAGAAAATGCCACTAATTCTCAAACTTCCACTTAATTCTTTTTATTAAAAAAAAAAAAAGCCAAATAAAGCTCTTAAGGAACAGGTTTTCAGTAAGATGAGCAATAATAAAACGAGTATGGCAATTCTGAAGATAATGAGAATCATTAGTTTAACCCTGTAACTTCTTAACATGTTAGAAAATAACATTCATTTATTTAGTCAATTTTTATTGAGCAACTGCTATATGCTAGTTACTGTTGTAAGGTATTTAGGATAAAAAACAGTGAACAATATAAAGTCCTTGCCCTTTTGGCAGTTATGCTCTTGTCTCTGAAGATTCTCAGACCTTTCTCTTACTACTGCAAAGGAATCTTTATTACTCTTTTTAACTTAGAGCCATTCATCATTTTCACTGCAAATAACCCTTTTATCACAATGTTTTATATTATAAAACAATTTTAAGACATTGTTATAAGCTACATTTGTTTAAGTAGCGAATACAACATAATGTTGGCATGATTTCCCAAGGGCACTTGATGTTAATGGTTTCTTGGCTCTCACATGCTACTGTGGTATGTCTACAGCAAAAGGATTGTACCATGGTGTATGTACTATACCTTCAATATATAACATAAATAGCTGGCCTTTGAACAACACAGGAGTTAAGAGATACTGATGCATGCCACCCTCCACAGCCAAAAATTCAAATATAATGTTACAATTAGCCTTCCATGTCCTCAGTTACACATCCTTGGATTCAATCAACAATGGATTGTGTAGTCACTGGAAAAAAAACATCCACGTATAAGTGCACCTATACAGTTGAAACCCATGTTGTTCAAGGGTCAACTGTATTACTATATCTTATATATACCATATATCTTCAGTTTTACATGGTTAAATTACTTGGATCAGCTTATTTGTGCCATTTGCATAGTTAAAGATTTTACAGCTATTTCTTTGTCTATATATTTTAGCGAATGCAACTCCATGAGGGGAGACCCAAACAAAAAAGGCATCGCTGCAGAAACCCCAATAAATTAGATGTTAATAGTCTCACTGGAGAAGAACGTGTTCAGCTGATTAACAGAAGAAATGCCAGAAAGGTACTTGCATATTTGTTGTTAATTTTTCATACTGATGCACTATGTAAGAGATCTCTAGAACACTGTTTCATTATGCAGTATTTTCTAACAGACCTAGTTGGGTTAAATCTAGAAGATTTGAGGGGAAAGACACGGACTACAATTTTATGCAGTCTAATTTCAAATCCCACACCTTTGGCTAAGCTGTTGAAGGAAATAAGTTACTTTCTATATCTGTACCTTTGCAGTGGCACCGAACCAGGGCACTGCATCTAAAGCAGTAGTTCTCAAAAGGGGGTAACTTTGTCCTCCAAGCGACATTTAGCAATCAGGGGACGTTTTTGATAGTCTTAGCTCTAGATGAAGGAGGTGGGTGTTGGGGAGGTGGTGAGCTGCTAGCCGGATGCTGTTGGCCTTGGCGGGTGAAGGCCCAGAACGCTGCTACACCTCCTGCAGTGCACAGGACAGCCCCCACGACACCAGTCCAAAATGGTCTGTGGTGCAGAGGTTGAGAAACTGCTGAAAGGGAACATTATTCTCATCACAGCCATTACAGATTTATATACATTTATCATGTATTGATAATTCCATCATTAGGCCTTAAAGTGTCTTCTTCTGTCAAAATTGGCATATTACATAATTTTCTGATAGATGGAAATTAAATGTTTTAAATCAAATGTCTTAAGGCAAAGATAAAACGTCTTATCTTAGAGACAAATGGTACCCCTGTGCTTATCTTCTTGCTTTACTGATTGATGAATGGTAAGAGCTAGGTTTTTCCAGGTTTTTCTTATTTCTGAATAAAATGTGGCTCAACATTTGTTTCCCCCAGTTGTTTCTGTTTTATGTATGTATTGGTATATGTCTCTCTTACCTCACAAAGTAAATGATAGAACAGTTGAGGCACCTTTTGTAAGTTATGGCTTTGACACTTTTATTGTTTTTTACTCTGATGAGCAAGCAGCACAATAAGTAAAAAAAAAAGAAAGAAAGAAATGGCCTTCAAAGTAAGAACATCAAGTTTTCCATTGAATTCCTTCACTCACAAATTAAATTACCCTACATAGATCCCTAGTTAATTCCCTACTTCTGTTTGCTCTCTGTTGAATGACCTCACTGCTAGTATAAAAATACATGAAGTCATTTTAATTTCTCAGAAGTATTGAAATTGGAAGAATACCATTTTTAAAATAACAATATATTAATATTATTCTATGTACTAACTCATTAAAATTAATACTAATTTTCCCCCAAGTTTATTCAGCTTTTGTTAGTAGATTAAGATGATGTCAGATATATTAGGGGAAGAACAAGATGACATTTTAGTTGTATTTTACTTAAATTTTGTGCTTATACAGATTGTGCTGTAAATCTTTGCACTTCATCTTATAACAAAAATTAACCTTTCTAGATATGAATAAATTTGTCTTAGCCAGTTTTAAGGAAATGGAACTATTTTGAAATTTTTACTTGGTTTAATATTAAACATCCTAAATTTTATTTTTAATTGTAGTAGCCTGGTAAAGGACCTGTTAATTTCCCTTGGTTTGTAGATTTCTTTATTGTTCTGAGTTTCTAGAGTACAGGCTTTAACATACAGAGGGCCTCTAGTTTAAACTGGAGTTTAATGAAGGAGATAATAAAAAGGAGATAGCAACAAAATTGAGAGGCTAAGTAAAAACTATAGAAAATAATTAGATAAGAATATAGATATTATAACTGGCCACATTAAACCCTGTCTGTATCCTAACAAGATATAGTACATATTCATTCAGAAAGCTGTGGGAAAAGGAATTATTTAAGAAGTGTCCTTAGACTCCAAAGGAACATTAAATTGGTAGGTTGAAATCATTTAAATATTTAAAGGGATATGTTTATTTTTATACTTTCAGGGTTCAGTTCAGTTCAGTCGCTCAGTCATGTCCGACTCTTTGTGACCCCATGGACTACAGCACATCAGACTTCCCTGTCCATCACCAACTCCTGGAGCTTACTCAAACTCATGTCCATTGAGTCGGTGATGCCATCCAACCATCTCATCCTCTGTCATCCCCTTCTCCTTCTGCCTTAAATCTTTCCCAGCATCAGGGTCTTTTCAAATGAGTCAGCTCTTCACATCAGGTAGCCAAAATATTGCAGCTTCAGCTTCAGCATCAGTCCTTCAATGAACATTCTGGACTGATTTCCTTTAGGATGAACTGGTTGGACGTCCTTGCAGTCTAAGGGACTCTCAAGAGTCTTCTCCAACACCACAGTTCAAAAGCATCAATTCTTTGGTGCTCAGCTTTCTTTATAGTTCAACTCTCACATCCATACATAACTACTGGAAAAACCATAGCTTTGACTAGGCAGACTTTTGTTGGCAAAGCAATGTCTCTGCTTTTTAATATGCTGTCTTATGTTGGTCATAGCTTTTCTTCCAAGGAGCAAGCATCTTAATTTCATGGCTGCAGTGACCATCTGCAGTGATTTTGGACCTCCAAAAAATAGTCTGTCACTGTTTCCACTGTTTCCCCATCTTTTTGCCATGAAGTGATGGGACCTGATGCCATGATCTTAGTTTTCTGAATGTTGAGTTTTAAGCCAACTTTTTCACTCTCCTCTTTCACTTTCATCAAGAGGCTCTTTAGTTCTTTTTCACTTTCTGCCATAAGAGTGGTGTCATCTGCCTATCTGGGGTTATTGATATTTCTCCTGGTAATCTTGATTCCAGCTTGTGCTTCATCCAGCCTGGCATTTCAGCCTGGCATCCAGCCTGACCAAAAAAAAAAGCTCCAGTGATGCCTACAAATACAACTTTTATGGTATCAGTTTGCATAAAAGATACATGCATTGGTTTTTGAGACCTGAGTTTAAAAGCTGATCCTGACACTTACTAGTTAGCTTTAGGCAGCTTGTATAACTTCTCTGAGGCTTAATTCCTTCATTTGAAAAATAGAAATAATCCATTCTCAAATGGATATAGTGAGAACTAAAATAAATTATGTACTTAAAGTCCTTAGCATAATACTTGGCAATATAATAATAACAACTTATATTTATTATGTGCCAGACCCTGAAGCTACTTAGCAGCAGCAGCAGACCCTTTCCTGAGGTGCTTGAATTATCTCATTTTCATAAAACCGTTTGAGGGAGGTATTATTGTTATCTCCATTCTGCAATTCAGAAAGCTGAGGCTCAAAGAGATTTACTGATTTGCCCGAGTTCATGTAGGTCGTAAGTCTGATGACTCCAAAGGATATACTCTTAACTAGGCTACACTGCCTACCCAGCATAGTACTTCACAGTACATGGTAGTTATTTTACTGTCCAAAGAATATACATGAAACATCTAAAATTTATGTTAGCATGTTCATGCAGTATATTGATAGTTCTTATGGGTTGTGGTAGTCCTTTTTACTATAAAAAAGATTGTCAGGGTGGTTCCAAGAATACATGTGTTTTAAAGAAATAAACTCTGTATAGCACAGATTAAAAGAAAGAAATGTCTTCACATTTAATATGCTTTTAAGTGTCTAAAAATCTGTTTTTTATTTATAGGTTGGAGGTGCATTTGCTCCCCCTTTGAAAGATTTGTGTCGGTTCCTGAAAGAAAATGCAGAATATGGAGTAGCTCCTGAATGGGGAGATGTTGTTAAGCAGTCTGTGAGTATTTCATGAACACTAATTTAGACATCATTTAATTATATCTTAGATTTTAAGTTAAGAATTAACAATATTTCATAAATATGTGATGATATTTTTTAGTTCACAGTTTTTATCTTGCAGAGTATGTGGCAAACTTCTCAGATACTTGTTGAATTAGAGTGCAGAATCAGTGTATACTAACTGGTGTCATATTTCTGCTTTACCTTTTTATTGTGGCTACTAGAAAACTTAAAGTTACATATGTTGTTTACATTGTTTCTATTGGACAGTGCCGATCTAGAGGTTGTAAACTCTTAAAATTTAGGAATTTTGGGTTGTTTGTTGAGGGGGAGGGTTGTTTTGTTTTATGGTTACTTCTAGGAGTTTTGAACCCCAGAAAATCTTGGGGGAATTTCAAGAAAGTACCATAGGTTGTTCTCCACTCAGGACTTGGTGCTTCCCAGTCTGCAGGTGCTACTACTGTTCTGAGCCAAGTGATTTTTTTCCCTATTGAGTATCTTTTCCATCTTGGCTCTATCTCTATTATTCCCAAAGTGATAGAAGAGTCAGAAGCATCTCGTTTCAGTCATTACTTACTTCTCTCCTTTCCATACTGTTCTTGCAGATCAGAAGAATGGCATTTCTTTAGTCTTCTGGTGATGTGAACAGTGTAAGGGCATGGCAGTAATAAAATTTTTTGGATCTTCCGGTTTCCAGAACTATTTTACAAACCTATGCCTCATAGTTATAAAAGAGAACCAGAGGCTCTCTTAAAATAAAATGAGAAGTGGAAGAACTGTTTCAAGCCCTACTTAAAAATAAGATAAAATTGGGTTACTTCTTTCATAATTGGTTATTTTGTATCAATAAATAACAGAATAAGTTTATGAATAATTTCATGTTTTTAATGGCTTATTTGTATCACTTGTTAATAGCTATTGATTTTATTTTAAAATGTTTATTGTTGATTTTTTTTTTTTTTTTTAGGGATTTCTTCCAGAAAGTATGTATGAACGTATTCTCACTGGTCCCGTGGTAAGAGAGGAAGTAAGCAGGCGAGGGAGACGACCTAAAAGTGGAATTGCGAAGGCCACAGCGGCGGCGGCAGCTGCAACTGCCAGCAGTATTTCAGGCAATCCTTTGTTAGCCAATGGGTTACTGCCAGGTGTGGACCTCACAACTCTTCAGGCCTTACAACAAAACCTACAAAACTTGCAATCACTGCAAGTGACTGCAGGGCTGATGGGAATGCCTGCTGGCCTTTCTTCTGGAGGAGAAGCTAAAAATGTGGCCGCCATGTTCCCCATGCTGCTGTCGGGAATGACTGGGTTGCCAAATCTGTTGGGCATGGGAGGGCTCCTGACAAAGCCGACAGAATCCGGAACAGAAGAAAAAAAGGGAAATGACTCTAAGGAGGTGGAAGGGAAAAAAGAAAGGACAGAGAGCCAAAACCCCGAGAACGGCGGTGAAAACTCTGTGTCAAGTTCTCCTGCATCCTCTACTGCTGCGTTAAGTACAGCTGCAGCTGCCAGCCCGTTAGCTCTGAACCCACTGTTACTATCTAATATTCTTTATCCAGGGATGCTTCTCACTCCAGGCCTTAATCTTCATATTCCAACTTTGTCTCAGTCCAACACTTTTGATGTACAGAAAAACAAAAACAGTGACTTAGGCTCATCTAAGTCTGTGGAAGTAAAGGAAGAAGATTCCAGAGTTAGAGATCAGGAAGACAAAGGGGGAACTGAACCGAGTCCTCTCCATGAAAACAGCACAGATGAGGGTTCAGAGAAAGCCGATGCTTCATCTGGATCTGATAGTACATCATCGTCATCTGAGGATTCAGATTCTAGTAATGAAGACTGATTCCCAGACTGCACTTAAATTATGAACTGATTTTGGATTTTTTTTTCCCCTTTAATTATTAATTGTAAATACGCCAGTGTTGAGTGCATCAATAACTTACTGACCGAACATTTCAGTTATTTGTTTAGAAGTGCAAACTGCTTTCAGAGACGTTTTGCATGTAATATTTCTTAAGATTCATAAGTTTCTGAACTCGTATGTACTATCAAATACATAAAGGTGTAAAATTACAACAAAAGGCATTATAATTTTGTTGGGGGTTAATTTTATGAAAATTATGCTCAATAAGAGTTGTATATTTAATATATTTGCAGTGAACACAGAATACTTTATGCATATTACTGATTTAATTTGAATATAGTTTTACAGCCTCCTTGACACCTATAATTTACAGATCAAAACTCAGCAATAATTTGGGCAGCTAATGAATGTCATGAAAGCTGTAGAATCTACATCACCATCCATTGCTTTAATTACATGAAAATGCTCTAGTGTTGTGATGCACTGCTGATATTTCCAATTCAGGTACAAGTGTGTTTTAAAGAAGAAATAAGTTTCCCAATCGGCCAATTTAACTGGCTACCTGTTACCTCAGCTGAGTTAGTTTAGGAAGTTTACATTCGTTTCTAATTCTATACTTGTTTTCAGGGGTTTTTTAAACACATCCTATATATCATGTTAATCGGGCAAGAAATATGACTTGCTTTTTGCTGAGCTTAACTCTAAAATCAGTAAAATTAAGTCATAAAATAATCCTGTGTCATGTGACTTTGACACCCTCTAGACACATTTAGTTTTAACTTTTCAAAGTTTGGCCTCCTATTAGAAATAATTATGTCTCAGATGAGTAATGTCTGTTTCCAGGGTTCAGAAAAGGTAAATCATGAAATACCACTGAAAAGAACTTTTCAACACAGCATACTTCATGTAAAAGAAATTGTTTGTTTGCTTTATTTGTGTAGATTTCTATTTGTGTTTTATGTCACGGAAATATTCCAAAATTAACAGATAATAGGGTAAAGTAATATGCAGATAGTCTAAATTCATTTTGCGTTTCTAGGTATAAGCAGACTAAATGTTGGCCCAGAATCAGTGTTGGGTTATCAGTTTATATTAAATATACTGAGTTGCCCATTTTGAAAATGCACTTTTAATAATCTCAAAAAATATATACATAATTCCTGTAAACCACAAAAAAAGGAAGCCGAAGGTTTCTGATCAATTTCTTAGAACCCTTTACCATGTAAAATTTGTCTGATATTTGATTTGTGATACAGTTTCTCCTGCTAAAGCTGCTATTATTCTGACAAGGTAGAGGTCCAGGTTCACCTTCATATACATTGAAAACAGAGCTGAATTGGTTATATAATGTCATTTACATCCTAAGGAGAGATAAGCATTGTTCTGGTACTTAAATAAATAAGTCAGTGACAAACTTTGCTAGGGGGGAAACTACCCCACTTCTCTCCCACGGAAAAATTAACTTTCAGTTCATTTTGATACAACTCTATTGCTTTGTCAGGAATTAAGCAATTATATTGGATTTTCCAAGACCTTTACCAGTAAATTATGTTTCTGTATGTAAAATAATCCCTTATTAGAGAGACAGTGTTACATGTATTTACAAAATTATATCGGTTCCATTGGGATTGTATTGATTTTTGTATTTTCCCGAAATAGTACTTTGAATTGATAGTCCTTTATGCAATGTCTTAGCAATAGTCACTATAATGCCCTTCCAGGAGAAGTGGGTAGTAATTCTTCATCATGAAAATGATATATTACATATTTAGTATCTTCCCTTTGCAGTATTGCACTTTTGTTTGACTAGAATACACCTATGAGATAGCCAAAGTTTTCAAACACAATTAACTTAGGTTGCCAGTGGAGTATTTCAGCACCATCCATGTTTCCCTTCTCTCCCTCTAGTCCTACCCACATGATCTTCATTCCTTTCTGTCTCCAGTTTAAAAGGGAAATAAAAAACCCTAGATCTTGTCAGTAAAATCTAATTTATATCAAATTTATGAGATAAAGTATTTTCCTAATTAGATCAAATGAATTTGGTTAACATCTTAGTGATTCTCTTTCTATGTAATAAAGGCAGTTGCAGTTTTCAAAGCATTAAGGCTAATATTAACTTTAAACATTTCTCTTGGGATTCAAGATACTTCTATCTAGTACTGATTGGGGAAAAGTTGTCCAGCTATCAGCTTAAAAAAAAACATGCAAACATGGTTGTGTAAAGTTAAGGGTTATAAGAAAAAAAGAAATCAGTAGAATTACGTAATACTAAAGTTGCAGTTGAAAGGATATCCAAGTATGTGTTGGTAGTTACTAAAAGAATTATAGCTGTTATTGCCTTGTATTTATAGCCCTGTTTCAGGTTTCATGATTCAAGTCTTAGTCCAATTTTTCTTTTGGACATTTGCAATATTTACCAGTTGTGTTTTGTGTAGTCTGAATTTGCTTTCTGTAGTTAAGCAAACGTCTTAAAAAGTCATTTGTAATTTATTAAATTACTTTCTATGATGTTCTATAGAGCAAATGGAAGTTTAATTATTTTTTATTAAACATATTCTTTGACTACCCATGATGTCAGCCTCTGTACATGACAATACTTTTATTATTTTATATGTAGTTTTTATTCCAGTTATGAAAGAACTACCCATGATGTCAGCCTCTGTACATGACAATACTTTTATTATTTTATATGTATTTTTATTCCAGTTATGAAAGAAACATTAGTCATAAGTCTTTAAAAGGAAAGTGAACATTGGAAGAATTTTTAAGAGACAGAAGCAGGCTATAATTATACCCACAATGTTATTATTTCCTTAAGTTCTCTTCTCCCAGACCTTTAAAAATCCAGAAAGGCTCAGAGATACACCTAACCTCTTAAAGAAATCCATTTTGGAAATCAGTAATTATTTTTCCTTTGGTCTTAGAGGCTTTTCTAATTTATCACTGTTGTTTGTAGTGTTTGGCTGTTTTTTTTCTTTTTGTAAATACAAAAGAAATTTGTTTTCCCTCAAACTGTCAGAGTGGAACAGTGGAGTCTCATCACTCACTCATTTAACTTGACCACACTGAATTATACTGTCATGCTTAGAAAATCTTTTTTTTTTTTTTTCATTTTTGTAAAATAAGGTAAACAAAAGTCAACTGCTTCATCTGATGCTTACCCAGAGGATCAGTAATATGTTCAGTGCTGGAGGAAGAATTGGCTATGTTGGATGTTTTTGCAAGAAGATACATATAAAATGATGTATTCTATATATTTTGAGCTGTAGGAAGAAAAAGAGTGAGTTGCAGGGAGAGTAATTTTTGGCTACAAGTGTGTTCAACTCACACAATAAATTTAGAACTTACATAAATGCAACTCCAGAACATAAGCTATTTATTTTTAAATGCAGAAAAATGAAAAAATTATTTAAATAATCCATCAACCTACCCTGAAATACTGTTCGTGGAGCTATCAAATCTTATTTATATGTATGTTATATACATATAGTGGGTTGAATAGTTACGGGTTGACTTAAAAAAATTCACATCAACCCATAACTTCAGAATGTGACCTTAATTGGAAATAGGATCTTGGCAGATAAAATCAGTTAAGATGCAGTCATACTAAATTAAGGAGGGCCCTAAATCCAATGACTAGTGTCCTTAAGAGAAGAGGACATAAACACAGGGAGAGGGCCATGAGACAATATGCAGAGATCAGTGCAACGCAGCTTCGAGCCAAGGAACACCAAGGATTGCCAGCAACCACGAGGAGCTAGGAGAGAAGCATGAAGCAGATTCTCCAGAGCCTCCGGGAGGAGCCAGCCTTGCCAACACCTTGATTTTGCACTTCTGGCCTAAACTGCGGTAGGAGTAAATTTCTATTGTTTGAAGCCATCTAGTTTGTGGTAGTCTGTTGGTAGCTTTAGGAAACATACATTTTCATATTAAATCAGTATTATATAGGACATAATGTTTGCTGTTTTGCCTTTTAATATACAGGCCTGTGTGTCAATAAGTACTCTGCAATGTGATTTTTAATACATATATTGCTCATAAAGATGGAATTTATCTAACCAGAAACCTAAAAATGGACAGTTGAGTTTATATATTCATTTTTTTGCATCCATCTTTAATGATTTGCTTAAGCCTTAGAATTGAAATACTTCTGTTTTTAAGGCTTTTCATTTGTGTTGCCAGTGCCAGTGATGACATTAGTTAACAGTTCATTCTACCATTAGCAACATATATTTTATGTATGATTTGATTTCTGACTAATATTGTATTGCATTAGAAATCATCTTAGCCATTACTAACAGGCAAAAGTAACATTTTTTAATTGAAGTATGGTTGATATACAATATAATGTAAACAGTTGTTGTTCAGCCAGTAAGTCGTGTCTGACTCTTCTGCAGCTCTGTGGACTATAGCCCACAAGGCTCCTCTGTCCATGGGATTTCCCAGGCAAGAATACTGGAATAGGTTGCCGTTTCCTTCTCTAGGCGGTCTTCCCAACCCAGGGGTCAAACTCATGTCTCCTGCATTGGCAGGTTTGTTCCTTACCACTGAGCCACCAGGAAAGCCCCATTATATAAATTATAGTGTGCAATATAGAGATTAACAATTTTTAAAGGTTATACTCCATTTATAGTTATTATAAAATATTGGCTATATTCCCCATGTTGTACAATATATCCTTGTCGCATATTTTAGATTCTACATATAAGTGATATCACACACTGTTTGTCTGACTTATTTCACTTAGCATAATACCCTCCAAATCCATCTATGTTGCCAAAAATGTCAAAATTTCATTCTTTTCTATGGCTGAGTATTTCAATTGTGTGTGTGTATAACATCTTCATATCATAATAAATTTTTTAATTGTTCTTCCTTTTTCTTAGTAAAAAATAAGACAATATAAAAAATCAGGAGGAGGAGAGGAAGAGAAGCGCAAAGTAAACAAAAATCTCATGCTGAATACGCAGACATAATTGTTAACCTTTGAGTCATTATTTGGATATACATGTTATATATTATTTTAGTAAGAGTAAGGTTAAACTGTATGTGCCATTTTGTAACCTTTTTTCATTTACCATATCATACTAATATCTTCCCATGCCATTAAAGAATGTTTCATATTTTTAAGGGCTTTCTCATTCCACTTTTTAAAACCTTTGTCAATTTAATAGATTAGAAATAGACCCTTATTTGAGTTTATTTTGGTAAGGAATCTGAATTTCTCCAAAGACAATGCACTGTCCTAGCAGTGTGTAGCATATAATCTCTCCACTGATTTGACATGCCTGTGTTGGATTGGTCGTAATCTAAGTAATGCATACATTTATCTGTATATGTGAATTATTTAGGTATATGTGATTTAGATCATATCTATCATAGATACATGATAATATCAATGGTATGTATGAAGTAGCCATAAGAGTAACTATACTGATAAAAGAGTAATAGATTTGAGAACAAACCAAAAAAATGTTACTAGAAATAAAGGAGAACATTTTACAATGACTGAAGGGTCAATCTATCAGGAAAATAAAACAATTATCAACATACGTGCACCTAATAACAGGTCCACAAAATACATGAAGACAAACTAACAAAACTAAAAGGAAAAATATACAATGCAGCAATAATAGTAGGAGACTAATAGCTCACTTTCCATAATGGATAGAGCAAGTAGGCAAAAGATCAACAAACTGATTTGAAGGTCATTATAAATCAACTAGACCTAAGAAACATCTATTGGACACCACCCAACAATAACAGAATACATGTTCTTAGAGTACACAAAGACCATTCTCCAGGATAGACCACGTAGCAAGTCCAAAGTTCTCAAATTTAAAAATATTAAGTCATACAAAGTATGTTCTCTAGTCATGATGGGATGAAGTTAGAAATCAGTAACAAAGCTTGGAAATTTACAAATATGTGAAAACTAATAACATCAATAATAAGTCAAGGAAATCTCAGAGGAAGTTAAAAAATATTTTGAAATGAATGGAAACAAGTAATATACAAAGACATCATATAAAAAAACCAGTGCATGAAGGGAAATGTATAGCTCTAAGTATCTACATTAAGAAAAAAAAAATCGCAAATCAACCTAACTTTCTACTTTAAGAAACTAGGAAAAGCTCAAACTAAACCCAAGACAAGAAGTAAGGAAATAAAGACAAGAGCATAATTACTGAAATACAAAGTAGAGACAATTAATGAAACCAAAAGGTAATTCTTTAAAAAGATCAACAAAATTGACAAACTTTTAGCTAGACTGATCAACCAAAAAAGAAAAGACTCAACTTAGTAGAATCAGGGAATTTCTTGGTGGTCCAGTGATTGGAACTCTGCACTTTCACTGATGGAGGCCTGGGTTCAATCCATGGTGGGAAACAGATGTTGCAAGCCACGTGGCATTACAAAGAAAAAGAAAAATTATTAGATGACTCGAAAGAACATCATTTGTACCAATATTACAGAAATAAAAATGTAAGAGAATATTATGAATAATTATATGCCAATAAATTAGATAACCTAGATGAAGTGGCTAAATTTCAAGAACACAACCTAGTGAAACTGAAACAAGAAGAAATAGTAACTAATAAAGAGACTGAATTACTAATTAAAAATTATCCACAACATAATCCCTAGACTGGCCGTTTCACTGAGGGACAAAAAAAAAAAATAAAGAATACCTATTCATCACATATTCAAATGGAAAAGAAAACAATTCCCAACTTGTTTTATAGGCAAATATATCTCAGTACCAAAGTTAGACAAGTATTGTAAGAAAACTGGAAACAAATATCCCTTAGGAATACAGATGCCAAAATTCTTAACAAATTGCTAGCAAACTGAATCCAGCAGTACATGAAAGGTACTGTACACGACGACCAAACTGATTCTTTCTCAAGAATGCAAGGATGGTTCAACAATACGAGAAATAATCAATGCACTGTTAATGGGAAAGCGCGGGAGGGGGGAACATGAGTATCCCAATAGATGCAAAAAAGACATTTCACAAAGTCCAACACCATTTCATGATTAACAAAAAGGCTAGATTACACTTTGCTCAATAAAGGTCATTTATGAAAAACGTACAACTAACATAATACCTAATGGTTAAAGACTGAATATTTTCTCCTAAGTGAAGACAAGACTAGGATGTCCTTAATTTTATTCAACATTGTTCTGCAGATTCTATCCAAAGCAAAGAAAAACAACAACGGAAGACATCTAGATTGGCCAAAGTAACCCAAGAGAGAAATGACTGGGAGCATTTGCGTTTTTTTTTCTTTATTTTAATCGAAGTATAGTTGATTCACAATGTTGTATTTATTTCAGGTGTACAACAAAATGATTCAGTTATATAAAATTTGTACTTCATCAGAATTAAAGTCTTTAGTTCTTCAAAGGACACCTTTAAGAAAGTGAAAAAACCCACAGAACAGGGGAAAAATTGCAAATCCTGTATCTGATCAAGTACTTCTATCAGAATATGTACAGATCTCTTACAGTTCAGTAATAGAAACAAAAATTCAGTTGTGAAATGGGCAAAAGATTTAAAAAGACATTTCTTCAAAGAAGATATAAAAAATAGCACATAAGCACACAAAAAGATGTTCAGCATTATTAGCCATCAGTTAGTTCAGTTCAGTTCAGTCGCTCAGTCGTGTCTGACTCTGTGACACCATGAATCGCAGCACGCCAGGCCTCCCTGTCCATCATCAACTCCCGGAGTTCACTCAGACTCACGTCCATCGAGTCAGTGATGCCATCCAGCCATCTCATCCTCTGTCGTCCCCTTCTCCTCCTGCCCCCAATCCCTCCCAGCATCAGAGTCTCTTCCAATGAGTCAACTCTTCGCATGAGGTGGCCAAAGTACTGGAGTTTCAGCTTTAGCATCATTCCTTCCAAAGAAATCCCAGGGCTGATCTCCTTCAGAATGGACTGGTTGGATCTCCTTGAAGTTATTAGCCATCAGATAAATGCAAATCAAAACCAAAAAGAGATACAATGCCATACTCCTCGGAATGGCCAGAATCAAAAAAACAGATACTAACTTGGGTTAGCCATGATGTGAAGAAATTAGAACTCACATATTGCTGGAGGAATGTACAATGATGCAGCCACTTTTCAACACAACTTTGCAATTTCTTGTGGTATTCCCTTATGACAGCAATTCTATTCCTAGGTGTATACCCAAAGAAATGAAAACATGTCCAAACAAAAGCTTGTAAACAAACATTCATATTATTCACAATAGCCCAAGAGTATAAAAATCTCAAATGACCATCAATTAATGAATGGATAAATAAAACATGATATACCAATAAATATACCAAAAATGATAGAATGAGCTCTGTTCATTTCTAAGGCAAACCATTCAATATCACAGTAATCCAAGTCTATGCCCCGACCAGTAATGCTGAAGAAGCTGAACGGTTCTATGAAGTCCTACAAGACCTAGAACTAACACCCACAGATGTCCTTTTCATTATAGGGGACTGAAATGCAAACGTAGGAAGTCAAGAAATACCTGGAGTAACAGGCAAATTTGGCCTTGGAGTACAGAAAGAAGCAGGACAAAGGCTAATTAGAGTTTTGCCAAGAGAATGCACTGGTCATAGCAAACACCATCTTCCAACAACACAAGAGAAGACTCTACGCACGGACATCACCAGATGGTCAACACCAAAATCAGATTGATTGTATTCTTTGCAGCCAAAGATGGGGAAGCTCTATACAGTCAGCAAAAACAAGACTGGGAGCTGACTGTGGCTCAGACCATGAACTCCTTATTGCCAAATTCTGACTTAAATTGAAGAAAGTAGGGAAAACCACTACACCTTTCAGGTATGACCTAAATCAAATCCTTTACAATTATACAATGGAAGTGAGAAATAGATTCAAGGGATTAGATCTGATAGATGGAGTTGATGAAGAACTAGGGATAGACGTTTGTGACATTGTACAGGAGGCAGGGATCAAGACCATTCCCAACATAAAGATGCAAAAAGAAATAATGGTTGTCTGAGGAGGCCTTACAAATAGCTGGGAAAAGAAAAGAAGCGAAAGCAAAGGATAAAAGGAAAGATATACCCATTTGAATACAGATTTCCAAAGAATAGCGGAGATAAGAAAGACTTCCTCAGTGATCAATGCAAAGAAATAGAGGAAAACAATAGAATGGGAAAGACTAGAGATCTCTTCAAGAAACTTAAAGATACCAAGGGAACATGTCATGCAAAGATGGGCACAAAAAGGAAAGAAATGGTATGGACCTAACAGAAGCAGAAGATATTAAGAAGAGCTGGCAAGAATAAACAAAAGAACGATACAAAAAAGATCTTCATGACCCAGATAACCACGATGGTGTGATCACTCACCTAGAGCCAGATATCCTGGGGTCCAAAGTCAAGTGGGCTTTAGGAAGCATCACTATGAACAAAGCTGGTGGAGGTGATGGAATTCCAGTTGAGCTATTTCAAATCCTAAAAGATGATGCTGTGTAAGTGCTGCACTCAATATGCCAGCAAATTTGGAAAACTCAGCGGTGGCCATGGGACTGGAAAAAGTCAGTTTTCATTCCAATCCCAAAGAAAGGCAAGGCCAAGAATGCTCAAACTACCGCACAATTGCACTCATTTTACACGCTAGAAAAGTGATGTTCAAAATTCTCCAAGCCAGGCTTCAACAGTACATGAACTGTGAACTTCCAGATGTTCAAGCTGGTTTTAGAAAAGTCAGAGGAGCCAGAGATCAAATTGCCAACATCCGTTTAATCACTGAAAAAGCAAAAGAGTTCCAGAACACCACCTACTTCTGCTTTATTGACTATGCTAAATCCTTTGACTGTGTGGATCACAAGAAACTGTGGAAAATCTTCAAGAGATGGGAATACCAGACCACTTGACCTTCCTTCTGAGAAATCTGTATGCAGGTCGGGAAGAAACAATTAGAACTGGATAGGGAACAACAGGCTGGTTCCAAACAAGAAAAGGGGTATGTCAAGGCTGTATATTGTCACCCTGCTTATTTAACTTATATGCAGAGTACATCATGAGAAACGCTGGGCTGGATGAAGCACAAGCTGGAATCAAGATTGCTGGGAGAAATATCAATAACCTCAGATATTGAGGTTATTGCACCCTTATTGCAGAAAGTGAAGAACTAAAGAGCCTCTTGATGAAAGTGAAAGTGGAGAGTGAAAAAGTTGGCTTAAAGCTCAACATTCAGAAAACGAAGATCATGGCATCTGGTCCCATCACTTCATGGGAAATAGATGGAGAAACAGTGGAAACAGTGACAGACTTTATTTTTCTGGGCTCCAAAATCACAGCAGATGGTGATTGCAGCCATGAAATTAAAAGATGCTTGCTCCTTGGAAGTAAAGTTGTGACCAACCTAGACAGCATATTAAAAAGCAGAGACATTACTTTGCCAACAAAGGTCCGTCTAGTCAAAGCTATGGCTTTTCCAGTAGTCATGTATGGATGTGAAAATTGGACTATAAAGAAAGCTGAGCACCAAAGAATTAATGCTTTTGAACTGTGGTGTTGGAGAAGACTCTTGAGAGTCCCTTGGACTGCAGGCAGATCCAACCAGTCCATCCTAAAGGAAATCAGTCCTGAATATTCACTGGAAGGACTGATGCTGAAGCTGAAACTCCAGTACTTTGGCCACGTGATGTGAAGACCTGACTCATTTGAAAAGACCCTGATGCTGGGAAAGATGGAAGGCATGAGGAGAAGGGAACGACAGAGGATGAGATGGTTGGATGGCATCACCAACTCAAGGGACATGAGTTTGAGTAAACTTGGAAGTTGATGATATACAGGGAGGCCTGGTGTACTGCAGTCCATGGGGTCACAGAGTCGGACACGACTGAGTGACTGAACTGAACTGAACTGATACCCATAAAACAAAATATTACTCAACAATAAAAAGCATGAAGTACTGATACATGCTGCAACATGGATAAACCTTGAAAACATTATGCTAAGTGATAGAAACTGTCACAAAGACCACATATTGGATGATTCTATTTCTGTGAAATGTCTAGAACAGGCAAATCTATAGAGATCGAGATATAATCTATAGGTCAGATAGATAGGTAAGGCTTCCCTGGTGGCTCAGATGGTAAAAGAATCTACCTGCAACGTGGGAGACCTGGGTTCGATTCTGGGGTCAGGAAGATCCCCTGGAGCAGGAAATGGCAGCCCACTCCAGTATTCTTGCCTGGAGAACTCCATGGACAGAGGAACCTGGTGGGCTACAGTCCATGGGGTCTCAGAGTTGGACACGACTGAGCGACTAACACTTTCGTAGAGATAGAAAGTATACTAGCAGTCACCTAGGGTTGGGGGCATTGAACTGCCCATGTATATGGGATGGATGTCTCCTTGGTATGACGGAAATGTTCTCAACAGATTTTGGTTTGTTGCATAACTGTGAATATAATAAACTAAAACCAACTGCATTATATACTTTAAGTGGGTAAATTTTATACTATGTGAAAATAAAGTTGCTTTTAAAAACCAACAGAAAATACAGTGTACAAGCTCAATGTGAAATCTTTAAACTTTTAAGCTTAATAAATACCCTCTTGTCTCCCTACTGGAGCCCCTGCTGAGATGTGGAAACCTCTGCCCCTTCAACATTTATTGCTGATCCATGAGGCTCAAACTAGCTAACAGCTCCTTCAACTAAGGGCACCCCCTGGGGATCAAGAGGAAAAGCAAGAATTCTGGAACCTCTTTTTTCCTCCTCTGTGCATTTACTCCCAAGATGATCTCACCCTGTCTTTTTTTTTTAATTAGATTTTTGCTATTTAAAAAAAAATTTATTGAAATATAGTTGATTCACAATGTTGTGTTAGTTTCAGGTATACAGCAAAGTGATTTGGACACATGCTGCTGCTGCTGCTAAGTCGCTTCAGTTGTGTCCGACTCTGTGCGACCCCATAGACGGCAGCCCACCAGGCTCCCCTGTCCCTGGGATTCTCCAGGCAAGAACACTGGAGTGGGTTGCCATTGCCTTCTCCAATGCATGAAAGTGAAAGTGAAGTCGCTCAGTCGTGTCCGACTCTTAGCGACCCCATGGACTACAGCCTACTAGGTTCCTCCATCCATGGGATTTTCCAGGCAAGAGTACTGGAGTGGGGTGCCATTGCCTTCTCCGTTATGGACACATACATATACATATATACACATACATATATACACATATATGAATATGTATATGTACACATATACATATATATAAACATATGAAAAAGATTGTTTTCCCTTATAGGTCACTACAAGATATTGAATATAGTTCCCTGTGCTACACAGTAGGTCCTTGTTGATTCTCTTACGTAGGATATTGTGTATGTGTTAATCCCAAACTTCTAATTTATCTCTCCGCACCTTTCCCCTTTGGTAACCGTTAAGTTTGTTTTCTATATCTATGGCTCTATTTCTGTTTTGTATATAAGTTTATTTGTATCATTTTTTGTAGATTCTGCGTATGAGCGATATCATATGATATTATTTGTCTTTAACTTCACTCAGTATGACAATCTAATGTTGCTGCAGATGGCATTGTTTTCATTCTTTTTTGTGGCTGAGTAGCATTCCATTGTAAGTGTATATCACATCTTTTATCTATCATTGGACATTAGGTTCTTTCCATGAATAGTGCTGCAATGAACATTGGGGTGCAAGTATATTTTTATATTGTGATTTTCTTATGGAGGGCAATCTGCTCAAAGTCCACTGATTTAAATGTAAATCTTATTCATAAACACCCTCACAGAATCATCCTAAACAGTATTTAACCAAATATCTAGGCACAGGGGCCCAGCCACGTTAACGCATAAATTTAACCATTACAGCTTCTATGTGAAGAAGAAATTGTGGTAAAAGGAAAGACAGAAGCAGAGAGGCCAGATAGAAGGACTTTTCAAGGATGCTGGTAAGAGGAGATGGATGCTCAGATCAGAGAACGGGCAATGGAGGATCTGAGAGGTGGTTGGATTTTGAAAAGGTGAAGACTGAGCTGATGGATTAGATGGAGAAGGTAAGAGAAAGAGGAATTAAGGATCACTCCAAAGTATCTTGACCTAGTCAACCAGAAAAATGTTGTTGCCACTTACTGATGGGGGGAAATGGAGACAGCAGGGGATGGGCTTCCATGACCTGAGGATGAGAGAGTGAGGGTCCAGTGGGCCCGGGGGACAGCAGAGAGGGGACAGCAGAAGGGACACAGCCCTTGCTCCTGACCTTGAACCTGGGAGACATGAGGCAACGTTGGACATTCCAGAGTGCACAGTGAAAGGGCTGAGTGGTCATGAGAAGGATATTTCTTTCTGGCCAAAGTATTGTTTAACTCGAGAGGGAAATGACTGGTAGGGTAAGCAATTTTTTTCTTTTTTTTTATTGAAGTATAGTTGATTTACAAAGTTGTGTTAGTTTCAGGTGCTCAACAAAGTGATTCAGTTATATAATGTTTCTGTTGTTGTTCAGTCACTTCTGACTCTTTTGTGGCCCCATGGACTGTAAACCCACCAGGCTCCTCTGTCCATGGGATTCTCCAGACAAGAATACTGGAGCAGATTGCCATTTCCTGCTTCTGGGTTTGATCCCTGGGTCAGGAAGTTCCCCTGGAGGAGGAAACGGCAACCCACTCCAGTATTCTTGCCTGGAGAATCCCATGGACAGAGGAGCCTGGTGGGCTACAGTCCATGGGGTCACAAAGAGTTGGACACGACTGAACAACTAACACACACACACACACATCTATCTATTTACCTATCTATATATACACACACATATACACATACATACATAATACACATATATTATAAATATGTGTATATATTTAAGTATGCATATATTCTTTTTCAAATTCTTTTCCCTTGTATGTTACTATAAAATATTGAGTATAGTTCCCTGTGCTATACAAAGGTTTGCATCTTTAATGAAAACTGAGGGAATCAGTTTGATCAGTATGATTGATTTCATTTTGACCTGGGCCTCACAGATTCAGTAGAGGCCTTGAAGTCAAGCTAGGTGTTTAGTTGCTGTTGCTGTTGCTAAGTCGATTCAGTCGTGTCCAACTCTGTGCGACCCCATAGACAGCAGCCCACCAGGCTCTGCCATCCCTGGGATTCTCCAGGCAAGAATACTGGAGTGGGTTGCCATTGCCTTCTCCAATGCATGAAGGTGAAAAGTGAAAGTGAAGTCGCTCAGTTGTGTCTGACTCTTCGCGACCCCATGGACTTCAGCCCACCAGGCTCCCCTGTCCGTGGGACTTTCCAGGCAAGAGTACTAGAGTAGGCTGCCATTGGTTAAATAAATATTAGTTGAATACCTGTTAAGTGATGAACACTCTTCTAGGTTTTGGTAACAGAGTGTCACTGCTCTCCTTGCCCTAAAACCTTAACTTTCCAGTCACCTTTAGAATCAAGTCCAAAATCTTAACCAGGACTTTGACATCATCTCTATCCGTACCTCCTGCCTTTTCCTCTTGCTTTTTACACTTCAACCACATTCTCATTCCTACAACTCCGTGAATCACCCACGCTCTTTCCTGATGCACAGTCTTTCCAAAAGCTTTTTCCTCTGCCTGAAATGAACCCTTCCCTTGTACTGGCTATAACTTTTAGATTTTTTCTTGCAGAAGTGAAGGGGAAGAAGGGAAAGCCTTTATCCACTTCCATCCACCCAGGCAGCCCTACTCCTGTGCCTGGTAAAGCTCTTCCAGAATGCACTCCTGTAGTTTCCTGACTTTCTTTTTTTGTAATATATTCACGCTTGACAATTTCTGTTTGTTCTAGGTCTATTTTCCCCATGTCAGCATAAACTCTGGAGGGCAGACACCATGCATTTATCATTCACTACTATATCTTCAGTGCTTGGCCAAGTACTTGACACATAATAGGCACTCAGTAAACATCGGTTGAATATTTGAGTGGACGGATGGCACAATCTCTGGGGTGAAAGAATAATCACAGCCCAAGAACCAAATCTCTGGAATAGCTGAGGTTGATTTCTTTTTTTTTTTTTTAATTCTTTTAAAAATTGACATAAAATTGACATATAACATTGTATTAGTCTTCGGTATATAATAATGATTTGATATATGTATGCATACATATACATATATGATTATCACAAGTTTAGTTAACATCTGTAACTACACAAAAGTACAACTTTTTTCCCTGTGATGTGAAATTTTAAAGTTTACTTTCTTTTAAGATTTCTTCTTCACACATACAATGTGGTGTTTTAACTGTAGTCACCATGCTGTACTTTACATTCCCCATAACTTATCTATTTATAACTGGAAAATTGTACCTTTTGTCCATGATCACCCATTTCACCTACCCACTCCTGCCCACCTCTGGTAACCACCAATCTCTTCTCTGTATCTGTGAGTTTCCTTTTGGTTTTTCCTTTATTTTAGATTTCACGTATCTTTCTCTGTCTGACTTATTTCACTTAGTATAATACCCTCATGAGCCTATGCTTGTTGTCACAAATGGCAGGATTTCCCTCTTCTTATGGCTGAATAATATTCCACTATATACAACTATCTTTATCCATTCATCAGTCAATGAACATGTAGGTGACTTCCATGTCTTGGATGCTGTAAATAATGCTCCTATGAATACAGAGGTGCAGATATCTTTCTGAGCTAGTGATTTCATTTTCTTCCAATAAACACCTAGAAGTGGAATTTCTGGATCATCTGGTAGTTCTTTTTTCTGAGGAACCTCCACATTGTTTTCCATAGTGGCTGCTCAATATACATTCCCATAAACAGTGTACTAGGTTTTTTTTTCCTCCACATCCTTGCCAACATTTGTTATTTATAGCCTTTTTGATGATATCTATTCTGATAGGTCAGAGAAGGCAATGGCACCCCACTCCAGTACTCTTGCCTGGAAAATCCATGGACGGAGGAGCCTAGTAGGCTACAGTCCATGGGGTTGCTAAGAGTCGGACACGACTGAGCGACTTCACTTTCACTTTTCACTTTCATGCATTGGAGAAGGAAATGGCAACCCACTCGTGTTCTTGTCTGGAGAATCCCAGGGACAGGGGAGCCTGCTGGGCTGCCATCTATGGGGTTGCACAGAGTCGGACACGACTGAAGCGACTTAGCAGCAGCAGCAGCAGCATTCTGGTAGGTGCAAGGTGATATCTCATTGTGGTTTTGGTTTGCATTTTCCTGATGATGAATGATATTGAGTATCTTTTCATGTGCCTCTTGGCCATTTGTATGTCTTTTTGGGAAAATGTCTATTCAATTCTTCTGCCCATTTTAAGAATTGGATAGCTAATTTTTTAAGAGAATTTTTTTTTTTTTTTTGCCTGTCTATGTGGCTTGCAAATTTGGAAAACTTAGCAGTGGCCACAAAACTGGAAAGTCAATATTCATTTCAATTCCATAGAAAGGCAATCCCAGAATGTTCAAACTACTGTACAATTGCACTGATTTCACATATTAGCAATGTAATTCTCAAAATCCTTCAAGCTAGGCTTCAGCAGTACATGAACTGAAAATTCCAGATGTACAAGCTGGATTTAGAAAAGGCAGAGGAACCAGAGATCAAATTGCCAACATATACTGGATCATAGAAAAAGCAAGAGAATTAAAAAAAAAAAAAGTGCTTCATTGACTATGCTAAATCATGTGACTGTGTGGATCACAACAGCTGTGGAAAATTCTTAAAGAGATGGGAATACCAGACCACCTTACCTGTCTCCTGAGAAGCTTGTATGCAGGTGAAGAAACAACAGTTAGAACTGGACATGGAACAATGGACTAGTTCCAAATTGGAAAAGGAGTACATCAATGCTGCATACGGTTACCCTGCTTATTTAATTTAAATGCAGAATACATCATTTGAAGAAAAAGGCAAAATGGTTGTCTGAGGAGGTCTTACAAATAGCTGAGAAAAGAAGAGAAGCTAAAGGCAAAGGAGAAAAGGAAAGATACACCCATCTGAATGCAGAGTTCCAAAGAATAGCAAGGAGAGATAAGATAGCCTTCCTCAGTGATCAATGCAAAGAAATAGAGGATAACAATAGAATGGGAAAGGCTAAAGATCTCTTCAAGAAAATTAGAGATACCAAGGGAATATTTCATACAAAGATGGGCACAATAAAGGACAGAAATGCTATGGACCTAAAAGAAACAGAAAATATTAAGAGAAGGTAGTAAGAATATACAGAAGGACTACATAAAAAAGATTTTCATGAACCAGATAACCATGTTGGTGTGATCACTTACCTAGAGCCAGACATCCTGGAGTCCAAAGTCAAGTGGGCCTTAGGAAACACGACTAAGAACAAAGCTAGTGGAGGTGATGGAATTCTAGTTGAGCTATTTCAAATCCTAAAAGATGATGCTGTGAAAGTGCTGCATTCAATATGCCAACAAAATTTGGAAAACTCAGCAGTGGCCATGTGACTAGAAAAGGTCAGTTTTCATTCCAATCCTAAAGAAAGGCAAGGTCAAAGAATGTTCAAACCGCACAATTGCACTCATCTCACATGCTAGCAAAGTAATGTTCAAAATTCTCCACACCAGGCTTCAACAGCACGTGAACAGAGAACTTCCAGATATTCAAACTGGATTTACAAAAGGCAGAGGAACCAGAGATCAAATTGCCAACATCCATTGAATCACAGGAAAAGCAAGAGAGTCCCAGAAAAACATCTACTTCTGCTTTATTGACTCTGCCAAAACCTTTGACTGTGTGGATCACAACAAACTATGGAAAATTCTTCAAGAGATGGGAACACCTGATCTGCCTCCTGAGAAATGTGTATGCAAGTCAAGAAGCAACAGTTACAACCGGACATGGAACAATGGACTGGTTCTAAATCAGGAAAGGAGTACGTCAAGGCTGTACATTGTCACCCTGCTTATTTAACTTATACGCAGAGTATATTGTGCAAAATGCCGGGCTGGATAAAGTACAAGCTGGAATCAAGACTTCCAGGAGAAATATCAACAACCTCAGATATGCAGATGATACCACTCTTATGGCAGAAAGTGAAGAATAACTAAAGGGCCTCTTGATGAAGGTGAAAGAGGAGAGTGAAAAGCGGCTTAAAATTCAACATTCAGAAAACTAAGATCATGGCATCTGGTCCCATCACTTCATGGTAAATAGGGAAAAAATGGGAACAGTGTCAGTGTTTATTTTCATGGGCTCCAAAATCACCATGGACTGTGATTGCAGCCATGAAATTAAAAGACATTTGCTCCTTGGAAGAAAAGTTATGACAAACTTAGACAATGTATTAAAAAGAAGAGACGTCACTGTGCCAACAAGTCAAAGCTATAGTTTTCCAGTAGTCATGTATGGATTTGAGAGCTGAACTATAAAGAAGGCAGAGGTACTGAAGAATTGATGCTTTCAAATTGTGGTGCTGGAGAAAATTCTTGAGAGTCCCTTGGACGGCAAGGAGATCAAATCAGTCAATCCTAAAGGAAATCAACCCTGAATATTCATTGGAAGAACTAATGCTGAAGCTGAAGCTCCAATACTTTGGCCAACTGATGTGAAGAGCTTCACTTCAGTTCAGTTCAGTCGCTCAGTTGGGTCCAACTCTTTGCGACCCTATGAACTGCAGCACGCCAGGCCTTCCTGTCCAACACCAACTCCCAGAGCCTACCCAAACTCATGTCCATTGAGTTGATGATGCCATCCAACCATCTCATCCTCTGTCATCCCCTTCTCCTCCTGCCTTCAATCTTTCCCAGCATCAGGGTCTTTTCAAATGAGTCACCACTTCACATCAGGTGGCCAAAGTATTGGAGTGTCAGCTTCAACATCAGACCTTCCAATGAACATCCAGGACTGATCTCCTTTAGGATGGACTGGTTGGATCTCCTTGCAGTCCAAAGGACTCTCAAGAGTCTTCTCCAGCACCACAGTTCAAAAGGAGGAGAAGGAAGTAAGGGAAATAAAAGTTTTGTAACCCTAGTCTAAAAGTCTAATGTCCAAGTCAGTTAATCGCCATCATCAAAAGTGCCTCTGACTTAAGTGCCTAGTTCTTTTTTTCTGGAAGGAATGTTAATGTCAATTATTAAGTAATTTTAGCTTTTCAAAGTTAAAATTTTTAATCTGTTGGTAAGAGTAGTGGTGGCATAAATATTGACCAAGAAAAAAGTTTGTTATTAAGTGATTTCTTTTCTTTCATCATAATTGATAGACATATGTCTTACACTTAACAGATGTTCTGTTGTTTGTTGCTGTATAACAAGCCACCCCCAAAATTCATGATTTGAAACAATAACAATCATAATAATTATAATTATTTTTGTCCACAGATCTGCTGTTTGGCAGGGTTCATCTCTGCTCCATACAGCACTAGCCAGGACAGCTTGACCAGAGGCTGAAGGATCTGCTTCCAACAGGCTCATTCAGCATGCCTGAGTCTAGACCAGGGGACTCAGGTCCTATGGGCAAAAGGAAAACAGCAGAACTTCTGTCCAAACCCTTGCTCTAAGAGATGCCCAAACTCTTCATGGCTTCTAGCAACATAAGGACTGTGTCCCAGGATGACTCCAGTCCCTATTAAAATGCCTGCCTGAGAAAGCTCAGTGCTGCCAGAATTTAAAGATTGTTCTTGCTAACATCTGATGAAAAGCCCCAACTGTCCCTTTCCTACAGCATTTACTAAATACGGCTTACAATTGTGATACCTTCCTCTGCCCTTCTTAGATGTACAGTCATCCCTTGGTATCTGCAGGGCATTGGTTCCAGGAGCCCTACAGATACAATGTCTGCTGGCGTCGAAGTCATATAAAACATCATAGTATTTCCATACAAGCTATGCACATCCTCTTGTAAACTTTAAATCATCTCTAGATCACTTACGATACCTGACACAATGTAAAGAAATTGAAAGTGTTAGTTCAGTTGTGTCTGATTCTTTGCAAGTCCATGGACTATAGCCTGCCAGCTTCCTCTGTTTATGGAATTCTCCAGGCAAGAATACTGGAGTGGGTTGCCATTCCCTTCTCCAGGGGATCTTCCCAACCCAGGGATCGAACCCAGATCTCCTGCATTGCAGGCAGATTCTTTACCATCTTAGCCACCAGGGAAGCCCCACTCAATATAAGTGCTTTGCAATTAGTTTTAAATACAATGTAAATGCTGTGTAAATAGTTGCTAGGGTGTGTGGCAAACTCAGGTTTTGCTTTTTGGAAATTTCTGGAAATATTTTAAAATTTATTTTTAATTGAAGGATAACTGCTTTACAGTATTGTGTTGGTCTCTGCCATACAAAATGAATCAGCTCTGCTGCTGCTGCTGCTGCTGCTAAGTCGTTTCAGTCATTTCCGACTCTGCGACCCCACAGACAGCAGCCCACCAGGCTCCCCCATCCCTGGGATTCTCTGGGCAAGAACACTGGAGTGGGTTGCCATTTCCTTCTCCAATGCATGAAAGTGAAAAGTGAAATTGAAGTCACTCAGTCGTGTCCGACTCTTAGTGACCCCATGGACTGCAGCCTACCAGGCTCCTCCGTCCATGGGATTTTCCAGGCAAGAGTACTGGAGTGGGGCGCCATTGCCTTCTCTAGAATCAGCTCTAAGTATACGTATATCTCCTCCCTCTTGAGCATCCCTCCCACCCCCTTCTTGGGAATTTTTTTAAAAAATATTTTTTGATCCACAGTTGGCTGAATCCGCCAACGCACAACCTATGTTTACCGAGGGCTGACTGTATCATCTACAAATCAAGAGTGTCTTTCTCAGAGACCTGAAAGCCATTCCTTTGAAATGTAATCCTCAGGAAGGACAGTCACTGTTCCCAGTGTTTGTGAGAGGATACAATTCTACCTTCAACAAATTGACAGTTGGCAGGCCCAGCTGCCCTAATTGTATTTATACTCATTAACCCTCTTAACAGTTTTGCTTGAGCTCTTCTCTCTTCCCCCACCTCTACTCTTTCATTCTGCTTTTAAATCCCTAGTCCTCTCCACACAAACCAGGCCTGAGCCTGGCTCTTTCCCCTATTGTCAGGAGTGATGGAATAAAATGTTTTCATCCCTTTCACTGATTTCTGGCTTTATCTATCTTTGATAATAGGCTACCCTAAGTGACCTGGGCTTCCTTGCAGTAAGGTGGCTATGTTCAAAGGGTCAAATGAAGAGAGAGAAAAGTGACCTCATAGCAAAACAGCAGTGCCTTCGGCTCCTGGAGCAGGAAAACGTTTTATACTATCAGTTCAGTCGCTCAGTCATGTCTGACTCTTTGTGACCCCATGGACTGCAGCACGCCAGGCTCCCCTGTCCACCACCAACTCCTGGAGCTTGCTCAAACTCATGTCCAGCGAGTCAGTGATGCCATCCAACCATCTCATCCTCTGTTGTCCCCTTCTTCTCCTGCCTTCAATCTTGCCCAGTATCAGGGTCTTTTCCAGTGAGTCAGCCCTTCTCATCAGATGCCAAAGTATGGGAGCTTCATCTTCAACATCAGTCCTTCCAATCAAAATTCAGGGTTGATTTTCTTTAGTATTGACTGGTTTGATCTCCTGGCAGTCCAACAGACACTCAAGAGTCTTCTCCAACACCACAGTTCAAAAGCATCAATTCTTCGGCTCTCAGCTTTCTTTATGGTCCAACTCTCAAATCCATACATGACTATTGGAAATAGCTTTGACTAGATGGACTTTTGTTGCAAAATAATACTCCTACTTATTAATACTATAGCCCTTTATAAACCAAAGAGGACTAGAAATAAAGTGATTCATATAGATTTGAAAAGAGAAAGCAAAGAAAAATGAAGTTTAAGCCAACTGGGCAACTAAGAACAGAACAAATATGTCACTTAGGGGTAAATGTAAATTCACACTATGGGGGAAAAATGAATCAAATAAAAAAATCAAATAATTATTTGAAAGTCTCACATAAAAGTAAAACATAGAAAAGGAGAATTCCCTGGCGGTCCACCGGTTAGGACTCTACTTCCATTGAAAAGGGCGCTGGTTGAATCCCTGATGGGGGAAATAAGGTACCATAAACCACTGCAGCTCGGACAAAAAAGAGATATAGGAAAGAACTAGAATTTGTAAGAGTGATGCCAAAATTTGAATTTAGGCAGACAGGCCCTGACTTTTACCTTGGTTTTTCAGATTAGGACACGCAGATGATAAGTATTATTTCTGAGGACACTTTGAGCAGTAAACCTTCACGTGTCAACGTTTCTTAGATACTTTCTCTTCAGTACAACCCTGCTGAATGGGTCTCTCGATGAAGAGGTACTTGAAATGTAGAGAAGTCGGTTTTATTTCAGGCCAAGAGAGAGGACGCGAGATGACTTTTTTTTTTTTTTTTAATATGATTTTTGATCCCCGTGGGTCTCCGGCCTGGACTACATTTCCCGGCAGGCCGTGCTCGGAACTACGGGTGCCGGCTTGAGGTCCAGCGCCGTTGGCGGCGGCGCAGTCGCCGAGAGCGCGGCCGACCGGCGGGCGCTTCGCGGTTTGAATGGCTGCGGGCCCGGGCCCTCGGCTCACCTGAGGACCCGCCGCACAGGTGTACGCTATGCCGTCGGGAGGCGACCAATCGCCGCCGCCCCCGCCTCCCCCTCCGGCGGCGGCGGCCTCAGATGAGGAGGAGGAGGACGATGGCGAGGCAGAGGACGCCGCGCAGCCGTCCCGGTCGCCGGCCCCTCAGACCCAGCAGCGGTTTGACGAGCTGTGCAGCCGTCTGAACATGGACGAGGCGGCGCGGGCCGAGGCCTGGGAGAGCTACCGGAGCATGAGCGAGAGCTACACGCTGGAGGTGCGCCCAGGGGAGGAGAGCAGCGGCTTTCGGGGCCTAGCGGTCCCGCCCCGCCGCGGGGGATGGAGGCCCTTCTCTCTCCGGCTCGGGCGCCCTGCGGGGGAACCCCCCAAGTCAGCCCCGGCTTTCCAGGTCCCCAGCCTGGAGCGGGAAGGGAGTCCTTTCTGCCCACTTTCGTCTTGGAAACCTGGCTTTTGAAAAGCCCTTAGCGGTCCTAAAAGTGAACTCTGTCTCGGTGCTCTTCCCTCTCCGGTTCCGAAGGGGGAACAGTCTTTGCCCTGAATTAGCACCTCGAGGCTGAGGTCGTGCTGGGGTCTGATTACAAAAATACAGCCATCTGGTTGGCAGACTGAACAGGTGCAGTTGTCAGGACCGTACTCAAAGGGGATGGGGGTGGGGGGCTTGCCTGCGCTAGGCTGAAATTAACCCGATTTTAGCGTCTGCGTTTCCAGGCTTCTCCTTAAGTTCTTTGCAAGCTGTACCTAATTGCCTTTGTCCAGGCATTGCCATTTGAGTAAATGCGTTACGTTTCGGGCTGTGTTTGTGTATTTGTAAACAAAGACGAATCTTCCCGTGAGCGGATGAAACGGGCTTTCTGCCTACCTGGATATAGACTCATATCTGTCTCTAGGAAGTCAGGACTGCGGCGATCTTGAGGACCTATTGGTCACCCCAGACACTGCACAGGATTTTTAAGAGTCGCTGTCATCTAGACATGTTTTGTCCCTTTCTTCGGACGGGGCTTGCAATTAGAAAAATGGCCATTCTAGCCAGTGAGACTCAACTCTGTAGGCACCTCCCCTTTACGGGCCAATGGGAAGTGACACGGAAGTCTGTATTGTTTATCCGCTGTCTGACTGCCCGTGGGAGTGATATTTAAACTGCGGGCCATATGATTTTCTTAAGTTGTTTAATAGTTTGTGGAAAGAGTAGGGCAAATAGGCTCAGAATGGGAAGGCTAACCGAGGTGTTATTTAACTGTAATACTGTGTTTTTGCCTGTGTGGCACTCATTAAGTTTATTCTTATTATTTTTTATTCTTGCATTAATAGAATTTTAATTTAGTTACATTTGGGGGAGGCGGGGAGCTAGTAATGTACTGGCTTTAGAACCTGACAGGTCTTGGTGACTTCGGGCAATTTACTTAACCACTCCAAACTCAGTTTTGTGATATGTCAACTTGAGATATTTGTACTTACTTTACACAGCTGTTCTGAAGGTTAAGTAAGGTTGTGGCATTTCTGGAGCATAAAGCATTCATGGATAGTGCTTTAGAATTTACAAAGCTCCTTCACATGCTTAGGTGATATGACCGAATAGGCCATGTTATTGTTTATTTCCTAGTGGTTCCTGTGACAAAAGAGAAGGACTGTTTTTGGTGATGGGCGTAAGTGCCTCCAAATAAGCTCTTATTTTACCCTCAGGGTAACCTTGTAAATTAAATAGAAAAAGCATAATTTTACACTTTTTATGCTTAACTCACAGTGGTTAAGTCATATGAAGCCCAGGGTTATATAAACAAATGACAAATAATAGATGGTTCAGTTCAGTTCAGTCACTCAGTCGTGTCCGACTCTTTGCGACCCATGAATCGCAGCACGCCAGGCCTCCCTGTCCATCACCAACTCCCAGAGTTCACTCAGACCCATGTCCATCGAGTCAGTGATGCCATCCAGCCATCTCATCCTCTGTCGTCCCCTTCTCCTCCTGCCCCCAATCCCTCCCAGCATCAGAGTCTTTTCCAATGAGTCAACTCTTCACATGAGGTGGCCAAAGTACTGGAGTTTCAGCTTCAGCATCATTCCTTCCAAAGAACACCCAGGGCTGATCTCCTTTAGGATGGACTAGTTAGATCTCCAGTCCAAGGGACTCTCAAGAGTCTTCTCCAACACCACAGCTCAAAAGCATCAATTCTTCGGCACTCAGCTTTCTTCACAGTCCAACTCTCACATCCATACATGACCACTGGAAAAACCATAGCCTTGACTGGACGAACCTTTGTTGGCAAAGTAATGTCTCTGCTTTTGAATATGCTATCTAGGTTGGTCACAACTTTTCTTCCAAGGAGTAAGCGTTTTTTAATTTCATGGCTGCAATCACCATCTGCCGTGATTTTGGAGCCCAAAAAATAAAGTCTGACACTGTTTCCACCATTTCCCCATCTATTTCCCATGAACTGATGGGACTAGATGCCATGATCTTTGTTTTCTGAATGTTGAGCTTTAAGCCAACTTTTTCACTCTCCACTTTCACTTTCATCAAGAGGCTTTTTACTTCCTCTTCACTTTCTGCCATAAGGGTGGTGTCATCTGCATATCTGAGGTTATTGATATTTCTCCCAGCAATCTTGATTCTAGCTTGTGCTTCTTCCAGTCCAGCGTTTCTCATGATGTACTCTGCATATAAGTTAAATAAGCAGGGTGACAATATACAGCCTTGATGTACTCCTTTTCCTATTTGGAACCAGTCTGTTGTTCCATGTCCAGTTCTAACTGTTGCTTCCTGACCTGCATATAGGTTTCTCAAGAGGCAGGTCAGGTGGTCTGGTATTCCCATCTCTTTCAGAATTTTCCACAGTTTATTGTGATCCACACAGTCAAAGGCTTTGGCATAGTCAATAAAGCAGAAATAGATGTTTTTCTGGAACTCTCTTGCTTTTTTCATGATCCAATGGATGTTGGCAATTTGATCTCTGGTTCCTCAGCCTTTTCTAAAACCAGCTTGAACATCTGGAAGTTCACGGTTCAGGTATTGCTGAAGCCTGGCTTGGAGAATTTTGAGCATTACTTTACTAGCATGTGAGATGAGTGCAATTGTGCGGTAGTTTGAGCATTCTTTGGCCTTGCCTTTCTTTGGGATTGGAATGAAAACTGACCTTTTCCAGTCCTGTGGCCACTGCTGAGTTTTCCAAATTTGCTGGCATATTGAGTGCAGCACTTTCACAGCATCATCTTTCAGGATTTGAAATAGCTCAACTGGAATTCCATCACCTCCACTAGCTCTGTTCTTAGTGATGCTTTCTAAGGCCCACTTGACTTCACATTCCTGGATATCTGGCTCTAGGTGAGTGATCACACCATCATGATTATCTGGGTCATGAAGCTCTTTTTTGTACAGTTCTTCTGTGTAATCTTGCCACCTCTTCTTAATATCTTCTGCTTCTGTTAGGTCCATACCATTTCTGTCCTTTATTGAGCCCATCTTTGCATGGTTAGTTATTTTTTAAAATATGTGTATGATTGCTCAATTTTTAAAAAAAGACTTTGATCTCAGATTCTTAGATCAGTTTACCCAATAAGTAAATCAGTATTTATTTTCCAAATACTTGTTGATCACCTGTTCTTTGCCAGACACTCTTATCCAGGTGCTGGGCATAGAGCAGTGCACAAAAACATCAAAATCCCTGCCCTTGTGGAACTAGTAGTTGGGCATGCTGTCAGATCATGTGGGGTGTCAGTCTCATGGAAGTGTACAGTGGAAAATAAAATTCATTTGATATTTAATATAGAATACTGGTTATAGACTTTTATCTTTTGATTTCTTGTATTTCTGTTCTTGTTGGGACTTCTAAGGTGTATATCCTGAGAGAGAGAGAACCGCGTGGAATCCCTGTTGCCTTTCATCATCTTGAAAGTTGCATCACTTTCATCTGTGCTGTTGGTGGAGCCAGATCAAAGTGAAAGAACAAACTTATACTTCTCCTTGGAAGAATATGTCATAAAAGCATTTGGGACAGGAACATGATTGAAAATGCAGTTTCCCACAAGCATTTTTCAACTGAAATATGTATAGTTCATTAGCTCAAACTCAATTGTCTTTTTTTTTTTTTTTTTACAGGGAAATGATCTTCATTGGTTAGCATGTGCCTTATATGTGGCTTGCAGAAAATCTGTGCCAACTGTAAGCAAGGGGACAGTTGAAGGAAACTATGTATCTTTAACTCGAATCCTGAGATGTTCTGAGCAGAGGTAACTATGTTAGAGTTGTTAAAGTGCGGCTAATATAAAAACATCGTGACAGTAGGAATTCTCTTTCACTTTCTGAGCCTTTGTGCCTGTGGAATGCTAAATTTAGAAATTAGGTCATGGTTTTCCTTTGCCACATCTAAGTACCCATTATATTTTATTTCTTTGGAGAAAAATATTTAAATTTTAATGTATTTAACACTTAAATGAGGAGTTTACTATTAAAGGTTATGACTTATTGTAATTATTGGGAGAATTCTAAGTAAAGATACTCTAAGTTGAAAAGATAAATATTTTATGGTATTAAACCTGCAACTATATGCACAGGACGGGTATCTTCTATAAGTAATGTGTAAATACTCAGTTTCCTGTTTGGGGGATAAGTAACACTATTACAATATCAGAGAGAAGGCCAAAGAATATTTTGAGGAGGAAGAAATTGCTTTTTCTTTCTGTTGTGTAATTGAATTGATTATGTTTCATTATTTGGGCACTTTGGGTTAATTTTTTCATGGCTTATTAAAGGCTGGTGGGAAAAGGATGTTTGGCATTTTGGAGGAAATACCACTGTCAAAACTTAATGGACCTAGTGGTTTAAAAAAATCACTTACTTTAAAATAATTAACAAGAAATGTAATCTTTTAGCTGTGGTCTATTTATTAATCTTGAATTTCATCCTGAGTTATATTTAGGCCTAAGAACAAGAGGCAATTGATAAAGAATTGAACACCTTGGCTATAAACCTTAAAAAAGGTGCTAAGTATAATCATTGCAAAGAAGCAAAGTGGAGACACAGTAATCTAGTTAAATGACAGATAAGGAACTTTAGAAGCAAAGGTCAAATTATGGAATAATCATTATAGACTTTACTAGACTAAACTTATCTAATACTTTAACACAAGTAATTTCTCAGACTTCAGTTTTATTTCCATTTCAAAAACTCAGTTTTTAACTTCTTATCTATGGGTTCAGGTTATTTACTTTTCTGCCATAATGGACTAAATGAATTAAAAGCAAAGAGCAGTTTGGGAGAAGATATTTACAATGTAACAATGGTCAATATCAAGAATTAAATAACCACTAACACTAGTTAATAATTGGTAAATAGGTACTAAAAAATGGGAAGAGTATATGATTTCACAAAAGCCTAAACTCAAGTAGCTAATAGATGTAACAAATATATTGAATCTCACTAGTAATCAAAGAAGCTCAAAGTAAAAATTAGATATTATTTCATTCTCATCAGATTGGGGAAATTTGGAGTCTCATAATACCATTATATGGGCTTCCCACATGGCGCTAGGGGTAAAGTACCTGCCTGCCAATGCAGGAGAGGTAAGAGACGTGGGTTCGATCCCTGGGTCGGGAAGATCCCCTGGGGAAGAGCATGGCAACCCACTCCAGTATTCTTGCCTGGAGAATCTCATGGACAGAGGAGCCTGACGGGCTATAGTTCACAGGGTCGCACAGAGTCGAACACAGTTGACTGGAGCAACTTAGCATGCACGCACAGTACCATTATGCAGGGAAATAGGAACTCTATTGCTAATGTACATTAGAGAGAGTATAAATTGGCACAGTCACTCTAGTGGGAAATTTGGCAGCAGCCAGTAAAGTTGAAGATGCATATTCTCTGACTCAGCAATTCTATTTCTTGGGGATAATTCTTAAAGAAATTCCAATATACATGTATAAAAATGTGTTCCTTATAGCATTTTTTGTTACAGAGAAAAATTAGAAGCCTCAATTTCCATTGGCTGGGGAGTAAATGCAAAAAATAGTAGTTCATATGGAGGAATATTTTTAGCAATTAAAATGAATGAATTTGATCTATCCATATCAACATTACTCTGATAAACAGTATTGAATGGGGAATTCTCTGATGGTTCAATGATTAAGACTTCACACTCTCACTTCAGGGGGTGAGTTTGATAGGGAACTAGGATCCCACATGTTGCAGGATAAGGCCAAAAAACAAACAAAAAGCCATTATTGAATGGAAAAGTAAGTTATAGAATGCTACTTACATTATACTATTTATATAAAATTTTAAAATCAGACATACAAAAGATACTGTTGCTGGGTATGTATATAACCACATAGTAAGTATAAAAACTTGGATGAGAAGGACTCAGACTATAGAATGATGGTTATCTTTGGGGAAGAAGAGTGAGAAATAGGATTGGGGAAGAGTACAAATGAGAACTTTGGCTGTTTCTATAGAATCTGAGGCAAATGTCAAAATTTATGTGCTGCGTTAATATCCGTTGAATCCGTTGGTACATGAATGTTGGTTTTGTTCTCTGGTTACTTACTTATTTTATAGCGTGGATGTGTATTTCATAATTTAAAAAACCTTTAATCTCAGAAAAAAAGATTAGGAAAGCTTTGGATTAGGAAAGATTTGGAAGATGAGAGAAATAAACCGACCCGTGACACTAAGCTAGTCAGTCATGAGTTGTGATTTTATGTCACTGTCTGAAAGTAACAGTGAGGTAATGCTGATTTACTTTTATTTACCTATATTTGTATTAATTATGAAAATCTCACTTTTTATTTTTACTATCAGCTTAATTGAATTCTTTAACAAGATGAAGAAATGGGAAGACATGGCCAATCTCCCTCCACATTTCAGAGAACGTACTGAGAGATTAGAAAGAAACTTCACTGTTTCTGCTGTAATTTTTAAGAAATATGAACCCATCTTTCAGGACATTTTTAAATATCCTCAAGAAGAGCAGCCGCGTCAGCAGAGAGGAAGAAAACAGCGGTATGTTAAGCAGGGATACACGCTCTTCTGTCTGTGCTCCGGTTTGGATCCCTTGGTCTGCGTCCCTCAGTTTATTTTGCTAGTCCTAAGAAATCAATGTGATTTCATAAGTAATCTTTTTTTCTCATCATAATTTCTTGCTTTTCATTTTATTTTAGCTCTGAAGAGTTTAGCTTCTTTCATGTTGCAAAATGCGTGGAATCTTTGTTCATATAAACTTTTCCTTCTAGCAACCAGCAGTGCAACAACGGGACTGTCGGTGCCCTCGCCAATTAGCCACCTTGGGTATAGAATTTGATTACTTAATTTTCTTATATTGACTATTGACTTTTTCTATTATTTTCTACATATTATAATGCATATAAACTCTTTATTTGACTTCTATGTCAAACTGAGTAAATTCCCCTGAAAAGGCTTCTCCTTGTATTTGGATGTTTGCAACCAGTGAAAAGTAGAGAAATTCGGTTGGGGGAGAGTAGTCTAATTGCAACTGTCATGAAATTGTGCTCTGACTGTGTCTGCAAAGTCTGAAAACGTACTCTGGCTCAATGTCTTCCATCATTCCTGGCAGATAAGGGCAGTTATGGGATACAGATTCTCTACTTTTCTCAGCAAAGTTGTTTCATAAAGTAGAAGAGGAAATAGAACTGGAAAGATGTTGACAAGAAAAGTAGGGGAAAGGGAGTTATTATAATTGAATGAATAAAGTTTGCTTCTCTTTCAATATATAAAAATGTTCCCAAATTGTGATGGATATTTATAGTAAGTAAGCATCTTTAAAAATAAAACAATGTACATTTTTATATAGTTGACCCCACTGCTATGGAAGCAGCCAGTCTACTTTGCTTGCAGTTTTGGGGAATTGTCTGTTTATAATGAAGTATTCTAAAGTTTGGATACAAGCTTCTTTCTGAGCCTGAATGAGCTGATAGGATCATTTATAGAAAAATATAGAGTATCTTCTTTCCTTAAAGTGTTGCAGAAAATGATTTCAGATTGCATTTGCTTTGATATATATTATTACATATAATATATATATTATCAGTTCAGTTCAGTCGTGTCCAACTCTTTGCGACTCCAGCACGCCAGGCCTCCCTGTCCATCACCAACTCCCGGAGTTCACCCAAACTTATGTCCCTTGAGTCAGTGATGCCATCCAACCGTCTCATCCTCTGTCATCCCCTTCTCCTCCTGCCTTCAATCTTTCCCAGCATCAGGGTCTTTTCAAATGAGTCAGCTCTTCACATCAGGTGGCCAAAGTATTGGAGTTTCAGCTTCAACATCAGTCCTTCCAATGAACACCCAAGACTGATCTCCTTTAGAATGGACTGGTGGGATCTCCTTGCAGTCCAAGGGACTCTCAAGAGTCTTTTCCAACACCACAGTTCAAAAGCATCAATTCTTCAGTGCTCAGCTTTCCTTATAGTCCAACTCTCACATCCATACATGACTACTGGAAAAACCATAGCCTTAACTAGACAGACCTTTGTTGACAATGTAATTCTATAATATATATTATAGAATTTTCTAAATTATATATGTATATATATTATATTGCTGGAGAAGGAAATGGCAATCCACTCCAGTATTCTTGCTGGAAAATTCCATGGACAGAGAAGCCTGGCAGGCTACACTCCTTGGGGTTGCAAAGAGTGGGCCACAACTGAGTGACTGAGCACATACATATTATATTAGGTGTATATATTACTTAATTCTAATTAAGAAAATTCTAAGATAAGTTTACTAAAAGGTCTACATTTATATCACCCTAATCATAGTAATAATAATCCATACCATTTACTGAGCATTTATTATGGTGCAGGGACTCTGCTAAGACTTAAATTAAGCATGTATTACTTGATTTAATCACTACTTCAGCTTCATGAGGTTGATACTGTTGTTACAGGTGGGGGGAACCAAGCCTTTCAAAGGCTAAGTGATTTGGCCAAGGTCACACAGTAAGTGTGGAGCTCTTACTGAAACTTAAAGAGTCTGCCTGAGAGCCCATCTTCTTCTTATAAACTGTTCTTTGAAAATTTGTCATTGACTATTGAGAGTTTACTATATGAACTACTTTGTTAGGTATTATGTAGGACACAAATATTAAAAGCAAAAACAGGCCAAAACCCAAACCCACAGTTACTGTCTTTTGAGAGCTTACAGTAAGTATTATAAGGGAGAGGCACGTATAAATGCAAAAGATAATAGAAATGTAGGACTTCTGGGGCAAAAATAATTCACTCTGTATAAGCCCGTTAGGTAATGTTCCATGGAAGAAGTAGAAACATGTCTGAAAGGATGAGTAGGATTTTGGTAACCATCATTGGGTACCCATTTTGGTGAATTTGGAGAGATAGATGTTCTTCTATGCAGAGGATGAAGAATGAAAATACCACAGCAGCAAAGAGGAAATTTGGCTTAAGTTGGTTGGTTGTTCCAGAGTTTTCAAGTTACAGAGCCAGTTTTTGGAGTACCTTAATTTTATTTTCTTCCTTCCAGTTTTATTGAGATAGAATTGACATACAGCACTATATAAATTTAAGGAGTGCAGTGTAATGATGTGACTTATGAAATGATGACCACAATACGTTTAGTGAACATTCAGAATCTCACATAGCAATACAAAATTAAATAGAAAAAAAATGCCTTCTGATGAGAACCCTTTAAGATTTATTCTCATAACAACTTGCATATATTAACCTACTGCAGTGTTAATTATATTTATTATGTTGTACATTACATCCCTAGGACTTATCTTGTAACTGAAAGTTAGAATGGCTTGAAGGTTAAGCCTAAAAGTTTGACTTTTATCTTGGTAGGCATCAAAACCACGCAGTTTGTCCTGTGTCTGTGGTGGGAAGCCTGCTTTTTAAAGCAGGGCCATGACGTTTAACCCTGGCCATC
Organism: Bos javanicus; assembly: GCF_032452875.1. Lineage (NCBI taxonomy): Eukaryota > Metazoa > Chordata > Mammalia > Artiodactyla > Bovidae > Bos > Bos javanicus. The sequence continues at coordinate 22,011,503 of NC_083885.1, forward strand.
AACTGGTGAATGAAGCCCTACAATGTGCTACCCAAGGAGAAGTATCTCTTAGTGGATGAGGAGACTAGACACATGGAGAGCAAGGGTACTGAGTTAATGACAGTGTGGGAACTAAACTCCAGTCTTCAGCTTCTTCTCCTCAAAACACCTTGTAAGAATAAGGGTATTGGGATATGGAGCCAACACATGTCTGATCTAAACATTGGCAGAGGTTTTGGTAGAAAAGCCAGTTTAAAACAGGTCTAAAACTCCCTTTAGCAGATGACTTAGCAAATACAACAGGTACTCTTTTATTTTTTTCTCCCTCTTCTTCCCTACAACAGTACCTACAACAGGTACTCTTAATGATCGAAATATAAGGAATTATAGGACGCCCCGAATTTCCACTGAAAAGTCCTCTCGTAGGCCTTCCCTGGTGGTCCAGGGGGTAAGACTCTGTGCTTCCACTGCAGGGGGCACAGGTTTGATCCCTGTGTGGGGTAAGATCCTGCATGTCGCGCAGCATTCTCCCCCAAAAAAGTCTTTTCGTGACTTAATATAATCTGGAATGTATTTAGAGAGTGAGGGTTTACAGTTCATCAGCTGTGATGGAAAAAAACTGGAGGACTGTCTGACTGCACGAGTGTGTGCCAAGCTGCTGCAGTCATGTCCGACACTATGTAGCCCGCCAGGCTCCTCTGTCCATGGGATTCTCCAGGCAAGAATACTGGAGTGGGCTGCCATTCCCTTCTCCAGGGGATCTTCCTTACCCAGGGATCAAACTCACGTCTCTTACATCTCCTGCATTGGCAGTCAGATTCTTTACCACTAGCGCCACCTGGGAAGCCAATCTGACTGTATACATGGGTCTTCAAGCAACATTAGCCTTGCGATGTCATCAAAAGAGCTATTGTTATTTTGTTCATTTCATTCTTATTGTTATTTTGTTCGTACCCTTATTCTAACAAGGTGCTTTGAGGAGAAGAAGCTGAAGACTGGGATTTAGTTCCCACACTGTCCTTAACTCTGTACACTTGCTCTCCATGTGTCTTAGTGGCCTCATTCGCCACAAGATCCTTCTCCTTGGTTTATATTATAGGGCTTTATTCACCAGTTGATGGCAAAGAATAAGCATCATTGCCCTGCTTTAACGAACTCGTTAAAAAATAGAACTCGTTTTATTTTCTGCCTTAGCTATCTTGACCTGGAAAAGCTTCTACAGTTCTTCAGAAGTTTTCTTCTGAGCGAGCTTTCCCTCGCTCCCAGCTGTTTCCTTACCTGTGTTCGACTGGAGCAGAACTTCTTGCACATTTTCCATGAGAAATGAATCTGCTGTCACTCCCTCCAACTGTGGGTTTTGTTTCTCACCCAGTTTACAGTCGTGTGTCGTGTCTTTTTCTGATTCTTCTGTTATCTCATGACTTTTTTCTCCCCCCAAAGGCGACAGCCCTGTACCGTGTCTGAAGTTTTCCATTTTTGTTGGGTGCTTTTTATATATGCAAAAGGTAAGGAAAGAGTAATATTTATTTCAATATTAGCTTACTTAAAAGTTCAGGTACTACTACTGTCAACCTATAATGTGTATCAGGAAAAGATGCTCACCGAAAAACTTCTCGAGGATTTGAATCCCGCTTTCTTTAAGTATTGCCATTTTATAAATCTTTTGAATTTCTTTTCTTTCTTTTTTTTTCCTTTGATATTTTCTCCCTTCCTCCCTCTCTCTCTCCCTCTGTTTTTTTAAAAATGTATTTATTCATTTATTTATTTTTGGCTGCGCTGGAACTTTGTTGCTGTGCACGAGCTTTATCCAGTTGTGGCGAGCAGGGGCTGCTCTCGAGTTGCGGTGCGCAGGCGTCTCATTGCAGTGGTCTCTCTTGCGGAGCACAGGCTCGAGGGCTCTCAGGCTTCAGCAGTTGTGGTGCACTGGCCTAGTTGCTCCGCAGCATTGGGTTTCTTTGCAATATACCAAATATCGTACATTAAATGGAATATCCTTTAGTTTTTTTCTTACACAACATCTTTTCCAAAACATATTATCTCTGAATTATGGGCTGAAAACACATTAGTGTGTCTGTGCTTTTGTCTTGGACTTATATTTTGCACAAGACATGCATTACATAATGGAGTGGGACTAATCATTCTCAAAGTAATTTAGATTACTTTTTGTGCCTTGTTCGGATAAACATGCTTGATCAAATGCCTTTAGATAGAACTCATTTTTGCTACCCTCTCTTCTCACTTAACCTGCCCAAGGTCTGCATTCAGTGAAATACATTTTTATGACTATCATTGTCCTTTCTGTGTTTCCATGTAAAAATGATTCTTAGTAATTTAAGGAAGAAAAGAAAGTACAGTTCCTTAGCTTTTTCTGTAGACTGTGTAGAATGCCTTTGGCATTAAGATAGCCTAATAAAACAGAAAGTTAAAATCAAAGAATTATAGAGCTGAAAGGTGTTTCTTCAGTAGGAGAGATTCTCACTATTAGGTCAGCTTGCCCAGTGTATTTATTTTAAAGAGTAAGTTACTGAGGCCCAGAGACCAGCTGCTGGAGCAAGAGCTGGGATGTGAATCCACGTCTTCTAGCTCTTGGTCTCATGCTGGGTGTGTGGGCCCTCCAGCAGGGATGTGTCACTCTGTTGGTGTCACTATGATTTGTCTGATTGTTATAGGTTACAACTTACCCTGCCTTCCCCGAGCTGCATGCTTGACTGAAAATAAAAATAATCTTTGTCAGAAGTAAGCTCTTGGTTACTTTTGCTTTCTATCACACTGCATGTTTCTTTAGTGCAGATGAAGGTGGTGTGATCAGTGGCATGAAATGTAGAACATCTTCAGAGCGCATAACTGTTTTCATGATGGTTTGAACATTTGCTGCCCCTTGGCTTACTGTGGCTGGTGTTATATATGGTATTAACCTGGGCAGTAGGTTATGGGCAGGTATATATGACTTAGAGGATTTTTATCTGTTTTTATGGTATGTGTACTCTTGGAGGTAAGTATTTAGTACTGGTATATAAATTACTGGAAAAGAAGTGTATTGCCCTCAAGTAGGTTTTGGTCTCAGCTGAGCAACTGGGGTGGCATATTTTTGTCTCCACAGTTATCTCAGTGTTTGAATTTTATTTTACTGTTATTAATTCTGTGTGTAATTATTTGGTCTGAAGGGCCTTTGTCCACTCACAGTCCAGTGCTGTGATCACTTATGCTTCACTACGATCTTTTCCAGTAGAGGAGATTAGTTGGTTTTCTTCAGTTCTTGATTTCAGTATTTGGTGGGGGAGGTGTATTCTTTATGGGCGTCTTTTTCATGACTTTGTGCACAACGGTGGGCATCCCAGATGATCTCATTCCTGATAAATAAGCCAACACTTGCCTGTTATCTTTGTTGACTTCCAATGGCAAGTACATACCAGTGACAAGTTTGGGCTTGTCATGAAGGGCTTTGTGGCCTGAAGACCGTTAGGCACCACTTCCTGTTTTACATGATATCCCAAGTCTTTACTCAGATTATCTTTGTTGATTGAAAGATAAAATATTTCACAAAGTGGGATTTATTTCTAAAGTCAGGATTGGAAAGGTAGACTCTGTCATGTTAGGAGAGTTCTGGAATTTAGATTCTGATCTTTAGGGGCATTTAAGTTTCTCATAAGAAGTTACTGGGCTGCAGGTTTTTTCCTTCTATGGCAAGTGCACACCAGCGACAAGTTTAGGCTTGTCAGAGTGATGGGCTTTTTAATTTGAAACTGGTAGGTACCACTTCCTGTTTTACATTTGAGGAATTGAGTGTATTTTAATATTAAGCATATTTATAGTCAAACCAAGCAAGTTAGTTTGGTTAGATCAATGCAGAATTTAACCTACTAATTATCATTTATGTTTTTGGCAACAGAAAAATATTTTTTTCTCTTTCTTTAATTCATTTAAATTGATTTGTTGAAATGTTTCACCTATTAAAAAAATGAATTTCTTATCCTGATATGCTGAGGTAAGTGGTAACTTTCTTTAGAGGAAAGAAGAAAAAAAGCCTGAAACCAAGTAGTATGAGTGTGTGTTTGTATTTAGTGTGAAAATGTCGAGGCTTAGAAATAATTCTTCAGATGTATGTTAGCTATTTAGATTGAATTCATCTGTTACTATGAGAATGTAAAATCAATATGGAGCATGTATAAGCAGTGTTTAATGGAAAGAGGGATATGCTTAAAGATACAGAATATCTAGAACTATATTTTAATTTCTAAGAATAACTCTTAACTGCCTGTAAAAACCTATTTTCAATGTTAGGGATAAACCAGAACTACAAAAGTTATATATTTCTATAGGTTTAGGTTTTTGGTTTACTTTTTTCTTGGTTACCAGGCATCAACAATTATTCCCAGGATATTTTCTCTAGAACTGAAATATATTTTATTGTGATCTTGTTGCGTTAGTTTGTATGAGCTTGTATTACTACTTCAAAAAGCATTGAACTATTACTGTTAGGAGTCTGATTATAGTTTCTGGTCTTTTTAAAGTACATATATGCTAAAAAATAATTATATTAATAATTTTTGAGCTTTTCCCAAATAAGTATTTATACTGGTTTTCCTGACAGAAAAGTATTTTCATATACAACAATTTCTTACAGCTTGAGATAGTTTACGAAGTTGTGTTCAGAGTTTTCAAAAGAAAAACCAGTGAGAGCAAGTTTGGACAGGCATTTAATAAATGCTTATTTAACAGCTATTAAGTGAATGGCATTTTTAGTGAAGTTTTGGTTTTTCTTAAACTCTTAGAAATTTATTAAACAATAAGTAATATTTCAAAATGTAAATTTGCCAAAATACTTTCTGTAGCTCTTGAGTCAGGCTTGCATATTGTTGTATAATGTCATTTTAATTAAAGGAAGAGATTATTTTTTTAATATTGTAAAGTTGATGCAAATTTGACTCTATAATTGTTTATAATCCTGTAGGTAATTTTCCCATGATTAGTGATGATTTGGTTAATTCTTATCATCTTCTGCTGTGTGCTTTGGACTTAGTTTATGGAAATGCCCTTCAATGTTCCAATCGTAAAGAACTTGTGAACCCTAATTTTAAAGGTGAGTTTGTAAATCTGGGACGCAGATGACTCACGTGTCTACACTATGTTTACTCTTGGGGGTTGTGTACATAGTACAGGTTTCCTAGCATCAGAGAACATAAATGCTTTTCCACGCTTCATCACCATAGTTATCCCAGAGTACTTAGAAGTAGGAGTTGAGCTCTCTGTAAAAATATTTGTAGAAAGAGAAATTGCAAATATCACAACGTTTTAGAAGTGTTAGATGACAACTTTAGAAGTTTCTGAAATATATACTCAATGAGAAGTAGGAATTTAGAAATCTGGAGTAGGAACGATGACATTCGAGCTGACGGTGGTTTTGTGTGTTGGCAAGTTTCATGCCTGACACACAGGAGGAGGTCAAAGAAGATTTATTGAAAGATTTATTCATTCAAATCTTTTCTGCAGAAGAGGAGTACCTATGGTTCTAAAATAATTAAAATGCATTTTCAACTCTAAAAGGTGTGTGGAAATGATCATTATTTTGGTAATGCATTTAGTAGGCTTTAAGGTGTAGAATTTCTATGAATGATATACAGTAAGAGGCCAAATTATGATTTATAAAGCAAATATTTAAAAAGTACTTATGGAACTAGTATGTAATGCTCTTGCTGCTTGAATAATACCTCGGTAGGATTCTGAGTGACTGTCAGTTTTGAAGTGGTTATGATTAGAATTTCAACTTGTCTGCCTCACAAGATAGATTTTTAAAGTTAGATGAGTTAATTACTTCAGTTGCTCCCGGTTTGGTAAGTCTAGTGTTCTCTGTATTCTGACCTTTCATTTATTTTCTTCCTAACTCCCTTTTGTATTTCTGTATCGCTGGTTCCCTTCATTTTTTCCCTCTTCTTTTATTTATTATTTGTGTTTTTTTTCCTTTGCCTTGCATTGAGTCTAGGGCAAGAAGGGCTATAAAGTAATATAATAAAAACATCTAACATAATTAAAGTATATAAAGAGTATGTGCTTTGAACAGTAACTTTTCTCAAAGTGACTTTTTAATTTGAATGTAACACTTTTTTGCAAAATTTTATTTATCTGTTTTGTAGATATTATAGTAGTATAAAAAATAATTTTTTAGTTTTTCTTTTTTAACTCTCTCCAGATAGATAACTGAATAACTGAAATCTTTTGAGTCATAATAAAAGCTTTACTGCTATTTGCTATTTTTGAAGTGTATTTAAACAGTTAAATTAGCACCTTCCACTATTTCCTATACACACATGTGCTAACAACTCCTGTGCTGATTAGACTCTCTGTTATTTATATTTTAATTTATTACAGTTAGGCTTGTTGAATGCTACCTGATATCTCTGTTCTGTGCTTTTACCCATCATAGGTCTATCTGAAGATTTTCATGCTAAGGATTCTAAACCTTCCTCCGACCCACCTTGCGTCATTGAGAAACTGTGTTCCTTACATGATGGCTTAGTTTTGGAAGCAAAAGGAATAAAGGAACATTTCTGGAAACCTTATATCAGGAAACTTTATGAAAAAAAGGTTTGTAAGTAGAAAGAAATGATTTGAAAATATTTTCTGGGTAAAGACTTGATTTAATATGATGACTTAAGGATCTTTTTTTTCATCATAGCTCCTTAAGGGAAAAGAAGAAAATCTGACTGGTTTTTTAGAACCTGGGAATTTTGGAGAGAGTTTGTGAGTACTTCTATTATAAAAAGTGTTTCATACTTTATGTGGTCAGGAAACGTCAGAGTTTAATGTTTTTATTGTTTGTATCCTAGAAATTTAGAATATGTTTTATGGCAGAATATAGGGATGCAGTAAAAAGTTCTATCAACTCTTACTCAAAGCACATGTTTTGAGGTAGTTGAAAATTGTGCGGCTGTTCTTTAAAGTTTTGATAGTTAAGTTTTGGGATCATGATTTTTGAAAGAAATCCTTTTGGAACTACCCAGGTGGCGAATGGTGCTGTGGAAGCACTGACGTCTTCACAGGTGCCTGGAGCAGCCAGGAGAGAGAACTCGGCTGGCAGCTTGGTACAGGGCACCCACCCTGGGGTACTGTCAGCGAGATACACTTCCTGTGCAAGGCGTGAGCACAGTGGAGCACGCCTGCATTTTTATGCTCCTCAGTTTTTATCTTAGTGATCCCACTAAAATCTAACTTTCACAGAACTATTAGAAGTTTTAGTAAATGAAAACAATGAAACAAGTAGCCTCACACAACTTCAAATATTCAAATAGTTCTGCAGGTGTACATTTTGCCTGTTTTTTTTTCCCCCCTCTAGTAAAGCCATCAATAAAGCCTATGAGGAGTATGTTTTATCTGTTGGGAATTTAGATGAGCGGATTTTTCTGGGCGAGGATGCTGAAGAGGAAATTGGGACTCTCTCAAGGTGCCTGAACACTGGTTCAGGAGCAGAGACCGCTGAGAGGGTGCAGATGAAAAACATCCTGCAGCAGCACTTCGACAAGGTGAGCCAAGCCGACCCGAGAGAGGCAGCGCGAGCAGACGTGCCGAGGGCCTGCTGTGTTCTGGTGGTTGTGTGTGTGTGCATTTTACTGGCTTCCAGTACGAAGGAGAAAATTCACGTCCTACCTCTCACAGTTGAAAGGTTATCTCTGTCATTATTTTAATTTTTCTTGACATGACTTTCACAAGTTTTGGTTAGAACTGTGAAAAAGAGTTTAATATAAATGTCAACGAATGCCTCATGCTGGTTGTTGGTTCTGAAAACAGAACCAGGGATATACAGCTGTTACATACTGAACATAGCAGGCATTTTGGAAATGTTGATTGACCCCAATCAGTACCTTCATCTAAGACACTAGGGAAACTGAGAATCTATAGCCTTTAAGAAAACTCTCTTAAACTGAGTTTTGGGATCATGTGTAATTTCAGGCAGGATGATGGAGACTGAGAGTTTCCCTTCTGGTGTGTGGTGTTCATAGAAAATAAGCAACTCCTGACAGGTACTTCCAGAGGCAGTGTGGCTAATTCCAAGGGGGTAACTCACCTGTAAGACCAGACTCAAGGCTGGTTTGCTTTTTTCATTCAGCAAATATTCTCAAGATATTCTATATACCAGATTGTATCCTAGACACTGGGACTACACCAGTGAACAAAACAGCTATGAATATCCTGTTTAGTATTCTGATGTGGGGAGATGGATAAGAGATAACCAAACAAGTAAATTTATAGTTATCAGATGATGATAAATGAAGAAAGCTAAAATCGAGTGGTAGAGCAAAGTATTGAGGAGAAGAGAGAATGGGTGGGCCTAGGGCTTCTGGTGTAGATAGGGTGGTTGGAAAAGGCGTCTCTGAGGAGGTAGTATTAACACAGACCTGAAGAAGGTGAGGAAGGAAGTTACGGGAACAGCTGGGAAATGTTTCTGAAACCAAGACAACAGCAAGCACAAAGCCACGAGGTACAGACATGGTTGGCTTTTTGGAGGAACAGTGAGTGAGAACACCAGTGTGGGAGAAATTGAATAAGTGAGAGAGATAATGACCAAGAAGTGCAGGGGGGTGGGCCAAGGGGAGAGGCCAACCACAGAGGACTGTGAGAGCCATGGGAAGATGCTCACGTTTGCTCTGCTTGAGAGGAAAGCCGTTAGGAAGGCGTTGTAGAGAACAGTGACTGATGGAATCTGGTTTACATTTTTAAAAGGGCTCGTGAAGAGGTGGGATGGGGCAGGGGTGGGAGTAAGGAATTAAGAGGCTATTGCAGTGATTCTGGTGATAATTCATGGTGTCTTGAATCAGAGAAATGGTTGTATTTAGGCTCTGTTATGGAGACAGCATCCACAGAATTTACTGATGGCTTGGATCTGGGGTGTGCAAGAAAGAAAACAGTGAGGACTCCAGTTGGGTGCATGGTATAAAAGCTAATGTCCTTACAGATGTCTGGAAGGTCATCAGTGATCTAGCCCCACTCCCTCTCTGAATTCATCTCTCACCACCTCTTCCTCACGTTTCCACTCATGTCACATTAACCTCCTTTTTCCTTCAGATATGCCAAGCCTACTTCCAACTCAGAGCAAGCTGTTTCCTTGGCCTGTAGTGTGTTTCTTCAAGATACTCATGTGGTTCACTTGTTCACTTCCTCCAGATCTCTAATAACCTGACTACCATATAAAACAATAACCACCAGCATCCTCCCATACCTCAAGACTTCCTTTCCCTCTCACTCTGTGATTAGTGTTAGTATTAATCACTGTCTGATGGTAGGTAGGTAGGAAGAATTGTTTATCTGAAGATGATAGAGAAAGACAGAAGGAGGAAGAGGGGAAGGAAGGATAGATGGGCTGTTTATCATCTGTCTCCTTGCATTAGAGTCAAAGCTTCATGAGGTCTGTGACGGGTGTTGTGTTCAGTGCTTGTAGGCATTACATAATTATTTACTATTGACAGTTACTGAGGGGAGAAAGAACAAGTCTAGGGGGGTAAAAATCAAGAGTTACAGTTATGAGCATGTTCAATGTGAGATGTCTTTTAGACATCTAGTAGAGGAGCTGAGTAGGCAGTTAAGAGACACACAAGACTAGGGCTTCCCTGGTGGTCCAGGGGTTACGAATCCAGCTGCCAATGTAGGGGACACAGATTCAGTCCCTGGCCTGGAAAGATTCCACGTGCTGTGAACTAAGCAACTAAGCCCATGAGCTGCAACCACTGAGCCAGCACACCTAGAGCCTGTGCTTGCAACAAGAGAAGCCACCAGATGAGAAGCTGAGCATCTCAACAAAGAGCAGCCCCCACGTGCTGCAACTAGAGAAGGCCTGCACACAGCAACAGTGACCCAGTGCGGCTAAAAAAAAAGATGAATACATCTTTAATAAAGAGAGAGAGACGTAAGACTAGCGTTCACGGCAAATGTAAAGGCTATGTATATAAGTTCCTGTGTGTGTGCGCTCAGTCGTGTCTGACTCTTTGCAACCCCACGGACTGTAGCTTGCCAGGCTCCTCTGTCCAGGCAAGAAGACTGGAGTGAGTTGCCATGCCTCCTCCAGGGGATCTTCCTGATCCAAGGATCAAACCAGCATCTCTTATGTCTCCTGTATTGGCTTCTCTACCTCTAGCGCCACCTGTGAAGCCCATATGAAAGGACTTCACACACATATACATAGAGTCATTAGGACACAGACAGCTTTTAAAGTTATGGAATTAGGAGAGGTTACCTAGTAGTATGAGTTGACAGGCAATAAAAGAGGTCTAAGGAGTTAAAGACGCTTCTTGATCAGAATGCACAGGAAGTTTTAAGCTAAGAACTTAAACGGGGCTACCAAGCAGCCCTGTGCCGACCTTGAGGACGTGGGCAGGAAGTTGCTTGTGGTTGTCTTACCTCGTTTCCTTTGTGGAAGCGCTGCTGCGTGTAGGCACGGGGGTGGGATGCTGCTGGCTGCTGTTGCTTCTCCTCCCAGAAAGGCTCCGGGTCATACACAGGGAAGATGGTGGCTGCAAGAGAAGCTGCTCAGGGACTCCCCTGGTGGCCCAGTGGTTAAGACTCTGCTCCCAATGCAGGGGGCCCAGGTCTGATCCCAGTGCTGCAACTGAAGAACCTGCACACGGCAACAAAGACCCCAAGCGCGGCAACGACGAACTGACGGAGCCGGGAAAAAGCTGTTAAGCACCGAGAGAAATCTGCTGAGTGTAATCAATCTCGATCATCTTGTTGACCTAAAAAACGATAGGATTAATTTCTTTGAAGCAGAGTGGAAGTCTTGGCTCTACTCTTAAGTTACAGAGAAGCATATAGATTTATTTCTGTATAGTGGATTTCTGTGTTTTTCTGTGTGTTGTGGAACTCGAACAGTTCTGTTGCCAGGTAAAATTTTTGGTGGGTGTTTTTACAGCTGTCTCTGGAATAAGTACTTTCTACATAGGGAAACATAGTCTGTCTTGAGTATTAAAAAAGCTCTTAAGCTATCATAACCTTTCAGAGTTTGTTGGAAATACAGAAAAAGATATTTTATTAGACTGTGTATTCATGCTTAAATTCTTTGGCGTCAGGTTATGTCTTTTTCATCTTTGTGTTCAAGAATTTCATTTGAACTTATTTCTCTGAAGGTCTGTCTGCTTTAGGGGGGAAGCCTACGATAGATTCCAGAAACTAAAGGAGGGGCAAGAAGACTGAAAAAGGCTCTTCTGCATCAGGTTGTGTTCTGCATCTAGGAAGGCTTGCTTTATCCTCTCTGTGAAGCAAGATTTGATTATTCAGAGGGGCTTTTGTGAAATCATGGATTTCATTTGGGCCAGATTTAATTCTCAGCTTTCTTTTGTAAGTCTTTGAATAATTACGAAAATAACAGTAGATGCGAGTTATGAAATTATGTTTGTCAGAGATAGCCTTAATATTTTCATGCTTCTTTTTGCTTTCAAGTTAAGTTTTGAAGGAAAAATAATAGGGAATCACTGCAGATGGTGACTGCAGCCATGAAATTAAAAGATGCTTACTCCTTGGAAGAAAAGTTATGACCAACCTAGATAGCATATTCAAAAGCAGAGACATTACTTTGCCAGCAAAGGTCCGTCTAGTCAAGGCTATGGTTTTTCCTGTGGTCATGTATGGATGTGAGAGTTGGACTGTGAAGAAAGCTGAGTGCCGAAGAATTGATGCTTTTGAACTGTGGTGTTGGAGAAGACTCTTGAGAGTCTCTTGGACTGCAGGAAGATCCAACCAGTCCATTCTAAAGGAGATCAGCCCTGGGATTTCTTCGGAAGGAATGATGCTAAAGCTGAAACTCCAGTACTTTGGCCACCTCATGCGAAGAGTTGACTCATTGGAAAAGACTCTGATGCTGGGAGGGATTGGGGGCAGGAGGAGAAGGGGACGACAGAGGATGAGATGGCTGGATGGCATCATTGACTCGATGGACGTGAGTCTGAGTGAACTCCGGGAGTTGGTGATGGACAGGGAGGCCTGGCGTGCTGCGATTCATGGGGTCGCAAAGAGTTGGACATGACTGAGCGATTGAACTGAACTGATGCCTTATTTTAAACATTAACTTTTTTTGTCTGTGCCACATGGTGAGGCTTGTGGGATCTTAGTTCCCAACCAGGGGTTGAACCCCGGCCCTTGGCAGTGAAAGTTCAGAGCCCTAACCACAGGACTGCTGGGGAATTCCCGTAAATATTTTTTAAGAGTCAAACTTCTTGGTTGGCTAAAGTATAGATTGTCCTTTAACACAATTTCACATGGATAGTGATGTCTCTTAATGGTGTTATAATTAAATTCCAAGGAAGTGGTGACATTTGAATCACTAATATTTATCAGTAATGTAAAGATAAAGTCTGATTGGCTTGAATTCCCATTTATGAAGTGATTGACAGTCTCTTTGACCTAAACTAGTGTTCCTTTCCCCTCTTTAGTCTAAAGCACTTAGAGTCTCCACACCACTTACCGGTGTGAGGTACATTAAGGACAGCAGCCCTTGTGTGACCCCAGTTTCTACAGCTACACATAGCTTGAGTCGCCTTCACACCATGCTCACGGGCCTCAGGAATGCACCGAGTGAGAGACTGGAACAGACCCTAAGGTTAGTCTGAGCCCTTCCTGCCTTCTAAGATTTGGTTGTTGACTGTCTTCCAGTGCTTTATTTTAATATTTTGCCATTTGTACCTTAATTCACCCATTGATAATTTTATATCAGTGTTATGCTCAGTTCTGTTGTTAGTCCTTAGAGGACAGAAAAGGTATCAATAGCAAATGATCCTTTTTTCTCAGTATCTTAGTCCATTTGGGTTGCTGTACGGAATATGGTAGACTGAGTGGCTTAGAAACAACAGAAATTAATTTCTAACAGTTTTAAAGGCTGGAAGTCCAGGATCAAGATGCTAACAGTCAGTGCCTGGTTCGTAGACAGCTGTGTTTTTGCTGTGTCCTCACGTAGCAGAAGGAAGAAGGGAGCTCGCTTGTGTTTTCTTTATAGGGGCTCTAATCCCATTCATGAGGACTGCCCCGCTCATGACCTAATCACCTCCCAAATTCCCCACCTCTGTACATTAACCTTGGGGATTAGATTTCAATACATGAAATTGAGGTGGGAGTAGGGAGGGGAGCAACTGCAACGTTCAGTTCGTAGCTCTCAGATTTTTTTAAACATAGTTCAGGAGACAGTAACTAATAACACTAGATACTATAGAATAAAACACTAACCTATCTATTATCAGTTACTCTGTCTTAAGATTTCAAGGAAAAAAGGATCAGTAAACATGGGCATCTGTCAAAGAACTTCAGAATGAGGATTGAATCTGAGCAAATTTCTGACGGGTGGGTCACATTTGAAAAGATAGCCAGTTAGATTCACAGCCAATGTAAAACCGCTGTAACTTTTCTAAGTTCTATAAAACACCTTTAGCCTGGAAAGGAAATAAGCTGCCTTTAGTTCCTTTGATCTGTCTGATACTAGTAAGAATATCAGGGAACTTTAGTGAAAAACACAATAGACTGAATTTCATTACCTGTGCATAATTTTTAGCAAATTTATTTGACAAAATTACCTCCAAGACTGCTTCTATTCCTAAACATTTATGATTTAATAACATAGACCCTATGGGAGACCATTTAATTTCTGGCAGTATAGTATAAGAAAGCCCTGTATAAGCATACAGTAATTTTCCACTCATAGCCACACATATTAAATACCAAGGCTGATCAGTTTTCCTGTACATTTTTATGAAGTCTACTTTATTCATAAACTCAATTGTGATTGACACCCACTATGCTTTTTCTGTATGACCTCTTCCTAAGTCATATTACTCAGATGAATCTTGTTTACCTAGAATTCAGAAACATTTTATAAATACATTTTGGAAGGCTGTCAACCTCTGTGTCTTCCAGATCTCCTTGCAGTCTCTAACTAGGTGTAACAGCTTCTTTAATCTTAAATACCATTAGTGGGGTTAAATATTGCCAGTAGATACTAAGTAGAACAAAAGAGTCCTGTTTTTGTAACCTCTGTGTGTATTCATAAATAAAATTCTGCTTACATACGATATTCAGTAGCCATTAGTATCAGGACTATAATTGATTTTTACTTCCTTTGTAATTTTCTAAACTTGCTGCATTTCTACAGTGACTATATATGTTTATGATCAAGATAAAAACATAGTTATTACAAAAGCCCACATGGTGATCATTTATATTATGCTTCTGAATTGAACATATAGTGCCTTTCAAGTAAAACTAGAAAAATCAATGAAATAAACTTCATTTTGGAGGAAAAAATGTAGCATGCCAGTAATGATTTATATGACTTTGTTTTAGTATAGATTACATAACCCTTCATTCTGTTTCCTTCCAGGAGTCCTTAGTAAGAGTTGTGCTGCTATCTGGGTAAAGAGTTGAGGGCAATTTTGTTTGTCAAGAGTGATTGCAAATGTGTAGGGTAGGTGGGCGCCAGTCACATGCATCAAATGGGCACTGGTCAGAGTTGCTCCATGGAATCAATATTTTTCATTCAAATGGTAATACTAACAGCTTTGATAAGGAAGTATGGGATTGCCTGGATTAATTGGGATGTGTATAGTTTCTGCTCAAAGTATTTGATATTTACAGGTTAAAATTACTCTGAAATTCCAGAGTAGTAAACAGTTTATCACTTTGTGACTTGGCAAGACCCTTAAATCAGATAATTTCTTCTTCTTTTTTTAGGTCATGTTCCAGAGATCCTACCCAGGCTATTGCCAACAGATTGAAAGAAATGTATGAGATATATTCTCAGCATTTCCAGTCAGAGGAGGATGGCAGTAATTGTGCTAAAGGCAAGGCTTAATATTACCCATATTGTTCTCATTTTTGAAATTTAACTATTAATATGTGGATTTCTTTTTTGGAAACCGAGTCAGAAATTGACTCTACTCTGAGGGCCACAATACGGATATCCAACTTTTCTGTCAACCAACCGATTTCTGGGCTAATCTCAATAAGAGAGAAATTTTAGATTGATAATCTTTATTATGTTGGACTTCTGGCACTTAAAAAATCTTTAATTTTCATTTGTAGACTGGATATTAAGTATAGAACTATAGTGATTCCTCATAATATTAAGAACAAGGACAGAAGATATAGCTGTTAACCTGCCCAGGCTTGTTCTTGGAGTTGTTTGATGTCATGAAGTATAAGTACCAAATAGGAGTGCAGTAGCAAGCCAGTTACATACCTCTTAGCATAGAGCTGCTCTATTTGGAATTAAAAAAAAGAAAAAAGTGTGATCTTGATGGAGTGCTATTACAGTTTTTATGTATAAATTTTATTTCCAATTTTAGAAAAATTTCAGTGTTACCATGAAGAAACTGTTAACGAATCTTAGGGATGGTTGAAATAGTAGCTCTGGGAAGTACATACGTATATATGAAGTGTTGGGGTTGGTTTTTAAATTGTATTCTGTGGGTAGGAGATGGGATAGACCCTCATTTTCCACAATACTTACATTCTTTGCATGTGACTTTTTTTTTTTTTTTTATTCAGATATTGCCAGCAAACATTTTCGTTTTGCAGAGATGCTTTACTATAAAGTATTAGAATCTGTTATTGAGCAGGAACAAAAAAGACTGGGAGACATGGATTTATCTGTGAGTAAATAACCAATGTACTGAGAAGCACAATAAATTGTAGTTCCCTTTCAGCCCAACCCACCAAGAAAACAGCCGCTATTGAAAAAATAATATATGACTTTGAGAGAATAAGATAAGGAAACTTGTGTTCTGAGCCTCTCATCTCCGGTTGCCCACTTAGTGTCTCTCATCGCAGCAGGCTGTGTGTTATCACTTAGAGATTCTGTGGGTAATGAGACTCCTTAGTCAAGGTTAACACGTTCAGACTTAGCCTTAATTGAGGTTTTTAAATAACATGGAGTTTTAATTCAAGCCTTGTATAGAATAAATTGAGTATTGACTATATAGGAATTTAACATAAATATTCAACCATTGATCTTTGACTAAGGTAATTTTTCTAGATTGTGGAAGTAATGCTTGCTTTTAATGACCTCAATAAAGATAATTTAAAAATAAATTAAATAACATTTTAATGAAAACTGTAAAATTGACAAATAATGGTTCTGACTCCTTATAACAATCTACACTGCTTTTATTCTGTATAAAAATATGGCTGCATATACAATGGAATGTTAACCATAAAATAGAATGAAATTCTGCCATTTGCATGGTGTGGATGGACCTAGAGAACACTAAGTGAAATAATGTCACCTACATATGTAATCTTAAAAAATGCAAAACAGAAACAGACTCACTGGTACAGAAAACAAACTTGTGGTTACCAAGGGGGAGAGGGAAGTAGGAACGGATAAATTAGGACTATGGGATTAACTATGCTGCTGCTGCTGCTAAGTCGCCTCAGTCGTGTCCGACTCTGTGTGACCCCATAGACGGCAGCCCACCAGGCTCCCCCGTCCCTGGAATTTTCCAGGCAAGAACACTGGAGTAGGTTGCTATTTCCTTCTCCAATGCATGAGAGTGAAAAGTGAAAGTGAAGTCGCTCAGTCGTGTCCGACTCTTTGCGACCCCATAGACGGCAGCCCACCAGGCTCCTCCGTCCATGGGATTTTCCAGGCAAGAGTACTGGAGTGGGGTGCCATTGCCTTCTCCGATTAACTATATGGGATTAACTATACTAACTGCTATATACAAAATAGATAAGCAACAAGGATATTCTGTATAGCACAGCAAATTATAGCCATGGTCTTATAACAACTTATTTCCAGAGTATAATCTGCAAAAATACTGAATCATTACACTGTACAGCTGAAACTAACGTGACATTGTAAATCAACTGAACGTCAATAAAAATAGTATATGGTTGTAGAAGTTTAAAAGGCTGTTTTAGGACAATTTTTCTATTTTTAAAATTTTGAGACATACAGAAGAGTGTAAAAATGTTCCTACATGTTGAAGCTTTGTTTTTTTATAGGGCATTCTGGAACAAGATGCATTCCACAGATCACTCTTGGCGTGCTGCCTTGAGGTCGTCACTTTTTCTTATAAGCCTCCTGGGAATTTTCCATTTATTACTGAAATATTCGATGTGCCACTTTATCATTTTTACAAGGTATTTTTGAAAATCTGATACTGATGAGGAAATTGTAGAAGAGAGTAACATTTTGTTGTTAGTCATCTAATCCATTTTAATATGGAAGTACATTTCTTCTGTTTTTAACTACATATTTAATAATTTCCACTCTAAATGGGGAACAAAGAATAGGAGAGTCTTAAGAACTATATAAATTCTTTTAATGTTTATAGACCTATTTTGTATAAAAGTTTCATATGGTTCCTCCATTTATCTGATAGTCTTTTAGAATACTTCTTTTTATAAGGTAAGAAAGTTTATAAAAAGTAGCAAATTATCACTAGCTAATCATGATAGCAACCTTTTTAATTTTATGAAAATTAAATGAAAGTGTATTTCAGAAAAGAACTTTTCACATGTTACATAGAGGCACACAGTTACAGCACTGATTTGGTTTCCCTCTTGATACTGATTTAGTATATAAACTTATCCTAATTCTTGTACAGTAGTCAAAATGAATTTTTATAGTGGCATAGACTGTTCAGTTTTTAAATATCACATTTTGAGTCATGTTTCTTAATCTCAATAGACACAGCATGTTTTTTAATTTAAAGATTTTTGAAATGTATTACCATACAAAAGATTTTAGATGGTTCATACCTGCAGTTTAAATAATTATTTATTTAGGTAATGAAATGAAGAGCAGTTGTTTCGAAATAGTATTCTTTAACCTTAATTTTTCATTAATTGACTTCTGTTTCTATACATATGTAAAAAATATTGAAATATGTTTGCCCATTTTGCTTTTCCACTTGAATAATTTTCTTGTTAAAAGTTACTACTAAACAAACCAAGACATTTTTAAACATTTCAGGTGATAGAAGTATTCATTAGAGCAGAAGATGGCCTTTGTAGAGAGGTGGTAAAACACCTTAATCAGATTGAAGAACAAATCTTGGATCATTTAGCCTGGAAACCAGAGTCTCCGCTCTGGGACAGGATTAGAGACAATGAAAACAGAGTTCCCACATGCGAAGAGGTTTGTGAAAAGATCTTAACATCTTTCTACGACAAAAAGCCTACCAACGTCTATCCTATTCATAATTCTCTTTCACTGACCACAGTTAAACTTAGCATCTTGCTCGTAAGTGTGGGAGGGTAACAGCTGGGTGTAATTTGGTACAGTCACCTCTGTATCTACGAGGAAACAAGAGTCAAATGATTAGTGACTGCCCCAAGGTTTAGTGACAGAGTAAGAATTCAGTGTTCTGTCTTGATTTCCTAGTCAAGTTTCTATACTTTAAAATGGTTGATTGTCTAATTCTCCAAATGAGTAATGAAAGTTAATTTGTATTTAGTATCCAGTTACTAGGTTTGAATTTTTTAAACCTGCCAGACTTTTTTTTAAAGACTTACTTATTATTTTGTTTGGCTGTGCTGGGTCTTCATTGCTGCCCTTGGGCTTTCTCTGGTTGCTGCAAGTAGGGGCTGCTCTCTAGTTGCAGTGTGCAGGCTTCTCACTGGGTGACTTCTCTTGTTGCAGAGCACGGGCTCCAGGGTGCACGGGCTTCAGTAATTGCTGGGGGGCATGTGGGATCTTCCTGGACCAGGGATCGACTCATGTCACTTGTATGGGCAGGCAGATTCCTATCCACTGCACCACCAAGAAAGTCCCAGAATTTTTTTTAACTTCAGTATGAAAGTAAAAAAGATAGGTGATTTTATTTAGGTGGAAAAACTGATGAGCCAAGATAATTTCCTTTTGCCTTAGATTATTTTTTGGTGTTTAAAAAAAAAAAGCTTTTTTGAATAATGGTATTTTGTATAAACATTTCTTAATAGGTCATGCCACCTCAGAACCTGGAAAGAGCAGATGAAATTTGTATTGCTGGCTCCCCTCTGACTCCCAGAAGGGTGAGTGAAGTTCGTGCTGATTCTGGAGGACTCGGAAGAAGTAAGTTTAAAATACTAAGGGAAGTATTTTGGGGATTTAAATTCCATCCAAAACTACAAGTGAAGTTAATAGGGTATATATTCTGTATATAGAATAAAATAATCCGTGCATTATAGTGTCACATGGATCAGTTAAAGAGCACAGGAAAATGTATGATAAGTATCTTTTTAAAATACATAGAATGCTATATATTAATGTGATTCCTATTTTTTAAGTATATTTTTTCCTATAAACACACAAAAGGGCTGAAATGGAAAAACCAAACCATAAATGATTATTGTTGGGTAATAGAATTCCAGATTATTTCTATGAAGTTTTTAAGATGAATATGTATTACTTCTAAAATCAGAAGAAACAGAAAAAGGTTTCTTAAAGGTGGAGTCTATGATGGAATTAGGTATAGACGAGCCAGTGAGTTGAGAGGACTGAATGGCCTGAGTGTGTTCAGGTTTTTCATTTTTCTGACTATGCCTTGCTGCTTGTGGGATCTTAGTTCCCTGACCAAGGATTGACCCCGGCAGTGAAATCTCCAAGTCCCAACCACGGATCACAGGGAATTCCCAGGCATGTTTAGCTTTGACTCTTGTCAGTTGAGCAGTGCTACCTACCCTGGTTAACATCACAGCATTGCTGGCCCTGAGGTGCAGCAAAGGGAATTTTTGCTATTCATCTGGTTACAGTTTCAGTTCAGTTCGGTCACTCAGTTGTGTCCGACTCTTTGCAACCCCATGAATCACAGCACGCCAGGCCTCCCTGTCCAGCACCATGTCCCGGAGTTCACTGAGACTCACGTCCATCGAGTCAGTGATGCCATCCAGCCATCTCATCCTCTGTTGTCCCCTTCTCCTCCTGCCCCCAATCCCTCCCAGCATCAGAGTCTTTTCCAATGAGTCAACTCTAGACAGCTGTTTATAAAGTTGCCAAGTGCAACACATACTTCAGATAAAACTTCTTTTTTAAAAGCAATTCTGTAAATCCAGAGAGTTCTAAATTGTTAGATGCCATTAGAAAGATATTATTTCTAGATCAAATTTTCAATGTAATTGATAAGCACTGGCTATAGAAGATCAGTTTTAAAATCAGAAATCACTCTATGTCAGTGTATAGTCAATGGATATGAATCATCTGTATGAAAATGTCCTCATTTTTTAAAGAGGAGGCATAATGGCTTAACTTTTTCTGCTTGTTATCCACTTTAAACTTCATTTTTTGTACTTATCACTTTTCCATATTCATGCTGCTAAGCTGCTGCTAAGTTGCTTCAGTCATGTCGGACTCTGTGCAACCCCATAGACGGAGCCCACCAGGCTCCCCTGTCCCTGGGATTCTCTAGGCAAGAACACTGGAGTGGGTTGCCATTTCCTTCTCCAATGCATGAAAGTGAAAAGTCAAAGTGAAGTTGCTCAGTCGTGTCTGACTCTTAGCAACCCCATGGACTGCAGCCTACCAGGTTCCTCCGTCCATGGGATTTTCCAGGCAAGAGTACTGAAGTGGGTTGCCATTGCCTTCTCTACCATATTCATGAGGTCTTTTAATATTTTACAAGATAATGATCATAATTTGAAACACAAAAAACTATTGAAGTGTAGTTGATTTACAATATTGTGTTAATTTCTGCTATCTAGCAAAGTGACTATACATGTATATATATTGTTTTTTCATATTCTTTTCTATTATAGTTTAGCACAGGATATTGAATATAGTTCCCTGTGCTATACAATAGGACTTTTTTTGTTTATCCAGAGATAATGATCATAATTAATGTATTCTTCTTAACTCTGCAACTTTGTTCCAGATGTAAATCTAGTTAATTTGTTTCCTTTTGTATCATCAAGAAATTGAAATGTTAAGCCACAGTCTGTCAGAAATACTCCTATCAATCCTCTTATGTCCTCCCTACATATATTTTAATACTTAAAACCCACTCATGTGCAGTTTTTACAGCTAGACATGGAAAAGAGAAAGGGATGCTTCTCAAAAATTCAGATTGGTGTGGATTCAAACTTAACAATAGATGAAGCTACAGTGGTTAACAGAGTTTCTGTTTGGGATGTTGAAAAAGTTTTGGGGAAAGATGGTGGTGGTAGTGGCGGTCTGCACAGTAAGTGAAAGTCACTTAGTCGTGTCCAACTCTTTGCAACCCCATAGACTATACAGTCCATGTGATTCTCCAGGTCAGAATACTGGAGTGGGCAGCTGTACCCTTCTCCAGGGGATCTTCCCAACCCAGGGATCAAACCAAGGTCTCCCGTATCACAGGCGGATTCTCTACCAGCTGAGCCACTAGGGAAGTCCAAGAATCCTGGAGTTGGTAGCCTATCCCTTCTCCAGTGAATCTTCCCAACCCAGGAATCGAACTGGGGTCTCCTGCATTGCAGGCAGGTTCTTTACAAGCTGAGCTATCAGCAAAACCCTCTGTGAATGTGATACCACTAGATTGTATACTTAAAAATGGATAAAATGCCAAATTACATGTATTTTATCACAACTTAAAAAAAAATAGTGATGTAATATACCCCAAACCATTGAACTGTACAATCTAAGTGGGTGAAATATATGTGAATCATATCTCAGTCAGGTTGTTTAAAGAATAGTAAACTAAGCTTGTTGCTGCTGCTGCTGCTAAGTCACTTCAGTCGCGTCCGACTCTGTGCGACCCCATAGATGGCAGCCCACCAGGCTCCCCCATCCCTGGGATTCTCCAGGCAAGAACACTGGAGTGGGTTGCCATTTCCTTCTCCAATGCAGGAAAGTGAAAAGTGAAAGGGAAGTCACTCAGTCGTGTCCGACTCTAGCGACCCCATGGACTGCAGCCTACCAGGCTTCTCTCTGTCCATGGGATTTTCCAGGCAAGAGTACTGGAGTGGGGTGCCATTGCCTTGTCTAAAACATGTATGTCCATTCTTACTGAATAACATTATTATATTTTAGTAACTTTCTACATGTAAAAAATGACAGTGATGAAAATGCATAAAATGGAGAGTAAATGCCCCAAATGTTACCATAGTAATTTCAAGTCCATCAAGTCTTCATATCAAGTAGTAGCTTTACAGTGAAATCGTGTTATCTGAGTAGGTAGAAACTGAATATGGTAGAAAAATAGTTATTCAAAATGCCCCTAAATCATCCAGACTTCATGGGAGTGGAGGGAAAAGTCTTGTTTGATTTAGCAAAAGATGTAGTGAAAAAAACAACAGTGTGAGACAAATAGAGAAAAATCCTTCCTTTAAATTTTGCTCTTAGTAGTATTCAGTTCGGAGAAGGCAATGGCAACCCGCTCCAGTACTCTTGCCTGGAAAATCCCATGGACGGAGGGGCCTGGTGGGCTGCAGTCCATGGGGTCGCTAGGAGTTAGACACAACTGAGCGACTTCACTTTCACTTTTCACTTTCATGCATTGGAGAAGGAAATGGCAACCCACTCCAGTGTTCTTGCCTGGAGAATCCCAGGGACGGGGGAGCCTGGTGGGCTGCCGTCTATGGGGTCACACAGAGTCGGACACGACTGAAGCGACTTAGCAGCAGCAGTAGCAGTATTCAGTTGAATTTTCATTCATTGAATTTAGCTATGATGTGACGCCTGTTATTTTTGTTTTTCAGTTATAACATTTCAAACACTTAGTTGTGAGCATAATACCTTGGATGGAAGTCAGATCTGTCTCCTTGAGTTAAATGCTTCAATCTTTTCTTTTCTCTGACCCTAGGCATATCATCTCCAACCACGCTGTATGATAGGTACAGCTCCCCAACAGCCAGTTCTACCAGGAGGCGGCTATTTGTGGAGAATGACAGCCCCACTGATGGAGGGACCCCCGGGCGCACTCCCCCGCAGCCTCTAGTCAATGCTGTCCCCGTGCAGAATGTAGCCGGGGAGGCTGTATCTGTCACACCGGTTCCTGGACAGACCTTGGTCACCATGGCAACAGCCACAGTCACAGCCAACAATGGACAAACAGTGACCATTCCTGTACAAGGTAACGAAGGCAGAGTTGGATATTGAGTTCTTTCTCTGGCATTTATTACTTGATATTTGGCTGGAATGATGATACGAGACAAGCATGGACTGGGAAAGGGGTTGGGAGGGGGAAAATGGGAAACCTCTGCCCAGAGAATCTGGTATTAACAACATTTTCTTTGTGCTTTTTTTTTTCTTTGAAACAAACTTTAGGTATTGCCAATGAGAATGGAGGAATAACGTTCTTCCCAGTCCAAGTCAATGTTGGGGGGCAGGCGCAAGCTGTGACCGGCTCCATCCAGCCCCTCAGTGCTCAGGCCCTGGCTGGAAGCTTAAGCTCGCAACAGGTGACAGGAACAACCTTGCAAGTCCCTGGTCAGGTGGCCATTCAACAGATTTCCCCTGGTGGACCACAGCAGAAACAAGGCCTACCTTTAACCAGCAGCAGTATCAGACCCAGGAAGACAAGCTCTTTATCGCTTTTCTTTAGGAAGGTAATTTTTCACGTACCCTCACCAGGTCTAGAACTTGGGAAATACAAGGGTTAGATAAAGTTTGAGATATAATATTTTTGTTTATCTACTAGGTTTATCACTTAGCAGGTGTCCGCCTTCGGGATCTTTGTGCTAAATTGGATATTTCAGATGAACTGAGGGAAAAAATCTGGACCTGCTTTGAATTCTCCATAATTCAGTGTCCTGAACTTATGATGGACAGACATCTGGACCAGTTGTTAATGTGTGCCATTTATGTGATGGCAAAGGTGAGTACCATTGGGAATATAAAAGGAAAAAGATGCTACTTCCTCATTCTTAGAATACTTTTAACAGCTTTATACTAAGGTAAAATTCACATACTGAATAATCCACCCATTTAAAATATACAGCTCAGTGGATTTTAGTGTATTCACAGATATGTGTGACAAGCACCACAGTCAGTTTTAGAATATGATATTCCATTGTATGAAGATATATTTTGTTTATCCATTCATCAGTTGATGGACATTTAAATTATTTTTACTTTAGGGCTGTTATAAATAATGCTGCTAATGAACACATGTATACAAGTTTCTACATGGACATTTTTTCATTTCTCTTCTGTATATACCTTGGAGCATATTGCTGGGTCATGTGGTAAACTCCATTTTTAACTGCTTGAGGAACTGCCAGACTGTTTTCCAGTCACTGAACCATTTTACAGTTCCACAGATAAAATAATTTACTGAGGTGAAACTCACATAACATTATGCATTTTAAAACAAATGGTCCAATAAAGTTTTAAAATCGATTAATTTTTTTCTTCTTTTTCAAGGTTTGGCTAGTCTAAATTGCTTGACATTCTTGGTGAATTTTAGAATCAACTTGTCTATTCTTGTTATAAAGAAGTCAGGTGGGGTTCAGATAGAGATGATGTTGAATCTGTAGATTAGTTTGAGGAGTATTGTTATCTTAACCATACTTTACCTCCTGATTAATGAACATTTCGGGCCCATGCTTTTCTTTGTGGGTAGTTTTTTCCTGGTTGCGCGTCTGTTCAGACTGTCTATTCCTTTTAGAATCAGTTTTGGTAGTGTGTATCTTCCAAGGAATTTGTTTTCTCCAGGCTTTCTAATTTGTTGGCACCATTGTTTATAATATTCCTTTTAGTTCTTTTTATTCTTTGTCAGTAGTAATTTGCCAGTCTTCTTTAAAACTTTTGGTCAGTCTAGCTGAAAATTTTGTTGGTGTTGTCAAAGAACCACTTTCTGGTTTATTATTATATGCTCTAATCTTTACTATTCCCTTCTTTCTGCTTGCTTTTGTTCTTTTTGTTTTCTCAAGCTTTCTGGAGGCTTATTTACGTTCGTTTTCCTGGCTCTGCCACATGGCTTGTGGGATCTTAGTTCTCTGATCTGGGATTGAACCCAGGCGTTTGGCAGTGAAAGTGCCAAGTCCAACCACTGAAGCACCAAGGATTCCCTAGGCTGTGTTTGCTCTTTTTTTTTTTTTTAGTGTCTTAAGATGGATGGATAGGTAATCTTTCTTTTTTCTTACTATGGGCATTAAGAGCTATAGATTTCCCTCTAAGCACTGCTTTAGCTGTATCTCATAAATTAGGGTATGTTGTGTCTTTATTTCAAAGCGTTCTCTAATGTCTTTTGACTTACTGGTTATCTAGGTGTGTTGTTTAATTTCCATGTATTTGTGAGTTTCTCAAATTTCTGTTAATTTCTAGTTTCCATCCACTGTGGTTCCAAAACACACTTTGTATTAGTTACTTTAATCCTTTTAAATTTATTGAAGTTTTGTAGCCTAGCATATGGTCTATCCTGGACAATGTTCAGTGTGCACTTGGGAAGAATATATATTCGTTGTTGGGTGTTACATCTGTTACATCTATAGATGTAAGGTTTTTTAGTTGTTTTTTTTTTCTTAATAGTGTTAAAGTCTTTCTTTGTTGATCTTCTGTCTAGTTGATCAATCCATTATTGCCAGTGGGGTATTGAACTCTGTAAATATTATTGAATTGTCTATTTCTCTATTAATTTCTGTCAGTTTTACTTCATGTATTTTGATGCTCTGTTATTAGGTGTATGTATGTTTTTAATTGTTAGATCTTTCTAATGGATTGACCCCTCATAATTATGAAATGTCCCTCTTTATCTTGAGTAACTTTTTTGTTTTAAAGTCTGTTTTATAGTGTGATCTTTGTATAGCCAGTCAGCTTTTTTGAGTTGCTGTTTGCATGATATGTCTTCTGTCCATCCTTTTCTTTTAAATCTGTTTGCTTAACCTAAAGTGTGTTTTTTGTATATGGAGTATATAGTTGGATCTTTTTTTAAGTAATGTGACAATTTCTTCCTCTGTGTTAATACATTCACGTCTAACATTGTTGTAACTGGATTTATGTCTGGAACTTTACTTTTTTTGTCTCCTGTCTTTTAGATCCTCTCCTTCACTGCTTTCATTTCCATGTGCATTCAGTAAATACTTTGTAATGTGGTGTTTTCATTTCAGTATTGAGTTTTAAACTTTTTTTTACTAGTGGTTTCTTTACGGTTTTCTATATTTTTATTTTTGCCCTATCTGCCTTTTTTTGGTCTCATCTTTATTGAGATATAACATCACATTTCTTCACATATATATTGGCAATATCTAATCCCATGAATCTATTTCTCACTTCCACTGTATACTGGTAAGGGATTTGATTTAGGTCATACCCTGAATGGTCTAGTGGGTTTCCCTACTTTCTTCAATTTAAGTCTGAAATATATCCACAAATTTTAACAAATTCCAAGTAGGACAAATGCAAAGAGCTCCATACCTGACACATAGTAAAAGAGTTGAAAGCCAAAGAAAGGGAGAATCTTGAAAGCCTCAAGAGAAAAGCAACTTTTTGCTTACTAGGAAACTCTAATAAAGTAACAGATAACTTCTCATAAGAAACTATGGAAGCTATGAAACAGTGTACAAAGTAAAATCTAAGAATCCAGTATGTAACAAAATTATCTCTTGTAAATGAAAGTGAAATGAATACAGTCTCAGCTAAACATAAAGACAGAAAACTTGAACCATCTTACATGAAAATACTAAAGCAAGTTCTTCAAGCTAAAAGTAAGTGACCCCACACAGTAATTCAACTACACATGAAGAAACAAAGAGCAGTGGTAAAAATAATTATGTAACTGGAAAGAATACATAATGTGTATTTCTTCTTAACTGATTTTTTTAATTGTATAAAACAATTCTATGTATTCTTGCCACCTCTTCTTAATATCTTAGACAGTGCCTGATGAACTATGGATGGAGGTTCTTGACCTTGTACAGGAGACAGGGATCAAGACCATCCCCAAGAAAAAAGAAATGCAAAAAAGCAAAATAGCTGTCTGAGGAGGCCTTACAAATAGCTGTGAAAAGAAGAGACGCAAAAAGCAAAGGAGAAAAGGAAAGATATACCCATTTGAATGCAGAGTTCCAAAGAATAGCAAGGAGAGATAAGAAAGCCTTATCAATGATCAGTGCAAAGAAATAGAGGAAAACAATAGAATGGGAAAAACTAGAGATCTTTTCAAGAAAATAAGAGATATCAAGGGAACATTTAATGCAAAGATGGGCTCAATAAAGGACAGAAATGGTATGGACCTAACAGAAGCAGAAGATATTAAGAAGAGGTGGCAAGAATACATAGAACTGTACAAAAAAGATCTTGGTATGATCACTCACCTAGAGCCAGAAATTCTGGAATGTGAAGTCAAGTGGGCCTTAGGAAGCATCACTACAAACAAAGCTAGTGGAGCTGATGGAATTCCAGTTGAGCTATTCCAAATCCTAAAAGATGATGTTGTGAAAGTGCTGCACTCAATATGCCAGCAAATTTGGGAAACTCAGCAGTGGCCACAGGAATGGAAAAGGTCAGTTTTCATTCCAATCCCAGAGAAAGGCAAGGCCAAAGAATGCTCAAACTACTGCACAATTGCACTCATCTCACACGCTAGTAATACTCAAAAGTCTCCAAGCCAGACTTCAGCAGTACGTGAACCGTGAACTTCCAGATGTTCAAGCTGGTTTTAGGAAAGGCTGAGGAACCAGAGATCAAATTGCCAACGTCTGTTGGATCATCGAAAAAGGAAGAGAGTTCCAGAAAAACATTTATTTCTGCTTTATTGACTATGCCAAAGCCTTTGACTGTGTGGATCACCACAAACTGTAGAAAATTCTTCAAGAGATGGGAAGAATACCAGACCACCTGACCTGCCTCCTGAGAAATCTGTACGCAGGTCAGGAAGAAACAGAACTGGACATGGAACAACAGACTGGTTCCAAATAGGAAAAGGAGTACATCAAGGCTGTATATTGTCACCCTGCTTATTTAACTTATATGCAGAGTACATCATGAGAAACGCTGGACTGGAAGAAGCACAAGCTGGAATCCAGATTGCCGGGAGAAATATCAATAACCTGATATGCAGATGACACCACCCTTATGGCAGAAAGTGAAGAAGAACTAACGAGCCTCTTGATGAAAGTGAAAGTGCCGGTGCCAGCCGGCAAAGTCGATCAGGTCCCGAGAACATGCGCGGCGTGGCTGAGAAAAAATACTACAGCAAAAGAATGCTACAACAAAGATGGGGTCGAGAGGTTCAGACACGTCTCCACAAAGGGAAGCGGTCTGACCACGACTTTATTCAGCATCTTATATTTATACAGGAGAGCAAGAGAAAAACAAGACAGTTAACATTTTTTCTTGGTTGACCTATACATCTTACAAAAAGTCACAAGAAATCTTGAGAGCATGGGAATGGCACCCTGTTATTATTTCTTACACTAGATAACATTTCCCTGTGCGTAAGAAGTTTGTCCAGAACTCCAGGTGTCTGCAGTAAATAATCGCCTAATCTCTGGGGTGGCGGGACAGAGAGCTATGTTTGCAAGCAAACCCTCAAGGACTGAGGCAGCTCCCAGAGCTGTGTCCTTCAGACAAAGGACCCCGTTCTCATGGGCAGCTCCCCGCATGAAAGAGTGAAAAAGTTGGCTTAAAACTCAACATTCAGAAAACTAAGATCATGGCATCTGGTCCCAGCACTTCATGGCATATAGATGGGGAAACAGTGGAAACAGTGGCAGACTGTTTTTTGGGGGCTCCACAATCACTGCAGATGGTGACTGCAGCCATGAAATTAAAAGGCGCTTATCCTTGGAAGTAAAGTTATGACCAACCTAGACAGCATATTAAAATGCAGAGACATTACTTTGCCAACAAAGGTCTGTCTGGTCAAGACTATGGTTTTTCCAGTAGTCATGCATGGAGAGTTGGACTGTAAAGAAAGCTGAGCGCCAAAGAATTGATGCATTTGACTGTGGTGTTGGAGGAGACTCTTGAAAGTCCCTTGGACTACAAGATCCAACCAGTCCATCCTAAAGGAGATCAGTCCTGAATATTCAATGGAAGGACTGATGCTGAAGCTGATACTCCCAAAACTTTGGCCACCTGATGTGAAGAACTGACTCATTTGAAAAGACCCTGATGCTGGAAAAGATTGAAGGTGGGAGAAGGGGATGACAGAGGATGAGATGGTTGGATGGCATCACTGACTCAATGGACACGAGTTTGAGTAAACTCCAGAAATTGGTGATGGACAGGGAGGCCTGGCGAGCTGCAGTCCGTGGGGTCGCACAGAGTCAGACATGACTGAGCAACTGAACTGAGACTTAATGTTTTTTAAATAAATTTGGAAGGTTTCAGCCTTGGAATATTTCTTCTGCTGCACTCCTCTGGTACTGTCGTTATGTGACCTTGATGTGCTTAATGGTATGCCCCATTTCTCTGAAGCACTTTTAATTTTTCTTCATTCTGTCCTCTGTTCTGTGAACAATTCCATCTCAGGTTTGTTAAACTTTTCCTTTGCCAGTTTAAATCTAGTTTTTCATTCCTCTAATGAATTTTCTGTCACTATGGTTTATTCTAGGTCTTGATTCAGATACCACATATTCCCTCTGTTGTTACTGAATTAGATTTACTTGAATATATATTTCTTCATTTGTTGTATGCTTTTTAGAGACATTTCCAGAGACTTTAAATGGTTGTTTTTTAATACGATTTTCACCAGTGTCACTGGGGAGCAGGTTCATGGATCATCTCATACTATATTATGCTAGAAGTCAAATTCACTCTCAGTGTACCCTTATTCTTTGCCAGGTCACAAAAGAAGACAAGTCCTTCCAGAATATTATGCGTTGCTATAGGACTCAGCCACAGGCCCGGAGCCAGGTAACTACATTTTCTCTCAGGGCTGAAAATAAAGATGAAAGTCTTTTTGATGCATATAAAACAATTAACTACAGGTGATTCTGTAACCTCTTCTCCAGGATAAAAAATAGGACTCTATTTTAATCTTATTTAATTATTGACAGCCACACATCTTGATTAGTTTAAGTTTAGTTTAAGTTCTCTTTTCTCCCAAAGTTAATGATGTAAAATATTTGATTCCTTTTTAATTCAGATAATTACAAGATAGGTGTAAATTAGGAAGCTGCTGTTTGGATTCTATGTCACCTTGAAATCAGTCTGGTTTAGGACACACAGTGCTGCACATTTAACCAAAATAGCAGTAAGTGAAAGTTTAAAACCCATTTTACCTTAATGCTATATACTTGTCTCGAAGAGATAGGTAGGTATGTAAGATCTTTGTATCTGACTTAGGATGGCTTGATTTTACAATTAGAGATTATTGCTGCTCTGTAGTATTGTAGGCAGCACTTGGAAGGTGAAGCCTGACAGGCCCTGATACATAACCTTGGCTGCATTTACAAACCTCCCCTGAGTAGGACAGCTACTGTAGGGAACTGTGAGAATGAAATAACATGTTAAAGTTGTATAGTCTAGGATGTGCTCAATAGATATTGTTCTGTTGCCTTCTCATGCTCTGTTTAAAGGTGTATAGAAGTGTTTTGATAAAAGGGAAAAGGAGAAGAAGAAATTCTGGCAGCAGTGACAGCAGAAGTCATCAGAATTCTCCGACAGAACTAAACAAAGACAGAAGTAAGTGGGATCTTTATGAATGTATACAACTAAATTAGGAGCTCCTCTTATTTTTTAGGTCT
Organism: Bos javanicus; assembly: GCF_032452875.1. NCBI lineage: Eukaryota > Metazoa > Chordata > Mammalia > Artiodactyla > Bovidae > Bos > Bos javanicus. The sequence goes on from NC_083885.1 coordinate 22,042,040, forward strand.
AGGACTAAAGAATTAGTAAAATTACTGTTGTAGAAACTGTGAAAACGGTTTATTCCAACAAAAGATTTGTTGGAACAATAAACTAAATTCTAAATTTAGTAGCAAAGTTGTCCTTTTGGTTTTGAGACACATTGTGCATAAACATTTTTCTTTAGGGGTACTAGAAAAGGTTAGAGAAGACAGGCATTTGTTGACCTGAGTTCCAAAAAAATGTGGCATGTCAACAGAAACCATGCTATGGAAATACCATCCTTAATTGCTGGTTTATACCACTTAATGCAGGGCTCGGTCCTAGAAAACTGGTGTCAATTAATGAATACTTGCTACAATTAATGAATACTTGGTGTCAATTAATCAAGCCCTTGCTACATTAATAGCATGATAGTAGTTAGTGGGGCTTCCCAGGTAACTCAGTGGTAAAGAATCCACCTGCCAATGCAGGAAAGCAGGAGATATGGGTTCGACCCTTGGGGTGGGAAGATCCCCTGGAACATTGCAACCCACTCAAGTATTCTTGCTGGGATAATCCCATGAACAGAGGAGCCTGGCGGGCTACATCCCATGGATTCGCAGAGAGTCGGACACGACTGGACACGCACACACACAAGAGTTAGTACTAAATACCTTGTCTGTGCTTTGCTGCTCGGTGGCGAGGGCCCATTTGCTGCCATTTAACAAGGAGAGCTTGTTAAATGCTCTTCCTGAATTTTCTTTTTAAAAGCACCCTGCACCAGCAGTCTCCCTGTTTAACACCTTCTGTTCTACCCGGTACAGCCAGCAGAGACTCCAGTCCTGTCATGAGGTCCAGCAGCACCTTGCCAGTCCCACAGCCGAGCAGCGCCCCTCCTACCCCGACTCGCCTCACGGGGGCCAACAGTGACGTGGAGGAGGAGGAGAGGGGGGACCTCATCCAGTTCTACAACAACATCTATATCAGACAGATGAAAACGTTTGCCATGAAGTACTCACAGGCAAATGCAGTAAGTTTGAGGAGGATTATTTCATACTTTTTTTTCACTTGTGAGGAATGAGAAATCACGTGTTTTTGAGCTACTTCTGTGTAAATTAGTTTGACAAATAATTATTTTGTTAAGTAAAATATAACTGAGAAAGTCTTTAACAGAAATAATTTGCTTAATGAACGTAACTTCTACTGTTGTGAAGGGTTAAACATGAATAACATTGCATTTGGACTCCCTGCAAAGTATAGTCATATGAGACGGACTGCCTAAGTTCAAATTACCCAAAACTTGCCAGCTCTGGTGACCTTGCAAATTATTTAACTTTCTCTGTGCCTATTATTTCCTTGTATATAAAATGGGAATAGAAATAGTCCTTTGCTTATAGGGTTGTTGTGAGGATTAAATGACATAATATATTAAAAATGGTTAAAACAGTGGCACAAAGAAAGCATTTAACCGATTCCTATTGTATGGTTTTCTTTAATTTTTGCCACAAATACATCACTATCTACCATTCATAAAGCATTTAGTTTATTATACCTCTTCACTGATTCAGCAAGAATAACCATTTTCCCAAAAAAGTAATTGGTTAGGAATTTTGTTTACCGTAGAATGTTTTGGTTTTTTTTTAAACAGATGGATGCTCCTCCACTCTCTCCCTATCCATTTGTAAGAACAGGCTCTCCTCGCCGAATACAGTTGTCTCAGAACCATCCTGTCTACATTTCCCCGCATAAAAATGAAGCGATGCTTTCTCCTCGAGAAAAGATTTTCTACTACTTCAGCAACAGCCCTTCAAAGGTGAGCCTAATGTAAAGCCTGGCCTTTACCAGCCCCACACTTGGGATTCTAAGGGTTGTTGGGAAACCCTTCAGCACGCACACGGGTGATGGGATCCGCGAAGGAAGGGCGACCAGTAGTCCCACAGCAGCAGGAAACAAGGGTTTAGGGGAGAACTTTCAAGTTGGAAACAGGGTAAGGGGTTTAAACTTCCATTCCTCTCTTTTCCTATTTGTGCATCTGAACATTCTGCTATAAATCTGGAATTTTATTTTTTTTTTCCCATTTGTAAAACTTTAAAATTCCAAATTTCTGTTAGGGAAAGAAAATCCAGATTCCTTGACGGATTACTTGGTGCCTATCTCTGGGACAGGAACTGTCTCTGTCCTTTGAATTCTTAGTCTAAGAGGAGAAATGGGCATTTTATAACAATATGCACATTAGCACCGATTTAAGTGGTAGCATCTGCCTCAGTCTGCAGTGGGTAGGGAAGCTTGAGTCAAGCCTTAACGGATGAAAAATTAGGAGGTTGCTGAGGTGTGGAAGGAAGGGCATCCAGGATAAAGTGGACAAGAAAGGGAAACAAGTCCTTGAGGCAGTAAGGCTAGAGCTCTGGGAATCATATGTTACTTACTGTTAAGGAGGCAGCTAGATCTTAAAGGTCCTTAAGTGATAATTATATTTATAAAGATTGTTCAGAAAACACACATAGATAACAAATGGCCCAGGAAAAACACATATAGATTCCTAAAAAACACAATGTCAATACCATGGAGAGATGGATGACAGATAGATGGTGGGGAGAGTATGCTGTTTCCCTATTAGTAGATTTTCATCCTATACCAAATTAAGTTCCAAATGAATTAAAAAGTTAAACAGAAAAATAAATTGGAGTAGGACTATTCAATTCAAAAGCAGGCCTAAAAAGGAAGAAGACAGCAAACAAAGAGCAAGTAAATACAAATGGTCTAAATACCCCAGTTAGAACTCAGGCCTTGTTAACAGTGGATTAAACTATGATACAAATTACCATAGCATACTATGTAGCAGTTAGAGATGTGATCCATATATACTGATAAGAGAAGGTGTAAGACATAATGTGGACTGAACAGTATACCAGTTTAATTTTTTTGAAACCCCACTTAATGAACATTATTAAATTTCTAATGCGTGCTTCCTAGAAAAAAGAGCAGAAAGCTACACAGTAGCCTGATCTGTTTGGTGAATGAATTGTAACAGTAAGTGTCCTTAGGGACTGGGTGAGGACAAGAAGGTGTATTCTGTATGATCTGGGGGGGAATAAGTATTCATTTTTAAACTGTCATGTACATATTATATAAATTATGGTGTATAAAGCACTGTACTGTATATAAATTTTATGTATTAATGTGTAATTAATCTATATTGTTATGTATATAGTAAGGAACACAATTATACTTGAAATATGTTGTATATACTTGTATACAAATACCACTTATACAATTAGTGTATAGTTAACAATTTAAGAACATTCAAGTAAGTGGGAGACTAGAGACAGAAAGTGCAGAGCAGACTTTTAGGGAGGTAAGGGAGTAGAGGAGAAAGAGGAAAACTTGCTTAAAATGGTTAAAATTTGGGAAAGATGCATATACTGATTATAGAAAACCATGGTGGTTTTAAGCCTCATTTAAGAATAAAAACTAAATATCTAGGATCTGCTTTGAAACATCTGAGAGGTGAGAAGTGAATGAAGGCACAGATCAAGTAAGACTGGCCAGCATCGCTGAAGTGGGTGGTGGCCATGTGAAGGTTCACTATACACGCTTTTCCGTTCCCATGCTTGAAATGTCCTACAACAAATGCATGTAAATCTGCTCAGTATGCTTTCTACTAGGAAGCATGGACAATGAAATCAGTGGCACATGGTAAAAAAAATCATCCGAAAATAAGGTACAGCTGACTTTTGGGACTCTGGGGAAACTTGGTGCTGAAGGCACCTGTACACAGATCCAGTCTTTGTAGCCCCCTGGCAGTATTCTTCTCCCTCCAGGTTCCTCACGTGAACCAGAGAATGCAGAAAGTAATGCCTTTCCTCAGTTCTCCCGAGGAAGATGTATAATGCATTTTAGAATTTAGACTTCTCCTATGAAACTCCATGGCTGCTAAAAACAAATGAGTAACACTAGACTGGGGGAAAAGGGGACATAATACTCTATAGTCATGTTACTTTTTTAAAAAAGGAAAATGGAAATGTATGAAGTTGATTAAATATGGCATAGCAACATGATGCTATGTAACTTTTGTAAAAAAGAATCAGATTTGTGAACTTTTATATTGTTAAAGTGTATATCAAAATCACCTCTGGAGCATGTTAAAAAATGAAATACTCTGCCTCTTTCCCGGTCGTCATCTCAGCTAGCTGAGAAGTGAGACCAGAAGGGTGTAAAATTTGCTAGTTCTTTCCTTTATAAAGATGTTCAAACTCCTCAAGTAAACCGCTTAACTCATTTGAGGTTCTTTGATCTAACACTGAACTGTGTGTATTAGAATTTTAACGCTTTTTGTATCTATATTTACCTCCGCCACCAGAGACTGAGAGAAATTAACAGTATGATACGGACAGGAGAAACTCCAACCAAAAAGAGAGGGATCCTTTTGGAAGATGGAAGTGAATCACCTGCAAAAAGAATCTGCCCAGAAAATCATTCTGCCTTATTACGTCGTCTCCAAGATGTAGCTAATGACCGGGGTTCCCACTGAGGTTAGTCCGTTGTATTGAAACTGTCTCTTCACAAACTCGGTTTAGCAGCCACATTTAATGTATGCTAGATGATGGGGCTCTTTTCCTGGATCCTTCCAGTATCCTTAGGATATTTTTACTTACCCCAACTGCCTTTTTTCCTACCTTGCAGTGCTTGCCATCAAGGCTGCCTAGAATCCAACACAGTTGGATTTTTTAACTCTTTGGCAAAGCTATTCCAAGTATTACAAGTACTGCAGAGAACGAAGCGTACTCGTGTGTAGAAGAGGTCTCTGTTAACGTGTTCCAGCAGAGGAACCATATTTCAGTTCATTCCTGTTTTGTGGTCAGCCCTGGCCCTCATAGTGAAACTTGGCATTTCGTCCTGAAACACTTAGTAGGAGTGTGAAATTGCATTCCCAAAAGGTAACAAATTGGGAAAGCGCCCAGATTTGGAGGTCCTGGGTAACCAGTCCAAGTCTCCCGTTGCCTTTGTGTAATTCTTCCCTACCCCAGTAGGTGTGGTGCAGTGTGACAAGTCTTTGATTAGTGTGCAATGTGTGAGTGAACTTGTATAAGAAGTGGCACTTTAGGGCTGTAAAAAGCATGATTTTGTAACCCAGATTTTGCTGTATATTTGCGATGGCACTTTCTACAACGTGAACTTTATTAAGTACAAAACTTCTAGGCTTAATATCTTCTTTGATGCTTTTGTACTTTTTTAAAATTGTTAAAGCCCCAGTAGCTACCTTTTGGGCAAGTGTTTTAAATTCTCCATTTTTGTTGATAGGGATCACCTGGCTAAGTAAAGATTTAAAATCAAGTTGAATTAAGGGGATTATTATGAAAAATTATGACCTCTTCCTTTAGGAGGTAGTTATCCAAAAAGACGTGTGTCTTTATTAAGGTGGTATTTTTAAATATCTTTGGGTGTGTTCCTGGAAGTTTAAAAAAATAGATTGGAGAATTTTAGGTTTTTATTAGTACACAGTACCATTTATACAGATTAGAAAATGTTAATTTAACAGCTACTGAATTATCTATATATACCTTTATTAATCACTATTGTTCCAGCAGTTTTAAAGTTGAATGAATAATCTTATTAGGGAGAAAGTTCAATTGTAAATTGAATCAGTATAAACAAAGTTACTAGGTAACTTCATATTGCTCTGAAAGAAATATGGAACTTACACTGTTCACTTAGAATAGTGTTTTGCAAAAATATTTATAAAACCTCTCAAGATACTGCTACTGTAATTTTATATGAAAATAAGTGTATTTTTCAATAAAGCATTTATAAATTAATCTTTGTTTAGTTATATTGAGAAAAGGGTAGTTTCCTGCATAAATGACAAAGAACAATCATTCACTGATTTATTGTCTCTACAAAACACACTAGCCATTCATCGTTTCAATCTCTGACTTCATTAGAAACCGTTTTAACACTTTTTCTCCCTCCTGCCATAAAAATACAGTAATCTGCTTAAAAAAAAAACAAACAACAAAACACCTAAGAACAAGTGTTTTGGTTTCCTCTCACTCACCTAGTATGTCCCTCAGTGACAGCAGTTTGTACATCAGTAACACAGTAAGCTGAAGACTGAGGTTCGTTCATTCCACTGCTCCTCCACTTGAAAGTGCTAATAAGCTATGGAAACTGCTTTCTCTCTCATCTCTGCACCCTAACATATGTACAACCGAAACCACCAATTAAGAAATCACTGTAGTGTTGAACTTTGCTTAACTTCATTAGTTTAAATGAATGCAACTTACCTTTAGCATTATATTCAAAAAAATACGTAAGCTTCAAGGTCCCCAATAATTTGGAGTACTGAACTAGATAACCACCTTAAAGACACTTCTGACAGAAGTAATGCATTACGTAAAGAGAGGTTTCCAGAACTTGCTGTTAGAACCTAAGCATACATGGACAACACTGACGTCAGCCACTGTTCACAATGTTTTACTCTGCAGGCAGTCCTTTGCCATTGGTCAGCTTTAGGAGCCGAAGTCCAGCAGGAAAGTGCGTGGTGCACCAGATTCAGCAGCTCTTAAGTCGCTACCGTTTTCTCTTCTTTACTGAAAGGTTGTACTGAGCCGGGCTTTACCCATGACAGGCCAGCAACGTGAACGCTTTTATTGTGCTGTTCTTCAGGCTTCTTCTAGGCACAATGAAAAACAGACATACAGACTGATAAGGAGATTTCAGCATCGTACCAGTCTGTCTCCCCAAAGGCCACTGTGTACACTCAGTGGTCACCAGTGAAGATATACTTTAGAAAGGAAACAGCAAGTGAACCTATTTCTAAAATGGCATCTACTTACTTTCTGAGTCAGCATCTTCTCTCTGGCTTCATCATGGACAGAAGGATTCCATGGAGAAAAGCTTAAGGAAGAGAGAAACACTAAAGAACGGCTCACGAAATTTAATGTCCATTTTTAAGCCCGTTCCCCAAACAGAACTTAACAAGGAACAGTCTTAATCAGTTGTCAGTATGTACGTTTCAGACATTACCTAAATGATTTTCTCACATAATTATCCCTTACAGAGCACTTTTCCTGGGTTAGCTCACGTAAGCCTTGCAACCACCCCTGATGTCCTATTACAGATGAAGAAAGCAAGACACGGTAAAATTAAGTAACTGCTCAGGGTCACCAAAGCCAATTAAGTGCAGATGTCACCCAGTCTAACTGCAAACCCCAAGCTCTTGAACACTATACTACGCTCCTCTCTCCCAGCAACACCCATGCTGCCCAACAGCTAAGTCACTTCAGCTCTCAACACTCTTGAAGACACTTCCCCAACACACACTAACAGTGCTCGGGGAACCCATGATTCGGACTGTTCACTCACACTGATCAGTTTCCCTCCTTTCACCAAATCTGTAGGTTGATGGGGTAATGACCATTTAAGAGGGGCTCCAATTGGAAGGAAAAGTCCTGACACTTGAGCAAGCACATTACCAGGATCTTTGAGAAACCAAAGTCACTCCATAGCTTGCTCCTGGCACAGTGTCACCCATGTAAAGCAGAAATCAAGTTAGAAATGTTGCAGGCTAGCAGATGACTCACTTTCCTTTTAAATCCCCATTCTAAGGCCACCTGGAAAACAGAAGCCCAGTACTCCAAGTGTAGCTTATCTGGGTAATGTACCACTCACCTAATTGCATAGGGGTCTTCTATTTTAGGTTGATCAAACAAGCGAGCAGTGCACACCTTAACACTGTCGACCACTTTACTTTTAAAAAGCTGAATATCTTTCTCGTACCTGTGTCAAAAGTTTAAATCAAAAGGTTACCAACACGACCTCCTCGGCTGTCTTTTCAAATGTATCTTAAATGACAAAGCAGAGTAACATACAGTACTGCAGCCTCTGGGTTCAGGGGGCTTGCCGTATCGATCTTGTAGAAGACTCGCCTTGCGTACATCAGTACTTGCCAAATGTGGTTATGGTTCCGCCTAAAGGGAAACACAGCGGGGTGACTGAGGCTTCCCCTTGCTGGCTTACATCACCACATGCAACTATTTACTGACCTCCATTTTGCAAACGCTCTCTTCACATCCAGTTCACCTGAGGCGGGATCCACTAGCGGGTGAAAGACGGGAACATCGAACACCAGACGCTGCGGTGAGAGAGAGACACTGCCTTTAATGGAGCAGCGGCGCTTGTTAAACCACACACAGATGCTGTAAAAGGAGCTTCAGGACAAGGCAGTCTTGCTGCTTAAAGTCAAAGAGCTGCCTTGAGAAGGACATTTAAGTACTTTCACGATTTTCCTGTAAAAGTGAATTTTGCAGTGAAGCAAAGGGAAAGTCGCTCTCCTCCACCACAGCGTAACAGTCACCACTCACATGGCAAGTGCTGTACCACAGCTTCCAGCCTCAAAGGCACACCCTGCACAGAGAAGCAAGCAAAGCTGATGGCAGAAGCCAGCAGGGCAAAAGATGGAACAAAGCAAAAAAAAAAAAAATCCCCTCAAAGGACTACACAGTATATAGACAGAACATTCTGGGCAACTGAAATCATAAAAGTTACGAGGTCCGGAAAAGAACCAAGACATCTTGAAAGCCCCGTTCAGCCCTCCTCACTGACCTAGCAATGAAGCCAGAGTGTATCCCCAACTTACTGGACAGTCACCATCTGGGTAGTTATCAGGGATGTAAACTGTAAACTTAAATACGCCATCTTGATAAAGTCCATGCCGGATGAATATTACTCCAAACCACACTGCAGGACAAAATAGAAACAGTTAAGGGCTAAGTTTGCGTCAGTGGAATCAAACATGCTATGAAAAGAGGGAATGCTTCTTACTTAATGCAGATCGATAAGATGGCTGCACATAGACACCTGGTAACTTCTGCTTCACAACCAAGGTACTAAAACAGAAGCAGCAGAACAGTGAGACTGGAGGGATGTGAAGGACACACACAGACCAAACCACCCACATTCATCTTTTAAAGAAGGAACAGGTTCTCAAAGGGGACCGATGCCCTGACCACGTAGACGGAGTCATCACAGTCTCTCACCTGGCCCTAACTGCTGTCTGTCTACTGGCTTCATAACATATGCGTGCAGAGTAGCACAGCCAAAATAAGGGCCCCAGATTTAGAAACGAAAGCCAAGCAGGGATTCACAGTCAAGTTTTCCTCCTAGAAATCAGCTTCCCCAAAACACCATCTTGTAAGCTAACCTGTATAGTTAATGCTGGACATCAAGTTTTAGGTCAGTGAGAGTTATTTGTAAGGTTATTGCTTTTGTGACCACGGACAATAGATCTTACCCACACACATTCAAAAGCTCTTTGAAGGTACAGTTTTAGGTAATTAAGACATTAAAATTCCATGGAATTTCCTTCACTTGGGGGTCATTTTAAGTGTGAATGGGCAGCGTCTGACTGTACTCTGCTCCTGAATTCACCCCCAACTCAGGCCCTTGAACTCTGCAGGCCTCGGCGTGGGAGCCGGTGGGAGCTGAAACAAGGGAAGACAGGCTGCACTGGCTCTTCTGGGACCTGGTCGTTCTGCTCTGTTCCCTGCTGCTGAGCCACGAGCCTACACAAGTCATGCTGTGACTGGACCTCGAGAACTGAGGGCCTTAAAGCACATTAACCTGCCAATCCTCAGTTTTACTGAGAAGAAACTTATTAGATCTCAGTTGACATTTTATTACCTATTTGCTACCACACTTATTTTTTAATCATTTTAAAGTAGTTATTCCATTTTTAAATCACTAAAACTCAGCGCATCAACAGCAGTGTGGATGGCAGATGTATCTCCTACAGAGGTTTGCCAGAAAGGCAGATTTTGTGGCCTAATACAGCAGACTTAACACCACAATAGAAGTCTGTCCAACTCACTGCCTTGCCTCAAACACAGGCGTCCATTATAAAGCTACCAGCTCATGCTCAGCCATTCACACTGGGGCCTCAGACCCTCTGACCATTACATTAGTAAAGAAAGGGGGCATTGGAGGATGCTTTTAAAACAGCTTCATGGGCAAAGGCATTTTTAAATGACTGAAATTCAGAATTAATTCTCCAAATTTGCTGCCTATATCACAAATGACCAATATAACAAATGCCATCTGCACTCACTCACTGCGTGAGCCCCTCTGATGGGCCAAGCACTGTTTCATCACTACCAGGCTATGCAGAGGTGCCCATCTCCTCACAATCTGTGGATGGTACAAGCTCAGTCCAATCTGTGACTTCTGTGACTACTCAAGTTCTTACACGGAGCCCAGATCTTTTAAAACTTCCCAACTGCCTACTTCTGCCGTTGGGGGTCCTACAGAATAACTCAAATCCTCTAACTGATGGGCCTTCAAATATATGAAGACAGCTTTAATAAGTACTTTCTAAGTTTTCTCCAAGTTAGCGCTTCCTGTTCCTTCAACTGTTGACTCCTATGGTCAGGCTTCCTGACCTCTGCCTCCTGGGACTAGCCTCTCAGTCTGTCAGGAGGCCTCTTAAGGGTGATTGCCAGAATGGAGCACCAGCCTCCAGCTGCATCTGACCCAAGAAAGAATAGAGCGCCGCCCTCCCACCGTCCTGCCCTCTACAACAACCTCTTCAGGGGGTGAATTCCGCACCTCATATAAAGGCAGACCAAAATTAAGTTCCTGGATGCTTAATAAATCTCAGTTTCTCCCTCCTCTTGCTTTTCAAAACAGACATGGAAATTAAAGCACATATTTGTCTTCGAATCTTACTTACCCAAGCTCTCAGTAAGAACTGTTACTTTTAGAAGCAGATATTTATATACCACCACTGAGGCCTTGGTGAAGAAAGATTACATTGCCAGCGACAGAGTCCATCCTATATACGTTAAGGCTCATACTGAAGGGGGATGGGTTTGACCGTCAAGATTAAATGGCTGCTGTTTACTTGAGTCCATCAGAATAAATTTCATTCTTCACATTTAAGGGTCATTCAAAATTTAACCGGATAGTTTCAGAACTTACAACTCTGCAAGAAGGGAGTACTCCAGGTAGAAAGGTCCGTAGGAAGCATGCGTGCCATTTGTTGACTGTGTTGCTGGGGCAGGAGATGTAGGCTTAGTTATGGGCAAAGCATTTTTGGGAATAGAAGGCAGCTGTTTCTTTGGAGCAGTGCGTGGAGGACTGGTTTTCACATCCCCTGTTAATGTCTTCTCTTCACCATCAGACCGCTATTCAAGACGAAGTGGTGAGAACATTTGTTAGGATGATTCTTAAATCATAAGGCCAAGTGTGATGCCCTTCAGTCCTTGACTGAAAAGCTGGAATGACTCTTACAGGGACCTTCTAGCACTGTGATCGAGATGACCTGGAAGTCTGTTGAGTGGGCAAGCTATTACAGAGAGCAGAATCGAGCTGATGCAAGACTAATAAACTATTAGAAAAACTCATTCATCAGCTGTATCCTATAGACAACAAAGCCAATATTTATAGGATTTACATGAAACAAAGAAAGAAAGGGTTTCTCTTCAAGGTCCCAGAAAGAGGGCAAGGGGTTACTACACAATTAGACCAGATTAGAAAGGTGCCCTGGCATGCAGATGTAGGAAATTGGGTGCTAAGCATCTCAAAACAAATAGTGTAATGACTGAAATTAGTCACTCCCTGATGTCAGCACTTTGGTTAGAAACAAAGGGTGAACCTCTTCTCTCACGCGCATGGGTCTGATTTTGATCTGGTCCCTAACTGGTAGGTTTTCACGTTTGGACTACCATTAGCATAAACCGTCATTCTTAGTCGAAGACAAAGGTCTAAATGATTCAGAGACTAAACTACCACCCCACAGGTATTTCCTTGGCTCCAAGACCATCAAAGGCTGTATCATCACCTGTATTAAAAATGTATACAGTATCAGGTACAGAAAAAAAAAAAAGATTACAAGGGTATTTTTAGACATGGAATTATGGGTGACATTTTCTTTTTGTTTGCATATTTTAAGCTTCCCTAAAACATATTTTATTTTACAAGATATTTTAGTTAGATAAATTAAACCAGTGCTCTCAAGTCTGACTTGACCACATTGGACTGGCCTTTCCCAAAACTTCTCTAACCATGAAATCTTGAAGTTTGTAGAAAAACTACCTACAATATGTGTCACAAATTTCATCATGTGTGAATATAACCTAAAAGTCAAAATAACAGAATTTTGATTATCAGAATGGTTTCTGAGATGTGATCTCGGTCTCAGAAGCTGACTTTAATCAATGAAATAATTATTTCTCAAAAGTAAAACCTAAACTAGAAAACCAAAGTTAATTCTGCTAAGACAACAGGCAACCTTAATATGGATTATTCTGGCCTCTGTTTTGACACAAATGGGTTTCCTCCCTAAGTTCATCAACTATACCTACTTTGCGTACAGAGCTTGTAGACATGCTCCAGAAAGGGTTCATAACGTGTGCTCCAAACAAAGAAATTCAGTGGTCTGTGTCATCAAATTCTTCTGGCCTCAGAATTCACTTCACCTTAAAATGAGACGGGAAAACAGAGAAACATACTGATACCAACAGTTAAGACTTCTGAAATAGTTAAGAGCTAAATCTGAACCTCTAAACAGAAATACAATAGAATGTTATATAATATGCAGTTATAAAAACCTAGGGAGAAAGCCTTCAGAAACGGTTTCCTTCTACACCCCCTCCCTCTTCTGACTCCAGTTTCTTTCCCATCTTTAAATGCCGACAGGAATCTGTGCACTGAGTCTTTGGCCAGGATTCAGAATATTCAGTAACACAGTTCAGCTCTGGTGCCAGCAGTGCAGAAGATATGGACTAAACAGTTGCTACTAGCAGAATATCTAGGCATTCGACTGCTGGGAAAGCCAGGTTCAGAATGCACTGTACCCACAGACACAAAAGGCCTATCACAGTTCTCAGGGTTATGGGAATTGAAGATCCACGGGAGTTGATTTAAACGTGTCTTAAACAAGTGTCTTAAATACAGAATGATTCTCTCCAGCAAAACTAGCAACCAAAAACAAAGCATGAGAGACACAGAAAACTGGATCCTGTTGGGACCATACAGGACCACACACACACAGAAAAACCCGATCTTTTCAACTGCTTCAAGTGTGGAAACAGCAGGACTATGCATTTAAGGAATTGCCAAGCAATATGTACAAAAGCAACAGAAGGGGGCCAAAGAAACCTTTCACAAACACACATCTTCCACCAAGGCTTCATGAAGTGGATAAGAAACCCTGTCTTAAAGGTCACAAAGTCAGTGGGTCATTTACTAACAATACAAGGGAGAAGCAGCAAGTGGAGCTGTAAGGACAGCAGCTTGTCTGCTCTGGTCACATTCTCCCCAGGCTCCATCATGTTTAAAACAGAGCTCTGCTCAATTCCTACTTGCACCAATCAAAAGGCTGAAGGTGAAAAAGGTCAGAGCTTAAACAGTATTTTACCAAATTTATAAGCAAGTCATTATAGTAGGATGTGCCAAATGTCCCCCATTCAGCAACAATTTGTTTCCTGCTGAGCTCATACACAGGTGGGCCTCTGATCCTGCCAGTGCCCATTACTGCTGTTCTGCTTTCCAAAATACAGTGCCACCCAATAATTAAAAGAATGTGGGTTCTGGTTCTTCCACTTACCTAATGACTTAAGCCCAGTAAGTAGCAACTTATTGCTGAGAGCTCTCTGCAAACCTGGTGACTATTATACAAGCCAAAATGGCAGGGCACCAAAACTGTAGTGGGGGTAAATGTTCCTGTTTGGTGCGAATGAAAACACGGTTTTCAGATCCAGAGTAATGGGCAGCACCCGCCCGCTGGGTCAGACCTAATTTGACAGGGGAACCCTGTTCCCCTGGAACACAGTGCTCACCACCACGTAAATTGACTGGGGTGGATTACTCACCTGTAAGGTCTCTTCCAAGTCTAATACCTAGTAATTCTATGACTTTGCCTTTAAGAATCAAATATTAATCAAACTTACCCCCAGGTTCCTCCTGTCTTTAAGAAGGAGGTATTGTCTACTACTGCCTTTGTTTCCAGCAACGACATAATCACCTAGAGAAACTGCAGCACGCTTTTCAGGAGTAACTACATCATTTAATAGATGTCTACTGGGCAGGTACAGCATTTTTCCAAGATGTGACACAGATGGAAGAAAACACAGGACAGGTCCTAGTCATCCCGAAACAATTTAAAAATCTCTGCTGATCTGGTCGTACAAACAACAAAAGACTGTCTCTTAATATCATACAGCTGAGAAGTCGTAGCTTAGCCTATACGAATTATCCGCACGTGTACTGAGCCAAAACTTGAGACAGGCGGTGCTACCTCCTATGCCTAAACAGGCACATCATCCCGAACAGACTTAAATCACACGTTAAGAGGTGGCAGAGGAGGACCCAGGGAGAAGATGAAAACTGCCTCGGCCCCGGATCTCTGGGGACAGCCGGGACGAGCACCCTCGCCCGGGGCGTAAACCCATCTCCGCGCACGTAGGGAATCTGGACAAACCTGTCTCGGGATGATGTAAGGCAGGAGCCAAACCCTGTCCTCGCTGTTAGCTCGAGGCCGGCCCCGGGCCCGCGAGACCCTCGGATGAAGGGACTGCGGTCCTCGGACGCTACCCTCAAGCTGGAAGCAGGGACGGAGCCGGGCAACGAGGGAAGGCCCCGGACGGGGCGAGCCGGCCCGGCCCGCCTCCCCTCCTCAGACCGGCCCGGCCCGGCTCCCGGTCAGCCCTCAGTGCCAGGCCCGGGGGTCGGCGGCGGCCGGCGTAGCAGGTGCCTGCAAACGCGGACAGGTGCCCGGCCCCGCCCCCGTGTCCCAGCGCGGCCGCCGTCGCTACAGTCTAGAACCCCCGGCAAATGCCGGGCCTGAGGACGCTGGCGGCCCGGGTATGAGGACTCCACGGCCCTCGAGCACCTACCACAGCCTGGCAGCGCACCTCACCTCGGTGTTTTCAATGCAGTGCTCCCAGCGGCTGAGCGCCGTCGCAGTCCCACAGCATCTCTGGCCGCAGCGCCAGCCCAGCCCCTGCCTACTCTCCGCCCCGCCCGGCCCTGTTCTCAGCCTCCGGCTCCGCCCCGCAGCCCAGCACCAGGGCCCGGATGCTTCCGCCCAGCCTCGCGGGGCAGAGTGGTTCCTATACCTGTCGGTCAAAGACGTTCTTCCGGGGGCGTTGAGGCGGTGGCTCTAGGTCCTGCCAATCAAATCTGCTCGGCTCGGGTGGGGCCGCGCTTGACCCTCCCCTTACGTAACAGCGCCCGGAGAGAAACGTCAGTCACGGAAGTATCTGTCCCTGCGGGGGAGGCGGCGGTGGTGGGGTGTTTAGCGGGGAGGGGGCGGAAACAAGTGCCCGGACATAATTGGTCACAGCGTCTGTCAGTTACCATTGAGACCCGCCCACGGGCCTGTGCGCGGCCGCCGCTGCTAGTCGGGAAGGCTGTGACTGCGGGTTTCCCAAACCTGAGTCAGGGCTGGGTAGGGTCGCGGAGCCGGGGTCCCGAACAACGAGCCTGGGGGCGGGGCCGGCCGCCGCCCAACCGCCCGGTGCCCGCCCTCGCTCGTCCCTCGGTCTCCGGAGACCGCCACGTCTGGCCCACTCGGGTCTGGCCGGCCCGCAGTGGGAGGGACTGGGGCCGCTGTCAGGTTGGGAGAACTTAGGAGAACGCTTGGTGTATCCTTGAGAAATGCCCGTTTTCTATGTCAAAGAATAGAGGAGCGCATAGGTACAGAAAATGGGACTAAACTCCCAAGTCACCCCATGGCAGTAGCCTGGCTGCCAGAAGGGCTTTTTAAAAGTGTACCTATCGGACCTGACCTATAAAATCCGAATCCGAGGGGCGATGAGTACCAGGAATTTACATTTGTTGTAAGTTCCTCTGGCGATTCGGGTATGCCTTGAAGTTTGAGAACCTCTTGCACGGTAACGAAGCTCCTGGTCCTCTGATTTTTAAATTTTTATTTTTTTACCTAACAAAGGTGATCTGGAACATCTTCACTACATCTAACCCCTTTCACGGGAGTCGTTTCAGACTGAATAAAGTCTAAACGCAGCCATCTGATTCACAAGGCACACCCTGTGCTGGCCTCATTCCCATATTCCCATCTCATTTCCCACGTTTCTCTCCGGCCTCATTCTGTGGCGGTTGCCCTTGGTTTTCACACCTCCGAGGCTTTTCTTAGAATGGTGCCTACTCTTGGGTTGCTTTTCCAATCCCCACCTAACTCGGGATCTTATACTCAGAAGAGGAGAAATGTTCTCTGATCTGGCTGTTTTGTTCAATTTTTGGTGGCCTTTCACATTCTGGTAAAATGACCTTCTTGTTAAATGGCAAACAGCCAAACGCTCCTAACCCCAAGGGTTGGTTCTGAAATCCAACTTCCTCCTCTAGTGAACATTCCTGAGCCACTTCCGTTTGTCCAGTTAAAACACACTGGGGAATGTTGTAATGCCCTTACTATTAGTGCCAGTCAATATAAAGAGGAAGAGAAGCAGGAAGTCCTTTCTCCTGACCACAGGTGATCTCCCTTGGCACCTCTCTGACCCAATCCCTCCTCAACTTCTTGGCAGTCTCATCATTCTTTCCTGAACTTTTTTTCTGATCCCACCTTCTACCCTTCTCCTTGACAATCTCATCTCTTCCCTAAGCTTCACCAAGGACTCACATATGTTTCTCCAGTTCAGACCTCTCCACTGAGCTTCAGCATCCATTTGGCACTGGATGCTTCAGACACATATCAGAATCCTTATAGCTGCACACGCCAGAAAATCCAACTCCAATCGACTTGCATAGCAAGGAGATTTGCCTCATATGGGAGGGCAGGGTCCGGTGGTGGCAGTCTGGACTTCAGGCACTGCTTTCCTTCCAATGCCTGGATGGTTCCTTAGACACACCCAGGTGTGACAATGGCTAGCAAAACAGAGAGCACCTGTTTCTTCCACGGGTCTCTTCCACAGAGCAAAGATACGTTTCCCAGAAGCTCCCCAGAAGCAATGCTCTCGTTTCAGTGACCAGAAAAAGTCACACGCCAGTCTCTGCCCACAACAAAACCAATCAAGGTCAAGTGGAATGAGTCTGCCACGATTGGCTAGGGCCTCAGCAAGATTTACCCTGGATCCCTGGCCTTTAGGCAGAGGAGTGACATGATTGGTTTGTATTTTGAAAAGGCTCATGGAGAGGGAAATGGCAACCCACTCCAGTATTCTTGCCTGGAAAATCCCATGGACAGAGGAGCCTGGTGGGCTATAGCCCATGGCGTCGCAGAATCGAACATGACTGAGTCACTGAACAACAACAGCTTTGCCCGGAGAACAGACTGTGGGGGTCATGAGAGCACTTGGGAAAACATTGTAGTAGTTCAGCAAGAGACAGCTGCATGAATTTGATGGTGAAGATGGAGAAGTGAATGAGTTCAGATATTCAAGAGGTGTATGGACAAGTCAGGACTTGCCCATGGATTAGATACGGGGATGAAGACTGTCATGGAAGAAGCCTAGATTCTGACTTGAGCTACTGGATGAATGGTGAGGACTTTCACTAAGATGAGAAACAGTAAAAGCCATGCTGTTTGCAGGGGTGGAGGGATGGGGAAATAGTTCGGTTTCAGTTAGGCAATGTTTGGGGGTGTTTCTTTAAGTTCTCTTGCCTGTGTATTGTTAACCATTTCCTCCTTCTTCTTGGCTAACAGAGCCTTGATTTTTGTTGAGAAATCCTTCCCTTCAGTGGTTTCCTGTTCTTGGGGCAACATAGTCACCGTGGGCCTGGCCTGGCAGGGCCTATCTGTCCAGCCCCATAGGCCCCAGGCTCCAGCCACTCACCTTCTTCTAATTCCTTGGACGTGTGATGCTCTCCCAGTCTGCCCCACCGCAAGAGGGGGCTTGGGTGTTCCCTTTGCCTGCACCATCCTCAAAGAGTCGGGACACAGCAGCTAAACAACAACACATGTCTCACCACTTCCTGAGGGCAATTTTCTGTCTATGTGGGAGATGACTTGTTAGTATCTATCTTTATACTATATAGTAAGCTCTGTGAAGCAGGCACCATGTCTGTTTCATTGTTCCTGGCCTCCCCAGCATCCAGTACAATGCCTGCCTGTGGTGGGTATGAAACAGATCCTTGACAAGTTCAGTTCAGAAGCAACTCAGTTCAGTTCAGTCGCTCAGTCATGTCCGACTCTTTGCAACCCCATGGACTGCAGCACACCAGGCTTCCCTGTCCATCACCAAACTCCCAGAGTTTGCATAAACTCATGTCCATCCAGTCAGTGATGCCATCCAACCATCTCATCCTCTATCATCCCCTTCTCCTCCTGCCTTCAGTCTTTCCCAGTATCAGGTTATTTTCCAATGAGTCAGTTCTTCACATCAAGTGGCCAAAGTATTGGAGTTTCAGCTTCAGCATCAGTCCTTCCAATGAATATTCAGGACTGATTTCCTTTAGAAGTAACTACAGTATATTTAAAATACTGACCAACCTGCATGCCCCCAGATCTGCACCAAGAAAGGAGCTGATTATGAAAATGAGGATGATTTATTTAAAGGGAAATGAAAAGGTAGCCTTGAGGTACCATTTCTTCAAGAATAAGATATAAGTACTAAGAAAAAATAAAAAAGCTACTGACCCTAAACCTTACCTGTAAAACATTTTTAATCACTTCATATTATATTCATTAGTCTAACCTTTTGGAGCATATCTGATATTTGTGTCAAAAGATGAATTCTTGGGACTTCCCTGGTGGCCCAGTGGTTAAGACTCCGTGCTCCCAATGCAGGAGGCATGAGTTTGGTCCCTGGTTGGGGAACTAGGATCCTGCATGCCACATAACCAATAAATAAATAATAAATAATAAACTTAAAACAGGTTTAAAGAATTTTAAATGATTTAAAAAGAATTATTGCATCAAGACTTCAGTAGACGTGTGATCTCTATGAGTAGTCAGGACTCCTGCTCATGTTCTAATAAGCAAAATATTCACTGAGTCCATTTTTCTTTTGGTCTCTGGGAAATTAACTGTACAAAGCCAGTTTAGATCACCGATTTACTACTAAAGGAAGGCCTGAACAGAAGGAAAGGGCCAAATGATGGTTAGTTGAAATGTGTTTCATATACATGAACCAGTATTTTAAGCTCACTCCATTTACCTCCTAAATCCTTTTCTGAAAGGCAGATTCCTATATAATATGGTATGTATATCACCGTTTACGTGATTATTGTTAAAGATACATGAGATGATTATATAACTGTGTGTTTATTTTAATACATCAGAGAAAAATGCAACAACACATCAGTACCAAGACTTTATGGATAGGAATGTTTAGGCTGAGACCACAGTAATCTCTTTTTTAAAGTGAATAGGTTTAAGGGAGGATATTAAGTATTATTAGTTAATGACCCTCAGATATGGCAGAAATTTTTGACAATGATTTAAATTTGAGAAACTGCTATAGAGGATGGTGTGGCTTTTATCCTTTCTACATCCTTACCGATCATGACAATTTTCGCTTATAACATCACAAATGTGCTTCTAGTTTCGGGCTGCATCCCATTTTCTTCCCTGACCTAGTTACTATAACTCCTGACTCATGAATAAATTAGTGAGTGGATGGTTGGATTACTGGATAGATGAAATAGATAGATGAATTTTACAGAATACAATATTTCAAATCTAAATCAGAGTAGCTGACAGACTGTCAGTAAATAACGGAGTAAATACTACTCTGTGAGTATTTACACCTTAAGGAAAAGCAATCAGTATACAACACTGCAGTTCATAGAGGGCCAGAAGAGAACTGATTTTCTTTTATAAACCAAAAAGTGCTTTGAACGTGGCATGACACTGCAAATTACCACCCACTCTCTTAGCGTGCTCCTGGCTATTCCGCCAGCCACAAGAACTCCTGTTCTCTGATTGGCATTGTATGAAAAATCACCTCAACTCTGCAGTTTCAAAGCATTTGGAGAGATGATAAAGGCTTTAAGGTTAGTTTTAGCCAGAGTGGTAGATTTCAGAAAAGGAAAAAAGAGAAAGCAATATTCATCCATTAATAAATATTGATAATTCAGGGTCTGCTGTGGGCAAAGTACTGTTCCTAACATAGACGCCTTTCTTTCTTACAATAGGTAAATAGAGATCTGTGAAAGCCAAGAAGTCCCAGTGATTTTGAGAGTCTGCCACCCAAAGTAAATGATGTTGTCACTCTCGTTTCTATGTCCCAACTTTCTATTATGAAAATTTTCAGCCATACAGAAAAGTAGAGTGAAAGGACTCTCCTTAAACTCACCACCCAGGTTCAACAACATATTAATGGTGCAACAGTTCTGCTGTATTTCCTTTAACTGTCTAATTTTTTCCTCCCGAATCATTTAAAAATAAGTTGCAGAGGAAGACCAAGATGGCAGATGGGGAACTCACCTCCCCCCACAAATACATCTACATGTGGAGCAATTCTCATTGAAAACTGGAAATTGGCAGAAAGATTTGTTCAATCGAGGCTGTAAAAAAAGATCCACATGGACCTGGGTAGGAAGGGAAGAGAACCCATCAAGGTCAGGACCTGTGCCCCTGGGAGAGGACTCAGAAGAGGAGGGGGGTTACATGGGCTGAGGTCCTCCCAGGGGAGTAAGCAGTTTAAGCCACATATTGGCCACACCAGCCCTGGGGGAGTGGGTCCGACTCCAGGGAGATGAGTCCATTTGGCTGGCTGGAAGGCTGGTAGGGCTAACAGGTAGGCTGTGGGAAGCTGGGACTCCACCTGTGAGGACTGCATATGTGTTTGCTTGCTCCAAGAACAGGGCAGGGAGGGCAGACTGAAACTGCCTGGGACGCTGGCAGGTTTCTTGCACTCACCCTGGCACTCAGCTCAGCCTAAGCTGAGCATCCACACCGGCCCTGCCCGCTCTGCAGCACAGTTCCACAGTAGGGGGAGGGCTGCAGAGGCCAAGGGGAGAGCTCGGTTGTGAGGGGCAAAGGTGGCTTGGACCCAGAGTGGCTTCTGAGGGGGGCAGCCATTATAGAACCTCAAAAAACCCTGGACTGCCAAAGCAAGTTTGAGAAAAAAGAAGAAAGTTGGAGGTATCATGCTCCCCAACTTCAGACTATACAATGAAGTTACAGTAATCAAAACACCATGGTACCAGCACACACACACAAAAAAACAGATGCAGAGATCAATGGAACAGAATAGAGAGCCATAAATAAATGCACACACTAAAGATCAATTCTTGCCATGAGAACCCCATGAACAGTATAAAATGGTCAGTTAGTCTGTGACAAAGGAGGCATGAATATATACACTGAAGTAAAGACAATCTCTTCAATGCGTGGTTCTGGGAAAACAGGACAGCTGCGCGTAAAAGACTGATAATAGAACACTTTCTCACGCCATGTACACCAAAAGACTCGAAGTAGATTAAAGACCTAAATGCAAAACCTGAAACCATAAAACTCCTAGAAGAGAATATAGGCAGAATACCCTTTGACACAAATTGTAGCGATATTTTTTGGATCTGTCTCTAAGGCAAAAGAAACAAAAGCAAACTGTAAACAAATGGGACCTAAATTTGTTAAATTTGAGAACTGCTGCTCATCAAAGGAAACGATCAACAAAACAAAAGGCAACCTACCGAATGGGAAAAAACATTGGTAGATGAGATGGATAAGGCATTAATATCCAAAATCTAAAAACTGCTCATAAAACTCTATATCAAAACAAGCACCCTGATTTAAAAAATGGATAGAATACCTGAATAGACATTTTCTCAAAGAAGATATACAGATGGCCAACAGGCAAATGAAAATACGCTTACTGTAGCTAATCATGAGAGAAATGCAAGTCAAAACCACCATGAGGTATCACCTCACACCCGTCAGAATGGCAGTCTTCAAAAAGTCTGCAAATGACAAATGTTGGCAAAGATGCGGACCAAATGGAGCCAGAGTCCACTATGCAAAGTGGTGGCAAGTCCTTAAGAAAATAAAAATATAGCTACCATGTGATCCACAGATTCCACTCCTGGGCATTATATGCGAAGAAAATGAAAACACCTGTTTAAAAAGATATATGCATGTCAGTGTTCGTAGCAGCATCATTTAGAGCAGCGAAGATGTGGAAGCAACCATGTACCCATCAACAAGTGAATGGATAAAGAGGATATAGGGTGCGTGTGTGTGTATATATACAATGGAATGTATATATGTGTATATATAGACACCCATTCAATGGAATATTGCTCATCCTTTAAAAAAAGAATGAAATTCTGCCATTTACAACAATGCGGATAGACCTAGAGGGTTTTATGTTTCGTGAAATATGTCCCATTGAGAAAGAAAAATACTGTATGATGTGACTTATATGTGGAAATTAAAAAATGAAATAAATGAATAAATCTAACAAAATAGAAACAGACTCACAGATATAGAAACCAAACTAGTGGTTACTAGTGGGGAGAGGAAAGGGGGATGGGCAAGAAAGGGTAGGGGGTTAAGAGATACAAACTACTTTATATAAAAAATAAGCAACAAGGATATATTATATAGCACAAGGATATACAGCCACTATTTTGTAATAACTTTAAATGGAAAGAAAAAAAAGAGGGCTTCCCTGGTGGCTCAGATGGTAAGGAATCCGCCTGCAGTGCAGGAGACCTGGGTTCGATCGCTGGGTTGGGAAGACCCCTGGAGGAGGGCATGGCAACCCACTCCAGTATTATTGCCTGGAGAATCCCCATGGGCAGAGGAGTCTGGTGGGCTACAGTCCACGGGGTCACCAAGAGTCGGACACGACTGAGCTACTAAGCACAAGCACAATCTATAAAAATATTGAATCACCATGTTGAACACGTGAAACTTTCATATTTTAAATCAACTATATTTCAATTAAAAAAAATAAGCTGAGGTCATCGTGAACTTCACTCCTAGGTACCTCGGCATGTATCTCCTAAGGTCTAGGGCATTCCCCTGCCTACAGGGCCACAGTCACACTTGAGAAAATGCTCTAAATTCCTACCCGCATTGCATGCCCATACCTATTTAAATTGTCCTTATTGTCACATATCATAAAAATGCTTTAATTGTCATTTTCTGAAGCCACGATCCAATCAAGATTTATTCACTGTGCTTGGTTGCTCTGTCTCTTTAATCGCTGTTACAGAACAATTCTTCCTCCTGCCCCTATAACTTGGACCTCTGGAACAGACCAGGATGGGTTTCTCGTGATTTTATTCACCTTGATCCTCTACCCCTGATTGATTGATTACTTTTGGCTGTGCTGGGTCTTCCTTGCTGCATGTGGGCTGTCTCTGGTTGCAGCGAGTGGGAGCTACTCTTCACTGAGGGGGTGTGGGCTTGTCATTGAAGTGACCTCTCTTGTGGATCACGGGCTCTAGGCACTCGGGTTTCAGGAGTTGCAGTACATGGACTCAGCAGTTGGGCACAGGCTCAGTTGCTCCATAGCATATGGGATCTTCCCGGATCAGGGATTGAACCTGTGTCCCCTGCATTGACAGGTGGATTCTTAACCACTGGACCATCAGGGAAGTCCTATCTCTGTATTTCTCGAATACAATAAGGGCCAAATACCTGATTAGATTTAGCATTTCTGGCAGGAGTACTTTGTGGGGGAGGAGTTTATTTTGACTCCTTGAACTCCTGATTTAGCAGAATTGCATCCTAATGATTGTGTGTGAACAATTAAAAACAGAAATATTGTCTGTGTTAATATAAGTTGCTTGACTCTCTAGCAGTGTAAATAGTAGTAAAATTTGAAGTTTCCATTTTGGAAACGTACTTTTCTCTAGTAACAGGCATTCGGAGAAGGCAATGGCACCCCACTCCAGTACTCTTGCCTGGAAAATCCCATGTGTCGGGAGCCGGCGTGAGGAGCTCTACCCGTGGCAAAGGTCATGAGGAAGGAGGCTCGGCATACGCAAAGGCGGGATCGAGCCTCAGGAGTCTCCCTGGATATTTTTGAGAATATTTTTAACAGTTTCAAGATTATTTGTATAAGGAGTTGGCGTTCTTTAGTTTCATTGTTACCCGTGTCAGGAAAATCTACTATCTTTTCTACTTTTCTCTTCGAAAAGATTTCACTACTTCCCACCCTTCTTTACCCTACCTATCTTATGAAGGGGGGTCCCGGGCACCCTTGAGTGGGGTCCTAGCCGTCAGAAAACTGCACAATTAGGGGGATTACCTGACTAGAAGCCTGGTTCGGGCACCACTTGCCGAGGTCCAGCCCCGGCTGATCCAGGGTATTCGAAGGGGAGATGGCTTCGGCGAGTTTCACTGGATACAATAGTTTTATTTAAATATTTATCAAAGATATAAAGAGTAATAAAATGAAGATAGCTCAGCAGGAAAATTCAGTGGAGAAAAGAGGCTGAGTAGCTTGGTTTACGCGGAAAATCAATATAACCTGTGACATCAAGTTAGCTCTGACCACGGAGGCCGCAGGCGCCCTCTCGAATAGCGGAAGGTGCCCCACCTTAGGCACCTTTTCGAGTGGGTCTTAGAAGCCCAGGCAAATAAATGGTCGCAGAGGACCTCCATGCTCCAGATGCAGACTCAGCCGGAATGTAAAAAGAAAGAATGACATGGGGAGACCCAGCTTTGGTGAGCAAGGCCCATAGCTTTATTTTCAACAGGGGCTTTTATACCCTAAGTTGCACATAGAGGATAATAGGGGATGTAAAATCATGCAAAGTTAGCAGTCTTTGATCCTTATCAAAACCAGGGTTTCTTTGCTGCAAATTTATCGTATACAAATGGTTTAGGTGATTTACATCATCTTCTGGCCAGAAGGCCTATTAACATTTTATGACTCTTGACAAAGGTTTGTCAACCCTAAGACTTATTTTCTCTAAGAGTAATTATTTTAAGGTCTGGCGCCATCCTCCGAAGGTGTTGGATAAAGTTGCATTCCTACTGCACTTCCTACAGAAGTGTAATGGGTTTACAACAAAAGAAAGAATTTATTACCTTAAGGGTCTAAAGTTGCTAACACCAAGGCCACTACTTATTTTTTCTACATACCAACTGTATTAATAAATACACATTTAAGGATACAATACAGGGGATGTGGAAACTTGGCAGCAAGCATTGGCTCATCAATGAAATCTTTTACTAGTTTTATTTTGACAGTTTCTAACTCTCTGAGAGGCTCTAAGCTATTTGAATATCTTAAGCTTCCCGTGCCTCTCCAGGCTAAGAGACTGTAAACAATCGTATGCATAGCTATAGGAGTCTGGGTAAACTTGTCAGGCGAGTTAGAGAACTATCTAAGGGGTTTGGATTTAAACACTCCTAATGCCCAGGAACTTTATTAACTGGAGCTGTAAGTTAACTCTTTATCAGAGAGAGAGAGATGGTGGTGAGGGACAGCCCCCAGTAAAGTCAGAGGTGAGAGCACAAAGCAGTAAAGTAGGCAGACTCTGGTTTTGGGGGGTAGATTCTCGAGAATATCCAGGGGGACTCCTGAGGCTCGATCCCGCCTTTGCGTATGCCGAGCCTCCTTCCTCATGACCTTTGCCACGGGTGGAGCTCCTCACGCCGGCTCCCGACACCCATGGACGGAGGAGCCTGGTAGGCTGCAGTCCATGGGTCGCGAAGAGTTGGACACGACTGAGCGACTTCACTTTCACTTTTCACTTTCATGCACTGGAGAAGGAAATGGCAGCCCACTCCAGTGTTCTTGCCTGGAGAATCCCAGGGACGGGGAGCCTGGTGGGCTTCCGTCTATGGGGTCGCACAGAGTCGGACACGACTGAAGCGACTTAGCAGCAGCAGCAGCAACAGGCGTTGGATATTTTGGCCATTACTACTTCTCACTCTTAAGGCTGACTTCCTGTCAATGACTTCTGTCCTCACAAATATCAATGAGGCCATAAATCACACTTGCTATGTGCCACGTGCATTAAGTATTTGTGGTACTTACTGCCAGCTTAGTTGTGGTGG
The DNA here is from genome assembly GCF_032452875.1 of Bos javanicus. Lineage (NCBI taxonomy): Eukaryota > Metazoa > Chordata > Mammalia > Artiodactyla > Bovidae > Bos > Bos javanicus. Next base: position 22,067,908 of record NC_083885.1, read on the forward strand.
TGGTGGTTTATTCAATAAGTCGTGTCTGACTCTTTGCTAACCCACAGACTGCAGCCCACCAGGCTCTTCTGTCCATGGGATTTTCCAGGCAAGGATACTGGAGCAGTTGCCACTTCCTTCTTCAGGGGATCTTCCTGACCCAGGGACTAAACCCACGTCTACTGTATCTCCTGCATTGGCAGGTGGATTCTTTACCACTGAGCCACCTGAGAAGTCCGCCAGCTAAGCTGAGTCCAGTTGAAAAAAGGAACTGAACGTGGCTCAGAAGACATCAGGTGGAACAGGGTGACTGCGGTGCTAGCAACTGTTAGGAGAAGAAGGGGCCCTCTTAAGGATTATGTGTATGCAATTCACATTTGAACATTTGCTACTTCCACCTGTAGCCAAGCCTGGCCTTAGGTTCCTGCTAACTGATACACTGTAAACCTTAAGGACACTCACTTTTCTCTTTTTGATGCCTCAAGGTACCAAACATTCCTTAATGTGCAGAGTAGGGAAAATGAAGACTGCGTGAAGGAACAGTAAAGCCTGGTGCACTGCTGCTTTCTGTGCCAATGTGACTCTAAACAAAGGCGACAGCAGAGACTGTTACTGTATATCCTAGTGGGTTCATATGAATATATTTGTATTTTCTCTAGTAACAGGCAGCAGTTTCTCCTGACACCATGTATATGCCCTTCCTTTTCAGTTGACACTAGCTGGCAAACCTTGCCCTGCTTCACCAAATACAGCTTCAAGCCAGGGAAGGTGCTGGGTGAGCAAATTATCCAAAGGGGGTTGACTTTAGCACCTCCTGGTGGAGGGTTGAGTGCCCTCTGGTGGCCAATGGGAAGAATGCATGCAGCAAAGCAGGAATTAATTTACCGGAGGATGTTTGTTTTAGAGAATACTACGTGTACATTTTAAATAGGCCCCTGCTGTTGAAACCCAGTGCCTACATCAGGATTCTTGAAAAAAGTCACAGCTAAAAGAGTTATGTTTCCCTTACACAAAGTTGCTTAATAGTCTCAACATCTCCATCAAGTCCCCAGAGATAAGAAACGGATTCAAAAGAGAGATTTTTACTGAAACTTTCACCGAAGATGCCTTGAATAACACACTGTGAGTATTATTCCAGAAGCCATTCCCCAGGGCTGCCTCACCGAAGAAAGGTCATGCCTTTGCCCCCCAGCAACTCTCCACTGGTATTCCTGGGCTTGATGTTATCCCTGTACAACTACCTTCCTCTCACCCCCATCAAAACCAGAAGTTGGAATCTTTATTCCCTAAAACATGAATGACTACAGAAAGCTGAATCCTTCTGCACAGTCTGGGACCCAAAGCCCAAAATTAGAGATGAAATGCTCATGGTGGCGTTTCCGGCACTGACCCAGAGCACGCTGACCGATTCTATCCTACAGGGAAGGTGGTCTGGGGAATGAAGGGTGGGGGGAAGGAATCAGGAGAAATTGGGGGCTGGGATGAGCAGGCGACTGCCGCACCCCCTCTCCAAGGCTCTACACTTGCATAGTTCAAGGGCTGCAACATTGCTGAGGAAAAGGCCAGCCCAAATATGCCCGCATGACAAAGGACGACGGTGATCAACTGGGCATCAGGTTTGTGTTAAGGTAGAAACTCGGGAGCAGAGGTGTCCGTAGGCGATGCAGCATTCCCGGTGATCCCAGTCACTCAAGAGTTAGGCCATCACCTGAGGGTCACGTGATCCGGCTTCTCAGGACAGATATTTATCTTAATCACTGATGAGTGGAGGCTGCACTGGTTGCCCTGGTCTGCTGGTATGGGCAGGCTCCTTCCCTAAAGCTGAATAAGCCAGGTGATGAGCCCACTGGGGTCAGCTGGGGAAATCCCAACTTCCAGGAAGGTTTGAAACCGCCATCCATCCACATCTTCACAGCCTGTATCTGGGTCTGCTGGGGTCTTTCTATCTTAAATCCCAGCATGAGCTGCAGTAGGAGGCCCTGTCTACACCCACCGTGGGAGTGCTCCCCTAGCTCTTCCCTCCTGGAAGAGCCACGGTGACTTAACACAGCCACAGCTCCTTGGCTGTGCTGTCTTGCTATTAGAGGGTGTCTTGCTATTGCTTGCTGACCAGAAATATCACCCAGTGGCAAAATGCAAGGTCACACACACAGAGAGGAAGAGGGGCAAAGAATTATGCCACTGAACAGATAATCCCTAAGCCATTCACACGCCTCCACTGCTATGACTCCACTCCACTATGACTCCACCCCACTGCGATGTGGTCCCAGCCACCATGATCTGGATGACCTCTCTCATCTGAATGAGGGCACCAGCCTCCCCACTGGGCTCTGGCTTCCCCCGCCTCCTCTCAGTCTGTCCTCAACACGGCAGGTGCAGTTAGCACATTCAGTCTCAAGTCAGGCCACATCATTCTCTGTTCAAACCTCCCGCAGTTTCCCGTCTCAGGTCAACTAAAGGCCTAAGAGGCTCCAAGTAATCTAGCCATTGCTACTGACTCACCTGTGTTCAGCTCCTTCTCTGACTCTGTTGTTTTGCAGAATACAACTGATTTTTGTGTTGGTTTTCTATCCTACAACTTTACTGAGTTCACTTATTTCTAACGGTTTTTCAATGGAATGCTTAGCATATTCTACACATAAGATCATGCCATCTACAAAAGAGATGTGATTTTACTTCCTTTCCAATTTGGATGTCTTTCTTTAGTTTTCCCTCTTTCTTTTGCCTAATTATTCTGGCTAGGATTTTTAGTGCTGCGTTGAATTGAAGTGGCAAGTGGGCGTGCCTGCCTTGCTCCCAATCTAAAAAGGAGGTCTTTCAGGTTTTCACCACCAGGTATGATGTTAGCTGTGAATTTTTCATACATGGCCTTATTTTGTTAAGGTAAATTCCTTCTATACCTGATCTGTTGAGAGTTGGGTTTTTTTTTTAATCATAAAAGGGTGCTGAATTTTGTCAAATGGCTTTTCTGCATTTATTGAGATGATGATGTGACTTTTGTCCCTCATTTTGGTAATGTGGCACTATCACATTGTGGTATCAATTCGCATATGTGGCGCCATCCTTGCATCCCAGCAATAAATCCCACTTGGTCATGGAGTGTGACCCTCTTACTGTGCTCTCGAGTACAGTTTGCTTGTATTTTGTTGAGGACTTTTGCATCTATGTTCACCAATCTTTTCCATTTTCTGCTCAAACACCCTTTACCAGTGAGGTCTTTCTTGACCACCATATTTAACATTTGACTCCTCCCAACCCTCTATACCTGCTCTATTTCACCCCTTAGCATTTACCACCAAGCATACTAAATATTCACATGTTTGTTTATGGTCTCTCTCTCCCACCTCCATCTCTGACCCATGTAAAGGCAGGGGTTTTTATTTTTTGTCTGTTTTGGTCACTTCCATAGCCCTTTTACCTAAAAAAAAAAAAGGTGTGGCACACAGCAGGCAAATCATGGGTCGAATTGTATCCTTCCGAACTTTTTATGCTGAAGCCCTTACCCCTAGAACCTCAGATGTAGTTATATTTTGAGATAGGGTTTCAATGAATTAAGTTAGCATGAGCCCTAATCTGACTGGTGTCTTGGTAAGAGGAGGAAATTTGGACACACAGGAGACATCTTGAACTCACACTCTTAGACGGATGACCATGTGAAGAAATAGTAAGAGGGAGGCCTCAGGAGAAACCAACCCTGCCAGCATCTTGATCTTGGACTTCTAGCCTCCAGACTTTGAGAAAGTAAATTTCTGCTGTTTATGCTACTCAGTCGGTGGTGTTTTGTTATGGAAGTGTGAGCAAACTAATACAGCACGTAAATATTTGTTGACTGAACGAATATCTTTGGAAGGCCTGAAATAGCTGCATCCTTTTTCTCCTTCCCATATTAAGATGAGTGTCCACTGGGTATCTCTCACTCCTGGAGGGATCTGCTGGCCCCAGGGAGAGCTGGCCTGTGAGGAAGGTTACCCCACACCTGTACCAACATGTGGATGGGCCACATTGGAGCTTTTCAGGAGCTGATGGTACCAAGGTGCTTCTAATGATGCTTTATCCAATGGCCTGCAGTGTGGGTCAACAGAATTGGCCATCTCCTATGATGACCCTCTGATCACAGTTAAAAATCAGAAAACCCCATAAGCCAGAAGGGGCTGTAAAGATCCCTGTAATAGTGGTAACAGATGTGTGGTGATAACAGCTGTAATTATTGTTGCTGCTATTTAGCGAGCTTTTACTCTGGGTCAGTGTGGGAAGCACTCTGTAAATCTTAGCTCTTTAATCCTTGGGATAATCCGGTGAGATGGGACCTTGCACTGCCCCTGCCTCACAGATAAGGTAGCTGAGGCTTGGAGAATGAGGCCACAGTCAGTGAGAAAAAGCAGAAATCCAATCTATTTTCATTTTCTGCCTCTCACCAAGCTCTGCTCCTCCTCCTCCAGACTTCCTCCACCCTAATGTCCCTTGAGAAGTCATCCTCCCCAATTTGTTCTTGTTCAGGTGAGACTGAACAGATTCAGATGGGACTGACCCCATCCCCTCAACCCCAGCTCCAAGTGGACCAGGACTGACCAATCAGAATACTCCATTCCTTCCAACTCCCCACTACTCCAGGGATTCAAGGACTGGTCACATGATACAAATTAGTCCAGAGAGGCCCCACCCTGAGGTTTTAGATATCTGGGAGAAGTCCTGGGTACAGGAAACTCCCATTGGTAAGGATGAGAGAACTTCAACCCTGGACACTGCCTTCAGCAAGATTTAGTTCTTTTACCATATGGCCCAGTAATCCCACTCCTGGGCATAAACCCAGAGAAAACCATAATTCAAAAAGACACATGCACCCAAATGCTCAGTGCAGCACTATTTGCAATAGCCAGGACATGGAAGCAACCTAAGCTTCCATCAACAGAGGGATGGATAAAGAAGATACTGGTGGTGCCTCAGGGAGGCCTCCTCTGCCTGCCAGGGTCCTCCTTTGGTGGGGCAGGTATCTACCCTTATTTCTGCTTATAGGGGGTACAGTTGACAGCGTGTCATGAAAAGGGGGCAAGGAAAAGATGAGTCTCAGCACAAAACAGTGGTCACGATAGGCCCCTTGGGTTGGTTTGACAGTCACGGGGACACTGAGGATTCTCCAGTGACAGCAAATACTTCTGCTCGTCCCCTCCCTTCTGCTAACCACACATCCACAAAGTCCTCCCAACGGTGGAGGAAGGGGCAGGGCTGTGTGTCAAAAGGGCAGCCCCATCTGAAATAGGATCTGGATGGATCACACACATTCCAGCTCCAGAGCTCTCTCAGTGGATTGGTCAGGCACGGTTTCTGCATAACTCAGGCTGGGCTGCTGCTGTGTCAACAAGCTAGTAACTTTGCAGCCTAACCTACTGAAGGGCGGGGACTCCAGGCTCAGAGGTATTTCCTGGCACACACACCCGTGCAGAAACCTGGAAGAGCTAGAGCCAAGCTTCAGCTTCTCCCACAGTCAGCCCTTCAAGAGAGCACACACAGCCACTTACACACTCATGAGTCAAGACAGTGCTTCTTATTTGTGTCTTTCCACCCAACCCATTGCTCCAACTACAACAGGACATCTGACAACCTGTAGTCAACTGCCTGAGTGTCGAGACTCTAGAAAGTCCCTTGGATGGCAAGGAGATCAAACCAGTCAATCCTAAAGGAAATCAATCCTGAATATTCATTGGAAGGACTGATGCTGAAGCTCCAATACTTTGGCCACCTGGTACAAAGAGCTAACTCACTGGAAAAGACCCTGATGCTGGGAAAGGTTGAAGGCAGGATAAGGGAGTGACAGAGGATGAGATGGTTGGATGGCATCACTGACTCAATGGACATGAGTGTGAGCTAGCTCTGGGAGATAGTGCAGGACAGGGGAGCCTGGTGTGCTGCAGTTTACGGGGTCGCAGAGAGTCGGACATGACTTAGCAACAGAATAACCACTCCAGAAAAAGGTCTTTGTTGTCACAACTTTGAGTCTTTTTGCTCCTGAGAAACAGAAAAATCCGAGGCTGCAGGCAAGTGAGGTTGGTGGAGCGGTGATCAAGGAGTCCATTCCCCATCACTTTCCTGTCATGGTCGTCACACAGCTGGGACACGGGTCCCCTCTCCCACAACGTGAACAGAAGAGTTTGGTTGCAATTCCCTCGCACCTTCCAGCTCTCAACTTGGTGGTGTTGAAGATCTCAAGTGAGAAAGGACTTTAAAGATAAAACAGAGCAATCCTTTGATTTTTGAGACCAAGGGAGGCAAACTGAGGTTTACTGTCTCATAGTCTATCAGTTGTATATGTGGTGGTGCATGGGCCTGAGTGTGTGTGCACGCGTGTGTGTGCAATATGTGTGCAGTGTCTGTGCAGGGAAGGGTCAGAGAGGCTGGGAGGTGGAGAGAGAAGTGCAGAGAGTATGTCTCTTTCCTTTCACAGATCACCCCAGAGATTTCCCTGACTTTACAGGTGGAACTGAAGATAAATGGATTAGCCAGGTGAATAAACCTGTATTAAAAACTTTCTGAAAAATCAATTTGAGAGAGAAGATTTGGGAGAATAAAATATGATCAACTGTGTCAGGTAGCTTGAATAAATCGATGCCTGCAAGTCTGGTAAACAATTTCTGAGCTACAGCCCCCAGGGTCTCCTTGCTGGTGATAGTTACCTCGGTAATTGGACCGTGGGATGAGGCCAGGCCAAGGAGGAGAGGCATTAAAAATGATGTTTCTTCAAGTGAAAATTAATTTCTTTGCTGACCAACAAAGACCAAAGTAATTTCAGAATTTTAAGGATGGCGAGACATCATAAAATTGTTTATGCTTTTCATTCCGTCCTGAAATTAGACATGGAAATGAAAGAGAAATGAGTCTCTGTCCCCATGCGTGATATTTCGGGCACTGAGGCAGTCGGCTACTATTCAGAGGAGCATCTGATGGCTCCAGGAGCAGGGGAGGGGGAGCCTCTCGCATCGGGGTACACAGAGTACACATCTGTGCATACGCCAGGAGGGAAATCAACCCTGAAAGCCAGAAAGGGCTTTCTCTTCTGCTCTGGACTTTCTCCACACAACAGTTAAAGAGATGTAGCTTTTGGCCCTGGAATGGAATGAATCAGCCTCCAAAAAAAAGAGATGAAATGTACTGTTAAAATTAAGACCTAAGACTAGCTTTTCTATACAGAATGGATAAACAACAAGGTACTATTGTATAGCATGGAGAACTATATTTAATATTCTCTAATAAATAATAGAAAGTATTAAAAATAATATATACCTATGTGAAACAGAATCACTTTGCTGTACAGCAGAAATTAACCCAACATTGTAAATCAACTATAGGTCAATTTTAAAAATTGATTAAAAAAAGAATCCACACAGGAAACCCAGTACTCTATAATGACTTAAAGGAAAAGAATCTAAAAATGAGTGGATATATGTATACGTATAACTGATTTTCTTTGTATAGCAGAAAATAACACAGCATTATAAGTTAACTATACTTAAGAAAATTGTTTTAAAAAGAATCTAAACTCAGTGCTTATGCCAACTAATATCTCCTAATGTATTGTTATTAGGATATGACTACAACAGGCCCCAAATTCCCTTATAAATCTTCATAAGGAATATTCAACACTTTTCTTATCAGTAGAATAAAGTGAATGTATGAATAACTAGCTTTACACGAGTGGATAAACCATATGCGTGCAGCATTAACAAAAACTGTCATTGTCTTTGAAATCTGTAATTTCAGAAGTGTGTACACTTAAAAACAGTTGGAAATACTTAATTTTCTAAATGTAAATAAGAAAGACCTAAGGCTATAGTACACACTGTAGCAGAAGAGGAAGGTGGGACATAGGACAGAAATGCAAGCAAGTGACAGGCTCGGCCGTGTACTGAAGGTGCTGTGGGCCTGTGTGATTTCATGGACCTCAGCGTGCCACGTGACGGCCAGAGCAGCCTTGACACGAATCAGAGCATCCCGCTCTCCAGCTTAAACCAGTGGCGTGCTGCGGCCCCTCTTTCCAGCTTGAAATGTTTTGTTTTGGAAAATGCCCTTCGGGACTTCCCTGGTGGCCCAGTGGTTACGACGTCCAGTGCAGGGGTGCGGGTTGCGTCCCTTGATGACGAGCTAAGATCCCAAATATCTCACGACCAAACAACCAAAAACATAAAACAAAGTGATAGTGTAACAAGACTTTAAAAATGTTCCACGTAAAAAAAAAAAAATACCCCTTTTAATGTGTAAAAAGCAGAACACTTTCAATAAAATGAATCCTGAGATGCAAAGAGCTAGCATTTTCACCCAGTGGATGGTCTTTTGTGCACACCCCTTCCCGGCCCCAGCTTCAGGGACCTCACTTCAGTAACTTGAACTTGGTCATGACAGGGTATCTCCACCACTGAAATCCGTCTACATGCCCAAGGGACTGCTGCGCGTTTACCAGCCCACTGTTGCTAAAAAGTCTCCTTACTCTTTAAACTGTAACCTAAGACTTTCCGCTGTGGCCTCGGGCTCACCTCTCTACCTTCAGCTGGTATTTATCTCCCTTCTTCTGCTCTGCATCAGCCCACAAGGCCTACACCTACTCCTTGAATGTTCTCTGTTCAACCTATGCTCTCTGCCTAGAGAATTCTTTCTTCAGATCCTTCTTCAGGCCTCAAATGTCAACTCCCTAGAGGCCTTCTCTAACCTCCTCCTCTTCCATCACTGTTACAGCATCCAATTGTATTGTCTTTGCAGGATTCACGACTCCCTGAAATCCTCCTTTGTTTTCTTAATTGTTGTCCAGGCCACTGGTAGGATATATGCTTCCTTAAGCGTGGAGATCCTAACGTTCTCATGTCTTCGAAATCCAGCCCTGATACATGTCCGGCTCTCCAACATAGAGGCTGAAATGAATGAATGAATGAGTAGCCCAGAGCCTCAAATACCATCATGGACCAGATATCCTTTTTTGGTAAGTGTGGCTCCTCCTTTTCTGTTCTGAAAATAAATCATTTCAGGGACAATCCCACTTCTAGTCACTGAAACCCTTGAGGGAATAAGTTTCTTAATGTATTTCCTCCTGGGCTAAGAGGCCCAGAACAGTCTGGGCCGTTGGAAGAGGGCGAGCAAAGAAAAGGGCACCAAATACAGACTTTGCCCCTATAATTCTTCTGCTGAGTGACATTTCTGGGTGCTGTGTTGACAGCCACAGGCAATCTTACCTGTAATAAGAGTAATGCAAACTAAAACTCCATTTTTAAAAACTCTGCGATTGAGAAAGATGGAATAATTTAGTTACAGACTGTTGGAAAATGTGTCAAAACAGACCCTCATATATTGCTTGTAGGAGCTTAACTTTGTACCAGCTTTGGCAACTTCTATTACAAATCCAAATATTCAAGCCCTTTGACCTAACGATTCCACATCCATGAATTTATCCAAAAGGTTTATGTTCACAGGGGTGCAGAATTCCAAGCATGCAAGGTTATGAATTGTGGCAAAAGACTGGAATCAATGTAAAAGTTCTTCACTGGGGCCTGGGTTAGACAAATGAAGAAAATGAACTGCTACAGAAACAGAAAGGAATGAGGAAGTTCCTTATGTACTAACCTGGGACAATCTTCAAGATACAGTCAATGAAGAACCATAGGCCTATGATACCGTTTGTGTAAAAGTGGGCAGAGAAGTGGGTGTCCACACAGACACACCAATACCTGTATATGCTACGATGCTCTCGGGAAGAATGTACAAGAAAATGGGGGGACCCCCCCTGGTGGTTCAGTGGCTAAGACTCAGCACTCCCAATGCAGGGGGACCAGGTTCATTCCCTGCTCAGGGAACTAGATCCCTCATGCCACAACTGAAAAAACAACAAGCCACAACTAAAACAATCCTGTGTGCTGTAAATAAGACCTGGTGCAGCCAAATTAAAAAAAAAAAGAAATTGGGAACCTGGTTGACTCTAGGTAAGAAGTCAAGTGGCCAAGCGGAATGGGAAGAGGAGGCCTTTTCACTCTGCTTGTTGAATCTGAACCGTGTAACTATCTCTCTTACGCAAAGAAAATTTTAATTGAGAGTTTAAACTATAGGTGTGGCCCTAGAGCAGTTACAAGAGAAAATGCTGCATTTCAGTCATGTTAAAATGTCAGCAGAACTTTTCCACCCAACTTTCTTCCCTGTAAAAGATGACGAGGTGGGGAACGACTTCTAACCCCAGTGGCAAGTGACCTGATGTTGTCTTCTTTGCCGATTTCACCACTTGCTCCTGCCCTGAGGCCCGGGACTTCCTTTCTTTTCTTCTACACTCACTTGGAGATCTCATCCAGTCGACACACTCCCAATCTGAGTCTCCAGCCTGGCCCTCTGCCTGAACTGCAACCAAATGCCTACTCTGCGACCTTACCTGGACATGGTCCTCTCATCTCCTGTGATACACGAATGCTCCACGGGCTTCTCCTGTTGTGTCATCCCTCTCTCACCTGTCCGCAATCTGGGTCGCCCCTGCCTCACCTACGTCCTGAACCCAGTGGCTTCTCACCCTCAACCTGATCATCCTGGCCATCACCGCTCTCTCTGCTCACCTGGGCTTTTGTCAATCATTGCGTCTCCCTGTTTGCCCTGAAAACGGCCAACATGATCCTGTTGAAACTTAACTCCGATCATGTCATTCTTCTGCCCTGAATCCTCAACTCTGTCCCATCTCAGAGCAAAATCCAAAGTCCTTGCAGGGTCCCTGAAGACCAAGATAGTCTCCTGTCCTCGGCCCATCTCTGTGATCTTGCCTCCTACCATTCTCCCCCTCCGGCCTCAGCAGCCTTCCTGTTCTTCCTCAAAGATCCAGGTGCAGGGCCTGTGCACTTGTTTTTCTTTCATTCATCCTGGAAAATTCTTGTCCCAGACAACTGCACAGCTTGCCTCCTCCCTTCCTTCAGGGCTTTACTCAAACACCACCTCCTCAGAGAGGTCTACCCTGGCCGCTCTATCTACAGTCACAACCCTTTCCCTGCCTCCACCACCAGCCTCCTTTCCCCTGCTTGGCCATCACCCTTCTCAGTTCAGTTCAGTCGTTCAGTCATGTCCAACTCCTTTCAACACGATGGAATGCAGCACACAGGCTTCCCTGTCCATCATCAACTCCCGGAGCTTGTTCAAACTCATGTCCATCAAGCTGGTGATGCCATCCAACCATCTCATCCTCTGTCGTCCCCTTCTCCTCCTGCCGTCAATCTTTCCCAGCATCATGATTTTTCTAAAGAGTCAGTTCTTCACATCAGGTGGCCAAAGTATTGGCGTTTCAGCATCAGTCCTTCCAAGGAATATTCAGGACTGATTTCCTTTAGGATAGATTGATTTGATCTTCCTGCAGTCCAAGAGACTCTCAGGTCTTCTCCCACACCACAGTTCAAAAGCATCAATTTACCCTTCTCACCATTTACTAAACCATGTGCTTTATTTCCCTGCCTTGTATATTATCTATTTCCCCATCTCGGATGTCCATTCTTCAAGGGCAGAGATATTTATCTGTTTTCTTCATGGCTGTTTCCCCAGAATTTAGAATAATGTCTGACACACAATAGATGCTCAATAAACACACATTAAATGAATGAATCACCCCCTTGGCTGGCTCTCTGGGAGTGAGTGTCAGCTTCCTAGAGTCGGTGTTACATGGTTGAAAGGCAGAATTCAGGGGCAATCTTGATGGGCCTAAGCCACATCACTGCTCATCATGCTGTCCACCTGCCCATCACCTCCATCACCGTCAATGTCCCTGCCTGCACTCAGCAGACAAAGAGTCCTGTATATTCCTAATATCTGTTGTTTTTTTTTAATGGACATCCCCTAGTTTTATTTTTTAACTTTTAAAATTATAGTTGATTTACAATGTTGTGTTAGTTTTAGTGTACAGCAAATTGATTCAGTAATACATGCTGCTGCTAAGTCGCTTCAGTCATGTCTGACTCTGTGCGACCCCATAGCCCACCAGGCTCCCCGTCCCTGGGATTCTCCAGGCAAGAACACTGGAGTGGGTTGCCATTTCCTTCTCCAATACATGAAAGTGAAAAGTGAAAGTGAATCACTCAGTCGTGTCCGACTCCTAGCGACCCCATGGACTGCAGCTTTCCAGGCTCCTCTGTCCGTGGGATTTGCCAGGCAAGAGTACTGGAGTGGGGTGCCATTGCCTTCTCCTCAGTAATACATATACACTACCTATTCTTTTTCAGATTCTTTTCCCTTATAGGTTATTACAGACATTAAGTAAAGTTCCCTGTGCTGCACCGTAGGTCCTTGTTGGTAATCTATTTTATAAATAGCAGTGTGTATGTTATTCTCCAACTCCTAATTTATCCCTCCCCCTGTCACTTTTCCCTTTGGTAACCACATCTGTTCTCTATGTCTATGAGTTTGTTTCTCTTTTGTAAATAAGTATATTTGTACTTATTTGTGTCATATTTTAGATTCCACATAAAAGTGATATCATATGGTATTTATCTGACACTTTACTCAGCATGAAAATCTCTAGGACCATCCACTTTGCTGCAAATGGCATTATTTCCACTCTATTTTATGGCTGAGTAATGTTCCACCCTGGGCTTCCCTGGTCACTCAGTGGTAAAGAATCCACCTGCCAACGCAGGAGATGCGGGTTTGATCCCTGGTCCTCAAAAATCCTCTGGAGAAGGAAATGGTAACCCACTCCAGTATTCTTGCCTGGGAAATCCCATGGACAGAGGAGCCTGGTGGGCTCGAGTCCATGGGGCCACAACGTTTCTTTAGCATCCACTCAGGGCTATTGACTGCCTTGTAGTAGCAAAAGAGTCAGACACGACTTAGCGACTATACAACAATATTCCACTGTGTGCAGGTATATGTATATATGCATAAATATATATACTAGCGATCTCCTAATTTTAAAAGCAGAAAATTAAAAAGTGCTCAAGCATTGAGGGCTTGGTCCACTCACCTTGAGTCACTGCTTGAAAACGTGGACCTTGCAGAAAGCTGAACTCTAGATAGGATGAAGAGAAGCAGTCCCTGGGATAGAATCTATTGGCAGTTTTCATAAGTTGGGAAGTATTATATCGTCTCTCATTGTTTTTTGGGGGGAGGATGGACCCCAATGACTGAAGGATCTTATTTACTGAGTTCAGGCTTAGCCTCCCTGTTGTAAGGCCTTCCATGGCCTTTTCTCTGCTCACAGAGAACATTAGCAAGTTCATGGGGATAGCAGGCTTGAAGGAGCTGAGCGTGAGCTTACATGTGTATGAAAAGAGCACTGTGAGGGGAGAAAACCGAGATGGATTGAGGAAAGGTTGGAGGAGCCAAGAGAGGAGAGAGAACGAAAGCAAGGAGGCCAAATGGGGACTTTGGTTCATCAAGAACATGGGATATCACAGCGGCCCCTTCCTCGCTCTGTCTACACAATCTTTAGCAAAACATATGTGGCCGACTCCATGTGCTTGTGCCAAGAGAAGTCATTGTTGGCGGGGGAGGAGTTTGATAAAGAAGGACAGGAGACAATTGACATGTGAGGAACAAATCTAACACTTGGACAAACTTAATTTTAAATATTGATCAAAAGTTGGTGGTGATGACCCAGTGAGTCTACTCCTAGGAGTACATGTATCCAGAGTTGAAAACAAGTGTTTCAACAAAAAGTTGTACCTGACTGTTCGTGGCAGCACTATTTCCAATAGCAAAGATGGAAAACAACCCAGACGCCCTTGAGTGGATGAATGATAAACGAAACGTGGTCTGTTGTTACGATGGAGCGTTATTTGGTCCCTGAAAGGAACGCAGTACTGAAACACGGTCTGATGAAGCGTGGAACCAAATGAAAGAAGCCAGTCACAAAAAACCATGTGACATAAGTCCACTCATCTAAAATGTCCAGGACAGGCAAATCTGTGCAGACATAAAGTACATTAGTGATTGCTTAGGGAGCAGGGCACCTCTGGAGGTGACGACTTAACGGTATAAAGACTCTCAGACCAGGACAAAATTCTCAGATCAACTGTGGTGATGGCTGTGCAACTGTGAATATACTAAAATCCATTAAACTGTTGACTTTAATGGGAGAATCATTCGGTATGTGAGCTCAGTAAAATTATTTAAAAATAGAATAGTTGAAGATTTCCTTGGTGGCCCAGTGGAAATCTAAGACTCTGAGCTCCCAATGCAAAGGGCCTAGGTTCAATCTCTGGTCAGGGAATTAGATCCTGAGTGCCACCACTAAGAGCCGGCATGAAAGTGAAAGTGAAGTCGCTCAGTCGTGTCTGACTCTTTGCAACCCCATAGACTGTAGCCTACCAGGCTCCTCCATCCATGGGATTTTCCAGGCAAGAGTACTGGAGTGGGGTGCCATTTCCTCCTCCAGGAGATCTTCCCAATCCAGGGATTGAACCTGGGTCTCCTGCATTGTAGGCAGACGCTTTACCATCTGAGCCACCAGGGAAGTCCAAGATCCAGCATAGCCAAATAAATAAATATGAAAAGTAGAAAAGTCGGTGGAACACCTGCAGAAGATTCACAATATATAAGATGCCATGACTCATCCACCCAAAACCACAGCCTGATGTCTTCGTCAAGCGGGTAGTAGGGTCTGGACCATAGGGCAGAACCAAGGGGCGAGGGTTGGACTAGACATTTCCTTAAAGACCCCCATTGAAAACAACACCAGCCTCTTTGCCACATGAAAGAGGGGAAAGGTGGAGGAACAGAAGTCACCAGCACCCTCTTCTGTGGGGCAAACCCCTCTCAGCCCTTCCCTGTTGACTGTCATGGCTCTGCCCTCTGAAAACATGCTGTATTTCATAAACTGGAAGTAGCACCCAAGACAAAGTGTGTCTGTTTAGAATTAAGGCCCTTTTAATATTAGAGATTAATGGGGGTCAACCAAGAGGAGAGGGTGGAGGGCCTTAAGGGCTCCCCCTTCTCTCCTTGCAGTATGACTTGAAGCCTGGGCCAAGCATCAGTGCAGCCTCTGGGACTGTCTGTGGTCTGGCTGGGACCAACACAGGGCCAGGATCCTCTGGGTCTAATTCTAAGCACTGAAACTTTTTTTTTTTAACTGAAGGAGAGTTGATTACAATGTGTTAGTTTCTGGTGTAAAGTGACTGAGTCATACATATGTATTTTCTTTTTCATATTCTTTTCCATTATGGCTTATTATAGGATATTGAATACAATTTGCTGTGCTATATACTAGAACCTATATACACTGGGACTATAATTTTATACGCAGTGTTTTTTACCTGCTAATCCCAAACTCCTAATATATCTTTCCCCCATCCCCTTTACCCTTTGGTAACCAGAAGTTTGTTTGCCGTGTCTGTGAGCCTGTTTCATAAAAAGTTTATCAGTGTCATATTTTACATTCCACATATAAGTGATATCATATGGTATTTGCCTTTCTCTAACTTATTCCACTTAGTATGATAATCTCTAGGTCTACTCATGTTGCTGCAAATGGCATTATTTCACTCTTATTTTCTGGTTCGTAGTATTCCATTGCATATATGCGCCACATCTTCTTTATCCATTCAGGGGTCAATGGACATTTAGGTTGTCTCCATGTCTTGGCTACTATAAATAATGTTGCAATAAACATTGGGGTGCATGTATCTTTTTTTAAATATTTTCACTGGACTATAGTTGATTTACAATGTTGCCTGGAAGGTATCTTTTTGAACTATCAGTTCAGTTCAGTCACTCAGTTGTGTCCGATTCTTTGTGACCCCATGAGCTGCAGCACGCCAGGCCTCCCTGTCCATCACCAACTCCCGGTGTTCACCCAAACTCATATTCATTGGCTTGGTGATGCCATCCAACTGTCTCATCCTCTGTCATCCCCTTCTCCTCCTACCCTCAATCTGTCCCAGCATCAGGGTTTTTTCCAATGAGTCAGCTCTTCACATCAGGTGGCCAAAGTATTGGAATTTCAGCTTCAACATCAGTCTTTCCAATGAACACTCAGGACTGATCTCCTTTTGGATGGACTGGTTGGATCTCCTTGCAGTCCAAGGCACTCTCAAGAGTCTTCTCCAACACCACAGTTCAAACCCATCAATTTTTTGATGCTCAGCTTTCTTTATAGTCCAACTCTCACATCCATACATGACCACTGGAAAAACCATAACCTTGACTAGACGGACCTTTGTTGGAAAAGTAATGTCTCTGCTTTTTAATATGCTGTCTAGGTTGGACATAACTTTCCTTCCAAGGAGTAAGCGTCTTTTAATCTCATGGCTGCAATCACCATCTGCAGTGATTCTGGAGCCCCCCAAAATAATAGTCTCTCACTGTTTCCCCATCTATTTCCCATGAATTGGTGGGACCAGATGCCATGATCTTAGTTTTCTAAATGTTGAGCTTTAAGCCAACTTTTTCACTCTCCTCTTTCACTTTCATCAAGAGTTTCTTTAGTTCCTCTTCACTTTCTGCCATAAGGGTGGTGTCATCTGCATAGCTTAAGTTATTGATATTTCTCCCAGCAATCTTGATTCCAGCTTGTGCTTCATCCAGCCCAGCGTTTCTCATGATGTACTCTGCATATAAGTTAAATAAGCAGGGTGACAATATACAGTCTTGACATACTCCTTTTCCTATTTGGAACCAATCTGTTGTTCCACGTTCAGTTCTAACTGTTGCTTCCTGACCTGCATACAGGTTTCTCAAGAGGCAGGTCAGGTGGTCTGGTATTCCCATCTCTTTCAGAATTTTCCACAGTTGTTGTGATCCACACAGTCAAAGGCTTTGGCATAGTCAATAAAGCAGAAATCAATGTTTTTCTGAAACTCCCTTGCTTTTTTGATGATCCAGAGGATGTTGGCAATTTGATCTCTGGTTCCTCTGCCTTTTCTAAAACCAGCTTGAACATCTGGAAGTTCCCAGTTCACGTATTGCTGAAGCCTGGCTTGGAGAATTTTGAGCATTACTTAACTAGTGTGTGTTGTATGCAGCTCAGGAAGCAACAGTTAGAACTGGACATGGAACAACAGACTGGGTTCCAAATAGGAAAAGGAGTTCGTCAAGGCTGTATATTGTCACCCTGTTTATTTAACTTATATGCAGAGTACATCATGAGAAATGCTGGACTGGAAGAAGCACAAGCTGGAATCAAGATTGCCGGGAAAAATCTCAATAACCTCAGATATGCAGATGACACCACCCTTATGGCAGAAAGTGAAGAGGAACTCAAAAACCTCTTGATGAAAGTGAAAGTGGAGAGTGAAAAGTTGGCTTAAAGCTCAACATTCAGAAAACCAAGATCATGGCATCCAGTCCCATCACTTCATGGGAAATAGATGGGGAAACAGTGGAAACAGTGTCAGACTTTAGTTTTCTGGGCTCCAAAATCACTACAGATGGTGACTTCAGCCATGAAATTAAAAGACGCGTACTCCTTGGCAGGAAACTTATGACCAACCTAGATAGCATATTCAAAAGCAGAGATATTACTTTGCCAACAAAGGTTCATCTAGTCAAGGCTATGGTTTTTCCAGTGGTCATGTATGGATGTGAGAGTTGGACTGTGAAGAAGGCTGAGCACTGAAGAATTGATGCTTTTGAACTGTGGTGTTGGAGAAGACTCTTGAAAGTCCCTTGGACTGCAAGGAGATCCAACCAGTCCATTCTGAAGGAGATCAGCCCTGGGATTTCTTTGGAAGGAATGATGCTAAAGCTGAAACTCCAGTACTTTGGCCACCTCATGCGAAGAGTTGACTCATTGGAAAAGACTCTGATGCTGGGAGGGATTGGGGGCAAGAGGAGAAGGGGACGACAGAGGATGAGATGGCTGGATGGCATCACTGACTCGATGGACGTGAGTCTGAGTGAACTCTGGAAGTTGGTGATGGACAGGGAGGCCTGGCATGCTGTGATATATGGGGTCACAAAGAATCGGACATGACTGAGCGACTGATCTGATCTGATCTTACTAGCATGTGAGATGATAGATATAAGCCTAGAAATAGAGTATATGGCAACTATATTTTTAGATTTTTGAGAAACTTCCATACTATTTTTCATATTGGTTGCATCAATTTATACTCCTACCAACAGTGCACAAGGGTTTTCTTTTCTTCACATCCTCTCCAGCACTTGTTATTTGTAGACTTTTTTTAATGGCCATTCTGACTGGCATGAGGTGTTACTTCATTGTAGTTTTGATTCGCATTTTTCTAATGATTATAGCTTTTCATATGCCTATTGACCATCTGTATATCTTCTTTGGAGAAATGTCTATTTTAGTCTTCTGCTCATTTTTTGATTGGGTTTTTTTGTTTCAAGTTGTATGTTGTTCAACCCCTAAGTGTGTCTGACTCTTGGTGACGCCATGGACTTCAGCATGTCAGGCTCCTCTGTTCTTCACTATCTCCTGGAGTTTGCTAAACTCATGGCCATTGAGTCCGTGATGCCTTCCAACCATCTCATCTTCTATCAACCCTTCTCCTCCTGCCCTCAATCTTTCCCAGCATCAGGGCCTTTTCCAACGAGTTGGCTTTTCGTATCAGGGGTCCAAAGTATTGGAGCTTCAGTTTCAGCATCAGTCCTTCCAATGAATATTGAGGGTTGATTTCCTTTGGGATTGACTGGTTTGATCTCCTTGCAGTCCAAGGGCCTCTCGAGAGTCTTTGCCAGCACCACAATTTGAAAGCATCAATTCTTCAGCGCTCAGCCTTCTTTATGGTTCAACTTTCACATCTCTACATGACTACTGGAAAAACCATAGACTATACAGACTTTTGTCGGCAAAGTGATGTCTTCACTTTTTAATACAGTGTCTAAGTTCGTCATAGCTTTTCTTCTAAGGAGCAAATGTATTTTAATTTCATGGCTGCAGTCATCATCCACAGTGATTCTGGAGTCCAAGAAAATAAAAACTGACACTGTTTCCACTTTTTCTCCATCTGTTTGCCATGAAGTGATGGGACTGGATGCCATGATCTTAGTTTTTTGAATGATGAGTTTTAAACCACCTTTTTCACTTTCCTCCTTCACCTTCATCAGGAGGCTCTTTAGTTCCTCCTCACTTTCTGCCACTAGAGTGGGTTATCATTTGCATATCTAAAGTTATTGATATTTCTCCTGACAATCTTGATTTCACCTTGTGATTCATTCAGTCCGGCATTTCTCATGATGCACTCTGAATATAAGTTAATAAACAGGGTGACAGTATTATACAGCGTTGATGTACTCCTTTCCCAATTTTGAATTAGTCTGTTTCATGTCTGGTTCTAACTGTTGCTTCTTGACACACATACTCATTTCTCAGGAGACAGGAAAAGGAGTAATTCCCATCTCTTGAAGAATTTTTCACAGTTTGTTCTGTGATCCACACAGTCAAAGACTTTAGTGTAATCAATGAAGCAGAAATAGATGTGTCTGTGGAATTCCCTTGTTTTTCGTATGATCCACTGAATGTTGGCAATTTGGTCTCTGGTTCCTCTACCTTTTCCAAATCTAGCTGGTACATCTGGAAGTTCTGAGTTCACATACTGCTGAAGTTGAGCTTGAAGGATTTTGAGCATTACCTTGCAATCATGGGAAAGGAGCACAATTGTACAGTAGTTTGAACATTCTTCAGCATTGCCTTTCTTTAGGATTGGAATGAAAACTGACCTTCAATTTGTATGAGCTGTTTGTAAATTCAAGTTGTATGAGCTGTTTGTATATTTTGGAAATTGAGCCCTTGTCAGTCGCATCATTTGTAAATATTTTCTCCCAGTTCACAGGTTATCTTTTCATTTTATTTTATGGCTTATTTTGCTGGGCAACAGCTTGTAAGTTTGATTCGGTTCCATTTGTTTATTTTCTAAGCACTGACACTTTTTAACAAAGGGCAGAGAAAAGACTGTTGGAGGCCCAGACTTGGCTGTGAACCTTCAAGTGTTTCTGATTTGGGTGATGGTTTTTCCTCCTGGGGCTGGTCTACAACTAGCTTCCTTGAACACTGGACCTCCATGGAGGACAAAGAAAGCCCAGGTCCATGGTGGTCTTTTGACTGTGGTCCCAAGAGCTGCTCATGGAAGCTGCCTCTTTCTTCCACCATGGCTTGCCCTCAGCCCTCCTCCTGGCAAAGCCCCTTCCTTTGCATTCTGTGGGCTAGACTTGGTGCTCCCAGAGCCCTCATCATCACGGCTGCCTTACACCCCAGCATCTTCATTTTTCATCTGCATGACAAGCTTGATACTTATCCCTGATGCTGTCTTCACAGACATTTAATGAACAGGCTATTAGTGGGCAGCTTATTCCCACCTAACTGCTCTACTGGATGTGAGCACGTGTAGAGGCAAATGTGGTCCTAAGGATGACGGCTGCCCATGTGACCAGGCTCTAGCTACGTGGGCAAGATACAGCTGCCAAATGCATATTTGAGCTCTAGGAAAAATGGTGTCCTTTGTGGAAATACCAAAGCATAAACACACACAACTTTGAAACTTTCGTGTTTTCTCCCCTGCTACAGCTTAACAGAGGCTTCCCAGGTGGCTCAGTGGTAAAGAATCTGCCTGCCAAACAGGAGATGTGGGCTCTGTCCCTGGGCTGGGAAGATCCCCTGGAGAAGGAAATGACAACCCACTTCAGTATTCTTGCCTGGAAAATGCCATGGACAGAGGAGCCTGGTAGGCTATAGCCCAGGGGGGTCCTAAAGAATTGGACACAACTTAGGGGCTAGACAACAGCAATAACTTAGCAGAATCTGGCTTCCTGTGGAGGCAGGGTGTTACACGGCAGCCCCCAGCTCAACATCAAGTTACTCCATGGCTTCAGTAGGGGGTGTCCTC
The DNA here is from genome assembly GCF_032452875.1 of Bos javanicus. Taxonomy (NCBI): domain Eukaryota; kingdom Metazoa; phylum Chordata; class Mammalia; order Artiodactyla; family Bovidae; genus Bos; species Bos javanicus. The sequence goes on from NC_083885.1 coordinate 22,088,661, forward strand.
CCAGCCAATCTGCCCCGGTCAGCCACCCAGGGCCCCACTATCTGTCTGTCTGTGCTCTGCACACCCACCTGGGTGTCCAGCCACCACCGAGGTGATCGGGAAGTACTAAGGCAGTACGCTTTCCTTGCCACCAAAATAATCACCAGGAGCCCCTTTGATTTGCAAGGAAATCGGGGCTTCTTAATGCACTTGCTGTCAGGCTGGCCCTTTGAACAAGCTCACTCCATAATTTAGAGTTTGAATCTCGTTTTAAATGGCAGTTAAAAATTGTATGTGGCAGTTCACAATGAAATTTAGCTTGACAGCTTGGACATAAAACTAAAAATAAATGACTTCACATCCAAATAATAAGTAATAACAATGTTAGGCTGCATAAGAATAGCAGGGCTGGATTCAAATACAATATTAATTTTAGGAATATGAGTGACTGGGGAGAGACAGAGGCAAAGAAACAAATCCTTCATATAGCAATCGTCTCCTCTTATCCCCCAGGCAACTGGCTGCCTTTCACCTCCGCGGCACAGCAATTATGTGGTGTAATGGAGGCACCGCAAATAAGCAGAAAGATTTTATTAAACCAAATGAGCAAATCATCTGCGTATTATTGCGATTTGATTGACACTGACAAGTGTCGAGCAGACTCGGATGTGAATATGATAAAGAAGCTTGCAGAAAAGCTCTTGATAATGTTACTCTTGATAAAGTTGCCCGGCCACCCTCTCTAAGTAAATAAAGGGGAGAAGAAGATGACGCATATTAATTCGCCCAGTTTGCAGCCTACTGGAGGACGAGAGCGGGGGGAAAGAAAGTTGCAATGGGTTCAGCGTATGGCATTTTCTATGAATACCAAAATTGCATTCATGATTCGCATAGACTTTACGGTAATATATTAATATTAAAACTAAAGGTCATTCCACATAACAGTTAAGCTGCCTGAGCTTCAACCTTTATATCAATAACAGACTCGGGAAAGTAAGTAAGAGATATTTGAATACTCTAAAATATATATATATATTTCTTTTTATTTGGGAAGATTGCTGGGCTAACGTGAGCTCAGGTGGCCCCTCACCCATCTGCCTTCTCCAGGGACAATTAAAGGGCTACCTGGAGGATGGCTGCATCTGAGACAGCTGGGGCTGCCAGGGAGGAGAGGTGATTAATTGCCACAGGCCTTCGGGCCCTCGCACAGGGCTGCGTTTCACTAATGATTCCCTTATGAGCTGGCGGCGGGTGCTGCCACCGATGGGGCTCTACGGAGTCAGCACAAAACTTTACTCAGCTGCTCAGGGTGCTCCGAGCAAAGGGCCTCCAACGAGGCAGTCTCTGTCGAGGACGATTTATGGGAGACCTGCCTGGAGGCAGGGGGCTGGCTGCGATGACCTCCGGAGTGTCCTCCAGGGGGTGGTTTGCTCTGATTCTGTCAGCTGGGCTAGCTCCAGAAGAGCATCCTGGCTGGCTGGGTGGGTTGGGAAAGTGGGTGCATAGACCGACTCTGAAGTTTTCTTGGATGAGACAAAAACGGTCATCAGCTAAATCGAGAGGCTGTTGACATGAGGGTAGGGTGCCATTTCTGTAGAGGGAAGTAAGTCAGTGTTCAGAGAAGGGAATGTCTGTTGATGGAAAGTTTATCAGACCCCCATGGGCAGATGCCCAGGTCTGGTTGGCTCAGAAAGGAGGCCAGAGAAACTGATGGCTGAGGATCACCATCCAGTGACCTTGCCGACAGCTTGAAACTGGCCACAGATAGAGTCTTTCCACCGTAGACATTGGCAAATGCTTTAAACCGGGGCTCCCTCTCCACTAGCCAGCTTGCATTTTAGCAGCAGTCCAATGGCTGACTCAGGACGACATGTGGGAAATTTCACTTCCCATGAGCAGCTGGGTTGTTGCTCTGTTTACTCGCTTATATGGGCATAGAACATAGATTTTTGTCTAAAAAAATTTATATTTATTGAAGTATTATATAAGTTACAGGTGTACAATATAATGAGTCACAATTTTTTTTTGGCCTCACTGTTCATTGGGAGCTCAGAATCTTAACCACTGGACCATCAGGGACATCCCAGGAGTCATAACTTTTAAAGGCTATACTGCATTAATAGTTATTATAAAATATTAGCTATATTCTCTGTGTTGTACAATATATGCTCTGTCACTCAGTCATGTCTGACTCCTTGTGACCCCATGGACCGTAGCCCGCCAGACTCCTCTGTCCATGGAATTTCCCAGGCAAGAATACTGGAGTGGGTTGCCATTTCCTTCTCCAGGGGATCTTCCTGACTTGAGGATTGAACCTGAATCTTTACGTGTCTTGCAGATATGTGGCAGGCAGATTCTTTACTACTGCGACCACCTGGAAAGCCCCATGTATAATCTATCCTTGTGGCTTTTATCTTTTTAAGATTTCTGGGGGGGGTGTGTGGATCATTTTTAGTCTTTATTGAACCTGTCTGCAATATTGCTTCTGCTTTATGCTTTGATTTTTTGCAACGAGGCATGTGGGATTAGCGCCCTGATCGGGGATTGCACCTGCACCCCCTGAACTGGAAGGCAAAGCCTCAACTGCCGGATCACCAGGGGAACCCCTCTCTGTAGCTTATTTTATTCATAATAGTTTGTACCGTTTAATCCCCTACTTCTGTACTCCCCTCCCCCTCCCTTCTCCCCGGATAACCACTAGTTTGTTCTGTGAGTCAGCTTCTTTGTTACATTCGCTAGTTTGTTGTTCTGTTTAAATTCTATATATTAGTGAGCTCATCTAGTATGTGTCTTTCTCTGACTTATTTCACTAAGCATCATGTCCTCCAAGCCCATCCATGTTGCTGTAAAGGGCAAAATGTCATTCCTTTTTATGGCTGAGTAGTAGAGCATAGTTTCTTTCACACAGAAAACTTGTGAAGTCCCATTTGGTGCAAAGCAAACGCGGGGGGAAGACTAGATTTAGCACCACTTAATGCAATGATCCCAACCATGTCTTTTGGTAATTTTCTGCCTGTTTTGAGAAAAGAATTTGGGCCTCTGACTTTTTAGTCTTCTCCCCGCCCAGCCGGCTCCTCTCCCAGGTGGCACTTGAGTGAGTGGCATGGGCAGGTGGCTTCAGTGCCTGCATCTCTCTGGAGGAGTCCCTTGACTACTGGCTCTCCCTCACCTGCCTGGCATTTTAAAGTGTTATAACTAGAGGTCTAGTCAGTCTCCCTGACGGTCTCGTCTTGGACAGGTTGAACCTGCTTCCCACCCACAACCTTCTGGCCTAAGTAGGGCTCTCATCTGGCATCTGTTGTGGCATTTCCTTGGGTCTCCTGGACGAGGGAAGCTCCTGGTGCAGCCACACCGGGAGGGAATGGAATGGGAGGCAGCTCCCGGTAGTTGAGGTCTGGTGCCTGATCACATACCACCTCCCCATTGTTGGGGCCCCCTCCAGGCTGGTGCAGAGGCAAGGGATGTATTTCCAGGGTCCTAAGGAGAGCTGGGGGGCTTCCCAGGTGACTCAGTGGTAAAGAATCTGCCTGCAATGTAGGAGGTGCGGGTTTGATCCCTGGGTCAGGAAGATCCCCTAGAGAAGGAAATGGCAACCCACTCCAGTATCCTTGCCTGGAGAATTCCATGGACAGAGGAGCCTGGCAGGCTACGGTCTATGGGGCTGCAAAGAGTCGGACATGACTTAGCCGCTGAAATGCAGCCGCAAGGGGAGCCAGGGCAGACATGCTTCTTCCTTTGGCTTCTGCCATTTCTGTCTCTCTCCAGGCCAAAGTATGGAGCAGAGACAGAAGGTCCCACATCTGACTGCTCTCCTCCCCACTCCGTCTCTCCTGTCTTCCTCCTCCCACACCTGCCAGAGCCAAAGCCTCTATCTCAGTGTTCTTGAAATGAAGTAGGTGGATCATGACCAGCATCCATCAAAGAGACAAAAGCAAAAGCAGAATTTTAAAAGTGAGCAAATACCACATATAACAAGGCGAAGAATTGTTCCTTGAAACTTGTTTCGATTCTATGTACATATGCGCGCACACATGGCAGTTCTGGTTAAAATGTAAAATGAAAAGATGCTCCACACTGCTGATTGTTAGAAAAATACAAATCAAAACAACAATGAGGTGTCACCTCACACCAGTCAGAATGACCACCATCAAAGTCTACAGATAATGAACGGGGGAGAGGGCATAGAGAAAAAGGAATCCTCCTACGCTGTTCCTGGGAATGCAAGTTGGTGCAGCCACTATGGAAAGCAGTATGGAGGCTCCTAAAAAACTAGAGTTGCCATGTGATTCAGAATCCCACTCCTGGGCAAACAACTGGAGAAAACTCTAATTGGAAAAGATACCCCAATATTCACAGCAGCACTATTTACAATAGCCAAGACATGAAAGCAACCTGAGCATCTATCAGTAGATGACTGGATAAAGAAGGTATGGTGTATATAAACAATGGGATAGTACTCAGCCATCTGCAGCAACACGGACGGACCTACAGACTGTCACACTAAGTGAAGTCAGACAAAGACAAATACCATATGATACTGCTTATATACGGACTCTAAAAAGTGATGCAAATGAACTTCTTTATGAAACAGAACTAGACTCACAGATATAAAGAACAAACTTATGGTTATCAAGGGGGAAAGTTGGGGGGAGGAATAAATTAGGAGTTTGGCATTAACATGTACATACTTCTACATATAAAATATAATAGGTAAAAAACAAGGACCGGAAATGGAAACTCACTCTAGTATTCATACCTGGAAAACCCCATGGATAGCGGACCCTGGCGGGCTATAGTCCACAGGCTCACAAAGAGTTGGACAATGTCTCCTGCATTGGCAGGCTGGTTCTTTATGATTAGTGCCACCTGGGAAGCCCATATACATTTATATTAATATATGCATTATTTGTATATAATTTATGTTATATAAATTATATATTATATAATATACATTATATATTTATGTATTAATACGTGTATGTGCATATTAATGTGTAAGCTGAATCGTTTTGCTGTACACCAGAAACTAACACGACATTGTAAATCAACTCTACTTCAATTAAAAATACGTAGAATGAGCTTGTGCTGTGGGTCCCAGAAGAACGTGTTTGGCAGTCACTTTTCCACCCTGTGTTCTCCTGCCCCAGAGCGACAGGCCGCCCACCCCAGGGCTCACAGGGTCGCCTCTTCACAGCAGGAGACCTCTAAGCATGGCCCCCTCCAAGCTCGGCTCTGAAGAAGCTAACTGAAGAGACGAAACAACTCAGAAAGTCTCCCCAAGACAAGTCTGGCTGGCCACGCAAAACCACTTTTGAATGTCAGACCCTGAGCAGGACTCTTTCTCTTATTTTCTTCTGTAAACAGCTCTAACCTCTCCTCTCTCCTTAAGGAAGACTGAGGCCCCTAGCCTACAAGGAAGAAAACACATTTGGAAAAAGCTAAAGAAAAGAGGTGATTAGGAATATGACACTTCTGCTGCTGCTGCTTCTGCTAAGTTGCTTCAGTCGTGTCCGACTCAGCCCACCAGGCTCCCCTGTCCCTGGGATTCTCCAGGCAAGAACACTGGAGTGGGTTGCCATTTCCTTCTCCAATGCATGAAAGTGAAAAGTGAAAGTGAACTCGCTCAGTTGTGTCCGATTCTTAGCGACCCCATGGACTGCAGCCTACCAGGCTCCTCTGTCCATGGGATTGTCCAGGCAAGAGTACTGGAGTGGAGTGCTGACCCAATCAAAAAATGGGCCAAAGAACTAAATAGACATTTCTCCAAAGAAGACATACAGATGGCTAACACATGAAAAGATGCTCAACATCACTCATTATCAGAGAAATGAAAATCAAAACCACAATGAGGTGCCATTTCACGCCAGTCAGAATGGCTGCAATCCAAAAGTCTACAAGCAATAAATGCTGGAGAGGATGTGGAGAAAAGGGAACCCTCTTACACTGTTGGTGGAGTGGGGTGCCATTGTCTTCTCTGGACACTTCAGCTGTCACATGCTGATTGTTGAAGAGGCTGTTTTGCTTTGACTCACACCCACTGGGTCCTCCTCTAGCTTAGCCAGCCACCAGCCCATGTGTAGTGATGGGCCCTGAGCTACACACATGCCAGGAGATACTCGGAGCTAAACTGATCACTGCTGAGAAGTCTCCGTCATACATCCTGGCTTTGGATGCCTAATGAGTCATGCATGACTTTGATGAGCAAGTCCACGTGAGATTATAAAAAAGACAAACCAGGACTTCCCTGGTGGCTCAGTGGTAAAGAATCTGCCTGCCGATGAAGGAGACATGGGTTCAATCCCTGGTCTGGGAAGATCCCATATGTCACGGAGCAACCGAGCCCGTGAGCCACAGCCACTGAGCTGTGGCAATATTAGTATACTGTGTATACCAATTAGTACACGTACACTAATTCCTGCTCTGGAGCCCGGGAACTACAACTACTGAGCCCCCAGGCCTAGAGCCTGTGCTCTGCAACCACAGAGGCCACAACAGTAAGAAGCCCTGGCACCACCACTAGAGAAGAGCCCCCTCACCGCAACGAGAGCAAAAGCCTGCACAGCAACGAAGACCCAGCACAGCTAACGACAAATGAAATTTTAATTTAAAAAAATTAAAAATAAAATAGATGTACAACTCACAGCGTGATACACCAGAGTACTGCATGCTCATTCACGAGCTCTTTACACACATCCCATTAGTGCTAGTAAAAGTGAGATACATACCCATCAATATATTTTATGCCTTCTGTTCAAGAATACACACAATGATCGTATCCTTCCTTGTTTAATTTTGTATACTACTCTGAGGGAAAAATAAACAAGGCTATATATTTTTTGGAATAATAGGTCTTTAAATTCTAAGAAATTCCAAGGGATAAAATCAGTCAGATATATCTTAAATGTTAACTGCCATTTCCCTGTATTCTTCTGCTAACAGAATTAGAAACCACCCCCGTAGTGTATTTGATATCTGTCAAGATGTATATAGGCTTCCCTGATAGCTCAGTTGGTAAAGAATCTGCCTGCAATGCAGGAAACCCCAGTTCGCTTCCTGGGTCAGTAAGATCCACTGGAGAAGGGACAGGCTACCCATTCCAGTATTCTTGGGCTTCCCTTATGGCTCAGGTGCTAAAGAATCTGCCTGCAATACAGGAGACCTAGGTTGGGAAGATCCCTTGGAGAAGGGGATGGCTACCCACTCCAGTATTCTGGCCTAGAGAATTCCACGGTCTGTACAGTCCATGGGGTCACAAAGGGTCAGACGTGACTAAGCGACTTCACCTTCTTTCAAGACATATATATATATATACACTAATTCTTGCTTTCTTTACAGCCTACTATTACCAAAACTTCATTTTGAACCAAGAGACTTTTCCCAAGGCCCCATTGTAAACACTACTTTCCCATGGCTGACATACAGAGCACTCTGTAACCTGGCACTCACACCTTATATAAGCTGAGCCTATGAGACGCTCCCGAACTTACCTATCCATTCGTACAATCATTCCATCAGAAAGTACCAGCATATGTGCTAAGACCTTAGCAAGTCAGAGCCTTTCTCCTCCTAGAATTTACATTCCGGTAAAGGAGAGAAAAAAGCAAACAAACAATTATAGACTGTAAGAGGTGATATGAAGGGAACGTGCAGAGTGAGGGGATTGACTGGGGGTGACTTTAAGGGGAGGTGTCAGGGAAGGCCCCAGAGGCGGCGGCACTGGATCTGTGAGTCAGCTACGGGAGGGCCAAGTAAAAGCTAAGGGGACAGAATGCAAGGCTTTGTGGTGGGGAGTACCTGGCCTACTGACACATCAGCTGAGCAGGTGGGAGCACCTTGAGAAGAGATGGAAGTGGTCAGTGGAAGCCAGTTCACCCGGGACCTGAGGATCCACTTTATGTTAAGAGCACCTGAAGTCAAAGATCACTCCTTTGTCTTTATTCGTGTGTGTGCTGCACTGTGCTTAGTTGCTCAGTCGTGTCCAATTTTTTGCGACTCTACGGACTGTAGCCCCCCAGGCTCCTCTGTCCATGGGGATTCTCCAGGCAAGAATACTGGAGTGGCTTGCCATTTCCTCCTCCACGGGACCTTCCCAATCCAGGGATTGAAGCCAGGCCTCCCACATTGCAGACAGAATCTTTACTGTCTGAGTCACCAAGGAAGCCCAAGAATACTGGAGTGGGTAGCCTATTCCTTCTCCAGGGGAATTTCCTGATCCAGGAATCGAACTGGGGTCTCCTGCATTACAGGCAGATTCTTTACCATCTAAGCTACTAGGAAAGCCAGTCTTTACTCATAACTGCCCCCAAATAGGGGGAAACTCTCATATTCCTCACCTACTAAATGGATAAACAAACTGTGGCACAGCTGTTTAAAGCCATGCGACTCAGCAATAAGAGGGAACGAACAGCTAATACATGCAACACGGCAGATGCAATTCCAATGCATTATGCCAAGTATATCTGTTATCTATGTGCGTGCGTGTGTGTTCAGTCATGTCCAGTTCTTTGTGACTCCATGGATTGTAGCCCACCAGGTTTCTCTGTCCATGAGATTTCCCAGGCAAGAATACTGAAGTGGGTTGCCACTCTCCTCCAGGGAATCTTCCTGATCCAGGGATCGAACCTGAGTCTCCTGCATCTCCTGCATTGGCAGACAGATTCTTTACCACTGAGCCACCTGGGAAGCCCCATCTGTTATCTATGCTGTGTAACAAATCATCCCCAAACTCAGAAGAGGCGAAAAATATAATCTTACCATGTGTCAGAAAGGAAAATTGGAAATATCAAATGAGAGGGACAATAGCCCATTATGAAAGTTGCAGTTATACTGGTTCAGTTCTAGAGAGAAAGTGAACGCTGCGTCAGTCTTCACAAATGAGGGTCACCCGTGGGGGTCTGCAATGTGGTAGAGATAGAATCATGTAATTCACAGTTCTTATTAGTCACATTCTTGCTGTTGCTGTTCAGTCGCTCAGTCGTGCCTGACTCTTTATGGACTGTAGCCCACCAGGCTCCTCTGTCTATGGGATTTCCCATTCAAGAATACTGGACTGGGTTGCCATTTCATTCTCCAGGGGATCTTCCTGACCCAGGAATAGAACCTGCTTCTCTTGCAGGTCCTACATTGGCAGGTGGATTCTTTACCAGTAGCACCACCAGGGAAGCCTTAGTCACGTTACTGGAAGCAAAATGTACTATTTTGTTGGGTCATCTGGGAAAAGAGAACGTACCATGACATGACACAGTCTTGATACGCATGAGATGGCGTGTGGCTGATATAATCCTTGGCTGTGAGTACAGAGCCACAGAACCCAGTGCTGGTTCCCTGCTGACACCTCTGGGACCCCAGACCCTCAGTGCTTCAGAGCTTTGGTTTCCTTCACCTGCATTAGTTGTGGTTGGGAATCCATCTCTAAGGCTCCTTCCTTCTGTGAATTATTAGCCATCATTCTGTGACTTGACCACATGCTGCTGCTTGTGTGATGCTCTTTCCTGCCTTCCCAGGTAGGGCTGGGGGCTCCTGCATCCCTCTAGCACATCCATGAGACTTCCTAGGGCCATTTGGGTACCACCTGCACGAATCTGCTATATCTGCTGGCCACCTGCTCCACCTGTTTAATCTTTTCTGTCAAATGAACTCACTTTTAAAAAACTTAAATTTGACTACGTTTATTTTAAAAGTAAACTTTATGTCACAATAGCAAGTGGAAGAAAATGGGAGAGACTAGTTAGCTTCAAGCCAACTATAAAATGAATACAATGAGGGCATAGTGATGGAGCCAATTACAGCTGGAAACTTGGGTCTAAGTCTTTTTTTTAAGATGGGGTCTCTATGTCTTTTCAATTTTTTAAGTGATTGAAGAATGGCAATAAAGACCTATTAGCACCAAACTGAGGCATTCTCCCTGCTTTAACTAAAGTCTTAAAAGTTAACTGAAAAGTGAATAACTTTGTCCTTTGGTGATTTGGGCTTATTTAATGCCATGTCTGTATACCATCCAATACCATTTCCCATTACACACTGATGTATCTGTCCTCTATAGGGCTTTCCGGGTGGCTCGGTAGTAAAGACTCTGCCTGCCAATGTAGGAGACGCAGGTTCGATCCCTGGGTTGGGAAGATCCCCTGGAGGAGGAAATGGCAGCCCACTCCAGTATTCTTGCCTGGAGAATTCCATGGACAGAGGAACCTGGCGGGCTACAGTCCATGGGGTCACAGAGAGTCAGACACGACTTAGGGACTGAGCCATGCAAACACACATATGTCCTCCATATTCGGGGAAGTGTTGAAACTGTTATGCATTATAATTATTTCAAATTTGTTTCTCTTGACTGATCTCCCGGAGAACAGGTGGGTTCTGGTTTATCCATCTCTGCATCCTTAGCAGACATCCCTTTCCCTCCTTCAGAGGACTCGGGACACCCGGCACAGGTCATGCCATCAGGGGGCGTGAGGAGGAGATGAGCAAAGCTGCCATCATCAGTGAGGGTGCGATTTGAGTTCCAGCAGGAGCTCTGCCTGAAGTTCTAAAGAGGGGAAATTAGACTCCAAAGGAGGATTTGGCCCAATTTCAGGTACTGTTTTGAGGTGATTTTCAGAGCTATGTTAAATCTCCATGTGGGTTCAAGGCTGCAAAACAGCAGCTACCCAGAACACGTACAAGCAATGAAGGGACTTCCCCGGCGGTCCCGAGGTTAAAACCCCACGCTCCCAACGCAGGGGGCCTGTGTTTGATCCCTAGTCAGGGAACTAGATCCCATGTACTGCAACCAAGAGTGCGCACGCCGCAAGGAGATCAAAGGTCCCGCGTACTGTGCCTGAGACCGAGAATGGCCAAAAAAAGAAGCTAAAAAAATTCATCTTGCCTCTATAATAATTCCCTAAAAACTGAATTACAAAATAAAGAATAAATAAAAGCAGTGAACATTTTGGAGTGAATTTTTTTTTAAATGAAAAGACATGGAGTTTAGGGTTTTCAATTTTTTTTTCCTTGAAAAATGAGAGCATCCCTACAGGGTGCCAACACGGGTAGAAGGTACCTTAAAAGGCTGGAAGGGCCGTAGACACCTTGTATACCTGTGCTCAGAGCAACACTTCACCACAGTCAAGAAATAGAACAACCCCAATGACCACCAACTGATGAACAGGCAAACAAAATGTGGCTAGAATATTATGCAGTCATGAAAAGGAATGAAGCACAGAAACATTCTACAACATGGCTAAACGTTGAAAACATTGTGTTAAATGAAAGAAGTCAGATACAAAAGGTCACATATTATATGATTTGGTTTACATGAACTGTCCAGAAGACAGCAGATGAGTGGTTGCCAGGGGCTGGGAGGATAAGATACAATGAAAGGCTGTTGAAATTTGCTTTTGAGGTGGTAAAAATGTTCTAGAATTGATGCAGTATGTGAGTGCCATCACAATAAAGCTGTTACCAAAAAGGCTTGGAGGAGCACAGCTTTGTAAACCAGCTGGGAGGGTAATGGGTAATGAGGTTTGTTTACAGCTGTGGTCCTCAGGCCTGACTGCCCATGAGAATCACCAGGGGAGTGTCAGGAACCAATGCCAGCCCCACTTGGACTGCTCACATAAGAAGTTCCTGGGGGTGTGACTGGCCTTTACAGTTTTTAAATCTCCCCAGGTGATTCTGAGAGGTAGGGAATACTGGCTCAGGAAACTGGTAAATGCAGATGCAGACTTGACCCAGATGCGTGTCCTTGCTCATGACCAGACCGGCCCACCTTGCTCTGTCCCCATCAAAACCCCTTCTCCATTTTGTGACCTTTGAAAATAAGCCTGAGAAGCTATGTGCTCAACCTTCATTATTCATTAGGGAAACACAAACCAAATCCACAATGAGATACCACTTCACACCCATGAGGATGGCTATTATTGAAAGATGCAAAAGTGTTGGTGAGGATGTAGAGAAACTGGAACCTTTGTGCAATATTGGCAGGAATGGAAAATGGTGCAGTCATTAAGGAAAACAGTATGGAGATGCCTCAAAAAGTTAAACTTAGGGACTTCCCTGGTGGTACAGTGGTTAAGAATAGGCCTGCCAATGCAGGGAACATGTGTTCAATCCCTGGCCCAGGAAGATCCCACATGCCTCAGCACAATGCAACAAAGAGTAGCTCCCGCTCTCTGCACCTGGAGAAAGCTCGCATGTAGCAACAAAGACTCAGCACAGCCAAAAATAAATAAAAAATGTTAAAAAGTTAAACTTAGATGCTTTTGTAACCTTGCAATTGCACTCTTAGGTATATATCCAAAAGAATTGAAAGCAGTTAAACAAGCTTACACAGGTTCATAGAAGCTTTATTCACAATAGCCAAGAGGTAGAAACAACCCAATTAATTACTGGCAATGAATGATTAAACAAAACGCGGCATATACACACAATGGAATATGACTCAGCCTTAAAAAGGAATGAGATTCTGACACATGCTACCACATGGATAAATCTTGAGAACATTATGCTAAGTAAAATAAGCCAGACATAAAAAGGCAAATATTGCATGATTCCACCTATCTGAGATATTTAGAAGCAGCAGTTTCATGGAGACCAAATGTAGACTAGGTTACCAAAGGCTGAGGGAAGTGGGGAGTTACTTTTGATACAGTGGGAACAGAATTTCTGTTTGGGATGATTTAAGAGTTCTTGAGATGGATAGTGTGACGGTTGCACAAAACTGTGAATGTACATAATGCCACTGAATTGCATAATGGTTAAATGATAACATCTGGACTTTCCTGGTGGTACAGTGGATAAGAATCCGCTTGCCAATCCAAGGGACCCATGTCTGGGAAGATCCCTGGTCCCAGAAGATTCCATATGCCACAGAGCAACTAAGCCTGTGTGCTGCACTACTGAGCCCGAGCGCTGCAACTACTGAAGCTGTGTGCCGAGAGCCCGTGCTCCGCAACAAGAGAAACCACCGCAATAAGAGGCCCCGAGCACCGCAAAGAAGAGTAGCCCCGACTCATCGTAACTAGAAAAAGCCTGCACATGACAACGAAGACCCAGCACAACCAAAAAATAAATCGTTAAAATTTTAAAAAAGCAGCAGCAGTGGAGGGGGAACTTTCCTGGTGATCCAGTGGCTAAGACTCTGTGCTCCCAATGCATGGGGTCTGGGTTTGATCCCTGGTCAGGGAACTAGATTCCATATGCCACAACTAAAGAGTTTGCATGCTGCACACCAGTGCATGCTAAATTAGACCCACTGCAGCTAAGTCAAAAAAAAAGAAGCAGTGGAGGCGTAGGGCATGCACCACCCTGGGTTCAGACCCTGTGACGGTGGGCTGCCAGCTTCATCTCTCTGCACCTTGGTTCCCTCACCCACAAAAGCAGGATAACCATAGGGGCCACCTGTTTGGGATGTGGTGCAGACTGAATGAAATAATAGGCAAAACGCTCAGTTCAGAAGCTGGTATACAGTAAGTGCTCAGTAATGGCTATGGGTATCACCACCACCATTACTAGCATCATTATCCAGACCCACACTGATATGTCTGCCTTCACTCTGACGTCCGTTCAAAAGGCAGAGTGTGTTTGGGGGTGATGAAAACGTTCTGGCATTAGATAGTGGTGATGGCTGCACAACCTCTGTAAAGTGGTGCAGTTACGGAATGTAAATTGGATGTAGACAAAACAGTTAGCTGTGCTGTGCTCAGTCATGTCCAACTCTTTTGCAAGCCCATGGACTGTAGCCCACCACGTTTCTCTGTCCTGGGGATTTCCCAGGCAAGAATACTGGAGTGGGTTGCCATTTCCTCCTCCAGGGAATCTTCCCAACCCAGGGATCAAACCCGCGCCTCCTGCATTGGCAGGCAGATTCTTTACCACTAGCGCCACCTGGGAAACCCGTAGAAACTATAATCACATAGTAACGTAGACACATGTAAGAATCGCATAGTAGGAAATACGTATTTGCTAAGCGGCAAAGTCAGGACCACACAGCAGAGAAATACTTGAGCTGCTGTTTGAGAAGAATCTCAGTTCCTGGTATCAGTGACCAGCTGGGGCTGGGTCTTGGGACCTCAGTCACCTCTGTTCTCTCTGGAGCTGCCCCACCATTCTTGGGGGCTTGTCTGGCTCCCGAGAGGCACACAGAGGAGGCAGGCAGGAGTCTAGGCCTTCGGGAACAAAGCCGAGATAGACGACCTGGGGAATGAGTGCTGAAAGGGTCAAGTTCACTGACATTCCAGATCTACAGACTGTGCCCCTTCCCACATCACACCTACCGCCTGTAGCGTTCCCTCGGCCTCCTCCTGGGAAGATCTCTTCGCCTCGGACGTCAAAACAAACCTGCAGGGCAGAAAAGGGGGAGTAGGATGGTGATGACCAGCTCTCCCAGCCCCGGTTTCCTCATTACTGACTAGAGGCTAACAACGCTGGCTTGAGAGCCCACTGGGATGGGGAGGGGTGATGCAGATTCCTGGGAGCGGGCTGCAGGCCCAGGTAAATGCTAAGAGCACCTGCCTCGTGACATTAAGCAGCAGCACCTGCTTGGGCAGCGGGCGGTCCCACACCTTTCATGTGCTGGGCAGGTAATTTCTACCTGGAAGACTCAGCAACCCCAGCCTGGGATCTGAGAGCCCAGCTGGAGCGAAGATGTGGAATCAAGCACTTGGCAGGGTGTGGGAAGAGTTCCAGCTAAGTCACTTCAGTCATGTCCGACTCTGTGCAACCCTGTGGACTGTAGCCCGCCAGGCTCCTCTGTCCATAGGATTCTCCAGACAAGAATACTGGAGTGGGTTGCCATTTCCTCCTTCAGAGGATCTTCCCAACCCAGGGATTGAACCCGTGTCTCTTCTGTCTCCTGCAGTGGCAGGCGGGTTCTTTACCACTAACGCCTCCTGGGAAGTCCTCAAGGAGCTGGACATAGAGGGTGGAGTCTCAGGTTTCTCAAAACTCAGACCTTGGAATTCTCTGAACTGGCTTAACATTCCCTCTGGGGCAGGAAATACAATCCCCCACCCCGCACCCTGCCCCATGACTGTGTGATAAGGTGGAAACCTAGCAACACCCACCCTGAATCCACCAGGGGAACACTGGCTGGAAAACGTGCAAACTACAGTCACAAAGCAAATGTGTGGGACCTCAGGAGAGAGGAAGAGAAGAGCCTGCTCTCTCTGGAGGTTCAAAAAGACGAATGAGGGAAAATCACCCCAAACAATGTGAAGTTCAATGCTCTTATGATTATTTAGGAAAGCTATTACAGTATGCTTTAAATATGCACTGTTCATTGTATGCACATCTCAAAGCATTTGAACTGTAAGAGGTGAGCTATTGTAAGTCCCCTGACCTTTGGAGTTTATCTATCCAGTCTCATCTCTTTTCAGAAACAGGGTGAAAGGAGCTATATCTGAAGGCTTAGACTCCTGGTGATGGGTTGGAGGTCAAACAGCCAGCTGGTGGCTTGGCCTCCGATTCCAGCCCCTGTGAAGTTTCCACAAATATTTATGAGCCTTTCGGTGGCCGGATGGTGGGGAAAATGTTGAGAAAAGTTACAGGGAGTGTTTGCATTTAGGATTGCCAGCAACTCACTGTGTAACTGAGGTGGCTTCTCTTTGGGCCTCCGTTTCCTCATCTGTAATATGGGGCCAGAAAAAGCAGCCTCCAAGACCTCTTTTTGCTCCAAGAACACAGTGAAGATTTGTGAATAGTTTTTCTAATTTCTAAAGCAATGTAGGGACTTCCCTGGAGGTCCAGTGGTTGGGTCTCTGCACGTCCACTGCAGGGGGCATGGGATCAACCCCTGGTGGGGGAATGAAGATTTCACATGTTTTGTAGCTCTGCCAAAAAAATAAAAATAGCAATATCTCAATTTAAAAAAGAGGCAGTGTAGCCTCTCTCCTCACCTAAGTATTACTAAAAAAAAAAAAAGACCCATCTGTTTCTAAGTGGCACTTTTTCCCCAAAATGTAACTTTGATTCTGCTCTGTCTGAAATCAGCTTCCTACCTCTTATGTAGGACCTCAAAGTTATGAAATTTCTAATTCCAATGTCTTGGCTATTCAGGTGTTAGAGAATTATACAATATTTCTATGACTCAAATCAGGCTTTTGGCTTTAAGACTAAAAGATCCGAGTATCTGGGTTTTTTGTTTTTGTTTTTTTTTTTTTTAAAGAAAAATGACGGATATCAGCCCTTAGAAAAATCAGCTCACTTGGAGACCTCCATGGCGTTATTGCCTCCTTTAATATTGCTGACAGTCTCTTGCAAATGTATCACAAGTTGGCATTTATTAGTGCGAGGCACAAGTAAGGGGCATGTTATTTGATTTGAATAACAGCTTGGAGCTACAGTTTGAGTCCAGAAATATATTAGTCAGAAACAATCTCATTTAATAACACAGAAACTAATAAAAGAAAAGTATTCCAACTGATTCAGAATTGAATTTATGAATATTGCTTTAGCAGGATTAATGATCAAAACCCCAACCTGTTTGTCACGTTATAACTGACTTTTCCATTTAAATGCAAAACCAGAAGTCAATGAGTCCGAAGGATTGTATATTGCTTTGAAGAAAACCAGTTCATTTTACATGTAAGCTTCCAAATTGGCAATAAACTTTAATTACAGGGTCAGATAATCAAATTATAATCAAATAGCCTCACATAAAAATCTATGTTTGAAATTAATGAGATACAAGGCTGCCACTCGGTACCAATACACCTCTGTAGCTTACTAGCAGACATTTCATTTTCATTTAAAAGTCACCTTAAGGACTTTCTCCTCAATTTTCACCGTGTAGCTTAATTTGATTTAGAAAACATTTCATTCTTAGACCATACAGTCCTTTGGATTTTCAGACTCATCTCTGTCTTTCCCTCCTCCTCTCAACCTCGGGGGAGGTCTGTTTTATAACTGACAATGGAATTTCCAAATGGGCGCTGTTGGGAAAATTTCCAGCTGCGGGGTGAGTACGTGTCTATCTGTGTTGAGAAGAACCTTGCCCCCGTGTCAGGTGTCATCTGGCGGAGGCAGCATCCAAGCCATGGGATACCGTCACCTGGGAAATTTTGCCAGAGAAGGGAAAACATGCGCTTGCCTTAGAAATGCTTCAATTGTTTTGAAATCAACCAATCCATTGGCAAGCGAATGGCATTAACACTTACACGTGCCTCCTTATCTCATTAACTTACAAACAAGAATGTGGAGTTGTATTTTAAAACCTCTGTATTTTATCTTTAAAAACCAGCAATGTCTGTCTTCATCAGTAATATTTCTTTTGGGTCAGAATGATGAAGAGCCAGCTTCTGGGGCTTCCTCTTACTGGCAGGTAGGAGAGCTGGGACCAGAGAGAGAGATGCCGAGGGACAGCTTTCTATCACTGACATGCTTTCGCTTTCTAAAAATTAGACTTTTGAGTCTTTCCATATTATGCAATAAATGAGGTGCACAGCACCTGACCGGGTTGCCAGCTTTAAAGAAAAAAAATATATCAATTTTTAGCATAAGTATATCCCAATTATTGCTTGGGATATACTTCTAAAAATATTCATTCATGAAATTCAAATTTAACTGGACATCTCGTGTTTTTGAGAATGCTTGGGATCCTAATCTGTAATAATAATGATAATAAAGTTTGGTATCTTCTATAACATTAAAAGGGTTTCATGGGGACTCCCTGAATATTTTGCAAACTTGCCTGATTACCCAATCACATGGATCAGCTGGGAGTTTTCTAAAACTACAGTTGCCCAGGGCCACCCTAGCAATGCCGATTCACTAGGTCCAGGGTTTGGCCTGGGAGTCTGTATTTTGACAAGTTTCCCAAGTAATTCTTGGCATCAGACAAGTTTGGAAGAACACTGCAAATACCTCTTTGTCACGACATTCCTGAGAAGGAGGTGGTGATGGAGTAGGGCAGGTAAGGCCAAGTGATGCATTTTTTCAGCTGGGGAATTCATGTCCCAAAAAGGAAGAGGGAGTGTTCGGCTGTCTTCAGAATCTTGCACCAATTGAAACACCAGCCTCGGAGTATTTTATTTCACTGTGGCACAAAGTTAAAGGTTATTTGCCTTAATTACTATCTTTGCTGTTTTGTTTGGCAAGCTCAAGGGTCCTACTGTGAGCTATGTAAGTGTGAAGCATCAGTCGAACCTGCCTTGGGTTTTTTATTTGTAATAAGGACATCCTCCCACCTCCAGCCTCCTCCATGGTTTTACCACTAGGACACAAGAGAGACAGGAACTAAAAGCCTTTGGGAAGCTATATCCGTCAGGGCTCAGTCCCAGCTGTGAGAGGGGAGGGGGAGTGTGCCACACAAACTCCGGTGTGCTGCCCCCCACCCACGCCCAGGACCCCTCTAGCTCGTCCTCCACAGCAATCCACAGGGACCTCTGGAAGATGCTGCCCCACACTGCAGGGCAGGGAGGAGAACACCATTTCAGTGTGAACCACAGCCTGTGTCTCACCCCCACTCCCTACACATACACATTAAACAGAAACTGTAAGGATGACAAGGTGATGAGAATATTCAGCAAAAACCAAGAGGACCATGGGGCGCGCACATGCCGCCCTGCTCTGCGCTATTACCTCCAGGGCAGGAACTGTGGGTTTGGAATCAGCCATTTCTCTCTCCTCCTTCTGTTCACCAGCAGAGGCATGAAGCAACACATAAAAGGGAAGTCCGGTTTCTCCTGCTCCCGGCTCCCCCTTTCCACCTCGTATTCGGAGTGTCTTCTTGCTCCCCAACAACCTGGGCGTTCATATTTTACTTGCATAGTACAAGCAGCCTCTTTTGGTCAGCGTGGACTGACCACTGAGCCAGCAGTCAGAAAGGGAGGGCTCCCTCCACCTCGTCTCTTGCCATGACCTTGGGCAACCCTGGTCTCTGCCTCACCTCTACTCAGGTTGTGCTTCTTTCTGACATCCTCGAGTCTTCTGCCACGCCTTCCCTTTTATTGGTGACTGATGAGAGTGTCAATTAGGCAGCCTCTAAGATCAAAAAAACACAATTTAATTTCTCCTTTTCACCTGAAGCAGGTTATGTCTGCCCCTTCTCATTAGAAAATTAACTCCTAAATGACTGCCGCTGTGCACCTTTATCTCGACAGATCTTTTCACCATTGCTTGATTTGGCTCCGCCCTCTATGAACCCAACGACTCAAGGGATAATAAGGAATATGTTTCACTTGTAAAGAAGATGGTCTACAAGTCCTCCTGAAGCTACTGACCCTGCAGATTACACCTCATGTGATCCCGATGGGTGCCAGGATTTTTCTAAAGACCTGATGAATGTAGTTGCCTCTTACTCTGTTCTGAGGAATCCAGAGGAACCCAACTCAACCGAATGAGATGTGCAGGAGAAGGCAAAGCATCCATGGGAACAAACAGGACAGGATATGGAAGAAGGAAAAGCAAAGTCGGGATGATAATGATCATGGCAAGTGGTGGCATTTGGGCGATGAAGATGAGTAAATTATTCTTTCTTCCTAATCTGAGCCTGTGGTGATGTTCTATTGACTACATAGGCACCAG
This sequence comes from Bos javanicus, assembly GCF_032452875.1. Taxonomy (NCBI): domain Eukaryota; kingdom Metazoa; phylum Chordata; class Mammalia; order Artiodactyla; family Bovidae; genus Bos; species Bos javanicus. The sequence goes on from NC_083885.1 coordinate 22,108,140, forward strand.
GTCTGAAACATGGCCTGTGGCGTGTCTTCCAGAGACATCCGAGTCTAAGTCACTCTTGAGGTAAGGAACTGATCAAAATCAGTCCTGAGCCACTCTGCTCCCTCTGGTTGTGATGCTCGGCCAAGCACCCCTTAACTCTGAGGAGCACCACTCGGCGTCGCAGCCAGTTCTTTCTGCAATGATGAACACTCAGGGCCCCTAAAGTAGGATTTTGGTTCAGACGTGATGTGAAATTCTGGGAGATGGATGCTGGATGGGTCTCATAGGCCCTCTTTGATCCAGAAGTTCTACAGCTATGGGTTCATCATAAGGAATATGTGTATAAAGCTTACGGTTCTGAAAACCTAGGAATCTTGTCCCGAGTGAATTTTTGTGGCTCATTCCTATGAAAGAATACCCTGAAGCCATTCAAAATCATGTAGAAGAGGACTTCCCCGTTCGTCCAGTGGTTAAGGATCCGCCTGCCAATGCACGGGACAGGGGTTCGATCCCTGGTCTGGGAAGATCCCACATGCTCCAGGCAACTAAGCCCGTGTGCCACAAGTACCGAACCCATGCTCTGCAACAACTGAAGCCGCTGCAGGGAGAAGCCCAAGCACCGCAGCTAGAGAGCAGACCCTGCTCACAGCGACTAGGGAAAGCCCAGGCACACAAAGACCCAGGGCAGTCAAAATAAATACGTGTCACACAGAAGAGCACGCTGGGACATGGGGCTTTGGGTTAGTGAAGCCAGAGCACAAACTACATAAAGACAAAAGTAGTGCAGGGCCCCCTATGGACAAGGAGCCTGGTAGGCTGCAGTCCATGGGGTCGCTGAGGGTCGGACACAACTGAGCGACTTCACTTCCACTTTTCACTTTCATGCATTGGAGAAGGAAATGGCAAGCCACTCCAATGTTCTTGCCTGGAGAATCCCAGGGACGGGGGAGCCTGGTGGGCTGCCATCTATGGGGCTGCACAGAGTCAGACACGACTGAAGTGACTTAGCAGCAGCAGCAGCAGTGCAGGGCCACGTTAAAGTTAACACTGGTCGTCTTCAGTTGACAGAATGATGAATGCTTTCGATTTCGTATTCCTTTTTTTTTCTTGCTTTCCATGTTTTCTACACAAAGGTAATATTTATTATATATATATATTTTTTTTTTTTTTAATTAGGAAAAAACGAATTACACTTCTGCTGGGAAAAAGTATTGAACAGGACAAGAATCTTACTGACCTTTAAGGAACTTTCAGCTTCCATTTTGTCCTGAGTCAAAGGACTTTATGTTCTCTGTGTATGGAGGTTGTTCCAAGCTCTACAACCACTGGCGACCTGGGACTTTCTCCTTTCCTCTTTTTGACCTATGTGGAAGCGTTCCAGCCAACAAGAGGAAGTATCAAAAGTTCTTATGGGTCAGTTACGGGATGTTTTCATACCTCACCTACCTCTGTGCTTTACCATGGAACCTGACTCAAAGAAGGTGCTGAGTGTTCCCTTGAATGAATGAAAGAAAAGGCCATCTTGCTATTTTGAGGGTTTTCATTTTTGTTCCATTGTTAAAACCTGGTGGAGGGAGTGGAAAAAAAAAGACATTTAACTCAATTCATAACAATCGGGGGTTTAAAATAGAAACTCCCAACCAATTTTGACTGAAAGGGTTCTGTAATAATCTGAACAGCTGCTGTTGTAGACTCAGCCTGAAACAACTTCCAGCGAAGTTCCAAGTCTGCGTTGGATAAAGGCGCAGACGGGGGCAAGGGCTTTAATTAGCATTAATTGCAGTGCCGGCCGGCTGTTTGTCGAAGCCTGGCGGCGAGCATCCTTCCGCAGGCTGTAGATGGAGCCATAACATTACTAAACGGCCTCCCGGAGCACAGGGTGGGGGTTTTGTGCCGGGAGAACCAGATGTATGAAAGTTTTTCCGCTTCCGTTTCTGAGTGTGAACAACCAGCGAACTCAGACCTAATTCTCTCCGAAGCTGACTGTGTTGGTTGAAGCCCAGAAGCTGGCGTTGGGGTGGATTCAGATTCCATGTGCCCAGCAATTATCACCTTCTAGCACCTTCCCCTCTGACAATTTCTCTGCTCCAGGGCATCCCCAGGGCTGTCAGTCCCACCTGGGCCAATGAAATGTATTTCGAACAGCAGATATGGTCCTGCTCTTTACAATCTCTTGCCTTCTTTCCATAAGAGCCACTCACCCAAGTGGCCTGGCATCCTGGCCAGAGGGGAGCTGAGGGAGGGTTTCACACCCGCAGACAGGGCCTTGGTTAGCTGGGCAAGCCTCACCTCCCCTTTCCCACCGAAAGGCCCAAACTTGATGAATGGTCCGACTTCAAAACCCTCCCTGGCTTGGTTGATCACTCACATTTCTTTCTCTTCTCTTTTCTGTCTTCAGGACACCTCTCCCTGGCTTTCTTTCTCCTCTCTCCATCTCTCTCTGCCTTCTTCCCCTCTCTTCTCTCCTGCCTTCCCTGCACCTTCTCTCTTTCCACACACAGATTCTTGAAGCCAGAGTCAAATCTTAAATCTAAGGCCATTTCACATTCACTATGCTGTTTTCCTACTGACTTCACTACATCTCATCAGGTCACTGCTTTTCTCGAAAATATTCCATGGCTGCCGCCCTGCTGTCATTCAGGGAAGGCCCACCTTGGCTTGACATTCTCGGGTGCACAGACCGTCTCCTCCTCTCCTGCCCTGTTTGGGCTTCCCAGGCAGTTGCCTTGATTCATACCTCCCCTCCACTGGCTGGACGCCCACTCATCTCTCCAGGCCCACAGCACATGTTCCCACCTCTTTTACACTGCTTTCCTTGCTTGCCTCAGTGGGATTCCTCTCTCCTGTGAAAGGACTTCAGGATGGCACATGTTTTATTTGCTTTGGATTCTGGCTGCTGGAGTGTGTGTCTGTAAGATAAGATAATCCTTTAAAGGGTTTTCGTTGTAGTACCCTCTTCCCAGGCTTACCCTTGCAAGAGAAGGACGGCTGTTGACCAGGGTGATGAGTAGCCAGGGTGACTTCCTGGGCCCTGTGGGGAATGGGGAGGTCCCTGGCAAAAAATCGATAGCTTCAGGTCACCGCGTGTTGGTGGAAGAGGACCTCTTCCCATCCCTGAGGTGAGACGGCAGGTCCTCAGACCAGCTGTGGGGAGGGCAGAGGGAGAGGTGAAGAAGATGGGGAGTGTAGACACTGATGGAGCCTTGAGAAGGGGTGGTGCCCTTGCCCCGTGGTAGGTGGGAAACCAGGCAGCTTTGTTGGATCTGAGAGCAGAGGGCCTCTGAGCTTGAGGGGAGAGTCTAGTGGCAAACCAGCTACAGGACGGGTCTGGGCAGAAAGGGCCTTAGTCTTACAGAGTGAGCTTCCAGTCTCCTGGCCTGGCAGGGAGAGATGCGGGATACACAGACGCAGGCGTTGCAGCAGAAGTGGTCAGTGTTCCCTGGCCCCTGTAGCTCTTGGACTGTACCTTCTCCTTGCCTGCTGGTCTACCAGCTGCCAGCCCCTGCGTCTCCTTGCCAGAGGGATTCCCCTGGTTGCTCTGCCCATGCACAATGGTAGGCCAGTGTGCTTGGAAAATGAGACCACAGCAGCCCTGATGTCAGCACTGATAGAGCTGATGGATCAATACCCCAGCTCTCTCGCCCCTCACATGTACTCATTCTCCACTTTCTCAGAGTTCCTGGCAAGACTGAATGCCACTTGCCCACTGGGTACTGTGATAACACGCTCTGTGGCAGCTTCTTTCCCTTCCCTGTCTCACTGCTGTATCCCCTACTACTGTGGGTATCACCTCCAAATAAACGATCGACCTGATTTTGGAGGAACTCAAAACCAATACAAACTCAAAAGAGGCCCTTGGGAAGGAGTGAGAATGATGCAGCAGGAAGCCTCAGGGCCTGACATGGGTGTGGAACTCTCCCAGGGGACTCGGCACAGGCAGATGATGCCTCTTCCCAGAGTCTGTGTCTCATAAGCCTTCTCCTTCCTCTCCCTACAAAAACACAGCAGGACAGCTAGGAAGAAAGGGAATGGGGGCTTGTGCTTTAAATTAAATCGATTTGTTGAAAGAGGGGAATTGCATGTTCTTTTCATCTGCCTTTGTGGGTGCTTCCTCCAGCTGTGGCCTTTACCTGCTCCCCTCTCCATCTGAGCTGCCTGAAGGCAGGAAATGGGCCTTGCTCGGCTTGTGGTGGCTCATCCCCTGGTGTCTCCCACAAGGGACACTTGAGCCCGATTCAGTCCACTGGGGAGTATGCCAGGAAGTGCCGATGGCACTAAAGAGCGCAGAGCAGCCCCCAGCTGATGGCCAGTAGGGAGGTGGGGACCTCAGCCTGATAGATGCAAGGGACTGAACTCTGCCAACAACTGAGTGAGCCTGAGTGGATTCGTCCTGGGTCTCCAGTTGAGAACCCAAGTTGGCCAACACCTTGACTTTGGCCTCAGGAGACTTGGAGCAGAAGAACCAATTGAGCCTACCTGAAATTGTGACTTGAGATAATAAATTTGGGTTGTTTTAAGCAACTATGTTTGGAGTGATTTGTTACAGCAGCAATAAGAAACTAATACAGAGATTATAACAACCCCATGACTGCTACTTTCTGTGGCAGCTCTGGCTGAAGTGTTGAAAGGCAACCTCTACAGCATGGCCCTTTGTGCTTTGGTCCATCCTGCAGGTTACACGTGCACTTCCTATGCAGGTGGCTTGTTAAGGATAAGAAGTGAATGAAGAAAGCTGCAGGCTCCTTTGGGTCTGAAGAAGGGAGACATGGATATGGATCTGGGGTGGCTTTAGCTGGTTTTGATATGATGTGCGGGTGACCTCTGAATCACAGAGTTTGACGATCGTTTTCTGACTTCATTTCTTCAGGGCTTTTGGCAGGGAGAGCCCTGGAATCTGCCAAGAAGGCTGGTTATGTGGGCAGAAGCAGTGGTCCAGGGAGAAGACTTGACAGCACCCTGGCCGGTTCATCTCTCTATCCAGGTGAGATGATGCCCTGAGGTTTACCTTCAGGTTTTCTTCAACTCTTTTGCTTCTCTTCACCCAAGAACAGGATGCCTGGAGGCAGGAACGGGATTTGCTTTTCCTTCCCAATTCAACTTCTCTGTTTCAACAGGTTTTAAGCTAATGGTTGCTATGGCTGCCCACTGGGGCTGTTCATATACATCCCACGGGTTGTGGTAGGGAATGGGGGTTCACACTTTGATTTCTGCAAGGAATATAAGCAGCATTTTCAGCTCCCAGATGGAGGAAGTGGGAGCTAGCTTCTTGCCTTCATCGCGGAGCTCTGTGGGACCGACTTCTTGTCTGGAACGCAAAGCCCTTGTGTTTGGCTGGACTGTCGTGTCAACCTAGAAAGACTGTGGACTAGAGAAGCAACCATGTGTAGGCTTTGGAAAACCGCCTCTGCCAAGGTTCAGGGGAGACTGACCACGGGGTAGGGGCCAGAGCCCGCCTCACACATCTGTCCTCTCTGGCCCTCAGCTCCCTCCCAGGTGAAGACACTTGGCCTCCTTCGCTTCCAAGGTTCCTTTTGACTTTAGAATTCTAGGTTTGAAAAAAAAAATCTGGTAGAACAGACACTAGCTGTTGACAGCAGTAATCTCTGCTGGGGTGGCAATGGGGAATAGTATTAGCGATTAACTTCCCAGGTCAAATTTTAGAAAATATTAAAAAATACTTTTTGGATCATATGCAACAAAACATTAATTTTTTAAATTGTGGGGTTTTGTTTTTCTTTCTAAAAATGTGCTTTCTGTTATGGAAATTTTCAAGCATACATAGACGTATGGGGTAACGAATTCCCACATACCCATCACTCAGCTTCAACCATGGTTGGCTCATAGCCTGTCGTTTCACCAGTATCCCCACCTAGTCCCCCTCCTTCTGTCTTATTTTAAAGCAAATCCGAGGCATAACATCATTTCACTCAATATAGCATGTATCACTTTTGTAATTAGAAATTAAAATTTACCTGAGGCATTCTGAAACTAAATATACCTCCATACTCTCCTGCAGAAGCACCACAATAGGATGGAAATAAAATGGAACTGTTAGTCTTCTGGAGATCTGGAAGAAATCTGTTCTCTACCCATGATTGACTAATAATGTTTAATCCAAAGGAAAGAATCTCTAACAGTGGAATTTCATTTATCTGTGGGAGGGGCTGTATTGAGGGACAGGGCACGAGGGAACACTGTTAGCTACTCCACTGTGGAGTGTGTAGAGCCAGTCCTGGGAGGGAATGGCTTGTTCATTATCTTCCCCAACTGTTTTGCACTGTATGTGTCAAATCCCATAGTAAATACTGAGAATTATTTTAAAGGATCTCTCAGGAGTTTGGCAGCCTCTCTCCTCCCATTCAACAGTTTCAAAATCCCTGTTACTACCACCACCCTCATCAGCTTGTGCTTATTAAAGGTCCACTTGGATGCACAGCCCCACCTGTTTCCCACTGAGATGGGTCCTTGACTTAATTTTGGGGGTGAGTTCTCCTGCTTTGTTCATTTGGATTAGAAACCCCGTGACGTTCGACCTAGTTTACATTTTTCCTTTTCTCTTTTGAAACAATAAAAATGTTTCGTGGGGATTCTGGACTACATTAGAGGGTCGTTTTCAATTTTCATGCGAGACATATGGAAAGACTCACCTCCACTTACAGTTTATTCCCTGAGACGGTCTGACCCACAGCCGACACTCCGAAATGGAAAAGACCTTCCAGGCAGTCAGCATTTGAGCACATTTCCCGCCTGCAGCCTGTACTGACCTCAGCTCAAGTCAAAACTCACAGGAACGCTAGACTTGGATGATCCGGGACATGGAAACTTTCAATCCTAAAGTGTGCCCCCTCCTCACTGAGACTGGGGCTCCCCAGACTCTTAGAGTGAGATTGGGCCTGAGCCTGGGGATGGGGCGTGGGCTGCTACAGTGTTTCTCCTCTTTCTCTTCTTTGCCAGCGGGAGAAAGGCCCCTGGAACTTGTTCTATATGGCTGACGGTGCTTCTTTTTGCTTGCTTGAGTTAATGGAGAAAAGCTATACATGGATGTCTGCTGGACTAGTTATGTTTTCCTTGCAAATACAAATCTAAATTGCTCTAGCACAGACAGCTTTAATGCCTGAGTAAACGCTTGACCCTTGGTGAGTTTCCAGAATTAAGGTGTTCGGGTCTTTTGGCATCACTAGGAAATGGGCTTACACCTGACAGGTTAAGGGGTGACAGCAGTAAATACAGACAGGATCAGAGAAGCTGGGAGTCACAGGGTGGAGAGCTGGAAAATTTGGTCCTGACGTCCAGGCTCTCCAGCCTTTTGACATGGGGATTAAGAATGGCCTGCAGAGGCAACCCGCAGTAGGGAGATTTTAAAGGAAGGATTCTTTGGGTGGAAGCAGATCTGGCAAGGCAGGGGGAGAGGTTTTTTGAGAGAGAAAGAAGAGACTGAAGGCTATTTGGGGGGATGGGGACTAGGAGAGACTGGGGAAGGGAGGGGAGAGATGGAGAGATGAGTAGGGAGAAGCTTTGCGGTGGATGAACCTGGAATCTCTGCAGCTGTTTTCCCAGGAACCCTGATGAAGATTTTGCTTTCTTCTCAATTGCTTTCAGTTGTTGCCCCTGACACTGATGGGCTGTGATGCTGATGGGAGCCTGGAGCCTAAGGTGGTCCAGATCTTTTGGGTCACAGAAGAGGGTAGAAAAGCAGGGTGCATCCTGGGAAACAACGGAGGTTTCACCATGAAATAGATTTTGGCCTTTTGTTGGACTTGACCTCCCCCCTTTCCCTTTTGACCAGGAGTGGGTCATGGGGTGGCTCCTTGCATCCAGGACCATCAGTGTATTCCCAGCATAGTGTGGAGAATGGGTGTTGCGGGAAACCAGGGATGTGCCGGGGCTGGCTTTCCCAGCCTTGCATAAAGGGCTGAGCCGCGGTGTACAGCACAGGCGGGGGCGGGGGCGGGGGTGCTGAGCAGCGCGGGACAAAGGCGCATGTCAGCAAGTCCTCCATCCGGCGGTCCGGGGGACTTGGCAGACCAGCCAGAGTTTCCTGGCATTTGGTTCTGAAGTAGGTAAGGCCAGCTGGCTCCGGAGAGTTTTTTGTAAAGCTTATGTCAGTCTGCGTCTTGGGGTCCTGTTTGCTGCCTGGGGGGTGATGGAGCTGGCTGGCCGAGTCCCAGCTGTTCCTTTGGGGGCCCATGTGGAGATTCTGGACTCCGACAGCATCTTTCAAGCCAGTAGAGGATGGGGGGCAGCGGGTTGCAGGAAGGTAGGGCTGGGGCTAGAACACGGTGGGGAGTGGGTCTAATAGCCGGAGCTTGTCTCTGGGGCTTAAACAAGCCAAGGAATTCTCACTGACCTGGAGAACAGACACGGGGTGTTCCCTTTTCCCTCCTACTGTGAAGTTTTCTGCCGGAACCTAACCCTCCCTGGGGCGCAGGGGTGTAAGGCACGCTTTGAAAAGGCATTCTTGACCCAGTACACCCACACAGGCTTTTTCTCTGGAAATTAAAAAAAAAAAAAAAAAAGGGCTCCAAAACCCAAGTTTTATGCAAACACTTAAGAAGGCAGGCTTTCTGCCTCTTCGCATTACTATCACTAGACAGATTCCATTCCAGGTCCGGGCTGGGGGGAGGGGGAAAGCTTGGGGTTTGCCTCCAAAACCAGGGATCTGTTTCAAGTGATGTGTGTGCACACTTGACTCCCACTGCTCCGGCCTTAAAGGTCGTTCACACTTGAAAACCTCAAGTTTCTTCTCTGGAGCAGAGATCTTTTTCCAGGGGCTTTCCGCTAGTCCCTCTAGTGCTGCTGGGAATGGCAAGACCTCCCCCATGCAACCAAGGGTGAATGGGAGAGCACCCCACCCACGGTCTCAGGCACGCTAAGACGACCTGCTGCTCTTCTGCCTCCTTCACCCCGAAAAATAAAGTCCCCGGGGGCCAGGAGGTCACAGGAGTGGCTGATGCGCATGCGTGCTTGCCGTGTGCCCAGCACTCCTTCTGAGTGCTGTAGCATGAAATAGCTGATTTAAGCTCCACACTAATGATGACTATGATCCTCACTCTGCAGAGGCAGAAACTGAGGCCCAGGGAGACAATGAAATGAGTACATGTCTTGCCGCCAGGGCCCCGGGGGAGCTGGGATTCGAACCCATGTTCTTCTCGCGTCTCTCTGCACCTGCGCAGACTGAGCGTGGGAGGGAGGGCTTTGGCTTTGTGCCCTGGGATCTGAAGCTGAGCATCTTCTGAGGAGGAGCCTTGATGGGAGCGGGGAGAGGGAGTGGGCTGGAGCCAAAGCAGCACTAAGGGAGATGCGGGTGGAACTAGCTTCTTCCCGGAAGCCCACTGGGGCTCTGGAATCAATGAAGTCTTAGAATGAGCAGCTTAGCGGCCGCGGGCTTGGGGGTGATTGCCCCACCACCACCCCGCCGTCCCCAGGAGCCCAAACTACACCCATGGATGAAGCGGCTTTCGTCTTCATCCAGCGTTCGCCCCATGTCAGGCCCAGGTTGTGGGGCTGAGGACAGAGAGGAACAAGATGCAGCCTTTACATTAGATTCTTAGGTCATTACCTCCTGTATTTGATGGGAAGGGGTAAAAAGAAGGTTGGTGTAAAAGCCGCTGCTATTGCAGCGCTTTGGCATCTTGGGAGAATTCCACACGGAGGATAAAACACTATTGCTATTAGGAGAGACCCCTGTAATGGGCCTGTGGGACTGAGAAAGGCTGGACGAAGAGGTTTGGACAAAGACTTCAGCTGTGCTACGTGCAAGGAGTTATGGACTTAACTTGCTGAGACCTTGAGAAGGAGTTTGGGGTCCGAGAATAAATAGGAGTGAAGAGCTCCGCCACGCCCCTGCCCCAGTTATATCCTTATATCTTATCTTGCTAGGATCTGTGGAGGGTGTGAGGCAGGCAGTGGTTAATGAGATCTAGCAAAACTGAGGCCTAGAAACTTCCACTTTAGAGTTATGTCCCACCAGTGCAGTAGTTATTGCTGTGATTTCCTCCTTGCCCCTCTCTGCCCGAGACCTTAAGGGAGTAAAAGTCGGTCACTCACGCACGATAGTGCGCCTCGGAAATGCTGGCGTAGTTCCAGGCAGTAACGTGGCCGGCCATGAGGAGATAACGGAGTAAGGGGCTGCAGTGACCAGTGACCAGGAACGGATTCTTCACAAACCCGGTCTTCCTCCAACCATCTTGAAGGGAGGTGGATGGGGGGCCGACTCTATTACTGCAGAGAGCCTGGGGCTTGGGGCTGGGACAGCATGAGGTGGGTGAGACACTGCCTCTGGCACATTTCAGGGTGTGCCCCCAAACTCAGCCATCAAGATAAATCATATTTTGATGCAGCCTTTAAACTGTCAATATACAAAAGTCTGATGAACAAAATATCAAAATTTTAAATTAAGATAGAGCCAGTGTATTACGGATTATTTCTTTTGCCTCAGGCTGCAATATGACTGAGCAATGCATTGTTATGGATCCTGTCTTTATTTAAAATGTTGATAATTCATTCATCATTGATTTTTTTGCATTGATTTATGATTCTTAAAACCTTGCGTTAAAATAAGACTTATCTTGATGGCTGAGTTTTTGGCACACCTTGAAATGTGCCCAGGGAGGAAATCTTACTCACCTTGCCTTGGTCCTGGCCCTGCCTGGGTACTTGAGACATCATTTTATTTGGCCTTAAAGAAAAGAGTAATTCATGAATCTGTGGGTTCATGGGGAAGAGCCACTGCGTGGGTGATACACTCTTGCAGAGTACCGTCTGAGACTGGTTCACTATTGACAGCTGTCTCTCCTCTGGCTGGTTAGTGCTGTCAAATGACAAAAATTAAACAATTCATTACCAGGTTTGATGTGCTTTATTTAAGGGAAAATAATCCATGGACTGGGGGAGTACACAGTGCTTCACAAGCAGTGGGGCATTCTTCCCAAGGGATTTGGGGCAACGGGGAGTTTTACAGATGTTAGGAAAGGCGATGCAGAAATAGGGCATGGTTGGCTAGGATGCTGGGACTTCCCTTAAAAGGCAAGTGGGTCCTGTTTTGTAGGAGAAGGTGAACTGGGTAAAAGCTGAGTTGGAGGGACTTTGCTGGTCCAGTAGCTAAGACTCTATGCTCCCAATGCAGGGGGCCCAGGTTCAATCCCAGGTCAGGGAACATGATCCCACATCATGCAACTAAGGGTTCACGTGTTTTAACTCAAGATCCTGCATGCCGAATCTCAGACCCGGCATAGCCAAAAGAGAAAAAAAGCCAGCAGAATTGGAGGATTGGGGTTGGTTTCTTTGACATTGAGGTGTGTTCTGGCCCACTAGATTGGCCTGGCTACCATGGGTCCTGGTACACGAATGACCTTTACAAGTGCCCTGACTGGGAGCAAGCCCATATTCACACATCATGAGAGGCAGCAAGGCTGGGGCCTCCCTGAGCCCAGATGGTGGGCACTGAGCCAAGGGACCCAGTGTTCCGAGAGGGACGTCTTTTGGGAAGGAGGTTGATTTGATTTTGTCTCAATGAGAACTTTCTTTGGATCTCTGTTCCCCGACTTCACTGCACATTTCAAAACAACATTCTTTTATGAACAAGCACCAGGACATCAAATACTTCCACACCCTATGCTAGAAGCGCTTCAGGCCATGTTGCTCTTTTACTTTTAAATAGTTCCATGTAAAATCAGATGTTAACTCTCTCTGAATAAACCCAACTGGAAAGGCTTTTTCTTTAATAACACCAATGACAATCAGAACAGGTGCAAAGAATATGTGCCCCTAACTATAGAGCACCACGCTTTAGAAGGAAAACACTTAAGTTGTTACATATGTAACAAATAATTCTTATTTATGGATGGTGAGAAAAATGAGCAACAAAGCTTGGAGGGAAAGTACAGCAGGAAATATATTAGCAGGAAGCATGATTTATGTCTTTGAATGGGGCCCATTTCTTTAATAAATGGATTTTGTTTGGCATCTTGGTCAACTGCAGCTCCACCCCACCTTTTAATTATTAAAGCTTGCATTGGGTTCATCACATATGGCAGCTTTTTGAAACCTTTCTTCAGCCAGCAAACGACGAAATAGAATTCCAGGATTTGCGACTCAAGGGAGGTGTACGTACTTCTCAGAGTCCTGAGATTATGGAAAGCTGCAGCTGGCCAGGATCTTGGAGGTTGACCAGTGCAGCATCTCAGTCCTCACCTTGGTCACCTACACCCCCTCCATTTGTGGTGAGGAAGATAACTCTGAGGGGAAGGAGTCCAGGCAGCATCGCACAGTTGGCCGGTGGTGGAAATGAATTCTTGTGTACGAGATGCTTTGTGGGAAGACTCAAGACCTAGAATTCTAGACTTGGTTTCTTTCTTTTACTTTTTCTCTAAAGTACGACGTTAAAGAACCACGTCATTAATTGGTCTTGAGTATTGGATAGGTGGCCTTGATGATAACTCACAAAAAGCCGAGTGAAGTGAACGTTGCACATTGTGTCTGACTCTTTGTGACCCCGTGGACTGTACAGTCCATGGAATTCTCCAGGCCAGAATACTGGAGTGGGTAGCCTTCCCCTTCTCCAGGGGATCTTCCCAACCCAGGGATCGAACCCAGATCTCCCACATTGCAGGCAGATTCTTTACCAGCTGAGCCACAGGGAAGCCCCATGAAAAGCCTGGGAGCACTCAAATCTTTGATTCACCTCTATGATGGTGATGTTCAGTCGTAAGTCTTTTACATTATTAATAGCAAGTTTAATGGAGACTTTCTCGCCGGTATTGTTTCCCTCCAACCTGAAGAACTTCCTTTTGGATTCTTTGTAGTGGAGGACTGCTGGTGGCAAATTTTCTTACTTTTTATTTATAGAATATATAAATATTTTGCCATACTCTTGAAGGATATTTGTTGCTACTGAATTATGAGTTGACTTTTTTTTTCCTCTCCGCATTTAAAACATGTGATTTCCCTGTTTCCCGGCCTCCATTTTTGTCCGATGATAAGCCAGAGATCACTTGTAGCATTGTTGCTTGTATTACGTCATTTGTCTTTGTCTGCTCAAGATTCGCTCTGATTTTTAGTTTTCAGCAGATTGACTATGATATGTCTAGGTGTGGTTTACTTTTGTGTGTCCTATTTTGGTTTCTTCAAATATCTTTTCCATTTTGTTTCTCCTCTAAGTTTAGGATTCCAAATACATGTGTACTAGATTTTTTTTTATAGTAGCTTTTCCCACTGAGGCTCTGTTCACTTTTGAATTTTTTTCCACTGTGCTCCACAGAGTAGTTTCTACTGACACATTTTTAACCTCACTCTTTTGTTATCTACAATCAGCTGTATATTTTTAATTTCAGATTTTAGTTTTTGGTTCTGGGATTTCCACCTGCTTCTTTTTAATTGTTTCTATTTCTCTGCCTAGAGTTCCTATCAGAGAAGGCGATGGCACCCCACTCCAGTACTCTTGCCTAGAAAATCCTGTGGACGGAGGAGCCTGGTAGGCTGCAGTCCATGGGGTTGCGAAGAGTCGGGCACGACTGAGCGACTTCACTTTCACTTTTCACTTTCATGCACTGGAGAAGGAAATGGCAACCCACTCCAGTGTTCTTGCCTGGAGAATCCCAGGGACGGGGGAGCCTGATGGGCTGCCATCTATGGGGTCGCACAGAGTCGGACACGACTGAAGTGACTTAGCAGCAGCCACAGCAGCAGCAGAGTTCCTATATGTTCCCTTATAACAAGCATATTTTTCTTTACTGAGCATAGTTATAATAACTGCTTTAAAATCCTGTCTGAGAATCCTAAGTTCTGGGCTATCTTGGGGTTAGTGTCTCCATTGGTTACCTTCTCTCTTGAGTATGAATCACATTTTCCTGTGTCTTTGTAGGTCTAGTAATTTTAGGTAATTTCCTGAATATTATGGATGAAATGTTACCAAGACCCTGGATTCATTATATTCCTCTGAAAGACTCTGTATTTCTTGTTTGTTTCTCTGCTTAATGTGCAGTTTACTGGGGTAAATTCACACTCCAAACTGTTATCTCTTCTGTGGCGGGCAGCAACTGAAATCTCAGTTCTTTTATCCTTAGTTGGAACTGCTTGAAATCTGCCCCAAGGGTGTGTGTAGGTTGGAGGCAGCCAGAGATTTGAGCAGAGTTTTTAGACTGAATTCAGGGCTGTTTCTCTGTGGATTTTTTCTTTTCATGATGTTTCTCCAACTTTCTAACTGTTGTGGTCATCCTAAACTCCTCTGATTATTCATGCCTCTGAGACTAAGGGGTTAGTTTTAGCCAGCTGCACAGTAGCTGACTAAGGCCTGCCCTCAGGCAAAAAGCTCTGTGTGTGTGTGTGTGTGTGTGTGTGTGTGTGTGACAGAGAGAGAAAGAGAGAACTTTCTGTAGTTTTTACCTGCTTTGGAACTTTCTCCAGTGCATTCAGATAGTTATTTTTTTATATACTTATCCAGAGGTTAGTTTAATTGTTATTCTGCCATCAACACAGTGTAATCCTCCTTTTTACCTTTTAAGAATATAAAATACAATAAATGTTCACAGTTCTTTTTCCATTTCATAAAGGTTTTTCCTCTGTGTGTGTGTGATGTGTTCTGGCTGTGTCCTGTTCGAATGTCTCTACTGCATCATCCAGTTCTTCCCTTATTGGGGAGGACTCTGTGCCTGCGAACCTCTCTGTGTAAAGCACAAGGGATCTTCTGTCAGCTCAGAATCCTCTGCGAAGGACAGAGTGACGCCAAGTTTGCTGGCTGATGTCTCGGGTCCTGTAACATCTTTCTTCTTGTTTATCCAGTTCAAGTTACTGCCTGACCTCCAGAGTTAAGTTCTCTCTACACTAACTGGGTACAGGGTGACGGTGGCCCTGACACCTTACCACTTTCTGATTGTGGAAATAAAACTGGAAAATGAAAAGAATTACAATTTCAAGGTGCAGGTGGTTCTATAACAACTATGCTCATATTCGGGTTGAGGTATAAGGTCAAGGAAGTTGGCCTAATTATGGAGATGTGGTCAGTTAGGAGCAGATGTGGTGAATTTTGCTCAGTGGACTCAGCGGTCTCTGTTTTCACATATTGATAGTTTGAAGCTATACTTTTCTTCTGTTACCCAAGACTCATCTATGAAAGAGTTTCTTAATATCTAAATAGCTGCAGGGCTTCAAAGAAGCAGAAAATGAGAGAGAAAAAAAGTTAGGCTATTCTGTAGTTTTAAAAATACTTTATTTTTTAGAGCACTTCTGGGTTCATAGCAAAACTGAGTGCCAGGTACAGAGCGTACATGCTTGTCTTCTCCCATCCCCCACCCCCTGGCACAGGCACAGCCTCCCTGCTATCAACATTCAGCCCTGAGTGGTACATTTATTATGTTTGGTGAACTTACACTGACACATCACTAACTCCATGGCTTACATTAGGGTTCACTGTTGGTGTTGTGCATTCTAAGGATCTGGACAGATGTATAATGGCATGTGTCCACCACTGTAGTATCAGACAGAATAGTCTCATGGCCCTTGTAAGCCTCTCTGCTCCCCCTGTTCATCCCTCTCTCCCCTGCTACCTCCTGGTAACCACGGATTTCTTCTCTGTTGCCTTAGTTTTGCCTTTTATCAAATATCATACAGCTGGCCTCATACAGTATGTTGCCTTTGTGGATTGGATGCTTCCACTTAGTAATATGCATGTAAGTTTTCTGTGTGTCTCTCCATGGCTTCCTTGGTTCATTTCTCTTTACTACTGAATAAGTTGCCATTGTCTGAATGTACCACCGTTTATTTATCTAGTCATCCATCGAAGGACATCTTAGTTGTTCCAGGCTTTGGCATTTATAAATAAAGTTCCTATAAACATCCATATGTGGGTTTTTGTGTGGACATAGTTTTCAGTTTGCTTGGGTGAATATCAAGGAGCTTGACTGCTGGACTGTATGGTAGGAATACATGTAGCTTTGTAAGAAACTGCCAAACTCTCTTCCAAACATTCCACCAGAAATGTTTGAGAGTTGCTCTGGTGTCACATTCTTGTCAGCATTTGGTGCTATCAGTATTCCAGATTTTGGCCATTCTGCTAAGTGTATAGTGGTAACTTGCTGTTATTTTATTTCATGAGAACATATGATGTAGAGCATCTTTTTACATGCTTACTTTCCATCTGATTATCTTCTTTGGTGAGGTGTCTGGTTCAGATCTCTGGCCCATTTTTAATTGCATTGTTATTTCCTTATTGTTGAGTTTTGAGGATTCTTTGTATATTTTGGATTAACAGTCCTTTATCAGATAGCTCTTTTGCAAATGTTTTCTCCCAGGCTGTGGTTTATCTTCTCATTCTCTTGACAGTGTCTTTTGCAGAGCAGAAGTTTTAAATTTTAATGAAGTCCAGCTTATCAATTATTTCTTTCATGGATCATGCCTTTGATGTTGTGTCACTGGTTTTAATAACAAAAACAACCATAACGAGACCATAACGAGACTAACCCAAGGTGGGATGTCAACTGCCACAAAAGCAATCATTTTGTATCAACTAGAGCTCCATGGTAATGTTTTATTTAGCATTTGAGGATCCTTCCACGCAAACCATTCCCATGGACATGTAATACGGAAACATATATGTTTACAATTACTTTGTAAATGGTATAGCTATTTCAAGTGAGATGTCAGTGGTAGAAATAGATTAGGCTGTATATGTGAGTCCTGATTTGGGATTACAAGCAGCAACCACTCTTTGAGCTGCTGCTTCTGACATTCTGCTTGAACTGAAAGCCAGGTCTTATCAACAGAGGTGTTTTTCCATTCCCTGGGAAGCTGGTAATCATGTTCCACGAAATAGTGCGTCCCCCTTCACTGTTCCCAGCCGTAAGACTACAGCTGCTAATGACTGTACTCTACAGAGGCCCTGAACATCAGGATTTGTAGTAGGGTTGGGATGCCACGGCGAGCAATGATGGTGACAGTAACAAGTCGGTTAGCTTCCAAGGGGTTGGATTCCAGTGAAATACATGTCAAGGAGAATTCTGGCAAAAGATATTGGCACTCCTGATCCAAGAGACACCACAGCTGGTGTGTTTATCAGCCCAGTGAGTTCAGATGGAGGGGTAAGTGATGAAGAACTCAAAGGAAATGGGGGACTTCTTAAAGGTGACATCAGGAACCGCCAGAGCATCACCTTCACTGTATTCTCCTGGTCAAAGCCCATCACGGGCACAGCCCAGATACATGGGGGAGGAAGAAAAGATCCTATCTTCGTGGGGGGAGTTTGTGGCTATCATTAATCCACCACATTTAGTAATTTCTTCCGCCACTCCATCTCTTAGACCATTGACATGAAGAGCCCAAAATAACGGTGCACTAATTGTGGCTTCCATGGGACTTTCCCTGTTCCCTGGGGTGAAACGGTTGCCCTCAGAACCAGGATCTCACAGAACCTGACTGTGGCTGTGGGAAGCACCTATTCTGCAAGCGTGCTCCTGGGAGTGGTGGTGACGGGGGCATTCCTACTTCAACCTTTCGGTTTCTGGAGCCACATATTTTACTGCTGGGGACGGAGGGCCACACCACCTGGAGAGTCAGTGCAGAATTTGTATCCCGGAGGACAGGACCTCAATTCACTCAGTTGTCTCTAAGAAGGCACCTCAGCTGGGCCTGTAATAGGCCATTCCTTCACTCTTGGAGAATGGCTGCCTCTGGACACTGAAATATTGGGCAGAAGCAGTCACCCCTTCATTTCTGTGAAAGGCCTCCCTTGAGGCATGAAAGGCATACCTCCCTTGAGCTGAGGCATGTGACACGGGATCTTGTTTGGTCAGTCAGACATTGTCATCCCTCCAGTGGTGGTACTGGTGGAGGCGCTCTGCACGGGGCAGACAAACACATCTCCAGAGGAGGCAGCAGCTGCAGGAGGAACAAATTCCTGCCTCCTCCAAAAGAGAAGGAATCCAGTGGGATCAACCTGCTACCATCAGAGATTGGCTGGTCTCTTTGAGAGATGGCACCATAGCGAGGGCTCAGTGTTAATCTGGCTGCTAGCAGGCTGAGCAGTAGCCAGGACCAGCCGTGGTGACAGAGAGGCCAGCATCTGGGCCCACACACGGGCTCCATTCCTGTCCTTTGGGGCATCCTTAAGTGAGGCCTGGTGCGGCAATTCACACCAACAGATCGGGCCTGCTGACTCCTAAATCAAACTCAAGATTTTTTTCTCCCTGATGAATCTGATAGCATCAAAGGCCCTTCCTAAGCCGAGAGACCACAGTGTGGGTTGAAGACAAGGCCCTGCTGTCACCCCATCAGGTGGCATGGGAGCTTGGGCCATCTGTTTGTATATCTCATCAGCACTGTCTGCGCTGCCTGATCCCCAAAGAACCATTTCGATCATGCTGTGGATTGCTGTAGCATGGGTACAGGCTAAGGAGACTCCCACAGGTGTACACAGCTTATGCAGCAAAGAACACAGTGCACACCTGAGGCAAGATGCTGGTAGAGGGAAGTGAGTGGAAGCTGTCGCAGAACTGGCCACCAGAGCCATTGCTGGAATTTGAGATACGGCGGTGGGGATGTGAGGTGGGGCTCCAGAGGCCTCCGGTCTCTTTCTACCCCATCTGCTTTGGTTCTGCTATCCAAAACTGATTTAGATTCTCTGCCCCCAACTCTAATCAGTTTTTTTGAGAAAACAGAAAGATGAGATGGGGAAAGCAGAACAAGAGACCTTGGAGGATCTCTGCTGCTGCTACTGCTGCTGCTGCTAAGTCGCTTCAGTCGTGTCCGACTCTGTGCGACCCCATAGACGGCAGCCCATCAGGCTCTGTCGTCCCTGGGATTCTCCAGGCAAGAACACTGGAGTGGGTTGCCATTTCCTTCTCCAATGCATGAAAGTGAAAAGTGAAAGTGAAGTCGCTCAGTCATGTCCAACTCTTGGCGACCCCATGGACCGCAGCCCACCAGGCTCCTCCGTCCGTGGGATTTGCCAGGCAAGAGTACTGGAGTGGGTGCCATTGAGGATCCCTAGCCATGAGGAAACCACGTGATACTCATTGTAACCATTAATATGTTCCCTCTGTTAAAACTCTTGTCAGTTTTATTTTGTTGTTTGTGGTTCCCTAGGTATATACCCAAGAGTCAAGAAAACATACCTCTAAGGAAAAAGCCCCTTCCTTTTCCTTCCTATGGACATTGTACACAAATGTCCATAACAGCATTGTTCATAATTGCCCAGAAGTGGAAAAAATCTAAATGTCTGTCACTCGATGAGTGAATAAACAGTGTCGTAAGTCATACAGTGGAATATTATTTAGCAATAAAACTGAATGAGACACTGATGCATGCTACAATGTGAATGAACCTTGAAAATATTATGTTCTTTAGTGAAAGAAGCCTGTCACAAAACCATGTATTATGATTCCATTTATGTGAAATATACAGAACAGGCAAATCCACAGAGACAGAAAGTAGATTAGTGGTTACCTGGGGCTGAGCGGAGGGAAGCTGGGAATGGACAATGATTGCTATCTTTATGTGTTTTCTTTTGGGGTTGCTGAAAATGCTCTAAAATTTGATTTTGGTGATCACTGCAGAACTCTGTCATTATGTTAAAAATCATTTAACTGTATACTTTAAATGGATGAATTTTATGGTATGTGAAATACATCTCAAAATAGCTGTGAATAACATACAAATGGAAACACAGTAAAAAGTAGGTTTTTTTTTTCCTTCTTCTAGCTGCCAATTCCCTTCCCCAGAAGCTACCACTAATCAACTTCTTAGATGTAGTTCCAAAGATATTTTATTTATATTCAAGCACATGTACATACGCGTTTTTATGTAATTTATTGCATAAACCAAACACTGTTCCTTACCTTGCTTTTTCATTTAAAAATGTATTTTGGAGACATAAACAGAGAGAATGCCCTGTTAAGATAGGGGCAGATAGGAATAAAAGGTCTAAAAGGCAAAGAATGTGGAAGACTTACCAGTAACCACCAGAAGCTAGGAGAGAGACAAGGAACAAAGTCTTCCCTGGAGCCTTCACAGGGACCATTGTCCTGCCAACACCTGGCCTTCAGAACTCTGGATAAATATCTGTTTTTAAGCCAAAAATCAAACAAAAATATACCTTGGAGATTATATCTAAAGTTGATTTCTCTTAAATAATCTAAGACACAATCTAAATTATATCTGACTCCTTTTAAATAGTGGCATAGTGTTAAGTTTCATGACCATAAGAACCATAATTTATTGAATGAATTCCTAATTGGATATTTAGGGTGTTTCCAATTTTTCCTCTTTTAACAAATGATGGAATAAACAACCTTGTCGAATATTATTCCTTACATTTGCAAATACAACTCTGGGATAAAGTCTTCAAAGTGGAGTTATTGGATTAAAAGATAAGTGTATGTTAAATTTTGATAGAATTGCCAAACTCATCACTGTAGCATTTGTGGGAAATTACCCTCCCACTAGTAATATTTGAGTGTGCCTCTTTCCTGTAGCCCTGTTAGCACTATGTACTATAAAATTTTTAATCTTCTCAATCTGATAGTTGAAAATTTTTATCTCACTGTGATTTTTATTTGCATTTTTGTTATTATGAGCATGTGGACTGTCTTTTCCATGTTTAATACCACCATCAATATCATTACATTCAGTAATGTTATATTCACTTCATTAAGTCAGTTGTAGTTTCTTTTCTGTAAATTATTTATAATATTTACCCATGTTTCTCTATGCTATTTTTCTTTTACTGTTTTAGGAGCTCTTTATATATTAAGAAAACTAGCTATTTGCTCCATTTTTAGCAAATATTTTTCCAAGTTTTTTCATTTGTTTTGATTTTATGATTTTTTTCCTTGACTATGAGGGCTTCCTTCATAGCTCAGTTGGTAAAGAATCCGCCTGCACTGGAGACCCTGGTTTGATTCCTGGGTCGGGAAGGTCCGTGGGAGAAGGGCTAGGCTACCCACTCCAGTATTCTTGGGTTTCCCTTGTTGCTCAGCTGGTAAAGAATCCTCCTGCAATGTGGGAGACCTGGTTCGATCCCTGGGTTGGGAAGATCCCCTAGAGAAGGGAAAGGCTACCCACTCCAGTATTCTGGCCTGGAGAATTCCATGGACTGTATAGTCCATAGGATCGCAAAGAGTCGGACATGACTGAGCAACTTTCACTTTCACTATGAGGAAAATTTTATTTTTGTGTAGTCAAATATATTATTATTTCATTTCATAGCTCCTGGATTTTGTATTATAGAGGTTATCTCCATTTGAAACTGTAAAAATAATTATTTGTTTAGTTCTAGTGCATATATAGTTTCATTATTTTACATGTATGTATTTATAAAATTTATTTTGCTCTATGGTACGAGTAGGGATCCAATTAACTTTTTACTAGATGCCCTTTTATTGCTTCTAACATCATTACTGAGTGGTCTGCTGCTGCTGCTGCTAAGTCGCTTCGGTCGTGTCTGACTCTGTGCGACCCTATAGACAGCAGCCCACCAGGGTTCCCCGTCCCTGGGATTCTCCAGGCAAGAACACTGGAGTGGGTTGCCATTTCCTTCTCCAATGCATGAAAGTGGAAAGTGAAAGTGAAGTCACTCAGTCATGTCCAACTCTTAGCGACCCCATGGACTGCAGCCCACCAGGCTCCTCGGTCCATAGGATTTTCCAGGCAAGAGTACTGGAGACTGAGTAGTCTACTTTTCTCTATTATTTAATAAGCCACCTTTGCTGTATCGACTTCTTGTTTGTATTTGGGTCTCTTTCTAGATATTCTGAGCCACACTACATTTCTGTAACAAACATTTCTTGATCATGTTGTATTTAATTTATATATATATATATATAATACTAATATTTAAATTGTTGTTGTTCAGTCATCAAGTCATGTCCAACTCTCTGCAACCCCATGAACAGCAGCACACCAGGCTTCCCTGTCCTTGATCATCTCCCAGAGCTTGCTCAAACCCATGTCAATTGAGTATTTAAATATGTGTTTATATATATATATATATTTATGTTCAATTTTATTTGGTAACATTTTACTTGGAAGATTTTTGCTTCAATATTCACAAGTGAGATTAGTCTTTAGTTTTCTTTTGAGTATGTCTTGCAATGTTTATTGGGTTTGCAAAACAGTGATATATTCACTTCTTTAAAAGATTATGGAAATTTTCACTCATCTTATATCTCTGAAACAGTTTAAATAGCTTAAAATTTGAATAGCTTAAAAAGATAGTTTAAAATTATCTAGTCTTTGTAGGCCTTTTAGAATTCATCTGGAAAACCTTCTGGGTCTAGTACTTTTGGGGGATTAACCCTTTAACAATTATATTTCTTCTATGGAAACTGACCTTTTAAACTTTCTATCTCTACTAGGGTTAATTTTGGTAAGCGATATTTTCTGGAAAATCATCCACTTTACCTAGGTTTTTAAATGTATCTGCATAGAATTGTTCAATTTAAGATTCTTGATATTGTAGAATAGCCACTGATTCAAGAGTTAAATCTCCAGTTATCATGTTTTAATCTGTACTTGTGCTTGCTTGCTTTTATAATGATTACATCTATTTTGTTGATTTTTTTTCAAAGAAAGATCTTTTTATTAGTTCTATTTTGTTTTTAACTCAATTGCATCTGCTTTTATCTTTGCTATTTCCTTCTCTCTACTTTCTAAACTTCCTTTTCTAATTTTTGAGATAGGTATTTAATTCATTTATTATTACTTTCATTTTGATTTTTATAAATATTTAATCTATGTATTCTCTTTTTACCTTTGCTTTAATTGTATCTCAAAGACTCTGATACATACTGTTGTCATAATCATTATTTTTAAAAGAAATTGTTTAATTTCAATTTATATTTCCCCTTTGGCTAAAGAATTGTTTAATAACTGAAAACTTCCCAGATGGAAAAGACTTTGTGCCATTTTATTTAAGCCTTATCACATTGTAATGTTGGTTTGCATTATTTTTACTTAAAAAACCTTATTGATGTTTTCTTGGTGACCTTACTTACATATGGTCAGTTTTCATGAATGTGCCATGTATTTAAAAAGAAAAAATATTCTCTTTAATAAGGGTGAAGTCTTCAATGTATATTCATAAGATCTACCCTGGAATTATGTTGTTTATAGTTTCTACATGTTTATTTATTTAGCCCATTTGCTCCGTCTTGAACTAAGAATGGATTACAAGGCTCTTCTAAATATATTTCCATGTGTTTCTCTTCTGTATTCTGCATGAAGGCTGCTGCTGTGTTATTCGATGCAGTTATTAGTAACTCTTGTTTCTTCACTATGAATTTGGCTTTTAGTTTTATGAAGTGTCTTTCTTTGTCTCATTGAGCCTTATTCCCTCCATGAATTTCATCTTGTCAAATATCAACTTCACAGACTCTGATTTCTTTATGTGCATTTGCCTGGTTATAGTTTTACCTATCCTTTTAATAATTGCACTTTGTTTTAGGAGTGTCTCTTACAGTATAGAATTGAATTTTTCCTTGAAAGATGATCTGAAAATCTTTTCTCACAAGTTAGTTGAGATCATTTACATTTATTATAACTTAAATACTTGGTCTTAGCTCTTACTGTTTTGTGCTGTATTTACTATGTGTTTTTCATTCTCTGGTCTGTTTTCTTTTCACTTTTCAGTTTTTAAAAATGGTGGTGACTAGAATGATTTGTGGGTTTTGTTTTAGTAATTATCTTTTCACTAATATCTTTATATAATGCCCATGATTGCTTTATTTAGGCTTCTGCTATCTGTCTGCTTTAAATTATATATTTTTTTTTCTAATTTTATTTTATTTTTAAACTTTACATAATTGTATTAGTTTTGCCAAATATCAAAATGAATCCGCCACAGGTATACACGTGTTCCCCATCCCGAACCCTCCTCCCAGCTCCCTCCCCATACCATCCCTCTGGGCCGTCCCAGTGCACCAGCCCCAAGCATCCAGCATCGTGCATCGAACCTGGACTGGCAACTCGTTTCCTACATGATATTTTACATGTTTCAATGCCACTCTCCCAAATCTTCCCACCCTCTCCCTTTCCCACAGAGTCCATAAGACTGTTCTATACATCAGTGTCTCTTTTGCTGTCTCGTACACCGGGTTATTGTTACCATCTTTCTAAATTCCATATATATGCGTTAGTATACTGTATTTATGTTTTTCCTTCTGGCTTACTTCACTCTGTATAATAGGCTCCAGTTTCATCCACCTCATTAGAACTGATTCAAATGTATTCTTTTTAATGGCTGAGTAATACTCCATTGTGTATATGTACCACAGCTTTCTTATCCATTCATCTGCTGATGGACATCTAGGTTGCTTCCATGTCCTGGCTATTATAAACAGTGCTGCGATGAACATTGGGGTACACGTGTCTCTTTCCCTTCTGGTTTCCTCAGTGTGTATGCCCAGCAGTGGGATTGCTGGATCATAAGGCAGTTCTATTTCCAGTTTTTTAAGGAATCTCCACACTGTTCTCCATAGTGGCTGTACTAGTTTGCATTCCCACCAACAGTGTAAAAGGGTTCCCTTTTCTCCACACCCTCTCCAGCATTTATTATTTGTAGACTTTTGGATCGCAGCCATTCTGACTGGTGTGAAATGGTACCTCATAGTGGTTTTGATTTGCATTTCTCTGATAATGAGTGATGTTGAGCATCTTTTCATGTGTTTGTTAGCCATCTGTATGTCGTCTTTGGAGAAATGTCTATTTAGTTCTTGGGCCCATTTTTTGATTGGGTCGTTTATTTTTCTGGAGTTGAACTGTAGGAGTTGCTTGTATATTTTTGAGATTAGTTGTTTGTCGGTTGCTTCATTTGCTATTATTTTCTCCCATTCTGAAGGCTGTCTTTTCACCTTGCTATTTTGACTCTCACCTTTAATCTTTGTGAAACCAAAATGAATTTATTCTACTTTCACATATCTTTTATCGTTTCCCCTCTTTATAAAATGGTGTTAAATCTACCTTATCAGAGCACATAATTTTTGCTGCATACTATTCTCCATCTTGTTGCCCTAGAGTTAGCTACAGGCAGTGCTTACCACCAGTCTTTTTAACAGTTTCATCATTTGTCTTTTAGTTGGACCAAAGCGGTCTTTCAGTAGATTCCTCAGGAAAGATTTAATAGTACAATACTCCCGGAATTCTTGTCTAAAATTTTTTTTCTGTAAAGAAGCACATGAAAAGATATTCAACGTCATTAGTCATTAGGGAGATAGAAATCAAAACAATAATGATGGGGAGGGAGATGGGAGGGAGGTTCAAGAGGGAAGGGACCTATGTATACCCATGGCTGATTCATGTTGATATATGACAGAAACCAACAGAATTATGTAAAACAATTATCCTTCAATTAAAAAAAAACTATAATGAGATTCTACCCCACACTCATAAGAATGACTATGAAAAATTTAATATTTTGAGTCTTTGCAAGTGTTGCAAGGATGTGGAGAAATTGGAACCCTTGACTATTGCTAGAGGGCTTCCCGGGTGGCGACTGCAATGCAGGAGACTTAAGAGATACAGGTTCAGTCCCTGAGTTGGGAAGATTCCCTGGAGGAGGGCATGGCAACCCACTCCAGTATTCTTGCCTGGAGAATCCCATGGACAGAGGAGCCTGGTGGGCTACAGTCCGTAGGGTTGCAAAGAGTCGGACATAGCTAAAGTGACTTAGCATGCACACCACTGCTAGTGAGGATGTAAGATGGTTCAGTTGTTGTGGAAAGCAGTTTGCAGTTCCTGAAGAAGTAACAGAATTGTCACATGACGCAGCAATTGCTCGTCCAGATTTACACCCCAAAGAGTTGATAATAGGTACTCAAACAAATGTTTGTACCAAGATGTTCACAGCAGCAATGTTCACATTAGCCAAAAGGTAGCAAAAATCCCAATGTCCATCAATGGATAAATAGACAAATTGTGGTTTTTAATACAATGGAATATTATTCAGCCACAAAAAGGAATGAAGTATTGATAATGTTACAGTGTGGATGAATCTCAAAAACATTATGCTAAATGGAAGAAACCAGACACAAAAGGTCACATATTGTATGACTCCATTTATATGAAACATCCAGAATAGGTGTGTGCATGCTCAGTCATGTCTGACTCTTTGTGACCCCATGGGACTGTAGCCCGCCAGGCTCTTTGGTCCATGGGATTGTCTAGGCAAGCATACTGGAGTGGGTTGAAGATCTGCCTCCAGGGGTCTTCCTGACCCAGGGATAGACCTGCATCTCCCACATCTCCTGCATTGCAGGAGGATTCTTTACCACTGCACCACTTGGGAAGCCCCAGAATAGGTAAATTCATAGAAACAGAAAGCAGATTAGGGGTTGCCACGGGTTGGGGAGAGGGCAATAGGATATAAACGCTTACTGTATGCAGGATTTTATACAAAAGTGTTTTGAAACTAGAGATAGTGGTTACACAACACTGTACTAAACGCCACTGAATTGTTCATTTTAAAATAATTTTATGTTATGTGAATTTTATCATAATAAAAATCAATTTTCTTAGCCAAGTTGGATAAAAAAATAATCCTTTTCACTTCATCTGAGTTTTTTGATCAGTATTTTATGACTGTCTTGTGAGTTGCTCTTGCAAAATCTAATGCCAACCAGATTTTATTTTCTTTATAAGTGTTTTTTTTTTTTTTTTTTTGGCCTGGGGGACCAAAGGATATTTTTTTGTTTAACCTTAATGTTTCCTTATTAGGATATATTTCAGAGTTGACTGTTCTGAAGTAGTTTTCGTGCCTGGTGGACCCTTTCAATATGTAGATTCAGGTATTTAATTTCAGGAAAACTTAATTTAAGTTTGCCTGTCTATATTGAAACTATCATTTTCTCACTGGTTCTACCTATTTCTTTAATTTTCTTGACTCCTTTTACTTCTATCCACTGTCATCCCTAGTCTATTCTCAGCCATATTTATTTTCTCTTAGGTACATTATAATTTAGTCATTTCAAGATTCATTTTGTTTTCCCTTCAATTTCTTTCCTAACATCAGTTCCCATTTTATAAGTTCCAGTTTGTATAGTTTGTTTTTAAACCCCCAATCTGTTTTTTTCCTATCTGCAGTTCCTTTCTAAACTTTATTTAATTCATGTTGAAATACTGAATCAACATTTTCTTTTGGCATCAGGGCTGGTTTTATTTCTTCTGGAGTTTTGCATCTACTGAGAAGTTTTTTTAAACTTACAAAGTTGAAATATAAATTCAGAAAGTAAATAGCTGATAACCATACTTCACTTCTCCCCGCCCCCCATCTTAATCCACCATAGTTAGGAATCTATCACTGGTAGGGTATATCACACCACTTACCATAAATCATGTCACCCTTTTTGCCATTTGATGAGTGAGCAACCCAGCTTCAGAGTCCCATTGTGATCTTCTGCTTTCTAGGGCTATTCCTGGGAGCTACCCTTAGCCTAGGTTCCTCCAAAGCAGGGTCGGAAACAAGGACTTGCAGGCAGGTACTTTATTTGGGTTCCCAGGTGGCTCAGTGGTAAAGAATCTGCTGCCAGTTCAGGAGATGTGGGTTGTATCCCTGGGTCAGAAATATCCCCAGGAGGAAATGGCAGCCCACTCCCAGTATTCTTGCCTGGGAAATCCCATGGACAGAGGAGCCTGGCAGGGTCACAAGAACTCATGGGGTCCCAAAGAGTTGGATATGACTTAGCGACTGAGCACGCAACTTTATTTGGGAGATGGTCCCAGGAAGAGGAAGGAGGGCCTGGGAGGAGTAAAGTAGAAGGAAAACGCCAGTGCAAAGTTGTATTTCCAAGTTGCTCACCTCTGTAAGTGGTGGGACTTATTTTTTTTTTTTTTTAATTTTATTTTTAAACTTTATATAATTGTATTAGTTTTGCCAAACATCAAAATGAATCCGCCACAGGTATACATGTGTTCCCCATCCTAGACCCTCCTCCCTCCTCCCTCCCCATACCATCCCTCTGGGTCGTCCCAGTGCACCAGCCCCAAGCATCCAGTATCTTGCATCGAACCTGGATTGGCATCTCGTTTCCTACATGATATTTTACGTGTTTCAATGTCATTCTCCCAAATCTTCCCACCCTCTCCCTCTCCCACAGAGTCCATAAGACTGTTCTATACATCAGTGTCTCTTTTGCTGTCTTGCTGGAATCCTATAGAATGCCCTTCAGGGTTTTCCATCTCCACTGGCTGCTGACTCCTATTGGTCAAGAGCGTCCCTGGGGAGTTAACTTTGTTGGTTGTGAATAAAAGATGGAGAGGAGAAGATGGAAATAAAAGATGGGAAGGAGAATGTGAGGTAGGGCCCAAGAAGTATTTCATACTCTTTTTCTAATGACTTCCAATGTTTCAGTAAAGAAATCAGCTCTCAGTCTTAGTGTGGTCTCTGACTTTGAAGATTTTCTGTCTTAGGTTTTCAACAGTTTCTCTACAATGTGCCTCAAATAACTTTATCAAACTTGAGCATATAGGATTAATTCATTCTTCTAATTGTGTCTTATGCATAGTCTGGAAAATTCTTAGCCATTATCTCTTGGAATATTGAATCTCTTTTTTCCCTCTTTGGGACTTCAATTATGTGTACAGGCCTACTTAGTTTTATTTTACTGTGCTTTGCAGATATTGTGTGTATGTGGCTTTTTTTTTTTAAAAACAAACTGAGGCTATATTGATCAAATCTTTTGACTTGATAATTTTCCCAAGGTGCCATTTTCCCAACAAGATTTTTTAATTTTGTGTCTGTGTCACATTTTGATAATTCTCATATTTCCAGCTTTTTCACTATTATTTTATTTGTTATAGTGACCTCTGATCAGTGATCTTTGGTGTTACTATGCAAAAAGATTATGGCTCACTGAAAGCGCAAATGATAGCAGTTTTTAGAAATGAAGTATTTTTAAATTAAGGTTATGTACATTTTTTTAGACATAATGTATTTGTACACTAAATAGGCTGCAGTATACTACAAATATAACTTTTATATGCACTGGGAAATCAAAAACTTTGTGTGACTTGCTTTATTGTGATATACACTTTATTGCAATGGTCTGGAATCAAACTTGCAATATCTCCAAGGAGTGCCTGTATAACTTTCCATACAATCCAAGGTTTATTAACTGCTCCCTCTTTTTTTCTTCAGTATTTTCCATTTTTCTTTCCATGCATCCAAATGGATTTTTAATTTTTTTTAAGTTTCCTAAGTCTCTCTTCAATTGTGTCTGATTTGCTGAATATCCACTTAATGAATTCCAAGTTCATGATGAATTTCATAGACAATGATCCCATTATCTGAATTACTTATGTGTGTTTCAAGTCTGTTGTCTTAGTCTTCAGTCATGTGGTCTTTTCTCCTTATGTGCCTAGTTAATTTTATATGTGTACCAAGCACTGTATGTAAAAAAAAAATGTAGAAATATATAATTTGCGTCTGGGGTATTTACTGGGGCTCTTAGTCTTTGGTGGACCCTGGATTACAATTTTTATTCTTCAGAGCCCTGTGAGTCTGCTGGAAGCTCTATTCAGCTTCTGAACCTGTTACCCATGCTTTCAGATTGGAGCTGCATCTAGGAGAAAAGCAGCCTTTGGGGTCAGCTCACTTTCTGGGCTTTCCTCTGTTCCCAGATCTTGTTCCTATAATTTCTTACAGCTTATGTAAAATGAACTTCCCAAGTTGCTCTTAACAGGAAGGGTGATCCAAACTATCAACTTTACCATTCCTGGGGTAGAACTCCATCCTGCTGAAAAGTTTTCTCATTGTTTCCTTATGGAAAATGGCTGTAAGATTCTATTTTTAATTAAAAGTTGATTTGGATTTCCCTGGACTAGCCAAGGCAGAGAATCATCTGGGTGGTTTCTAAAGACTTGTTAAGTGTGTCCTCTATTGCTGTTATAGTGAAGTGCAGTTTTAACAATAAATGACCTTCTGTGGGGCTTCCCAGGTGGTGCTAGTGGTAAAGAATCTGCCTGCCAATGCAGGAGACATATTAAGAGACACAGGTTTGATCCCTGGGTAGGGAAGATCCTCTGGAGGAAGGCATGACAGTCCACTTCAGTACTCTTGCCTGGAGAATCCCACGGACAGAGGGGCTAGCCTCAGATGGGCTACAGTCCATACAGTCACAAAGAGTTGGACATGAACGAAGTGACTTAGCACACGCGCACACAGATAATGACACCATCTTCTTTCTCTGGGGTACACAGTTTAAGCTGGTTCCTTCTTTATTTCACTATTATGCCTCCAAGGGAGACCTCCCCTTTCCAAAATGCCCCGTTCTCTTCCAGAAGAGGTGTCTTTCTAAGACTGCTGCCTCTGGTCCTCTGCATTTCCAGCCCCTTCCATTCACTTCCCCAGTGACCAGTACTTTGATTCACCAAGCCTCAGACCTGTTCTCGGTATTTCCTCTCTCAGGTGGACTGTCTCCTGGGAGAACCTTAGTTGATATCATCTGTGTTCTGCCACCACCAGAATCGTGTCACAGGTGCTTCTCTTATGCTTAACCCTTGCCCTTCGCACCCTCTGCTGTGGGCTTCTGAGCTGATGTTTATTTCCCTCACTTACACATAAAGTGAAGTTTGTAGAATTTTCTTCTAGTTATGTTGTAGGACTGGGTTATTTCCTGTTGTAGTAGAACCCTGAACAATAAAAACACATATTTTGAACTTTTAGATGAAATTATTTTTTAACTAGCCTTTTGCTATTCAGTTCTAATTTCATTACATTTTGTTCAGAAACAAATTCTAAGATTTTGATTCTTTGGAAAAAGAGACTTACTTTGTGGTTGAGTACATGGCTAATTTTTCTTTGAATGTTTTACATGCACTCTATATCCATTTGAGTTTAGTAATCATACTGAATAAATCTAGACTTTTTCTTATTTTTGATATATCACTTTCTTGAGAATTAAACTGTTAAAACCCATGTACTCATTATAGTTCTGTCAGTTATTGCTTCATGAATTTTGAGGCTATATTGTGAAATATTTACTGTATATGTGTGTAAATATATGTATGTGTGTGTATATATATATATATATTTGTGTGTGTGTTGTGTGTGTGCTGTGTGCTCAGTTGGTAAGCTGTGTCTGACTCTTTGTGACCCCATGAACTATAGCCCACCAGGCTCCTCTTTCCATGGCATTTTCTGGGCAAGAGTACTGGAGTGGGTTGCCATTTCCTTCTCCTGGGGATCTTCCTGAGCCAGGTATTAAACCTGAATCTCCTGAACTGGCAGGTGGATTTACACCATGTGTGCGTGCGTGAATGCAGGTAGATTCTTTACCATTGCTCCATCTGGGAAGTGAGTGAGTGAGTGAGTGAGGGAGTGAGTGAGTGTGTGTGTGTGTGTGTGTGTGTGTGTGTGTGTGTGTTCAAGTTGGCTACATCTTTGACCTGTTGTTCCCTTAACAGTATAAAATCTTTGTCTCTTGTTTTCCACATTGCATTAGATTTTGTCTGATATTAAAACTGTCACTGTACCTTAATGTTTTACATATTTAATGCTTCTATCTCTTGTTTTATAGCTTTTCTTTCCTCTCTTGGTTAGAAAAGTCTCCCCAGTCTTTAGGCTGTATTGTAGTCTCTAAGTTTTCTTGCAAAACTTCTCTTACTTTTTCTGTTGTTAATGCTGATGTGTAAACTATGACAAAACACATTTATAGAATATATAGCTTGATTTTTAATGACACATTTCCTTAAAATTTCTTAAAAACACCTTATGTTTCAGCTTCTTATCAGTGATAAGAGCTTTCTGAGTTTCAGCTTCTGTTACTTCACTGTAAAAAGGTACAAGAAGCAAAGACATAAAAATTAGCTTGCTGTTTCCTTAGTTTCATAATGGCTAAGAGTGCCCCTGTTATGTTAAATTAAGAGAAGACTTAACACAATGAAATGTTTTGGGAAGGCCATTTTAACTGTCATAGACGCTGGTATCTAAAGAAGTGCTTAGAGTGGGAATGTAAATTGGTACAGCCACTGTGGAGAAGAGTAGGGAGGTTCCTTAAAAACTATAGAGAGACTTACCATATGAGCCAGCAATCTCACTCCTGGGCATATACCCAGAGAAAAACCGTAAAGACACACGCGCCCCAGTGTTCACTGCAGCACTATTTACAACAGCCAGGACGTGGAAGCAGCCTAAATGTCCATCAGTAGAGGAAGGGATAAAGATGTGGTACATGTTTACAATGGAATATTACTCAGCCATAAAAAGGAATGAAACTGGGTCATTTGTAGAGATGTGGACAGAACTAGAGACTGTTACACACAGTGAAGTAAGTAAAAAACAAATATTGTATATTGTTGCATATATGTGGAATCTAGAAAAATGGTATAGACAATCTTATTTGCAAAATAGAGACACAGATGTAGAGAAGAACAAACATATGGACACCAAGGGGGGGAAAGGGGAAGTAGGATTAATTGGGAGATTGGGATTGTCATATATACACTATTGATACTGTGTCTAAAATAGGTAAGTAATGAAAACTAACTATATAGCTCAGGGAACCCTACACGGTACTCTGTGGTGACCTAAATGGGAAGGAAATCCAAAAGAGGGGATACATGTATACATATAGCTGAGTCACCTTGCTGTACAGTAGAAACTACACAACATTGTAAAGCCACTATACTACGATAAAAATTAATTTAAAAAAAGATGTGGTTAGAGCACAAGAAAAGAGGAAGGAAATACATGCACTTTGACTAATAACTAAAAATGAGCAGGGGGATAGACAGGTGGGAGGAAATGTCACAGCAGAATATAGGTGTGAAGAGAATGGAGGACAGAAATATAAAGATCAACACGTACATCTGATTTAAAAAGAAAACTGATGACATTCAATGGGAGAGAGCTGATTCTGTTATGGGGATGAGAAAGGCGCATCTCAATAAAGAGTGAGAAAGGGCAAAAAGCAAGGAGAAGCCCAAAGGCATCTACCACAGAAAAGAGCTCAGAGTCTGAGGCAACCAGGTTTTACTTCAGAAAAACTGAAGGAGAAACATGGTTTAAATATATGAGTCAATGTTACAGGGAAAACGAGAAGGGCAAGAACAAAAGGTGCGACGGCACCAGGAACACGGGCCCGGCTTCCCAGGAGGTCAGACTGCCGGGTGCAGTCCACTGGTGGTGCTTTGAAATGGAAGTGAAGAGTCTAGCTTGTAAGATCAAAGAGATTGGGATGAGGAGATGTTTCCTCATTCTGAATTTTCAGATTTTGAAACACTTGTTTCTGTAGCTTTGATATTTTTTAGCTTTCTGGTTGACCCGCGGGTTGTTTTTGTTCTGAACAAAGAGGACGGAAAGCTGCCTTTGCTCCCATTCATGGATCTAATTAGGCATGTTGCCCAATCTGTAATAAATCATGGGTTTAGTTTTTCTTTGCTAAGGTGGTCAGAGGCCTTCAGGCATGAGTGACTTATTAAAATGTACTCTCATAGTTGGGGATGAATGATCATCCTGGTATTGTCAATCACTCAATAATTTTATATCCCCGAAGCTCTCCCTTGGTTATTCTGTACTACCCAAAGATGACATTTTATTCTCGTATTTGTTCTTAGACATGATTCACATTTTGCGATATCTAGAGCATAAGGAAATCATTCTAAATTCAGCAATTGTGCCAGTTTGACGAAAAAAACTTATTTTCCATATCCACAGAAATGTTAATCAGATTCTTGTTAGAACATGTGTAAGAAGTGGTTTTCATTGTCACAGCTCCTGATGTCAGATTACTAAAATAATTTATGTTTTGTTGTGGGAACATGGGTGCAGGCAGAGCCTTCCCAATCACACGACCACTCTCGGCCCACACGTCTTCATAATACACAGAAATTATTTGCATTTTGTGGTAACGAGCGAATGGCAGCAACAGCAGAATTTCAACGTGGCTGTTCTTTATTTGATTAAATATATTCTCTATTTATTCTTAAAAAAACTAATTTAAGTTAAACGGCAATAAACCATGATAATTTAGAAAACATGTTGAAACTGAGAGTGAAGAGAAATGTTCTCTACGTAAACCACACTGTAAACCATAAAACTTATTTTTGTCAACTGCTTCTCATGACAGTGGCTAGGAATCTGACATTTCTACTACAGTAGGCAAAAAAACATGTAAAATACACTCTCCCACATACCACATCACATCTCTATTTATATTTCCAAACTAAAAGCATTTCAGCCCCCAAAAGTGCTGAGTGTACTGTGTCCGTTTACACCAAGAGCTGTAAGTTCACACAGGCCTTACCTTAAACGGGTGCATTTGTGTGGCCAGGCCCCTCTACCCTCAAGCCATACTTAATGGATCAGGCCTGGCTCACCAAGAGAAAAACACTGCTCTTGATCCTAAAAGGTGGGGAACTGTTCAATGAACTCTGGTCAACACAAGACAAAATGAAAAGCTATTCTAGAAACCCGTCTAAAGCAGCCAGGATCACTTATCCACTTCAGGATGTGCCAGCAGTTATTCAACTACTTATGAAAGTGAGTTTTGTGAAAATTCATGTAGTTTGAGGCTGAGTATTTCAAAACTAGAAAAGGAATCTTAAGTTATGTTATGGTACATACAAAAATGACAGAAATGTGGCTAGTGCTCTGATGTCAGCTGAGATATATATTCTATACAGTTGACTAGATCTCAACAGATTTATAATAAAAACTTCCCCTTTCCACTTCGAGATCATAAGAAGTCAGCACAATCCGGTCTTATCCCTACAGAAAGGGCATTTACTTTGGGATGTAACGTTTTAAAACAATAATACAAACCTCCTGGGAGAATACCACAATAAATGTCTCAAAAACCACTCAGTTAATCCCAGGGTATAATCCGGCTGTTTTAAATTACTGCAGGGAATATTACGGGCCTTAATGACACTGTAACTGCTTAAAGCCAAAGAAAGCTAGAAAGAGAGGCCAAAAAGATGAGCTCAGAGCCAGCTGAAGTGACAACAAACATGTGGCTGTTTACTAGGGTTGGAGAGGTTTAGTCTGCAGATGTTTGTGGTCTCTGGAAGGCTTCAGAGGAATGAGTTGTTATGAAGATTTGCCGAGTTTGATGAGAGCAAGATTCTTCTTGGAGATGGCAGGCCCCAGACAGGGAGGCCCAATGGTAGAGACAGAATTTATAGATTTCTGTGGTCAGATCATACTCTACTGGTTCCACAATGTACATCAACAAATTAATATTGTACGGATGTCATTTCAAAGCCTCTTAAAGACAAGAGTCATTATTGAAGCCATTAGAGCACAGATGGTTCAAACTATATGCAGATATTCATACTTGCATTTTTGCATTATAGCTGCTTTTTTTTTCTGTTGAACTGTAATGAATTGTCTCATAATCTATTCCATCTTCTTGCCATTAGCAGGCTTTGAATGTTCACAAATAGGAGCAAAGAACTCATTTTCCAGAGCTTTAATCACACAAAGAGGGAATGCCTAATTCTCTAAATGAAATGGTCTGTGATCACTGAAGCAGAGATTTAATATATCACGGCAAATTAGGTAGATTTTAATAAATTACTTATCTCTCTGAATACTTTACATATGCTTAAGAAGGAACATAGCCTGTTTGCAAACAGTGAAAACCCACAGCCTATAAAAATCCTTTGAAGAAAATGACAAATAAAAAAGTAAATTAAAAAATGAAATGCATTATATCCTAGACCTCTAGAGACAATTCCTTTGCAGCATTGATTCACAGCTCCATTAAAAATATCAATTAAATCCTTCAGTGAGATTGAGTAAAAGCTAGAAAATTAACTTTCTGAGCTGCTTTTCAAGGATCTGGTTATCCAGATACACCCGAGCATTGTACAAGCTTGATGTAAATTTTTAAAAAATGATAAAAAGATACTCCTTTCAGGTCTAACTAAGCATATCAAAATCTGAGTCATATTTTTAGTATTTTCCTTCTCTGCCATAAGCTAAGTTTTCAAAGTGTAAATTTCATGTATAAATATTTCTTCTTTATATACACACATCCCTGGATCCATATGAGCATTACAAATATCTGAAAACAATACAAATATTAATAAGAAAAACTATACTTTTTAGGAAAGAAAAACAAAACTTGGAGTGATTTAATAAGTTGGTGCCAAGTCTTATTCTTTATATTTAATTGATAGAAACGGCATGCATCAAAGAAAATGCATACTGAGCTTTAATGTGCATAAAATGGATATTAGCATTTTAAAGAGGAAAATTAACACATTAATCCAAGTAATTTTCATATAGTGCTTCTAATAAAATCTTCACAGTATAAAACTCTTAATGAGGCTAATCATAGGCATTCCATTTAGTGGGACAATTAGGGATAACATAAAAGTATTTCTTTTTCAGAGGTTTTCTAAGATTTATGCTTTTTTGCTTATTAAAAATAAAAATGGGAATTGCGTTTCAGTTCTTCATAAGGAAATGTTGAAAATGCAAATAGACTTTCTCATGTTATCATGTAGGTATAAATTATTGAGAAGGTGTTGCCCACTGTGGAGAACTTAAGTTCTCAAGGGGTGGCAGTCATGGGAAGAAGGGAATAGAAAAATAAACAAATGAAAAAGTATACAAAACATGAACACTTCAAACCCCGGTCCTCCCCGCCCCAGCTTGCTATGAATTATAGATTATATACACCAGAGTAATTACGGAAACCTCATCTAAGCGCTTTCATGTGAGCATTTACTCAGGAGTAGGAGATGCCTCTGGAACAGTTTCTTTCAAGCCTCCAAGTCATCTCTGAATTGCTCGTAGACAGACCGTAGGGCATGGAGTGCTTCGACTGTTACCCTGAGCTTGCCAATACCTCCACCACTTGCTCTGGCATCCAAAACTAGGGAGAGAATAGCAGAAAAGTGTTAATATCATTCAACAGATTTTTCTTGAGATAAGCCTAACTGAAATAGTAGTCGAAAAGATGAAAACAGCTCTATAAAAGTCCAAAATTCACTGGTATCAGAAATCTAAGAATTAAAGTTTGTCATGTGTGTATGGGGAGAAGGCAATGACACCCTACTCCAGTACTCTTGCCTGGAAAATCCCATGGATGGAGGAGCCTGGTAGGCTGCAGTCCATGGGGTGGCACAGAGTCGGACACGACTGAAGCGACTTAGCAGCATACATATTTCAGAGGTATGGCATGTAGGCATGTATGAATACACACTGCTTGTAGAGTTAAAACTAATTATCTGATCCTGACCTTTACCTAGTGGAAAGGCTATAGGATAATGATTCCCACATAGAAATCAGAATTTCTTAGGAAGAAACAAAAAGTCTAAAAGGGATCAAGATATGACAGTGAAGAATTTGTTCTAACATACAGTGTTAGCAAATCACAGAATGGCAACCCACTCTAAAGAAATTATGTGATCATAATTTGGAATGCTTATTTATCTTTCTAAGGAAAGCATTCCATTTAAAATAGATTATATGTGGGACTTGCCTGGCGGTCCAGTGGCTAAGACTTCGTGTTCCCCATTCAGGGGGCCCATGTTCGATCCTTGACTGGGGACTAGATGCCACATGCCACTAAGGGTTTGCATGCTGCCACTAAAGATCCCATATGCTACAACTAAGACGCAGCAGAGCCAAATAAATATTAAAAAACGATGATATGTGAAATGAGAAAAAGTTAAAATGGCAGACCCAGAATCTTAAGCTCTATGGACTCGTTTTGAGGATCTATGAACAGATGTTGCAGGAAAGGAGATGTAACATTTTTGAGTGTCAGTGGGCTTCTCTGGGAAGGAGGCATAGCTTTCAGTGGTGTGCCAAAGGGAGATTGTTTGATCATTCTCTGAGTTCGGGGGTGGCAGTGAAATGGGCTGCTGATTCAGACTCCACCTTCTGTGAACAGGATACTTACTAGTGATTCAAGGCCAGAATTTTGGACCTGGTAAGTCTGAGAGCGCTTGGGAGTCTATATAGTTTCTTTTGTTTTTGTATGTGTGATTTTCTTGAACTTTTATTGTGTGTGTGCTTAATTCCAAGAAAATTTGTAAGGAAACCTTCATATAAAACTTAATATACAAAGATTTAGGTAGAGAAATGAGCAGGAAGGGAGACTTGGGGGCACAAGTGGTCCCCAGCACACAGAGGAGTCGTCACCTCTTCTTTGGGATGTTTCACGTCTGTCTGGCAAAGCAATAAAAACCTGACTCGACTAGTGTTTTAATTTTCTGACTCTTTCCCAGAACAAGGCCACAATAGCTGTCGACATCAGGTCAATATGGTCATTTGTGGTCTTGCAGGATGAGAAGATGGTGTGTGAAACAGAAATGACTGGAGAAGAGATTAAGAATACAAAGCAGAGATAATTTTGATCCTTTTTGTCTCTTGGTTCTGGCTGTCTTTATAGGATTTAGGTTAATATTTTAATCCTCTCATCTATTCTTCTATGCCTGCCAAAGTTGTGACATGTATATGATATGTATGTGATATGTACAGTTTATAAAATTTCCCAGAACAGGTTTCTAATTTGGTTACTTGGTCTAACTTGGTTAATTATTTGGCTTGATTCTGAATTTGGAGCACTTGATGCACATCCAGGGCAAGCTTGATGGCTGAATTATGCTATAAGCAGAGTGCCTGGCACTTAAGAGGTCCTCAGTTAAGTGTTCACTTAATGCACGAATCAATGAGTTAACAAACCATTTACATTCTTCCAGCTGTGGATGGCTCTGCTGACTTAAGAAGTGAGACTAGGACTCAGCCTCATTGCTCCATTTATTGTACAGCTCAGGCCATCCCTGATTATTATTATTAAAGGTCTTTATTTCGTAAAGTACAATTCCTTCAGCAGATTCTAAATGTGTTATATAAGGATAAAGAGTAGAAAATAGGCATTGGTGGGACTCACACCTGGTGAGGTGAAAGTCGAGGAGCAGACTTTTTGTAAAGAATCCCTAACTCCACCCTGAATGCTGATGAGAAGCAAGTGACCAAAATGACTCAGAGTTATTAGCTGTGACTCTATCACCAGACTGTAACATTGAATTAAAGAGAAGCCTTGCAAAAGACACTATAACGATCACTCAGAATAGCATGCCTTAGCTGAAGTGAGGCTTAACAGCATGAGGCTTCTATAAACAATATTAAAAACAATCCAGTGGCCAAATTACTGTCACACTCCCCAACCCCCCCATACTAACAAAATGAGTAATTCCTTGTGAAACACAATTAATTATTTTTAAATTTCTGTTGACTCAAAGGAAGGCAGAGAAGGAGGGGGATGCAGGGAGAGATTCCAGCTTTAGCAGAAAGTCAGCTTGAGTTGCAAAGGGTTCAGCTAGTGTGTGACTCAATATCTTTGCAGCCAGCAAAAAGGTTTTAATAAAGGCTTTGGATTTCAGCAATTGCTGGTGGTACAGATTGAGCAATACTTCCACCCGTACCATCGATATTTTGCTCGATGATGTCTCTCCCTTCCCGAAACACGTCAGCGAGGTCAACGTTAGCGATGCCAATGTCCTCACACTCCAGGTCCTGCTCGTCCTCAGGAGGGTCACTGACCACAGTGAAGCGAACCCTGAGGAGGGGAAGGACAGAGAACATCACCAGAAAGTGAGAAGGAGACCACCACAAGCGAAACAAGACTCCCGAATGGGTGTGTTTTAAAAATCACAAACTGTGACACTTCAAAGTTTTCTATCATTCCAATAAAAAGAAAATTGTGTTAGATAAATTATTCTATGAATGATTAGCGCACACCCAGACTTCACATGAACACTAATTCACTTTTCTCAGCACTGATTACCATTTATCTCTAGAATCTGAGAAAATTACTAGGCGAAGAGAAGAACCAGATGTTCACTCTATTACACAATTATCTGATCATATTTTGACATGTCTACTGTTGAGGCTAAAAGGATCAAGTGAGTCAAGACCATGGAGGTTACGGCAGTGTTTTCAACAGAAAGGTAACATTTTCTATAGAAACGTACAACTTTAGAGTTTCTACTAAGCAGCTTAACCAACTGTGTTCTATATATTCTGATTTATGTTA
This sequence comes from Bos javanicus, assembly GCF_032452875.1. NCBI lineage: Eukaryota > Metazoa > Chordata > Mammalia > Artiodactyla > Bovidae > Bos > Bos javanicus. The sequence continues at coordinate 22,148,093 of NC_083885.1, forward strand.
GATAAATGCTGTAGTTCCGCCCAACAGCTATATGAAATGTTTGTATTACTTCAGCAATCTTTTAACTTACAATCATAGCATCCAAGTTTTATTTTACTTTTAGACATATAATTGTAGGGTTCTGATGGAACTGATTTGAATTAGTGGCTTGTGTTGAGGCCAAACACGGATTGACCAAATGACAGGAATTTACAGTTAAGTAGTCTTTTGATATGTCTTGGCAGCATAGCTTAAACCATGAATCCTTGTAAACTACCATATTAACCATTTTCAAAATGTATCCATCCCAAATCAGATGCAAACAAGAAACTTGTTTCTTAGATAACATTCTTTGGTAAAAATCTAAGTCTCTGAGACATTGTGCCTTGAAAAATAGGCACAGTTAAAATCCTTTCCAAATACTTACAGGTAAACATGACAATATTTTAAAATAATTTGCTAAAAGTATTCAACATTTCATTTCTTTACTAAGTCTCTGCTTTTTGGCTAGCAGTACGTTTTGTTCAGGAAATAGAAATCCCTTAAGTTGAAACCAAAGGTAATACCTATTTACACAATAACTGTATAATTATGAAGACTACAGAATGGTCTGCAAAGTGGGTGAGATGGATATTTTATATGATGCATAAAATAGAGAAATTAAGTGGTTAACAACAAATCCCTACTGTACAGCACAGGAAACTCTGCTCAGTGTTGTGTGGCAGCCGGGATGGGAGGGGAGTCTGGGGGAGAATGGATACATGTCTGTGTGTGGCTGAGTCCCTTCCCTGTTCATCTGAAACTGTCACAGCATTGTTAACCAGCTATACCCCAACACAAAATAAAAAGTTCAAAAAAAGATTAAGTGGTTAAGGGCATCCATTTTGGGCTCAAATTTCTGCCTTACTATTTATTAGCTGTGTGACTTTGTACAAATTACTTAACCTCTCTGATCTCAGTTCCCCTATCGGTAGGACAGTAATAATTCATTTGGCTCTTGTTAAGATCAAATTAGACGATACATTAAGCAGTACCTGGAACATAGTAAGCACTGAATAAGTGTTTGCTCTTTTATTATTATTATTTTTAACCTAGGTACAGTTCCTTAAGCCTCTCCATTTCTAAGGGGAGAGAAAAAGAAGGCATGGGAAAAGCTTGTTTCAATAGAAAACAGAGACACCCAAATTACCCAATGGCTATATCACTCAAACAAGAAGAATAATGATGAAAGATATTGTCCTAAAATGAGTGTGCTTAGAAAAGCATGAATTAGAAGTGATATTTGATGCACATTTTATACCCACAAGACTTACAGAGAAGACAGAGGCTACAAGATTATAATAATAATGTTAAATGTTATCCTTAAATAATGTCTCATTTAAGGATAACATCTATCACTTTACAAATGCAGACTACAACCTCCACTGAATATATGAGAATTCTGAGACAAAAAGGGAAAAAAAAAAAAAGCCTTCTAAATGCCAACTAAAGGGCTAAACATTAGAAAAAGCAATACTTCTGGTTTAAATTCTATCAAGAGTAAAGTGAGATATCAAATACAAAAATAAGAAATTAGTGTTAGGCTGAAAAGGGAAGAAGGTGCACTGAGACAGTTTAAAAACTATTTAGTTTAGCCTTGGTTTAGGCTAAACTGTATATACACATACATGGACTCATACGGACACATCTCATCTTACCTTGAACCCTGTCAGACAAGAGAGATGGAACCCTGCTTTATGTGCTGAAGAGGCTTCACTAACCAGCTTAAATGTCATCTCCTTGGATATGCCTTCATGTTGTTATTATTTTCTTTACTCCTACTTTTTTTTTGGCTGGGCTACATGGATCTTGAGATCTTAGGCCAGGGATCGAGCCCAGGCCTGGCAGTGGAAGCTTGCAGCCCTAACCACTGGACTGCCAGGGGATTCCCTTCATGTTATTTTCTATTTTAGCAGCTTGTTTAGCTTTCTCTTAGTACCTACTGTAATGCATAGTTGGTCGACTATACATTCCATGAGTGCAGAGACTTCCTCTTATCCAGCATTTTCGTTCCTGATACTTAGGTAGGGATCACAAATGTTTGTTGAACTACTATGTGAACTGCAAAACTGAAGTCCTAGTTGAAGACTGGCTGGAGAAGGCCAGCTTTGGGCTGGGTGGGCCTCAAGATTGAGACCTCAAACGTTGCTTGCTGTCATTTAGGAAACCAGAAGACACTGGAACTCCTTAGATCATTTTCTAAAATGACATTTCTGATTCCTTCCACATTCTGAAATACTTCCTTTTTATATGAAACCGGATAGAAGAGACTAAGGGTCACCTGTGAGTTTTACGCTGGATCTGCACAGTAGAACACTTGCAGGGAAGAAATGAAACCAAAAAGGAGCCTTAAGTCAGTAACAAAACTATGACTTCAAAGAATAGTTTTCAGACTCCCATTTCAATGCGTTGCCTCACTTTTAATGTGACGCTTATCTACTTGTAAATATAGCATGGGGCAGCAAGCAAAGGCGCTACATGTAATTCACTATATTATACAATGCACATCGTTTTATGTGTGTCAGGGAAGTTTGGTCAAACTTATCTAGCTGTGGCTGAATATGGTATCACCAGTTTACGAGAGGGATGCTGTCTGAACAAAAGCGTTCTCATAATCTAGGAGGTACTTGAAGTAATGTGACCTCAGAGTATTTATAAGAAGCAAGAACATTCACTGGAATCAAAACTGTCTTTTGCCTGTGGACAGATGTAAATTCTTTTTTTTTTTTCCTTAAGAAAATGACACTGCCTCCCGCGATGGCCCCGTCCCTCCCCTGGCAGTCAGAGGAGCTTGCGGCTGGTGCTCCAAGGCCTCACTCGGCTGTCATCAGCCCTGAGTCAGTCACTTTGTACCTGCAGTGCCTTTTGCTGCGTATTTCTAAAATGACATGAACATTTGTGTCTCTGGGGGGCATTTGGAAATGTTAAGGGAAGCAATGATGGGAGAGTGGGAGTAATTATAGTTATTGTGGACTTCTTTATTTTTTAAAGCTCAGTTCTGGACAGTGATAACCTAGCTTGTTGACTGCAGAGAAGCAGGTGACACGGCCAGTGCTGTCTAATCACTAGTGACCCGCGGTGCCTGAGGGACTGGTGGTATGTGAGGGGTCTTGAAAGAAGCCCAAGTATACAAAGTAAGTAAAACCTGAGTGATTATCTACCGTCCTGGGAAAAACACCAAACCTCGAAGTAATTAACAGGGTTTTCCTACTCTTTCTTCAGAATCAAGATCCAAGGAAACAATACATGTATTTCAAGAACTTAAAGAAAAAGCCACTGTCAGATCCTAAGAGCTAAGAATTTCAGTTTGCTTTCATGAAACAGAAGATTGGATGCTAGTTTGAAAGCTCTTTTGAAAAATCTAATGTTGTGAACATTCACTTCATGACCTCCAGGAAAGAGATGAACTTGAGACTCTCTCAGGCTGGGGCCTAAGCTCAGGTAAGGCAGTGAGAGGCTGTGTCATCATGGGCCATAAAGGCAAGGAGAAGACAATGGGGAGATAAAGGGTCCCCCTCCAGGCCAAGGGGGACAAGCCAGTAAAGGGGCACCACTGAAGCCCCACTCAGCATTCACAGGCAGCACTGAGATAACTCCTGAGACTGCATGGATGGGAGTTCACTCAAATGCACAAAGTCACTAAGACCATGTGCTTTTTCTCCTTCTCAAAAGGGTTTAACTTCTATATGGACCCAAAATGCAAAGTGCCCTGTTCAAATTGGCCAAAAAAGACATTAAAAATAACATGAAATGATGAATTATTAAACCCTAATAGTGATGTAAAAATGTCTAAAAGGCTGAGGAGCTGTTACAAGTAATATTATTATATACTTACTACTGCTTATCATGACTGCAGTGACTACCTACCATGCTGCACTTAAGCTCTTGTGTGAGGAGTTATTCTATCCATCTAACATGCATCATCTCATTTAATCCTTACAACCACCCTATATGGAATTACTGTTTCCATTTTACAGGGGCAGAAAGTGAGGCACGGTGGTGGTCTGAGGTCTGACAGCTAGTGACCGAACAGGAAGTTATACTCCAGACACTGGGTCCAGAGCGCCCCCTCCTGGCAATCCTTGTTGGGAGCTTTACAGTCACAGTGGCAGTGGGGTACTTTATATACTAACTACACTGTACAGGTCTTTTGGTTTGCAGAGCTCTGTAGGATCTTTACAGCTACTTTGTATGATAGGCAGGGCTATGATATTTCTAGGAGGAAAGAGACGCAGAGAGGTCACATACTCGTTCAAGGACACAGCGAATGAGAGAAGTTGTGTTCTGCTTCCTTATCTCATGCTTTTTTTTTTTTTAACCACACCATGCTACCTTGTATAAACCATCAGGTAATTTAGAATGCTTAAAATATACCTTCTATTAGGCATCTCTTGTTTCAGCAGTATAGCTTTTAAGATGTCTCTCTTGGCCTGGTTGTTTTCTTTATCCATGTAGATCACTAAACCAAAAAAAAAAAAAAACCACAAAACTCACAGGAGGCAGTCACTCAGGAATATGCTACGTCAGTACCATTCTGTATTTGTATAAATACCTGTTTTTAGAGACGCGTGCCACCTTGCTTGTACGCCTGGGAAAAGAAAGCAGCGCTGGAAACCAGAATCAAATCTGAATAGTCATGTGATCTAATGTCATGTCACTGGCAGGCCTCTGTGCACACTGTCAGAGAAGATACGAGCAACATCTGAGAGTGCCACATCGCTGTCACTGCCTGTTAATGGCAGTGGCAGTCATGACAGTAAAAGCCAGCGGTCTTTATTGCTTTGTATTTGAGGGATTTACTGCATTTTCTTTCACCCAAGGAGCGAGTGATAATGATAATGTATGGCAGAGAGCTTGTCCTTCCTGACAGCCCCGGTAATTTAATCCTTCTTTCCTGCCACAATAAGAAATAAAAGAGGCATCCTAGTGCGTTGGGTTGAGGAAATCCACAGGCTGATGTTCGTTCGTGGTTGGGTGGGGGGTACGGGATAGACTTCTGGAGGGAGGCGGGGAGAGGCTTCTTTGGGTGTGAAGTGTCTGTGGTTTTAAAGGTACATGCTGCATGCAGGGATGTGGCTAGACTTTACTGAGCTGAAATATCAGATTAGATAACTCATCTGAGTCCCACCAGGAAGAAGACGGTGAACACGTAAAAGTAAAGAAGTGTCTGCACTTTGGGAAAATGGCATCTTGGAGTGTGAACACTTCAATTTTCATCCGCTTATTTTTTTTCTCAGCTTGGCAGCCCTTCAGCCATACCTTAGCTGTGGAAGGAAGACATTTCTTTTTCAGATGCCATTTTGGAGTTAAAGTCTCTCTGGTGACCAGATCTCAATTTAGAGATTATCCCTTTATCACACACAGGGTGAAAGATACCACGACAATTCTAAAGCCAGGTTTCACTGGGAACAAACATATTTTATACTGAGAATGTTTCCCTGGACAATTTGAGTTCAATCTCAAATTATGACGCTATCAACTCATTTAATCCTTGGCTCAGTTGACTAAAAACTGAGGGCCAAAGACGGTACATGCCAGGCACTGAGTTAGGCACACATGCTGAGGGGCACAAAGGTCTGTGTAGGGGTGGGCTGGTGGTTTAAGAGAAGGAAGAACCAAGGTCAAACTACAGCCTTGAGCTTATTGTTCTTTGCACGATACTGTACTAGTGAATGTGGCCAATTATATAAGTTACTGTGATTTACACAAATCGAAAAAGACAAAGGGTTCGTGTAAATTTTATAAATATAGTGTGTTACCTATCAATGCTAAAATGTCATGCTTTTTAAAAAAGTCATTCTCTTCCACTATGGGAAGAGCAACGGGACCTCATTTTAGCCACCAGAACCCACTTGCCAATGCAAGAGATCTAAGAGATGTGGGTTTGATCCCTGGGTGAGGAACATCCCCTGGAGAAGGGAATGGCAACCCCCTCCAGTATTCTTGCCTGGAAAATTCCATGGACAGAGGAGCCTAGTGGGCTACAGTCCACGGGAATGCAAAGAGTCGGACACGACTGAAATGACTTAGCACGCACAGCACACCACATTTTATGTCTTCTGATGGGTATTTAGGTTGTTCACCGCCTGGCTGTTGTGAATAATGCTGTGCTGAACATGATGTACAAACTCTGTCAGAGTCCTTGCTTTTAATTCTTTTAGGTGTGTTTCCAGAGTATAATTGCTGAATCTTTGGCAATTCTATGTTCAACGTTTTAAAAAAACATCTTTACCACTGAATAATACTTTGGCTACCTGATGTGAAGAGCTGACTCTTTAGAAAAGACCCTGATGCTGGGAAAGACTGAAGGCAGAAGGAGAAGGGGACGACAGAGGACGAGATGGTTGGATGGCGTCACCGACTCAATGGACATGAATTTGAGAAAGCTCCAGGAGATGGTGAAGGACACGGAAGCCTGACGTGCTGCAGGCCACGGTGTCGCAAAGAGTTGGGACACGACTGAGCGACTGAACAACGGCACTAAAACTGGTAAAAACTGGTTTAGCTGGGACACGTTTTGCTTTTGCTTCATTCAGTTGACTGCTGCTGCTAAGTCGCTTCAGTCGTGCCCGACTCTTAGCGACCCCATGGACTGCAGCCTACCAGGCTCCTCCGTCCATGGGATTTTCTAGGTAAGAGGACTAGCACACTGTATTTCCTAGTCTCTTAACAAAGATAAAAATAGTGATGGCCACCATTTAGTGAGTGAGATTCATGTACTACATCCTACACTCAATATTTTGCTTACTGCAATCACATCTGTTAAGAACCATGCTGACCCACAATTTACAGACGATCATGCAGACCTAGAGAAGGTAAGTAATTTGCCTCAAGTAACATGGCTAGGAAGTGGCGGAGCTAGAATTTGAATCCAGGAAGGTCTGCCTCATGGCCTGCCTTCTTAACCTCTGTGCTAAACCTCCTTATTCCACATGAGGCCAGAACTCTTCCTGTTGTTTAAGCTGCAACCATGCTGTTAGCACAGGCTGAAATGTGAGCGAGTTCCATCACTGTGTCAAGAGAAGCCACCTCACTCTCCTTTCACGCTTTCTTAAAAGGGATATTGCTTCCTTAAACCTGGTACCTTAACCAATGCTCTTGACTGAACACTTCCAAAAATTCCTTTCGACAAATAATAAATGCTGGAGAGGGTGTGGCAAGAAGAGAACCCTCCTACACTGTTGGTGGGAACGTAAAATGGTGCAGCCACTATGGAGAACAGTATGAAGTTTCCCTAAGAAACTAAAAACAGAACTACCATATGAGCCAGCAAGCCCACTCCTGGGCACATATCCAGAGAAAACTGTAAGTCAAAATGAAACATGCACCCAAATGTTCACTGCAGCACTATTTACAGTGGTCAAGCCACAGGAGCAACCTACACGTCCATCAACAGATGCGTGAAGAAGACGTGTGGGAGGGGTGTGTGTGCACACAGTATACACATCTCGCAAACAGATGTATGTGTACACGATGGAGCATTACTCAGCCACTGAAAAGGATGGAATAATGCCATGCGCAGCAACACGGATGGACTGAGATGACACACTAAGTGAAGGAAGCCAGACAAAGAAAGACAAGCATTATGTGATATTACTTATATGTAGAGTCTAAAAAGAAGGAAAAAAGACAAATGAACTTATTTACAAAGCAGAGAGAGAAAACAAACTTACGGTTACTAAAGGGGAAAAGGTAGGGCGAGGGATAAATTAGGAGTTTTGGATTAATAGATTCACACTACTATACATAAAACAGATAGACAATAGGGACCTACTCTATAGCATATGGGACTATACTCAGTATTTTGTAATAACTTATAAGGGGAAAAGAATCTGAAAAAGAAAGATATATATATCTGTATGTGTGTATATATATATATATCTATCTGTATGTATATATGTAATTGAATCACTGTACACCTAAAACTAACATACAACACTTTACAACTATACTTGAAAATAAAAAATTTCCTTTTAGAAAAAACTCCAGCTACACACTGATGAGTTTGGTTCTCCAAAAGTGTACCAAGTGAGAAGTACAGCTCTCCTGCTTGTATAAATGAGGCCTTCGGGAACTTAATCTATCCTAATGGTTCTTAGTCCTTAATATGCATCAGAATCCCTGCAGGATGTGATAAAATGCAGATGACTGGGCTCACCTTCAATTTCTAACTCCGTAGGTATGGGGAAGGCCTGAGAATCTGCATGTCTAACATCTTCCCAGCTGCTGGTCAGGATACTATTGAGAACCAAGGTTTAGACCCTCGGTGTTTTTTAAATCAGCTCCTTCTCTGATTTTTGAAAAGGATCAGAAACTAGTAAACATTTTTTTGTGTGTTAAACATGTGGGAGACACTTAGGTTACCTCTAATCAGGTTATGATCCCAAGAATATCCATTTGATATTCTGAATTATGTGGGTTAAAAAAAAAATCTACATTTCAAAACTTAAAATATCCATTAAAAAGCAATCCTGGTGATTATGAAATGAATCTGAACTCTCCAAAAAGTAAGATAATTACCTTTCATTCTCATCAGAAGCCACATGGGTATAGGATTTGCTAGAATTTGACATAAATTTACTGAATGGATGTGTCTCAAAAAAGATACAAACCAGTAGTCCAAACACTTGAGGTGATCTTGAATTCTCTACCATTAAAAACACAACCCACGTACACATATAACTGATTCACTTTGCTATACAACAGAAACTAGCAAAACACTGCAAAGCAACTCCAATAAAAAGCAAAATTCAGAACGACATTCCTCACGTCTGCAGGTTGGGGGAATCCCTATTTTCTTTAGCAATGTTATTTGGCAAAAGAAATACAGATAGTTTAATTATATAAGGGGGCTTCCCAGGTGGCACTAGTGGTAAAGAACCCACCTGTCAATGCAGGAGACATAAGAGATGCAGGTTCGATCCCTGGGTCTGGAAGATCCCCTCGAGGAGGGCACAGCAACCCCCTCCAGTATTCTTGCCTAGAGAATCTCATGGACAGAGGCACCTGGCAGGCTAAGGGTTAATAACCTTGAATCTCAGATAACTTTTGTGTTAAAGTATTATCTCCCCTTAGTCCTTATCTTTGCCAAGTTTTTCCTCCCATTAGTAGCAAAATCTAAAGTTCTGCTTCTTTTTCATCTTCTGAATTAAACTTTAATTGTTCCAACAGATAGACTGTTCAGTGCTCAGAGACTAAAGGCCTAGATCTGTATAAGACTCATAAAAACTTTGGACGATTTCATTAATCTTTTTTCCTTCCCACTGTCAGCTCTCTAGAAGATGTTATTCAGCCCAGACAACATTCTTTAGCTCTACCATTAATCTTATTTTTTTTTAACCAAACTATTCTCTTGCTCTCTCAGCATTCTCCAAGCAACATTTTCAAGCTCAATAAAATATAACTTTTGTTTTTGCTACCAACGTCTAGCAAGTTAATTCAACTTTGATTCTTTTTTTCCCCCCTAGTGTTAGTAGCCCTAAAAAAAAGATCTATTTTGTGTATGTGAAACTGGTACTAACACCTCTTAATAAAGACTGAATTAGGCTATGAATAATCCTGGGGATCACTAGTCTAAACCTCTCATTTTATGTACCTAATTCAGGCCTCCGTATACAAATCCCTTCTGAGTAGATTCAAGTCATACTGCAGAGTAAAATCATCGCAAGGTTCAGTTCACCTCTCAACTGGAATGGTGTTCCAATAGGAGACAGCATGTACTAGCTGGCCTTTAAATTTTCTGTCTCCGTTAAAAAGTCAGTTTGGAAATAAAACTACTTTCACTAACATTTAATAAGATTTGGAAGATGTAAGGCTATATTATATTGACCTTTTATTGTGAATGCTAAATCATTACAATAATTAGATGAATGAGATAAGTTATTTATGAAGCAAAGATTCAAGGAAATTCTCCTACAAGGAAGGAGATGCAAACATATTAATTTAAAAATAAGCACTTTCAATATGTTTTCCTTAAGTGAAAAATAAGCCTTCTACAAGGTTAATAATAATTATTTCTCAAATTTGCCGATGATCTAGGACTTTGTTTTTTTAGATACAATAGATATAAGACAGCATTAACTTGCTTCTAAGCCCAAAGTACATTTCTCTCCCTTCCCACCATATAAATATCCTTAAAATTCTTTTCAATTAACCTTGAAAATTCTGTACAGTCAAAACTCAATAGGTAGAAATAGAAGCTGCAAAAAGTATAGTAAATACTTCTAAAGAATTCAATTCTAATAGATTATTGGTTTTCTTGTTGCTATCAGGTGACTATTAATAATTCATCAGAAATACTAAAATACCAATTAGTTAGTAGTACATCTTGTAGTAAAAGGAAAATATAAAAAAAACAAAAACCAAAAACCAAATGAATGCCAACTAACCAACCTGAAGTGAGTGAAAGTCGCTTAGTTGTGTCCAACTACCTGCAACCGCAGGGAGTATACAGTCCATGGAATTCTCCAGGCCAGGATACTGGAGTGGGCAGCCGTTCCCTTCTCTAGGGGATCTTCCCAACCCAGGGATCCAACTCAGGTCTCCTGCATTGCAGGTGGATTCTTTACCAGTTGAGCCACAAGGGAAGCCCGAGAATACTGGAGTGTGTAGCCTACCTCTTCTCCAGCGGATCTTCCTGACCCAGGAATCGAACCAAGGTCTTTTGCATTGGAGGTGGATTCTTTACCAATTGAGCTATCAGGGAAGCCCCAACCTAGCAACTGACAAAAAGCCCAAACAGACCTAGGCCATCATGTGAGACTGAACAAAATCCAGGAAACTTGAGCATGTACCACAGGTTTCCCCCAAAGAATAACGTGCATTGCTCCTTAAGCAAATGGAAACATCTGTTGTGCTGCATGGCCAAATTTCTCAATGCATAACCAACTTCTAAAAAACAATTTTGTTGTCAGTTCAACCAAACAGTCTCCTGCTAACCTTTACAATGAATAATAATTAAAAAAAAACAGAAGAGCTTGTCTCTTTTCTTGGGAGTACCTTCATTAAAATTAGTTTAGTAACAGTTTTTTCATTACTAATAAATACTGTGATTATGGCTTACTTTTCTGATACTTTGCAGTTAAAAGATCTCTAGAAAGTGTGAGGTAGTTTTTGGAAATGTTCTGTTAGATCAGGTCAGTGATAGGAAGGAGAAATCAGATTCTTATCCTGACCACACTACTTATTCCTCAAGTGACTTCTCAACTTACCTCTTAATCATAGAATGATAGAACCTGAACTGGAAGGGTTCTTAGCACCTTATTCAATAGATAAAATGGGGAATCATGAAATTTAAACACCTTGCCCAAGTTCTCATAACTAGTAAGAACTTTTGATACAAGGTAGACTAGACCCGATCTCTGGATACTCATGATTACTATCTCAAGCAATGAACATGTTTCTAAAAATGCCAGTTGCAAAACAAACAAACCATGAGCATTCACAACCCTATTGGTACAATAGTATGATTGTACATATTGATCAAAATGAAATTTACAAACCTTGTGAGAAAAAAATATTGGTGTTCAACTAGCATGAGATGGCCTATTTTGCTAAAGATAACACAACACTCCATCTTTCTGGTTTGTTTTAACATAGGGCTTTTGAAGAACTTAATAAGCAGTTTTAATTTATGGTCATGGCAACCTGATAAGATTTTTTACTCCCCTCTAATTAAAAGACGCTTACTCCTTGGAAGGAAAGTTATGACCAACCTAGATAGCATATTCAAAAGCAGAGACATTACTTTGCCAACAAAGGTCCATCTAGTCAAGGCTATGGTTTTTCCAGTAGTCATGTATGGATGTGACAGTTGGACTGTGAAGAAAGCTGAGCGCCGAAGAATTGATGCTTTTGAACTGTGGTGTTGGAGAAGACTCTTGAGAGTCCCTTGGACTGCAATGAGATCCAACCAGTCCATTCTGAAGGAGATCAGCCCTGGGATTTCTTTGGAAGGAATGATGCTAAAACTGAAACTCCAGTACTTTGGCCACCTCATGCGAAGAGTAGACTCATTGGAAAAGACTCTGATGCTGGGAGGGATTGGGGGAAGGAGGAGAAGGGGACGACAGAGGATGAGATGGCTGGATGGCATCACTGACTCGATGGACGTGAGTCTCAGTAAACTCTGGGAGATGGTGATGGACAGGGAGGCCTGGTCTGCTGCGATTCATGGGGTCGCAAAGAGTCGGACATGACTGAGTGACTGAACTGGACTGAACTGAATTATACACTGATACCTACTATCCTTAAAATCATCCTAAAGTTGGTTGATCTAAGAATTTACCGAGTGCCTATTGGGTCTGTACTGGCCTAGCAGATTTTCATGTGAACTAGCTAATAGGTGATAAAGCCTTAAAACAGAAAACCTGCCGGCTGTTATGAAGGGATGTGTGGGCTAAAAATGAAAAGATACTGTAAGAACTTATATCAATTAAAATCCTGAACATCTAGACACTAGGAGAGATAAACATGAATGTTGTAAAAAAACATCTGTGTGACGATACTGAGCAGAAATGCGGAAAAAAATAGGACATTCAATTGTTAGCATCATATGATTTAAAAAAAAACAAGTACTTTTATTCCCCTTGAAATACATTTTTTGATTAAATTCAACTTTAGATGCAGGTGGCATTTTTCTACTGATACTGTGATATGGCAGGAAGATCTAGAACATCTTTTTCCCACTGTTTCTGAAATAACTTTTACAGTTAAACATTACAGTTGTCCCTTAGTCAGTTGTCAAGGGGGGTTGGTTCCAGGATTCTGCAGCTATCAAAATCCAAGGATGCTCAAGCCCCTTATATGAAATGGCATAGTATTTGCATATAATCTGTGCACACCCTGTATACTTTAAATCATCTCTGGATTACTTATGAAACTTTACGATGTAAATAGTTGTGAATGCATGGTAAGTATAAGTTTTGCTCCTTGGAATTTTCTGGAATTTTTCCCCCCAAGTGTTTTCCATTGTGTTTTAGTTGAATCTGAAGATGCAGAACCCACGGACACAAAGGGACAACTGAATTTTAAATTTAATTTCTTAATCCTTATGCTACAGGTTTGACTTTCATTAATCTATTCTGATAATACTTCCATGATTTTATGTGAACATTAGACAATTGTACTTTCTCGTGTTCCTCTGGCTTCCTTCACAGATAAAAGTCTATATTATAAATACCATACCTACCATAGCTATAATTGTAGTAGACCCACTGGCCGCTCTTGGGTTTTGGAAGTGACACGGGTGTCTCTTCAGCGGGAAGACTGTAGAATCGGCACTCCACGAAGAGTCGCTGGATAGTGTCATCTGCAGTTATTCGGGAATCATTAAGGCTAAGGGCTATGATCTCAATCCGGATTTTTTCTGGTGGCTGTTTAAAGAGCAAAAACAAAACATAATAAAGAAACAAACAAAAAAAAATGAACAAAAAAAAATCCTTTACTCTTTTTTCACTGTCAATTTTAAATAAAACATGAAGGTACTTGGCCTTCATTGATTTCTTTTTTTGGAAGGTATTGTACCCTACAGTCTAGTTACACATGATAGATTATTCACGACAGAGAGAGAAAGAATGAGCTTCCAGTGCCCCAGGGTTTGAAGTTAACAGTGTCATGGCAATAGTCTCCTGATTTACATTTGAGGCTATAAATACCCGCTAGTAGTCCATCAGGAGTGAAGATTATGAGATCTTCATCTCCAATTGCTTTCAGAATGACACACATCAGTTGGCCTTGTTTCAAACTATGTAGTGAAATACGCGTTTATCACTGCTTTTATTTTACTCTCTGGTACCTGAGAAAGTTTTGGTTATTCAAAGATCAAAGCCTGTTGAACACTTTATACTATTATGCTAACATAAATAACTGTATGAATCCATATTAAGCAGGGCTACAGCTCATTCTCTTGTGTATTCTTCCATAACATATTTCATTTAATGAGCAATAAGTTTTCAAACAAAAGACAAATTTGTATTGAATTTAACATAATTTTCTTACAATTATCTCATTTTTACAGAATTAATGAAAAAATATACTTGTGTAATTTTCATCTCAATCCTTATTTAATAGATTTTAGTGTAACAAACATTATATGTGAGTCATATGTTTCCTTGAACAATAATTTAAAACAAATGATAGACTATGACTTAAAAATTAGATCACACCAAGATAATTCCTCAGTTAAATGTTTACATTGAATTTAATTTTAAATGTTTACAATTTAAAATTTGTTCTTTATTCCCCCTTACTAAATTTCTCTTTATTAAATTCAGAGGTATGCTACTGTAAATTATATAACTTAAAATAATACTAAAAATCCTGATACTAAGACCTGCTTATATAACTAACTTTTAGGAATTCATTGTCAAATGTAAATCAGTGTGTAATTTCACCATAGCAATTACTATTTTGATATTTCAAAGTATATAATATAATTAATCAAACTGAAAAGCATAAGTACCCTATTGTAAAGAATATTCCCATAAAGAACAATTTCCATTGCTGGCAAACCCCCTCAATATTTGATGAAGTAATTTTACCCCCTTCTTTCAAAAGACATTTTCTTTTATTATGTATTCTAAGACACTTTAACTAAAAACCCAAATCTGAATATTTCAATAAGGTTATTTTATTATTCAGTAGATTCATGGAAATTTTACTAGGATGACAGAGAAAATTCCACACCATTCTGTCTCCACTAATACAGGTACAAGGCTGCAGCTGGCAATATTACTAGGATTAGCATAGTATGATGAAATATTTAAAGGAAAATTTTTTCTAAAACCTAATAAATCAAATGACTGCCAAATGTCATTAAAGTGATGGTCTTTGACTTGAATATGCTTTTCATATTCAAATTTGAAAAGAAAGAGATGAAAGCCTGGAAAGGTTACTCGGTTTCAACTAATAACCTCAAGCCCTCTCTGTTCACGTGCATAAAAAATGAAGTTGGCTCTATTGTCTAATCTCACTTCAGAAAAGCCCTTCCTGCTTGCCAAAGACTAACATAGTAAAGAAAACATTTTAAATATTATTTTTCCTTAAAATGTATTGTGGTTGTCAAAATTGCATACACACAAACTATTTTATACTTCTGGTTCAAATGCAGCACAATGCATAATTAAGTCTTTTACATAACTTGTAATTTGACAAACTTAGAATTGTTATGACAATAACATAAAACATTCCTGTGCTGTGCTGTGGTTAGACTGTTTCTGCACAAAAGAATTAAAAGAAAACAGCTTATAACAAAGGCAAAAGAGGTGTATACATTGTTATTTTCACATTGTGAATGAGAGGAATTTAAAATCTGGTTATCACAGAATCCAATGAAGAGACAAATTAACTTTTAAATAGGGGAATCAAATTTATTTAAGTGTTTTTTTAAATTAATAATAACTGTACAATCCCGGTATGAAAACTTGTATTACTGCAAGAACGAACTTGGGCTGTCAAATAAGACTATATACAAAATATAGTCTACATACTAAATAAATGCAGATACTTGGATAACAAACAGACAGAATACCAAAACCAAATAAACCAAAAGAAACCCACTATATTACCCCCTCCTCCCAAAAAGCTTTAAAATTCTTTTTATGATATCTGTCTGCTTTCTGGCCTAGATCGTTTTTTTCTTCTTAGTTTCCCTCCCACCACCCCAGCCTCATTAACTCTAGATTATGTCCTTTTCAATTCTCTAACTTAACAGAGTTATCAGTTATCATTTCTTTGTTTCTTTAAGGCTACACGAATCAACCTAAGTCCAAAAAGGGATAAGTTCCAAATAGTATGTATCTAGGGAAGCATGCCCTGAATAAACAATTTCCAAACATTATAAATTTTGGCTAATCGGCCTAGCCAACTTCTTTTTCAACATTGGAACAATTCTGGTTCTGCTCATGCCTCTGTGAATCCAAAGTTCAACTAGATGATATGCAAAGATTCTGAAGATTAAGAAGCACATCAACTGTGTAGCAGACAACTCCAACTTAGTGTAAAAACTGAACTCACGATCTCTCCTCTCCACCACTATCATTCATCCTGATACTTGTTACCTCAGGTGATGACATCACTGTCCACCTGGTCACCCACAACCTGGAGACCTTGGAGCCATTCTTGCAAATCTCCATTTTCACACCCACCATATCCTATAGATCATTCATTCCTGTTCCTTTAACTTCCTAAGTATTTCCGTGGTTCACTGAATTAAGGAAAGCTGAAGATATTTCAACACTGTGTCAGCTACTGGAAATACAAAGACAAAACAAGATGCGGTTTCTTTTCTCATTTTTATCTCTAGAGAAACTTCTTTTATGTTCTCACACGATCTGAGGAAGGAACTAATTCAACAGCTTCCAATAGTTACAAAGCAGTTTCACAGAATTAGCAGAGAGAGAGTTTCCCAGTGGCTCAGGGTTAAACAATCCACCTGCAAAGGCAGGAGATGCAGGTTTGATCCCTGGGTCAGGAAGATGTCCTGGAGAAAGAAATGGCAACCCACTTCAGTATTCTTCCCTGGGAAATCCTATGGATAGAGAAGCCTGGTGGGCTGGAGTCCATGGGGTCACAAAGGAGTTGGACTTTGTGACTAAACAACAAACAACAATAATGACTACAGAATAAGTGGGGAGAAATCAGAAGGAATCACAAAAGATAATTGGTTGGTAGAGTTGTAAGCAGACAGATGGGTGGTATGAGGCTGTTTTAGTTATAGAGGGATTATAGTCTTGCTGTGAAAGAGTGTTAGTCGTTCAGTCATGTCCAACTCTGAGACCCCATGGTCTGTAGCCCACCAGGCTCCTCTGTCCATGGAATTCTTCAGGCAAGGATACCGGAGTAGGTTGCCATTTCCTTTTCCAGGGGAGCTACCCGACCCAGGGATCGAACCTGGATCTCCTGCATTGCAAGCAGATTCTTTACCATCTGAGCCACTAAGGAAGCCAGATCTTGCTGACTGTATCAGTGAAGGTGAAGGTGAAGTCGCTCAGTCGTGTCCGACTCTTTGCGACCCCGTGGACTGTAGCCTTCCGGGTTTCTCCGTCCATTGGATTCTCCAGGCAAGAATACTGGAGTGGGTTACCATTTCCTTCTCCAGGGGATCTTCCTGACCCAGGGATCGAACCCGGGTCTCCTGCATTGGAGGCAGACGCTTTAACCTCTGAGCCATCAGGGACACACTCAAAAAATAAATGGCTCTATGCTCATGGCTGTGAGAAAGGTGAGGCCCTCCTCCCTCTAGTCTCCTGCCTGCAGCCTCAACTATTCTTCTGGTGGCAGAGTGCCTTCTCTAAAACAAATTGGGTATCACTTTTCTGCTTGGAAACCTATTACCCTACACTCAAGCCACTTCCCAGACCTGTGGTGTACTGTTTATATTGCTGAGCTTTTGCATCTGAAATCTTCTGTATCAGACAAAATTCCATTTATCTGAAGCCCTGGGCCACGTATGTACTCCTTTTATGAGGGCATTACTCCTGATTTCCAAGACTGACTTGGTTCCTCCTCTGGGCCCGCGCTACACTTTTCACTCACACTGGATTGCATGGATTTGTTTACATATCTGCCCCGCTCTGTAGACTGTGAATTCCTGGAGGCCAGAACCATATCTTATTCATCTTTTGCTCTTTACCATCCTCTCTAGGATCTGGCATTTAGGAGGCTCTCAATAAATACTTAATGACATTGAGTCAAGGGAATGCTGAGGATCTTCTATTTATTGCGGATATCTTTTATATATTGCCAGAAATATGTGAAGCTGCAATTATTAGTGCAGCTCCTTTAGCAAATATTGATTGTGTCTGCTACATTTTGGGAAGCTGGGGATTATTAACTGTTGAAAACATAGATATCTTGCCAGCCTAGATTTTAATTGAATAATACTGTTTCAAAAACTGGTCAGTTTTGTAGAATCTAGGGGTAGGGTATTGTCATGTCAGCTTCTCTGTGTGAAAATTCTCATCATGATACAGTGGAAAAAAAAGTTCAATTAGGTGAACTGGAAGGGATATATATATCTTATATATATATACTCATTCACATGACAGTGACTGAAGCATAGTGTTTCAGACGGATGCAGAATACCGTCTGTTCAAGACCGCCAGAGGAACCCACGTGGTCATTCCTCTGAATAACACTCTGCTCATACAGTACGTTAGCTAGCCAGAACGAGCTTTGGGCCTCTCAGTACTTCTCAGTACATTTCCTCTCCTGTTCACCGGTTACCCTATTAGCCTCCCTAGTTAGCCAGATGTCAGCATCGGCATACAAAAAGAGCATTTAAAATTTCTGATTGTGGTGAGCAGCAGTAATAGAAATCTCTCAAATAAGAACTGCGTGCAACTTCCTTTCAGTTGTCTGTATGGATGGACACTATACTTTATGTGATTGAATGATCTGGAAATGTGATGACAGCCTGTATTACTCTCAGAGAAAAAAAAATTAGAGTTCTCATGATTTTGGCTCAATTCCACTCCTGCTTCCTGACTGATGCTATAATTCTCATTTTAGGCCATATTTCTCTATAGTATTTACTTGGGCTTTTATTGGCAGGCTTACATTTTTTTTTTTTTTTTATGTTTTACTTCAGAAGATCATGCTGAATTCTTCCTCTGGTTTCAACAATCATAGCAGCCACACTGGGGTTGGATTGTTAGGCTTCTAAAAACTTAATTCAACTTGACAGCTCTTAAACACAGTATTGCTTAACTGAGAATGTCCTCTGATAAAGGTTTGGAACTTGTTTCAGTCAGTTAGATTTAAATCTCACTATTGCAGGAGATTGTATGTGAGTTTTACTTCATTCTTAATTCTTCAGCAAACAAGCATTTCTTTAACTTTTTAAAGTATACAGAAAATAATTTGACATGTTCAAGTACTCAACATCTTTAACAGATTTTACTTTTTTGCTATATCTGATTTAAATCTTTTTGTTTTTATTGTGGGAGAAATAAAATATTTCAGATTCAGGGAAAAGTGCCCCCTCCCAATTCCTTTCCCCCCTTTCTTCTTTCCCCCAGAAGTGACGACTATCTGGAAGTTGATGTGTATCATGCCCAGTCACGCTTTTATATTTTCTACTACGTATGTATATATCGATCAACAACTGTTTTCTGTTTTTAGATTTTATATGAATGATAACATCCTCTGTGAATTATTCTGCAATTTATTTTCACTCAATGCTATATTTTGAGATTTATGGTTATAATTGAAATCTAACTCATTAATATTACCTGTTGTACAGAATTCCATTTATATTATATATGTAATTAATTTCTAGTCTGTTTCTCTTCTGAACTGTGGTGTTGGAGAAGACTCTTGAGAGTCCCTTGGACTGCAAGGCGATCCAACCAGGCAGTCCTAAAGGAAATCAGTCCTGAATATTCATTGGAAGGACTGATGCTGAAGCTGAGACTCCAATACTTTGGCCCCCTGATGTGAAGAACCGACTCATTGGAAAAGACACTGATGCTGGGAAAGACGGAAGGCAGGAGGAGAAGGGGATGACAGAGGATGAGATGGTTGGATGGCATCACCAACGCGATGGACA
This sequence comes from Bos javanicus, assembly GCF_032452875.1. Classification (NCBI taxonomy): domain Eukaryota; kingdom Metazoa; phylum Chordata; class Mammalia; order Artiodactyla; family Bovidae; genus Bos; species Bos javanicus. Next base: position 22,167,660 of record NC_083885.1, read on the forward strand.
TGAGTTTGAGTAAGCTCCCGGAGTTCGTGATGGACAGGGAAGCCTGGTGTGCTGCAGTCCATGGGGTCGCAAAGAGTCAGACACGACTGAGCGACTGAACTGAACTGAGTCTGTTTCTCTACTGATGAACAAAATGTTTAAAATTTTTTGCAATTAAAACAATGTTGCACTGAATATCCTTTTGTTTTCTTGTGTATGTGAGTGGTTCTCTTAGAATTGCTGGGTGACAGATATAAGAAATTTAACTTAACAGGATTATCAAGTTACTTTCTTAATGGTTACACAAATTTACATGAGTATTATTTTATTGTCATAAAAATGTTTTGTGTATGTATGTGTGTGTAAATAAATTCAAATAAAGCCTATGAAGAACTTGGTACTTTATAATAATCCAGACAAAATGGAAATGGAAGGTTATGATCTATGCCTGTGACCTTTAAGAATAAAAGTTTAATTGAAGTGAGGTCTAAGACAAGCTCAAAATATTTGGTTCAAAAAGTCAAACAGCACTGGGACTGACAGAGCCATAAGTAAGTCGAGTAGGTAGGAATGGTTAATGATTAAAGATGGGGGTAGGCACAAACACCTCAGAGACTCAAAAAGAGTCCCCTAGACCTCATACTCGGAGAAGGCAATGGCAACCCACTCAGTATTCTTGCCTGGAGAATCCCAGGGACAGAGAAGCCTGGTGGGCTGCTGTCTATGGGGTTGCACAGAGTTGGGCATGACTGATGTGACTTAGCAGCAGCAGCAGCAGCCCTCATACTAGTCTCCAGAGCTTCCACTTACTAGTAATCAAATCCATTCTTCATGCAAGTTTTGATTGACAAGTCTTTGACTTTAAAAAAAATAATAGTTCTTTGGGAGAAATACGAGTAAAGAAGAGCACAAACTGTTAAGGTGATAATGTTTTTAACAAACAAAACAAACAATCCAGTTTTCATCAGTGGCAGTAAGTAACCTTTCTTTTATCATATATTCTGTTAAAACATACTGTGTTGAACAAATAATACACATAGTAAAAACTTCAGTGTTGGAGATCAAAATGATGCTGAGGTTAAGAGTGTTTATTTTTAGAACATTGTCTCCTTTATATACCATGAAAATTACTGTATCTATAATGGTCAGCAAATTACAGAAGCTCGTTACCACATGTTCTAAAGCAATGGTTGGAGTATTTTTTCCTAATACAGCTGAGGGATACGACACATCTCCATCATTAACTGTGGCTTACTATGGCAGTACTGTGAAGAAGGGAAGAATTTTTTAAATGACCCTCAATTTCAGGTGATTTTGATATGCCGTTCCACTTTAACCGTCATTGAGAACAGATGTGATAAAATAGAGACTCTCAATTTTGGCTGCCTACTGATATCACTCGGGGAGCTCTAAAGAAAATTCTGGTCTAACTGATCTGAGTGGAGCCTGGGCCTTGGCATTTAAAGGTGCTCCCTAGGTGGTTCTAACTTGTAGCCATGGTGAGAATTACCTCCTTTCCCTAAAGAGGTGGTTGTCAAATTTTAGCATATCCCAGGACAACATGAAAGAGTTGATGAGGCACAGATTGCTGGGCTCCAGACTCAGAGTTTCTGATTCATTAGGTCTAGCGTGGGGTCCAAGAATTTGCATCACTCACAAATTCTCAGGTCATGCTGATGCTGCTAGTCTGAGGACCACACTTGGGAAATCCATGGCTCTAAACCAGAAAAGACTCACCCTCTATTGACCCTCTCTAAGACATTTATAGAAAAGCTTCTACAATTCATATTAAACTATTCGTTAGTTATTAGTTAACATTTTAGTACAGAATTAGCTAACAAATTATTCCCTTTTTAGAAGTAGTCTATGCGTGTGTGCATGCTCAGTTGCTTCAGCTGTGTCTGACTCTTTGTGACCCTATGGACTGTAGCCCGCCAGGCTTCTCTGTCCATGGGATTCTCCAGGCAAGAATACTGGAGTCAGTTGCTGTGCCCTTCTCCAGGGGATCTTCCCAACCCAGGGATCTTACCTACATCTCCTGAATTGCATGTGGATTCTTTACCGCTGAGCCACTGGGGAAGCCTAGAAGCAGTCTATACTCATCACTAAAAATAATTCAACAATATAAATCCTAGAAAGTAAAATATCAAAGTTGTTTCCTCCCATTCCCTAACTTAGGAGTTGGCAGATGCTTCCTTCCTGTAAAGGCCAGATAGCAAATATTTTTTGCACGGCAGGCTATAATGGTCTCTGTTGGCAATACTCAACTCTGCTCTTGTGCATGAAGAGGCCACAGACAACCTGTAAATGACAGGTGTGGTGTGTTCCAATAAGACTTTATTTACAAAAATAAGTAGAGGGCTGGATTTGACACATGGGTTATAGTTTGCTGACTCTTGCCCAGACCCATGTCCCAGAGATACTGCAGTACAATGTTTTTATTATATACTTTCAAACATTTTCTTTGATTGTTTGTGCTCATGTCCGACTCTTTGCGACCCCATGGACTGTAGCCCGCCAGGCTCCTCTGTCCATGGGATTTCTCAGGCAACAATACTGAAGCAGACTGCCATTTTCTCCAGCAGGGCAGATCTTCCTAAACCATGGATTGAACCCATGTCTCCTGCTTCTCCTGCACTGGCAGGTAGATTCTTTACCACTGAACCACCTGAGGTGCCTTTCCTTTGCTTACGTGAACCCCAATGTTAGATCTGCATGCTCATATAAAAATACATAAGCATTATGTACAAATATATCTTTTTGCTTGCTTTTAAAATGGAATCATCAGTGATATAATTTCTTACTCATTAGTTTGACAAAAAGCGTGGTGTCAGAAAACAGTAATTTTCACACATTATGTATAAAAGCTTTTCAGCTAGAAATGTTTATATTGGCAAAAATTGATAGAAACCAAAGGGTCCATGAAAAGGCACTTATTTAAACAAATAAAGTTTAGCTATACAATGTAATATTATGCACATGTGTAAAGGAGTATACTGCTATATACTATATACAGTATATACTATACATACAGTATATATACTAGTATATACAGTATATACTATATATACTGCTATATGTAGCAGTATACAGTTCATAGTATATCAGCAAGAGATAATTAAGTTGCAAAATATTAAAAATAATTTTAAAAGCAACTAATATCAGGAGAGTAATACAATATTTTTGGTTATGTAGCTTAAGCTTCTATATGTAAAACAGTGGGAGGGGTGTACTTTACCCACTGATAGGATATCGTGTTTGACTCTGAAGGGACTTAATCACTTTTAATACAGGAATGCCAACAGTAGTGAATCGTTTTATGCATTCTGTCTTTTGCAAAAGCTTTACAACATTTTCGCTGGACATCACTACCGTGATTGCCTGGGAATGCCCGCTCACTTTGTTCAAGAGAACCTGGCTTCCAGGTGGAAATGCATTTTAATCCAATTGACTATGGCAGCTTTTACAAAACTGCTGTTAGTTAGAAATGGCGAAAGATGTAAACATGCATTGCACAAAAAAGAGTGTTACTGTTTTAGCCTGTGATTTCTCATTCTCACCTGTGGGTACACTTTAAGAAATCTGTGAGCTGAAGGCAATGCATTTAGTTGTGAAATCTGAATGATGCACTGCTTAAATGGTAAAAATTAGAAATAATGTGAAAGAAGGATTATAATTCTCTTTTCCTTACTGCCATGGCAGATGCAAATTTTCAGTTTTGATATCTATTTTGAGGACCTAAAACAAGGCTTTTAATCAATGTATTATATATTAAATTGATACTGTTAACTTCTGATTATTCAAATTAATAAAATATTCATAGAGAAATGTCCAAAGTTTTACATTTCTCAGACACCCTCCCCACCCCCACCCCCATTAATTATCATGCCTAGAAGCTTTTTAGTAAAAGCAGCAGTCATCAGGCTGACGGAATCTGACAGGCCAGCAAGGCCCAATTACACTGGTGCTCTGTGGCACTTTGATGTCCTGGAAACAGAGAGAGATAGGGGCAAATTGGGTAGCACATTATGTTAATGACTTGATTTAATCCAGCCACTAAACTTTATGTAGCCTGTTAAAAAAGATGCTAACACTAATTATGCCACTTTGGAGAGGAAAGGAGGGGACAAGCATTTCGTTCTGACAAAGTGAAGCTCATAAATGTTGTAAATGAAATGAAACAAAATGAAGTAATCTATGATTAATTATACATCACAGACATGAAGAAAAGAGGAAGAACCGAGTAATATGTCTAAGTCCTGGGAAATCTGTTAGATTCCTTTTAAGGATCGACATTTCTAAAAAGTAACTATGAGCTGTCAGATTCTGTAACATGAAAAAAAGAAACTGAATGATCTTAAATTGCTTACATAGTACAGGCGATGACTGAAATTCAGAGTGTAATTGGCATAAATGATTTTTATCTAGGACACTATTTTTAGTCTCAGTTTGGTGACATTATAGCTATAGGTAAAGGCAATTTAAAACATTTCTACACAGTGGAGATAACCACAGAGTAGGGTTAATTACCTTTTAACTAATCTCTATGCCTCTATTCTTTATCCTATTGATAACAAGATCTTTTAAAATGTGATGTAAGAGTGTAAGCTCCCCCAAAGCAAGAGACTTATTTCTCTTACCGCTAAGTTCCCAGTCCCCAGAACAAGGCTGGGGACACAGTAAATGCTTACTGACTCCACCTGTTTAATGAATGAGTGATCATCCTCCCCCCTTAAAAATCTTCACTGGCTGCTCACAGAACTTTAGGATAGACTGCAGCTTCCTCAACTGATACACAGAGGCCTCAATGCTCTGGACAGGCCTATCATTTCAGAATCTTCTCCTGGGGCTCCCTTCATATGCCCTAGGCTTGGCCCATCCTAAAACCATTCTGACTCTGAGAATAAGCCATGTTCTCTGCACTCTCTCAAAGTCTCATGCTTTTTATTCCTTTGGGCTATAATGACTCTCCTTTGCTTTCACTAACTCTTAATCACCTTCCACAGCTGGCTCAGGCTTCACTGACTCTAGGAAGCTCTCCCTGACGACGGTCCCTCATGCTGAGTTAGGCACCTCTCTTGAATGTTCTCAGAGCAGTTGCGCATCCCAGTCTCCCAGCACTGACCTCTGCGCTCTAATTGTATTTCCCCTACACTGTAAATTTTTGGAAGCCATGGATTGCTTCTTGTATGACACACAGTAGATGCTAATGAACGAAGAACAGTTGTGAGAACTAAAGAAGATATTACATATTAGCCATTCAGTAATACCTTCCCTTCCAAAGAAAGCTATTATAATAGTGCCCTGAGATTTCTACCTGAAGCAGTTCTTAAAGAGGAGATGAAAGAAGAAATTAAGGAGCCACAAAAGTTTTTACGCTTAAAAAGTGAATATCAGCAGTGGGACAAAATGACATTCTGTGTCTCCTGGTTTCATGCACTGAAAAGGACACAGCACTGCTTCTGTAGGGTTCCTACCCAAACAAATGAGCTGAATCCAATACGGGGAGAAATCTCACAAATTTAAATTGAAGGACATTTTACAACATAAATGGCCTGCATTCTTAGAAAAAGTCAGTGTTATGAAAGACTAACTCAATGGAATGCTGAGGAACCATTATGGATTGAAGGAGGCCAAAGGGGCATGACAACTAAATGCAATGTGTGATCTAGATTTGATCCTGGACCAGGTCAATAACTTGCTATAAGTGATAATACAGGGACAACCCGCAAAATCTTACTAAGAATGGTAGATTAGATAATAGTATTGTATTATTATTCTAAAGTATTTCGGGATAAAGGGGTATGATTTCTTAATTATGTATGTAAGAATGTGTGTATATAATGCATACATACATATAAATGTATATAGGAGAGAGAATAGAAATGATTAAAAAGAGTGTAGCAAACATTAACAACGGATGAATCTGAGTGAAATGTATTCAGGAGTTCTTTGTACCACTTTTGCAATCTTTATAAAGAAAAAAGTTCCATGACTGGTATTAAATGATTGCGAAAGGAGCACACAGAAAAACTGGTACAATCATTAGAAAATACTGTATTTCACCATTATGATGATCTCCTGAGTTTTGTTCCTGTGTTCACAGATTATACTATTTTACTGTATTTGTTATATAATTTAATAAAACTAAATTTCACCTATTAACATAAGGTACTTGTCAGTACCTTCTACTAAACATAGAATTTGAAAAACCACATGGGAACTTGATTAATGACTACCAAGGCATAAAGCATTGCTTAGAATAGCTGGTTGCTTGAAACAATAATTCACACTTCTGAGATGGCATCAAAAATCATTATAGGAAGTCGCATTTGAGTAGTGAGGGCTGTATTAGGCTGTAGCAAAGTAACAAAAATTACTTTTCTGGAAGTAATAAGGAAAAAATGCAATTTACTCCAAAGGAAAAATATATGTATACATTAGACTTAGTTGACTATTTTAGAAGAATAGCTCTTTCATTAAACTTCTTTGTTACATTAAATTCTCTATTCTTAGTTAAGAGCACTGTACAATTGCACTGAGATGCTAGCAATGCTGTCAGTATACACATGATTCCGTTGAAAAATCTGATAAAGGATTTCTCAACCTCAGCACTACTGGCATTTTGGGCCAGACAGGTCTTTGCTGTGGGGCCTGTGCTCTGTAGCATGCTAGGCAGCAACCCTGACTTCTATCCACTAGATGCCAGTAGTAGTCCCTCCCAGGGAGACAACCAAAAATACCTCCAGACGGTGCCAAAACGAATCCCTTGCGAGGCAAAACTGCCCCGGGTTGAAAATCTCTGGTCTGAGATGATAAAATTTTAGATAACATTTCCCCATTCTTTGAAACTGACTTTTAGATGATGAATACAATGTTTAGAAAATAAAGTTAACTGTTGCAATGTCTCCCTAGTATCTCCTGGATAAAATCTAAAATATATTTAGTCTTCTCCATCATATCTGAAACCTTCTATCCTGTTCTGCAGAAAGGCTGCTCTAGTTAGTGTATTCTTATTTCTGAAACATACTGTGCATCCCCTGCCAGCACCAGCATGCACATGACTTTGTGCTTGCTGCCATGTATCCCCATATTTGAGATGTTACAGTTAAAGTGGACACTCCTTTTCCCTATGTGACTGGCTACAGTTGAATGGGTCAAAGGACCACAACTGATAAACATGGATCCAATCCAGAGGCTAGACGTAGCTGATCAGATCTTTCTCTCTGGGCTTGGGCATTTTGTGGGGCTATCTTTGGGCAAGTGAAGCAGAAAAAAATCAGCTTAAAATGAGAAAAAGCAGACATGAAACTCACAAGAAAGAGGGTGGGTGAGTAGATTATGGGCATCTCCTTAATGAAGTCTATTGAAAAATCACTCCAAATTTCTCTTTCCTCTGAACTTCCTTAATTAGTGGCATGACTGTCAGCAAGTCACCTTACTTCAAGGTCTCAGTTTACTTATTTGGAAAATGAGGAAGATGGGCCCTGAACAGCTTTATTCTTTAGCTCAAATATCTACTAATCATTGGTGGTATTGTCTCCTGATTGTTTTAGATTGTAATTTAACTGATGATTTAATACTTGACTTTTCATGAACACATCTTCCCAATTAGTATAATATTTCCTGAGGGCAGGGCCAGAATGCTCTATTTACTCCCTTAGGGAGATGTGATTACCAATTGCAGATGGTGAATCCCTGGGAATCACTGAGTTATAATAAGAGAGATGAGTGCTGTTTGTAAATCTGCTAGAGAAGTAAATCCTTTGGTACTAGTCCCTTAGGCCCTAGGACTGATTCAGTATCTCATACTTTTATGTTCAAAGGCTAAACCATGTAAAGTATCCAAAAATCATGATGAAAGTAAGCAGAGTCTTGCAGAACTACTGAGAAAGAAATGTGAAGAATGTGAGAAAGAAATATCTGAGTCAAACTTGCAGGCTTACTACTCTTAAATGGAGTGTTCTTAGTAAAATGATGTGATGGTTAACTTTATGTGTCAAGTTGACTGGGCCATGAGATATACAAATGTTTGGTCAAACATTATTCTGGGTAAGTCTATTACGGTGTCTCTGGATAAGATTTAACATTTGAGCTGGCAGACTGAGTCAAGCAGATTATACTCCTTAACGTGGGTGCATGAGTGTGTGCTCAGTCGTGTCCAACTCTGAGAGCCCATGGACCCCTGCCAGGCTCCTCTGTCCATGGAATTTTCCAGGCAAGAATACTGGAACAGGTTGCCATTTCCTACTCCAGAGGATCTTCTGATCTAGGAATGGAACCCATGTCTCCTGCACTGGCAGGCATATTCTTAATCACTGCGCCACCTGGAAAACCCTAATGTGGGTGAAAGTGAAAGTGTTACTGTCTCAGTCATGTTTGACTCCTGGTGGCCCCATGGACTGTAGCCTGCCAGGCTCCTCTGTCCATGAAATTCTCCAGACAAGAATACTGGAGAATTCCATATATCAGTATGCTATACATTAAATGATATTATGATAATTAACAATCATATAACAATGATAATAAAACTTTGGACAGATGAAGTATTTATCAATCATCTGTTTGTATTTCTCAATCACAGAAACAATGGGTTTCTCTATTTTATGGAGGCACCTGTGACATCTGAAATGTTCTGTTCTATGAGTTTGTTCAGCAGAGAGATTAAGCTAAAAATATGAGATTTTAAGAGTTGAAATAAGTATTGCAATTCTTAAAACAATAAAGTAGAAATTCTATTTTTTCTTTTATTTTTTTAAAGGGGAAATTCTAAAAAAATTAAAGGAATACAATTAATCATTTCAGGAAAATTAACTTGGATGAATAAAAAAGCTACCACTTTCCTTATGTTTACTTTATAAAACCTTTTTTCTCCCCGACAATGAAAAATGCTCTGGTAAGTGGGATACTTCCTATGTAAATTAAAGTATAGCTTCTTTTCAAAACTTCAATTTACATATATACTACTTTTCAGCAATGTGCTACAAAACAAGCAAAGTATATGTATATGAAATGCATTACCTTCTAAGAAAGTTTAATTTTTGGGTAGAATGAAGTAACTTTAACAGTTTATCAATGACATATTTAGATATGAACAGTCTATGAATTTACATATGTAACTTACTACAGTTTTAAAGGCAATCTCACATTTTGGAAATTCTTTAAAGTTCAGATTTGATTTACTATATCTTTGTATAATGGTTCTGCAAAGGAGTCAGAGAAGTCAACTGATTTGAACAAGTAACTACTGTAGCTACAGATGTTAGGTACTCTAAAACACGTAAGCAAAGCTAACACTTAAATGTTATGGCCCATTACATAATGAAAGCATAAATAAAATTTTCTTATACTAGATCATTATTTGGAAAAGATTATGATAATACATAAATTTTTTCCAGAAATATTCTTCCTTAAGATTTTCATATATGAAGACTGATAAACTATGAATGAAAAGCAGCTTTATTTCAGAACATTTTTGGTTGATATCAGGTTACTGACCTGTTTGATATTCTTGGAGACAGGACCTGGAATAATACACTCATCACTGTCAGAAGCTGATCTGTCTCCTTCATCTGTTAAGAAACAAAATTTTATTGGTTTAAATCTGTTAAACCAATTACATTTGTACCCTGTGAAATGGAGAGAAATAAGCATATATTACAAGGATAACCATAAAAGAAAAATATGATAATCATGTCTGAATTTTTTTAGCACTAAAGATAATTAGATTTACATTACATTTTAGTACTGATTCATTGGAAAAGATCCTGATGCTGGGAAAGACTGAAGGCACGAGGAGAAAGGAACAACAGAGGATGAGAGGGTTGGATGGCATCATCAACTTGATGGACATGAGTTTGAGCAAGCTCCAGGAGATGGTGAAGGACAGGGAAGCCTGGTGTGCTGCAGTCCATGGGGATAGAAAGAGTAGGACAAGACTGAGCGACTGAACTGAACTACATTTTAGAAAAGAGAAAAGGAAATAAAAATATTGCTTGTTCAAGTATAAAATTAAAGTAAAAATTTTTTAAAGAACATGATAATCAGATTTTCCAACAGCCTAACCTAAACTACTGTGTAAAAAATAAAGTTATTCCTACTATTTAAAAATATTTTTAGAAGTTTTACAGTAATATTGCAGTAAAGTTGACATACAATAAACCATACAAATTTGTGTGCAAAATTTGTATTTACATCTTGGAAACATGTATTTTGCTGCTGCTGCTGCTGCTGCTGCTAAGTCACTTCAGTCGTGTCTGACTCTGTGCGACCCCATAGACGGCAGCCCACCAGGCTCCCCCGTCCCTGGGATTCTCCAGGCAAGAACACTGGAGTGGGTTGCCATTTCCTCCTCCAATGCATGAAAGTGAAAAGTGAAATTGAAGTCGCTCAGTCGTGCCCGAATCTTAGCGACCCCATGGACTGCAGCCTACCAGGCTCCTCCGTCCATGGGATTTTCCAGGCAAGAGTACTGGAGTGGGTGTATTGACAAATATATAATTCTGTGAAACCATCACCATAATTAAGAGAGTGAACATGTCTATCACCCCCAATATTTCCTCATGCCCCCTGTAAAGTTTTTCCTCTTGCATCTTTCTATTTCCATTCGTCCTTCCCTAGGCAACCACTTAAATGCTTTCTGTCACAGTAGATCAGTTTGCCTTTTCTAGATGTTTATATCAGTGAAATCATGTTGTAAGCCTTTCTTTCTTCATTAAAAAAAAATCAAGTCCTCTAGAATAACCTCTAGAATAACTAGATGATAGTACTGAACCCAAAGAGAATATAAAGTCATTTAAAATATATATTTGGAACATGGTCAGCAACAATACTTGCATTCCATTGTGGTGCTCTGAGTTTGAATAAGAAGATATGCAACAATTCCACCTGACCACACCTGACGAGACTGAACTACATCCCATCATTTCTGTCAAGAAACAGCTATCACAAAGTAGACTCATGATTAAATGAAGATGTTCTATGAGGCGTGAACAGATTAAACAAAGCAGAGTCAGGGAAATAATGGTAATTTTAAAAAAGGAAGTCACCTTCGGGTTCCAGTTCTTCAGTTATTTCTGTTTCATCTTCGGAAGACGTCAAACTTCGTTCTGCAAGCTGACCCTCAGACAGTAAAGACACATCGTCGTCCTTTCCTTGCTGCGTTTTCTCAGTATTCTCTTTTACCTTATCTACACTGCTTTCCTGAGGAACCTGAAGAAGCAAAAGCACAGTGATATATTATTGCTTATATCACATTTATAGCATTCTTGCTGAAGCCCTTGAATGATAATAAAGCAAGTAAATATACTGGCATGCACTTTATATTTGATTCATGAGAAAATAATCACTTAAGCTGCACAAATGAAAATATGCAGATAACTTAAAATCTGATTACAAATCATATATCAAAAAGCATTAATCTCAAAATGAATTTTATATTATACTTTAATTTGTATGTGTATTTACTACCTACTAATGTCTGCATAATTATAACTATTCCACTGGTAATATGTTAGACCTTTCTATTCCAGGGAAGTCATATAGAATAGGATCAGTGATATGATTTCTTAAAAAAAATTTTTTTTTCATCTTTGCACTGGGTCTGCATCGTGGCACATGGGGCTCTCGGTTGCTGCACGTGGGCCTCTCTAGTTGTGGCGAGCGGAGGCTACTTTCTAGTTGTGGTGTGCAGGCTTCTGGCTGCGGTGGCTTCTCTTGTTGCAGACCACAGGCTCTACAGTGTGCAGGCTTCACAAGTTGCGGCTCACGATCTCAGCTGCCCTGTGGCATGTGGGATCTTAGTTCCTGGACTAGGGATTGAACCTGTATCCCCTGTGCTGGCAGGGGGATTCTTAACCTCTGGACCACAAGGGAAGTCCCAATGATCATGACAAAGTATTTAAAAAAAAGAAACCTTTCAAGATAATTTTAATGTAAACACATACCTTGGGAATATGTGAAACAGTTGGCATATCAATTTCTCTTTCTGGTATATGTTCCACTTCTGGCGAAATTTCCTTTCTATCTTCAGGAAGAGTAGAGGTCTCCTTCTATTAATGTGAAAATGTGCATATATGTTATTTTCTATTTTTTACTAAATCCTAAATCATCCCAAGACTTTTTCACACACACATACGTACACACTTAGCATTTACTCTCATAACAACTTTCATACGTAACATATAGCGGTATTAATTGTATTTATCATGTTGGACATTACATCCCTAATACTTATTTTCTTTACAACTGCAAGTTTGTACTTTTGAGCACATTCATCCAATTTGCCTTCCCCACTCCCTGCTTCTGGTAACCAGAAATCTGATCTCTTTTTCTATGAACTTTTTAAAGTTTATTTTTAATTGGAGGATAATTGCTTTATAATATTGGTTTCTGCCATACAACAGTGTGAATCAGCCACAAGCACACGTGTCCCCTCCGTCCTGAACCTCCCCCAACCCCTGCCCCATCGTCATCCTCACGGTTTTCACAGAGCACCAGGTGAGCACCCAGTGCCCATACAGCAGATTCCCACTGGCTATCTATTTAACACATGGTAGTGCATGTATGTGGTTTTGAAGTATAACTGACCTATAACACTGTAGTAGTTTTCTGTTAAAATACACAGTGATCTGATGTTTCTATACATTTCAAAATGATCACTACAACAAGCACAGTGATTAGGCTGTGTCAGCCTACAAAGATACTACACAGTCACTGTGTTCCCCATACTGTACATTTCATATCTGTGACCCATCCATTTTACACTTGGGAGTTTGTATCTCCTAATCTCTTGTCTATTTTTTTCTTTCCCTCAGCCCCTCTAGCAACCACATTTGTTCTTTGTTTCTGTGACGATCTATGACTATGCTTTTGTGTTGTTATGTTTGTCCATTTGTTTTATTTTTTTTTTTGGATAAGGTCTCTTTCACCTAGATGCAGACTGAGAAGAGAAAGGGTCTAGTCTGAAGCTTGACTGCTGAGGAACTTCAGCATTCAGAGATATGCTCCAGGTGAATGAGAAAAGTTAAGCTGGAGGGAAACTAGGAAGGCATGGTATCCCAGAGGCCAAGAGGGAAAGTATTCCACTCTGTCAAAAGTTACTGGGAGATTAAGAAAGGGACGGGGAATTGATCCTGGATGTAGCAAAGTGACAGTCACTGTGACCTTAGCAAAAGTGGTTTTAATGAGGAAAAGTTTTACTAGTGTGAGCAAGGAACAATTTGAGGAAAGGGAGACAGAATTAAGACAACTTTTTGAAGAGTTTTGTTCTATTTTGCTTTATGGTAAATGGGGAAAGAAGACTGGGGGTAGTATCTCGAGAGAGACATGGGGCCAATGGAAGATTCAAATCAAGAGTAAGATCGTTTAACTTTTACACACAGTGCCAATTACAAAGGTAACATTTTACAGGAAGAAGAAGTGTTTTATATCTGTTTCCCTTTAATCAGGTACGGTATACTATTCATTTGTTTCAAATATTTGTTATGCAGGGGGCGGAAAAAGCAGTGTTCCGAATGTTTACTACTTACATAATGCTGATGTGGTGTGATATCCATAAAAGATACCTTCTTATCTTTAGTTGTTAAACGTCTTGGTTTAGGTGTGGGTGCCTAAGATAAACCAATATGTCAAACTGAGTATAATCAACATACTTTTCAGATTTTTCTTCTCTTTTATGTGGCTATTTATTAAGGAATAATAATAATTATGTAGGAATAATAATAATTTTATAGGAAATTCAAAGTCACTGTTACTCACTACAATTAGAGTACTAAAAGAGGATGTTGGAGGTAGTCTTTGAACAACCTCTGACTCTTCTTTGTGTCTGAAATTTCCTAAGTCTTCAGTTGTTATACAACCACTTGGTGGAAGGTAAGCAAATTTCCATTTCAATATAACATGAATGGTTCCGGCAGGATGCTTTTCATGATCTGTTAACTCAAATATGCCTGTCAAGTTACAAAAATAATTGTAATTAATGCTAGAGGGAAGTTTTATTACCATAAGAATTAAAGAACAGCAAAAAGAAACTACCCCACAACTTTACAAATAAGTTTAGCTTTTACTTACAACTCAAATGGCTTAAGAGAATAAAATAAGACAAAAGGATCTATGACAGGTTCATTTCTCAAGCAGACTGCTTTTAAAAGTTAAGACCTCACAGATAATACCTATTCAAAGAGGAGAAAATTAGCTTATAAATATTTTAATTCATTGAAATTAAATTCAGAGATTCTTCAGAATTTTTAGCCTTCTTCTAAGATATTATCTGGGTTATAGCTCAAATAAGAACCTTCATTTTTTACTTGATATTCTTGTGTCTCTATACATTATATATATATATTATATATTATAATGTACAAAATACATTAAAACTTCAAAATTTATCTATATATAATACACAATAATGTATATATCCTAAGGAGTCCTTATATTACTACATTATTCTAATTTTAAATACATTTTACTGGGATCTGTTAAATCATTTCAAATTAACAGTAGCATAGCAAAAAAGTCTATAAAATAAACAAACCATCCAAAACATAAAGTATCACCTAGCTGAATATGTAATACTGAGTCACACATTTTAATCCTTATACTAGAGTTTGCAATATGAAAATCCCTGACTTGAAAAAAACAAACCTATATTTCAAGCATAACTTTTGTTTAGGGTATCCTTTACTTGGTTCTCAAGTGTTTGACACTTCTTCTAATGGCTGGCTAGGAAAAACTAAACAACAGCTCTAGACTTTAAGTAGAAAAAAAGGATACAGGTGGAATATAGGGAGGTGAGAAACTTCTATAATAGGCATAGGTGAGATTTACAGAATGGCTGAGTGAAGAGATCAGTAAATATTTTCCACAAAAAGCAATGATAACACCACATAAAATGGTCAAAAAAATTCATTTAAGAACTCCGGAAATTGATCAAAGGTATACAACAAATTAAGAAGCACTTGTTCAAGAAAATCTACGAAACCTCAGTAAGAACAATAGGAGTCAGAAAAGGCCCTAGTAAAGCTACTTGGCAAACAGATGGGGAAAAAATGGAAACAATAACAGACTTATCACTGCAGATGATGCCTGAAGTCACAAAATTAAAAGACTCTTGCTCCTTGGAAGAAAAGCTATGACAAACCTAGTGGTTTAGTCGCTAAGTTGTGTCCAACTCTTGCAACCCCGTGGACTGCAGCCTGCCAGGCTCCTCTGTCCGTGGATTCTCCAGGCAAGAATACTGGGGTGGGTTGCCATTTCCTTCTCCAGGGGATTTTCCCAACTAGGAATTGAACCCGGGCCTCCTGCATTGCAGGCAGATTCTTTATTGACTAAGCTATGAGAGCTACCTGACAAACCTAGACAGTATATTAAAAAGCAGAGACATCACTTTGCCAACAAAGGTCCATATAGTCAAAGCTATAGTTTTTCTAGTAGTCCTGTACGGATGTGAGAGTTGGACCATAAAGAAGGCTGAGCACAGAAGAATTGATGCTTTTGAACTGTGGTGCTGGAGAAGACTGTTGAGAGTCCCTTGGACAACTAGGAGATCAAACCAGCCAATCCTACAGGAAATCAACCCTGAATATTCACTACAAGGACTGATGTTGAAGCTGAAGCTCCAATATTTGGCCACTCAATGGACATGAGTTTGAGCAAACTCTGGGAGATGGTGAAGGACAGGGAAGCCTGGCATGCTGCAGGTCATGGGGTCACAAAGAGTTGGACATGACTTAGCAATTGAACAACAAGAAGCTACTTGTCCCTGGCTGAATGTGAGACTTACAGACTATCTAAACACTGAATGCATCACCTAAGCCATACATTGATCCATAGGCAAAGGGTGGGGGCCTGACAACTCAAGGTGTTTGAACACAACTTTCAACAACCATAGGCTGATCACTAAACTATGTTCAGGCTTAAAATGAAAACAAAAACTTAGCAGAGATATCAGTGGCTATAGCAAGGGAAACAAAACTACAGAACTAGTACAGGCCAAGTCACCAAACAAACAATAACAGCAACAGAAACCCTGTGGAGGGTTAGAATCTACAGATTCTAAAATACAGTGTCCTAAAGGCCCAAATTTAAACAACAGCAAAAAAAAAAAAAAAAAAAAAAAATTCATGAGATACACAAAGAAACAGGAAGGAGAATGTGCTACATACACAGATAGAATGTCACCTAGAGATGCTTTCTCAGGGCATCCAGATGTTAGACTTAGCAGACAAAGACCTAAGAGCAGCTATTGTAAATACGTTCAAAGAGCTAAAAAAAACCATCTTTAAAGAATTAAAGGAAAGTGTGATGACAATGAATTATAAAACAGAGAACATAATAAAGAGAGAAATTATAAAAAAGAGAACTAGAATATATTATAAAATATGGAATATAGCTAATATTTTACAACTATAAATGGAGTACAACCCTTAAAAATGACAAATCACTATGTTGTATACCTGTAACATATTATACATCAACCATATCTCAATAAAAAGAGAGAGAACTAAAAAGGAGTTCTGGAGTTAAAAAGTATAATTACTGAAATGAAAAAATTCAATAGAGGGGCTTAGTAGGAGATACGAGCTGGCAGAAGAATCAATGAACTTGAAGACTAATCAACAGTGATTATCCAAGCTGAAAAGAAAAAAAATGAAGAAAAATGAACAGAGCTTCAGAGATCTGTAGGACACCATTAAACATATGAACATATGTGTAACAGGAACCTAAGAAGTGGAAGAAAGGGCAGAAAAAAATAACTGAAGAAATAAGGGCAAAAAACTCCCCAAATTTGATACCTGACAGTACCCTATACATAAAGAAGCTCAACAAATTATAAGTAGAAAAAGCACAAAGGGATCCACAACTAAACACATCAGAGTGGAATTGTTGAACGCCCTCCCCAGCCCCCCAAAACAGAAAGAAAATCTTGAAAATTGTATCATGTATTAGGGAACCGTAACAAGATTAACAGATGATTTCTCATTAGAAACAATGAATGCCAGAATCAACTGTCCGATATACTCAAAGTGCTTAAATAAACTGAACCTGATAACTAAGAATATGATATCCAGCAAAACTATCCTTCAGAAAATAAAAGCTACATATAAAGACACTGCCAGATAACAATGCTTAAGTGAATTCACTGCCAGCAGACCTGACTCACAAGACAAATTAGAAGAATTTCTTCAGGCTAATAGGAAGTAATACCAGATGGTAACTCATATCAATATGAAGAAACAGAGGTGAATAAAGGTAATTATATAGGTAATTAGAAAAAGTATAAATATGTTTTTTCCTCATTTCTTAACTGATTTAAAAAACAATTGCATAATTATAAAATTATTATCTTGGGGATTTATAATATATAAAGATAAAAAATACATGAAATAATAACACAAAAGATGGAGAGGAAATAGAGCTATATGGAATACAAAATTGACACCAGACAGTAACTCAAACCCAAATGAAGATATAAATACGAGAGATGCTAAATACATAAGTTAATATAAAAGTCTCCTATAATTACATATATTCTCCCTTCTCTTAAAGGCCATAAAGTTATATAAAGCAATAACTAACATTGTACTGTTGGGTTTATAACACATAGAGGTATACCATGTATATATATACATATATATACACACACATATATGACAACAGTATCACAAAGGAAGGGGGAGGGAATGGAATTATATTGGGGTAGATTTTTCTAGCTTTCAGTGAAAGTTATTAGCATTAAGTTTAAGTGCATTGTGTCATGTTGAGGTGCATATTGTAATCCTTAGAATAACTATTAAAAAAATAACTACAAAAATATAATATTGTGGGTCCAAAGTTTAAGATTATCTTAGAAGGCTAGAAAGATTAGTTACAAATAGATCATATCAATAACACTGAGGAATAATTTAGGTCTTTTTTTAAATAATTTCATGGATTCAAGAAATAGGCTTACCTGAAATACATCTGTCATGTGCCAATGAAATCAGAGGCACATTGACTTTTCCTATGTAAATATTCTCCTGGGTATCACTATCATCAAATACATAAAAACTCAGAGACTCTGACTTAAGGTATCGATCCAAATCCATATTCATTGGCACTGGGAAACACATATGATCATCAAACTGTGGATCATTGCTACTGGGAATGATGGCTGTGTCATGGTCTGCAAAATCAAAAAACTTGTACACAACATATGGGTGTGGCTGAAGGTGGCTTGCTCGGGACTGCAGGTGGTTGCAACATCTTATTGTAATATGAAGTTCATTTAAGTTGCCATCTGTGGAATCAGTAGAACTGAGCTGAGCAGTTTTGGGTGCTTGATGACTTAACTGGAAAAACATACATATTTATATTACAGTAGTAATACAATGAAAAGTAAACAGCAGCTGCCAACCCCCAAACACAATAATTTTGTAAATGGACCAAAAGACTGCAGATTTTCACTTCATAGTGAATTTCTCAGTTAAAGACTCCTGACACTTACTCAAAACCAATATTCTCTAGAACCTGTGTACAGACGCTTTTAGCAGCAACTATAAAAGACTGAGCATACATGTAGAGATTGATGTTAAAACAAACAAAAATAAATAAAGCCAAGAAAGTAGTCTGATGTTTTTTAATTCTATTTAATGCTTAACAAGTAAAGTGAGCAGATAGGTTCAAAGTTAGTTAGAATTTTATTAAGAGCTAATCCTTCAACTATTCCAGTTATTCTCATCATATCTCATTCTTAAGTGAGAACTAATGAACTTGATGGTACCCACTCAGAGAGACAATTTTGTTATATTTGGGTTGGCCCTCATCCTGAACCAATGGGATTTGAGGACAGCAGATACCTGAGGCCAAGGAACAAGGGAACAGAGTGAGAGATAAACTTTGGAGGGGTAAAATCTTGAATTGGAGGGACTTTTCAGAAGAGAGATTAGCAAAGGGAGTTATCAGGCAGAGTTGGAAGCTACTCTATGGCCCTCTATGGAACTATGATTACTCAGACAATCGGTACACAAGTACTCTAGCGAACACCTGCCTTGATGAAATGCTAAGCCTTTCCTAGCCAATGTGATCTGGGGCAAAACAATGCAGTAGTGCAATGTCAGAGAACTCTCCACCTCCCATGCAGGACCCCTCTTTTACTCTATTTTTGAATCTGGATTGAACATCTGGAACTTTTGATTCTAGAGAAGCTTATAAGAGAAAGAAAACAGAACTGAAGTCATAATCTCCTTAGTGGAGACATGTGGTGGTATGGATAGGGGAAATCTGAGAAGGGAATCACAGTACTGCTTTCCCAGGGCTAGTTAGCATCCGGCTATAGAGGGCTGAGTGGAATGATTTACAAAATACCCCTTCTGCTTCTCCCCTCAACCCTACCCACAAAAGCTGAAGTTCCACCACTAAATGGCTCATTCAAATCATAAACTGAAATCTAAAACTCTTCAAATTACAAACATTAATAAATCATGTGGTTTCACTATTTCTAATTCCCTTTTTCATAATGGCATTTCCCAAGGTGTGCTCTGAAGAACATTAATCCAGAACGATGATCGCTGGGACATGGGTGCCATTCTTTAAGTTTGGGAATCAATGTTATATTAATCATGGTTCTTTTAATTGAAAGCTATAAAAACTGGTTTCACCAAGCAAATACAATGAAAAGAGACTTTAATATAAGAGCATGCATAGTCACTCAGTCATAGGTCTGATTTTTTTGCAACCCCATGGACTATAGCCCGCCAGGCTCCTCCGTCCATGGAATTTTCCTGGGAAGAATACTGGAGTGGGTTGCCATTTCCTTCTCCAGGGGATCTTCCTGACACAGGGACTGAATCCACATCTCTAACATCTGCTGCATTGGCAGGTGGCTTCTTTACCACTGCTCCACCTTGGAAGCCTTTAATGTAAGGCTATAGGGCTATTTCACACAACTGTGTAGCAGAAATGTGGTTGTGTCTTAGGAAGGGAATGGGACTGGAAAACTATAGGAATTTACTCTCCATCTCGTTCTTCATTTTTCTCTGTACGCTTGCTCATTATTCTCTTTCTAGATACATTTTCTTCCCTTTGCAGTTTAACATGATGGCAGATGGCTGCCCTATAGCTCCCAGCTTCCCACGTTTCAGCCATGGAGAGTCTTACTTTCTCTTGATCTCAGAAAGCAGAATCTGATTGGCTCAGTTGGAGGCAGGTGGCTATTACTAAATCATTAATTATAATTGGGTGGAGTGGGAGAGAGCAGGATCATCAAATGTACAGCTGGCCACCGGGGGCCCAGCCCCATGGATTGGAAGAGAGGCCAGTTCCAAGTGAAAAAAGAGAACTGTGCCTTGAACAGACATTCCAAAATATTTCTACTATATTCTATCCCTTTGTTACTTAAGTGTATACTTCATGTTTCCTCTTGAGATTTGCGTTATACTCAAATCTCAAAAGAAGCCCTAAAGTCAAGGATCTTATTTAACTTTGCTCAATTCAGTCTTTTCTGAATTTATTGGATCATGGAATTCTTCTGGAAATAAGACTGTTAAGATTTCATGAAACACAGTTTGGAAAATGCTCCTCTGAGGAATTGCTTTTAAACCTCCAATTCTCAGTAAAAGAATATTCATTTTATATTCTACTTTGCATTTCAGAAAGCTACAGGTTTCTGAAACAGCTTGGAAGAAGTTGGAAACGGTTGGAAAAAAAGAATAACTGAAACTCCAAGAACAGCTATTCATTTCCTTAACAGCAGAAATTGTAATGCAAGTTACAACTGATGTGTAATATTAGCATTGCAATTCTATTTTTCAAAAGTGTCCTGAATAGCACAAGGGAGTTCCTTTGGGGTGACGGATCAATTCTGTATCTTGATTGTGGTGGTTGATACATGATTATATACAAATGATAAAACTGCATTGAACTCTGTTTCTTCCTACATAAACATACACACACACACACACACACACACACAGTGTACACGCATACACACATAAGTGCACGTAAAAACTTAGAAAATCTGAATAAAGTCTGTAGCCTAGTTAATAGTACTGTACCAATGTCAATTTCCTGGCTTTGATACTATACTATAGTTACATAAAATATTACAACTGGGAGAAGCAGGGTGAAGGCTACACGGACCTCTGTACATTTTTGCTACTTCCTGTTAAGTCTATGATTATTTTGACATAAAAAGTTTAAAAAAAAGCCACTTGATGGCTGTGAAAGAAAGTGATTTCAGTTTAAAGCATGGTAATATAAAGAAATACTATAAAATTTCCGTGTCATAAAAGGGTTGTAAAGTCAAACAAGCTTACCCATTGCATTTGCTCTGGCCCCTTAAAATTTGATGTTATGTATCCCAAAGCCTTTGCCCGTTCTCGATAAAGCCGAATTGCTTGATCCATGGGAACTCTTAATCGGAACCAGTATTCCACTGTGCCAAAATTGGAGATGTCTCCTTTAGTTCCTACAAACCGATACATAATTCACTGTTAAAATGGCCCCATAAATCAAAATATATACCAGTAAAACAAACATCAATAGTATTAGACATTAAAACTATAAATTTTATACTGAATAAAATAATACATGACTTGCACAGATGGTGTGTGATTGGCAAATAACAGAGAAAAAGAGAATAAGTTACTTCTGCAAGTATGAGTTTCACTGTGTGTTAAATATTATTAAAAAACTATGTTTGAGGTAGTCCAATTCACACTATTCCAATCCTCCTAACATGTAAAAAGATTTTTTTCTGATGCTATTTTTTCTTTTTTTTTAAACAAGCTGCACTCAATGCAGTCTGACAGATACAATATGAAATCTCAAAACTATGAATGTGATATTCCACATTATAATTCAAATTTCAAGAAATCTTTGGCACCTTCCTAATTTTTCTACTGTACCACAAGTACAGGGGAAAACACCATACCTATTGCCAAATCTATACTGTACGTAATACACCCGTGCATGTCTGCCCTGCACATCTTCAGTCCTCACAATTCTGCCGCTCTTTATCTCTCTTCCTCTGTGACGACTTCCTCCATGGCTCCTGGGGGACCGAAGAGCTCCCTGCTTCCTTTGCAGGAATCGAGGATTATGTCCTCATTAGGGCACTGACTGCTTTGGCAACTGTCACTTCACCAGTTTACTTCTCTACCACACTAAGTTTCTGAGGGCAGGATTTTTTGAACCACGTGAATATATTATCTATGCAATCAATAAAATCAAATCCCTCCCTAGAACCTAAGTCACCTTCTTTCTTTCTTGAGAAGGCTTCTTCGCTTGGCCTCTAGGATCTCTTGGTTTATCTCCCTCTTCACTGGTGACTCCTTAGTTTCCTTTTGCTGGCTCTTCCTCTTCTTCTCGAATGCTAAATTTTAGAGTTTCTCAAGGCTCAATCTTTGGTCCCTTTCTCTTCTTTATGTACAGTTACTCTCTCTGTGAAATTATCTGGGTCCAAGGCTTAAAATATATTCTGCATGCTAATGAATCCCACTTTTATATTTCTATCCCTGACCTTCAGACTATTATATCCAACTGCTCATGTGACATTTCCACTTGGCTGTCTAATAGGCAGGTCAATCTTGTTCAGACACTATTCTTAAGTTTTCTTCCTCAAATTTGTTCCTCTACCCGACCTATTTCAACAAATGGCCTCATCATTTCCCTAGCTGTTCACACTGAAATTCTTACCTTGTCTGTTTCTCTTGTTTCTCTACATTCAGTTGATGAACAAGTTTTAAAAGAAGAGTTAATCAACCTACACTGAATATGACTACGTCTTATCACTACTTTCATTACCATCTTAATCCAAGCCACCATTCTCT
This sequence comes from Bos javanicus, assembly GCF_032452875.1. Lineage (NCBI taxonomy): Eukaryota > Metazoa > Chordata > Mammalia > Artiodactyla > Bovidae > Bos > Bos javanicus. Next base: position 22,190,447 of record NC_083885.1, read on the forward strand.
TTGCACAGATTAATGCAATCGCCTGAAAATGGTCCTATTCCCCCTCTTGGCCGGTATAGACCATTCTTCCCACAGCACCCAGCATGGTTCTTCCAGGATCTGTGTTGTTGGACTTCCCTGGTGGTGCAGTGGATAAGAATCCACCTGCCAATGCACAGGACATGGATTCAATCCCTGCTCCGGGAAGATTCCACATGCTGTGGAGCAACTAAGCCCAAGTAGCATAACTACTGAGGCTGTGAGCTGCAACTGCTGAGCCCAAGTGCTGTAATTACTGAAGCCTGTGAGCCTGTGCTCCGCAGCAAGAAAAGCCACCTGCAGCTAGAGAGGAGCCCCACTTGCTGCAACTAGAGAAAGCCAGAGTGCAGCAATGAAGACCCAGCACAGCCAAACAAACAAAAAACAAAAAGAAAAACTATGTGTGATCTCTTACCTCATCTTCTCAAAAGTATACAATGACTTGCCTCAGTCAGAGAAAAAGAAAGTCCAAACATGACCCACAAAGCTCTACAGCATGATCTGATCCCTGCCTACTGCTTTAACGTCATCTCTGCCCTAGTCACAGGCCTCCTCGACGTTCCTCCAATTGGTCAGGTTTGTTTTTCCCTCAGGCCCTTGTACTTGCTGTTTCCTCTGCCTGAAAACAATCTTCCCCTGGATCCTGACATGCAGGATTTGTTTGGCTGTGGGTCCCAGTTGCAGCACACGGGCTCTCTAGTTGTGGTGCATGGGCTTAAGCTGCCCCATGGCTGATATGGATCTTTATTCAGGTCTCTTTATCAATGTCATCCTGTAGGGAAGTCCTTATCTCAATAAGCAACCTTCCATCTCTCTCTTTAGCCTCTTGCTCCGATCATCTTTCTTCACATCTAAGGATAGGTGTATAGTTTTACGGCCCGTCTTCCCCTCTAGAAGGTAAGCTACAGGAGGGCAGGGGCTTCATCTGTCTTATTTATCACTGATCACAGTATTTGCAGTGCTCAGTAACAGTGATAATGATACTCTCTTTAAAAAATATTTGATCAACATACTATAATCAATGTTTTAATCAAACAAAGATATCAACATGGTAAATAAACATTTGTACTAAGAAGCTTTAAAAAATTAACAAGCATTGTACTGACGTTATCAATGACATTTAAGAGTGCAATCAACAGTGGGCAGCTGAATCAGACAGAGAACACTGTCCTTACCCTAAAGGCACCTTGAATCTGTGAGAGAAGATATTAATGTGAAATGCCTTATTAATATAGAAACCAATCAGGGATTCAAACAGCTGAAGTCTGTAAGACTATACTCACCAACCAAACTTGCTGTGCAAAATATTCGACCACTTTTTTCTAGAATTTCATGGAATCTCAACTGACAAGCTGCGATTGTTTCATAATCTGTGCTGTAAGCTTGGTGAACCTCAAGAGTCACAGTATTTTTCTGAATGTATTGTAAGAATAAGTCATTAACATGAACGAGGTATTGAGAAGTAAAGTTATATTCTGGGTGAAGGCCCCGTACTATGGGAGTTGTCTGTAGTTCAAAATCATAGAAAGCGTAGGTACAGAAGGTGACAGGCTCTTTATCCCCAGATGCCTGTAAAACTTCGGAAGAAAAGGTTACTTTGTTGATATTGATTTCAAATAGGTTTTCGCCTCGTTCTAAGTGAATGGTTTCATCAAATTCATCAACTGAGTCATCTGGCATGATTTCTGGCTTAAATTTGTACTGCTTGGTGCCATAGGCAATATCCTTTAATTGGGCTGCAAGAGAAGACACACAGTTTAGAGGTTTTAAGGTGCTGACATATAAAGATACAAAGACACATATTAAGTGGTGGGGAATCTGAGGGCTTGCAGTGTATAGTCCCAATCAAATTCTACAGCTACACTGTTTTTCTGTAACTGATACTGTGTTTTAAAGAAATCTATCACTTATTTTGACATCATTTAGTTAAAAAATTAAGTGGTGATACAGGATATACCAGGGAAAAGGAGAAAGAAGAAAAAAAAAAGCCTTTGAATGAATAACTGAGGTAAATATTTAGATTCCACTTGCTCCTTTGGTTTGGCTTTATTATCTTCTCTCCTTTAAAATCAATTTCTCTTTCCACTGCTACCTTCTTGTCAGTTTATCCAAATATATATTTTTCTACTTTTGGGGATGATGGCTATGTTCATTATCTTGATTATGGTGATAGTTTCACAGGTGTATATATATGCCAAACTCCCAAATTGGGCACTTTAAAGATGTGCAATTTAAAGTATGTTTATCCAAAGAAATGAACATTTTTAAAAGTTGTGGTATGATCAGAAATTTAAATACTGATTAGAAATTTTATGATAGTAAATAATTATTGTTCATTTTTAGGTACAATTGTATTGTTATTTTTTAAGACCTCAGATGCATCCTGAAATATTTATTGATGAAATGATATGGTATCTGAGATGTGTTTCAAAAGAATATGGGTAAGATAGAAGGGAGTTGGGGATACAGATGAAAAAAGATTGGCTATGAATTGACTGGCTATGTGGTAAGTACATCAGAGTTTACCATACAATTATTTCCACTCATATATGTTTGAACTTTCCCATAAAGAATTAAACAAATTTTTTTAAAATAATAAAACCATTATGCTGGGAAAAAAAATAAAGTATGTTCATTATAATTCTATAAAGTTGCTCTTAAAAATATATATATCTTTCTAGATTAGAACATTCCCTCACATCATATACAAAAATAAACTCAAAATGGTTTAAAGATATAAGTGTAAAACCCAAAACCATGAAACTCCCAGAAGAGAACACAGGCAAAACACTCTTTGACATAAGTTATAGCAATATGTCTTCTGGATCTGTCTCCTAAGGCAAAAGAAATAAAAGCAAAACTAAATAAACTGGATCTAATTAAACTTAAAAGCTTTTGGACAGCAAAGGAAACTACTGACAAAACAAGAAGATAATCTACTGAATTCAGGAAAATATTTACAAATGATGTGACCTACAATGGGCTAACACCTCAAATACATAATATAAAAAAATGAAACCCAATATGAAAAAAACCCAAAAAACTTCATTAAAAATGGCAGAAGACCTGAATAGATAACTCACCAAAGAAGACATACAGATGGCTGACAGGCACATGAAAAGATACTCAACATTGCAATTCTCAGAGAAATGCAAGTGAAAACCACAATGAGATACCACCTCACACCTGTCAGAATGGCTATCATGAAAAAGTGTACAAATAACAAATGCTGGTGAGGGTGTGGAGAAAAGGGAACACTTGTATGCTGTTGGTGGGAATATAAACTAGTACAGCCACTATGGTAAGGAGTATGGAAGTTCCTTGAAAAATTAAATAAAAACTACCATATAATCCAGCAATTCCATTCCTGGATACATATCCAGAAAAAACAAAAACACTAATTGAAAGGATAATACATGCACCCCAATGTTCACGCTGCTGTTCACTTGCTAAGTTGTGTCTGACTCCTTGCAACCCTGTGGACTGTAGCACGCCAGGCTCCCCTGTCCTTCACTATCTCCCTGAGTTTGCTCAAATTCATGTCCATTGAGTCGGTATCTAACCATCTCATCCTCTGCTGCCCCTTTCTCCTTTTGTCTTCAATCTTTCCCAGCATGAGGGATGAGAGTCTTTTCCAGTGAGTTGGCTCTTCCCATCAGGTGGCCGAAGTACTGAAGCTTCAGCTTCAGCATCAGTCCTTCCAATGAATATTCAGGGTTAATTTCCTTTCTGATTGACTGGTTTGAGCTCCTTGCAGTCCAAGGGACTGTGAAGAGTCTTCTCCAACATCACCATTTGAAAGCATTGATTTTTTGATGCTCAGTCTTCTTTATGGTCCAAATCTCATCTCACATTCATACATGACTACTGGAAAAACCATAGCTTTGACTATACAGACCTTTGTTGGCAAAGTGATGTCTCTGCTTTTTAATACACTGTCTAGGTTTGTCATAGCTTTCCTTCTGAGGAGCAGTGTCTTAATGTCATGGCTGTACCCACAGTGATTTTGGAGCCCCCCAAAAATAAGATCACTGCTTCTACTTTTCTCCCTTCTATCTGCCACCATGAAGTGATGGGATCAGATGCCATGATCTTAGTTTTTCTGCATGTTGAGTTTTAAGCCAGCTTTTTCACTCTCCTCTTTTACCCTCATCAAGAGGCTTTTTAACTCCTCTTTACTTTCTGCCATTAAAGTGTTATCATCTTCTTAACTGAGGTTGTTGATATTTCTCCTGACAATCTTGATTTTAGCTTGTGATTCATCCAGCCTGGCATTTCACATGATGTACTCTGTATACAAGTTAAATAAACAGGGTGACAATATACAGCCTTGATGTACTCCGTTCCCAATTTTGAACCAGTCTATTGTTCCGTGTCCAACTCTAACTGTAGCTTCTTGACTTGCAAACAGGTTTTTCAGGAGGCAGGTAAGGTGGTCAGGTATTCCCATCTCTTTAAGAATTTTCCACAGTTTGTTGTGATCCACAAAAAGGCTTTAGCATAGTCAATGAAGCAGAAGTAGATGGTTTTCTGGAATTCCTTTGTTTTCTCTGTGATTCAATGAATGTTCATAGTAGCACTATTTACAACAGGCAAGACCTGGAGGCACCTAAGTGCCCATCAACAAATGAACAGATAAAGAAGATGTGATTGATATACATACACACACACACACACACACAACACACACATGTATTACTCAGCCATAAAAAGAATGAAATTCTGATATCTGCAGCAATGTGGATGGACCTAGAGAATATTATACTTAGTGAAATAAATCAGAGAAAGACAAATAGTGTATGATATCACTTATACGTGGAACCTAAAGATGATACAAATATATATGTAAAGCAGAAGCAGACTTCACAGATATAGAAAAAAGCTTGTGGTTATCAAAGGGGAGAAGGAAGTAGAGGGACAAACTAGGGAGTATGGGATTAACAGATACAGACTACTATGTATAAAATAGATAAGCAACAAGGGTATATTGCATAGCACAGTGAATTATAGCCATTATCTCGTAATATTTTACAGTGAAGTATAATCTACAAAAATACTGAATTATTATGCTGTACTTCTGAAACTAATATATTGCAAATCAACTATATTTCAATAAAAAAATAAAAAGATATGTCTCTTTCTAAATACATGTTTTCCCCCAGGTTACATCCAAACTTCTAAAAAGAGTAATGTCTACTTGTGTCTCCCATTCCTCATGTAACAGACACTCTTCCATCTCCTGTGAAAAGCATCTGCTTTACTTTTCTTGTGAAACTACTCCAGAAAAAGTCACCAATAACCAACTGATTTCTAGAGTGAATGGACTTTGGTCCCGTGTTACTTTGGGATTGGAATGAAACCTGACCTTTTCCAGCCCTGTGGCTACTGCTGAGTTACTTATTTCCTGTGTTACTTGATTTCCTTGCTTAATTGACAATGAAGACCACATCCTCTTCCGTGAACTTTTGTGGGATTCCATGTCTCACCTGCCCTGCTTCTCCTCCTACCACTCTTCTCATTCTTTAAGGGTTTCTCTGCTGGTTTGCTAGGCTTCTGTTTTTATCTGTTTTTTAGTCTATGTTTCATGAGTAACTGTATCCCTGTTTATTTTTTAATTAATTAAATTGAAATATAGTTGACTTACACTCTTGTGCTAATTTCTGCTGTATAGCAAAGTGACTCAGGTATACACATATATACATTCTTTTTCTCTACAGTTTATCCCAGGAGACTGGATACAGTTCCTTGTGCTATACAAGGACCTCGTTGGTTTTCCACTCTAAATGTAATAGTTTGCATCTGTGATCCCCAACCTCTTGGTCCACCCTCCTGCCCCTTCCCCTCCCCCCTTGGCCACCACGTCTGTTCTCTACGTCTGTGATTCTGTTTCTGCTTTGTAGACAGGTTTGTTTGCGTCATATTTTAGATTTCACATATAAGTGATGCTGCATGGTGTTTGTCTTTCTCTTTCTGACTTAGTTTACTTAGTGTGATCATCTCTAGCTGTATCCAGGATGCTGCAAAAGGCATTCTTTTGTCCGTTTATGACTGGGCAGTACACCATTGTATCTATGCACCACATCTTCTTTATCTGCTCCTCTGCTGATGGACATTTAGGTGGTTTCCATGGCTTGGCTACTGTGAACAGTGATACTGTGAGCATAGGGGTGCATATATCTTTTCGAATCATAATTCAGTCTGTTTATGCCCAGGAAGGGGACTGCTGGGTCATATGGTGATTCTGTTTTTAGTTTCCTGAGGAACCTTCATACTGTTTTCCAAGGTGGATGCACCAACTTATATTCCCACCAATAGTGTGGGAGGATTCCTTTTTCTCCACACCCTCTCCAATATTTGTTATTTGTAGACTTAAAAATTTTTTTTTTATTTATTTGGCTGCATGAGGTCTTAGTTGTGGCATGCAGATCTTCAGCTGCAGCATGTGGGATCTAGTTCCTTGAACAGGGATTGAATCTGAGCCCCCTGCATTGGGAGCACAGAGTCTCAACCACTGGACCAGGGAAGCCCTGTTATTAGTAGACTTTTTGATGATGGCTCTTTTGTGAGGTGGTACCTCATTGTAGTTTTTATTTGCATCTCTAGTAATTAGTAATCCCATCCCCTTTTATGACTTCTGTTACTATCAATATACTGAAGACTCGATATTTCTATTTTTAATTGAGATTTTTTTTCCTAAATAACAGACTCACATATTAAGTGGCTTGCTGAGCCCTCTATCTAGATACTCTCTAGGCACATCAAACTTAATACACCTAAAGGAGAATGACTCATATTCTCTTCGAGTTATTTCTGGACTTTGAATTCCAAGTGAATGTGTTAGCCTACATCCAGCTGCCTACGCTGGATACCATGGAGTCACCCTAGGTTGCTCTTTGGCTTTGCGCTCCCCACATCTGTAGGGTCACTGCTATTCAAAAATATTTCCTAAGTCTTTAGCAAATCTGTCCCTGTCTTCTCCACCTCCACTAATGCTACCTTACTTACACCCAGAGTGTTTATTACCTAGATTATTAATGGAGCCCAAACTTCTTCATTCCTTCAAATTTTACTCATTCTTCCCAAAACCTATAGCATAGTCTCCAAAATGTGGTTTTGTGTATTACTTCCTACCCAAAGATTCCTTGGTGCTTCTCTAGGTTAATAAGGTTCAAACTCATGCAGGTGGCGAACACGGCTTTCAGCATTTGGTTCTTTCCAGTTGTATCTCCAAGTTTTCCTCCTTTACCAATCCTGAGTTCCAAACTGATGAAATCATATGCAGTTTCTCAAATCAATGGTGGTGCTTCACATTTGGGGCATTTTTATCTGCCTCATCTACTGCATGGAATGCCTTTCACTGCTTTTATTTAGTGGTGAATTCTGTCATTATTAAAGACTCCAAGCCTACTGTGCGGAGTCATCCCTGAATCTTCAGATACAAACAGGCATTCTCCCCTTAATGTTTCCTAGGTAGCTTTTTCATTTTCCTAACTTCACACTCTTCACAGTAAAGTGTGTCTACTTACTTGTTGACATCTAGTGAGTTTGAGCTTTTTTCCTATTTGTATTCTCACTGCCTAGCACTTTGCTTAGGATATGTTAGGAACATGAGCATGTTTATGGAATTAATCAATGAATTTAGGAAACAAATACAATATATTGCTAAAGACTTAGTGACACTTGAAAGGAATGAACATCTCAAACTATGTGACCTTCCTGTTATTCATGAAAATTTCATTAAGCAAATTTTTATTGAATACTACTTGAAATAAAAGGAACACACGCTCTTTGACTTTCAGAAACCCTGTTCATTCAGATAGATTATTTATTGAATTCTTCTACTTAGAGCAGTGGTTCTCCGAGTGTGGTCTGGGAACCCTTGAGGGTTCCTGAGGCTGTTCTGGAGGTCTGTGAGGTTAAAACTATTTTTAAAATAATACTAAGATGTTATTTGCCTTTCTCATTCTTATTCTCTTACAAATGTATAATAGGGTTTCTCAGAATCTACAGGATGTGTGATATCATAACCGATTGACTGCAGAAGCAGATATAAACACCCAGCTGTTTTCTATTAAGACAGACACTAAAAAGACTTGCAAAAATGTTAAACAATTTAAAAAGTTTAAAACAGTGTCACTTGTCTCACTGTTTTTTTGGTATGAAAAATGCAGCTTTTAAAAAATAAATACTATAATTTATGTTAAATATGTATTGGGTTTATTATTATTATTTTAGCATGACAAATATTTTTAAAATTTCTCATTTTTAATTTCTAATATGGTAAATATCTTAAGTATAACCCATATAAACTCATGCCTTTTGGATTCTCAGTGATCTCTAAGAGTGCAAAATTACTGCTGGCACAGATTACCGAGTTTAAGTGCTGCATGGCAGAGAACATGAAAGAGAGACAAAGTATTTATCATTGGAGAATTTATATATTGTAGTCATAGAGAATATGCAAAACTGCAACGGTGAAGAACACATATAATACAATCTCCAAACATATCTTTTAAGTACAGTTCAGTTCAGTTGTTCAGTCATGTCCGACTCTTGGCGACCCTATGAACCGCAGCATGCCGGGCCTCCCTGTCCATCACCAACTCCCGGAGCCCACCCAAACCCAAGTCCCTTGAGTATGTGTGAGCAAAAGTGGTAAGTGCTGAGATAGTCTTTTTCAAAGTATAATCTTATCCCTGTATCTGAATTGCTTGGAATTATTTCTAAATATACAGAATCACAGGCTCCAGGATCTCTAGGAGTAGGACCCAGGAAGCTACCTATGAAACAAGTTCCCAATGTTATTTTCTTACTTGCTAAAGTCTGCAAACCACTGTGGGGGCATTTCAAGGAGAGGGGTGGCTAGGAGTAATGGGAGCCAGCTTCCCGACACAGGCATGCACTGAGTTAGATTTTGAAGTGGGGAAGGGTTATATCTTGGAGTGAGAGAAGAAAGGAGGTTCAGTTGGAGCAGACAAAGGCCTGGTGGTGGGCCAGAGTAAGATGAATCTGACCAAGAGCAAGCAGCAGACTTTTTGGCTGAGAGGCAAGAGAAATTAGAAATGAGGTGCTTAAATTTAGTCTGTGGTACTTTATGAAGTACTCTGAAATCTTGCCTGTGACACCAAATTAAAAAAGCAGTAGGGCATTCTTGAGTAGAGAAGTATCAGATAAAATCAGCCTTTCTGGTAAACTACTATTATCGTTAATAAATTGGGGGAAAAAAAGAGCAAAAAGAAATTGTGAGTGTACACTTGGATGACATTTTCAACTGCTGTAAAAATCCACTCCTCTAGTCACCATGGACAAAGAACTGTGCACACTGTACCTTCTAGTTTCTGGATGCGTGCAGCCCGGATATCAAGAAGATGAACATACTGTTCCACTTTAAGTTCATAATCTTGCTGCAGATTTTCCATCTTCTGGGTCACTGCCTCAACTTCCATCTAAATAAAATACAGATAAACAGCTTCATTACTTAGGATCTGTTCCATTAAAAAAAATTTTTAAAGCAACTATGATTCAAGCAGATTTTAGATCCTGGGGATACCAGGAGCTGTAAACCATTGTTTCCTGACTTCAAAGAGCTTACAGTTTAGAAAATTATGCTTGACGATGTTCATTAATTAGGAGTGAAATCCACACAACTCTGGATTCCTTTTAAGGAGTGATATTCCCATTAGTTAAAAGCTAATATAAACATGGCTGTGGCAGGACCATAGGAGAAACTATAACTCAGCTGCAGAGTGTGCTAACACTAGTAAAGGGGGAATTCATCACCACAGTTCACTCTCTAAAACCAAGGACTTAAAATTATTTGTTTTAGAACTCTTTAGTCTAAGTATCCAGTTACAAGGCTAAATTCCGAGCATGTGGTAACACATGACAATTTATAATAGATGATAGTAGATGATACTGCTTTAAAATGCAAATCATCAGTAGAATATTATAGGAAACCTATCTTCTGGATTTAGTGTATTACAGTACCTGATAATCTTTATTAATTTTATGTTGCATAATTAACATGTTTCTTGTCTTTTCAAGTTCTTGCACTGTTTCTGCATGAGTTGCTTGCAGCTCTTTCATGGACCGTTCTAGATCTTTATTAATTTTACTGTCTACTTTTTCTAAAAATGAAAGGTCTCCATTTTTTTGTGATTTTTGAGCCTAAAACAAAACATGTTTTATTACCAAAACAAGAGTTTCTAAAATGTAATTGTGAATTACACAGATATAGCAAGAAATCATTAACTGAAAACAGATAGATTTTCATTTTCCATTAGGAATAAAGCAGTCCTGATATAGAATACAATATTTGGATAGATATTTGGAACAATTACAGAGAAACAGAAAAACAGTTTATTACTCCATGATGCAAAAAAGAATCAAGTGCATTGATTTCTATTTCTTCATTTGATTAAAATCTACACTGTGATGACCTAAAAGAAAAGAAATGTATTTTTGTGTGTCTCCTTATAAATAACAGAATATTCTAGAACTGGAAAATATCTTCTGGGGACATGTATAATTCAGTATTTTACTTAAGATAATAGGGTGCACCAATGTCTCAAAGGACAGAAAATTGTTAATTAGTCTTATAGTGGGGCACATAAAAGTGAAATGTTTGTTACAGTTGGAGAAAGTGCTTTAAACATGAGTTTTTGAGGTCTACTTTAATGTGATTTTGATGTCATTATGAAATATGTATATGCTATAACTAAATGTCACCTGACCACTTTCCTGAATAATTCATTCTGCAGATAAGGGTCACCATTATGCTGAAACACTTATATGTAGACATGAAATTCATGGTGAAGTTTAGAAAGTTACCTTTATAAGCAGGAGAGCTTCACTCAGTTCATCAGCATTAATATCACTCTCCTGCAAAAGACAGAGTAAGTAAAAGCTCACCATGAGATATTCATGGAAAGTACAAGAGATATTCCAACTACGCAGATTACCCTCATGGAACATAAGCTGCCAGATACCATGGGTTAATAAACTAAGTTGTATATTTGTATTCTGTTGCTTTGTGGTACAGTGTTTTCTTGACGTATAAAGTAGTTAGATAAAAATTTGGAGTTCATTTTCTAAATAAGAAAATGGTTCACCTGGTTGTAAAACTTCATGCGGTTTTTAAGTTCATCAAGTTGTTGCTTTTGTTCCAGGTACTGTAACTGGAGTTGTCTATTTTCTTGACTGATTTTCTCATTTTGGTCTTAAAAATAAAGTCAACACAATTAGAAAGTTAAGTGAGAAAGAGGTAGAAGAACACATTTTAAGTTAACTTAACTTGTGATACACACCCAGCTTGAGCTAGTATTGTTCTGGCCAGAGAGGAAATTAAGCTCACACCTTAGACAAAGGCAGCAGGGGAGTGAGGAAGAAACACACACTATCATGTGTCTACCATATGATTCACTGGCTTATCAGAAACTTAAGACTGAGGTTCACAGTATTAATATAAGGAAATTGTGCCTCTGGGACTTCAAAGGAACATACTATCTAAAATACCTAAGAAAATACGTTTCTAAATCTATGACTTTTACTTACTTATTAAGGGTCCTGAAAGGCATGCAAAAAAAAAAAAAAATTGTGTCTTTTAGTGTTTTTAAAATCGACTTTCTTGAGTTATCTTTTCCCCATTTAGCATAAGGTCTTTTTTAATTAAAACAAGATAATTTCTCTGACAATAACTCTGGATCCATAATTATCATCAACCCCATTTTTTAAAAACTCTGTTAAGGTGAGAGAAATGGATTCTCAACCAGTGCATGGTAGTATCAATAATAATTCATGGGCATTCTTTATTCATTGAGTTCATGATATTAATTAGGACATGGACTCAGAGCTATCATTATGGGATGGAGATAGGTTACCCTTGCCTATGTGCTTATTCACTAGGACCCACAAGCTGGGGTACAGGGAAGAGCTACAGAAGACAGCAAATCCATAGAGAGTCGAATTTTTTACCTTTTGCCTTAAATATGCTTAACTTAAAAAAAAGCATAATGGCTAGCTAACAAATCTATCCTTCAGTCCTATGTTCTTAAGTGTCTTCTCCACTAGAGATCGTTGTGGTGGTCAAGTATTCTCCTCTGTTGTCTCCCTGTGGACTGACTCTAAACCATGTCATCCAAAGTGTCTCTACTAATTTCATCTTGCTCACAGAGATTTATGGTTATCATAAGTCCTCAACTCAAGTTGTACATTTTTGTTTCCTTTTCTTAAAAAAAAAAGGGAAATCAACATATTTGCCAAGAATTTCTTACATGAATACATTTGCACACTGATTGCACTTTATACAAAGCTGTTTCTTTTATAAAGCTTTGCGTTCCCAAGACATAAATGCTACATATAAGCAAAAACTGTAAATCACACAGTTAAGAAGAAATGGATTAAATTAGAATATTTTTAATATGACATATTTCTGGCAAACTAAGAAGAAAAGTTACCCTAGGGTATGTGAAACCATTTAAATATCAAATATGTAAATATTTTTCTTATTGATGAAAGGTTCAAAGGTTATCCTAGAGTATAAACTGCTACTATTGGGTGAACTAAATGAAAGAATTTTCCAATGTGAACAATACTTGAAAAATTTTAAGGTAAAGCTCAAATATTTATCTCTAAACTAAAAATTAGGATTAATAATAAATGTGAGTTATTATGAGATAAATTTGCTTTTTTGGTCAGAGAGTAAAACAATAATGTGAAACCCTTTATTTGATGTTGATTAGGTTAAAACAAAATCCAGACTAGGTAACAAAAAGAAGGTAAATGTAGTGAGAAAGATGTAAAACCAAGGTCCTAGGGATAATGTAATTTCCTTCTCTGGCCAGTGAAACTTTTAGGGGTTCTGAGGGGGACCTAAAGTGTAAGGACATGACTGCTCCATCTGGACTGCTCCATCCAGATGCAGTATATATTACTTCTATGCTCTAGTTTTTCTGGTCTCTCAACTTTTCAGAGCAGGGTATATGTTACTGGTGTAAATAAACTTATTCAAATGTTCCTTCCTTTACTGACTTTTGTTTCAACAACCACATCCCCACTTCACTGGTTATTTTTAAAACCAAGGCTTTATTAGTGTGAAAACAATTTATTAATGGGAGAAGGTATTACTGAGTAACAACAACTTTCTCTCTGTAGAATTTTATGTAGAATTATCTACTATATTTTTCCTTTCTTAAACTGTTTATTGGGGGATATAACTCCTGGAACTTTAAAAGTACGGAGACATTATAGTTCAAAGAGGAAATAGACTTGCTGAATTATAATATGAAAATCAAAGCACTCTGTACAAGATAAAAAATAACCTCCTTACCTTATGATTTGACAAAAAGCAGGTTAAGCTAAACAGCATTTTATTCAAATGAGATAACATTTCACTCTTTTAAAATTATGTTCTTCGAGCACACCATTAATAAGCAGAGTGCAGAGAACAATTCAACTAAACAATTTTCAGAGCTCCTTTGTGCTAATATCTTCAGCTGTGATCAATATAACCATATGTATTATGCTGAATTATGCATTTCAGCTAAAGATAGAAAGGAACTTTCAAAAGCAGGCCCTTAAACACATGCAGTTAATTTAAGCATTAACCAAATGCAAACTGCATTTACATATCCTTCCCCCACATATTCACACAATCTGAAACTAATTTGTACCTTGAATAAAGAGGTGAGTATTCCCTAAAAATAATTTGCCAGTTAGATGAATGACTACAAGAAGCCAGGGAAACATCTTCTGGCAGAGAACACTTGATACATAAGAAAGTAAATGTGTGAAGAGACTTCAAAGTAAAATGAAACAATTTCAAAATCTGTAATACAAAAAGGAATTTTCTAAATATTAAAAGGTTTCCTTAAATAGATAAATTCAATTTTTGGTTTAATACTTCCTGGAAAAAAATTGTTTAAAGGCTGTATTATTTTTCTTATAATCTATCTGAACATTTTCACAAAGAAACAAAAACTTGAAACTAGTAGAACTGTAAATTTCAGGTATTCAAGCAAAAATAACTAAAATAAGTTGAACTAAAAAAAAAAACAGATTTGGTTCTAGCAGTTTTTCTTAAGCAAATAATTGGATAAATGTGTAAAGATCTGTGCAGAAAGATGTTCATGATACTTAAAAAAGCTGAAGCTATTTAAAAATTCATCAATAGACGGCTGTTAAACTGTCTATGGCAGATCCTCACACTGGAAAACTATGACAGCCATTATGAATGATGATGTGGATTTACCATATACTTTTTTAAAAAGCACATTAAATTACATGTATACTTATAGAAACAACTCTGGAAAGACATATATAAATAATAGTGATTATTTTGTGGGTTGTGGGATTGAGTGACTTTTAGAAGAAATTTTTTTGTTTATTGGACTCTTCTTTTTTAATAATGCACATGAGTTATTTTCATTATTTAAAAAATCTGAAAAGACTTAAGAACCAGTAAGAAAAAAAGATAAGGAATGCACTAGTTGCATTAAAATAACTTAGCAATTGTTGTTTTAAAAATTTATAAGAACCCCCAGAATTAATCCAACAGCAATAAATAGGTTTTCTTAACAACAACAAAAAAAGACCACTAAGATTCTATCCTCTTAAAAGAGTTTCTTTCCAGAGAACAATGTAAATGTGAAAAGATGAGAGTTTGGAAATTTGGGTATCTAGGGAAGAACAGAAAGCAAAGGAGAAAGGTTTATTTCATTTCTCTTTCCTTTAGAACGAACAGAGAGGAAATATAGAGAACTTCTACTTTGGTGGAAGACTTTATTGAGCAACTACTAAACAAAGCACTCTGTTAGGTATAAAATACTACACATTAAAATCAGGAACTATATATCTTTGACGTAGAAACTTTAAAATATCCACCCAGTCAGAAATCATGTCACCATTTTATTCTACTCACAATCTTCTAGAAAAAAATTCAGAAACCATCTGCCATCAAATTTAACCACTTGGTAAATATAAATACTGTATATATATTTCATTGAGATTAACACCCCATTGATTACAAGATGTGCTCCAATTTCAGACTTCTTAAAATGCTAAAAAAAAATCAGACCATAATTTAAAAAAATGTTATCACCTTTTTAATGATGCTAAAAAGATGCTTCTCAAATTCAGAGATATTAAAATGGGAAAAAAAATCTTTCTTAGAGTTAACAAAATATGGCAGTGTGATCTAAATCAATATAGAGAATACTGCCTAGATATGTAATTGTTTTTTTTTAACTGAGTCCGTATTAAACATTTAAATGTTCTCATGCAACTGAACTGCAAATGTTCAAAAGGAGCAACCTTAATCAGTGGGTTTATCTAGCAGATGAGCAAACACGTACAACACTTGGAGCAAATAATTCACTTTCCTGGTTGTGCATTTGTGAGTATACGTGTGTATAAGATAGTAGAGCAGACATCTACTTTAGTATAAATTATTTTACTTCTATGAGACAAGAAGGGTGAGATCTGGGACTCATAAAGTGTAACTTATTAATGATTATTATTTTAGCAGGGACATCTTGACAAGGCTTCTGTGTTTAAGTTCTCTGTCACAGAGTAGAATTCGACATTTCACTATTAGAGAGGTCTTCCTTGTCTGCCAGATCAAAAACAGCCAAGAGAGACTTCCGCCCTTCTCGGCTGTCTTCCACTGCCATTTTTCCCCCTTTGCACTTGCCACCACCTGATGTACTGCATATTTATTTAATTACTATCAGTTTCTCCCTCTCAAATTTATGCTGCATGAGGACTAGGTCTTTGTTTATTCGTTGCTGGATCCCTGGAACTTAGAATAGTGCCTAGCACATACTGGTGCTCAATCAGCACTTGTTGAGTTGAATAAATTTAGGAAAATTAAACAAACTAAAGACAACCTGAACAAGAGTAACTCTGAGGAAAACTAATTTGTTTGGCATGTATGCTAAGCTGAGTAAAGGGAAATTTGCAGCAAGCACTAAACTCATAAAAGCGAATGACTCTTCATACCGGCTGTGTCCCCAGTACGCAGCAAGGTGCCTGGCAAAGCAACAGGCACCACAATGGGTACTTATCAAGTCAGTGAATAACGATGAATAACATGCATGTTCGAAATGAGTAAGTCAGTAGTCATTTCATATGTACCTCTTTCAGTTTTTAATCTGTCAAGGATTTCAGTTTTGTCTGTTAAATCGGATTTTAAGGCTGTCTCGAGTTGAGCAATCTGTATTTTCAGCTGCTGTTCCTTTAACTTCCATTGCTCTTCATGGGCGGCACTGAAGGCACTGCAAGACACACGTGACAGGCAGGGAAAGCTTGGAAATCAGCGTCAACCGAAAATAATAAAGAGAAAAGCTTTTAGTGGCACAGAGACCACTGTCATCATGTCTTAGGAATTAAGTAAACATATGCTGGTCTGCTGCTGTTGAAACCAAGGCGCCTTTCTCAGGCTGCGGTTAGGGAACATGAAAGAGTTTGTGGGATGAGCAAAGGAACTGGCCTTAATTTAGAGCTCTAAAGTCAGAAAAGTTGGCAGTGTGCAGCTTTTGTGGGACTACTAAAGGAATTCAGATACTGTACATAGTCCAAAGGAATCCACAATTCCAAACCTCAGCAGTAGACCTCAGACAAAACCATCCTCTCCCACGAATGCACCCTCTTAATACAGAGAAATGGGACTCTCCACCTGATCGTTAATTCTAGAGTTTGAACTTTTAAAGAGTCTGTGATAAAAACATATCCACAAAATGTGGCGATTCTGATATTAAACAGCAGTGATCATATAATTTTTTTCCTAAAAAGCAAACAGCAGCAGGCTAAGAACAACCAGTTTTACATTGTTACACATGATTGGGGTGAGAACCCAGTGAGAGGACCTTGATAATAATGTTACAGATAGAATTATTATTCATTAATAAAAGTAGCAGTTTAAACTATCATAAAAATCTACTAATGATCAGACACAGGACACTGGAAGAATCAGCTGCAAAATAACCAAGTAGTATACAGAAGGTATACAGTAAACATTTGTTTAGGTCACTGGTTTCCAAACACTGGCCTAAAACACTGGTGCTAGGTTAAAAATGCAGATCCTGGGGCCCAGGAATTCATAGTTTTATAAAGTTCCCCAGGTGATAACCAGGTTTTGGGAAAACTGACCTTGATTTGTATTTCAGCAGAAAACTATTATCTGTGAGCCTTGATATGACTGAATAATTATCAGCAGCTTTGACCCTTCTACTTATTTTTAAACCCAGTAAAGGAAGCAGAAATTTACTAAATCTGGTTTTGAACTGATGATGAAACAAATGGAAAAGAAACTTGTTACTGAAAATTGCCGAAACTTGTTACTGAAAATTGCCGTAAATGTTGCTCCCCCCGGCTAGTCTGAGGTTTTATTCCAAAAGAGATACTTTTCTGGGAGGCATATCTTTCAAAAGAACAAAAAACTGTATTTATTTTACAGTTTGAATGTTTTTTTTGTATTTAAAATAACATGACCTTAAAAATAAATAGAATTCTAGAAGTTTCTCTAAATATGACATCTGTTTTTTCTATCAGTATTCTCATTTCACATATGGAACCTTAAAAAAATACATGGATCTGATATATCAATGTTTCATGTTAATTTTATCAAAGGTAGAGTTACCTAGGTTTAAATGAAATCCAAATATGTACTTTAAATACTGAAGTAAAGAATATCCCCTTACATTTTCATTTTTTTACACAAATATATTTCCATGTCTGGTCAAATTATGTATACCAAACACATAAAAATATGCATATACGTGAGTGTATATGTGTGTATGCGTGTGTGTGTGTTTTATATTATTAAAAACATGTACTACCCGGAAAAAAAAATTAGCATGATGAAATAGGCACAACCATACATTATATCAGCTGCTAAAAATTAGAAACAGTAGTATTCCAATAGCATTAGTACCAGCAAAAAGATCACCAACAGTTAATCTGGCAGAAACATCAGAAGCTGTATGTGTTTAAATTAAGAACAATTTAGCAGCCTGGTTTTTCCAAACCCACAAAATACTAGTGTAAATCAGCATAAGTCACTCTGAATTTAGTCCACTGCTATCTTCCCTCTAAATTTAGGATTACATTCCACTGGAGTTTCATGAGGAATTCCTTTTGAATTTACTGTATTCCTCTATGCTTGGAGCCATCTGTGTAACTATAAATGGTAAACCACATCTGGCTCCATTTTCTTTGTAGAGGCTGTGTACATGATTAAATCTGCATATGTGAACAGTCTTTGAGAACCCTTTATTCATGAAAATGTTTTTGTACATTGCCTACAGTGACAACTGAGGAAGGGATCATAGTTGGTCTTTGTGCACATTTTATTGTCACATTATGTTGCTGGAGTGATAAAGAATCCATCTGCAATGGAATGCCCATTGGTTCCTGTGGTCACTGGCATGTCCACTGGTAGTCATGGGTCAGCATACTGTAAGTACACACCCTTGATCAACAACATGGTAAGATTAAAAAAAAAAAAGAGCTGAAGAATTCACCTCTACCCTAAATAAAGTCTTTTTTCTTACAGAAGGAATTCCTTTTATTCCAATGTTCAAGGGCATCGTAATGTGAGAGATAGGGAAGAATAAGCTCTAATCCTCCATAAGGAAATCCATAGGTACCTTAGTTAGGCCTAATGGAAATTAAATGCATATTAACATGGGGATATTTCACTTACTAAAGGAAAAATGATTGCCCCAATGTACCCAGTTTGATTTCTGAGAAGCACAAAGTGCTCATTTAGGATCATATGAGCTTCCATGTTTCTTAGAAGATTATAGGGGGTCAGGTGTTCGATTTACAGAAATAGAACACAGAGACTCTATGGATGGTCAGTAGCATGCCCTTAAATTTTGGATATTAGATGACTATCACGTTGTAAAAACTTGAATCATTCAATTCTTAAAATGGTTACTATCATCTTCAGAAACTGGACCAACTCTTCTTTTAAATATGCATTGGATTAGTGTCTCTCAGGAGTTAATACCTTAGAATCACCTTTAAGAGAGTCTCTGGATTTAAAACTCAAATTGGCTGAATCTGAATTGAAAGGTGTTGGGGGTGAGGGACAAGGGCAGGTGGGGAGGTTTCACAGCGGGGGTTAAACCTCCATTTCACTGTTTTCAGGTTACTGATATATATTATAGTTGAGGGACTATTGCATTCATCAGCTGCATTACCCTAAAACTATATACTAACTTCAAAAATGGGACACAGCTTTACTATATTATAGTATAGCTTTTCTCTCTGACCAAATTGAAAGATTTAATTGCAAAAAATTTTAATGAACATTTCTTAAAGTTATACTCATTGCTTGGCAAAGTATCAAAAATGTTATAACATATTAAAAATGGCTCATACCAAATACTAGCATGAAGATTTTATCTTACCAGATGATTCTCTAATATGTCATATGTCAAGTAATAAACACATTCAAAATACCATTTGAAAAGGAAGATGAGAATGCAATCTGCACATCACATTTTTCTACTGAAAACCAGCCAATTCTGAATAACAAACAAATGCTCCCCTCTTAAAAACATGCTATCACTATGACTAACCAAACAGGGAATATATGTAGTTTGTGATGAGCCTTACTTATTGGCAACAATGAATAACACTGCCATGAAATCCAAGAGCTGTAAAGAATCCTGGCGAGGATGTTGATTTTTGTAGAGTTTTTTCAACTATGCTTCTGAAAACACATTATATATTTAAAAAACTGTATTAGAGAATTTTATAGTCCTATTTACCATCATGTGTGCTTGCTGGATTTTGTCCCTAAGTGACATTTTTTTTTGACACAAATGTTTTGACACTCATTATACCCATTTACTTCTACACACTTCACACAAAATTCAAGTGTAAGCAGCATAATGAAGTCTGTTTTTAATGTGGCAGGGAAAAAAAGGTTGCTCAAGCACAAAACACTAAAATAAAACCCTCCAAAGTCAGATTTACACTCTTAGATCACCTTCTAATATGGAAAGATAAATTTCATGATGATAAACTGAGAAAAACATGCCTTTCTTAAAATGTCATTTATGCATTATTCCCAATAAAGTTTAATGTTTTTTGTTACAAGAAAGTATATTCAGTAAATTCTCATACTGAAGGGGAGTAGAAAATGTAAAAGTAATGACCAAATGGCACTTATACACATGTATTAAGTTCATGCTAAATTACTTGAAATTATAAGATGTTAAGATAAATATTTATAAATTAATAAAAATTTCAAAATCTATGAGAGTTCTATTATTCCATGAATGTTTCCCTCTTGCACATATAATTTTCCATTGCAATTAAAATCAGAGAGATAGACATAGGGAAAAAAAAATCAAGTTTCAGGTTCAGAAGAAATGGATTCTAGTCTTATACTGGGGTTTCAGCAATGCTGAAACTGACTCTGTACAGGTTTCTTAATTTTTCTTGAGTCTTAATTCCCTCATTTATAAGATATGGGGATAACATTTTCTCTGCCATATTATATGGTGATTGTGTGATCTATACAATGAAATTTTAAGATTTCAAACATACAACTACCAAACAGGCATATATCAATATAAACCTATGCATTATTCTGTAGAGACAGATACAATAGGATAATAAATGCTTTACATAAAATTAATCAGGGCTGATGAGAGTGGGACCAGAACAAAGCACTAGGGCCACATGGTCTGGAAGGGGGTCCAAGGGAAATTTCACATGAAGAGTTTTTGCCAGTCTGTCCTCGCTGGAGAGCCCAGGATGTTACTTTGATGTTTGAACCTGCTACTGGTAACCTTTAATATAATAAGCCACTGTGCAAAGATAATTAACACTAGGATAAGCAACGCAGGTGATACTATACAATGATATGTCACATTAATTTAGGTATTTTCTCAAAGTAAACCAAAATAAAAGCCTCTCCTTGCTACTTGTTTAATTTGTAAGATGTAAATTTAGCTTACAAAACATATCAAACAAAACCCAGTTAAAAAGTTAAAGCTATATCTGTAGATCAGATAGCTATTTTCTGATGTTTCAGAATGTGACCAATTAGAAGCAACTGTTGAATATCAGCTCTAACATAAATATATATGTCAATATATACAAAATTTACTTACATGTAAATCTGTATTTATCACTTATCGGTATCATACATTGAACAGACTTATAAGTACACACACGTGTGTATCACTTAATTAAACAGAGTTGTGGAGCAGAATTTTGTTTCTAACATTACTAGAAAGGATTAGTTTTTAAAATACCATAATTATGAAGCAGATTAAAAAAAAAAAAGGAAAGCAGCTCTCTAAAATACATCTTAGGATAAAGATGTGGTGTTTCTCTTTTTAAGAACCAGAAAAAACTAACACCTTTACTTCTCATCAACGGAATTAGGCTCAGCTAACAAGCTGGGTAGCCGAGCAGAACAAACAAGGGCTTGAAGAGACCAAGAGAGGTTCAAATATGATCTCTATTACTTCATAGCTTTAAGAACTCAGGTAAATTTCCCTAATTCTATTTTATTTTCAATTTCTCCAAAGTGGGCATTAACAATACCTGCATTTCCAAGTTGCTGTAAGGAATTTATACCAATGCAAAAGCAGGGTATTTATCACAGTGCCTGCACACTTGCAGTCTGTGTTCAAGAAATGAGAGCAGTTTGTCCTGACAACAAAGTGATAGTTTCTTAGTAACAGACTGCTGTTCAGGTTAAAGAACTTATTACCAACCCCTTAAAAAAAGCTTATTTTTCTTTTGTTACATGTATAGATTTCTTGCCATCAGCTGTGGCTAATTCTTTCATCAATATTAGGTTTTCTGACATTCAGTGTTTTGATAGAAAAGATCTCAAACAAGAGAAGGAGAGAACACATGGAATCACGATTTACCTGTTATAAAGTTTATCATAGTTTTCCTTTAAAAGTTCCCGCTCCTTTTCTAAATCACTAATTCTATCCTGCAGCTGAAATGAAAAGAAAATTACACACTAAGTATATAAAACCACCTAGGGATAAAAAACAAAAACATACGAGGAGACAAACATGTTTCAGTCTTGATTTCTACATTGCAGCCGTGAGCTAGACCACGTATATTGTCTGAATCTAATTTAGCATCAGTTTTTTCCAAGTTGCTAAGTAAACATGAAATTAATATTTCTGTTTTAATTCACTAAGAACGTATGCACTGCTTTATGGCAACATGTGCCAAAACTCAATAAAGGATGTGTTAAAAGCTTGCTATTAGGTTTGGGGAAACATAATATTTTTTTACTCTCCTCCCTGATGGATTCCATCATTATATTCATTTTGTATAAATTTCCAATTCCTCCCCTCCCAAAATTAAAGGATTAAGCTTTCTTTTGGTTTGTGGTTCAAACAAATTGTGTCAGTCACTACTTACTCTGAACACACAATTTCTCATGTTACCTGGAATTTACAAAGAAACAGTAGTACATCTTTCAAATGACTGAACAAATTAAACTATATACCTTGCTTTATCCCAATGTATAAATGAATAATATTTTTAGAAATAAATGTAGGTCAATAATTATATATTGATGACTAAAATGTAGCTTTCTGAATTTATTTCTAGTATTTCAGTTTAATTCACCAGTATATTTTGTTGTTACAACCTTTTCCCATGGATCACAGTACTCTTAAAATTCATTCCCTTCTCAAAATTCTCTTTTGATGCCAGTATGAGACACTGTAAAAGATTCTTCCAAGATGACAAGAGAAAGTAGGCATCTTATTTCATTTCCATGCTCTTTAAGGACAAAGTTATCAAACTACAGAAAGATTGTGCTAGCTGGGGAACACGAGAAGCAACATGAGTAGGAAGATGAGTTTTTAAACAACTTCTTAGAAAAAAAATAATTTCTCAAAATCGCTGACACTGTACGGCAGAACATTCTCCTCCTTAGAGACAGATATATTCCTATAATTGTTCTGACATCTCAAGTGACTAATAAGCTGTTAAGACTGAGACAGTTATATTCCTCAGGTAATCTGGTATCCGTTTAAAAATGTCATGGTTAAAAAAAGCCATGGTTTTCCTTTCCTCAAGGATCCTTAATCCTTTAGATACACAGTGGATCTCAGCACATTTGTAAGTATTGTTAAGTACCGATTTGCCATGCACATATTACTGGGTGTGCTCAAAGTGCCATGGATGTAGTTTAGGATTCTGAAGTCAATATAATATTTAAAATGTCTCTATTTGACTTTTTCAAAACAGTTACAGACAAGTTTTAATGCAACGAATGGCTAAACATTTTAGGAGCTTACCTCTTCTATTCTTCTTTCAGAAAATGTCATGGAACGTAACTGTTTCTCAAGACTGCAGCATTTTAAACGTTGTTCTTTAAGTTGCAGATTTAGCTCATCTCCATTTGCCATTAAGGCATCATGGCTGATCCGGAGAGTTTTTTGCTTCTAAAAAACAAAAAGAAAATCCTTTCAAAACTATTTTTGGATTCTGCTTTGAATGAATGATTACCACTCCAAAAAATGAATTTACTCCAGAAGTTCATGTTACACAGTTTATTCTTTATCTTACCAACATTGTATATGTGCTATTTTATTAATGTGCTACTATACAATGTATAATGTCTCCATACAAGGTAGTCTTGGCCAAAGGGTTTCACGAGGAAGAAAATATTTTAGCACAGAGTCACACAATGCAGTCTGGTTTTGTCCTTTATTTTATTTTTTCCTAGTTTTTTGACTTGGTGATAGTGGCCAGTGAGTAACTTAGTTTTAACAGATAATTTTTTTTTTTTTCATTTCACTGTGGATGCAGTGGTTGGAAATGCTGTCTAAAAAATGCTGCTGCATGGGTTAAAAATAAATTCTGATCACAAATACTCAAACTGAAAAGATTTGTTACCACACCAGATAAACAGCTTTGGAAGGTTAGCTTCTAATTTTAATACAATTATGAATTTCAATTTCGTAACATAGATACTGAAGTCTTCATTTCAAAAATGGATCTACTTATGAATGTTTTAAATTCAGTTTTATATACTTAAATGCCACATACTTCTTTTAGAAATAAAAAAGGTGATTACACTAAAGTCTTTTCATACAGTCTCTATGACCATAACACGTAATGCCTCCTCTGCTAATTTAAATAATTCAAGTTCTACTGAAGTTCTTCAAATTTTTAAAAGAAACATGGATATTGAGACCCTTGAGTTTAATTTTTGTTAATCTTGGTATTATTATAGAATACTATCTTTAACTAGCTTTCTTTGGGCTACCTCAGTGAAGCTGTTGGTCTGAACCTCTCAAATCTCTACCCAACGTCAATCCCAAAAGATGTATCTGTGTTATCAAAGACACTTGCTACTCGTGGTATTAAACAAATACCTACAAATACCTGGAGTCACTGTAAAATGGAAATCAAAACAGTCAAAGGGATAAATGAATGCAGAATCACTCTTTAATTCCTTTCTTAATTCCTCCTTTAGAGATGGCTTACAACTACATATATTTTAAACCTCCTTCTTCTAACTATCTACTGATAGCACTATCAATCCCACTATCTAATTTCTCTTTCGTACACGCTCATATTTATATGGAAGTCAATGTATTACTTGACATTTAAAGAGGTTACTGCAGGATGGAAGACACTATCCAGAGTATGGTTGAAAATATTTATCTAATTCAACAGTGAATTTAGGCTTCAGATGACCCTATGCTTTGCATCAATTTACTGCTTTCCTTGTTTCAGTACTTCAAAGAAAGCATTTCTTAATATGAATTCTGCTCATCTGGAATGCTTTGGAGTTCATTAATTCCAGAAACTATATTAATTATGCAGTGCCAATAAACAGGAATGCTCTGATGGCACATTCCTGTGGGGCCACAGTCCTCGTGAAAACAACCATGGGGACAAGAGTACCACATACTGTCAACCTCAACGGTGAGGATTTAAAACAAATACACTGACAGGAGACATGATGGGTATTCAAATATTTTCTGAAACTAGTAGTAAAAAAAAACCAAAATACCACATATCAAAATAGATTTAACAAAACTTGGTTATTAACCTATTCTAAGCACTGATCTATCTTGGACACTTCATAAATGCGTGGAACTGAAGATATATACAAATACATCTAAACCTTCATTGCTATATGCCCATATGATTTCAGATAAAAGGAGTGAAGAACAAATGTTCTCGACATGAGATGATTTATGGTAAATGTGTTTATTATTTTAAGATGACACAGGTATTCATAAAAAGTCCAAGCAGTTATTTCTTTAATTAAGTTATAAATAACTAACCATATCAGAAGGGAAATAATACACACTTGAGAATGAAAAGAGCAATCTTTAAAAATTACTTTTTAGTGTTATGACCATTCTACTTTAAAAAATGTTTGAACACTATTTTTGAATCTCTGTATCTATATATCACCGTAATAAAATAATTTATCACAGTACCTCTTGAAGTTGAATAAATTTTCCTTCCATTACTGAAAGGGCATTGCTTTTTTCCACTAGTTGCTTATGAAGCTTAATCATTTCTACGTTGTCCCGAATGTTTGACCTTCAATGATGTATTTAAGAAAACGACAGAGACAGAATTAAAAATGCAAGACAAAAGAAAAAAAAAAAACTGTGGTGAGACTATAATTTTTCATTGACTGTTACACAGAAAAAAATTTACACACATGCTTATCAGTCATTGAGGTTTCTAGTTTATTATACACTCAGGATAGACTTACTGTTTAAGACCAACCAATAATCATTCTTGAACTTTCATAAATACATAGACTCTCAGAATTTGAAGGGAGCCCCATATTTGATTTTGTCACTTCTACATCGTATCATTTTATCGTGTCCTGAAAGATGTGCAAAAGGACATCAGTCTTTAGCACAGCCATCATTCCACCACCAAACTTGAGGCTTATTTTAGGGAGGACTATCATAAAATATGCCATACAGCTACTCATCTTTCCACAACTCCCTCGAAACAAATGGTATCATAAGATTATCATTTATTGGAGTTTCCTCCTGGAGTTCAGACTTTTCAAAATATTTCAAAAAAAAAAGTGACTTAGCATTTTATACTAATAATGCCCAAAGCTGGCATTTAAATACGTTGCAGATGTGCCTGTAGCTGTAAGAGATCATTTAACGTCCACAGGGTATATAGAAACTCTATATGCTGCAATACTAGTTTGTATTTTTCCTACTGAGATTAAAGCAAACGCAGAATTTAACAGGAAGATCTTGTTAAAGGTTAATCATAGATCTAAATGAATACCTGTTTTCAAAAGGCATTTATTTTCCTGACAGAGAAAGAAGGTTCCTTAATTTAATATGTTTTACATTCAAAAGTATTTTAAAAATTGTGAGGTTTGGTTTTAGACTTCATTTTCTAAGAAAAATAAACACAAAAATCTTAAGTTCAGAAAATATTTCAGTATTTAAAGTAAGTAATTTTACTTCCAAAACTTATCTAGTATACACATATTGGAAAAATTGTCACAACGCCCTACTGGAACCAGAAAA
This sequence comes from Bos javanicus, assembly GCF_032452875.1. NCBI lineage: Eukaryota > Metazoa > Chordata > Mammalia > Artiodactyla > Bovidae > Bos > Bos javanicus. The sequence continues at coordinate 22,216,999 of NC_083885.1, forward strand.
TGGACTACAAAGCTCACACATCTGTAAACCAGCTGAGGACTTGAAATACTTAATTTTCCTCTTTGATATTTGAAAGTTCATTGTATTTTGGCATCGGACAGTTAGTTGTCCTCGCACAGAAGATAAACAAGTCCAAGAACCTGGATCTTGCCCAGGGTACAGTCTTAACACAATGTTAAAATAATTATGTGTCTAAAACATGTTATCTAGTAGTTCCGAGCACACATTCAACAGTACACTCACCAATATTCCCCTCAGTATTATTTTTACTTACTAAAAAAATAATAATAATATGAAGGGAAAATATTTTTTGAATAGGTCAATAGAAAATATGCATATTTTTTCATATTTAAAAGTCAAAATTAACTTATCTGTTTTCTCCAGAATTACTTGGTTTGACTGCTCAACAGTAAGTGACATTTACTCTTACAGGAGAGAACATTGTTCAAATAATTTCAATCTCTACTTATATTTTCAGCTGTAATTCATCTTTCATTTTTCTTGTTTTTAAGCATGTTAATATTTTCAAGATTGAATATATATGACATATGTATGAATAACAACTAGTATGTGATGACATTAACAAAAAATTAAGTCCCAACAACCCATTCAGCCTCATAGGGTCATATAAACAGCAGGTTTTAATTTTCAATTTTCTTTGTAAGACAAAGGCCAGTAAGTATCTTGGAAAAACTTTCAGTGGTCTAATTGGTAGATGTTTTCTTGAATATTTCCTAAAGTCCTTGGAGTTTAAACTTTTCATAGTATTGCCAAGAAAGGTGACTTGGTGTTTTATACTAATGATGCCCAATGAGTAGGCACAAATACAACAGAAGTACTATTTAGAAAACAATGATAATAATGTGGTACTTTAAAAAATCAGTTCATTACAGAGTACACCTATTCTGAAACAACATAGCACCTGGAAGTCTTTAATAATTATTCTAAAGTTTTAGGGGCTCTATACATAATGGCTGGGGCTTCCCAGGTGAAAAAATCCACCTCCCAAAGCAGGAGGCTCAAGAGATGCAGGGTTGATCCCTGGGTCTGGACGATCCCCTGGAATAGGAAATGGTAACCCACTTTAGTGTTTAGTATTCTTGCCTGCAAAATTCCACGGACAGAGGAGCCTGGCGGGCTACAGTCAAGGGAGTCGCAGAGAGTTGGATACAACTGAGTGACTAAGCATGACAGATAATGGTTATCATTATGATGGGGTATTTCTGATGGTGACAGTGAAAAGGAAAGATCACTTACTGTTAAACTGAGAGTGAAGAGTCGATGATATAAAGTGCATGAAAGTTAAAAGCAACACTGTGATGAATGTGGCCTGGTCTTCAGAAAGGTGTACAATGAAAAATCATCTCAGATCTGCCAATCAACATTTTTACACAGATGAAATACAATAAAAGGATGCGAGTGTATGTGAGAGAGGAAAGAGGTCATGGAAAGGTGACAAGGAACGTGAGAAGGCTACTCGAAGGCAAGAGGGAGCTAGAGTCCTTGCTAAGTGGCTGGTCCTAGACCTCTGCCTGCAGAGGAAGGCCTCAGGTTGGTTTCCTCTGAAGAGCAGAGACAGACAGGGCTAATTTTATGAACAATATTTTAAGTGACTGCCACATAATATGTTCCTGCCCTGTTCTATGCCCTATGAACGGAACATGAAGTCTTCAGGATGATGAACAGAAAGAACAATGCATAGCAAACACATTCAGATGAACTCAGACGGTCATGCACCAATTCATACATGCTGCATTATACATGGTGAAACGATCGGCAAATGGATATCAAGCACACTAATTGTGTGCTTTGTAAAAATAAATTTCTCATATTTTTCAACAGGGATTTTGAAAAAAAAAAAAAACCTATACAAAATTAAGTTGGAAAATGTGGTTTCTTTTCTTTTTTTGCAGACATATTATTTAGAATTATGATCAAATCTTTTAAAACTATGAGAAGAGCTGTTGGCCCATCTCTAAGATTAAAAACAAACTAAAATAAATTAGATTTTATGTTGAAAAAAGTAATCCAGCTCTCAAACCTATGTGCCAAGTTTCTCTCATATAATTTGAAACAGTCAAGCAATAAACTCTGGAAGAGGAATTTCTAATGGAAGCCTTGAAAACACTTGACTCCAGCTCTGCTACTGGGTGCCATAATAAATCCAGAAACTTAAAACCTCAAATATACTGGAGAAGGAAAAACTTTCAGTGGTGCTATGTAATGTATAGTCTAATATGAAAGCTTAAGAAGCCAAAACTTTGCTCCAGTGAAAGTTTCTAATACTTCACTTCCTAGGCACACAGTTCCTCCCCGCCTTCACACACGTTAACCTTTCTTTCTTGGCTACAGTACAGATTATGAATGCTAAAAAAAAAGCTTCTTGATTATTTGATGCAAAGATGTTATAATACCATTTTTAGCACCATTTAGAAGGGAAGGTTTTAGAATACAAAAGGTAGGCTATGAAATTCTGGAAAGTTATTAGGTAAGATATTTATGAGATAGAATGAAGAGGTTCTTTTTGAGTAATAGTGTTAGGCTGACTTAATTTGGAGGATAAGCTTGAAAACAATCTTAGAATTCAAAAAAACTCCACAGGTTTTTTTTTTTTTTTAAATAGTGGCAGACAGTCTAAGCATACAGGTCATTCCTAGCTCTTTTTAGGGAAACACGTGTGTGCTAAGTCACTTCAGTTGTGTCGAACTCTGTGTGATTCATTGACTATAGTCCACCAGGCTTCTCTGTCCATGGGATTCTCCAGGAAAGAATACTGGAGTGGGTTGCCATGCCCTTCTCCAGGGGATCTTCCTGACCCAGGGACTGAACTCGTGTCTGTCTCCTGTCAATAGAGGACAGAAATGGTATGCACCTAACAGAAGCAGAAGATATTAAGAAGAGGTGTAAGAATACACAGAAGAACTATACTAACAAGGTCTTCATGACCCAGATAACAACAATGGTGTGATCTCTAACCTAGAGCCAGACATCCTGGAGTCCAAAGTTAAGGATGCATCATTATGAACAAAGACAGTGGAGGTGATGGAATTCCAGCTAAGCTATTTCAAATTCTAAAAGATCATGCTGTGAAAGTGCTGCACTCAATATGCCAGCAGATTTGGAAAACTCAGCAGTGGCCACAGGACTGGAAAAGGGTCAGTTTTCATTCCAATCCCAAAGAATAGTAATGCCAAAGAATGTTTAAACTACTATACAATTGTACTCATCTCACATGCTAGCAAAGTAATGCTCAAAATTCTCCAAGCTAGGCTTCAACAGTACATGAACTAAGAATCTCCAGATCTTCAAACTGGATTTAGAAAAGGCAGAGGAACCAGAGACCAAATTGCCAACATCCTCTGAAAAAGCAAGGGAATTAAAAAAAAAAAAAATCTACTTCTGCTTCATTGACTATGCTAAAGCCTTTGACTGTGTGGATCAAAACAAACTATGGAAAGTTCTTTAAGAAATGGGAATACTAGACCATCTAACCTGCCTCCTGAGAAATCTGTATGAAGGTTAACAAGCAACAATACCAGTCATGGAACAACAGACTGGTTCCAAATTGGGCAAGGAGTACATCAAGACTGTATATTGTCACCCTGCTTATTTAACTTATATGCAGAGTACATCATGAGAAACACTGGGCTGGATGAAGCACAAGCTGGAATCAAGATTGCCGGGAGAAACATCAATAACCTCAGATATGCAGATGATACCACCCTTATGGCAGAAAGCGAAGAGGAACTGAAGAGCCTCTTGATGAACGTGAAAGAGGAGAGCTAAAAGGCTGGCTTAAAGCTCAACATTCAAAAAACTAAGATCATGGCATCTGATCCCATCACTTCATGGCAAATAGGAGGGGAAACAATGGAAACAGTGACAGACTTTATTTTCTTGGGCTCCAAAATCACAGCCAAGAAATTCAAAAACGTTTACTCCTTGGAAGAAAAGCTATGACAAACCTAGACAGCATATTAAAAAACAGAGACAGTACTTCTCTGGCAAAAGTCTGTCTAGTCAAAGCTATGGTTTTTCCAGTAGTCAGGTATGGATGTGAGAGTTGGACCATAATGAAAGCTGAGCGCCGAAGAACTGATACTTTGAAACTGTGGTGCTGGAGAAGACTCTTGAGAGTCCCTTGGACTGCAAGGAGATCAACCCAGTCAATCCTAAAAGAAATCAGTCCTGAATATTCATTAGAAGGACTGGTGCTGAAGCTGAAGCTCCAATACTTTGGCCACCTGATGCAAAGAACTGACTCACTGGAAAAGACCCTGCTGGAAAAGACTGAAGGCAGGAGAAGGGGACGACAGAGGATGAGATGGTTGGATGGCATCACCGACTCAATGGACGTGAGTTTGAGTAAGCTTTGGCAGTTGGTGATGGACAGGAACACCTGGTGTGCTGTAGTCTTACGGGGTTGCAAAGAGTTGGACGTGACTGAGCGACTGAACTGAACTGTCTCCTGTATTGGCAGGAGACAAAGGTAACAATAGAGTATCACTCCTGAGTAGAATTACAGGAGGTTACTAGAAAATTAAATGGAATAAGCTTCACTAAAATAGCTGAGCAAAGTCTATTTGAAAGGTCATGACTTTGTTCAAAACTGCAACTTAGTTCATAGATGAAAAATAATGCTCCCTCATTTTAGATGCATAAAGGAAAAAGTTTGTATGCGTATGCTTATTTGCCTGTGGATTGCATCTTTCTTGTGGTATTGGGTCAAAACATAAATAAGAACTCAAATTTTCTTATTCTCAAACACCTACAGGGAATGGAAGGGGACAGTTATATAGGCCTTTCTACATGGACATAATCATACTCTTCTGAAAATAGAGGGAGCACTCCCAAAGATTGGTTGGGGACAGGAAGGACCCAAATCCTGGCTCATCTTCTTAAGGGGCCATTTTGAAGTTCAAGTTTGTGGATTCTGACCAGTAATGAGAATTTGAGAATTATATTCAATATATCAGAAAGCCCAATGAGAAATGTAGACTTACTGGCAATTGAGTTTTACAAGTGAACTAAAGGCCTTATATTGTTTTTACTTTTTGATAGAATTATAGCAAATCAGTGCAAAATTATAGGCTATGTCACAATTATCTTGAAATGATTAGCATGATACAGGTTTTGGATGAAAAAAAAAAAAAAAAACAAACCCCAACATATTGATTAAATTACTGTATACTGCTTAGTTAAGAGGCAAAAATCTTTCAGAATCACAAGGTGCCTGGGGATAAAAGCAACTGTTGTTTTAAAGGACAGAGAACCACTCACTCATTTCAGCCTTTTCATTTCACAGCTGGGGTAGCTACCTGAGGCTTGGAGAAGTAAAGCATTCTGCCAGTTTCTACATGAGGGAGCCAGGTCTAAGAGATAAACTCTTCCCACTCTTGTGCTTCCTTCCTCTGAGATGTTCCTAAGTTTTAGCTTTCCTTCCACTATGAAGTACACTCTAATACATTAGTTACTGTTAATTTTGATAATTTCTGTGGTTTAAATATAAAGTGCCTGGGAAACATGCCAAGCAGCTATCACAAACTAATCTTAGATAACAGTCATAATAAAAAACATGGGGATAAAAGACATAGTATTTGAGCTTGATAACTTTTCACTAGGCAAATTCTAAGGTACTCAAAACACCAGTAGGAACTTGTTGGATATATTTTTTAAAGATGACAGATCACCTCTCTGTATCAGTGATGTCTACATGGTTGTCCCTAGCCCCAGTTTCCCTTCCATCTGCGAGCCAGATGTGCCCTCTAAATTAGGGGGCTGGGCAATCGGACAAATCCAAATGGAGGGCAAACAACCATCATCAGTGGTCTGGAAGACTAGGGAACCTCTTGAGAACGAGGGAATCCTAAAAAGTCGTGACGATTAATTACAATACATGGTCCTTGGTTGGATACGAGGTTAAAACAAGAAAAACAAAAGAAAAATAGCAATTAAAACAAAATAAAAAATAAAAATAGCTATCAAGGATATTAATGGGATAATGGGGTGTTCACTGGAAGGACTGATGCTGAAGCTGAAACTCCAGTACTTTGGCCACCTCACGCAAAGAGTTGACTCATTGGAAAAGACGCAGATGCTGGGAGGGATTGGGGGTGGGAGGAGAAGGGGACGACAGAGGATGAGATGGCTGGATGGCATCACCGGCTAGATGGACATGAGTTTGAGTGAACTCCAGGAGTTGGTGATGGACAGGGAGGCCTGGCGTGTTGTGATTCATGGGGTTGCGAAGAGTCGGACACGACTGAGCGACTGAACTGAACTGACTGTATCATTCATTGTGAAATGTCCTGAATGTGTGATAGGTGTCCTGTGGTTATGTAGGAAGATGTCCTTGTTCATAGAAGGTGCTCAGCAGTGTAGAGACGGTGGCATGTTATATGCACCTAACTCTCAGAGAGAGAGAGAGAAGACACAGGGAAGGAGGGGAGTGGGCCTGTGCCTGAGGGGGCAGAATGCAGGACAGGCTGTGCCATTCACAAACATGCCAAGAGGTGAAAGGCATGTGTGTTCAAGGTACTAATTCTTGCAACTTTGCTGCAGGTTTGCCATTTTTCAAAATGAAATGCTGGGGAAGACCTCTGAGTGCCAGGAAGTAATCTGCATCTGTGCACAGCTGGAAAGATGGAGCCCCAAAAGCCAAGCTGCACGGCTGCAGAAGGTCTCTGTGTTTTTAAGATCCGAGAGTGTGCCGTCAACCAAAGGGAAGAGGACAAGTCAGAGTGTTTGAAATATTTATGGGTTAAATTTCTTCCAGTGGGACATTATGGCACTTACACGATTTTTAATTAAGAAGGTAAACACCCTAACATTTACTTAAAAAAAAAAAAAAAACACTTAGTACAAACTACTTACACATTTGGTAAGAGTATAAATATTTGGGGAGTTGAAAAAGTCAGTAAAAGGTAAAATCATCCTGATTTTAATGTTCATGTACATGTGTTCACTGGTTACTGCTTTGCATTTAATTTAAGAAGGCCTTTTTAATAAGCAGAAAATGTGCATTTTTATATTGTTTAAATTTTAATATGGATTTTTGTTCAAAACAACACAGACATTCAGGCTACTTGTAAATGATACAAGATTTTTTGCTAATGAGGCATTATGTAGAACATATGCAAAAATCACAACTCAGTCTTCCAAAATAGACCACAATAACAGGAAAAAACATGATTTTAATAAAAAAGAGCAGTACTGGGCTTTTACTTCAAAGCAATTAAGGGCTTTGGATAACCAAAAGTTTATGTCAAGCTGATGCCAAACCAAACTGGTCTATTAAACACATACTACGAAGAGTTTCTGTAATATTCTATGAAAAGGCTCTTTGCCATAAATATCAGGCACCACACTCTGAAGATTACAACTACTTTAGGTTCATGTTTGAGAACAAGGAGTCCAACATTCAGATCAGACTTCTAGAATTTCAAATCTGAAATAATGTACCCGTGAAAGAGAAGTTTAAATATGTTTTCCATTTTGTGATTTTTCTCTACAGTAAATTATACCAAGTCTTATATTCTCCCCAACATTTTTCAACAGTTTTCCATTAGTCTCAAAAAAAATTGCTGTTACACATAAAATTCTGAGCTATGTGTAAACATATAAGAAAAAAAAAAGACTTGAAGACCCTTATTTGAAGTCATTTCTTCAGTTTTCAACAACTGTATCTCAAGAAGCAATATGTTATTCACCTTCTTAGAAGAAGGTACCCTTCCTTCTAAACAAATAACCAGTAATTTTCAATTTATAAAATCTGTGAGACAGGGTGTAAGTTGCTTGCTTTCTTTAGTCTCTGCAACAAAAGTTTCTCTAACTGTAATACTCACTTTGTCTATCCCTTCACATTAAGTGACAAAAAATCGGGGTGAATAATACAATCCCCCAAAGAAAGCCTTAGTTTACTTTGTAAGGAAAACTTTTCTCTGTGTATATGCTGATGTCTCCTGCTGACAACACGTATACTGGAAAATAGGCAGACCTGTCTATTACTCTAGTTGTGCTGTTATCTAGTCCTAAGATTGAAGAGCTCTTGGATTTCCCTTTCAATTAACACTAAACACTAGTTCTCAGATGATCATATCCCTTTGGAAGGAGGAACGGCCAACATAGGGTCAATCTTATCCTTTGGGAATTTAAGAAATATAAAATAAATTGGGATTTCCCGGTGGCTTAGAGGTAAAGAACCCGCCTGCAATGCAGGAGACATGGGTTTGATCCCTGGTTTGGGAAGATCCCCTGGAGAAGAAAATGGCTATCCACTCCGGTATTCTTGCCTGGAGAACTCCATGGATAGAGGAGCCTGGTGGGCTATAGTCCATGGGGTTGCAAACATGACTTAGCAACTGAGCAGGCATACAACTGAGAAAGTAGTTTGATAACCCTGTATTCAGCTGTTGAGGAATGGCTCCAAGCTTGGGCTTGGACTAATGCACAGTTTTTATATTCAGATAATATTTAAATATGGCTGTTGGCAATTAAGATCACCATATTCAGTGTTGGGGTCTTCAGCACTGTTCTTCACAAGGTACAATTTCTTGGTTTTCCAAGAAGGCTAAGTTTATTCTTAGGGGAACATGGGTAACTCCCAGGTATTTAAAATCCTGGTTCAAGGCCAGCATTCAAATTACATTCCCTAATACAAATACAATTCTCAAAAATATTCATTTTTCTTTTGCTCTGCACTTAGAAGGGTACAGAAATGTCAACATATAGAATTTCATTACATAATTTAATTTTACACATAACTTTTTAGGAATAGAAATTAGTAGGGATAATATTAATCTTTTAAATCTCTGAAATAAAAAGTCTGCTTTATTTTTTTTACAAACAAATCTATTATGTATCTTAGCTTTTTCAAATATTACCATGTGAGGTTAGTTTGTGAAAAGAGAATTAAACTCTGATTCTGAAATGAAAAAGTGGAAAATCATGCTTGGTTTTTTGAGAACCAAGTCACATATCACTTGGTAAGGGGAAAACCAAACAGAGAATCTAGGACTGGTTTTAAAAAAAAATCAAGAGAGAAATAAAAGGAACAAGATCTAATAATCATATGCAATGTGTAGACCTCATTTGGATTCTAATTCAAACAAACAGCAAGAAGTCATCTTCAGAGAGGTTGGAATATAAAATAAGTTATTAGATGGTGTCAAGGAATTGCTGCTAATTTTGTTAGGTGTGATAATGGCATGGTGATTACATTTAAAATTCCTTATCACACAGAGCAAATATACTAAAGTATATATAGGTGTGATGACATGATATTTGATAGGGGCTAATTAATTAAAGAACATGAAGGTGAAGGAAAGATGAAACAAGACATGTGATAACTGTTAAAGTTCAATGATGAGTATATGAGATTTCAATATATTACTCTTTCTGCCTTTGGATATCCTTGTTCCAAACAAAAAAGAAAAGGGCCAAAAGGAAGAAAATAATTCAATAAAGAATACATTAAAAAGGTAAAGTCTTACTGGAAGAACAGCATGGAAGCACAAAAATGAGAGAAGAGGTATTAGAAACCAACAGATGACAAAAGAGGATGAGAAAGAAAACACTACATATTATCCAACATCAAAAATGAAGAGGCAGGACTTCCCTGGTGGCTCGTGGTTAAGAACCCACCTGCAAGTGCAGGGGACACGGGCTTGATCCCTGGTCTGGGAAGATTCCACAGGCAGCTAAGTCCGTCTGCTGAACCACTGAAGCCTACACACCCTGGAGCCTGTGCTCCACAACAAGAGAAGCTACTACGGTGAGCAGCCCACACGCCGCAGCAACAAACACCCAGTGCAGCCATAAATAATAAGCCTTGTTACAAAAAAATGTAGGGGCAGCAAGGAGACTACTGAAGGGCCCCAATGTCCCCATAATGATCAGCATAAGTCAGTGCAAGCTCTCAATGTAAGGAGAGGTAACATCTTTATGGGATGGAGAAAACGGGTACTGTACTACAGAATTTACTACCTTTTATGGGTGGGAAAGAAACTTGAACAAGGTTGGGCTTATTCACAAGGTATGCCAACAGCTGAGTCCTTGTCACACCTGTTTTTCTTGGTAGGTACAATCAAATGGTATCAGCGCTTCCTACGGTTTTGGTAAATGAGCAAAGGCGACAAGGTGAGGCAGAGTAGGCCAGGGAAAAACGCCATTAGCCTTGAGCTGTTGATACCAGTAGGTCTGCAGCAGGCTTATATGAAGAATGCAAAGTAAAAACATGATTTTTTAAATAGACTAGACTTATCCTTCTATGGCACATGATAAAGTATTTTAAACTAATTTTGACCTTATCAAAGTGCTATTTCTGTTTTAACATACCTTTGATCTGTAGCCTGATGTTCTCGAAGCTGAAGAAGAGATAACTCAATTTCATTTTCTTTTCTCCTCAACTGAGTTTTCAGGATCTCTGCCAAGCGCTCTAACTCTTCTATCTGGCCTCTCTGTGACTCAATAACATTTTCTCTGAAATAAAGAATCTTTACAAGAATTTGTAGTTTGAGGCAAAATCTGCAGGATTTAAGATCAGTACAAAGAAAGTGCTTCATAGTAAAGGGCAAGCAAAAGTTAACAATTTTAGCTTAACTGCCTCTGAACAGTGAAATAGTAGCAGATTAAGTCTAATGATTTGGGAATACATATGGAAGAACTCAAGGGCTTCCCTGGTGGCTCAGCAGTAAAGAATCTGTCTGCCAATGCAAGAGATGAGGGTTCGATCCCTGGGTCAGAAAGATCCCCTGGAGTAGAAAATGGCAACCCACTCCAGTATTCTTGCCTGGGAAATCCCATGGGCAGAGGAAGCTGATAGGCTACAGTCCAGTGAGTCACAAAGTTTGACAGGACTTAGCAACTAAATAACAACAACAAAATGAAAGAATTCAAGGTACTGCTTTATATTAGATAATGTCTTAGGCAATGGGCTAGACTGCAGTTCAATTCAACATAGTATTTACTGGTTACTTGCTATACACTCTGAGATCTGGTCATCTTCAGATAATTTATGCACCTTTGTTCTTTTATATGCACACTTGCCAATACCACCCAAATTAACACTTTATAGAGAGAAGGCAAGAAATTTGCAAAACATAACTTAGTGGTCTTTGGTTTATATTTTCTCTCTACCAGGTCTGGCAGCATCCCAGTGTACTGAGCCTCAGCACTGGTGTGAACCCCGGCTTTTCTGCTTACAGGTAACAAGATTAGGCTAGTCTTTTAGTTTTGTTCCCTCACAGGCAATCATTACTGTAATTGGTATTTAAAATATTCAGAAGAAAAAAATTAAGCCCATATTATTCTTAAGCAGCTACCTAAAATATGATATTCTTTGTCTCATGTTTTCTCTCCTCATTTAGAATTGTGACTTTTTGATGATCCAGGTGAAGACCTGTACTGTAGATAAGGTAGATTCTTATCTGTATTTGTGACTTACAGACACTGAGATTACCATGAGGCTTTCATTAACGGAAAAGTAAGCTAAATGTGGCAGAAGTAACTTTTTTGAAACCATAGTATGATGAAGAATGAAGTACCGTAGAATCACAGGGAAACAAAATCTGACATCCATATGTATTTGATAGCTCCAAACTTTTAAGCCACTCCCTCCAATTCCTTTTTTAAACCACAGAAAGGCTAATTAATTCATGATCTAAAAAAAAAAAAATGAAAGAAAACTACCTGTAATTCTTCTGAGAATGAAAATGTTGCCTGTAAAGCTTATACTATTCTAAATGACTGGGCTTTATGCCATTCCTTTGAGGGGGAAATTATAATAAAGAGAACTATTCTCTCTCTAAACGCTTCCAATGATGCAGTTGGTTAAGATATTCATTTTCCTCATTGTACGGCAAGCATGCTATGTAATACCTGTTCTTGACTCACAGATCTAGCTAGAGGAAATTTTTTGTACATAAACCAATTTTGTTTAAAATAAAGGAGAGGGAGGGATCAAAAGAGACATGATCAATATAAAGGGGTCTAAAGGGATCACAAAAAGCATACATACAAATTTCTTATTTCTCCTCTGGCTTCTTTGAGTAAACTGTTGCTATATTTTGTAGGCATGGTTTGCACAGTTTCTGCTACATCTGTATCTTGGAATTTAATACCTAAAAATAAATTAATAGGATCATACAAGCGAAGTTAGAAAAGAAGGACCCTTGATTTGCTATCATAAGGAAATCTGTAATATAAGCAAGTCTCTTCCATACTGAGAGATGCGGGCTGTACAGTACAGAGAATGAGACATACATTGCCAAAAGAACGGTTAGATCTCAGCCACCAGCTGGCATGAAATAAAGCACAGCACCAAGTACTGCTCATTTAACAAATTCTACTATGTAAACCAAATTACCCAGAAATATTTATTCAACTTAGATTTAGAACTTCGGAAGTAAATTTTGAAAGAACCAAAGTTTTAAATTTAGGTCTTTACAATATAAACTGAGGTATGAAGGAAAAAGTTTTCAAAATCATGATTTTTTTTTTTTTTTAGTATTTTTGATAAAGGTTTCTGGATTTTTAAATTACTCATTCACACCATTTGACTTTACATTCTGAACCTTATCCTTATTTGTGTGACTCATAGATACTGTGAACATAAGTAAAAATGTTTCCTCTATTTTGATTTATTTTACCTTAATAAGAAAATCCATATTTCAACAAAGGTAAGTTGAGATCATTAATAAGATTCCAAATAAAACATTTTGTTGCTGAACTTAAATATAATTTTGCTTATAAAAATAATTATATGTAATTTTTATAAACCTAATCCCATTGTTAAAAATAATGAGACATTCTTTTAATTATAAAAGTTACTTCACACTTATACAATAATTAAATGATTAGCTTTTGGTAAATAAAGTGAATACAAAGAAAATTTAGTCTATATGAGTAACATCTTCAAGTCTCTTCTGTTCTGTGGCTCTTCTATAAGGAGAAACTTCTATCAAACAATTTAGACAGAAATTCATAGCACTAATACCTTGTCATACTAACCTAATATTTGGGCATTGTCTTTATTTAGCATAAATAGACCATAGGGATCATCTTTCCCAAGTCACAGGTGACAAAACTAAGGTTCAGACAGGATAAATGACTATTTAAAGGTAAAATAAATCATGGTATACCTACCATCTCCTGAACTTTCTTCTAATCTGGTGTTCTCACTCCATTTTACAGATGGGGAAAATGAGGCTCTGGGAAGTCAAGTGCTCTCAAGATGTAAAAAGTTAATTAGCAGCCAAATGTATTTTTGATTTATAATTCATTATGATTACTTTGATTATATTCAAAGCCTATTGCCAATCTCACATAGCTCTGAGTAGCCAAGCCCTTTCATCCTGCAGCTGCCTCCTGCCTGCATGGAGACCTTATTGACTTCAAAGGAACCCTGTCTAGGGAACAGATAGTGTTAACATTTTGGCTTGCAGAAAAAAAATAGAACAAATTTTTCTCTTTTTCTGTTCAGATGGTGTTTTTTATTCCCTTGATGAACTGAAATGAAAGTTTTACATGATTTTTTATTTCCCTAAAAATGTTTGGTCTTTATGTGAAGCATATTCCAAACGAAGATGAATTAGAACTAAAATTCTATTTCCTTCCATGGTGGTTGTAATGAAAAAAAATTTAAATAGTTATTGATTTTTTGCTTCATTAAAAATAAAGTCTGTGGGTGGAGAGAGCAAGTTTTATTAGAAATACGTAGGTTCTGTGTATAGTACTGAGTCTTCTATATGCAAATAAATTGCTTTGTAAGCTGGGTAGGTTTTAGGTGATCCATTTTCAACATAAGGAAAGTGATTGACCAGTGATGATTTCTTGGAGCGGGAAGAGACTTTTATGGTCACTTGTTTACATCCTTTTATTCTACATGTAAAGAAAACTCAAGTTCAGAATCACTAGAAAACTTGTCCAAGGTCACCGAGAACCCAACTTTTTAAACCCCGAGTTATGTGCACATTTCATGGTCAAGCTGTCTCCCATGATGAGAAGATTTAAACAGTTCTGTAAAATTTATGGAAGGCCTTTGGACAAAGAACTTAAGTGTGATCATTCAGAACAATAGTGTGACCATATAAGCAAGCTAGTGGTTTCTCCATTTGCTTGAGTCAATGCGATTTTCATCACTGCCTATAAAAACCAACTAAAACTAAACTAAACCTGTATTTTATGTAATTTCATATATGCTTCTTTTACCTGTTAGGACGAATACTTATGTTCAATGTTTTACTAGACAAATTTGAGCATGATCTAGTGATTCTTATATAAAATGACCTTCATGTTAATGTGATTTTATCAAAGTGTCAAAAAAACATTTTTTTTTTCTTTTAAAAGATGCTTAAAAACATAAATAATGTAGAAATAAAACTCTGTGTGTGTGTGTATGTATGTATGTGAGTGTAAAACAACCTATTAATTTAAATTTAGTGTTTAATGTAAGCTTTAGTTTACCTTTCCTGGGGCATTCCTGTAAGCCTGCGTTTTCATTCACTCTTCTACGCCTGGTGTTAACACGAGATTGCACATAACTGTACGGAGTGTGCCTGTGACCCTGGATCTGAAGTTGCTGCTTGGTTGAAATCAGTCTGCTTTTGAGGACTTCATTTTGTCTTTCAAGCTCATGAACTTTCTCTTGTAGCCGCTCAATCATTTCTTCCATTTCCACATCTCTTCCCAACCGCTTGGGGCCGCCACCAACCTGTTCATATCTTTTCTTGTCATTAACTAGCCGTATTAACTTGGTGGCCATTCTAGGGAAATAATAAAAAGATGAAAAGGAATGTGAGAAGTCAGCATAAAATGCATTCTGTTGAAAGGAACATAATCACTGTGAAGACTTCAGTGCAGAACCTGAATAATAAATTTCAGGTTTTGATGTAACTATTACTGCCTGTGAAGAATCCTTTGATGATAATTGAAACCACTGGGCAACAATCTGCTTTATAGCACTGACAAATAACAGTTTCCTAAGGCTTATCATTTAAGGTTAGTAAAGAGAGGACACATATTTACTCCATATGTTCCTCAAATGCAATTTTTAACGCATGACCTTATGTAGGAATGCTGTATGCACTTAAATGTAGCTACAGATTGTGGATGTGGTGGGTTATATCTGCAAGCCACAGTAAGTTAAAACTTTTCAAAAGTTTATTAAGACTACGCAGCATTTAGGTGATATATTGTTTTCAGTTTCTCTGGGATTAAGATATATTACAAATATAAAACTGTTAGAATGCATAGATACATATTAAAAGCCCAATGAAAAATTAAAAAGAAACCCAAATGCACCATTAAATGTTGCTCAGTGCTCCAGCAACATGCCTGTTTAATGGTAGAAAATAGACACAAAAAAAGTTTTATTTCAATGTTGCTTTTAAATTTAGACATACACTGTGCTTTTGACATCTCAGGAGTTTATACCTTGGATTCTTTTAAGTTTTGATAAAAACTGGTTAGACAGAACAAAAGACAGAAAGGGCACATGGGGGTGATGTAATATACACGTACGGAAAACATGCTTGACAGTGAATGGAAAAATCTTGGCAGTACAAGAAAGAAAAGGTGGCTTTGATGAGAGACACAAGTTCAAGACTTTACAAAATTGGTCGCACATCTTCAATAGCTGATTCTAGTTTATAGTGAATCTATTTTTATAAAGACCCAGACAGGAGATTGAAAATAAAAACACACTTCATTTTTCTTTAAACGGAGTTTTGCTTTATTTTAGCCTGGTTATGGACAGAAGCTTTTACTTAAGAGAACAAAAGTGAAATAAAAAAAAACCCTTAATAGTTTTGGGATGTCATAGTACAACCTTTTGTTGCCCTGAGCGGAGTGCTCTGTAAAAGCGGTAGTAATACATGTCTATCTACACTTCTGGCTACTCGGCCTACAGCATGTGGCATGGCGGGGAGAGCTATGCATAACATAATCAGTTAAGATTGTTTTCTCTTTCCCTTGAGGCACATCCATTAAACATGCTTTATAAGGGATATAGGATAATAAAAACCAAGATCCAAGAGTACCACAAACACCCTAGTAAAATAATCAATGGATTAGTTCCTTTTCCACCTAATCCTGAGAAGGATATATCATTGGGAAGTTTGGGCAGGTATTGCAACCCAACAGAGCCATGCATGCTACCCAGCCCTCTCGGACCCTCAGCCCCACCAAATGCAGCTGCCACAGAGAGATGGTGGCCACTAAAATGAGATGCCAATCTAAATACCCGAATCTTCTGTTACACAGAGACTTTCACACAGAGATAGAGATTACGTTCAAAAGAAAGACATAGCTTTAATGTGGAAAAGCAGTCAATATCTAGAGAAAAGTAAACAACTCGTTTTTAAGGGAAGAGGAGTACACCCATAGAGAGGCTTACAATTCCTCCAAAGATATTGAAGGAAGCTTTGCCAAGAAAGATGATTGCCTCTCTTTGTCCGGTGATAGCAACAATATTCATTTGATTATTTTCTATTAATGAAATAAGTGACCAGGTAAAGTCTGAGTACTTCTTTAGAAAGGTAGTTTATCAAATCTACATTTATTCTAAAGTAAGTGAATCTAATTATATCTTACGGATAAAGTTCTATCCATGTATCTACGTAGTGTCAGTGGTGTGAAATCGAGAAGGAAATTAGAGCTTTGGGTTGTAGTGGTCAATGGATCACTATTCTCAGGGCTGAGTAAAATAAAATCCCTGGGGGTTAAATGGCTTGAACATGCCACAGGAGAGTGGCAGAGAGATAAAAGAACAGATGCATACAACTTGACTCCTAGCACAGTGCATTTTCCATTAAACTATGTAGCTCATTATTAAGTTGTTTTCTACTTTCTAGCTAGGACAAATTACTAATGAGGTCAAGGTTGTGAATTTAATTCTTTTACTGACCAATTAGGTTTACAAAGAAAAAAACTGTTAAGCAGTCACAGACTAAATGCCTCATTTAGACAGGGTGATGGCTGTTACTGATCAGGAAAACAGTCAGGCAAGTGAGTCACATGTCTTGCAAAAAGACATCATCATGACTCAAAAACCAACTCAAAGTAAAAGCTCTGCACAAAGCAGGTCAGTGGGTCATTAAAACAAAGTCCACAGAGTAGAAACTGACTAGAAGTCATTCCTTTAGAGGCTAAGTTCCAAGCAGAAAAAAATAATCTCTATCTTCCTTCTTCGATCACTGTCTCACCTTTGCATTGTATCTAGAACATGAATACAGATCTGTCCATGCTCACACATGAGAATGAACTTTAAGTCACACATTCAGAAAACAGTCGAGTGTTCCTGAACAAGAAAGAATGAAAGATATCTATTCTTAAGAAATAATTCCTGCAGAAATTGTGCACACAAAAGTGAGTTTCTTCAGAAACAGTAGACTCTTTGAAATAAATATAGATTCTAGATTAATCCAAGCGAAGTAAAATATGTTCCAGATAGTGATGTTTTTACTTAGTAAACCCCAAATCTTAAAGTTAGAACATGCATTCTAACAAGTTAGAATAGCTAATTACTTTTTTAAACTTTCATTTCAAATCAGGACCTCTAGAGAACAGATATTTTGGCCATTTGCTTATTAAACTATAAATATTAAAACAAAAGTTACTTAGAGATATGATACACTCACGGCACTCATAGCTATTAGCTCTTTCTTTCAAATGGCAATTTCAGACATAATAAAAACTCCTAATCTTTTTGTTTTATTATACTAGTTTGTAAGATTTTCCATTTTTAAAATTGTATTTATTTACAACCTGCCTTGCTCCAAAAAAAGATTCAAGGTGGGGTTTTCAATTAAGTTTATAGAAAAGCATATCCTCCAAACTTTACAGAGTCAGGAAAAAAAAAAAAAGCTAAAAGCTTTTTATCATAACCTTTTAATTTTATCCTCTTGCTTGCGGGCATGCTGTTTAAGTAAAATGTTCTCATCATGCAAACGCAAAAATCTGTCTTCCAGTTCCTCACGACTGATACGTGACACTGCCTGGCGAGACTTCATTGTCCGTGTTGTTGAAGTTTCTGCAAAAATGCCAAGGTAATTAATAGTAGGATTACTTAAAAGAGCCTCTAAAAACAATAACTGTTGATAGTAACATAATCTCTGATGCTTTAGAAAATGTTATAGCATTGTTCATGTCACTGATTGGACCTAAGAACAAAAATCTTTGCTATTAATACTTTATATGCAATATTAAGGATATGAGTAACAATAGTTTCCATTCAAAAATGTATTCCAATAACTGTCTTTAAGAACATAAGATGGAACTCTGATTCAATAAAGACTTTTCAATTTGTATGCTGAATGTTGAAAAAAACTAAACTAAAAGGGTATCTGGAAGTATTTTTTTTTTTGCAAAGGTAAGAGTTATAACAAAAACAATATGATTATGATATTTTTCTGAGCTATGGGTGTTGGGTTATAGAAAATAAACTATAAAATCTGCAAGACCAAACAAACAAAAACCTTTGCAAATCATTTATAAGCTATCACACTTTTTTAAAGAACTTTTACACCTTTTAGCAGGTGTGTATGATATTTCTTTTACATATGCTTAAATTTGATATTTTCCTGTGAAGCTGGTCAATTTTCAACAGTCCTCCACAAGAAACA
Organism: Bos javanicus; assembly: GCF_032452875.1. Lineage (NCBI taxonomy): Eukaryota > Metazoa > Chordata > Mammalia > Artiodactyla > Bovidae > Bos > Bos javanicus. The sequence goes on from NC_083885.1 coordinate 22,235,619, forward strand.
AAGAACAAATGGACAAAGATTAAAGCCCTATAAGGAGGTTACTGAGGGCAAGGATTGAACTTAGGGTATCAAATACTAAAAAATAGCCTTGCACATTTAAAATTTCTTTGTATTTGAATCCCCGACATTCCATTAAAGATCTAAAGCAATGCTGATACAGTCTATTTACTCTTAACAATAAAAGCTGTACAGTCAAATTTATTTTTTTCAATGAATAATGTTTTGACCACCTTTCTTTAGTACTTGAAGGTGGCTACCGGTAACACTTTGATTAACAAGCTTGTAGAGAAGACGTAGTGGAATATATTTGACATCATCGGCTTCTCGGTGACAAATGCTGTGGCATGACAGCATGGCTGACATTCTGTACACACAAACAGGAACACAGACCTACACTCTAAATTGTTCCTTAAAGCAGTACTTTTCTTTTTCAATTTGAAAGTGCTTTTTAGCTCCATAGCAACCACTAAAGTGATAAAAGGACAAAGAAAACCTTTAATGTGTATTAATTTGATAAAACAAAGTCAATATTGCTTCGATAAACAAACCATTTTGAGATACTCTACTTGAAAGGCAAAATTTTTTAAATATGGCATTTCCTCCCATATAAAACTTCAGCATAAAGAAACATTTTAATGGTGAATGTGATTTAAACCAGGCAATTCAGTTTGGAGGCTTGGTACTCTCTGTGTAGTTCCACTGATGTGTGGAATTTTAAGAAGATGATTTATAACAATTCTTTATCAGAACAGAGGGGGATTTTACATTTTCTATGAGCTGTTGATAATTGATGCTTGCAGTAAAATACCATATGTTGTTCTAAATTCTCCATCTTCTTGTTTAGTCCAATCAAGAGCTATATAGTTCCTTTCAATGGCTTTGTTTGTATGAATATCAGAAATACTTTAAAAGTAAAGAAGTTACTGATCAAAGTTCATAACTGTAATATGTAACAGCTGGCCATACCTTGCAACCCTCCCATGCCAAAGAGATTTAGACCTATATCTTTCACAGGCAGGTCTCCTGCAGTCTCATCAGTGGGACCAGACATTGCCTATCTGTGGAGAAGAGAAAATTCAAATAAAATCTTTCCAAGTTGTAACATTAACTATGCAATGGAATGAACCAAATAAAATGAATAAGGCACTAGAACTTTAATGGACATCTTATTGCCCACATGTGCTGCTTGAAGAAGATGAAAGCTTCTATTTTAAAAGTAATACTACATTCAATCATGGAGCCAGTGTTCCTTTCAACAGTATATTTCCTATAGTTTGCTGAGGAAATGAGGTAAGATTATCATTCTTCCTTCTCTCTTCTTCTTCTTCCTCTGTTTGCAAAAAAAACCCAGAAAACAAAACCTTCCCCAAATTTAAGAAAGACCTCCTGTCCATCCTCCATCCCTTTCTCTGCTCCCCAAAAGAAAGCAGGTATCAAAATACTTCAGTCAGGAACTTGATTCAAATGGTTGTTCTATTACTTACTGGCTGGTCAAGTCACTAATCATGTGCAGAAAACACCACCTGTTGTTAAAAGTGGAGAAAACAACACCTGTTCTCACAGAGTTATTTTAAAGGTACATGAGATAGTAAATTAAAGGCATTTAACACATTTGCCGGGGATGTTAATGTCACTTGAATACTAATCTTCAGCTTGATGCACAAGGGAGTTGGTAGTTTTCTGCGAAAGAGGTTTCATAAATTCACCAGCTGGATTTGTTTTTGTTGTGTCTTTTGTTGCCATGAAGTCTAGGTCCCAGGGCTTCCTACCTCCATGTACATGCTGTCCAGCTAATTCTGGCATTTTTACAGTTTCTGTTCTTTACAGAGATGCACCATAGTAACTTAGTTTCATATGTGGATGTGGGTGGTTCATGCAACCTTTAGTAATGCAAAGAACCAGTGAAGATGGCCTAAGGCAGAGGTTCCCAATCTCTAGCACACTGGTCCTAGAATACAGTCTGAGAGAATAAACCAATGCCTCATTCACCTCTGTATTCTCAAACGCTGGGACAGAGCTAGGCACATAGCTGGCGTTCATTAAATAGTTGGCAAGTGAATGAATGGAGTCCTTGGGGCTTCAGGGTCTGGAGCCAGAGGTGGTTTCCAAAATCTTGTACGCATTATGTGTATATGCATTATCTTTTAGAGACAGGTTAATAACTTTTATTATAACTCATCAACGTTGCAGACCACTGAGTTTTTACTGTGACGTAAACAACAGACATATGCCTGGGATATCATCTACTTCTTTTGGAAACACTCCTACAGGAGAGGACAATTTAGGAACCAAATTATCAAGAAGTTTAAACACAGGACAACTGTGAAAATGATAACTTTTCCACAGTAGAATTATGGTGGCTTTTATAATAATAATAATGAAGGTGATGGTGTTAACATTAATTGAATGCTTAGTAAGATGTGCCAGGCACTCTTGAGGTTGTTACTAAAGTGTGTCCTACTTTACAAATGAAGAAACCAAGACAACAGCTTAGGGAAGCTGCCCAAGGTCACACATCTATGAAGTATCTGTTTGGCACTATTTTTGATGGTCAAAACTGGGAAGCAGGCAGGTGGTGTTACTGGCATCTAGAGGTCAGAGATGATGCTAAATATCCCAGAGGTCTCCAGTCTTTTTTGGCACCAGGGATCAGTTTCATGGAAAACAATTTTTCCATGGACCAGGGTGGGAAGGACAGCTTCAGGATGATTCAAATGTGTTACATTTACTCTTTATATTTCTGTTATTATTGCATCAGATCCACCTCAGATCATCAGGCACTGGATCCTACTATAGTGTACAGGAACCACAAAAAAGAATTATCTGGCCCCCAATGTTAATAACGCCAAGGTTGAGAAATAATGCATGATGTTGCAATGCCTCCCCAACAGTTTCATACAATCATTCCTGGTTCACTATGTGCCACTCACTGTTCTCTGCTGCTGCTGCTGCTAAGTCGCTTCAGTCGTGTCCGACCCTGTGCGACCCCAGAGACGGCAGCCCGCCAGGCTCCCCCAGCCCTGGGATTCTCCAGGCAAGAACACTGGAGTGGGTTGCCATTTCCTTCTCCAATGCATGAAAGTGAAAAGGGAAAGTGAAGTTGCTCAGTCGTATCCGACTCTTTGCGACCCCATGGACTGCAGCCTACCAGGCTCCTCCGTCCATGGCATTTCCTAGGCAAGAGTACTGGAGTGGGGTGCCATTGCCTTCTCCGCACTGTTCTCTAGATTCTTCAAATCCATGGTACCCTTGCCTTGCTCAAGGTCTTTGCACTAGCTGGCTCCTCATTCTTTGGGGCTCAGCTCAATCATTTTTTTCCCAGAAGCCTTCCCTCAGCATCCAATGCTACCATTCTCTTCCTCCCAACTTCAGCACTGTTTATTTCTTTTACAGCCATCATCCCCATTTGAGATTATCACGTGTGCAAAGCAAGTCGCTTCAGTCATGTCCAACTCTGTGCAACCCTATGGACTGCAGCCTGCCAGGCTCCTCTGTCCATGGGATTCTCCAGGCAAGAATACTGGAGTGGGTTGCTGTGCCCTCCTCCAGGGGATCTTCTGGGCCCAGGGATCGAACCTGCATCTCTTATACCTACTTGCATTGGCAGGTGGGTTCTTTACCACTAGCGCCACCTGGGAAGCCCGAGATGATCATATTTACTGCTATTTACTATCTTCATTGGTCTTCCCTGGTGGCTCAGACCGTAAAGAGTCTGCTTGCAATGCGGGAGACCAGGGTTTGATCCCTGGGTCAGGAAGATCCCCTGGAGAAAGAGCAACCCACTCCGGTTTTCTTGCCTGGAAAATTCCATGGATGGAGGAGCCAGGCGGGCTACAGTCCATGGGGTCGCAACGAGTCGGACACGACAGAGCGACTAGCACTTGCACGTACTTGCACTATCTTCATTACTACTTCTTCTATACTAATAAAGTAGAAGCATCTTGAGACCCGCATCGGTCCTGTTCCTAGCTGGTAGAGAATAGTGCCTCAGGGCACAGGGTGGACGCCAGTATTCATGTTTATGGAATGAATAAATGAATACTTGGTACTGAGGCTAAAGAGTAAACAAAGTCTCTACGGTCACGGAGTTCATAGTCTATAGGGTACTCACGATAAACAAATAATTGTAAATAATTAAGCAAATAAGTCACTTGGGAGGCTTAGGAGTTTCTCAATCAACTTGTTGTTCAGTCGCTAAGTCGTGTCGGACTCTTCGCGATCCCATGGACTGCAGCTCTCCATGCTACTCTGTCCTCCACTATTTCCCCGAGTTTGCTCAAATTCGTATCTACTGAGGCAATGAGCGAACTACTTGCAGGTAATCTTTTGCCTGAAGAAGGACCTGGATAAGCACTGTACTTAGCCTCACCCCTCAACAACTAAGGTTCAGGGCTGGGATAGAAAATTTCAAACAGATGCTGGGAGTCGGGATAATGGGCGGGCTGTGATTCAGGCCTGAGTAGGTGAGGTGTCTCGTGCTGGGCTGCTCTTCACGTGAGCAGAACGCCAAGGCCTTCTCCAGGAGGTAGAGCAGACCCCACGACCCCGGCCCGTGCTAGAGGTAGAGGGTCGGCTACCTGCACCCCTCTACTCCCCGGGTGTACTCACCGCCACTCTCCCAGCCGCTAGCTACCGTTGCTATAGCGCCGACGGCTTGTGAGGCAGCCGGCCGAGAGGAGCACGGGAAAAACATGGCAGGCACCGTTGCCTTCTGGGAATTGTAGTTCTTTTCGGGCCCTCGCCAGCCCGCTTGCTGAGCAGCAGACTACGCTTGCCCAGCTGTCGGACCTGGGAAATTCTCTAGCTTCCAACCCCGAGGCACATTCCGGCCTTACCGCGGTGCACCCTGGGAGTGGTAGTTCTCTCCTTTCCGAGGGAGAATGGCGCCAGGCGGGAGCTGGACGCCAAGAGAACTACATGGAGGAGGCGGGGTCCAGGGCTAGGAATCTACGCGGTTAGTAGTGGCGAAGGCGGCTATAACGGCAGCATGAAGCGGACCCCGACGGCCGAGGAACGAGAGCGCGAAGCTAAGGTATTTCGGGCTCACCCGAGTCTGGGATCTTTCGTGCACTTGTAGCTGGGGTCTGGGAACCGGAAGGGCTTGGTTGGATGGCAAGCGGACCCACGGTCTTAAGCGAAGGGGTTACAAGGCCTTGTCAGCAAGGGAGCCAGAGACTTTGGGGGCTTTGAATACGTGCTGCTCGGGATGCAGGCCTAGTCCTAGTGGACCGACTCACATGAGAATTAAGACACCCATTTCCTTGTCCTGCTTCTGCACTTCATTCCTTGGTTAAGTTTGTAGTTACCCTTGTGCCTCAGTTTACCGGACTCTTAGACACTTGTGATCATATCAGTTGTGCTTTCCTCTTCGGTAATGATTTCTGTGGATTGAGATCGGGTTAGGTGAGAAAATCTGTGCGATCAGATGTATGTATTTGAAACAGTTGTCTGTGTTCTGTGTCTTCCGCACAGCGGATGTAGAGTTTTAACTACAATACCGTTTTCTACTTTGGGGGGTTCACGCTGTAGCAGTTGTTCCAAGGGATGACAATAATAATTGTTACGGAATTTTCTTTTTTTAGTATTTATTACGCATCAGACTCTGCGGTTCCATAATATTTATATTATTTCGTATTCTTATCACAGCAGATCGCAAGATAGCTATTATACAGATGGAATATCAAGAGTCCTGTTTTACAAATGAAGACTTGAGGCTCAGAAGAATTGAGTGTTTCTCTCATTCCCCAAATCAAGTCCTATCAATTTGTCTAAAAATATTGGTAATCTCTTCACTTTTTTCCATCTTCACCACCTGGGACCGGGCTACCATTACCTCCTCAATGGACTGTTCCAGTGATCTCCTTATTGGTCTATATTCACTTCTGCATCCAATCACTCCTTGGTCCCCCTTTGTCCCCCCTTCCACAAAAGACACTTCTTCACACTGTAGTGTGTGAGCTTTTCAAAATGCAAATGCAATCATGGCCCTTTCCTTCTTACCTCCTCTGTCAACCAACTGTTTAAAGATCTTTCATGGGATTCCTTGGTGGTCCAGTGGGGCTCCTGAAATGACTTGAGTTTGATCCCCAGTGGGGAAACTAAGATCCTGCAAGCTGGGTGGTGTGGCCAAAAAAAAAAAAAAAAAACTTTCATGGCTTTCTGATGCTCTTAGGATAAAAAGGAAACTTCACAAGACCTACAGTGTTTTCCACAGTGTAAACTCTACTTGCATCATCCACAGCCTCAATGGATGTGACCCCTCTCTGCTCCCTGCCCATCAACCACATTGGCCTTCTCAGAAGTCCCTATTTCCCCTGCTTTATATGGTTACAGGTTTTTTTCTTTTGGTTGTTGTTGTTCAGTCACTAAGTCATGCCTGACTCTGTGATCCTGTGGACTGTAGCACTCCAGACTTCGCTGTCCTTCACCATCTCCTGGAGTTTGCTCAAATTCATGTCCATTGAATCAATGATGCTATCCAGCCATCTTGTCCTCTGTCTTCCGTCCCTTCTCCTCCTGCCTTCAGCCTTTCCCACCATCAGGTCTTTTCCAATGAGTTGGCTGTTTGCATCAGGTGGCCAAAGTATTGGAGGTTAAGGTTCAGTATCAGTCCTTCCCATGAATATTCAGGGCCTTTATACATGCTGTTTGTTGGTCACTCTGTATTAGGCAATTATTGGAAGTCAGAGCCATTGGTAAATGAACCAGATGCTGTTTATGCTGTCAGAATTTGGAGTCCTCAAGTGAACTCACTTTACTTTGTCTTAGGGCAGTACCTCTATGGATTGAAGATATAAAATATACTGTATTATAATCTGAGTTAGAACTTCCCTGGTGGCTCAGATGGTAAAGTGTCTGCCTACAATGCGGGAGACCCAGGTTCAGTCCCTGGGTTGGGAAGATCCTCTGGAGAAGGAAATGGCAACCCACTCCAGTACTCTTGCCTGGAAAATCCCACGGACAGAGGAGCGTGATAGGCTACAGTCCATGGGGTCGCAAAGAGTCAGACACGACTGAGGGACTTCCATATATATATATATATATATATACACACTCTATAACCTGAGTTAGGGCTTTGCTGGTGGCTCAGTGGTAAAGAATCTGCCTGCAGTGCAGGAGATGTGGGTTTGATTCCTGGGTTGGGACGATCCCTTGGAGAAGGAAATGGCAACCCACTCCAGTGTTCTTGCCTGGGAAGTCCCATGGACATAGGAGCCTGGTGGGTTGCAGTCCATGGGGTCACAAAGAGTCAGACAGGACTGAGTGACTAAACCACCACCACCACTGTGACCTGAGTTATAGCAAAGTTTCTTTAGAGTCCTGAAGTTTTCATGCTTGAACCTGTATGTGATAAGGCAGTATATAAAGATGAGTTGTTGTTCATTCGCTAAGTTGTGTTTGACTCCTTGTGACCCCATGGACTGTAGCCTGCCAGGCTCCTCTGTCCGTGGAATTTCCCAGGTAAGAATACTGGAATGGGCTGTCATTTCCTTCTCCAGGGGATCTTGCCGACCCAGGGATGGAACCAGCGTCTCCTGCGTTGGCTGGCAGATTCTTTACCACTGAGCCACCAGGGAAACCTGTAAAGATAAGAGCAAAGGAGAAAGATCCTTCTGCGTTCATCTACAATAGTTCAAAGAAACAAATGTCACACAATGGTATTGGGCATGATGTCTTTCTTACCTTTTGGGTTTACACTGAAAGTTACTCATTTCTTTTGTAAAGACTTATTTAGCACCTATTATTTGCCTGACAGGCTTCCCGGGTAGCTCAGCTGGTAAGGAATCCCTTTGGAATGCAGGAGACCCTGGTTGGATTCTTGGGTTGGGAAGTTTCCCTGGAGAAGGGATAGTCTACCTCTCCCAGTATTCTTGGGCTTCCCTGGTGACTAAAGAATCCACCTGCAATGCAGGAGACCTGGGTTTGATCCCTGGGTTGGGAAGATCCCCTGGAGGAGGGCACGGCAACCCATTCCCGTATTCTTGCCTGGAGAATCCTCATGGACAAAGGAACCTGGCGGCTATAGTCCATAGCGTCCCAAAGAGTTGGACACGAGTGAGCGACTAAGCACAGCACAACACATTTGCCAGACCCTGGGATTCTGCTTTTGGCTAAGATAGAATCCTTGTTCAAAGGAGCTTTTACTCATTTAAAACTCTTAACAGTTGCCTCTAAGATAGCTTAGTGTTGTTGACATCTGATGGATGTTGAAACCAAGGCTTGTAGGAGTTAGAACTTGCCCAAGATCACCTGGTTGCTCTGTGACACTAGGGCCCAGAGCAAGGTCTTCTCATTCCAAAGCTTTTTTCCATTTTCTGCTTGTAAAACATGTTGAAATGAGAGAGCAAGTTGTCTGCCTGTTTACTTTAAAAAATTTCTTTGATCTTTATTTAAAAGTTAATTTGAGAAATATTATTGGTTAGAGCAAAGTATAGGAAAGCAAGTTTTAAATCTTAAATAGAAAATGTTCATTTAATCATAAATTATTTTCTCTTTTTCTAATCCACTTTATTGAGGTGTACTTTCCGTACCATAAATAGCACCCATTTATAGTGCACAATTTGGTGAGTTTTGACAGATGTTTACACCTGTGAAACCACCACCACAGTTGATACGGAGAACATTTCGATCCCTTCCAATGATTTCCTCTTGCTGATTTGCAGTCAGTCTCTTCCCCCACCTTGGCTTCCAAGCAACCACTAGTAAGCTGTCTATCACTGTAGATGAAGTCTGTGTTTTCTAGAATTTCATATAGATGGACATATACTCTGTGTATTATTGAGTCTGTCTGCTTTTAATCAGCATGCTTTTTAAGATTTATTCATGTCGTTGCCTGTATCTCTACAGTCACTAAGTCGTGTCCAACTCTTTGTGACCCTGCAGTCCATGGGACTCTGTCCATGGGATTCTCCAGGCAAGAATGCTGGAGTGAGTTGCCATTTCCTTCTCTAGGGGATCTTCCTGACCCAGGGATTGAACCTGTGTCTCCTGCTTGGCAGGTGGGTTCTTTACCCCCGAGCCACCAGGGAAGGCCTGGATCAATAGCTTGTTCCATTGTATTGCTGACTGTACAGTGTGGCTCTGGCGCATTTGTTTATTCATTCGTGTGTTGCTGAACATTTGGATTGTTTCTGAGACCATTATGAAGGAAGTGGCTCGGCCATTCATGTGTAAGTCTGCGTTTTCATTTCTTTTGGATGAACACCAGGAGTCCACTTGGTGAGCCCTATGGTAGTTCTGTGTTTAATCTTATAAAAAACAGCTCAACAATTTTCCAAAGTGATTCTCCCGTTTGTATTAGTTTCTCAGGACTGTTGGCACAAGTTACCACAATGTCCGTTTTTTTAAAAAATGGTTCCTTTTTTTTTTTTCATGGACCACTTTTAAAGTCTTTATTGTATTTGCTACAATACTGCTTCTATTTTATGTTTCTTGGTTTTTTTCTTTTTTTTTTTTTGCCACAGGGCATAGGGGATTTTAGCTCCCCAGCTAGGGATCGAACCCACACCTTCTACACTGGAAGGCAAAGTTTTAACCACTAGAACTTCAGGGAAATTCCAGCCTTGCTGTCTTAACACAACAAAAATGTATTCTCTCATTGTTCTAGAGATGTGTCTGAAATCAAGGGGTCCATAGTACCCCTGATGGCTCTGCTCTAGGGGAGAATCCCTCCTTGAGTCTTCTAGCTTCTGGCGACTCTGGGCATTCCTTGGCTTGGGCTGTGTAACTCCAGTCTCTGCTCGAGTCTTCCCCGTGACTGCCTTCTTTGTGTTTTTCTGTCTCATTTCTCTGCGTCTTTTCTCTTATAAGGACACCAGTCATTGCAGTGAGGGCCTCCCCTAAATCCAGGATGATCTTAATTTCATGATCCTCAAGGTCCTTAACTTAATTCCATATGCAAAGACCCTTTTTCCAAATAAGATCACATTTAAAGGCACCAGTGGTTAAGACTTGGACATATCTTTTTGGGTGTGCTATTCAAACCTGCTGCACCATTTGATATTTCCATCAGTATATGAGAGCTGTGGTTACTCCCTGTCTTCACCAATACTTAGTATTGTCTCTTGTTTAAATTTTAGGCCGTCTAGTGGGTGTGTGGTGGTATCTCATTGTGGTTTTAATTTGCATTTTAGTGATGACTAATGAGAATTAATATCTCTTTGAAAAGCTTTTTCCATCTTGTAACATGTATGAGTACTTTGTTCCTCTTTGTTACTGAATAATGTAGTACTCCAGTGTCTGAAAGTATTACACTTGGTTTAATCCCTTCCCCTGTTGGTGGATATTTGGGTTGTTTCCATTATTTGGCTATTACAAATAATGCTGCTATGAACATCTGTGTTCTACTTTTTATATATACCTATGTTTTCATTTCTCTTAGATAGAGATCTAGGAGTGGAATTGCTAGGTCATACGGTAAATCTGTGTTTAACATTTTAAGAAACTGGCTGTACTGTTTGTTATGGTCTGAATGCTTGTGTTCCCCCCAGATTCTCTTACTGAAATTCTAATCCCCAAGATGATGGTATTAGGAGGTAGGGCCTTTCGGAGATGATTAGGTGGTTAGGAATGGAATTAGTGTCCCCTTCTACAAGAGGCCTGAGAGAGCTCCCTTGCCCCATCTGCCATGTGAGGATACATGATTAACTTGGGTGTCTGAAACTGGAAGAGGCCCTTTACCAGAACTAGACCATGCTGACTCCCAGATTTTGGACTTCCAGCCTTCAGACCATGAACAATAAATTTCTGCTGTAGATAAGTCACCCAGTCTATGGTATTTTGTTACAGCAGCCTAAATGGACTAAGACATGGTGCTTTCCAATGTGGATACATCATTTAATATTCCTGTTTGAAGGTTACAGTTCTTAACATCCTTGTCAACACTCGTCACTGTCTTTATGAAACCCGGTGTGAAGTGGTATCTCAGAGCACTCTTACATTTCCTTTTTCTGATGTCCAATGATGTGAAACTGCTGCTTGTGTAGGTTGACCAGGTATTAATCTTCTTTGGTGAAGTGGCTGTTCAGATCTTTTGCTCTTTGTTTTTTTTTTTGGTTGGTTTGTGTTCTTAATATTAAGTGTTACGAGTTATTTGTATTTTCTAGATATCAGTCCCTTTGTTAGAGATATGTATTGTGAGTACTGTCTCTCTTCTTTAGTTTACGTAATGGTCTTTTGAAGAGCAAAATTGTTTAATTTTGATAAAGATCCAATTTATCGATATTTCTTTTTATGATTCTTGCTTTTTGTGTCATATCTATGAAGTCTTTGCCTATCTTAAGGTCACAAAGATTTCTTGTTTGCTTCTTAAACTTTTTACCCCCATCATGGGTAATTGCTTTTGGTTTTCCTTTTCTCTCTGAAATAGATTACATTTTCTTCTTGTGATTGCTTATGTCATAGACTTTTGTATAGTTCACATGTCTGGAGGGTGAATAAAAAGGTTGGAGTAAATAGCTTTTTATGATGGCATCTGTTTAATTTGTGTTAACAGCAGAAGAGGGTGCCAAAGTATATTCATGAATTTTTAAAATCAGTTGTTAAAATAAGGCATGCAGCAGGGTAGTTCAGCTTAGTATTTGAAAAGCTGAGTTAGAATCGTGCTTAGTTGCTCAGTTGTGTCCCACTCTTTGCGATGTCACGGACTGTAGCCCGCTTCTCTGTTCATGGGGTTTTTCAGGCAAGAAAACTAGAATAGGTTGCCCTTTCATGATTAGGTTTGGCCACAGTGCCAGGGACCCAGTAAGCATGGCTTTGATTGAGGGTTGCCCCAAGAACCTTTTGCTGATATAAGGCTGCCCCCGTATTTTTGTGTTGTTGCTGTTTTTTTTTCCCAGATGATATAATTTATTATTTTGAAATGATTTAAAATTTATAGAAGAGCTTCAGGAGTGGAACAAAGAGCCCTCACAGCCTTATCATCCAGATTTGCTCACATCTTGTTAACATTTGCTTTACAGCTCTCTCTCTCTCTTTCCCTATATATAAATACATGAACTTTTTTTTTTATGAACCATTACAGAGTAAATTGGTGACATCAATCCTCTTTACCCCTGAATACTTCAGCATGTATTTCCTAAGATGCTTTCTTATATATAAACATAGCTTATTGTCAATTTCAGAAAAGTTAACTGATAAAATACTCTTATTTAGCCCAAAGCCCATATTTAAATTTTGCTAATTGTCCTAATAGTATCTTTTATAGCATTTTTGTTTACCTGGTCCAGGTTTTAATCCAGGGTTATATGTTACCTTTAATTGTTATGTCTCTGAGGAAAAACAACAGAATGGGAAAGACTAGAGATCTCTTCAAGAAAATTAGAGATACCAAGGGAATGTTTCATGCAAAGATGGGCTCAATAAAGGACAGAAATGGTATGGACCTAACAGAAGCAGTAGACATTAAGAAGAGATGGCAAGAATACATAGAAGAACTGTACAAGAAAGATCTTCATGACCAAGATAATCACGATGGTATGATCACTCACCTAGAGCCAGATGTCCTGGAATGTGAAGTCAAGTGGGCCTTAGAAAGCATCACTATGAACAAAGATAGTGGAGGTGATGGAATTCCTGTTGAGCTATTTCAAATCCTGGAAGATGATGCTGTGAAAGTGCTGCACTCAATATGTCAGCAAATTTGGAAAACTCAGCAGCGGCCACAGGACTGGAAAAGGTCAGTTTTCATTCCAATCCCAAAGAAAGGCAATGCCAAAGAATGCTGGAACTATCGCACAATTGCACTCATCTCACACGCTAGTAAAGTAATGCTCAAAATTCTCCAAGGCTTCAGCAATACGTGAACCATGAACTTCCAGATGTTCAAGCTGGTTTTAGAAAAGGCAGAGGGACCATAGATCAAATTGCCAACATCTGCTGGATCATGGAAAAAGCAAGAGAGTTCCAGAGAAACATCGATTTCTGCTTTATTGACTATGCCAAAGCCTTTGACTGTGTGGATCACAATAAACTGTGGAAAATTCTGAAAGAGATGGGAATACCAGACTACCTGACCTGCCTCTTGAGAAACCTGTATGCAGGTCAGGAAGCAACAGTTAGAACTGGACATGGAACAACAGACTGGTTCCAAATAGGAAAAGGAGTACGTCAAGGCTGTATATTGTCACCCTGCTTATTTAACTTATATGCAGAGTACATCATGAGAAATGCTGGGCTGGATGAAGCACAAGCTGGAATCGAGATTGCTGGGAGAAATATCAATCACCTCAGATATGCAGATGATACCACCCTTATGGCAGAAAGTGAAGAGGAACTAAAAAGCCTCTTGATGAAGGTGGAAGTGGAGAGTGAAAAAGTTGGCTTAAAGCTCAACATTCAGAAAACGAAGATCATGGCATCTGGTCCCATCACTTCATGGGAAATAGATGGGGAAACAGTGTCAGACTTTATTTTTTTGGGCTCCACAATCACTGCAGATGGTGACTGCAGCCATGAAATTAAAAGACGCTTGCTCCTTGGAAGGAAAGTTATGACCAACCTAGATAGCATATTGAAAAGCAGAGACATTACTTTGCTAACAAAGGTCCGTCTAGTCAAGGTTATGGTTTTTGCAGTGATCATGTATGGATGTGAGAGTTGGACTGTGAAGAAAGCTGAGCACTGAAGAACTGTGGTGTTGGAGAAGACTCTTGAGAGTCCCTTGGACTGCAAGGAGATCCAACCAGTCCATTGTGAAGGAGATCAGCCCTGGGATTTCTTTGGAAGGAATAATGCTAAAGCTGAAACTCCAGTACTTTGGCCACCTCATGCGAAGAGTTGACTCATTGGAAAAGACTCTGATGCTGGGAGGGATTGGGGGCAGGAGGAGAAGGGGACGACAGAGGATGAGATGGCTGGATGGCGTCACTGACTCGATGGACGTGAGTCTGAATGAACTCTGGGAGTTGGTGATGGACAGGGAGGCCTGGTGTGGACAGGGATCGCAAAGAGTTGGACATGACTGAGCGACTGAACTGAACTGAACTGAATCTGGTCTCCTTTAATTTCCTTTAAATTGCTTCCTCACCCTTTCTTTGTCTTTTAAGATATTGACGTTTATAATGAGTAAGGCTGTGACCTTTGTGATGAGTACAGGCTATTTGTTTTGTAGAATGTCTCTGTGTTCTTATGTATCTGATATTTCCTTATGATTAGATTCAGTTGTTTAATAGCTCAGTAGTGTCCGACTCTGCGACCCATGGACTGCAGCGTGCCAGGGAATCCTGGTATGCTGGCTTAGTTTGAGAATATGCATTTTGGGGCTTGTATATTTTTGAGGAAAGATAGGGGCCATTGGAGATCACATTCCTGCCTATAAAATTGTTCTTTTTGACCTGAATGAACTGTGTTTGAAAGTTTCTGAATTATTTTCCATCCAAGAGATTTCACATGAAAGTCTGGATGGCAGGCTTTCTTGAAAAACTAGACTGTCTGGCCACATTGGGCTTGCATTTCACTAGCTAGAGCTGAATAGTGGCTGCCCCTTTGGATGGGAATATACTTTCTCTTCTGCCACACCCCACCTTTGCCCATTTAGTCACAGTACAGGCTTCCCTGGTGGTTCAGACAGTAAAGAATCCACCTGCAGTGTGGGAAGACTGGGTTCAATCCCTGGATCGGGAAGATCCCCTGGAGAAGGGAATGGCAACCTACTCCAGTGTTCTTGTCTGGAGAATCCAATGGACAGAGGAGCCTGGTGGGCTACAGTTCATGCGTTCTCAAAGAATCAGACACGACTGAGTGACTCACACTTGCACTTTTCTTTCACAGTGGTTTAGAGTGTGAGACTTTAGAGTGTGAGATTTCTGGGAAATCCCAGAATTGAATCCTGTTCAATCACTTGCTTTAAGTAACTTAACTTCTCTGTACCTCTGTCTCCTCATCTGTAAAACTGTGGTGAGTGCTCAGTGGCTCAGTCGTGTCCAGCTCTTCGCGATCCCATGGGACTGTAGCCTACCAGGCTCTTCTGTCCATTGAAATTTTCCAGTCAAGAATACTGGGGTGGGTTGCCATTTCCCTGTCCAGGTGATCTTCCTGACCCAGGGGTCGAGCCCACGTCTCTTGTGTCTCCTGCGTTGTCAGGCGCATCCTTTACCACTGCACTATTGATGATTGTCCTGAGGATGAACTAAGATACAGGTGAAGCACCTGAACATTGTGTTGCTGTTATTACTGTCATCTCATTGTCATCATCATCATTACCACCTGTCTGATCCCAGTAGCTGTTTTAGCTTATGTTGAGAACATTCATTCTGTGAACTTATACTGAGTGTCTAATTGAGCTCTGGTGGCCTCGGCCTGCAGCAGCCTGAAGTGGGGCTCTGATTCCTGACCAGAGATTGGGGTTGGGTCGCAGTGGTGACAGCACCAAATCCTAGCCACCTGACTCATGGGCCTGGCTCTTTGGCTTTGCAGAAGAGAATTCACAAAGATGGTAAGTAGTGAAACAAGTGAAGTGTTTATTAGAAGGAAGAAGAGTCCACAACCTATGGATAGACAAATAGGCAGGCCGAGAGAGAGAGTCACACTCTCATGGTAGTTTGAATCACTTTTATGGGACTTTTCTTCCCGGTTTCCTTTGACCAGTCATCTTGCTTTGCCTGGTTCTGAGTCTGTATTTGGTATTTACCTCCTGTGTGTGCCTGCACATCTCTTAGACAAGATGGATTCTACCGAAGAGGCCTATGGGTAGTTAGCACCCCTTAGCATCACTCCCCTTTTGACCTCCAAGGTGCCTTTCTTTGCATGTGTAGTCAGAGAGGCCTCCTCACTTCGGGAATGGGAAATATGTGGTCTCTTATCTTCTCTCTGGGCAGGGCCCAGCCTGTTCTTTTGACTGTCCTGCAATTTTTGTCTTTGAGTGTCTACCCTGTGTGCCGGAGGTGGGGAGCGGGGACATCTATCTACCTCCTACGTCTTAATCAGGCAGATTTTCTCAATTAGGGGTTCCACTATCCTTCCCATTCGTCCCAAATGGTGCTAGTTATATGCCGCCCTTGGAAGAATTGAGAATATAAACTATTTTCTGGGTTCCTTGGTTCAGTTGAGGGGCCTGGTTAAGTGCCAAGCAAGGTCTGGCAGGTTTGGTCCTGCAGGACTGGCTTCTTTTCTAAGGAAAATACGTAATTAAGCAAGTACCAGCAGTAGAGTGGTGTGTTTCACGATGGGAATGGCACGTGGTAGCAGGGAGCATCTACTGTGGTAGGGGATCATGGAATCTCTTCCCCAGGAAGATCTGTTTAACCTGGTCTAGGGACACGAGAGAGGAACATGGTGGGCAACAGTCCATGGGGTCACAAAGAAGCGGACGTGATTGAGCACGCATGCAGCGGTCGTGGAGTTCCTTCCTAAGGCTTCTTTAAGAGTGTATCCGTATACCAGGCCCAGGACTCCATTAGAGGTTGCTTAGAAATACGATAACTGTTCTTATGTGGGTGTTGAACTCAAAGTGAGCTTTCAAGGTTCTTAATGCTGGCTTGGGTGAGATCATCATTTTTTAAGGTGTTGAGCATAGAAACAGTTTACCTTTATTACTGAGAGAGTTATATACTAAATAGGCACATAATAATTTTGTTTAAGAAATGTACATTTTAACTTTACAGTGGAGAAACCTGGCAGTCACTCCCCCAGCCTGGTAATCAAGACCAGCGTCGTCAGTGGCGACAAGTCATGGTGATGACATGAACCCTGGATCTGTTTAATTCATAATAAAGTGATTCAAGTGGTGAAAAAAAAATGTATTTTTATCAGTGAAGGAATGTATCCAGAATAGATAAGCCTGCTGTTTTTCAAATAAAAATCATTAAAAAGTCTTCCATTTTTGGTGATAATTGTCTTAATATCATCTAAAATAAGCCTTAGGTTACAAGACCTGATGAGCTGTTAATATATAATAACTCAATTTAAAAGTCTGTTATTTATGTATGAAGTGTTAGTCTCTCAGTCATGTCTGACTTTTTTCGAGCCCATGGACTGTAACGCACCGGCCTCCTCTGTCCATGGGATTTTCCAGGTAAGAATACTGGAGTGGGTTGCCATTCTCTTCCCCAGGGGCTCTTCCTAACCCAGGGATTGAACCTGGGTCTCCTGCATTGCAGGCAGATTCTTTACCGTCTGAGTCACAAGGGAAGCCCACTTTTTTTGTTCTACCTCAGGTTATTTTATTTTTTGCAGTTTGGTCCTTTAGTGAAGTTCTGAGAAGGTTCTTTTGGTCCCTACCTTCATCATGGGCCATCCTCGACTGTTTTACCAGTTTATCTGATGGTAGTGTGGGAAACTAAATGCAGAACATTTTTGGTGGTGGACCAATGACCAGGGGACTTAAAGAAATTAAAACTTCATCTGACAGATTCTACTCTGTTTTTTCCCCCAAATCCAGATTATTTTTTTCTTGATCTGTCTTCCAGGGTATGGGTCAGTCTTTGTGTGTGTGCTGAGTCACTTCAGACTCTGCAGCCCTATGGGCTGTAGCCCGCCAGGCTCCTCTGTCCATGGGATTCTCCAGGCAAGAACACTGGTACGGGTTGCCATGCCCTCCTCCATGGTATCATTCTGACCCAGCATCTGACCTGTGTCTCTTATGTCTCCTGCATTGGTAGGCAAGTTCTTTACCACTAGTGCCACCTGGGAAGCCCCTTAGGTCAGTCTTTAATCCTCATTTGATAGTTTAAATCGCCTTCTCTAGGTAGAAGAAGGGTTAGGTTTTTTTGCTTATAAGTGTCCACACCACTTTAAATACCTTCCTTGAAAATTAGCTAGTTAAACCATCGAATCACAGTGAGTTCTTGTTACTTTTTATTATTTTCAGATTTTTTTAATTGAAGTATATTAATACAGTGTTGTGGTAGTTTCAGGTTTATTCAGTTCTGTTTCTTAACCTTACTTTTTCTTTTATTGAGAGATAATTCAACATACCGTATAATCCACCCACTTAAAGTGTGCAATTCAGTGGGTTTTGGTGTATTCAGAGTTGTATAATCATCACCGTGGTTAAATTTAGAACATTTCATCATCCACCAAACAAACCCTGCACAGACCCAGCCGTTTAAAAATTAACTCCATTGGTTTCCATCAGTAATATGTGTTCATGGTACACGGGGAAAAGAGGGCCCAACCTTCACCCTTATCAGGAACGCATCCGTCCCCCAGAGGCACATCCTGTTAACCTTTTTGATCCTAATGTTGGTTTTGAAAACTAAGTTTGCCATTGGAAAAGAGGTCTCTGACACTTTAAACAACCATTAACTTCTTTGAAGACAGCATTGATGTCTCATTCATCCTTCCATCTTTCCAGTGTACTTGGTGGAGAGTCTTGCACATAAAAGAAATTTGTAAATATCTTTTTTTTTATAGATTTTAAAAAAATTTTTATTTTATTTTTAAACTTTACATAATTGTATTAGTTTTGCCAAATATCAAAATGAATCCGCCACAGGTATACATGTGTTCCCCATCCTGAACCCACCTCCCTCCTCCCTCCCCATACCATCCCTCTGGGTCGTCCCAGTGCTCTAGCCCCAAGCATCCAGTATCGTGCATCGAACCTGGACTGGCATCTCGTTTCATACATGATATTTTACATGTTTTATAAATATCTTTTGACTGAAGAGTGAATGATCAAGGCCCAGCGTCTGAGACATGTTCCATGTGACCCCCAATAATGATCATACTGGCTCCCTAGCTGCTGATTGGATTTATAGTGGCTGAGTTTAGCAATACAGGTTCTGGCGTTTGGACTGGATGCATCAAGAAAGTTTAAAGAAAGTTTGAGGGACTCCCCTGGTGGTCCAGTGGCTAGAACTCTGATACTAGGGTCAGTCCCTGGTCAGGAAACTAGATCCCCATATGCTCCAACTAAGAGTTTGCATTGTTGCAACTAAAGTTCCTGTGTGCAGCAACTAAGACCCAGTGTAGCAAATAAATGTATAATAAATATTAAAAATAATAAATTGGTGAATTATTTAAAAAACACAAGTTTGGCACCATGTCTTTTTAGTTTTGTTATCACTGTTCTATCCATGGCTGGATGGCATCACTAACTCAATGGACATGAGTCTGAGTGAACTCTGGGAGTTGGTGATGGACAGGGAGGCCTGGCGTGCTGTGATTCATGGGGTCGCAAAGAGTCGGACACGACTGAGCGACTGATCTGATCTGATCCATAGTACTTAACATGGTGCCAGACATACAGTAAGCATTCCATAAATATTTATCAAATGAACGAATGAATTCCCAAGAGCATAGCCTGTTATTGGTTGTTAGGCTTTCATTAGTGAGAGATGGAACCAGAACCTGAGAGAAATAATGGAGAATGGTTAAATATCAACACCTGTGGATTTCAAATTACTTTACCTGCCACATGTGCCTGGGTGCTCAGTTGCTTCGTGTCTGATTCTGTGTTCCCAAGACTGTAGTCTGCCAGGCCCCTCCGTCCATGGGGTTGCCATGCCCTCCTCCAGGGGATCTTCCCAGCCCAGGGACTGAACCCCCAGCATACCCTGCTTCTCCTGCATTGGCAGGCAGATTCTTTGCCACTGAGCCACCAGGGAAACCCAGATGCTCTCTAGGGTTACATTTTTGTTTCTGCTACAAACATCTGACCTGATGCCATGCCCATCATATATTTACCCTATAGTTTTGTAAATGACCCGCTTGTGAAGCCAGCGTGCCTTCCTTTATGTTAAAGAACTGCCCTGTGGATAAGTGTCTGGGTTGAGACCTTTATAGCTGGTAGAAGGGCTTCCCAGGTGGCGCCATGTTAAAGGATCCACCTGCCAATGCAGGAGATGCAAGAGACTTGGGTTTGATCCCTGGATCAGGAAGATCCCTTGGAGGAGGAAATGGCAACCCACTCCAGTATTCCAGCCTGGAAAATCCCATGGACAGAGGAGCCTGGTGGGTTGAGCACAGCACACACATGCAGCCGGTAGAAACTAGGTAGACGACTTAGTTTGAAGGAACAGATTCTGTTGCGTCCGGTCTGTGGGGGAGATTTGTTCCCAGTTGCATGAGTGTCTCCATAACTGTTTGTGATCAGAGATTCAAAGGTCTGATTTTTGCATTAGCCCTAAGTCTGCCCTTTGGCGCCTTCATTTAGTGACCAGATCATTCAAGGCTGAGCCTTAAAGGCTAGAATTTCTTCAGTAATAATATAAAATGGGCTGATGTGGCAGCCTTAACTCATTCTGTGGAATTGGGCATGATTAAAGTCTCAAGGCTGCATTAATTCAGATTTTCTCTTTCCATGTACAGCAGTCGTTTATCTCACTGTTTTCCAGGTTGCCATTTTTTGAAAACAGAGATGGAAAATTTTGCTGATTTTTTTTTTTCTGTCAGCATGAACATTCAGCTTTTCTTTTCACCCCCCTTTTCTTACCTTTTTACCCCTTTGAAAATAGCATCAGGCAAACGAATGCGGACAGTATAGTTTCCGCGGACTCCAGCCTGTTGTCACGACAATCTCGTTATTTAGGTAAATAGTGTGCCATTTTTTGCTGACTCAGCAGCCAATATGCTGCGAGCAATTTTTGTGTCGGTCACGTGATTGGCTGGGATCGCTATTAATGAGACAAATAATTGGGACGTCTTCGTCGTTGTTCCCCTAAAACCTGATCCTGGTGTTGGAACCAACCAGGCAGAGGAATTGCATATGCAGTCCTCAGAAGGAAAGGATGAGTAGCCAGGGTGCCCAGCTTTTAAATTCATCAGACCCCTGCTGCTTAAATTGCCCCAGCTGTTAATGCTGGAACCATTACAGTAATGGACTCACCAAATGAAGGGGAACGAAGACACGCACACTTTATTACCAGAGGGGCAATTTTCTTTTCATCTGTAATAGCAGCAGTGCCTCTGTATTGATCAGCCCATCAAGATACTAATCCTCTGTAAAATTACTCGTTATAACTGAAAATGTGTTAATCCAAGTCAGTCTGTGTCCCGACTGTCTACTTACTATTGAATACAGGCGATGAGATGGTTTATTTTTCATGATTTAAAGCCTCTGCCCTGGAAATGGCTGGCATTTCCCTCGGAACACGGAGCGCTTAATCTTAGCTCTAGCCCAGGGTTGTCTTTTTGTTTTAAACAGAACATCACCCACTTAATTAAGGAGTGAGTGTCTGTCTTGCTGTCTGAATTATGCCGGTGTTTTATGTTCTGCGGGATTTATTAAGCATCTTGTTTTACATTCCGTGTGTGGTTTGTGCTGTAAATAAAAATAGGCCCATCTTGCACACATTAGAAATTTGCAGGTAGCAAAACGTCAATAAGTAGCAGGGAGGGAAGGTTCTTTGATTTATATTTCAGGCACCAGGCTGTGCTTTGTCGATTGAACTCATAGGCAGGATGCTCCTGGTGTCTGCTATGTGGCAGATGTGTTCTGGCATCGTTGTGTGAGAAAGTTTATGGTTATTTCTGCACCCTTGGTTCAGTAGATTGCTTTTTAGACAATGAAGCATATCTACTCTGCCCCTTCCCCTTGTGTTTTGTGAGAAATGACTATAGCTAGATATTATTATAAGAAGACCTGTTAAAACTGAGTTCTATCTTCCTTAATATTCAGAATTTGAAGAATTACTCTTTAAAACTTCCATTTTTTAAAAAAAAATTCAGTGTAGTCTCTGTGTACATCATGTATTTATTTGTACACAGACCCAAATACCCTCTTGGCAGTATTTTTATTTATTCTAATACACTGTCATTGCTCAAAGCATTTGTGTGGCATTATTCATCGAATTCATTCAGAAATCCTTAACTAGTACTTTCTTGTGTCAGGACGACCCGGGGCTGAGGATTCAAAGATGAAAAAGGTACAGTCTCTGCCAGGGAGGAAAGGGCAAAACTCAGTCTGAAGATAGGCATGTGAACAAATAATTACAGTAATGCAGTATTGTAAATGTTAAAATCCACTTGCGAATGTAGTTTCTAGGAGCAGATAGGAGTTATGGGCACCATAGCAAAAGCAGCCTCATCGATTTTTCTTGCTGTATTACCCAAAGCAGAATTAAGCAATTTAATCACACCTGAAGACTTGCATCTGAATGATTCCCAGCTGTTTGAAAGAAATCTCATCTTTCTGGAGACTTGTTTACTGCCCCCTGGGGACAGTCAAAAGAAAGATTTCCAAAAATGTATGATCAGTGACCACATCTTTGGATATGTGTAGCTTCCCACGGAGACTACTTTGCAGGGGATAGTGTTTATTTGATTGCTTATGTTCTGGCATTATATTGTAGGTCAGTCTTGTTGCTTTAGAGTATAGTTAATCAAGAGAGACAGTAGCCTGTCCTGGTTAAGAGCATGGATTGGCCAGCCTGCCTTGTTTTTCCCCTAGCGCTCTCTAATAGCTGAGCCGTCTTGAGCAAGTCATCTCATCTTCTTGAGCCTCAATCTTTATCTGTAAAATGGGGATAATCACAGATGTGAGCATTAAATGGTTTAATATATGTAAAGCATTTAGAATAGTGATGGCATATATAAGTATTGTGTTTATAAGCATTAGCTGTTATTGCTGTGGATGTGACTGTAGGCTAATGAAATTATTTTCTGCATGTAGTTCATGAAAGGTGACTCTGTAAATGTGTGACCACAATATGTGTGGCATATAAGGTGGAGAAGCATTTTTTTATTTAAAGTACTGGTTTTTCCTGATTATGTAATTTGTTATTTTAGAAGAATTTTAATACATAGAAAAATACCAAGCAAGGAAAAAATATCTCATAATCCTTCAGAGGATTCACTGTGTTACATATTTGTTAGAATATTATTATTATGCCTGTTATATGTACTATATATGTAATATGGTCCTAATTTTACCTAAAATAAGTTTATGATGCATATTTATACAAGAGATATTTTAAACAAAAATTGGAATCATAATGTGCATATTATGGACTCTGGTTTTGGACACTGGTCTTTTTTACTTACCTGCATCCAGTATATTGTGAATATTTTTCCATATTGTTACAAGTATATGGATTTTTTTTTTCCTGCTGTTATAAATTATCCTTCAGTGACCATTCTTGTGCATAAATCTCTGCACAAATATCTGCTATTTTCCATAGGGTAAATTAAAGGAAGGTGAATCGTCAGGTCAACATTTGTAAAGATTTTTGGCTCACGTTGTCAAATTGCCACCCAGAGGGGTGATGCCAGTTTCCATTCTGACAGGCAGTGCATGAGAATGCATATTTGTCCATCCTTTCCAACACCGGG
Organism: Bos javanicus; assembly: GCF_032452875.1. Lineage (NCBI taxonomy): Eukaryota > Metazoa > Chordata > Mammalia > Artiodactyla > Bovidae > Bos > Bos javanicus. The sequence goes on from NC_083885.1 coordinate 22,258,830, forward strand.
AACTGTCACGAGATGAAAATATTTGCCGTCTGGAAGAGATGAGTAGGAGCTTATTGTAGAACGAGTTTATATTTTCTTAATTACTAAGTACTGTATGATTGAAGTTCCTTCTACTGGGTTTATTGGCCAGATACAGTTCTTTTGTAATTTGTTCATTCATATCGCCTTCATTCATTTTACTAATGTATATCTTTTCTTATTGGTTTGTAAGAACAGTTCATAGATTAAGGGTATTATTATTTGTTACTCATGTGCTGGAAATATTTTTCCTAGTTTCTTTTTTTACATTTGTATTTTTGTTATTCAAAAGTTTTCCTTTATTTATGAATAGGAAAAATTTTCCCACTGAAATATCTAATTAATGGTCACTTCTATGTCCTTCTAGTTATTTTACATTTTAGTTTTTCCACATAATTCTTGTAATGCATCTAAAATCTAGTTGGTGTATGGTATGGAGTAGATGTCTCATTGCTCCTAAAAGATTAACCAGTTTTCCCTGCTCTGTTTATTTACTAGACTGAATGCCAAAACACTCATAGCTGCTTTTTATTCTGTTTCCTTTGTTTTGTCTGTTATTCTGGAAAATCACTTTAGTTACCAGAGTTTTGTGGTACCTTTCAGTATCTGGCAGTACACGGCCCCCATGGTTATTCTTTGTTTTAAAAGTTCCTTGGCTCTTACACTGAGAAGGCAACTTAAACATTTTTACAGAGAAACTTAAAATTCACTTTTTCAGGATCTCCTGTATATTTTACCAACCCTTTGGTGGTGTTTTGTTATTGTGTTAACTTTAGAGCTTAAATTGGAAAGAACTGAAGTATTTATAGTAAAGAAAATTTCTTATTTAACAGTGTTATCTTTTACATATATTTAGGCTTTCTTTTATGACCCTCGGGAAGTTTTGTAATTTTCTTCAACCAGATACTTTTGTTACCTTTTAGGATTATTCCTGGGTATTTTACATATTGAATTACTATTTTTGGTTACTGTTGTAAATGGGGTATTTTTAAATTGTATTTTTAAAATCGTTCTTGAGAAAACTTTTCTTCTGTGCTACTTGACCGTAGTACAGAACGCATGCTTATCATCCTAACAATTTTTTGTTGTTGCTTTTCTTGGGTTTTCTAGGTGTTTAGTAGTTAGATAATTTAATCATTTGCAAATAAAACTTGGTCTCTCTCCCCACTTTCAGTAATACACTCTCCCCTCCTTTTTTTCTCTTCGTTATTACATTGTCTAGAACCTCTAAATAGTGGTGATAGCATAACCATGCCTTTAATAGTGATGCTTTGGGATTCTAGTATTAAGTATAATAGTAGTTGTTGGCAATAATCTTTGATTCTTAGTTTACTTTTTTTTTTTCCCTTTAGGACTGAGGTTGAATTTCTATTGAATATTTTTTGACATCTATTTAGATGGTAATATCTTTCCTTCTCCTACTGATAAGATATAATCTCTTAATACAGCTTCTAACATTGTCTCCTGGTGACAGATCCTAATTGGTCACATTGTGTTGGCCTTTTAGCATGCTACTGAATCCAACCTTTTTGTATTTCAGTTAGGAAAGTCAGATGGGTCTGAAGCAGTGATCACCAGGGAAGCTGGAGAGTGATACCCTCAGGGGGTATGTCAGAATCTTCAAGGAGGCATATTTAATATACATGTTAAGGTCATAATTCATACTCGAGTTAGTAAAACTTAATAAAGCTCTTTTGACTAATATAGAGGGAGATAAGATGAGTTAAAATGCTGTGAAATATTCCTTTTTGTGCTTTATTTAGTTTTGATAGCTAGTTTAGTTTTGATACATAGCATGTGTCATAAAATGAATTACGCCATTTTCCTCCTCTGTGCTTTAGAGCCATTTATAGAACACCAGCATTGTTTGTCCCTGGAAGTTTGAACTAAATTAACTTGTAAAACTCTTCATGTGATGCTGGCAAAGATAATTTTTGGATGACTTTTTCAGTATCTTTTCTAGTTAATGGTCTATTTAGTTTTCTTCTTTTTGAGTAAATTTTGGTCCTTTTGGTCTCTCAGAAATTGAGGTTTCAAATGTATTGGCATCGTATTGAACATATTCTCGGGTTTACGAAGATAGAATTGTACCGTTTCATAATTTAAAAATTCCATATTCACTCTTTTTATCTCCTTTTAAATTATAACTTCCTGTATACATATATTGTCTTCAAAAATTGATTTTACTTGTTTTAAAACTAGCTCTTGGATTTGTTTATGTTTATTCACCTATCTTTACCTCTGCCTTTGTTGTTTCCTTCTGCTTTGCTTAAATTTCTTTTGTTTTTATTTTTGAAATAAAGTCTGAGTTCTTGAATAATTTGTTCATTTATTTTCATTCTTTTTTTAATATGGAAAGCACTTCAAAATCTTAAAAATAATTTTCTGTGTTTCTGTAACAATTTGTGCCTGTTTTTGTGGCACTTACCTTTCAGTATTATAATGATTTTTTGTTAATCTCTTTCTCTGCTTCATTTTACAAACAACATTTTATTTATTTTTTCATTCCAGTCTGTGTAGAATCTTGAACACCACACGCCCTAAATAATCAGTCTCTCCCTTCACAAAGGAATTAACCACTTCCCAGATTTTTCATTGTGCCATGTAGACTTTACATGAAATAGTAGCTGCCATGGTGGGAGCACTTCACTGGTAGTTAGGAGCCTAAACTTAGGACCTTACATCTGTCACTTACTAGGCATTCATTAACTGGTACGAGTTCCCCAGCGTCTGTGATGTCTCCTCATCTGTAAAATGGCAATGATCATTCACTCCCCTCTGCGTCTTCTGAGTTGTTGTCAAATGATAATGAATGTAAAAGAATTGTGAACACACACAAAAAGTTATATGGATGTAAATACGATTGAAAATAAAAGGCTTTTAGTATTCTTGCCTTATCCACTACTCTACCATCCCCATTCCCCAACAGAGAAATTATCAAGTTTTTTGGAGCAGAAACTATTAAAAAAAAATGTGTGTGTGTGTGTGTATAGTGTGTGTCCTCTGAAATATCTACCACAGAACTTTGTTGGCAGATATAGTAAACATTTGTTGATTGAATGTTTTCTGAAATTCACTTTTCAACTGCTTATTACCTACTGATCCTTAAGTTTACTAGAGAAGGCAATGGCACCCCACTCCAGTATTCTTGCCTGGAAAATCCCATGGACGGAGGAACCTGGTAGGCTGCAGTCCATGGGGTCGCTAGGAGTCGGACACGACTGAGCGACTTCACTTTCACTTTTCACTTCCATGCATTGGAGAAGGAAATGGCAACCCACTCCAGTGTTCTTGCCTTGAGAATCCCAGGGACAGGGGAGCCTGGTGGGCTGCCATCTGTGGGGTCGCACAGGGTCGGACACGATTGAAGCGACTTAGTAATAGTAGTAGTAGGAGGAGGAGGAGCTCTGTTCCAACCATGAAATTTCTACTGTGAAACAGAGCTTCTGATTTATTGGAGTTTATTGGAGTTACGTAGATAGCTGCATCAACACACAGTGAAATGGATGTGCATTGTTTGAGGACATAAATTTTTTGGTACAGTCCTGTTTTCTCTGCAGAAGAAAACTGAGCACATATTCTCCTCCCAAAATACAGACTAAAAATCGAGTGTCATTTACATATATTGATAACAAATTGTAAAATTCATAAAAATTCGTTTCCATTTTTGTATGATATCACTTATATGTGAAATCTAAAAAATGATACAAATGGACAGAAATAGGCTCACAGACATAGAAAAACTTAAAGGGGAATGAGAGGGAGGGAGGAATAAATTATAAAGTTTACCCATACTATATATAAAATAAACAACAAGAACCAGGGGAGAATAATCAATATCTTGTAAGACCCCATAATGGAAGAGAGTCTGAAAAAGAATATAAATATATATGTCTATCTGAATCGCTTTGCTGTACACCTGAAGCACTGTAAATAACTATATTTCCATTAAAAAAAGTCTCTACATGTTCTTTGAGGAAGTGTATGCCATCTAATAAGTCAGTCTTAGATTAACAGGTTGCTTTTAAATTGCTAAATGCCATCCAAATGCAGACTGGTTGTATTCTGTGTAATTGTTAAGTAGTTTCTTTAAAAATAGTATTCATTGAAAGAGTTCATGTAACCACTGACATTTCAGTATTGTGGCTTCTCGTACAACATGCATATGTATAATCCTCTTCATGACCGCCCCCCACTCCCCTACTTTTTTAACAGTTCATTGTAGCTGGAAAAAGTTGGTATAACTTTAAAAGCACACATACCCTTCAGGCAACTTTTAAAGATGCCTGTGAGACTTTATATCTCAAATAATTGATGGCCAATTTTGTTGGGTTGTTTTTAAGCTCAAACTCTGAGGATTTACCAAAAAGAAATAAAGTTTTATCTCAGAGAACTAGAAACTAATATGATGGTGTTGTGTTAGATCCACTGGTCCCTGAGGAGTTATCTTAAGTTCCCCACTCTTTCACAAACCTTTTGAGGATTATTCTTTTCATCTCTTCCTTTGCTGACCTTATTTCCTATGTTGAAATGTACGGTAATAACACTAATGATGCCCGTGGCACACTTACTGGTGGATGGTACCTGACATCTTGACGTTTGGTTATATTAAATTTTTGTTGTTATTTCTACTTATTCGTGTTTTATGTAATTATCTTTTTCCTAGGGAGATTGTAAGCTCCCTCTGGTTAAGAACCATGGTATAAATTTGCTTTATGTATCTAACAAGGGCGTGCATGGGAGCATGATAAGTTGCTTCAGTCATGTCCGAGTCTTTGTGACCCCATGGACTGTAGCCCGCCAGGCTCCTCTGTCCATGGGATTCTCCAGGCAAGAAGTCTAGTGAGTTGCCATGCCCTCCTCCAGGGGATCTTCCCGAAGCCCATCTAACAGTGTACTACAGACAATTGGTTTTCAACATTTCCAGTCAAATGGAAGAAGCATGTATAGACTGGATGGTGACGTGTTTTTTTTTTTAACTTTACAGAGCATTTGTTTATCTTCATCTCTTGATTTGTTTTCCATCAACAAAAAATATTCCGTTTAGAAACATAAAAAAAAAAGTCCCCAAGGTCTTAGTGTATAATGCAGGGATTTATTGGTATCCTGTGATAAACCATAATGGAAAAATATATAAAAAAGAAAAAAAAAATGTATATGTGTATATAACTGAATCATCTTGCTGTACAGCAGAAATTAATACAACATTGTAAATCAACTTTAATTAAAAATAAATTACAAAAAAAAAAAAAGAAAACAAACCTGAATCCCCGTATGATAGAATAGATCTCAGGAAATTCTAATTGTGGACCATAAGAAAACCTTAGATTTTGGTGGCCCTTTACCTATCACTGTGTTTTTTTTTTTTTTTGAAAGAGTTATATCTGAACCACCTATGTGTCCTGGTTCATTTTGCCACTTCATCTACTGCTCTTCCTCCTGTTTTTATTTAAGACTATAAAGTTACTTTAGTGTATCTGCTGCTGTCACCTTTGCCCTTAGCTAATCAAATAGTTTACCTTGAGGGAAACATTTATCTCCCACTTTCATTATTATTATTTTTGTAGCTGTAAAGATATATATTTTATGTCGGCAGAAGGCTGTAACAGTGAAACGAGGTATTGATCTGCTGTATTTAGCAATTTCTTTCCACCTTGCCATCAATAGCATGTCAGCATCTGTCTGTACCGTGGTTGACCTCACAAATAGCTCTTTATGCTCCCATTGGATTCAAATGATATAGTATGCTGAAAACTAAATCAATGAATGATTATAAAGTTTTTAGTACTATTTCATGACCCAGAGGCAACTGGTACTTTTTGCACAGTATAGTTCAGTGTACAATGAATATGGTCAAGTGAGTGTGTCTGGCTTTTGTTCTGTCAAAAGGAGGAAAGCAGGGTACCAGCTTGGGTTCACTCATCTGCTAAACCAAGGATCTCAAAGGACTTGGGCTTCCCCGGTAGCTCAGTCAGTAAAGAATCTGCCTGCAACGTAGGAGACCAGTGTTTAATCCCTGGGTCAGGAAGATCTCCTGGTGAAGGAAATGACAACCCACTCCACTGTTCTTGCCTGGAATATCCCATGTATAGAGGAGCCTGACAGTCCATGGGGTCACAAGAGTTTGACCCAACTTAGTGACTAAGCCACCACTAGGCTTTCAGTGAGCATTTCACATTATGGAATCAGACATGGAGAAAGCAGTTCCTCCATTTAGTTTAAATTTAGTTTAATGCTGCCCCCCCCACCCCCGCATGTAGCAATATTTCCATAATTATTTGAGCTTTAAGCTTACAGGTTTTTGCTTTCATTTACAAAAGAAAGATAAAATTAAATGCTGTTTCACTGAAAAGTGAAAGTCACTTAGTTGTGTCCACTCTTTGCCCAGCCCATGGACTGTGGCCCACCAGACTCCTCTGTCCGTGGAAATTTCCCGGCAAGAATACTAGAGTGGGTAGCCATTCCCTTTTCCAGGGGATCTTCCCTAACCCAGGAATTGAACTCGAGTCTCCTGCATTGCAGGCAGATTCTTTACCATCTGAGCCACTAGGGAAGCTGCATCGCTGAGGATCTAACAAAAAAGGCACATAGTAAGGGGAGGGAGAATAACGTTGGTCAGGTCTAACAGGACTCTGGGCTTCTCAGCACATGGAGCAAATACCAGGGTACCGTTGAGTCCACATTCTTCAGCCTTCATCCTTCCTGTGGGTGTTGCGCTCACTTTCCCTGATCTGTGGAACCTTGAAATAGCAAGAGTCACCAATTTGACTGCTTGTGAATGTTGCTGAATCCGGCCACATTAAGCAATTTTTTTAAAAAACTGAAGTACAGTTGATTTACAGTGTGTTAATTTCTGCTGTGTGGCAAAGTGATGTGCATACACGTGCATACAGTTCTATTTATATTTTCCATTATGGTTTAATCCCAGGATATTGAGTGTGGTTCCCTGTACTATACAGTAGAACCTTGTTGTTTAATTCAATTTTTTTTTTTGAATCTTGCTGAATCTTATGTGTATATATGAAAGAACCTTTTTGATATTGAAATTTGGGGTATGTGGAAAGGTACGGGAGGATTATAGGGAGTGAACGGGGAAAGTGAAACAGAGCAGGTGTCATCCTGATCTTTTGAGGATATGAATCAAATGCGTTTCTTTCCAAGAAAATGCCATTTTGATGCATTCCTTTGTCCATCAAAGGACAACCCTGCCCCCATAAGATATTTGAAGGGGGAAATAAATGATGGATATTACGACCACAGGTTGATGTTCTGTATGGCATCTACGTGAATGTGGGCACCCTCCATGCAACGTCACAGAGGAAGAAGGCCTGAGGAGGGAATTTAGCTTGTCCTCTTAATCTGGGCTTGTCAATGACAGATTAGGCATCACACTTTCTTTTTCCTGTAGTATTGACTTTGCCTATATTTTAATAATTGGAGCACTGGACTCATCCCAGTGAATTTTTTTGGGATCTGCCCAGGGATCTGACTCTCCTAAATTCTTAGTTTAACTTTGTTACCCATTGAGAATCTGTGACTGATCAAGCAGCTCATCTGTTTTTGAAACCATCTAAAATTTTGTTCTGTATCATCCCTTAAGAATATGAGTGCATCAGTTGACTCGGTAATACCAAACGAAGTATTTCCTTTTGTTTGTCCTGTGTCAGTTCACATTAAATTTGGGGGTTTGCAACCCAGGTTTAAAATAAAGGGATTTGGGGAAGAAATTCCTGTCTTGGAATTCAGCCTTTGTGATTTTTGTGTATCATACTTGCCTGAATACGAACTAAGAGATTTTTTTCCCCCTAGATTTTTATCCCTCAGGGAAGAGAAGTCATCTCGTATTCAAATTCTTAATCATGTCTCTTGTATTACAGAATGCTTGCTTGGTTTCTTTATTTTGAACAATAGGTACTTGTGGCTTGAAGTATTTTTCTTGATCAGAGTTACAAATAGTAATCTAAGTTTATACACCATAATTTCTGGTTTTGCCTGGGAGTAGAAGGTTGGTACATTACATATTCATGCATGCTTAAAGAAACTCTTGTTTGGCTATCTGTAGCTCTGTATTAGAGACTAGCTATGTTCTTGTCGCTAGAGCAAAGGGCAGTTAGTTGACCTCTGACTGTAAAAGCTTTAGTAATTGTGTGTCTTTGTAAGCTTTGTTCTTTAGAGTTGATAGGTTATCTCCTCTCCTCAGACTTCATTAAGGAACAGTAGGTGATAGTGATCAAAGCTTAAAGACTGACTAGTTAGTGCTTCAGTTGGTGAAGACCAACACCTTCAAATAGGGTTCATTTTCAAGTTCATACCTCTAAGGCTTTCTCTTTTGAGGGCCACTTATCGCTTTATTTGTGGATAGAAATCTCATTGATGGTGAAAAGGGTGTAAGAAGAGTTGTTTAAATTAATTTTTGATCCTAGCCAGTCACTTTCTGTTATAGTCATATAGCTTCTGAATAAGATGAGACATTTCTTTTTACTCAATAAAAATAAAGAAGAAATCTCTCTGTTAATATGTTAACACATACCTGAGTGGGGTCATGTAATTCCACTGTGTAAAAAAGCAGTAAGATCTCAGAATGGTAGAAGGATGTATTTGTATTGTGTGCTAAACTTTGAATCATTTTTGAACTATATTTTTGGAACCAATGCAAAAAATATAAAAAATATTGATAAGTTACTATATACTTAATATTATATTGCTTTCATTAAATAAAACTCTCTCCATATATTACATTCTTATACTGTCATAGTAATATGATATTAAGGTGACATAATTCATTTTCAAGATTATTTTCTTTTCTTTTGATGCTTAGGAACTTTCCTAGAAAACTGGCACCTGGGTTCTTCTGTGCCGTTTTGAATGATACGCTTTATTAGAAACTCCCCGAAGAAGAATACATTAATTTTGCATTTTCTTTCTCTTCTTTAGGCTCTGAGAAGGTGTATGTGTCTGAGACTACGTTCGTGTCTAAAAGCCTAGTGGTGCTTAAAACCATGGCTGAAGAGTTTTGCTTAACTGTATACTTTGCATGGATTTGTGATTTGAAATAGGGGGAAAAAAAAGTCAAATCGGAGACAGCTTGAATGGCATGCTGTCAGTTTGGAGCTTCATGAATTGGCAATGGTCTCATTTAGGACCTTCAGATGTGTCTTTGCCTGGACAGAATGAGACCGTTGTGCATGTTGTGGAAGAGACAGCCACTCCTGGCCGCCTCACCACGGGCAGTGGTGCATGACAGTTGCCCTTCATTGCTGGCTTCTTGGAGCTTAACCTCTGACCCTCCACTTAGTCGCTGTGCAGTGGTTGGAGCAGGTTGGAGATGTTGGTGAATGACGGGCATTGGCCTGCAACGTGCTTGTCATTATTTGACTGTCAAAAGGAGCCTGCCATTGGTTTCCATCAAGGTTTGAAACCTCTGTGCAGCAGTCCATATTACTTAACTTCCAAGGCTGTCAACAGCATGATCAAATGTGCATATAAAATCAGAGGGCTGAATATATCTTCCATCTGGAAGTTTCTCCCCTCTTCTTCTCTCTCTCCGTCTCTTTCTCTCTTTTCATTTTTCTTTTGGTTAAATATATTCAGATGACTTTCACAGGGCCAAGAGGTTGAATCTGTTGCCACGGTGAAAAAAGTGAACTGTTGTCTCCTGTGGTCTGAGTTTCAAACAGCACAACATGAATCTGAGCAGCTCTGCCAGTTAAGCTCTTGGACTTGTCTTGCATATTCTATCAGCTTTTGGCCGTTTTGCTTAAGGGACTGATGCTCTCCCAGTGATACCTGGGGTTCACTGACAGGATTAAACGTTTACTTTAGTATTTATGTAATTTTGCAAAGGGATGCGAGCTCAGTTTGTGTGATTCATAAAGCAGGGATTGAACTTTAAAATAATTTACAAAGGGATAATAAGACTTTTTTTTTCTTCTTCTCACGGTAAAGAAGTTCAAACATAAGAGTTTCATTGGCTGTGACCAAGTCTTAGAAACTTCAGAGGTCAGTCTTAGGCAAGGTATTTCTTGAGAAAAATATGATGGTGAAAGCCATCTTTTCATCTGAGACTGAAGAAATTCATCTGAGACTGAATTAAAAAGCATCCTGAGGTGGAGAAGGATGAGGGGCAGGCTCCAATACTGTTAACGTATATGAAAAATGCTGGAAATCAAACTTGATATGCTTCTAGCTTTGTAGAGTAAATGGTTGCAAATTCTAGTTTTGCTTCTGCCACATTCAACTGTGTCACCTTGGATAAGTCAGTTAACCCTTTATTCTCAGGTTCTTTATTTGCAGAAATAGGGGTACTAATGTCAGGATAAAAGGAGATTTTGTTTGAAAAGTTTTTTTAAAAATTATTTTTAATTGAAGGATAATTGCTTTACAATGTTATGTTGTTTTCTTGCCTTACAACATTGTGTATCAGCCTTACGTATACATATATCCCCTCCCTCTTGAGCCTCCCTCCCAACCCCCATCTCACCCATCTAGGTCATCACAGGGCACCAGGCTGGGCTCCCGGTGTTACATAGCAGCTTCCCACTAGCTATCTGTCTCATGCATGGTAATGCGTATGTTTCAGTGCTACTCTCTCAGTTTGTCCCACTTTCTCCTTCGCCCGCAAGTCCACAAATCTGTTCTTTATGTCTGCGTCTCTATTCCTGCCCTGCAAATAGATTCATTGGTATCATTCTTCTAGAATCTGTATGTATGTGTTAATATATCATATTTGTTTTTCTCTTTCTGACTTACTTCACCCTGTAAGACAGGGTCTAGGTTTATCTACCTCAGTTCAACGGACTCAACTTTGTTCTGAGAAGTACTTGCTTTTGTGCAGACCTCTGGGACCCCTATAGGTACTTCCTGATTTCTTTTTTGTCTTTTTCTTAGCAGGAAAGATGTATTCTATAGTCCTAAGGCAACGCTTGGGTAGTTAGCATACTCTAGAACTCAAGACTCTCTGTGTTTCATCTGCCCCCCCAATGTTACTGATTTTAGTTCATAATATCACATTTTAGTCAAACAGTCAAACCACAAATCTGAGTGACCTGCCTGCCCTCTCCCTCCTTTGCTCACTCCACAAATATTGTGTTGTCCAAAAAGTTCATAAGGATTTTTCCATAACAGCTTATGGAAAAACCTGAATGAACTTTTTGTATAACCCAATATTTTCTGAGCTCTTACTGTGTGCTGGGCTGTATTCTGAGTTCTGGAATCCAGCCATAAACTAACAGACTGATGGTACCTGCCTTCATGAGCTCAGATTCTGCAAGTAGAGACAGCTAATAAACAAGCCAACAAATAATTACTTCTTTCATAGTTCTAAAGGCTGTGGAGAAAAATAAAGCAGGGTGAGAGGATCAAGGATTGTTTGTGTTGTCAGGAAAGAGCTCTCAGTGGAGGATTCTTTCAGCAGAGACCTGACCAGGGGAGAGAGAAGGCCCTGGGAGGATGGGAGAAGGGCTTCCGTATGAAAGGGGATCACACTTGTTTCTCCTGCTCCTCAGCCAGCTGGTCACCAAGTTCTGACCTCTGTCCTAATGTCTTCCTTCCTTCCCGCCCTCTCTCTCTCCTTCCCACTCTCCCTCCCACTCTCTGTCTCCTCTCTTCATCTTCATGTCACTCCTGTGTTCATGCCATTAAAAAAAAAATTCCTTAGGCTCCTAGCTTGTGGTCTATCTCTCTTGCCAGCTTTAGACATGTAAAGTGGCCGTAGCACTCCACTATTGACCATTTCTCAGAGATTTGCCACTGGCTGCATGTTAAAAATTCAGGCCCTTGGGCTTGCCATATGAGGTTTCAATTGTTTCATTCTCCTTCATTATCTGGGCTTGACCCCTGGCCTCTCCCCTCTCCCCCTACAACTTCACACCTGATACCCTCCTATAAGAAAACAAAGCAGTCCTGAACATTTTGACTTCTGTGCCTTGACACATGACTTTTTCCTCCCTGGACTCTTCTCCTACCTCACTGGCACTAAGAGAATGAGAAGATGAGATTTCTGTCAACAGTGGCCTTGAGTGCCACCTCTTCTGAGACTTACCTGATTCTGCTGCCCTTAGTGTTTCATCTGCTTCTTACCTTTAACCTCACCGTACCTGTTCGTCCATTTACATGACTAGTTCATTGAGCTCCTCAAAGGCAACGACTGTGTTTTTATTCAGCTCTTGTATTTTCAGTATCTGACTTAGTATCTGGAACAAAACAAACTCTCCGTAAACTGTCATCTGTTGTGGTGTAATATACAGAATTGTTTACGAACAGATTTATTATGGAGTTTAAATATGATCAGAGTGGATATATGCCTTTTGAAGATACCTTAGGTCAAAATATTCCACTACTGTTCGTGGGATTTCTTCCCTTAGGCCTGCCTCAAATAACCAACATCATATTAAAGGAAACTGAGGGTGGAGTGTGAACACATTAGAAAACAGTATATTATGTTAATTTCTTAATAATTATAATACCACTAGGATATGGTGTCAGTGAGTAAACTAGCTCCAGATAAACTTTTATGTTGCCTTTTAAAATAATCCAGCATGCTATGTATTTTTGGCCAAGGAAGATAGCACTAAATTTAGTATCTAGTTCAGTCGATAAGTAAACTTTACAATATATCTAATCCATACATGTATCTTTACATTTTCCAGCTGACACTGTAAAGAGTTGTCATGCATTAAAAAAAAATTAGAAGCATTTTAATGCCAAAGCATGGTAGACCCTTCATATGTCTTTAATAGTTAAGCAGTTCCTTATTGTTGACCATTTAGCTTATTTCATTTACTTTTATTAACATAAATAATGCTGTGTTTGTTCAGACGTCTTTAGGTGCATTATTTGTTTTTTTTTAATGAATACATTTCTAGAAACTGTGAACAATTAGGTCAAAAGATTGTACCATTTTTTAAGGCCCTTTGATGCATATTACCAAATTACCTTCTGGAAAAGGTGTATAAATCATTGTCAAGATAGGCTGTAAAAAGTATTGAATATCTTCTTTGTGTTAGTGTGTTTCTTCGATTAGGAGAAGGGGGCGACAAAGGATGAGATGGCTAGATAGCATCACTGACTCAATGGACATGAATTTGAGCAAACTGGGAAACAGGGGAGGACTGAGGAGCCTGGCTGGCTACAGTCCTTGGGACTGCAGAGTCAGACATGACTTAGTGACTGAACAACAACAAGAGGAGTGTTCAGTATGGCTATTAAGAGGAGACAAAAGAAGGGAGAGTGGAAAAAACAAACCGCAAATCTCAAGTTTTGCCCTTTTCAAATGGTATGTGGTCTTCCCAGGTGGAGCTAGCCGTAAAGAACCCACCTGCTGATGCAGGAGATATAAGAGACATTGGGTTCGATCCCTGGGTCATGAAGATCCTCTGGAGGAGGAAATGGCAACCCACTCCAGTATTCTCGCCTTGAGAATACCATGGACAGAGGAGCCTGGTGGGCTATAGTCCCATGGGGCCGCAAAAAAGTCAGACACGACTGAAGTGAGTGAAGCATGGTCTCTGGTGCATGATTTGCAGCCTGTGTCCTGGGCACTTCTAGGACTCTGCTCCAGGAGGTGGAGGCCTGCGAATGGCTTGGCTTCTTTTTATGGATTTTTAAAATGTTTATACTTTTGAAGAAGATTTCTTTCGAATTAATGGTTCAAAACGTTACAAAAATTTGAAAGCTATGAATTAGCAGCTAAGTTCACTAGTACTATTTTCAAATGAGTGATTCAAAATGGATCTGATTCTTGGCTCTGCTTTTTTGTTTGAGAAACCAGTATCCTGATTCACTTTTGCTTTCTTAAAGGAACCATCTTACTTGCCCAAAGGAAAGAGGAATAACCTTCTGAGTTAGGGTCTCTCCTGTGCTTCACAGCTTTCTCTTGGATTACCTGGTAGATAGGTGTCTGTGTGCTTAAGGCTGTGTGGTGTCAGATCACTTCCTGATTCCAACTTCAGAGGAGAAACTGTGAAATCTCTTATTTTAGGTGAGGGAGAGGTTAAGGCACCTTAAGGGCATGGACTTCTTATCTTGCTTTTATTAGCAGTGGTGTCAACATGCACTAAAATGTGATGACCTCCCCTCCTTTCTGATAAAAGGAAGATGACCTGCCTGGCCTGGATGGAGAGACAGGTGCCTGAGGCACATTGTCACCTCTCATACCAACAGCAAGCATTAAAACAAACAGAAAGGCCGGCAGATTTCTGTTTATCCACGGAAATGTTTGACATTTTTGGCTTCCCATGAAATGTGCTGGGTCCAGGAGAAGAGGGAATAATGTTATGGTGGAAGGAATAAATGAACGAGGGAAAAAAGGAGTCTGACTTCTTAAGAGAGATTTGAGGACTCAGAGGGGCTCCAGTCACAAACCTGTAATAGTCTGTTGGCAGAGTGTGTGTGTGTGTGTGTGTGTTATTTGCTCAGTTGTGTCTGACTCTTTGCAACCCCATGGACTATAGAGGAGTCTGACAGGCTCCTCTCTGTCCATGGAATTCTCCAGGCAAGAATACTGGAATTAGGGTTACCATTCCCTTCTCCAGGGGATCTTCCCTACCCAGGGATCAAACCTGGGTCTCCCGCCTTGCAGGCAGATTCTTTACCGTCTAAACCACCAGGGAAGCCCATTGGCAGAGTCCTAAGACTCAGACCCTAGAGGGAGCTCATCTTTCAGAGTTTTATTTAATCTTCATTTGTATGGCACCAATATTGCTTGGCTGAAACTTCTCTACAGGTGAACTTAATTAATACAGGGCTACTGTAGAGTTTATACCTAGAGGAGATGCCCATTTGGAAAGGAGAATTAGCCACTCCTAAGTGAAGGAGAATTTTTCTCCTCAGTTAGATGTATTTTCCTGAGGGGTTTGAAGACAGAATCTGAGAACTCTTAGAAAAAGCTGTAGCTATTTTGAGACATTTGATGTAATTTAAGGCTTTTTTTAAGACAATCATGGTGTGGTTTAACCAGTCATCTTGAAATATGAATCATATGGAGATGACACAAGAAATGATATGTGACACCTGTAGGTGTCTTGGGGAAAGGTTGGGTTTGTCTCCTGTCTACCATGGCAACACTCTTGAGGTATCACTAATAATGTTGTATAAGGATTTCCTCTAGAACTTTGAATCTTAAAATGAAACTTACTTTAGCCAGAACAAAAGAGTTTTGTATTCATGGAAAACTGATTGGAAAGAAGCTGGAAAGCACACACCAGTAGCAGCAATGAAGCAAACAGTACTTGAGCCACATAATAGAAACATGTGGGTTCCACAGGTTGAAGGTATTTTTGGAAGTTTGTTTATTTTCCTAATTTGAATCAACTCATGACAAGACATTTTTAAAAAAGTGTACAGAATGGAAAAATGCTAAAAAAGGGTTTTTTGCGGGGGGAGGTGCTGGTGGTTAGTGGTATTACCAGAACAAGTCTAACAGTGAAGATCCCTGCCTGACCTTTTCTTTCTCCTTAGTTTTGAACATCATTTGTAAGTGGTAAAAAAACTGAATAGTACCACAACTTTAGATTCTTGATTTCTGCTCTGTTTATTTAGGTTTCTTATGAATAAGAGATTGAATCTCTTTATTTTTTTAAAGGAAGTTATTTGTAATCATAGCTCTGTCTGTTCTGTTCTGCATGTTATGAACCTTCCATACAAAATTTGAGAGCAATAGACATTCTCTGGTGATGCTGGGGCTTTTAAATGTTTCCAAAATTCAGTTCTTTCCCCCTGGAATAGATGAGCTTGGTGTTCACTTGATTGCAAATCCCATATGTATACAACTCAGTTTGAGTGGTCAATATCACATTCGAGGAAATGTACATTAACAAGTTTTGTGCATCTACTTAGTATGAATTTGAAAACTTTGACTTCAAGTAACAGAATTTCTATCTAACAGTGTGTTAAACAGGACTCGTTACACATCATAAGCTGTCTGAAAGAAGGAAGGTCTTCTGGAGCACTGACTTAGTAATATAACCAAGGATGCTGGTACTTTCTATTTTCTGCTCTCCATCTTTAGCACAGGGGCTTTTTGATCTGTTGGCTTAACCTTGTGATCACAAGATTCCATTCATCGTGTCCTCATGTAACTGTTCAAGGCTGGAAGAGGGTGGGAAGATAAAGGGAGGTTTTATATTTGGTGGAAAATCTTTCCCACAAGGCTGCTAGCAGACTCTTCATTATGCCTTTTTGGCCAGTGCTGGATTGCTTGACCATTCCCGTTGCAGAGGAGGCTGGGGAATCTAGAATCTGGCAGAAGTGAATGATATTTCCATGTGTTATGGGTGAATGTTTGTGTCCCCTCAAAACGTATTTGTTGAAACCCTAACCTCCAATGTGATGGTACTTGGAAATGGGGTTTGGGGGAGGTATTTAGGGTCAGATGAGGTCATGAGGATGTAGCCCTCATGGTGGGATTAGTGCCCTCATAAGAAGTGATACCAGAAAGCTCACTCCTTCTCTGTGCACACACAGAGAAAAGGTCATATGAGCATACAGTGAGATGGGGCTGCCCACAAGCCAAGAGAAGAAGTCTCAGAATTAAACCTACTTTGTCAGCACCTCTGTCTTGGACTTCCCAGCCTCCAGAACGCTAAGCAATAAACTTCGGCTAAGCCACCCAGTCTGTGGTGTTCTGTTATGACTGCCCGTGCTGACTAAGATGCCATCCCTGGGTTGGAACACTCATAATCCATTCTGTGGAGTTGTGCTCATTGCGCCTTTGTTGAGGTCAAAGAGAAGGAAGAGCTGATGAGTAAGCAGGCATGGTTTCTGCCACACTCAGTTAACGTATGAGTGGGAAAGAGATTTTTATCTTTTATTCTGTAATGACCAAGCAATGTAGCCTTAGCTTCTGTATGTATACAAAATAATGTATATGTGTATGATATAACCTTTTGGGACAAATACATATAAAATGGATTGGAAATTGGTATCAATCATGCAGCAAGTTTAACTGGCACTTTCAGTTAAGCTGTTGTGAGTTGCTGGTCAAAGCTGAGGATCTTGTAGTGAATAAGATGGAGAGCCCCCAAACTCACAAGGTCAGTAGACCAGTAGGATAGAGAGATTAGGGAGTAGTTTCAGCACAATGGCATTAGTGCTCAGAATGGGGGACAGCACCATTTCCTCTGCACTGAGTGGATATCAGTGGACACAGACTCAGGGGTCAGGGAGGGGTCTCTTGGAGGAGGTGACATCCTCACCCGAGTCCTGAGATGCAGGAGCCAGTTCTTCTCAGAAACTGATGAACTGACCACCCTTTTTACTTAGGTTCTCCTGCAAATCAAGGCACAAGCAAGTCAGCTCTTCCCATGGATGTAGTGGCTATTGTATCAGCAGCTCTGGAGGTAGCGTAGCACAGGGGAAATATTATTGCCTTTGAAGCCTGATGGATAAAGGATTTTGCCTTCAACTAGCTGTGTAAAAACCTGGTTTCCCTAAGCCTCAGTTGCTATTGTATAAAATGGAGTTGATATGTCGCTATGCAGATGCCATACATAGGAGAACTAGCAAGTGCTGTTAGTGCACTTAATATTTGCAAGACACTTTTCTAATCACTTTGTCTCCCTTGATACACATGGTATCCCTATGAAATAGGCCTTTTAATTACCACTGTTTTACAGATGAAGAAACTGGGGACAGAGAAATTAAATCATGTGCTTGAAGATCTCTAGCTAGTACTGGTAGAGCTGGATTTGAACACAGGCTGGCTGGCCCCTGAATCCATGCTGTATGTTGTGCTGAGAAAAGTCAGCTGCGCTCATTCAGTACTCTGGCCTATTAGATAAAACCAGATCAAACTCCTAGCTTAGTGGCAATTAGTAATTTCTGCCCTTACCCACGGAGAAGGCAAAGGCATCGTACTCCAGTACTCTTGCCTGGAAAATCCCATGGGCGGAGGAGCCTGGTAGGCTGCAGTCCATGGGGTCGCTAAGAGTCGGACACGACTGAGTGACTTCACTTTCACTTTTCACTTTCATGCATTGGAGAAGGAAATGGCAACCCATTCCAGTGTTGTTGCCTGGAGAATCCCAGGGACGGGGAGCCTGTTGGGCTGCCGTCTATGGGGTCGCACAGAGTTGGACACGACTGAAACGACTTAGCAGCAGCAGCAGCAGCAGCCCTTATCAAAGTCAGTATCACTTTCTTTCCAAAAGTCTTGGGTTACCATTCCTTTCCCTCCCCATCTATCTTCAGCCTGTGACTGTCTTTCTAGTTTATCAGCAGCTCTAAAATCTGACCCCTGCTCATTCCTTCTGACTCTGCTCTAGTTTAAATGATGTCAAAATGATGACATGGTTGGATGGCATCATCGACTCAGTGGACATGACTTTGTGCAAACTCCGGAAGATAGTGAAGGACAGGGAAGCCTGGTGTGCTGCCGTCCATGGGGTCACAAAAAGTCAGACATGACTTAGTGACTAAACAAAAGAAATTTTAACAGCTTCTGAGCTGTTTTTTTTTTTTTTGGCCATTCTCCTTTCCTTCTTTTCCACATGCATCCTCTGTCCTTGCCAGTCTATCTTTTACTTATTTAACAGAATGGATTTTCTTACTGTTTGACTGTCGTCTTAATTCTCTGTAGATCTTAGTTAAATGCATTGCTGTTGACTGTAGGATAAAGTCCAAGTGCCACAGATGCACGCATGCTCTTATTAATATTTCCAGACCACTATCTAACTTAACCTTCCCCTCCTGGCTCTAGCCCTCTCTGCCTCCCCGCTTCCAGGCATATCTATTTACTCTGTATTTTGTTCATCCCTGCAATCCACTGTCTTCCTTCCCTGGAGTTCATCTAGGGGGAGAATCGTGCATCTTCTCAAGATTTACTTCGAAAGTTTCTGCCTCTGTAAATCCTTCCTTCCATTGTGCCCACTTAGGTTTAGTTTGGTTTTTGATCACTTAGGACTTCTCTGTTGCACTGATGTCGTCGGTGGCTCTTTGATGGTGAGTTCTGGAGAGCCAGGACCTCGTCCGCATGTGTTGCTACGATACACAGCACCGTGCAGTTTACGCCAATAGGAGGGCTATGCTAACACTTACAGAAGGGTTGGTATGATGTCCTGAGAATATATTTTTCATTTTGTACAATGGCTGTACTTTACTTCTTTCTCTGTGTGAAAGAGATTCATATGTGTACACACACACACATACACATGTGCACACACACCACATGTGTGTGAGAGTGCTCCTTCTTACCTAACAGCAATCCCCAGGCTCCTCTGTCCGTGGGGATTCTCCAGGCAAAAATACTAGAGCGAGTTGACATATTCCTCCTCCAGTGGATCTTCCTGACCCAGGGATTGAACCCAGGTCTCCCTTGCAGGCGGATTCTTTACCATCAGAGCCACCAGGAAAGCCCTGATTTTCCCTGTGTGGTACTTTCTAGGGCAGAATGTTGTTTCTCTTAGTTTGACTTTATGAGCAAAGAATGTGTGTCCTCGATGATATCTGTACCATTTTGCATGTACTTTTTCCAATAATTATTTTTACTTTTTCATCATATTAATAGTCATATGTAAAATATAATCACATTGTGCAGAGGGATTATGGGGCTTCTCTGGTAGCTCAGTGGTAGAGAATCTGCCTGCCAACACAGGAGACATGATCCCTGGGTCGGGAATATCTCCTGAAGTAGGAAATGGCAACCCACTCTAGTATTCTCGCCTGGGAAATTCCATGGACAGAGAATCCTGGCGGCCTATAGTCCATGGGGTGGCAAAGAGTTGGACCTGATTTAGTGAATAAACAACAACAACAGGGATTATGATGGAAAATAAATGACATCTCTCCCCTTTATTCCTCCCCAGCTGCCCACTTAGAGATGACTGTTCTTTTCAAAGAATAAGAACTTTGTTGAGATATAATTTGCATATGTGCAGTTTGCCCATTTAAAGTATACAATTCAGTGTTTATGGTTTTTTTTTTTTTTTCTTTTTTGCCTATTCACAAGATTGTGGAACTATCGCCACTGAAATCTAACTTTAGAACATTTTCTTCACCTCTAAAATAAGCTCTGTACCCGTGTGTTGTCATTCCCCATTCACTTTACCAACTACCCACCCTCAGCTCTGTCTGCAAGTGCTCAGTCATGTCCGACTCCTGTAATTCCATGGACTGCAGTCTGTTGGGTTGCTATTTTCTCCTCCTGGGAATCTTCCTGACCCAGGGATTGAACCTGCATCTCCAGCATCTCCTGCATTGACAGGCAGAGTCTTTAACACTGAGCCACGTGGGAATCTATTTTCTCTGTTTATAGATTTGCCTATTAGAGACATTGCATATAAGTGGAATCGTAAAATAATACGTGGTTTCTTGTGACTGGCGGCTTTTACTTAACATAATCTGTATGTTTTCGTCATTTGTCCATGGTGTAGAATGTATGAATACTTCATTTTTCTTTTATGGCTGAATAATGTTCCATTTATGGATAAAGCACATTTTATTTACCCATCCATCACTTGACAGACATTTGTTGTTTTAACTTTTTGGCTATTATGAATAATGCTGCTATAAACACTTGTGAACAAGATTTTGTATAGATGGGTTTTCATTTCTTTTGGGTATATACCCAGAAGTGGAATTACTGAGTTATGTGGTAACTCTATGTTTAAACTTTTTGAAGAACTGCTACACTGTTTTCCAAAGCAACTGTACTGTATTACATCCCCACAGCAATGTAAAAAAGGTTTTAATTTCTTTGCACACCCTTGCCAACACTTGTGTGTTCGTGTGTTAGTCGCTCAGTGGTGTCTGACTGTTTGCGACCCCATGGACTGTAGCCCGTCAGGCTTCTCTGTCCTTAGGATCCTCCAGGCAAGAGTACTTGAGTGGATTGCTATTCCTCCTCCATGGGATCTTCCTGATCCAGGGTTTGAACCCAGGTCTCCGGCATTGTAGGCAAATTCTTTATTGTCTGAGCCATTAGGGAAGCTGTATTGTCAATTTCTTATCTCTTTCAATTTAATTCCCATAATCCTGTGAGTTAGCCAAAGAAAAATATTCTTGCTGTTATTTTATAGGTGAAAACTGCAAGTCAAAGGACTGATGAAATGAGATGCCTACTTTGTGTGTGAATAGAAGGGAGGAAGAGACATGGATAGTTCAAAACATCTAATCATCCAAAAGAAATTTAGAAGTTTTTGAATTAGCTACTTCTGTTGGGGGTCACATTTCCCATCCCCTCTCTCTTTCTGTCTCTCTCTTTTTTTAATCTCTATGGTTGTATTTTTTTGCCTGTGTTAAAAAAAATTGAGGTGTAATTTACCTGACGTAAAATTCACCATTTTAAAGTCTATGAGGTGACAGCTATTATTCCTCCCTATTTCTTAGTGCTTCTTTTTTTTTTCAATTTATTTTTAATTGAAGAAAAATTGCTTTACAATGTTGTATTGGTTTCTGCAGTACAACAATGCAAGTTAGTGTTTCTAACAGTTGTCTTGAAAAAATTTACATGTGGTTAAAAATACCTTTTCTATATTAGAAAAGAGGGAGAAATACAAAGTTTGATCTCTGGGGAGCCATCCTTGATGCACAGAAGGGACAAGCATAGAAAGACCAGAAAGCAAATAAAAGTCATCTGCTTTGAAGAGGTAAGGTAATTATGTTGACTTTCTTGCATACTTTGTATAGTGCCTTTTCAAAATTAGAGGGAGACGCCAGCCTTGTGTTCTGACATGAATATTTAGCAGCGTCATCTCTAACCCTTAGGATCATCTGGTAAATGTTAACAAGAAGCACCAGAACTTGTGATTTCCCTGTCTTATTGTTTTTCTACAGGAATGATGACAGCTAGAATGGCTTTATGACATAATGCCTACAAAGCTGAGTGCTACCCATGTAGTTACCTGGGTTGGCGTAGAGTGTATTTTTTTACAAGCTGGACATAGTGACTAGATATCATCAGTGACATCAGTTTTGTGATCCTGAAGAGTTTTACATACAATTAATTGGACCAAAATTACAAAGGAGAATTTTTATCGTAAATTACGTTTCCGTGTTATGCTTCTGCTCAGTGACTATTTTCTGAAGGTGTGAAGCTTCTGACATACATATGGGATTAAAGAAGTGCTTTGTGTTGTATTTTCAGGCTTTTCTTGTGTTTCTGGTCAGCGTGGCAGAGTTTTATTTTTTATGGGCACATGTCGTGCTCTGTTCCCCAGTCTGTCTCAAGTCTCCATCTCATGTCACTTCTTTGTATGATAGATACTTTCTGTCTACTTTGGAGAATCATTAGGGCCACTGAAAATGTTATCTCTGGCTTAGTTAACAGTTTTTTATTGCTCATCTGGTGATTCCCAGGTCAACAGACTTTTTCAGTGCATTTCCCAAGTCCCTGTATCACCCAAGAAACATTTTTTCCCTTTCTCTCACCTCATATGAACAAAATTTCACTGCATATTCTAATTATAAAAATGATGGTAGGGACTTGCCTGGTGGTCCAGTGGTTAAGACTTCACCTTCCACGGCAAGGGGTGTGGGTTTGCTCCCTGATTGAGAAGCTAAGATCCCACATGCCTCAGGGCCAAAAAAACCCCAAAACATGAAATAGAAGCAATATTGTAACAAATTCAGTAAAGACTTTAAAAATCGTCCACATCAAAAAAATCTTTTGAAGAAAAATATTAGAAAAAAATGATGGCATATTCAGACAATGCTGAAAGTTTCAAGAAGAAAGCACAAGTCTTCCTTTAGTCTTCCTCCCCAGACAAGCATATTCACTGCCGCTGATTTGGAATGGGGGTGAGTCACCTATGGCCTGTGGACCAGATCTGGCTCACCACGTTTTTGTATAGCCCCTGAGCTAAGAATGGAATTCACATTTTTAAATGGTTGGGGAAAAAATGAAAAGAAGCATAATATTTCATTACATGTGAAAATAATGTGAAATTTACAATTTAGTTTCCTCATATAAAGCCTTCTGAGCTTCCCTGCGTGTCCAATGCAGAGGGTGCATGTTTGATCCCTGTTCAAGGAAGTAAAATCCCACGTGCCATGGGGGCTTGGCCAAAAAATGAAAGAAACAGAAAAGCCTCTTGGAACACAGCCGTGCTCATTCATGTTCATATTTTATGTGCCTTCTCTCAGGTGATGGCAGAATTGAGAGTTGAGCTGCTGTGACAAACTGGCAGCCTCCAAAGCCTGAAGTATTTACTGTCTGGTCCTTTACAAAAATATATTTGCTGACCTCTGATCTCTGACCTTCAAGACTTTTTTCCTGTGCCTTTGTGTGAATATTTGTGCGTGTGTAGTTTTTAAACAACGGCCATTCGGTGTGCTTTTGTAATCTACCCTTCGACAGCATATTATGTTGACCAGTAACTTCTGTTGAGTTCCTTTTTTGTTTTTATTCCATTGAATTAAAATCTGAGAATCACTGCTTTCCATTTTATGTTTGTATTATGTAAGCCCATTAGGTGTTACCTGGGAATAATAATAAAATAATTATATATAATAATAATAAATAATAAAATAATGTGTCACTTAAGATTTATTTTAATTGTTTAATGAAATAAAAGTTTTTTTTTTCCCTTCTCAACTATGAGATAGGTGGTGGTGGGCCAGCCTTTGAAAGTCATGAGCACCCAGCATCTCTTATCATCCTGATTTGCCATTCTAAGCATATCATCTCATTGAAAGATGGTGAATAGATTCTGTCATTGCTGTATAACAGATTAGCAAAGTGTAATGTCTTAAAGCAACAAATATTTATTCTCTTATAGTTATATTTCTGTGGATCAGGAATCCAGACCCATCTTAGCAGGGTCTTAGCAGAGACCCGGGCTCAGGGTCTCTCATAATGTGGCACTCAGGATGCTAGCTGGGGCTGCAGTTATTTTCAGATTGTTATTTTCAGATTTGACTAGGGTTGGAGGGGCTCTGTTTTCAAGGTCACTCTTGAGGCCATTGGCACAATAGTAAACTTGCAGGTCAATTTCATCAACGGGGACAGTGCCGCATGGCTGCTCCAGCTATGAGGAAGTCTGGGGTAGCCACTGTTTGGATGTGCCCATTGTTGCCTACATCAAAATCAGGATTTTGTTAATAAGAAAAATTGTCAGAATAGGTACTAGGTGGGCAAAAGATGGTATCTGCCATGTTGTTGTTGTATAGTCTCTAAGTTGTGTTCAACTCTTTGCAAACCCATGGACTGTAGCCCACCAGGCCTCTCTGTCGGTGGGATTTCCTAGGCAAGAATACTGGAGTGGGTTGCCATTTCCTTCTCTAGGGGATCTTCCCGACCCAGGGATGGAACCCACGTCTCCTGTGTCTCCTGCATTGGTAGGTGGATTCTTTATCACTGAGCCACCAGGAAAGCCCAGGTATCTACTACACTGGCTTTGTAAAGTAGTTTGAAGAGTTCAGTGAAGTAACAACCTAAGCCCTTGTCTGATTTATAATATACATTCAAACACTAGCTATGTTTTTTGTTACTCCTTATCAACTATATAGTATAGTTTTGAAGTTTGTGGATATAGCAGGATCTTTGTACAGTTCTATTAAAAAATAGTATAGAAAGAAGAAAACAAACATTTATTGAGTACTTTATGTATGCACTAGTACGTGCATTTTATGAATATGAAGTGAAGTGAAAGTCGCTCAGTCGTGTCCGACTCTTTGTGACCCCATGGATCATACAGTCCATGGAATTCTCCAGGCCAGAATACTGGAGTGGGTAGCCATTCCCTTCCCCAGGGGATCTTCCCAACCCGGGGATCAAACCCAGGTCTCCCACATTGCAGGAGGATTTTTTTATCCAGTTGAGCCACAAGGGAAGCCCTGTGTGTGAATATATATTCATACATATTATCTCATTTAATCTTCATAAAAATGGGTATTATTTGTAAAAATAAATGGGTATTATTTGTAAAAATAGATGAGGAAACTAAGGCCCAATAATATTAAGTAAATTGTTTCAGGAGCATATCCCACTGGTGTGCCTGGAATGGATTCTTGCTTGTGGAGAGAATGGTTCCCTTAGTCCTTGGAGTGGGTTAGTAGAGAGTTTGAACTTTGGCCCCAGCACCTCTTCTGATTACTCCAATGTGGTCTGCAAATTTTATAATTTTCTACATGCTTCATGATGTGGAAGAGGTTAGAAAGTATTGTTCAGTCAGTGAGCACGTGGCAGAGCTGGAATTTGAACCCAGGTGTGTGTAACTCCAGAGCTTCCCAGATGCTGCTAGTGGTAAAGAACCTGCCTGCCATTGCAGGAGACCCAAGAGGTGTGGGTTCGATCCTTGGGTCGGGAAGATCTGCTGGAGGAGGGCATGGCAACCCACTCCAGTATTCTTGCCTGGAGAATACTATGGACAGAGGAGCCTGGGAGGCTACAATCCATAGGGTTACAAAGAGTCAGACACAACTGAAGCGACTTAGCATGCATGCACGCACGTGTGTGTACAACTCCAGAAACCTGTCTTCCATCCTGAAAAGAGTCCTTCCCAATCTGTAAAAGCAGTGAATTCTAGTTAGGCTGACATAGCAGTTAAAATGCAGCTTCATTTAATATGTAAAGCATTATGTTTCTTTTATACTTGGTGTGTCTCTCTGTGTCTCACTTTTAATTGACATCAGTTCAGTTCAGTCGCTCAGTCGTGCCCAACTCTTTGTGACCTCATGAAGTGCAGCACGCCAGGCCTCCTTGTCCTTCATCAACTCCCGGAGTTTACCCAAACCCATGTCGATTGAGTCGGTGATGCCATCCAACCATCTCATCCTCTCTCGTCCCCTTCTCCTCCTGCCCTCAATCTTTCCCAGCATCAGGGTCTTTTCCAATGAGTCAGCTCTTCGCATCAGGTGGCCAAGTATCGGAGTTTCAGCTTCAGCATCATTCCTTCCAATGAACACCCAGGACTGATCTCCTTTAGGGTGGACTGTTTGGACCTCCTTGCAGTCCAAGGGACTCTCAAGAGTCTTCTCCAACACCACAGTTCAAAAGCATCAATTCTTCGGCACTCAGCTTTCTTCACAGTCCAACTCTCACATCCATACATGACCACTGGAAAAACCATAGCCTTGACTTGATGGACGTTTGTTGGCAAAGTAATGTCTCCGCTTTTCAATATGCTATCTAGGTTGGTCATAAGTTTCCTTCCAGGGGTAAACGTCTTTTAATTTCATGGCTGCAGTCACCATCTGCAGTGATTTTGGCATCAGTTCAGTTCAGTCAGTTCAGTCGCTCACTCGTGTCTGACTCTTTGCGACCACATAAATTGCAGCACGCCAGGCCTCCCTGTCCATCACCAACTCCCGGAGTTCACTGAGACTCACGTCCATCGAGTCAGTGATGCCATTCAGCCATCTCATCCTCTGTCGTCTCCTTCTCCTCCTGCCCCCAATCCCTCTCAGCATCAGAGTCTTTTCCAGTGAGTCAACTCTTCACATGAGGTGGCCAAAGTACTGGAGTTTCAGCTTTAGCATCATACCTTCACATGCTAAAAAAGAGGTTTTCTTGATTATAAAGTTGTTTGATATTATTTGCTGTTTAACTGTAGTCTGAATGGAAGTTCACTTGGCCACTAGGTATCTCCTTTCGGTTTTGCCCCTTCTGTTGCCACACTCTTAGAAGGAGCCCGAAATGGATGTAAGGGAGATTAGACAATGAGAACATTTAAGAAATGAATGGAACCTGCTCTCTGATGATCCCAAGTGCCTATTTTAAAAAAATTAATTTTTTGGAGCATGGTTGCTTTGCAGTGTTGTATTAGTTTCTGCTGCTGCTGCAGCTAAGTTGCTTCAGTCGTGTCCGACTCTGTGCCACCCCATAGACGGCAGCCCACCAGGCTCCTCCGTCCATGGGATTTTCCAGGCAAGAGTACTGGAGTGGGGTGCCAGTGCCTTCTCTGGTATTAGTTTCTACAGCAAAGTGAATCAGCTATACCTAATATCCCCTCCTTTTTGAACTTCGTTCTTATTCAGGTGATCCCAGATCCCTTTTTTAACCGTTTCCTCTTTACTTCTGTTCGTCTTTGCTCGCAGACTGATATTTAGGTAATAGCTTAATTCTCTGGAAGCTGAAATGAGTCTTTGATATGTGCTTCTCATTTATAAAAGTAGTGAAGTGGAGGAAAAGAACTCTGTGCTTATCTAGATAATGTTAGGTAATAATTGTAACAAGTTTGCAGAACATTTTAGGAGTGATTTTAATATCATGGGAATACTTGTGTTACCAGGCAAATTATCATTTTATTATCATTGCATTATTAATATCAATTCCCCTTATTCTTTAATATAATAATACTGGCTGTCACTTAATGTATACTATCTTCTGTAATCCTTGCAGGGATCCTACATGGATGCTATTTTCCTCCAGATGTAGATGAGGACAATGAAGCTTAGAGAAACTGGTTAATCTGCTCCAAGTTAAATAGAGCTTGGTTACTTTCAAGCTTTTTACGCTCCTCCATTTTGTTGTTGATATTTAGCTGCTAAGTGGTGTCTGATCCTTTTGCGACCCCATGGACTATAGCCTGCCAGGCTCCTCTGTCCTTGGGATTTCTCAGACAAAAATACTGGAATGGGTTGCCATTTCCTTCTCCAGGGGGTCTTCCTGACCCAGGGATCAAACTCGTTGTCTCCTGCTTGGTAGGCGGATTCTTTACCACTGAGCCACCTGGAAGCTCCCCCAATTTGAAAGTTGTTAATTGACAATAACGTCAGGGAGACTTTAACTTAAGCACTCAATTCCCATAGGATAATTCAGCAGAAAGCACTTCTGGAACCATGGTTTTGAGGGCAGAGATCCATTTTCTGCAGTTGTCTTGTAGAAGTGAGCACTGTGCTCCAGACATGGGCTCCCTTCAAGAAGGCTTCAGTCTGTTTGTAGAATTACAAATCGATACACTCAGGGATCACTTTCTGTCCCTTGCCTACAAATGCAGCAACTATTATCATAGGAACAGCCGGGCATTTGACAGCTCAGGTTCAGACCTGGAGCTTCATTAGCTGGAACCTTCTTCTTACTCAATTAGGGGCATACCGAAAAGCTGGGAATTCAGCTGGACTTAGGGTTTTCTTTTAAGATCACAGGCTGATAAGATCTCTTTTACCTGAATTTCCATTCTGCACTAATTTCCAGATTTCTCCAGTTGTCTTAAATCAGCTCATGCTAGGTGTTCCTTGGTCTCGAGTACTTTAATTGTGCATCGCTCTCCAGTTGACTCCCCACTTGGGCTGGTGGTTTCTGCGGACCACAGGAGAATGTATAACAAATATGAGATGAGAGGGCCTTGTCAGGCAGGGAGCGCTGTCTCCGGGAGGTGGGAGCTGGGAGTGGGAGCGGGAGCAGCCCCCAGCACTAACAGGCACACCCCCAAGCTCTGCGCCCCCGACACTGTCAGCCCTCTCTCTTTGTTCCCTTTCCCGACTCACTTCCTGCCAGGGATTTGTGACATGTTTCCTAGCACATCAAATGAGCCCCTGACACCTGATTGCCCAGTGCTTCTTGTTTACAGTTGCTTTCCAAGGGCACCTCGACAAGATGGAAGGCTTAACGCACTGTAATTAAATTTGCATCTGCTCTGTGACAGGACTCAAAAGAGTTTTCCCCCCTCCACCTGTGAATCTCATTGTAGAGCTCCTGGTGTCTTTGACCATACAACATCTAAAAAGGCAAGATGTGGACAGGTAAACAAACATTGGTTCAGTCTACTGCCTGTCAGTATAATGATGAATACTAAATAAGGAGATCCCTTTCTTGCTTGACTTTCTACTCTTCACCTACTTGTTTAGGCAGATTTTTTAACTGGTCTTATAAATGTAAGAACTGTAGATTGGAGGTGATTTTTTTTATAAGTATTTTTAAAGGAAAACAAACATTGCTGAACAATCTGGATTGATTTAACACCCTTTGGGTTGTACATTTCTCACAAATGCTAATGAATAATTCAGCAAGGCCAAACACAGTCTGCTGGTGGTATCCAGTGTGATTCACACTCGCTGATGAATAATTCCTTTTGGCTTTTATAGAGCAGCTCTAAGGAGTGACTTCTGAGACTCAGATGGGTTATTATTGGGCTATTTGTCAGTGTCCTTGGGGCATTGTGAGCCAAAGTCCAACTTGATGACCCTCTCCACATACCTTCTCTGATTCTTCTGGGAAACAGGCAGCTCTTTCTGTCCCAGCCTTTTAGCTCTCAAACATTGTTGTGAAAGAGGCAATGCTATAACAGGATTCAGCTCCATCGTAATTTCACTGATGCACTTTCTTCAGTGTTTCATTCAAAGAAGTACTGAGCACCTTACTTACGAAGTACTGAGCATAGGGTTGTTTGTATATCGAAGTAACTTAGATTTTGTGCGATGTGTCCTCAAAGGGACCATAGGGTATGTAGGAGAGGCATGAGGTCGGGGGGAAGATGCTGAGCAGCTTTTTGTCAAAATGGCCAGTTACCGTTTTCTCATCACGTTCTCAGGTACGCATTTCAGTGCATATTTGCTATTGATGGTGTTGTGTGAAGGTTATATTGTGTTGGATGAGCCTGAACCTTGATTAACGTTGGAACTGCTTAAGGGATATGCTCTATAATGTGACTGCAGAAACACCTAGGTTTGCAGTCCATGTTCATTTCTGCTGCACTGAAGTTAGAAATGTGGTATGACCGGCTTTACTAGCTTGGAGAGTGTGAGGATGGTGAACGGGGATTTACTTATCTCTGAATATTCCCAGGTGGCTCAGTGGTAAAGAATCCGGCTGCTAATGCAGGAGACACAGATTTGATCCCTGGGTTGAGATAATCCCCTGGAGTAGGAAATGGCAGCCCGTTCTAGTATTCTTGCCTGGAAAATTCCATGGACAGAGGAGCCTGGCGGGCTATATAGTCCATGGGGTCCCAAAGGGTCAGACACAACTGAGCAACTGAACCCACACACACAGTCCACGTATGGTATCTGTATAACTTGTAACTCTGACATCAGTGAGGCACACCCAGCCTTGGGGAGGTTATCTCTGGCATCCTGTATCTGCTTCAGCTTTTTCTGTTTAACGCCTGGTTTTTGCTCTTCTTTGTAATTGTACTAGAAGATCACAACCCCTAGCTTCTTTGCAGTTAGGTGAAATTCTGTGATTAGTTTTAACCAATGAAATGAAGTAGAAGTGATAGGTATCAATTCCCGGTCAAGACGCTTAAGAGCTGGTGTGCTATTCGCATGCTTTCCCTTGCCCTGCCAGAGTGACCTTGGGGGCTGTGTGTTCCAGTCGGTGGAGTCTCCTTTAGACTGGGTTCATGAAAGACTGTGTGTAGAGCCCTCAATGGCCCGTATTGGGCAGGGAACTTGACCAAGAAAGACCTTTCTGTATTAAGTCCCTGAGACTTGGGAGTTTACCCTCAGTAGAGTCTAGACCATTCTCACTAACACAGAGGGATTAGGATAGGAAGAGACCTTTGTGTGTGTATGTGTGTCTTATCTAGGGCCTGGTACTTAACAAGATTCCAGTTAGCTTTGTCAAATGTATTGTCAGTTGGGAATTGAAGGGTGGACTTTATCTAGGGACAGAAAAAGAGTTTATTTCATCAATTGCCAGAGCATTTGTGGGATAAAAAATAATGGTATAAACAGAGTCGTGACAATGAAAGGCTAATTAGTGAGAGGAGCCAGAGTTGAGTTGAGGCTGTTGTAACTCACATTCATGAATTTTAAGTTGTATCCAGCATGTTTAATTGGTTAAGATAGTGAACCTGTAATTTTTTCTCTTTGCTTATAGTTTGTACTAGGGGTTGGCTTTTGAACTGAAAATGGTTTTTACATTTTTAAAGGATAAGCAAGGAAAAACGAAAAATGAGAATATTCAGTAAGGGCCGTATGCGGCCCGCAGAGCCTAAAATATTTACTATGTGGCCCTTTATGGAAAAAGTTTGCTCTCCTTTGGTTTATACCCTTAAAATCTTTGCATACCATTATCAAAAAGTATCAGACATTAAAATGTGAGTTCCTCGAGCATGAGAATGGAAAGGTTTTATTAATTTCTGTGTCTTTCGGCCTGTCAAGGTGCATGGAACATTGTACAAGCTCAGAACAAGTTTACTTTATTAAATTGTATGTGAAACATGGGAGTTAAGACATTTTCAAGGATAAGAACTGAGAAGAAATCATGGAATGTCATAGCTCTGAAGGAATCGAACTTTATCTCCTCTGTTCACTTGGCCAGTGACATTTCTGGATTTATTTAAACCTAATATGTGTGGACATCTGTTTAATTTTCATATTGTTTTCAAATAAATGCCATCTTATTTAAAATGCCATTTTAAAGATACTGACTTCTGCTCTAGCATCAAAGTATTGTTAGTCTTCTTTGTTAACCTACCAACTGTCAATGTTTTGCTTTCTCTCTTTTGCTATGTAACATTCATATTAAAAAAAAATTTTAATGTGAGTTTCTATCTGTTCACTCATTCATTTGCTCACTCATAGATATATACCCGCAAGAGATGAAAACATATGTCCACTTAAAAACTTACACACAAATGCACATAGTAACATTATTCATAGTAGCCAAACAATAGAAGCAACCCAAATGACTGTCAGCTGATGAATGGATACACAAAGTGTTGTGTAGCTGTGTGATGGAATATTGTTTTGCAACACGAAGATACGAGGTTACAGCATGTATAGTATAACATCAATGAACCTTGAAGGCATAACACTAAGTGAAAGCTAAGCATGAGAAAACGACATGTTATCTGATTCCATTTGTATAAAAGTGACTACAGTGGGCAAATCTGTACATAACAGGAAGATTAGCAATGGCCTTGAGTAGGAGTGGGATGAGATGGGAATTGTGGGTGACTTCTAATGGGTACGAGGTTTCTTCTTGATATGATGACAAGTTCTAAATTTGGATTATGATGATTGTTGCAAAACTCTGTGCCTATACAGAAAATCATTGAATTGTACATTCTAAATGGGTGAATTTTATGTTATGTGACTTATATCTCAATAAAGACATAACAGAAATTATGCAGCGATTGCTCGTTTTCTCGTAATGCTGCTGATTATACACCTCTTATTCAAACAACAGACAGGGCTTGACCCTCTTGTATTTTACCTTCTTGAATTAAAATCTCCTAGAAAGAAGACTATATTCAATTATATTCAAATCCCCTTTGGCCCAGCTATTCTACTTACATGAATTTATTCCATTTCTTTACCTGTACAAAGACATATGTACAAGACTCTTCACTCGGCATTATTTGTAATGGTAAAACCTAAGAATGCAATCTAAATGTCCATCCATAGGGGACACTTTAAGACTGGGGACAGGGGAAGAGAAGGGGGTGACAGAGGATGAGATGGTTGGATGGACATGAGTTTGAGCAAATTCCAGGAGATAGTAAAAGACAGGGAAGCCTGGTGTGCTGCAGTCCATGGGGTTGCAGAGTTGGACATGACTTACTGACTGAATAACAACAAAGGGGACACTTTAAAAACCTGGAGGGGGGGGCGGTGGGGTGGGAGGGAGTCTCAAGAGGGAGGGGACATGTGTATACTTATGGTTGATCCGTCTTGTTGTATGGCAGAAAGCAACACAATATTGTAATTATCCTTCAGTTAAAAATGACTAAATTAAGAAAAAATATTAAGGAAAATGTAGCCAATGAACTATTCTAGTACCATTAAGAGGAGACAGTTCTAAATGTACCAATATGAAACAATCTTTAAGATATTAAAAAAAACAAACAAGGTACAGAATACTTGTTGCTCTTTATATAAAATGTTTACGTGAAGACAGTATATCTCAGCAAAAATTCAATAATAGTTACTTCTTTAGGAAGGAAAGTTTGGGTATTCAAGCAATAGGAGACTGACTTTTGCAGGGTTAGACATTATTTAATACACTTTTTCCCTCATGACAGTAGGATTCATAATCACCAAAAAGTGAATATCACACAACTGTTTATCAGCTGATGAACAGATAAAATGTGATGTATCCATATAGACATTTAAGTAGAAGAGCTGGGTCAGTGGGGATTTGAACATAAATCGGGTTTGATTCTAGGAATTTGAACTCAACAGGGTAGGTGTGTTCAAATATTATCAAGACCCTAAATGTCCATTGACTGTTGGATGGATAAAGAAGATGTGGTACATGTATACAATGGAACTCAGCCATAAAAAAAAGAATGAAATTGGGTCATCTCTAGTGACGTGGCTGGACCTAGAGGCTGTCATACAGTAAAGTAAGACAGAAAGAGAAAAATAATGTATATTAACACATATTTATGGAATCTAGGAAAATGGTATTGATGAAACCTATCTGCAGGACAGGAACAGAGGCGCAGATGTAGGGAATGGACTTCTGGACATGGTCGGGGGGAGGAGCGGGTGGGACAAATTGAGAGAGTAACATTGACATATATACACTACCATGTGTGACATAGTGGGAGGCGGCTGTATAGCAGAGGGAGCTCAGCTGTGTGCTCTGTGACAGTCTCGAGGGGTGGGAGGGGGTGGGGGTGGAAGGGAGGCTCAAGAGGGAGGGGATCTGTGTATCCACGTAGCTGATTCATGTTGTTGTACAACAGAAACTAACACCACGTTGTGAAGCAATGGCACTCCAATTAAAAAAATCAAATTCTCAAAATTAGCAATACATTTAAGTGAAAGCATGATTTGTACCAAAAAAAATTTTTGTAAAAAGTTGATTTCTGTACTACAGCTCAGCAACCAATCTTGCATCTATTTGTGCCCCTCTCTTTTTCAATCCATGTGGAATAATTTGCTTTAAGACTTAATCCCCCCTCAACCCCACCCCAGCCACTAATGATGGAGCAATTATGTGGTTCCACAGTGATTTTAACACCATCTTCTAACCCAGCTGTGTGGTAGCAATGTATCTGCAGGGCAGAAATGTGGCCTACAAGGGACAATATCAGATTGCCCACAATTATTTTAATGTCTCCTGTGAAATGATAAATGAAGTTTACAGTTATAATAAAAGACCAAGTTTCCCCAAGGTATAAAGAGTTTGCAAGGAAAATTCATGTAGTTACAACTTTTTTTTTTTTTTAAAGCAACAACAAACATTCTTCATTGAGAGCTTAAATAAAGCACAACCCAGAGATAGGTTTTCATTGTAGTCATTTATTTGATGAAGCCCAGTAGGGATGTGGGGCTTTCCAGGTGGCACAGGGGTATAGAATCCACTTGCCAATGCAGTAGACACAGGAGACGTGGGTTCGATCCCTGGGTAGGGAAGATACCCTGGAGTAGGAAATGGCAACCCACTTCAGTATTCTTGCCTGGAAAATGCCACGGACAGAGGAGCATAGTGGGGTTGCAATGAGTTGGGCACGACTGAGCACGCACGCACAAGTAAGGCTGAGTAAAGTATGAACATGTTGTAAGATTTATAGCTGCTTCTCTAGGAACTTAGACTTCGAGGTTGGTATAATTGAAAAAATTCTTCCAAGTTTTGCATCTGTGTTGTGCCTTGTTTATAACACTAACTTCATGCAATTTACAAAATACTTGCTGGGATTTTTTTCCTGGTCCTGGGAGGTCCCATAGTTTGGCTGTAACTCCTGCTTTTATTATTTGGTGCCGCTTGGGTTCGTGTCTTTCCCAGTCATTGTAAATCCTCCAGCTGGCCCCACATATGCTTGGTAAGACTGCCATCTTGAGAGGTGAGTGGTTTCTGTTCACAGTAGTATTTGATGCAGTGCCCACGACTATAATTTAAATGTGTCTTTGAAAGACAGCAGGCTTCCCTGGAGGCTCAGATGGTAAAGAATCTGCCTGCGATGCAGGAGTCCTAGGTTTGATCCCTGGGTCGGGAAGATCATCTGGACAAGGGAATGGTTACGCACTCCAGGATTCTTGCCTGGAGAACCCCATGGACAGAGGAGCCTGATGGGCTACAGTCCATGGGGTCACAAAAGAGTAGCACGTGGCTGAGTGACTGGCACTGGCTTTTCCTTTGAAGAGGGCACACCTGGCTCAGTCTCACTATTTCCCCAGCTGGGAAGTGGGGCATAGCAGAAACAGCACTCCTCCCCATGTCGGAAGATCTCTGCTGTCACATGAAGCTAGCGTTTCCACGTTGGCTTTCCTTCCAGCTGTAGGTGATCTGGCTGCAGTGTTTTTATTTAAAAAAGATTCCACTTTCTTCGTGTTCCTGCTGCTTGCTACCTACTGACCCACAGCTAGAGGCTGCTCTTGCTGTAGTGTATCTGTTTGCATGACAGGGCACTTTCCTTTATGCCACTGATATCTTGGTATACTTCTTTATATCATATTTGTATTGTTGGTGAACTGGTTTGGAAGTGCCCATGACTTAAAGAAATGGTGCTGTAAATTCTCTTATAATCCTTCTTTCAGGTAGATCCAATTGATAGGTTTAATATTTAGATAGATTATTATTATTCAATTATTATTAAATGATACCACTTATTATAGGTTTATACAAACCCATCCATCTGTACTGTTGAATCTCTGAAGAGTCAGGTGGCCTTTTTGAGTCAAACTTCGCCATAGTATTGAGCTTCCCTGGTGGCCCAGTGGTAAAGAACCTGCCTGCCAATGTAGGAGACAAAAGAGGTATGGGTTCACCCCCGGGTTAGGAAGATCCCCTAGAGGAGGGCATGGCAACCCACTACAGTATTCTTGCCTGGAGAATCCCATGAACAGAGGAGCCTGGCGGGCTACAGTCCATAGGGTCTCAGAGTCGGACATGACAGATCCCCGTAGTATAGCTGAGGCCCAGCAAAGCCAAGGGAGTCTCTTGGTGTCTTCCAGATTACGAAGTTGCTTAACCACAGAACTGAATCTGTCATTTAGAATTTCAGACTCAGAGCTTTTCCCACTAACTAGAAAGACTTGAAAGTTCAAAGATACCTTGAATCGAAGAGGAGGCGGTCCAGAATGGATGGTGAATTATGACAAATGGCACTCCATTAAAATACCGGAACAGTGAAATACTTAGGAAAAAAACAATGCTTAAGTATTTAAAATTTTATTTCCCTTCATTATAATCAAAGGAAGTAACAAATCTTCTTGTATAGTATTTCGAATAGTCTTCGAATAAATATTCTTGCAGCTGCTTCTACAGCTTACCGATAGTCTGACAATATTGCTGATAGTGGTTCTTTCTCTTGATATTGTTAGATGAGATTGAAGAGGAAGTCGGGCTGGGGCAGTTGTGCACCATTCCAGTTGGCTGTAGGCAAGCCAGGAGCCACATCTTTCCTAGGTCAAAAGGGCTGACCCTTTACTACTGCTAGTTGGTGTGTACAACATGTTTTAGAAGAAGTAATTATTTTTAGCTGACTGACTATGACCAAGATTAATAGCTCTTGAAAGGGCTGTGATGAAGGGCTGCCCCAACTGACTTCTGCATTATTCTTTATTTATCCTGCTCTCATCCCTATCACCTTTGGGCATCAGCCAAATGTCATTTGTATGAGATTTGCCCCTTGGATGTGAAGGGCCTCTCTTTCTTAATGATGGGATGTGAATTGGGCTGTGAGGCTGAGGTACTTGTACAGTTGACACGACCCAGGGGAGAATCTTCTAGGTCTGTGGGAGTCATAGGAACAGGACATTCACTCCTGGCAAGGGCTTGGGGGAGAGGGGGGATGGGCAGAGAAAGAACATGAGAATATTCAGCTATCTGATCCAGATCCTTGATACAGGGAGTAGTTCAAGGGCTCCACCGGCAAGTCCATATATCTCAGTGGCTCTTCTGTTCAGAGCATTTGCAACTTTCTTCTTCTGAAGATTTTTTTGCTTGGCATTGTCAACTATCTCTGGGCTTCCCAGGTGGCACTAGTAAAGAATCCCCCTGCCAATGGAGGAGGTGCAAGAGACGTGGGTTCAATCCCTGTGTTGGGAAGAGCCTCTGGAATTGTTGTTGTTCCGTCACTAAGTCATGTCTGATTCTTTGTGACCCCATGGGCTGCAGCATGCTAGGCTTCCCTGTCCTTCACTGTCTCTCATAGTTTGCTCGAACTCATGTCCTTTGAGTCAGTGCTGCCAAACAATCATCTCACTCTCTGTCGCCCCCTTCTCCTCCTTCCTGGAGGAGGAAATGACAACCTGCTCCAGTAGTTTTGCCTGGAAAATACCATGGACAGAGGAGCCTAGTGGGGTACAGACCATGGGGCTGTAAAGAGTGAGACACGATTGATCGACTGAGCACATACGCATCAACTACCTCTAGTTTTATAAAACTAGGAAATGTCTTTATGGCAGTGACTGCATGTTAACCCCCAGATCCCTTCTTGCCTCCTTCTGTCAGGGACTTTTCAGGGCAATTAGCTTTCTGGAATACAGACTGCATTTCCCAGCTTTCCCTGCAGTTCGGTGAGGCCATGTGACTAAGAGGATGTAGCCTCTGGTAGTTTCTGGGATGTTTCCTTTAGAGAAAGCTGCTGTGTGCCCTTTGCCCTTTTCTTCTGAGGCCTTTCCTTTTATCCTGCTGTCTGGACTGTAAATGCTGCTTTTAGATCTTGAGAGTGAGGGCCAGTCCTTAGTGGTGAACTGGAAGTGGCTTGAGTCTCTGAGATCAGCATGGGAACCACCATTCCAGCCTGGTGAAGCCACTACCACTTCAGATTTTCTGTCACTTGCAGCCAACCTAATCCTAGATCATACATGGTTTCTGCACATTGCACAAGAGCAGAGGAACTCTCAAGCCGTTAGATTTCCTTCTGTTGTGCTGAATATGGATGTCAGAATTCAAACAGATCCCTCACTTTTCCTTCTTTTAACTAGTATTGAAAGTAAAAAAGTGAAAGTGTTAGTTGCTCAGTCATGTCTGACTCTTTGTGACCCTATGGACTGTAGCCTGTCAGGCTCCTCTGTCTATGGAATTTTCTAGGCAAGAAAGCTGGAGTGGGTAACCATTCCTTTCTCCAGAGGATCTTCCTGACCCAGGCATTGAACCTGGGTCTCCTACATTGCAGGCAGATTCTTTACCATCTGAGACAATTAGTCGCTAAGTCATGTCCAACTCTTTGAACCCCCTGGACTGTAGCCCGCCAGGCTCCTCTGTCCATAGGATTCTCCAGGCAAGAATACTGGAGTGCGTTGCCATTTCCTTCTACAGGGAATCTTCCCAAAACAGGGTTCAACCTGGGTCTCCTGCATTGCAGCCAGATTCTTTACCAAACTGAGCTGTGAGAGAAGCCCTTCAACTAATGCAAATTAAAACAACCAGTGGCTCAGTGGTAAAAGAATCTGCCTGCAATGCAGGAGATACTCAGGAGACCTGGGTTCAATCCCTGGGTCGGGAAAATCCCTGGAGGAGGAAATGGCAACCTACTCCAGTATTTTTGCCTGGAAAATCCCACGGACAGAGGAGAAGCCTGGCAGGCTACAGTCCATGGGATTGCAAAGAGTTGGACAGGACTGAGCGACTAAACAATAGCAATGATAACAATAATGCATTAATTTATTTAAGAAATAAAGACCTGAGAGATATATGAGTATGCAAGATACATGAGAGAGAGGTTGGGATGAAGACTAGACCACAATATAGGAAAATGATAACCAGGGCTGATCCTAATGGCCTTCTGTAAGAGTTGGGTCAGGAAGCCCTTCCCACCTTCTATTGCCAGCAACAGCTTCTTGTTTTAGATTCTTAGAGGGCCTTTGAGATGTAACTTCATCTGCTTTCTTTTTTTTTAAATTAATTTATTTATTTTAATTGGAGGCTAATTACTTTACAATATTGTAGTGGTTTTCATCTGCTTTCTTAAAGACTTGGGGAGCTTTTTAGGTGGCCAATGTCAAGTCTGTTCAATGCTTTCAGTTCTCTTGCTGGTTAACACTGTTTATATTTTGCCTGACTCACTGGTTTTAGGCCATAATCTTTGCATGTAGCCATCCTTTCTCTAATATTATCTATATTAGATAATATGTACTATATTAGCTGTGTATGTATTTTATTTTTAAGTCGCTCAGTCATATTTGACTCTTTGCGACCCTGTTGCTATAACCTGCCAGGCTCCGCTGTCCATGGAATTCTCCAGGCAAGAATACAGGAGTGGGTAGCCATTCACTGAGGGATCTTCCCAACCCAAGGATTGAATCCAGGTCTCCCCCATTGCAGGCACAATCTTTACTGTCTGAGCCACCAGGGAAGCCCAGTATTAGCTATCATGCACTGCAAATTGTTATTTACACAACTTTTAAAAGAGATGCTGAGATGTGTAATTACTTTGCACAATTTTTTAAACTTTGGAAGGAGAAAAACAGCTATTCACTTCTCTGGTTCTCATTAGCATTTGTAACGTGGACCATGGGGGCGGTTTTCTGTGCTGTGTTTTTCCTCGCTGTTTCTTGCCTTTTCATTTGAAGAATAGCAGGATCTTGTCTTTTGTTCACACAAGTAAAAGTCCATTCAGCCAGAAAACAGAACAGTGTGCTCCTTGTGCACTCAGAGCATCTGAAGGCTTTTGGTCCCACACTAGTTGCTGTTTAACTACAATAAAATTGTGACCAAAGGAGATAAACATTTAAAGGATAAATGACAGGGCTGTTAATCCGAAAGCCAGTTTTGTAGCATTGTTGTTTTTAGCTAATAGGTATATAGCCTGGAGTCATGGGGATGCCTTTCAACTCTGAAACACAGCAAAACCTGTTTTCCAGCCAGTTAAAAAAAAATTGTCACTGGGTATTTTTAATGGCTGATCACTTTGTGTTTTAAAAAGTCACTTGAATGTGTCTAAATGGTCTCTGGAAACTTCTAGGAATTTTCCTGATGTGTTTGTTAATCTCGGTCATGTCATTCATATGTAAATTATGAAAAAAATATAAATTCATGTATAATGTGACAATTCGATGTGTGTGTGTGTATAATACCAAATCTGTTATCTAAGAAAAGGCTTTTATAAGTATGAATTCCGAACTTGATCTGTCTTTATTCCTATAAAGCATGATTTGCCTACCCTTTGGTGGAGGAAAAGCATTTTTGAGAATTTCTTTTCCCTATGAGAATGTGGTACTCCAATACTCCAGTGCTGAAGCTCTAATACTTTGGCCGCTTGATGCAAAACACTGACTCATTGGAAAAGGCTCTGATACTGGGAAAGTTTGAAGGCAGGAGGAGTAGGGGATGACAGAGGACGAGATAGTGGACGGCATCACTGACTCAATGGACATGAGTTTGAGCAAGCTCCAGGAGTTGGTGATGGACAGGGAAGCCAGGCGTGCTGCAGTCCATGGGGTCACAAAGAGTCGGACATGACTGAGCGACCGAACTGAACTGATGAAAATGCAAAGGATAGATCTCTGTTCCGTTTTCTCATGCCTCTCTTTCCCTTTCCTTCCCTTTATGTTTTAAAAAAAAAAATTATTTTTACTTAGAGGATAACTGTTTTACAATGTTGTGTCGGTTTCTGCCATATATCAACATGAACCAGCCTTACGTATACATGTCACCTTCCTAGTGAACCTCCCCTCACCTCCTACCCCAACCTTCCCTTCCTTTTTCTCTCTTCCCCTGGCTTCTTTCTCTGTCTCTGTCTTTTTCTCTCTAAGCTGAAATTTGAGTCTTTGGCAAAATTGAGTCTTTGAGAAGAGATGCTTCTGGTTATGGTAAGGGTACTCAGATGTTGGAGTGAGGTTTATTTTTATAAATGGTTTCACTTGTTTTTAGTTGCCAAATGCTGGGGTCTCTTGTCTCTTATTGGCTGGATTATTCAGGTTTATCTTTTCTAGGATATCCCAAAATAAAAGAATCTAAGTATATTGTACAAATGCATTTCCCTTTTATGCAGTGGCATCTCATTATAGCAGGAAGCTTATACTTTACCTACTTAGGAGGCCTGGAGGTGCCAGCGGTGAAGTAAGAAGTAGGTTTACCACTTACTGGGGCCAGCTGTAACTTGGCTTCAGTGTATGAATGTGGGCCCAGTGTTTGCAGATAGTCAGAGTTTTCAGAGGAAACTGAAAATGTGGATTTTTATTTGAAAGCTCTTTATTTTAAAGAGCAGTCTACTGACTGAAATTTAAAGCCCATATGATCCAAATATACCATATTTATTTTCTCAGACTGAAAGCAACTGAGGGTCTGCCCTTTGTGATGTCTATTATTTAGAGAGATTATATTACTAATGTTACCAAAGAGGAATCTGTGAGGATTCCTCTTCAAGGAAGTGGACCAGCCCAAAGAAAAATATGAAGGTTGACATTAGGGGATATCTAAAGAAGAGGCCGGGTTTCCATCATATCGTCCTACAGTGGGGGCACATCAGTGGACAAACTCAGTTTCCGCACACAGTGCTTCCAATCCCTTTTTTCTTGCCTCACTTGAAATTATAAACTGATAGGCAAAGATCACCAAACACTGTGGGATGCCTCCAACAAGAAGGACAACACAAAGCAAACAGCAGAAAGAAGGGAAGCCAGAGAGATAGGACGATGGAGAATAGAAGAGAAAACTTCAAAAGAAACGATGATGAGTATTCTTAAGTAGATGAGGAAAGGTGCTGTATACATGAAACAGGAACAGGATAATAATAAAAAGGAACATTCATATTGTTAATTTTGTTAGTTGTGATAGTATATTGTGGTTATATATATATTTTTGAAAAGGCTGTCCTTATGTATTAGAGTTACATACCAAATACATACATACCATATGTATTTCAATGTACAGTTGAAATATAATGCTTGAAGTTTGTTTTGAAGTAATTCAGAAAAAAGGTAGGGTAAAGGAATAGAACAGTTAACATTAGGAAAATGTTGATAATTGTGTAATAAGTATACAATTATGTAATAAGCTGTGTAAAAGTATGTGAGGGCTTGTTATAATATATAATTTTCTATATGCTTGTGTACTTGAAATTTTCCACTGTGAAATGTTTAAAGTGGGGGGCATTTAGAGACTCAAGAAAGAACTCTTGAAAATTAAAAATATGGTAACAGAGGTAAACATTTCAATAGGATTTGAAAATAAGGTAGAACTTAGAAAGTAGAACAAAAAAATGCAATGAAAGATTAGAGAGGAAAGATATGAAATTAGATGATCAGTCCCAGTGAGCCAGTATCTAACTGTATGAGTTGTAGAGTAAGAGCCAATATATTAAAAGGGAAGGAATTATCAAAGAAATATTACAAGGTAATTTTCTTCATCTGCAAGATGTGAATTTTGAAATTCAAAATAGCCCACTGAGTGTCTAGCATGAGAGCTGAAAAATGACCCCACCAGGGCCCTTTTTTGTGAAATTACAGATACCCAGAGAAAATGAGGCGGTCTTCAGATCTGACATGCAGCCATGTCACTTCTGTCCTCGGCTGGGCTGGGTACTCTGGTGCCAAACTCCCTGGGCTAACTGCTTTCAGACTGTCAGGACTGTGCTGGCTGCCTGATGCTTGGGATTGAAAGGGCATGCTGTCTAACCTCTGTCCCTGGACTTCTAACCAAGCTTCTTGTTTTCAGCTCTGCTTCTGAAATGCACCAATTGTCAGAGGCACCTGGTTGCTGTAATACCTGAACCTTTCTGGAGATGTTAACATCAACCCCCTCCTGTTAAGAATGACTATATCTTTCCCTTTCCCTCCTCAACCCCTGCCCTGCCAGTAGGCTTCAACTTTTCCTGTTCTGTTGCATTAGTTAATACTCCCTCTTCATCTTCCAAAAGGTGAAGCTGACGTATTTTTTAAAAAATTATTTATTTATTTATTTATTTAATCTTTGGTTCTGCTGCGTCTTTGCTGCGGCGGGCTTTTCTCTAGTTCGGCCAGCAGGGGCTACTTTCTGGTTGTAGCGCACAGGCCTCTCATTGCAGTGGCCTCTCTTATTGCCGATCATGGGCCCTGGGGCATGCGGGCTTCAGTAGTTGTGGCATGTGGGATCAGTAGTTGCGGTCTCTGTATCACAGACTGAATAGTTGTGGCGCATGGGCTTACATGCTCTGCGGCGTGTGCGATCTTCCTGGGGCGTGTGCGATCTTCCTGGATCGTGTGCGATCTTCCTGGCTCAGGGATCAAACCTATGTCTCTTGCGTTGGCAGGCTGATTCTTTACCATTGAACCACCAGGGAAGCCCTTTCCTACTGTTTTGGGTCTTACTCTAAGTTTCCCAGGTGGCCCAGTGGCAAAGAATTTGCCTGCCACTGCTGGAGACACCGGAAATGGGGATTTGCTTCCTGGATGGGGAAGATCCCCTGGAGGATGGTAACTGAGACTTCAGTACGCTTGCCTGGAAAATCCATGGACCGAGGAACCTGACGGACTGCAGTTGATGGAGTCGCAAAGAGTTGGATACGGCTGAGTGACTGAGCATGTATACACTGCTGCTGCTGCTAAGTCGCTTCAGTTGTGTCTGACTCTGTGACCCCATAGACAGCAGCCCACCAGGCTCCCCCGTCCCTGGGATTCTCCAGGCAAGAACACTGGAGTGGGTCGCCATTTCCTTCTCCAATGCATGAAAGTGAAAAGTGAAAGTGAAGTCGCTCAGTCGTGTCTGACTCTTAGCGACCCCATGGACTGCAGCCCACCAGGCTCCTCCATCCATGGGATTTTCCAGGCAAGAGTACTGGAGTGGGGTGCCATCACCTTCTCCGATGTATACACTATGCACTCAATATATGCTTTGTCAGCCAACTAGGTTTTGTAGCCTGTGAACATAGGGTGATGTCGAAGTTTACTTACATATTCCCTTATGGCTCCTGATGAATTTGAATTCAGTACTTGCTGATTGAAGTATATACTTAGTTTTATTTTATTACTTTTGTGTATGTTTTATGTGATTTTGTTTCAGTGTCCTCTTATCGCTCAGAGATTGTAGGAAGGACTAAGCATAATGAGTCATAAAGT
Source organism: Bos javanicus (assembly GCF_032452875.1). Lineage (NCBI taxonomy): Eukaryota > Metazoa > Chordata > Mammalia > Artiodactyla > Bovidae > Bos > Bos javanicus. Next base: position 22,302,600 of record NC_083885.1, read on the forward strand.
TAAAAATATCATTGAGTGATATCAGTAAGTTAAGTAGCTCACTGGCTTAGAGCTTCAAAAAGATTTTACTGAAACGGCAAGTTTTCAGTTGCATTTAGAGAGGAGGAATGGAGGCCTGACTAGTCATTATACTGGAAAAGGGGAAATCTGGGAGTTGTGTCTGATTTTAGACTGGGAGTCTATTTCAGTTCACTTAATGACTTACCTGTACCCGGGTGCTGCCCTTTGATTTTAAGCTCGTCCCTCTCAGCCTGGGAGAGTTTCAGTTGTTGAGAATATGCCCCTCCAGTGTAAAGAAACAGTGCTGTCATCTTCTCTAAAGTCACCTTTTTTCTTAAAGAAACTCTTTTAATAGTTCCACATATTCTGTAGTTATGCATTTCTGTGAGTGCTTACCGGCCCCAGCACTGTGTTTAATAAATTATTGAACTTTGAAGAACCTTTGAGAAGCAAGGGCTTTATGTGACTGAGCAGCAGACATGAAAAAACGCTATCCTCCTGAGTATCTAACAGACAGAATAGAGGCTTGATCAGACAATATAAGCATCGAGTGAATGATGGTAATACCATGAAATATTTACACCCGGAGAGCATGCTAGGGTGGGAAGGAGAGTGGGTGGGTTTTTATCATTTGGGGTTGAACGGGATGCCATACAGCTCACCACTCTGTGATCTTAAAAGCAAAACAGAAAGAAAAAAAGAGAGACAGAAAGATAGGAAGAAAGGAAAAAGAAAAGAAAGAAGAGAAAGAAGAGTTATTGATTTGGTGATATTTTATTGTTTGCAGTAGTTTTTCATAAGAGCAAGGCTCCTTTTGCAGACAGCAACCTTACAAAAAGCCAAGTTTTTATTGATCCTTAAAAGAGACTAAGAAGTCATGGTTTCTTTTTTTTTAATTTTTAAAATTTTATTGAAGTATAATTGATTTGCAATGTTGTGTTAATTGCTGCTGTACAGCAAAGTGATTCAGTTATATATATATCTATATTCGTGACTATGTAGAGTCATGGTTTCTTGCCATCATAAGTTTAAAGTTTTAATTTACTCAACATCTCATGATTTAACATACCTTAAAAGCCTTCATTTTATTATCTGTGAACATAGAGACTTGCACAGCAAAGAACCAAATAGCCTATCATGTTCTTATTTTCAAACCAAATATGTGATTTATTTATTTCTTATTTCTATTTTAAATTGGCTTGTGTTGTGTTTATTAAAATGATTATTAAATCATTATTAAAATGATCCACAGAGAAAGTTAATATAATGGAAGAAGTGTCTAGATTACTTCCAAAAAGTTTAGAAGATACTTATCTGAGCTGATATATTTAGAGAATTTCAAATAAGTTCCAGTATAGAAGTAGGCTAAAATGAACATGCCAGACCAATTTGTTTTGTCCCTCTGCCAGTATTTTGTATGTAAATTGTTCTTATAGTGATAAACCTTCTTAGATTTCATGCTACTATGTAGTATTATTGAAAATACTTATTGTTGATAGTGAGTATGTCGACAAAAACTAATTTGATTTATTAAGTTTAATTTTACTCATGATATATGTGCAAAGAAAACAAAGGCCACAGATTGTATTTGGGAGCTATTTTAATGTAATATTTTTACTTTTTCTTTTTATCAGTAGTAGAAAGAATTGAATCATATATTCATAAGGGAGCTCAGAACTAACATAACATTATACATTAACGATACTCCAGTAAAAATTAAGAAAAACAATATGGAAACTCAGATTGACCACACACATTGGCCTTTCAAGGGGATCATCTGCCTTTGGTATCTATCATGAGCTCCCTGGATATTCGGGATGAGTTACGCTAAACAAGGATGAGATGGTTAGATAGTATCACTGGCTCAATGAACATGAACTTGGACAAACTTTGGGAGATAATGTGGGAGAGGGAGGCCTGGCATGCTGTAGTCCATGGGGTTGCAAAGAGTTGGACGTGACTTAGGGACTCAACAACGACAGCATACTAAGCAAATTTGGAAATTTTCTCCATGATCACATTGTCCTAAACTGACAGATAGATTTTGTCACTTGTAAAGTCAAAGTGATAACGTCGGAAGGGAAGTTTGGTAAGACTTTGCTTAGAAAGTGCAATGTTTTGTCCATTGATTCTAAGTAAGGGAACTTATAATCAAAGGAGTTTACTGTTTATAATAGTAGGAATCCATTGCATTTAGAGAAGTTTATAGTCTAAGGATCCATTAGCAGTGAAATCTGGTAGGAACCTAGTTGTGAAAAGATGTATGAATTCCCAAATTGAAACAGTAGTGGTAAGACAATAATGGTGTGCTTATTTGTTGCTAAAGCGATAACTTTGGAATTTTAGGGTTTGATTGATGTGGATTTAAATTCTGCCTCTGCACTTAACTTGTTGACTTCTGGCAGTTCGTGGGCCTGAGACTCAGTTTTCTTGTCTCCAATAATGGGGCCAGTGATAGTTTATGTCTCAGTGAAAAAGCATCTAAGCGCTCAGCACAAGACTCAGTACATAGGACATGCTCCCTCAACATCAGCTCCTTTTTTAGACCAAAAAGGTTTTATCTAGGAAACGAGGAAGTGAGACTTTTAGAAGTTCTTGATTGATAGAGGTAGAGAAGCAGGGAGCCAGATGGGCACCCCAAGCCTGTGGACCACTACATGAGATTGGTGAGAAGTGTGTGTGTGTGTGTGTGTGTGTGTTTTATGATAGACAGATAGGGGAAGGAAGGATTGAATTCACTGGTTTATAGAGGTAAATACGATATTGGTGGTTTGAGATGCCATCTGAAATTCCACTGTCATTATTTGCTGTTCCAAATTGGGCTAGAAAGGCATGTGCACAGGTGAGAATTTTATGTCCTCCTGCATTTTCCTGAACTTCTCACTCTTTTCAAATGCAAACTGTTAGAAATGTTTGAGCCCATCTAGGGCAAGTCAAAGGTTTGTCTGTTCTTAAATTCTGTCTCTGACCAGATAGGCTCAGGGCTGTACCGTACTCTGGGGATTCGGTGGTGACCAACAGACCAGACTCCCTCCTCTTGTGGAGGTTAGCATCTTATTAGAGGAAGAGAGGTAGTAGACAGTATTCAAGATGATGATAAATAAGGCCGTGTTTACCAGATAAAGAGTCGGCTACCATGACTGAGGGGTGGGGCCTGCTGTGGAGAGAGTGGTCTGAGGTTGGCTTTTGATGTGAGATCTGAAGGATAAGGAGGGTGTTCATTCCAGCCACAGGGACATGTCTGAACCACATAGGAGGAGCTCAGAAGCTCGGTGGCCAGATCTTAAGGAGAAAGAGACAAAAGGGGGAAGGAATTGAGGCCAGATCACTTTAGGGCATCTAGGCTGTGGTAAAGGTTTGGGTTTTATGCCAAGCCTGATGGAAACCCATTGGAGGATTTGAAGACGGAGCATGTGTGTGTGTGTGTGTGTGTGTGTGTGTGTGTGTGTGTCCACATCTGATTTGCATTTTGTAAACATCACTGTGGCTGCTTTGTGGGGAATAGTGAAGAAAGGATAGAATTAGGGAGAAAAATCACGGGGAGAGCTAAGCTGATAGCTAGGCCCAGGTGGTGATTATGGAGGTAGAGAGAAGGATTTAGAATATATTTCAGAGGCAAAGCTGACGGGACTTGAAAGGGTTTTGAAAGTAAAGAGGAAATCAGGGATAAATTCCACGTTTTGAGCTTGACAGACTGGACTGTGCCCACTTACCGAGATCAGAAGACCGAGGAAGAAGTGGGTGTGAAAGCACACGTGCTCCTTTGCACCTTCACACACATCCGGGGCTGTCACCTGGGCTCTGGGGCAGGGGGAGTCTGGCAGTCGGGGCTGGATATAGAAATTTTGAATCATCAGCATAGAGCCACTCTCTGGTTTTAAGCCTGGGAACGCCTCTCCTCGTGAACCCCTGTTCTTCCTTAGCTTGTAAGGAATTTTTAGGCCCTTTCCCTGAGCTGATGTTACCCCTTCACCTTTCCTCCCTGAGTTCCACTACCAGACCGTCGTCTCCAAGCCCCACAGACGTGTTCCTCCCAGGCAAAAACAGAAGATGACGCGCACCATGAACCAGATTTTCCATGACAGACTTGTAAGGAACAAGATAATCTCATTGTTCCTCCTGCTACTTAAAATAAAGGTAATATTGATTTTAGAGTAGCAGTTCAGGTCCTAAGGCGTGATATTGATCAGGCATCTGATGAGAATTTGCAGGGTAGGCTTCCAGCCCTGCAGCTACAGGGCATCTCCCCACTGGGTCAGGCCTCCGTGCTGACCTCCACTATTACACGTGGTGTTTTTCTTAGGAATTCTTGGCCCTGTTTAGTCTAGGCACTGTCCAGGAGCATTTATTTTACCTGATGGATGGCTCAATCCAGCCTGTCCCTTACCTTAATCTGACCTTAAAAATGAGAACTCTTTTGTTCTTAGTAAAAATGAAGACTAATTTGGACACTGCTTAGAATGATTTTCTTCTCCATGGCCGTGGAGTTCATGTTACATCTTTGGCAGTGAAACTTCTTATAAAATGTTTTAATCTAGCTTTCCTCTTTTTTTTTTTTTAAACTTGTTCTTTGGAACATGGCTCACTTTATCTGTATGGATTTTTTTTTTTTTAAACAGGATAAGGTACCTCTTTTAAAGATGCCAATATTAAACCCACGAGACTCCTCCATTTTAATGTTACATCAAGGAAAGTAATGTCCTTGTGGCTATTGTGATATGGTGTATTCAACATACTCCATTTATAGGTTAGGCTTAACAATATTTACAAGTCAGGTTCTGAGGATATTTTGAATTTAATAACAATTTAATAACAATCAAGGGATAAATTGTTTACTGGCCTGAAGGATATAAAGAATCCCTAGAAATCATCTGAAAAGAATCTTTTCATATTAAAAAGTTCTGACTTCCTGCTGTCATAAGACATGTATTTGCCTCCTGTGTCTGAAAATTCTGGCTGGACTACCCATGGGGTTACTTTGAGGTTTAAAAGCGTTAACACAGGCACTCAGCACAGAGCCTGACACATAGTAAGTGCTCATTGATGTTAGCTATTATTAGTTGCTGTGATGAGACATTAGCTGCAGAGTCCTTTAAAAAATTATGTATTTATTTCTTTATGACTATGATGGGTCTTGGTTGCTGTGCTCAGGCTTTTCTCTAGTTGTGGCAGGCAGGGGCTACTCTAGCTGCAGTGCGCAGGCTTCTCATTGCAATGGCTTCTCTTGTTTCACAGCACAGTCTCTTGGGCACTTGGGCTTTAGTGTTATGGCGCATGGGCTTAGTTGTCCTGGAGCGTGTGGAATCTTCCCAGATCAGGGATCGGACTGGTGACCTTGGCATTGGCAGGTGGATTCTTAACCACTGGAACACTGGGGAAGGACCACTTCCCTGCAGAGGAAAAGTCCTGCAGAATCCTTTTCTGTCAGTCACAATACCTTGCCTAGGTCTGAGCACACAGCACAGTGTTCAGGTAGATGCAGAGTGACTGGTTAGCGTCTCCAACATTTGGGATTTCTTTCCACATGTGAAGTGTCAAAGCCAATTTTATATCTTTTCTAAAATGATCTGAAGTACCTGATATCCTTGGATTCTTTACTTGGTTACTCACAAAAACAGCTGCATGCATTTTGACCATTTCCCTTATCAGCCTGTCTTCTTTGTTAGCTGCCAGATAGGGCTCTGCTTTCAATTTCTTCATACTTAGAAGAGATAATAAATGTTCACATTTCTAGTGCATTACCAGGCACAGAATGGGTCACTGTCACTTGACTTGGCATCATGGCTGCTGGTCCATTCTGCCTTTGCTGCTAAGTAGCTTCAGTCGTGTCCGACTCTGTGCAACCCCAGAGATGGCAGCCCACCAGGCTCCCCCGTCCCTGGGATTCTCCAGGCAAGAACACTGGAGTGGGTTGCCATTTCCTTCTCCAATTCTGCCTTTAGGGAGACTGTTTTGGGAAGTGGGGATGTGGCTTCTTTTAAGGCAGATGGTGAAATAGTTATTTCTTATCCTAGGAGTGGGTACCAAGGGGATTTTACGCTTTCTTAAAATTCTCTGGTGGCTGCACAGAGGGGCCACACACTAGCCTTTTGTGTAGCAGAAGGTTGGTGGAATGGACAGGCAGCTTCATCAGTGGAGACATGGCCTATGTTTGGCTCACGAGTACCCAGTTATTTTGGGGGTGGTTTGTGAGTCATCTGAAATATGCATTTAATCTAGACTTGTGGCCTGTTGGTGAGGCTGCTGCTTTTTTATGATCTCAAATGTCTTGTCCATGTTCAGACTTGCCTTATTTCTCTGTTTACTTTGAACTGGGAAAATGTTCACCATGGCATTTGGAATCCCTCCTCAAGTGTGCGTTCGGTCACATCACCCCTGGCTACCACCAGTACAGGGCTGTTTATTTTGGATGTCCTTTTCTGATGTTCAGCTAATTTAACCCACAATGAAGTTAATCCTTGCTTCTTTGGAAAAGTACAGATTTACTTATTAGCTGCTTTCAGAGATATTTGCATTTTCAGGCCAGTGACTATATAATTCCAGTGACTTTTGGACCCATCTACTCATGTATGCAGCGGGCACCTTTTTCAAGTCAGGGTTTAGATAGAGCAAATCATAACCATCCTGAGTTATCTGAAGTTCTCTTGAAGGTTAATAATGAACGTACTGGGACAAGGGCTTCCCAGATGGCTTAGTGGTAAAGAATCCACCTGCCAAGCAGGAGATGTGGTTTGATCCCTGGGTTGTGAAGATCCCTGGAGAAGGAAATGGCAACCCATTCCAGTATTCTTGCCTGGAGAATCCCATGGGTAGAGGAGCCTGGCGGGCTAGAGTTGATGGGGTCGCAAAGAGTTGGGCATGACTTAGCAACTAAACAGTGACGAACAGTATGGGAAAAAAATGAAGGAGTTGTGTTGAATATTCTGTTTTGTCCATTTATCTTGCCTTCTTGTGCAGGAGAGCGAAGAAAATCAAGTTGTTTTTTAATTCAAGCATGTTGACTAACAGCATGGAAGCCACTTCCATGTCCTACTTGGACTTGAGTCTTGGCTCTGTCACTAACTAGCTGTGTGACCTTGGGCAGATTACTTAATTTTGACCTCAGTTTCATTATCTGTGAAGTGAGGATCATTATAATAACTACAAGGAGGGTTGTTACGAAGATCAAATGAGTTAATTTATGTAAAGCATTTGGAACCAAAGCGAATACATGGTAACTGCTATACAGTGTTAGGTATTATATTTTTATTTGGAATTAGTAATTGCATAAATAAAAAAGATGAAACTGTAAATCATTAATCAGAGCCATTTATCGATGGGATCCTTAGGCATTGCATCTAACCTTTTGGTTAGATTTATATTAGGGAGGTTACTGCTTAAACAAAAATATCAAAATACTGTATCATGACTTGAACATGAGGAAAATGTGTTTCTTGCTTATGTAGCGGTAATGAGTAGGGAAGCTGGTTGGTGGGATGGCTTTCTGCATGGGTTTATTTCAGAAAGGAGGTTCTGTCACCTTCGGTACCTTGCCTGTGAGGTCACCTGAGCTTATCTCCATTCCAGTCAGTCAGAAGGGGAAGAGAGCAGGCGGAAAAGTGCTTAGGAGTTTGCATGGGTCAAACCCGGAAGTCGCACTCATCAATTCCATTCACGTTCCATTGGCCACAACTCAGCAGCTACCCGTTTTGGCTCCAGAGTTTTTCAGAGGTCTATAAAAATGTACAAGACTTTAAAACATGTGTTGATTCCCAATTCCAAACATAAAATGGCAGAATTGAAATGAATTGACATGGTTCATTCATTGATTATAAAATGTAGCCTTCTATTAGCTCCATAAGTTGTTAACATTTAGTATTCATGAAATGTTATTAAATTTGAAGTGAATTTATAAGTTGGATTTTCCGATTTCTCAAGAATTCCCAAATATGCCTGATGCTGATGATCGCTGAGATTATAGTCAATCATTGGTGAGCTTCTCAAAGTCCAGTGAATTCAAATGGAAAATGCTAAAAATCCACTCATATTTTTCTATTGCAAAGCAACTTTAATGTGACATATGGGTACAGTGTTGTGCTGCGGTTCATGGGGTCGCAAAGAGTCGAACACGACTGAGCGACTGATCTGATCTGATCTGATATGATGGCTTAGATGATCTTAAAACAGTCCTGTTGCTGAGTGTTAGTATATGCAGACCATATTTTGGTTGTTTTGAAAAGGTATGTGATTGGGTTGACTAAACACATTTTGCATGTCCCCCCTGCCCCACCTTATCTTCTTCTCTCCCCCAACCTCTCTTCTTCACTTCTAATAAAATATTTGCTGCTGTGATATCCAAGAACATAAATTACACTACATTTAATAACCTAGGTTCTTGATCTTGGTGATGGCAGGGAGGAAAAGTGCCTTTTCTTTTTCAGGTCATGATTGAAGGCTGGGGTTGGATTGGTCTTTCTTTTGAGTCATTCCTGGCCTCTCGGACCATGGTGTCCTCTTCCTGAACTTTCTTTCTCGTTCTTCCAAAGTGAGGCACTACTGAATGGCCGTTGGGAGATGTAGGTTTTTTTTTTTTAATACTTCTTTTTTTTAGCTGTTCCACATGTCTTGCAGGATCTTAGTTCCTCCACCAGGGGTCAAACCCAGACCCCTGGCTGAGTCCTACCCACTGGACCACCAGGGAATTGGGAGATATAGTTTCAAAAACCACTTCTTATGAAGGATCTTGTCAAGGGTTATTTCATTACAATAGCTTTTGGTTCTTCTGTGTTTTTTTTTTTTTTTGCTCAGCCTTACCAACTGGAATTGATTCGTTGATTATAAAAACAAAATGTCCAGAATAGATCAGAAGAGACCTTGATGTAGGTTGGGGCTGTGATATAGACTTTCATGAAAGGGATAGGCAAAATAAGAAATATGGCTGTTGCTTTTGATCAGGCATTGCAGGGAGCCCTGAGAGTGGAGCGTGGGGGAACTTCACGTTTCTTATTCCTCCTACAGTCATCTCCACTTCAGTACACAGCAATTTCATCCTTCTAGTTGCTTAGGCCAGCAACCTCAGAGGCGTCCTTAACTCGTCTTTTTATATCCCACATCTTGGGTGCTTGCTTAGTTGCTTCACTCGTGTCTGACTCTTTGCGACCCCGTGGATTGTAGCCTGCCAGGCTCCTCTGTCCATGGAATTCTCCAGACAAGAATATGGGAGTGGGTTGCCGTGCCCTCCTCCAGGGGATCTTCCTGGACAGGATCGAACCTGCATCTCTTATGTCTCCTGCACTGGCAGGTGGATTCTTTACTACTAGCGCTACCTGGGAAGCCCATCCCACATCTTATATGGTAGCAAATTGTTGACCCTGTCTTCAGAATTTATTTAGAATCCAGCGGCTTCTCGGAACCCCGCACCTCTGTCATCTTCTCCAGCCTACAGGCCTCTGTCTCCTGGATCATTGCCATGTCTTCCTAACTGGCCTTGCCATGACTTTCCTTGGCTTTCTCTATGTGCAAAAACCAGAGCACGTATTAAAAAAATTCACATCATATCATTCTTCTGCTCAGTACTTTTTATGGTTTCCCATAACATCATAATCCAGCAATTCCACTGCTAGTTATCCAAGATGAATGAAAATGTCTGTCCATGCAAAACTCATGCGTCGAACTTCATAGCAGCATTATTCATAATGCCAAAAATGCCATAATGCCGAAAAGTGGAAACAACCACGTGTCCATCGATGATAAATGAATAATCGAAACGTGGTATATCCATACAGTGGGATATTCGGCAGTCAAAAAGATGAAGTACTGATACGTGGTACAACATGGATGGATTTTGAGAACATAAAGCTTCGTGAAAGAAGCCAGGGACCAAAGGCCAGATGTTATACGATTTCATATCCAGAGTAAACAAATCCATAGGGACAGAAAGTAGATTAGTGGTGGCCAGGAGCTGGGGAGAGAGGCATGAGGAGTGATTGATCTCGGGTGCAGGGTTACCTTTTGGTATCATGAAAATGTTCTGTGATTAAGCTGTGGTGATGATTGCATAACTCTGTGCATATACATTCTGAATTATAAACTCTCAAAGGGCAAATTCCATGGCATGTCAGTTGCATGTCAGTGAAGCTGCTATTTAGACAATAAAACACAAACCCTTTTAACTTTCTGTCTGATCTGTCCGCCTTCCATTCTGTTGTCAGACCAGGCAACGGCTTCCTGCCCCAGGGCCTTTGGACTTGCTGTTCCGCCTTAGAACTTTCTTCCCCCAGATATCCACATGGCTGGTTCCCTCACTTCCTTGAGGTCTCTATTTCAGCAGTACATTCTCAGGAGGCTTTCTCTGATCATGCTAAAATAGCACTCTCCATCTCATTGCCTGATGGCCATCTCTGTTCCCTTTACCCTGTTTTATTTTTCTTTCCATCCCTTACCATCATCTGATATAGTATGTATTTTCTTGTCTGTTTTTTGTCTACATTCCTCTATTACAGTGTGAACTCCAGGAGACAGACAGTGACTCTGCTTGTGTTCACTCCTATATCTGCAGCAATGTAGCAGGTCTCTTCACCAAACCATCAGCATGAGAAGGGCAGGGATTTCGGTGGCAGTGTTTTGGGAATACACTATATTTGTGTGGAGTATTCAATGTATCTTTCTGGTGCCACTTTAGAAATCAAGAGACTGGAAACAGACTCTATGGGAAAGGTAATTTTGGGTCAGAGGGTAGAATGGAAGTCCTCAAAGTTATTGTCAGATAATTCTTCCTGTAGATTGGTAAGTTTTCCTACTTTTTTTAAAAAAGCATCTGCTTTATGCTGCTGTGTTATGCAGAATGTGCTAGTTTTCATATATGCCTTACGGGATCAGGGCCTTTGGTTTTATTGCATCTTAATTTACCACCCTCTCTGCTATCTTTTCCTACTTTCGATGTTCTTGACATTTTAGTTTTGAAGAAGTTTTCTGCCAGAAGATGATCAGCAAAGCAAACTCTTTCTAGAAAGCCACTGATTGGTTTGGGGCTTTGATTTGGTTTTAGAGGAGTTTAAGCTGAAACATACCTGCTTTGTGGTTATTTAGAGATGCAGAGGTAGAAATAGAAGTAAAGAAAAGAATGCATTTATGTTTTAGATAACTAATGAGAACCTGCTGTATAGCACGGGCTTCCCTTGTGGCTCAGCTGATAAAGAATCCGCCCACAATGCGGGAGACCTGGGTTCGATCCCTGGGTTGGGAAGATCGCCTGGAGAAGGGAAAGGCTACCCACTCCAGTGTTCTGGCTTGGAGAATCCCATGGACTGTATAGTCCATGGGGTCGCAAAGAGTCGGACACGACTGAGTGACTTTCACTTCACTTCACTTCACTGTATAGCACAGGGGGAAAAAAAAGAAGGTATAAAAATAAAAACAGTATAGGTCTGTTTTAAAAAGCAAGTATTTAGTTGGAGAGGCCCTCACCATTCCTGTTTCCTTTTCTTACTTCCAAGCTTAGGTGGAAGATATCCCCAGTTGTCCTAACTCTCTGCAGGTTAAGAAGCACATGTCACTAGATGGCGCTGAAGTGTCATTTTTTCACACAACAGAGCCCTGGAACCCTTGCGTTATCTTGCTTCAGGCGACTGGCTTTCTAGGTGTCAGGGAAATTGTTTTATTGGTCGAGGGCATAGTGTAATATATTCATCTCCACCCTAGGCAGCTATTTAATGCCCTGAAACATGGCCCTCTTGTGGCCATGGCCTGTTAACTATGCTTATTTGGTGTAATAATTAGCAGAATTTCTCACTAACAGGCATACTTACCAACACTTCACGTCTTCCCCGTACGTGATGGATCGTACATTCTGGAGAAAAAAGTTGGGAAGGTCAAAGCTTAACCTCCTTCTATCAGGGCTACTTTCTGCACATTTGCTCAGAATCGGTTTATATTAACTTGCTTTTGAGCTTCTTCAAACCAGAGTTGTGAGTCGGGTAAACATGTTTGAGCTTTTATGTAATAGCCCAGTGACGGCTTGTAAACACAACACTGTTAATTTTCCAACCCTTAGAATGATAGGAAAATAAATGAATAGCTGCCCAAATGGTTGGATGACACTTGCTACCCAGACTGTGTGTGTTGGAAGCGTGTCCTAGGAACGGTGGGTCTGCCACAGACACCACATTTTAGGTCAAAATTGGAGAAGAAAATTACACACGGGATTTTAATTTTTTCCATGGTTGTAAGTTAGGCCCCATTGAATTCTCTGTGGTTTTACAAGCCCTCTTAGGCTCCTAATATTTCCACACCAACAATTTTAACATTCACTTTAGGACGTGGTTAGAGTTAACTGACAGGATGCCAAACAGGAGAAATTAGGTTTAAAGCAGGAAGTACTTCAGTTGGACCTGTAACTCACCACCTCTCTGACCTTAGGCAGATTGTTGACCTTCTCGGTGCTTTGGTTCTCTCATTTCTTAAAATTAAGATGATGATACCCTTTTGGTATCCTGTGCCAGGTAAAATGAAGTGAGAACGCTTCAAAATGCCTTTACTTATTTTCAAAGCTTCAATAAATGTAACAAATTGTTTTATAGTTCGTTAAGAAAGCTAAGAGGATTTTTCTTTGTTGATTCAAAAGATGAGTTGTGGACATTTTAAAGACTGAATTAAGATAGTCCCTGACTGCTGTCGGGGACAGTCCCTGACTGTTTTAAAGCCATTCATCAAATACTTTCACTTAATTATTCTGCCCTTATTTAAGCCTACTTGTGTGTCTGCATTTAGTTGTGGGAAACAGAAATGAGATAAGATAGGGAAATGTGTTGTTATTTATTCACTAAGCTGTGTCCGACTCTTTGTGACCCTGTAGACTGTAGCCTGCCAGGCTCCTCTGTCCATGGGATTTCCCAGGCAAGAATATTGGGGTGGGTTGCCATTTCCTTCTCCAGGGGATCTTCCCGACCCAGGGATAGAACCTGTGTCTCCTGCATTGGCAGGCGGGTTCTTTATCACTTTATTTTCTTTTCTAAGGAAATAGATTCTTATAGAGTCATTGAGAGGACCAGAGAAATGGAAGCTGAGCCTCTGGAGGTGGGCTTCTGAAACAGACTGGCCTGCCAGGTGGACTGCTAATCCATCATACTTGAGGAGGCAAGGGATCAGGAAGCCGTTACTAGAATGTTCACTGTTTTAAGAACATATGGGCTGTGGTTTCTATCTGGGAACAGAAAGGTACCACCATTACAACTGGCCTTGGATAACACCAAAGTTATTGGTCAGATCCTGGAATGTTGCTGCAGAAATCCTTTAATTTTTCCATAACTGTGTTGCCTATAGAAAAAATCAGAACAGCAAGAAGATGGCCTTCATGTGACTTCTGCCTTCTACATCTCACACGGAGCCTTGTAATTGGTACAACTGTGAAAGTTAAAGTGAAGTTGCTCAATCGTGTCCGACTCTTTGTGATCCTATGGACTGTAGCCTACCAGGTTCCTCCATCCATGGGATTTTCCAGGCAAGAATACTGGAGTGGGTTGCCATTTCCTTCTCCAACTATACCCTCACCCAGAACCCTAGCCGTGAAGGGCTCTGGGAAATGTAGTTTTCAGCTTTTCATCCTCTGCAGCATTGGAAGACACAGGATAGGATTGGAAGGCTGCTGAGTGCCAGTCCATCACATCCATACCCCTCTCTCTCAGTATGTTTTAAGTCTCTTATCTTTACCTCCAAATCAGTATTTCATTTACAGCCTAGCACAGCAAGAAGCTTAGTAGACCTTCAGTAGATGCGCTGTTAATGACCTTGACTTCTTTATTTCTATGTATGGTCTTCCCACCTGTTATTACACTCTTGGTACCAGATTAGGTTCCAGATTTATCTACCTTGATGTAGCTTTTGATGCTTTTTCATTTCCATCGCCATCTCCTTGTTCAAGCCCAGCCCTTGTCTGACTGTGCTTCTCAGTCTCCTTACCTGTCCCCCTCTTCCTTGGTCTCTAGTCTTGGATTCTTATAACTAGACTGTGTTATTAATAAATAGCTTAGTGTTTTAAAAAGCAGAACAGCAAATAAAATAGCACACTTCCATTGTGCTCCTGTCCTTCTCAAAAGGCTTTTGTGGCCCCTCATTACATGTGGGATAGATTCTACTTACCTGAACTTTCAGAACCTTCCATAATCTGGGTAAAATCTAACATTCTAATGTCATCTTACATTTCCCCCTGTTGAAATGGCGTCTTAGCCAAAAGGTCCGATTACTGGTGTCTGAGAAGATCCTGTCCTTTACTAATCTTTCAGCATTCTTATGCCTTACTACCTGTGTTTAATTTTCTACTTTCTTCTTCCCATTTTTTTGTGCCTTGGTCATGTTGGTAAGTATTTTTTAATTTTTATTTTGTCCTTCTTCACACTTACACACCACTGTTTTATGTGGGCTTTAGTTTTCTTTTGTGTATTCTTAGTGTTCTTAGTTTTCTTTTGTGACCATGTATGTTCTCTCCTTTTTTTTTTTCCACGTAGACAGTATAAATATTTGTTATGGATTGATTGACTTGTTGATTCTTCATGGTGTAGACATTTACTTGCTTGGGACAGGGGGATGGGGAAGGGTTAGTGTAGGGGCTGAAGCCACGTCTAGCTGTGTGATTTTTGTCCTTTTGATTTCTTGTGAAAGGACAAATTAACTATTTGCTTTGAGCAAGCTAATGCCCTGTTTTGTGGATTTAATGTTTGAAAAGGGCCCTTGGCTCGAAAGCCCTGGAGCTGAACTCCTTCCCCCTGTTTGCCAGGCTGGATGAGCTCCATGTCTGTACCGCCGCATCGCAGTTTGCTTAAGAGGGGGTTGTGAAATAGCGATGGAATTTGTCTGTGGTTTCTTGCCAGGGAGGAGGAGGAAGAAAGGATTTGGAGTAAATCAGACATGCAAATTAGCAAGGCCCATGGGCCTTAAGTAAATTGCACAATAGAGTCCAAAGAAATTCAGTTTGCCTTCCTTTCTGCTTTTCGTTTGTGCAGGATGTGTGTGAAAAAGGGCAGCTATTCTATATTTGATCTAAGCCAAAATTCTCAACTTATTGGCTCCAGGAGCCTTTTTAGACTTACACAGTCGACCCTCAGTATCTGTAGGAGGTTGGTTCCAGGCCCCCTTGCAGATACCAAAATCCATGTCCTTTGTATAAAACGGGGTAGGTTTTAGTTATAACTTACACACATCCTCCTGTATACTTTAAATCCTCTGTAGATTACTTATAATACCATATACAGGGTAAATGCTATGTAAATACTTGTTAAGTGAGTGAGTGAAAGTCGCTCAGTCGTGTCTGACTCTGTGACACATGGACTATACAGTCCGTGAAATTCTCCAGGTCGGAATACTGGAGTGGGTAGCTGTTTCCTTCTCCAGGGGATTTTTCCAACCCAGGGATCGAACCTAGGTCTCTCACATTGCAGGAGGATTCTTTACCAGCTGAGCCACCAGGGAAGCCCTTGGCATGTGGTAAATACAAATTTTGCTTTTTGGAACTATCTGGAATATTCCCCCCCTGAGTTTTTTTGATCTGTGATTGGTTGAATCCACAGATGCAGAACTCATAGATACAGAGGGCTGACTCTACTGCTAAAAGTTATTGAGGAACCCCAAAAGCTTCTATATATATTGGTATCATGGTAGGAACTAAAATTGAGAAATTTAGAAATATTCATTAATTTTTGAAAAGATGTTTGCCAAATTGCAAAGTCTGACTAACCACGTTTTGTGTGTCAGATGTTTTCTCAAGTAAAAATGGTGTTCTGTGAAAAATTGGCTAGTTTAGTCCACAACTCAGTAATCACACAAGGACTTTTCTTTGAAACAGCCATCTCACTTTGAAGTGCTTTAGGTAAACGTCCCATTTTGACACACAGAATACTAAGAAGACAACTTACTTACTTTACTTACTTTTGAGGTTTAATAAAGTTAATCATGTTTACTGCTTTAACAGGGGCATTCTCAAGTGAATGAATGTTTTTCTTTTTTCTCTTTTTACTGGACTGCATGATGTAAAGAACACAGTGACTGGTAGTGCGGTTTTGTGCTTTTGGCTTGATTTGTGCCAAGGTACCTGAAACATCACCCACCATTCTTTTGAACCATTGGTGCAAATGTCAACACAGTGAAAAAAGCAAATAGTAGTACTATAAAAATAGTATTGATCTTGCAGATCTTTGGTTGAACCATTGTGCTAGAGCAATTAGGAAGACTGAAATGTTGAAAAATTCAAAGAATGGAATAAGAGTTTTATGAGTTTTAGCTTCAAGGCTGATTTCTTCTTCACTCTGGAGCTTTGGCTGAGTGAGGCAAGGCAGAGGAGAAAATTTCTCTCCTCTTCTGTGCTTGCTCTCGGCTGAGGGTTTCATTCCTTGGGCTTGAGCTTTTTGAGTTAGGAAGCACAAGGAGATTCTCTATTTTCGGTAATTATTAGTATTTACCTTAGGTCAATTGATGGTGGTTTTTGTTATTAGAAAAGAATACATAAGTGCTATTTTTGAGATGAGTTCACCATAGGCCTTACTGTTTGGGACATTTTTGAAGGATTCTCTAAAAATAACATATTTTGGACAACATGTGAAACTTATTTCAGTCAGTTGGCCTCATTGACAAGCTTCTGATTGTTTTATTGGTTAGCTTGTTTGCTTCTTTCTTTTTTTTATACTTGGAAGGTAATCTTTCCATTTCTTGAATTGCTATCAGGCTGTGAGATCTCCCAAGTAGTATCATCCCATCGCTGGGGTGAATATGACCTGCACTGGAGACAGCAATGAACCGATCCTGTAAGAGAAGAATCCCAATTTTCCAGTTTCTTTTTTTTTTTTTTTAACTTCTTGGGTGGTTGGGGCACATTATTGAGACAATTATTACATTTACTCAAGAGTTTGTCTTTTCTATTAAAAAAAATTCCATCTAAGTGCCTCACGGTGAAGAGGAGGAGATTGTGTAACTGGAGTCTCCTCTTAACTGGTCTTTATTGTTGAAGAAGACTGGCCCCTTTGTGTCTCAGCTTGGCACACAGGAACGGTTTTAATTTAACAGTCCAGCTCCTTTAATAGATCAATTCTCCATTGTGTTTTGAACTTGTTGCATTCCCAGGGTACTCTCTGAGCTATGGGCTTCTTTGGAGAAATGGGGGTGGGGGTGGTGGTGTCAGGGAGGTTTAGTCATTTGGGGTATGATTTACGGTTTAAGCCTAAGCCTCCTTCCTTACTGTTAGACCGGGAAGGTAATTAGCATATGTAAATAGCTGCTGTGTGTCAGATACTCTAGTAGATGTTCTGTTCATCCTTATCTAATCCTCATGGCATGTCTCTGATACATCCGGAGCCTATACACTTTCTCTCTGTTACTTCAAGTCATCATTTATCTCTCTCTTTTTTTAAAAAATTATTTTTTTATTTGGCTGTACTGGGTCTTAGTTGCAGCATGTGGGATCTAGTTCCCTGAGCAGGAATCAAACCCAGGCCCCCCTGCATTGGGAGTGTGGTGTCTCAGTCACTGGACCACCAGGGAAGTCCCCATCATTTATCTCTTGATTGGACTTGCTTACCCCCAAATTGATCTCCCCACTTAAACTTTAAGAAAAAAATTATTTAATTTAATTTTAATTTGTGTGGCTGCGTTGGGTCTTAGTTGCGGCACGCAGGATCTTTTGTCGCGCCTCCCAGGCTCTTGGTTGCTGTGTATGGGCTTCTCTCTAGTGACGTGCAGGCTCCAGAGCAGGCAGTAGTAGTTGCATTGCACGGGCTTAGTTGCCCTGATTCTAGTAACCAGCACCCCACCTGCCCCCCAGCCCAGGGATCGGACTCACTTCCTCTGCATGGGAAGACAGATTTCTTAAAACCCCTGGACCACCAGGGCCGCCCCGCTTCACTTCAGCTTTGCCCAGCCCTCTCCTTATCATGGTCCATTCCCCACACATCAGGTGGACTCAGACTTTTAAAATGAACATCGAATTGTGTCCCCTCCTTACTTAAAGCCCCTCCATGACTGCTTGGCACACAGAGTGAAATCCTGCGTTCTGGCTGACCACGCCCCACGTGACTGGGCTTCTGCCCACTCCCCAGACTTGTCCACTGTGCTCAGACCTGCTGGGCTTCTTTCTGTTCCAGGCTGGTCTTCCTCAGGGCATTTGTACAAGCTGTTCTTCCTGCCTAGAACTCTCCCTTTAGATCTTTACTCTGAGCCTGGCTGCTGCTTCTTGTGATTTGTATCTTACCTGAAATGACACCTGCTCAGTGCAGCCTCTCCGGCCAGCCAGGCTGCAACAGTCTTGCTCTGTTTGTGTCGTTCATTTTATTTGTGTTAATTTACCTGGTGCAGGTGATGAGTGAGGCTCTACTATCAGATGGTCTGGGTTTCCGTCTTGGTCGGCCCTGCCGCTTACCAGCTGTGTGACTTTGGGCAAGTTACTTAACCTTTTGGGCCTTTAGTTTTCTCCTCCAGAAAATGGATATCATAATTTTATGTTGCTCCATTATGAGAATACAATAAGTCAAGACTTACAGTAGTTTCTGACACATTGTATACATTCAGGAACCATTGTTGTTCAGTTGCTAAATTGTGTCTGACTCTTTGTGACCCCATGGACTGCAGTACTCCAGGCTTCCATGTCCTTCACTATATCCCAGAGCTTGCTCAAACTCATGTCCATTGAGTCAGGGATGCCATCCAACCATCTCATCCTCTGTTGCCCCCTTCTCCTCTTTTTTTTTTTTTTAATTTATTTATTTTTTAATTGAAGGATAATTGCTTTACAGAATTTTGTTGTTTTCTATCAGACATCAACATGAATCAGCCATAGCCCTTTTCTCCTCTTGCCTCCAACCTTTCTCAGCATCAAGGTCTTTTCTAATGAGTCGGCTTTTCGCATCATGTGGCCAAAGAAAACCCCATGAACCCAATGAAAAGGCAAGAACCATTAGCTATTATTTTATTAATGTGATCTCTTGTTGCTGTTGTTGAGTCACTGTCAGGTCCGACTCTTTGTGACCCCATGGACTGGAGCCAGACAGGCTTCTCTGTCCATAGGATTTCCCAGGCAAGAATACTAAAGTGAGTTGCCATTTCTTTCTCTGGGGCATCTTTCTGACCCAGGGATTGAACCCGTGTCTCCTGTGCCTTCTGCATTGGCAGGCAGATTCTGTACCACTGCGCCACCTGAGAAGCCCCATTAATGTGATTAGTGTTATGAAAATTATTTTATATATTTTTTACTTACTTGTTTGGCTATTTTAGTCTTACACTGAGTATATAAGCTTTATGAAGAAAGGAACTTTAGCTGTTACATTAAAAATGTACCCCTAGGGCCTGGAACAGTGGCACAAATCAGGACTCACTACAAATCTGTTGATTATTAAAATCTGAAAGTCCTTATCCCTATTTTCCTTTTTAAAAAATATTTATTTATTTACTTCATTGGGTCTTAGTTATGGCACGTAGGATCTTTGTTGCATCATGTGGGATCTTTCGTTGCTGTGCACAGGCTCTTCAGTTGTGGCTCATGGGCTCAGTTGTTACAGCATATTGTGGCTTAGTTGCTCTGAACATGTGGGATCTTAGTTCCCTGACTAGGGATCGAACCTGTGTCCCCTGTATCACAAGGTAGATTGTTAACCACTGGACCATCAGGGAAGTCCCTTTTCCTATTTTAGAAATTGTATAATCAGGGTTCTGCCAGGTAAAGTAACTTACACAAGGTTACACAGTTTCTAAGTAGCAGTCCTAGGTTTGCGGCTAACTCCAGATTCCAAGGGCTTCCCTGGTGGCTCAGTGGTAAAGAATCCACCTGCTGATGCAGGAGATGCAAGAGATATGGGTTCCATCTCTGGGTCGGGAAGGTCCTCTGGAGAAGAAAATGGCAACCCACTCTGGTAAGACCATATTCTGTCCATTACACCAGAATACAGAAGTGTAGATTTCTTTCCTTCAAAGTGTGTCATGTTGGACACATTATTTTCAGGTTGCCTTTTTATATAAATAATTCCGATGCTTCTCATGAAATGAATACAACCATTTCTGTGAATATGAAGGGTGAAGGCCAAGAGTTAAATCCAGAGGGAAGTTCAGAAAGTGAGATTACGCAAACCCACCAATTCAGGGGTGGGGCGAAGTTACCTAAATCCTGTCTTGGGGATGTGCAAGACAGTGACCTTGGGATTGGACTGCCTGGGGAAATTCATGTGCTTCGACTCCTTCAGGGAAAAAAATCTCTAAAGTCATAAACCCCTATTTCGGGCTCTTGTACTTCTTCTGTATCTTAGTCTGGTGAGGTGGAGACAGAAGTTGAGAAATAGCAGTGTTGGCATCTGCAGCTTTCAGGAAATAGTGGACTTGACTCTGATTTTGCCCCTGACAGCATATGACAATGGTCCTTGGTCCATGGGGCTTCACTGACTCATTCTTTTAAGCAGCCTTTGTCTGTTTTTTGTTTGTTTGTTGTTTAATTTTTGGTAAGCTATGCAAATATTGTGAGAGTGCATGACACACAGGGTAAAATATAGACTTTGGAGATGGGCAGATCAAGGTTCAAGTTTCTGCTTGACCACTTCTAGGCTGCCTCTTGGCACGTTAACTTCTCTAAACCGCTGTTTGTTTATATAATGGGGATTCGCACGACAAGTCAAAGAGAGCCCCTGCCTCAAGCATCTTGTGTCACGTCTCCAGTTTGGATCATCAGCCCTTTTGAGAATTTAGTAAAAGCTATGGATTCTCTCCTTGGAAATGTGCCCATACACCCCAAGTTTGGCATTTAATTTCATGGGATTCATGGAGCCTTTGAAACCCTGGTTAAGCATCCCTGCACTGGGATCAGGGTCCTTATGGTTATGGGGAGAGCCTGTGTGTGTGAGTGTGTGTGTGTTTTCCTTAGGAACTGGACCAGTGCTTCCTGTAGCTTCTTATTAATGTTTGTTGAATGAGGGAATTCAACTAATTTCTGGATTCCTTAATCACCTTGCACTTGATATTTGGTTTCCTCTGCCCTCGGGCGGGTGACAGTGCCAGCTTTGGAACTTTGTCCGGGCATGCCAGTAGTTACTACACTGTGGCAATAAATATCCGAGGCTGTGGTTTTGCCTTAGGTAAACCGTAGAAGTGGGCTCAGGAAATGCTTGGAAAATATCTCTGGTTTATAATAACACGTAAATGTCACGAGCCAGCCCTTGTGGGATGGTACCTGAAAGTATTTGGACACTAGATTGGGCCTGACCATCACAGTATGTGACATTTTGCTTGTACATCTTAACTGGTGGAATGTATTAATAAAATCCTAGGGCCAGGAAGTCTTAGAGACAGTTTCCTCTAATTTCTCCTAATGGGTTGAATGATTTGTCCAAGGTCACTCAACTGGTGTGGTGGCAGATGTCAGGGCATGTAACTCTCCATCTAAATTTAAATTCCCCCTCTAGGACTTCCCTGGGGGTACAGTGAATAGGAATCCACCTGCCAGTGCTGGGGACACAGGTTTGATCCCTGATCTGGGAAGATCCCTCATGCCATGGAGCGCCGGGGCCCGTGCCACACGACTAAGCCCATGCTCAAGAGCCCATGTGCTGCAACTGCTGAACCCCATGTGCCTGGAGCCCGTGCTCTGCAACAAGAGAAGCCCCCGTGATGAGAAGCCCTTGCACCCCAACCAGAGAGTGGCCCCTGCTGTCCACAACTAGAGAAAGCCCACGCACAGCAATGAAGCCCAGCACAGCCAAACATAAAAATTAAGTTTAAAAAAAAAAGTATAAATTCCTCCTTTACCCCTCATCAAGTGGGTATTCTTCACCTTCTCTGAAATCAGTACTTACCATTGACTTCTCTGTGGTTTAAACAACCTTTGAGACTAAATGCAGCCATGTTAATGCTGAATAAACAGCACTGTGTGAAATTGGCTTATTTATGAATGTTTATTCCCCTCCTGCTACCCCAGATGTCAGCCCCACATGGACAGGAATCTTGTCTATTTAGTTCAATATCTTTAGAGCCTTATATACATATTAGATATGTAATAAAAAGAATTTTTTTTTTTTTACCGTCTCGCACAGCTTGTGGGATCTTAGTTCACTGACCAGGGATTGAACCTGTGTCCTCGGCAGTGGAATCAGGGAACATGTGGACTGCCAAGGAAGTCCAAAATTTTGGTCGAATGAACAAATGAGGAGTTTCTCTGATAGTCCTTTGAATCATATCAGAAGAGTTGGGATTTCACCTCATTTTCATCAGTAATTTAGCAAACATTGACTGAACCTATGGGTATTCCACCAGGGTCCTCTGGCCACAGGGATTCTCCAGGCAAAAATACTGGAGTGGTTTGCCATGCCCTCCTCCGGGGATTCTTCCCGACTCAGGGATCAAACCCGTGTCTCTTACGTCTCCTTCATTGGCAGGTGGGTTCTTTACCACCAGTGCCACCTGGGAAGTAGCCCACACACATGGGCAGCCAGATGCTGTCCCTGGAGATTTGGCATCAGTAGTGCTGGGCTGGGACCTGGGAGGCTGTGCAGAAAAGCAGTACCTCTCTAGACAGTTGTAATGAGCAGACAGTCTAGCTAGATACCTGTGCTTTACAGGTAAGCATTGAACATGAGTCCTTGCCTTAGAACCTGGACCTGTTATTCTATAGTAATCACATTTCCTCTTCCTCAAAGATTTTTTTTTTCTCCCTCTTTTTAAAAAATTTTTAATTGGAGGATAATTTTTTTTACAGTGTTGTATTGGTTTCTGCTGTACAAAAATATGAATCAGCTGTAAGTATACATATATCCCCTCCCTTCCACCCCTTACCCCATCCCACCCATCTAGGTTGTCACAAAGCACTGGGTTGAACTCCCTGTTCCTCAAATATTGTATGTTCTTTTCAGTACATGCTTCTGTTCCAGGGGGCTCTAGAACAGTTAAATCATGTATTTTCTGTCTGTACTGCTGCTGCTGCTGCTAAGTCGCTTCAGTCGTGTCCGACTCTGTGCAACCCCATAGACGGCAGCCCACCAGGCTTCCCCGTCCCTGGGATTCTCCAGGCAAGAACACTGGAGTGGGTTGCCATTTCCTTCTCCAATGCATGAAAGTGAAAAGTGAAAGTAAAGACTCTCAGTCGTGTCCGAATGTAGCAACCCCATGGACTGCAGCCTACCAGGCTCCTCTGTCCATGGGATTTTCCAGGCAAAAGTACTGGAGTGGGGTGCCATTGCCTTCTCCGATTTTCTGTCTGTACACTTAACTCTAAAAACTCCTTGAGATCATGTAGACAACTGAATGCAGACATCAAACAGATAACCCCTGAATGGTCAGAGCCCCATTTGACTCTTTTGTGTCTTTTCATGGGTGGGGGTTATCTCTTTGATTAGATGCTGGCATATAAATTGAGTATGCCTTGGTCACATGGTGACTTTCAAGAGTGAATCCTTTTTTTGTGGAACACAGGAGCTGGTTGTGTTGTTTTTCAGGATTTCTCTTCCTTAACTTGGCAGAAAGATAGCCAGGCCTATCTTGGCAGACCTGGAAATGGGTGAGCTGTCAAGGTGTTGGCAGTGATAGGCTCCTCTGGGTGGGACTCAGGGCATCCTACCAGCAAAAAGGAGAGGAGGCTTAAATGATTTCACATCTGGGCTTTACTTATTATACTTGCTGGAAGTGTTAAATTGGAGGTGACACAGGTAATTGCCAAGTGGGTTTCATTACCAGCCATGGAATAGATAAACGAGGTTCCTTATGTTAAAGACCAAAAGCAAATTAAAGAAAAAAAAATTAGACTCCATTTGAAGTTAGAGTTCAGAAACTATAGATATGTTCACACATATCAAAAGTGTTTCAGTCCGCCGGTTAACTCAGTTCACGTGTCTCTGTCAGGGTGGGGGTTGTGGAGTGATGTGAAGAAAGGCTGTGATTGATGAGAACTGTAAAAGAGGTTAGGATTGCTAAGCAAAGTCTTTTTGTCTAAGATCAGTACATGTTGCCTTTGGACAGCACTCAGCTCTTAAAATTAATACCTGTGTTAGAGCTAAGATTTTTGACATTATCATCGACTGTATTTTACTGATGTATATATGACTAGTCTCAATAGGTTTCATTTATTAGTAACTTGATTGGTTTAATGAAAATATTTTTAAAAGGCGTATTAAAGCACAGCACCAAGACTTGAGGATCACATCACTGTATAATGTTTCATTCATTCAGTAAATATTTGTTGAATAACCACCTTGCACAGGGATACAGTGGTGAACAGGGCAGGCTGGCAAAGGATAAAGAAAGGGATTTTTGCCTTGTTGTGTTACTATATTCTAATAATCTAGCTTTGCATAAAATAGATACAAAATAACTATAGATGGTCCCCGACTTAACAATGGTTCAATTTAGGTTTTTTTATTCAATAACTTATGTGATATTCAGCACTTTATTATGAAACACACTTTCTGTTAGATGATTTTGCCCAACTGTAGGCTACTGTGTTTTCTGAGCACATTTAAGATGGGCTGAGCTATGATATTTGGTAGGTTAGGTATATTAAATGCATTTTTGACATGTTTTCAACTTACGATGGCTTTATCAGGATGTTCTTTCATCATAAGTCGAGAAAGATGTGCCCTATGTGAAAGAAGAAGGGAAGATAGACTTGATCTCTTCTTTCATGGAGCTTACAGTCTGGTGGGAGAGACAGACAAAAAATAAGCACAAATAAACAGAATTTGTGATCGTGCCTGGAGTGAGGAGGCTGTTCTTGATAGGCTGGCCAGGAACGGGCCGGTTTGGAAAGAGACTGATGAGAAAGAGATAGGCTTGCAAAGTCGGGGAGGAAGAGTGTTTAGGAACAGAAGGAAGACCTGATGACAGGTGAACAGTGATGAGGGGAGGCTTGTAGTAGGTTGAAAACGTAGGTGGGGGCTGAATTGAGATAAGGAGTTTGGATTTTATTCTGTGGGCACTGGGAGCTGGGGGCCCATTGTGTGTGTGTGTGTGTGTGTGTGTGTGTGTGTGTGTAGGCACTCAGTCATGTCCAACTCTTGTGACCCTTTGGGATTTTCCAGAAAAGAATACTGGAGTGGGTTGCCATTTTTACCTCCACGGGATCTTCTGACCCAGGCACTGAACCTGCATCTCCTGCATTGCAGGCAGGATTCTTTTTGCTGAGTCACTGGGGAAGCCTTGGAGCTCATTAGGAAGGTAGAAGATTTTAATCAAGGGAATGATCTGATCTGATCTGCTTTTTTAAAGAGGTTACTCTGATAGGCAGGGAACCAGAGGAGGACCAGGAGGCGACTGTTGGAATGTGGTCAGTGAGAGGTGATGGTGGCTTGCCCGAAGGGCATAGCAGTGGAAATGGAGAGAAGTGGGTGGATTTGGAATGTATTTTGCAATAGAGAAAATTGTTCAGTGGTCTTGGAGAGTTGCATGAGAAAGTTGACACACACACATACACGCATTCTCTTTTCATGAACATTCTATAGAAAGTATTTGTCGGATTATGGGATTATTGGCCATAAGTGAGAAAACGACTGTTTTTGAAGTGTGGAGAGTCCTATAGAGGAGAAGGTGAACCGAGTGTGTTGCTCAGGGTGGTACACGGCTATGGGTCTGTGGGTCCAGGCATTTTTGACAGCCTGGATTCAAGGTGAAACGACAACTTACACTGTGTATCTTTTGGCAGATCAGAGCATAATGAAAATAAAATCAGAAAATTCAGCTCTGGCTCTTGAAGGAAATAGGATTCAGAAGAGATTATCTCAAATCTAGTTTATGAGATCATGTGCCCTCTTATAAACACAGACATGGGCTATGCATTTGGAATGTCTGATTTATTCTTCTGGATTCTTTTTGACTGCTGTGAGTTCAGTGATCCACTTGGGTAGTCTCTGTTACTGTGAAGTTTTAATAGGTAACAGTCAGAAACGGAGAGGGCAAACATAAAAGCGAACTGAAATGCTAATCGCTCGTACTCTGAAACCATTAACTCGAAGCCGGTTCTTCCTGGCCTAACGTTGTTGGAACATAAGACGGCAGAGAGGTGGAGTGTAACTTGTGCACGGGTCCTTTAGAAACATCATCCTCATGAAAAGCACACACACCTTCAGTTTCCAGGGCAGCAACCTTGGCTTTCCAACCTGCACGGCTTTGTGAAAGAGCTTGAAATTCCCACCGTCACATACGGATCAAAGGGGAAAAGTGAACACGGCCCTAACGCTGGAAGGAGCAGAGCAAGACGAGGAGTTCCTCTTCACTGGAAAGTGCAACCAGTGTTTGCTAGCTAATTTTGATTCTGGTGGTCTTAAAGTCACCCTGGATATAAGTCCAAATGGAGGTCATCTACTTTCACACATTTTACAGATGAGGAAACTAAAGGTTCATCCGACATTAAACATTAACTACGCGTGTACACGTGGCCCGAGGAAAATTGAGCAAGTGGAATTTTATAAACAAAATTAACTTTCCTTTATGCTAGATTTCACATAAACCTGATTGTCCATTTCAGGTTGACTCATTAGCAGATTGTTCATTTCAGCAGGTTAAATTTGAGACCTAATGTTGAACAGAAAAGGGAATGATATTGACAAGAATGGATGAGATTAATTTTATGATGGCAGGTGAACATTTTTCCCAGGCTTTTGAATTTTTCCTTCTCCTTGTCTTTCAGTTCATTTGTAGTCTGGTGTATTAACTAATCATATAAACATCTTTCATCTTGGACTACTAAGTGTGTCCCTAGCAGACTAGGTGAGTCAATTGTAGTTCAGTCAAGCCAAAAAATATAATATCAGAGAGAAGACAATTGAGTCTAGACTCCATATTTGCGTGATAAAGGTTCAGACCAGTCAGGGACACTGAAATATTCCTTGTTGCTAGTTTATGACAGAGCAAATCCAGAGATGTGTTATGCTGATGCCACGTGATTGGGTAATTCTAGAACTGGTCACTTTGCTTCCTGTCCCACTCGAGTCTCCTCGCTTCCTTTAGCATGCATGGAAGTTGCTTTAATCATGTCCAACTCTTTGCAACCCCATGGACTGTAGCCCGCCAGACTCCTCTGTCCATGGGATTCTCCAGGCAAGAATACTGGAGTGGGTTGCCATGCCCTCCTCCAGGGGATCTTGACAGCCCAGGGATCAAACCTGCAGCTCTTAGTCTCCTGCATTGGCAGGCGGGTTCTTTACCATTAGCGTCACCTGGGAAACATGGGTATTTGGAAATGCCATGCTTTTGTTAAGAATAACAGGACTGGTGTGAAGATCAAGAAGAAGCCAAGTGGGCCATGTTTCCTTCCCATCAAGTAATGTTCTGCCAACATTTATACTGTATGTGCATTGAACTGGGAATCAGCTATAGAGTTTCCTTAGTTGAGGGAATTATAGTCTAATGGGTCTTCTTTACGTTTAAACCTTAACTAAAGTTTGTAAATTCTTTCTCTTTCATCTTTGCTCTTTCTTTACTCTTGACCTCCTTTTCATCTCTTGTTGTTGTTGTTGATCTGCTCAGTCAAGTCCAACTCTTTGCAACCCCATGGACTGCAGCACGCCAGGCTTCCCTGTCCTTCACCATCTCCCGGAGCTTCCTCAAACTCATGTCCGTTGAGTTGGTGATGCCATCCAACCATCTCGTCCTCTGCCTTCAATGTTTCCCAGCATCAGGGTCTTTTCTAATGAGTCGGCTCTTCCCATCAGGTGGCTTTTAGTGTAAAACTGACCTTATACATGCTCAACCTCTGTCTCCATTCCTCTGTCATCCTGAAGAATACTTGGTATTGGAAACCTTTTTTGTCTCATAGGGGTAGGTCCCTCCTGAGAAGTAGGGAGAGCTTGGGCATGTGTCTCTTACTTGTATATCCACTGTACTTGCTCAGTGAGTGTGCAAACACATTGTATTTTCCTAGTCAATAAAAGTAATAAGAACCAGGTGCTTGAATAAATTAATTACATGCCACATTTCATTTTGGAAATATTTTAGTCTAAGACTGCAGTACATTTTAAAAGCTATAATAGATCACTGTGATGAAAGCATCTTAAAATCTGTTAGAGCTGTGCACTTGTAAAATTATTCACTATTACCTGTGTTTTGTGTGTGTGTGCTTATTCACATACATACAAATAAATGAACATGTATATGCTAATTTACATAACATGTAAATAAAGGTGTTCTCTGAGCCAGGACTTTGTGTGCCAGCTTTTTCCCTGAATTAAATTTTTATGGATGAGAGAGATACTCTGAAAATTGGACCATTGGCATAACCCTGTGTACAGTCCTACTTGCAGGCAGAGCTGTAATGATCTGTAACATAAGCTCAAGATTGACAAAGTGTTCAGAGAACACAGGCAGAAGCATTTTTTCCTTCCCTCCTGAGCTGTGTTTTTCTCCAAAAGCAACAAGTACTATTATCTTTTCAGAGAGCTGTGATGAAGGCCTAAGACTCTTTGTGGTTTAGACTTCATGTGAGTAGGATACCTCTGTACGCTCAGCCTAGAAAAACTTTACAGCAGTCTTGGAATTTTATGAAAGTTTCCTAACTTTGAAGCTCAAGAATATCCTCATTTCTGATTAGGCAGTTGCTAACAATTTTTTTTTTCTGGTCTGACTCCATGATGCCAAAAACTCATACATGATTGCTCTATTTGGAGGATAGTATGTGGCCTCAGATGCTTGAGATCATATCTAGTTTCGAAATCATGTCAACTGCAAATATGTGTTTTTCTTTTTCTTCCAGCCTTCCTGAACTTATTGATTTCTTCAGATTCTCTATGTTCTTTTTTTCTTTCTTTCTGACCTTCACACACGCTATTCATTCATGTTATAGTAAGTATCAAAATTTCCTACCTTTTTTAAGGATCGATAATATTCTGTTGTATCAATATACTACATTTTGTTTATCCATTCATCTGTTGTTGGGCTTCCCTGGTAGCTCAGCTGGTAAAGCTGGAAAATTCGCCTGCAATGTAGGAGACCCCAGTTCAATTTCTGGGTTGGGAAGATCCCCTGGAGAAGGGATAGGTTACCCACTCCAGTATTCTTGGGGTTTCCTGGTGGCTCAGAGAATCTGCCTGCAGTGCAGGAGACCTGAGTTCGATCCCTGGGTAGGGAAGATCCCCTGCAGGAGGGCATGGCAACCCACTCCAGTATTCTTGCCTGAAGAATTCCATGGACAGAGGAGCCTGATGGACTACAGTCCATGGGGTCACAAAGAGTCGGACATGACCAAGCAATTAAGCAGCAGCATCTGTTGATGGACACTTGGGTTTCTTCCATGTTTTGGCTGTTGTGAATATTACTGCTATGAAGATGAGTGTATAAATATGCCTTTGAAACCCAGGTTTCAATTCTTCTGGGTATATACCCAGATATGCAATTGCTGGATAATACAGTTATTGAATTTTTAATTTTTTAAGAAGTGGCCAGACTGTTTTTTATCACAACCTTCACTATTTTACATTCCCACCAACAGTATACAAGAGTTTCAGTTGCTCTGCACTCATGCCAGTACTTGTTATTTATTTATTTCTTTTTTTGGTAATAGTCTTTATCTCTGGGACACTTTTGACCACGTTTCCCTCTGCTTGGCTAACACCGACTAGTGTTTCGGTTCTCTGCTCAGATGTTACTTCTGGAAAGCCTTCCCCTGGAGCTCTGTATCCTGTCTTATTAGCTAGGTGCTACAGTCTTTGCTTTCTGTATCATAGGACTTCCTGCTTTTGATTATAGTTTCCTTGTTTAATAGTCAGATACTTCTACCATGGGTTGGGATCCATGATGGCAGGAACATCTGTCCTTGATAGATCTGTCATGATCCCTATTGTCTCCTTGCGCCCTGCTGCTGCTGCTAAGTCACTTCAGTCGTGTTTGACTCTGTGCAGCCCCATAGATGGCAGCCCACCAGGCTCCCCGTCCCTGGGATTCTCCAGGCAAGAACACTGGAGTGGGTTGCCATTTCCTTCTCCAATGCATGAGAGTGAAAAGTGAAAGCGAAGTCGCTCAGTCATGTCCGACTCTTCGAGACACCATGGACTGCAGCTCACCAGGCTCCTCCGTCCATGAGATTTTCCAGGCAAGAGTATTGGAGTGAAGTGCCATTGCCTTCTTCTCCTTGCCCTCTGGCTCTCAGTAAAGGCAATGGTTAGAATGTGTGTCCGTAAGTTTAAATATCCCCCATGTAGTGTATCATGCAGCTTGGGTTTAGTAGATAAAGCATATGAATTCAAACTCCTTCTTTGACTTTTACCAGCTTTGAGATCTTGAACCAGGTATTTTATCTAAGTCTCCATTTTCACTTCTTTAAAATGGGGGAAACGGTTTCTGCTTCATCCTCATAAGATTTTTGTAACGATTAAGAGTTAGCGTAGGTACAAGTGCCTGTTAAACCATGAGTGACGTGAGAAGCAGCAGGAAACAGAACTCCAACATTTTCAGTCTGGCTGATACTGATGTTAATATGAGAACCAGGAGACACAGACTCCAGGAAGTTAGGAAACGAAAACAGAGAGCTAGTGGGGACTTCCCTGTTGTAATATTCTGGAGAAGTTTAGGTGTAGATTTGGGGTGGAGAGGGCTTCCCTGGTGGCTCTGATGGTAAAGAATCTGCCCACAATGCTGGAGACCCAGGTTTGATCCCTAGGTCGGGAAGATCCCTTGGAGAAGGTATGGCAACCCACTCCAGTGTTCTTGCCCGGGGAATCCCATAGACAGAGGAGCCTGGCGGGTTACAGTAATCCATGGGGTCGCAGAGAGTCAGACGTGACTGAGCAACTAACACTTTCACTTTGGGTTAGAGATAAAGATTGGAGTGTTAGATGAGATTGCTTAAAGGAAGAATGTTTTATCAAGGGAGAAGAAGAAGAAGGGTAGGGGATGTCTGCTCTTCAGGGCAGAGAACAAAGACCTGAAGCAGGGACTGAGAAGGAGGGAGCAGAGGGCATAGGAATAAAAGGGACGGATGTTATAGAAACCAATGGAAGAGAGGATTTTGAGAAAAGGATGCAGGTACCTCAACTAGGCCCAAACGACCTTCCCAAGTGCTTTCCAAACGACCGAGAGGATGATGCTGCGTTTCAGCAAATGAAGTTGGTCACTGATCTTGGGAAGAATCCTTTTAGTAGAATGACAGTGATAGAAGCCAGGTCAAAAGTAGGGTGAGGGCAAAATGAGACAGTGAGAGCTCATGTCGCTTATCTTCAATGGTTGTTCACGACGTTTGGTAGAACATCTTGAAAGATGTTGAAGGAAAGAATGCATTGAGATGGTAGCTGGAGTGGGAAGTAGGAAAAGCCAAGAAAGGGTTTAATTAATTAATTAGCTAGTTAATTAACAGGTTCTTAAGATGGCAGGATTTTTTTTTTTTTTAAACCTGAGATAGTGCATAGTGAAGTCGCTCAGTCGTGTCTGACTCTTTGTGACCTCATGGACTGTAGCCTGCCACGCTCCTCCATCCATGGGATTTTCCAGACAAGAGTCCTGGAGTGGGTTGGCATTTCCTTCTCCAGAGGATCTTCCCGACCCAGGGATCGAACCTGGGTCTCCCACATTGTAGGCAGACGCTTTACCGTCTGAGCCACGAGGGAAGGTGGTCCAAGCCTGAGATAATATAAGTGCAAATGATGAAGAGAAGAGACATGGGAAGAGAAAGAGGTTGCTTGATGATGTAAAATAGAACTGTAATGACTGGCTCATGATGCCGAGGCAAATGGGAAGGAATGGGACCTTGAGGACAGGCAAAATTGTTGGTCTATTTTTAAACTTTTATTAACATGTATAATTAAATAAAATGTATCAAACACTTATATAGTGTTTTGTAAAAGGAATTGCATGCATGTTTGTTTCTTTACAAATAATAACCCATTTAATTTAATTTTCATAACAACCTTTGAGGTAGGTATGGTTACTATGTCTGTTTTATAGATGGAGCAACTGAGGGATAGAGAGGTTAAGTAACTTACTCAGGATCACACAGCTATTAATGGATGGGGTGGGTGGTGAGATTTCACCCAATAAGGCCTACATCCTGTATTTTTAACAATTATTTTGGGCTGTGCCTTCTTTCATTTTACCTTGTGTTTAGAGGATACTTAAATATCTGTGTGTCTGAAGTTAAAATCTGAATAAGTAAGTAGAAAGACTAGTTCTCTGCTTTGTTTGTTGTTTAGTTACCAAATCATGTCCAACTGAGGCTCCTCTGTCTGTGGGATTTTCCAGACAAGAACATGGGAGTGGGTTTCCATTTCCTTCTCCAGGGAATCTTCCTGACCCAGGGATCGAACCCATGTCTCCTGCATTGGCAGGCGGATTCTTTGCCGCTGAGCTGCCAGGGAATCCCATTCCTCTGCTTATTGTATCTCAGGTTGGAGTTTTATGTTTTACAGCACATTGACATTAACACATGTGACGGTTAGGTTAGGCTGCAAGCCTTAGCATATTTGCAGAAGAAGAATAACTTCATTAGAATTATTATTTACTTTTTATCAAGACAAGCCAGCAGTGGTAATTTTTCATGTGTGATATAATTGGAAAAGGAAACTTGTAAACATAAAATGCACATATTGAAATAAAATTAAATGTATGCTGGTGAAGTTATAGGGTTTTGCTCAATACCTCTATCAAGAAATTTTGATAATAAAGAGTGTGTATTGACTTCCTGGAATCCTGGGAATGGATAAATGAAAACAAAAAGAAACATCTACTTTGTATTATAGACCTCTAAAATAGTTATTAAATAACTTATTCTTTTAGGCATTTTTATTTCCTTTAAACTTTTCATCACTGCTAGGCAGAAACTATTAGTTGCTGTAGCTGTGTCAGCAGCTGAGGGATTTCTGTTGTTGTTGTTGAAGTAATATATCATGTCTTGCATAATTCAGTTGTGGCTACACAAGGGGAAGTGTTTAATGTTTGATTATGCAGCACTTGCTGTGGAACTGCAGAGAGGGACAGTGGAGAGCTAAGAATAATTAAATGGACAGTCACTGAGGTCACTTCCTCATGTTTTTACTGCAACACCATGTACATTCTGCTTTCCCGTGGCAGGTTGTTTGATCATGGTATAATGGTTAAAGCTTTGCAAAATGACAAAGAAGTCAGACATCCTACTGGTCTCAAGTGTGATTATTTACAATTGGACTGCTTGCGGGAAAGTGCTTAGTTTGATCAGACTACTGCTAAGCTGGGCAAGACACGTGGTGATATCTCGCAGAGCTCCGTGCTCTGACCTTGGAGTAGACGACTCAGGTATCAAATTTCCAGGTAGAAAGTTCCCTGAAGATTGAACCATGATTGAGAGAATTTGCTTTTTTCATACAAACAAGTGTGGCCCAGAGGAGTCTTTTTTCCGCTTGAAAATGTAAGCGGTCCATTATTAGGTCTTTGGAGCTAGAATGTAGGTACAGTGGCCATGAAAGAGTTTTAATTAATCTGTTATCTCTCTCATGGTTTGGAAGGGTATTGCCCTTGCTCTTGTATTCACTAAAAAATTAAGGGCAATATTTTGATTGTGGAGAAAAATCTTGGGTAAGTGATTATCTCTGTTTTCAGTAGAATACTTGGAAGTGGCTCAAGGAAATTATAAGGCAGCTACTCCAAAGGAAGTCAGAAGACATTAGACTTCTGAGTTATTATCCCTGAATGAAGAACCCAACCTTTTACTAAAGACAATTATTACTTTGATATTAATATTATATCCTTCACATGTGTAAACTGCACTTCCCCCAAACTTTCAGTATATTCCTCAGCTTATTTTTTCTCGTTCTTTACTTTTTTCTCTTTCTTTTCTTTATTTTTACTTACTTGACTTCACGGGGTCTTAGTTGTGACACGTGGGATCTTTGATCTTGATTGTAGCATGTGGATTTCTTAGTTGCGACATATAGGGTCTAGTTCCCTGACTAGGGATCAAACCCAGGCCCCTGCATTGGAAGCACAGAGTCTTAGCCACTGGACCACCAGCGAGGTAACTTGACTTTTATTTCTTTTTAGAGCCTGTTTAGCTGCTTTTTATCATAGAAATTTTTCTCTTCAGGAAACTTTCTTCTCTTTTAAAACTTGGACTACATTCTTAACATTAATGATCATGGGTGGGAACTTAAGATCAAGTTGGTGAGGTAAACAGGTTTTGCTATTCAAATTATTGTATGAAGAGCTAAAGTATATATTTTGTACATGTCATTTTGCTTATTTAAAAAAAAATTTCCTCGAAAGATAATTTATGAGGTGAAGGAATGCTAATTTTGTGGAGTGCTTGACAAAGTATGACATGTAGGGAAAGGTGCTATCTTAGGGAGGATATTTTAAAAGTGCTGGAAAATGTAGCTTGATAGCTTGATGCAAGAGAGGTGAACTCCATTAGTAACTAAGTAATTTGTTAGAAAGGTGCATATCATAAAAGAATGAAGGAGAAATGAATTCTAACTAATCAACTTGCATAAGACCCAGATTCATTGTCTTTATGTGGACACAAAGTATAGATTCTTAGATATAGAACAGCAAAGGAAAAAAATAGAGAGAAAAGACATGAACAAGCAATTCACAGAAGAGCTACTGCAAATGGCAATTAACATGAGAAGTTACTCCACCTGAATAACAAAGAAGTATAAATTAGTATGAACTTGTTTTTTCATTTGTCAACTAGCTTAAGATGTAAAAGTTTGATAATAACTGGTATTTGAGTATATGAAGAAATGGTTACTGTCTATTGATGGGTTGAAATAGATACCATTTTCCTGGAGGGCAGTTTCACAATCTGAATCAAGAGGCTTTAAAAGAGCATGCCTTTTGACCTAGTGAATCTCCTACTTAGGATTTTTATCATTAAGAAATCATCTGTGCCTTCTTGTTATATGCTACAGTTAAGCTCACAGTTTGTGTTTGCCTTCTGCTCCAAACACATGTCAATGACAGGTAGCACATTAAAAGAAAAGAAAGTAATAAAAGAGTCATAGCTGGGCTTACAGAGATGTTGTTGTTGGCCAGAAAGAGAGCAAAACATAAAGGGATAAGCTGGATTGAAACTGTGGCGCTGCAAGGGCTTCTGGTATGGAAACAAAAAGTGAGTTTAGGTCCTATGGATCACAGGGACCAAGGTCTACCACTTGAGATGGGACCAGAACTAGGCTTACTGTGTGAAGCCAAGGGTGGAGGTGAAGTTATACCTTTCACAAAAGAAGACTGAAAAAAGATTGCCATGTCAGGAACATAGCTCCATGGAGCTATGGGTTTTGAGGGGCAGGAGAAGATCCCTAAACCTTTAAGAGTAGAAATTGAATCAGACTGATTGATTTTGGAGTGATGGGGGAGAGACTGTTGTGCTCTGAATCACCACTGTATGAGGCTTAGTCCTGGACTGGTGGTATAGGATTATCGTGGAGGGAACTGCTGAACCATTATGGAGGGAAAGGTGAACACACGTGGGAAGCGAGAGGAGGGAGTAAAAAGGAAAGACAAAAAGCCGCCCACTCAAAATCAGTCTTCAGAACAAAATACTGAAATACTTAGGAAAGCACAAATAGAATAAACAATGTGAATAAAAATCCATTTCAGATGAGATTAATTTTATAGAAAAGTCAATGAAAGACTGAAATAATCATGTTCAAGAAATTCAAAAGAATTAGGAAAGACATCATACTGATAAAAATGAGATCTAAAAATGCCCCCCAAATATCCAAAAATGGAACAGGAGCAACTTTACGTAAAAAAGAGCCAGGTACAGATTTCGAAAATGAAAAGTATAGTCATAGATGTCATAAACTCAATAGATGGGATTAACTTTAGCCCAGACACAGCTGGAAAGAGAACTGATGAATTGGAAGAGAGTACTGAGGAGTTCGCTTAGAATATATTATACAGAGACAAAAGACTGCAAAAAAGAGAAAGCAGTCAGAAGACTTGGGAGAAAAGATGGAGAGATTCCAACCAAGTCTAAAAAGAGACCAGAAAAAGAGAATGAAAGTCATTTGGTCTTGGAGTATGGAATGAAGCAGGGCAAAGGCTAATAGAGTTTTGCCAAGAGAACACACTGGTCATAGCAAACACCCTCTTCCAACAACACAAGAGAAGACTGTACACATGGACATCACCAGATGGTCAACAATCGAAATCAGATTGATTATTTTCTTTGCAGCCAAAGATGGAGAAGCTCTATATAGTCAGCAAAAACAGACCGGGAGCTGACTGTGGCTTAGATCATGAACTCCTTTATGCCAAATTTAGACTTAAATTGAAGAAAGTAGGGAAAACCACTAGACCATTCAGGTATGACCTAAATCAAATCCCTTATGATTATACAATGGAAGTGAGAAATAGATTTAAGGGACTAGATCTGATAGAGTGCCTGACGAACTATGGATGGAGGTTCGTGTCATTGTACAGGAGACAGGGATCAAGACAATCCCCAAGAAAAAGAAATGCAAAAAAGCAAAATGGCTGTCTGAGGAGGCCTTACAAATAGCTGTGAAAAGAAGAGAATGGAAAAGCAAAGGAGAAAAGGAAAGATATAAGCATCTGAATGCAGAGTTCCAAAGAATAGCAAGAAGAGATAAGAAAGCCTTCCTCAGCAATCAATGCAAAGAGATAGAGGAAAACAACAGAATGGGAAAGACTAGAGATCTCTTCAAGAAAATTAGAGATAACAAGGGAATATTTCATGCAAAGATGGGCTCGATAAAGGACAGAAATGATATGGACCTAACAGAAGCAGAAGATATTAAGAAGAGGTGGCAAGAATACACAGAAGAACTGTACAAAAAAGATGTTCACTACCCAGATAATCACGATGGTGTGATCACTCACCTAGAGCCAGACATCCTGGAATGTGAAGTCAAGTGGGCCTTAGAAAGCATCACTACGAACAAAGCTAGTGGAGGTGATGGAATTCCAGTTGAACTATTCCAAATCCTGAAAGATGATGCTGTGAAAGTGCTGCACTCAATATGCCAGCAAATTTGGAAAACTCAGCAGTAGCCACAGGACTGGAAAAGGTCAGTTTTCAATCCAATCCCAAAGAAAAGCAATGCCAAAGAATGCTTAAACTACCGCACAATTGCGCTCATCTCACACGCTAGGAAAGTAATGCTCAAAATTCTCCAAGTCAGGCTTCAATAGTACATTATCCGCAAACTTACAGATGTTCAAGGTGGATTTAGAAAAGGTAGAGGAACCAGAGATCAAATTGCCAACATCCGTTGGAACATCGAAAAAGCAAAAGAATACCAGAAAAACATCTACTTCTGCTTTATTGATTACCCCAAAGCCTTTGACTCTGTGGATCACAACAAACTGTGGACATTTCTAAAAGATGGGAATACTGGACCTCCTTACCTGCCTCCTGAGAAATCTTTGTGCAGGTCAGGAAGCAACAGTTAGAACTGGACATGGAGCAACAGACTGATTTCCTAACTGGGAAAGTAATAGGTCAAGGCTGTATATTGTCACCCTGCGTATTTAACTTCTATGCAGAGTACATCATGCAAAATGCCAGGCTGGATGAAGCACAAAGTGGAATCAAGATTGCCAGGAGAAATATCAATAACCTCAGATATACAGATGACACACACCACCCTACGGCAGAAAGTGAAGAAGAACTAAAGAGAGATAAATGGTTAACCCACCTTTATACTAGAGATAAGTGATTAGCACATCACCATGTTACAGTATTGGAATTTTGGATTTTACTGTATATGTTATCAGTGTGTTGTATATTTCTGTGTTCCTTAGTGTTCTTTCAGTACAGTTTACAGAATTCCTTTCAGCATTTCTTATACGGCAGATCTAGTGAAGATGAATTCCCTCAGTGTTTGTCTGGAAAAGTCTTTTTCTTCATTTTGAAGGACAAATGGAAGCTTGATTTCTTTTTCTCTGTTAACCATATTCCATCTTTTCCCAACTTCTTGAACTTATGATCTGCAGTTATATTGCTATTTTTACTGTACTTGTCTACTACAATAATTCTGTCATCTGTTCCATTTTGGCGACAGTTCCCATTGATTGACTTTTATCTTCTTTATCAGTCATATTACCTTGCCTTATAGTGTTGTCTTCCTTTCCATGCATAATAGTTTTTGACTAGTGTGATCCTTTCAGTCTTACTTTTAAGTTGTTTATAAAGGAGCAGAGCGGTAGTCCAGGGCTAACTTTGTACCACTCTTGAGGCAGAATCTTCCTGAGAAGTTGTCCTGCTTTGTGGTTTATGTTTTTGTTTTTTTTTAAACTGTGGCTCGATTTTTAGTCTACTACAGCATAGGCTCCCATTATTAGAAACTGAACAAGAAATGATTAAAAAACAAAATTTTTGAAAGCATCGTAGAACTACCAAAGCAGTGAGGACTTGAGAGTCCAAAAGTAGTGATTATAGTTTAAAATTTTTAAAGTAGCATTGGTTTTAAATTTTAAAAGTAGTATTGATTTTAATTAAAATTGTGTAAAGTGTTTGCATTTATATATGGTTTTTTAAAAATTTTAATAGTGAAAAATCGAACATTTCTTGAAAGATCGGATTTCTCTAATCTTAGGGTTGTGTGGTATTGTGTAGTGGAAATGACCTTTATACTTAGGAAATGAGATTATGAGTTGTGACCAGTAGTGTAATTTCTTGCCAGTCACTTTATGTCTCTGGATGAGGCTTTGTTTTTTCATCTGTTCTAAAATTTCACAGCAATTTTTATTTTTATCACCACTGTAGTTAATTGAGGCATTTTATATATATATACAGTTTCATGGAGTGTTAGACAGTTCTTCTGTAGTTTGTCCAGGAAAATAAGTATCTGAGTTTCTTATGTGGCATTGATCTATGACATTTGATGGGTTATACACAGAATTGCTTGTAGATAATTCACAAGTAATAAATGAAGTTGTCCTTTTTGGAAATGGGTAAATGATAGCAGCAAGTGGTTGCCAAAGTGTATTGAGGGTTTTTTATGTGCTTGGTGACATTCTTAGATCTCTATATGTACTGCTTCATATATATGTCACAGGGAGATAAGAAACTAATCCCAAATCATACATGTAGGCCTGTAGTACTGGTGTTAGAACTAACAGGCTTCTTCGGTGCTCCAGTTTTGTTGTGGACCCTTCCTCCATTTGAATACTATTTGCCTAATAGCTGCATAGTTTATAATTTCTAAAATGTACTAATATATGATCAATTTTATTTAATCTTCACAATACCCTGTGAAGCAGGGTTTTTTATAGATAAGTAAAGTGAGGTTTGGAGAGCTTGATTCAGGTGTGGTACTACATGTAGGAAATGATAGAATCAGGATGCAAATTCTGTTGGCCACACCATGGTACATGAGGGAACTAGTTCCCTGACAATGGATTGAACCTGTGTCCCCTGCATTGGGAGTCTGGAGTCTTAACCACTGGACCTCCAGGAAGTCCCTTGAACGCTCTTTGATGAGATACTTTTTCTTTTTAAAACAAACATGTCACATGGATACATGAAATATTTATTTATACTTCTTTTGGCTTAGCTACTTCTCACTTGTCTTTCTGGTATTAGTTTTGAAGAGTCTTCCTCGGGGAGGCTTTCCTTTCTCACTAAGGCCCTGCCGAAGCACTCAGTCACTTTTCCCACTTATTATTTGAGACCCTCAGAAGATTAGGTGATTATTTTTATAGTGAACTTTCATAAACTTTTATTTGTGATTGTATCTTGAAGACTCAGATAAAGTTTATTTTTTACTGAACCTGACAAAATATGATTCCTAGTGTAAAAATTATGTGGAAAATGAAAAATGTATGAAGAACAGCTGTTTGCATAATCTGATGAAGCCAAAGAGACAGCAGTGGGAAAATACACTTCATTTGTAGGTGAGATACACCTTCCCATTACAAGTCATGATCTAGTTAATCTTTCTATGTAATTACTGTAAGATTTGCAAACTATATGCCTATTTGATAAGATATGGAAACTCAGGTACAAGTTAGTTTTTCACAGTGAGTCAGAATCTTACTAGGGATAAAGTTTTTGACATCCAGCCTTTATGGTTTTGAGTTGTGATATGGGCTTCCCTGGAGAAGGCGATGGCACCCCACTCAAGTACTCTTGCCTGGAAAATCCCATGGACGGAGGAGCCTGGTGGGCTGCAGTCCACGGGGTCTCTAAGAGTCGGACACGACTGAGCAACTTCACTTTCACTTTTCCCTTTCATGCATTGGAGAAGGAAATGGCAACCCACTCCAGTGTTCTTGCCTGGAGAATCCCAGGGATGGGGGGGCCTGGTGGGCTGCCGTCTGTGGGGTCGCACAGAGTTGGACACGACTGAAGCGACTTAGCAGCAGCAGCATGGGCTTCCCAGGTGGTGGCAGTGTAAAGAATCTGTCTGCCAGTGCAAGTGACACAGGAGATGAGAGTTTGATCCCCAGGTTGGGAAGATCCCCTTGAGTAAGAACTGTCAACACACTCCAGTATTCTTGCCTGGGAAATCCTGTGGACAGAGCAGCGTGGTGGGTTACAATCCATAGGGTCACAAACAGTCGGACGTGACTGAGCACAGTCGCACCCATGATTTACCTAAGGCCTGTGTCTAGCTATCCTTTCCTTGCAGGAGCTGTGGAGGTAGATGGGTGTAGCCCTCATGGAAGGGTCTTGAGATGCTCCTCCTGCAGGTGGGAGAGCCAGCTTTGCTCTCCCTCTGGCTTTCTATGTGACATTCATGAGCTGCTTGATGTATTTAACACTAGGGTGACAGCAGAGACGCCTGTGAACAGAGCAGTGTGCTGGAGGGCCCAGCTGTGTGTATTTATCTGTATCTCAGGCTGAGGAGCAGCCGTTAGCCAGATCTGACAGTCAAACAGGAGCCGCTTCTGCCTCCACTCCAGAGTGCATTTGAATATTGTGTCTGTTTACCAACTGCTTGACAGTTGACACAAAGAAATTGTCAGAGCTGTTTTTCTTTCCCCTCTTCACTCTACTGTGCTAGTCCTCGAGTCTCTCTCTGAAATACTTTATCATGCATCACAAATATCTGCACTTTCTAAAATAAAGCCCCAAATCACATTGTCTTCATCTTTATATTGAGTTCCACGTGAAGAATTAATTGGTAATATACTTGAGCAAACTCCAAGAGGTAGTGGAGATAGTGGAGGACAGGGAAGCCTGGCGAGCTGGCAGTCCATGAGGTCGCAAAGAGCTGGACACCACTTAGTGGCTGAACGGCAACAAATACTTGAGTTGATAATTGGACATATGTTGAATAGGCAATATGTTTACAGAGTTCAGAAATCAAAGCAATACAGAAAGAAATCTTCCGTCTTGTCTTGCTCTATCTGTGGTCCCTTCTAGTTGTCGTTTCCCACCCCTGTCCCTGACAGCACATGTGCGTGCTTGCTCAGTCACTCAGTCACGTGTGACTCTGTGGCCCCATGGACTGTAGCCCGCCAAGCTCCTCTGTCCATTGCATTCTCCAGGGAAGAATACTGGAATGGGTTGCCATTTCCTCCTCCAGGGGATCTTCCCAACCCAGGGATCAAACTCACGTCTCCTGCATATCTCCTGCATTGCAGGTGAATTCTTTACCACTGAGCCACCCGGGAAGCCCTCGTCCCCGAGAGAGAACCACTTAAATAGTTTCTCACAAATCCTTTATGTTTCTTTATGCAAATACAAGCAGATGGTTTGTCCCTTGCCTTTCACGTCCCGAGGTATCCTGGAAAGCTGTTTATGTCACTGAAGGGAGCCTCCTCATTCTTGTTGACTGTTGTGTTGTATTCATCGTGTGGATGTACCACCATTTATTTAACCGTCTTCTATGGACATACACTGGCATTGTTTCTAATCTTTTTTTTTTTTTTTAGTTAATTCACACACCATAAAATTCAACCTTTCAAAGCATACAGTTAAGTGGTTTTTAGTATGTTTCTAAGCTTCTGTTCGGAGAAGGCAATGGCAACCCACTCCAGTACTCTTGCCTGGAAAATCCCATGGGCGGAGGAGCCTGGTAGGCTGCAGTCCATGGGGTCACTAAGAGTCAGACATGACTGAGCGACTTCGCTTTCACTTTTCACTTTCATGCATTGGAGAAGGAAATGGCAACCCACTCCAGTGTTCTTGCCTGGAGAATCCCAGGGACGGGGGAGCCTGATGGGCTGCTGTCTTTGGGGTCGCACAGAGTCGGACACGACTGAAGCGACTTAGCAGCAGCAGCAGCAGCAGCAAGCTTCTGTTCTGCCAGTTGTGATCTGGTGTATGTACATTCTTCTGAACATGGTACCCATAAAAAAAAATCTTTAGAAGTAGGATTTGGGGGTCAAAGGGAATAGATTTGAATTCTGATAGGAATTGTCTGTGCCATGCATTGAGATTGTGCTATTTTGCATTCCTGAGTATGAGAAGGCTTGTTTCTCCATTGTTCTGCCTGCATGACTTTGCCTCTTCTTAAAGCAATGTTAATTTTTAAGAAATGTGTGATGTTCATAAGCAGTTTAATAATCATTCCGGATTGAGTTCACCAAGGCAAATATGCCCAAAACTTCTTTTTAAGTTGATAAATAGTGATTTATCAACTTAAGTTATTGCTTTAAGTTATAAATCAATCATTTATAATTGATTTCATTAGTTAATCAGTAGAATTACAGGTTGTGAATGTTGATGTATAGAGCAGATTTCATCCATGTGGCCTTAAGTCGAATGTGGCCTGTTCTCTCCTGTCATAGAGATATAACAATGCTCACAGTGTTAAAATTGCCAGGGGAGGGAGACCACTTATATTCTGCTTGCTCTATGATAGGGATATTCTTGTAGAATTTTATCCTTTTGGACACGTGCACCCCAGTGTTCAGAGCAGCACTACTTATAGTAGCCAAGACATGGAAGCAACCTGAGTGTCCATCCACAGAGGAATGCATAAAGAAGACATGGCACATATATACAATGGAATATCACTGAGCCATTAGATGATGAAATAATGCCATTTGCAGCAACATGGAAGGACCTAGAAATTGTCATACTGCGTGAAGTAAGTCAGGTAGTGAAAGACAGATGTCACATGATGTGACTTAGGTATGGAATCTTAAAAAAATGATCCAAGTGATTTACAAACAGAATAGACTCACAGTCATAGGAAAGAAACTTACAGTTGCCAGAAGGAAAAGGGAGGGGGAGGAGCAGAATTTGAGATGAACAGGTATAGACTTCTGTTGCTGCTAAGTCACATCAGTCGTGTCCGACTCTGTGCGACCCCATAGACGGCAGCCCACCAGGCTCCCCCGTCCCTGGGATTCTCCAGGCAAGAACACTGGAGTGGGTTGCCATTTCCTTCTATCGTTATATAAAAAAGAATTTTATCCTCTCAATAGAGCCTTCCAGGTTATAGTATTTTATGTCTGTCTGACACACTGGACCTCAACTGAGCTGATTGTTTTTATAATAATTCAGCTGAAGTAGAAACAAGTATAAACAGTAATTATAAACAGAATTTCATCCTCCAGGAGTGCTTGTTCTTCTTTGGGCCAGGTCTCTTGCTGTTTAATCTG
Organism: Bos javanicus; assembly: GCF_032452875.1. Classification (NCBI taxonomy): domain Eukaryota; kingdom Metazoa; phylum Chordata; class Mammalia; order Artiodactyla; family Bovidae; genus Bos; species Bos javanicus. The sequence continues at coordinate 22,346,004 of NC_083885.1, forward strand.
GTCAAGGTGGAATATGTAATTCCTAATATGAATCTGTATGGTTGTGTTCCTTCTTGTATACAGATTAGCTTTTTTGGTTCTCCTGAAGAGATTTTAAGGTGGTATTTGTAAGGTGGAGCCATCTCAAGGTCTGAGATATCATGTGCATTTCCATCATCAAGGCTTTTAAACATTTTTTAAACGTTAAAACTTTTTTTTTTTTTTTGGCATTTAAATGTTCTGTCTGTAGGAAGGACTGGTAAAAGAGTCATAGGAAAATGCAGGCTTTCCTGAGCTTGAAGTGAAAATTGAGGTGTAGATTTTGAGTCAGTTTGTGCTGGAGTTCATAAATGTACAAGTATAGGCATGGAAACATCATTAGGTCTTTCTGTGTCTCAAATAACGGCTGATGTAGAAAACAGATAAGCCACTTAACCAGTGATTTATCTAAACCAATGTTTTTGTGTTAGTATGATAGGTCTTTCATAAAGGAAAACTCTTCATAGTTTAACTGGTTGTTGTTGTCGTTTAGTTTCTAAGGCGTTTCTTGACTCTTTGGACGACCCCATGGAGTGTAGCCTGCCAGGCTCCCCTGTCTGTGGGATTTCCCAGACAAGAATACTGGAGTGAGTTGCCATTTCCTTCGCCAGGGGATTGTCCCAGGCCAGGGGTCGAACCCTGGTCTCCTGTGTTAGCAGGCGGATTCTTTACCACTGAGCCATCAGGGAAGCCCCATTTTAACTGGTAAGCCAGTCTTATTATCACAAATGAAAAACTACTTTTAGAGTAGCATTAGACAAAGCAGAAAGTTTAATTAGATAGACAGGCTAGAATTTTGCATAAGAGTAAATTTACTGTTTTGTCTCTCTTAGGTCAAGTGGTTGCTATTTTTCTCTTCCCTCTTTTTTTTTTTTTTCCCCTCTCTCTCTTTATTCACTTTGGATAATTATACAAAAGATCTGGAAATAACTTGAGTTCTGCCCAATAGGGTGTTTGCTCTGGACAACTCTGTGATGGGTTGGGGCTTCCCTGGTGGCTCAGCAGTAAAGAATCTGCCTGCAATACAGGAGCCACAGGAGATGCGGATTCGATCCCTAGGCCAGGAAAATCCCCTGAAGAAGGTCATGGCAACCCACTCCATTATTCTTGTCTGGAGAATCCCATGGACAGAGGAGCCTGGTGGGTATAGTCCATGGGGTTGCAAAGAGTTGGACACAACTGAAGCGACTTGGCACACAAGCACTCTCTGATGGGTTAGTGAGAAGGCTGTGCAGATGTGGGGAAGGTGATTCTCAGGGCCCCTCTGTCTGGGTTAGCAGGTTGTCCACTGCGTAAAGACAGTGCCCGATGGGGTGGGTTGAGGCTAAAGTCTAGTCTGTGTTTTCCAAGTCCTGCTTTAGGGCTTAGCGCTGCATTAACCCAGAGTAAGGTATACCATTTTTTAATTCTTAAAATTGTTCCTCAGTGGCTGATAACAGCCTGAATATGCATTGCATTGCAGTTTTATTTGAAAATCAATTGTTTCTGCCTTTTCTGTTTTTTTGTCCTTCAGAAGATTTCTGTAGCACCCAGATGATTTCTGTGTGTCTGTGTGTCTGTATACACATTGTTGTTGTTGTTCAGTCGCCCAGTCATGTCTAACTCTTTGTGACCCCATGGAGTGCGGCACGCAAGGCTTCTCTGTTCCTCACCATCTCCTGAAGTTTGCCCAAGTTCATGTTCATTGCATCGGTGATGCCCTTCAGCCATCGCATCCTCTGATGCCCTCTTCTCCTTCTGCCCTCAACCTTTCCCAGCATCAGAGGCTTTTCCGATGAGTCAGCTGTTTGCATCAGATGATCAAAATACTGGAGTTTCAATTTCAGCATCAGTCCTTCAAACGAATATTCAGGGTTAATTTCCCTTGAGATTGACTGGTTTGATCTCCTTGTTCTCCAAGGGACTGACTCTCAGGAGTCTTCTCCAGCACCACAGTTCGAAAGCATCAATAAACATCAGTTTAGTTCCATTCAGTTGCTCAGTCATGTCTGACTCTTTGCGACCCCATGGACTGCAGCACGCCAGGCTTCCCTGTCCATCACCAACTCCCGGAGCTTACTCAAACTCATGTCCATTGAGTCGGTGACGCCATCCAACCATCTCATCCTCTGTCATCCCCTTCTTCTCCTGCCTTCAATCTTTCTCAGCATCAGGGTCTTTTCAAATGAGTCAGTTCCTCACATCAGGTGGCCAAAGTAATGGAGCTTCACCTTCAGCATCAGTTCTTCCAATGAATATTCAGGACTGATTTCCTTTAGGATGGACTGGTTGGATCTCCTTGCAGTCCAAGGGACTCTCAAGAGTCTTCTCCAACATACATATATATACATATACATATATATATATATATATATACACACACACATACATATATAATAAACATATATATATGCTCTTTATATGCTACATATGCACATATACAAATATATCATGTATGCTTGAATATAAGGTCAGATATTCTTTGAAAAAAATTCCTCATAAGAAAGGTGTCATCTCAGATGTATTTGATTCCTTATAAAGTATGTTGTAATATGGGGTCCTCTCTTAGTTACTTTGTTTGAACTGCCTGGTACTGTTTGGGGAAGACACGGTGTCTTGAAATAGCCTCATGAGTGCTGGTTGTGGGTGCTTGAAAAGATTTATCAAATTGGAAAAGAAAAGAGGCAAAGATGCTCAATGTAGGTTTAGTAATTATTCTAGAGATAAATGATTACTTTTAAAAAGTAATATGGAAGTGGATACGATCTCAAATAAATGTTTACAGGATGAACAAATAATTCATATACTTTGACCCTGGATCCTTGTGGCTTAGTTGGGTATTTTCAGTGAAAGTAAGGATTTACAAACTGCTGTCTTAAGCAGTTTTTACAGATAGGAAGGTTTGTTCTGGAAAACTGTATTAGATGACTCAAAAGATGACTCTAGCAATGAAGAAAAAGATCTTGGTATTAAAGAGTGAAGCAAAGTGCTTCCTGAAATGTGAGAGTGAATAAAATAATTATTTCTAAGTTAATATTTTATATGATGTAATTTAAATGCATATGTAATTAAGTTGATACATTTTATAACTGACTTTTGGCTAGCTTTTTCCTCTAAAGTTTATACATTTAAGTCGGCTAACTTTTGGAGGGTATTCTTTTATTAGAAAAATAAGGCATTGTCAGCCTGGATGGGAGGGGGTTTGGAGGGAGAATGGATACATGTATGTGTGTGACTGAGCCCCTTTGCTGTTCACCTGAAACTTTCACATTGTTTGTTAATTGGCTGTACCCCCAATGCAAAATAAAAAGTTAAAAAAAAGAAGACATTGTCTTATATTTTGAGTCTGTTTATAATTTAGTCACCTATAATCATTATTTTTAAACAGAAACTGAGGCTTCTTGAAGAGCTTGAAGACACGTGGCTTCCCTACCTGACCCCCAAAGACGATGAATTCTATCAGCAGGTAAGGTCTTTTAACATTTGTCAACTTCCATTGATTTTTTTTTTCCCCCTTGATCTACCTTATTTTGCCTATGAAGCAACTGTGGTCTAGAGAGATTAAATGAGAGGTTAAGGTCTGATTTGGTCACCCATTGATTCACCCCCAGAACATATACGTTCCTGCGCAATGTTTCTGCTGTGAACTTAGTGCTTTAGAATAGTGGACTGTCTTTTCTTCCCCAAACGTTCCATGTTTTTCCCTACTTCCTTCCCTCTGCTTCTGTTTCTTCTGCACGGAATCTTCTTTTGCCCCTTATCCTGTTGCTAGATGACTAATTCTTGAGGACTTCACTGAAACATCACCTCCTTTGTGAACGTTTCTTTAACTTACCTTACCTCCAAATGGAATTGATTGCATTCGCCTGGTGCTCCTTGTACCATATAAATCACAAGGGGTCCTTGTGATTGTACCCCTCACAGTGTATTGCAGTTATAGGATTCTGTGTCTCTCCCCTGAATTAGTCAGCACTCTTTCAAATACAACTGGCAAAATCGCAAACAAACTCACTGTGGCAAAAAAGGGAATTTATTGACTGACAACTTAGATGTCAAGGATAAGCACATGGCCGAATCCAGTTTCTCGAAAGATGTCATCGGATCACTCTTTTTCCCTGTTTCTTGGCTTGGCTTTTCTCTGGTGACTTCATGCTAGATAGGCGCTCCCTTGATGGTATAAGAGGACTCTGACAGTCCTGGGGGTGTGTGGTCTTAAGCCCATAGGATCTCAGAAGAAGGTGGTGATGTCTTCTTTACTGGTTCTGACTCCCCCAGGCGTGATCTTGTTGGCCTGGTTAGAGGCATGTTTCTCTCCCCAAATCAGTCCTTGTGTTCAGGGTATTGAGATGCTTCTATCAGCCTGGCCTAGTTCCCTCACCCACTTGTGGGGTAGGGTTGGAGTATGACCATTCTCACTCAAATTGCAGGGAGGGTAGGTCAGAGATGGAGGGTTTTTCCCAAAGGGAAATTGGAGCCCTGTTAACACCAAAGAAGGAGAGGAAGGCACGCTGGGAAATAAAAATAGCCCCTTTTCACCCCTTCTTTCCTATGAGGATGTTAGCTCTTGGTGTATAAGAGCTGGGCCACATCATCTTGGTTTCTCCAGCACCCAATGTATGCTTGTCGTCACACTCTTGATTCTCCATGGAAAGAAGAGAGAAACAAATGAGCTTTACCCATCCAGAATCCCAGGTCTCCTGACTTCCAGGGTATTCTCACTTCCAGGACATCATGTGTCATCTCCCTTGTCATTAGAACTTCATCATCTGTCACATGATCAGTCCTTTTTTGGATTGTTCTAGTTTTCCTCTTTGGAGAAGGCAATGGCACCCCACTCCAGTACTCTTGCCTGGAAAATCCCATGGACGGAGGAGCCTGGTGGGCTGCAGTCCATGGGGTCGCTAGGAGTTGGACATGACTGAGCAACTTCACTCTCACTTTTCACTTTCATGCATTGGAGAAGGAAATGGCAACCCACTCCAGTGTTCCTGCCTGGAGAATCCCAGGGACGGGGGAGCCTGGTGGGCTGCTGTCAATGGGGTCGCACAGAGTCGGACACGGCTGAAGTGACTTAGCAGCAGCAGCAGAGCAGTTTTCCTCTTTACCCCTTTTTCTTAATCCTTTAAGCTGAAGTAAACACTTTTTTTTTAACCAAAACATAAATCTGAGCCTGTCAGCTTCCTGCTTCACATCCCTGTGGCTGTCCATTGCCTGGCTCCTGGATTTCCAGCCTTGGCTTCCCCATTCTTTTACCTTTTTACCCACGCTGAGCTTTGTCACTACCTCTCAGTGCTTTGGGGCTTCCCCGGTGGCTCAGCAGGTAAAGAATCCACCTGCAAAATAGGAGACACAGGAGACTCGGGTTCGATCCTTGGGTCAGGAAGATGCCCTGGAGAAGGAAATGGCAACCCACTCCAGTATTCTCACCTGAAAAATCCCATGGGCGAAGGAGCCTGGTGGGCTAGAGTCCGTGGGATCACAAAGAGTCGGACATGACTGAGCGACTAGGTACACACTCAGTGTGTTATGTTTTGGGTCTTCCAGTTACATCCTCTCCATCTCCCTTACTTGGTGAACTTCCGCATTACCCGTTAATAACAGTTCACGTGTCATCCCCTGTAGGGTGCTTCCCTGACACCTCTGTAGCCCAGAGGGTTGTCTCTTTTCCCTCTCGTGTGTACCTGTAGTACTTCATGTGTACTTTAATTATCTGAGGTTATTGTAATGATTATATCTACTACTGTGGGCAGGAATCCCTTAGAAGAAATGGAGTAGCCATCATAGTCAACAAGAGAGTCCGAAATGCAGTACTTGGATGCAATCTCAAAAACGACAGAATGATCTCTGTTCGTTTCCAAGGCAAACACAGAAGAACTGTACAAAAAAAGATCTTCACGACCAAGATAATCACGATGGTGTGATCACCTGTCTAGAGCCAGACATTCTGGACTGTGAAGTCAAGTGGGCCTTAAGAAGCATCACTACAAACAAAGATAGTGGAGGTGATGGAATACCAGTTGAGCTATTTGGAATCCTGAAAGATGATGCTGTGAAAGTGCTACACTCAATATGTCAGCAAATTTGGAAGACTCAGCAGTGGCTACAGGACTGGAAAAGGTCAGTTTTCATTCCAATCCCAAAGAAAGGCAATGCCAAAGAATGTTCAAACTACCACACAATTGCACTCATCTCACTAAAATTCTCCAAGCCAGGCTTCAGAAATACATGAACTGTGAACTTCCAGATGTTCAAGCTGGTTTTAGAAAAGGCAGAGGAACCAGAGATCAATATCCGCCAATATCTGCTGATAATTGAAAAAGCAAGAGTTCCAGAAAAACATCTATTTCTGCTTTATTGACTACGACAAAGCCTTTGACGGTGTGGATCACAATAAACTGTGGACAATTCTGAAAGAGATGGGAATACCAGACCACCTGACCTGCCTCTTGAGAAACCTATATGCAGGTCGGGAAGCAATAGTTAGAACTGGACATGGACCAACAGACTGGTTCCAAATAGGAAAAGGAGTACGTCAAGGCTGTATATTGTCACCCTGCTTCTTTAACTTATATGCAGAGTACATCATGAGAAACTCTGGGCTGGAGGAAGCACAAGCTGGAATCAAGATTTCCGGGAGAAATGTCAATAACCTCAGATATGCAGATGACACCACCGTTATGGCAGAAAGTGAAGAAGAACTAAAGAGCCTCTTGATGAAAGTGAAAGTGGAGAGTAAAAAAGTTGGCTTAAAGCTCAATATTCAGAAAACTAAGATCATGGCATCCGGTCACATCACTTCATGGCAAATAGATGGGGAAACAGTGGAAACGGTGTCAGACTTTATTTTTCTGGGCTCCCACATCACTGCAGATGGTGACTGCAGTCATGAAATTAAAAGACGCTTACTCTTTGGAAGGCAAGTTATGGCTAACCTAGACAGCATATTGAAAAGCAGAGACATTACTTTGCCAACAAAGGTCCGTCTAGTCAAGTCTATGGTTTTTCCAGTAGTCATGTATGGATGTGAAATTGGACTATAAAGAAAGCTGAGCCCCGAAGAATTGATGCTTTTGAACTGTGGTGTTGGAGAAGATTCTTGAGAGTCCCTTGGACTGCAAGGAGATCCAACCAGTCCATCCTAAAGGAGATCAGTTCTGGGTGTTCATTGGAAGGACTGATGTTGAAGCTGAAACTCCAGTACTTTGGCCACCTGATACGAAGAGCTGACTCATTGGAAAAGACCCTGATGCTGGGAAAGATTGAGGGCAGGAGGAGAAGGGGATGACAGAGGATGAGATGGTTGGATGGCATCACCGACTCGATGGACATGGGTTTGGGTGAACTCTAGGAGTTGCTGATGGACAGAGAGGCCTGGCGTGCTGCAGTTCATGGGGTAACAAAGAGCTAGACACAATTGAGCCACTGAACTGAACTGAATTGTAATGATTTTTTTTCATGCTCCTCTCTCTAATTTTCTGTACTGTGATATATACGGGGCCTGGCACCTAGTAGGTATTTAATTAGTTTGCTTGAATGGATGAATGAATTACTGTAGGCATTAGTTCTTTATTTATTTTTAGTAAATATTTATGTATCATTTGGCTGTGCCAGGTCCTGTTTGCAGCATGCGGGATCTTTAGTTGCAGCATGTGGGATCTTTAGTTGCAGCATGTGGGATCTAGTTCCCTAATCAGGGATTGAACCTGGGTCCCCTCCCTTGGGAGCACAAAGCCACTGGAACATTAGGGAAGTCCCTAGTTCGTTTTAAAAAAGGCATGACGTGTAATAATATTTGGTGTGATTTGAGTTTTGTTTACTCCTCCTCAGGGAGGTGGTATCTATAATAATCTACAGGATTTATATAGAAATGTTATATCCTACACTAGTAGTCTTTTCTCTTTTGAGCTTTTCTAGTTTTCCAAAGTATCTAAATGATCACGTATTCTTTGGTAATCAAGAAAAAAATAATTTGAAAAAGTACCCTTAAAACAGGTAAACCCTCCAAGTGTAATCAGTTCTTAAATCCTTGCTAATATTTTCATAGATAGGAACTTTTTGGTACACGATAACACACACTGTTACAAAGCAGCCGCTGACCCACTTTAGCTTTTGTATGGCAGAAGTTGTGCACAAAGAATTAAACACCAAGGTTAGCCCAGGTGTTCTCAGCCAGACATACCCTGAACCAGGAAAGGAGACGCCAGGGCAAACAGAACAACTCTCAAGGCTTGGCTTTTATCTTGCTAAGACCCACAACAAACCTGATACCAATATCTAATCGCTTTAAGTGCACCATGTAATAATGGAGTGTTTCAACCAAACCTTAGTCCAGTAAATCTCTTCTCTTAAAAGATGAAGTGAAAATACTTTTTAATGACACGAGTGAATAGAAAGTTCAGCCCTGACACTGAGTCCCTTACACAGGTCCTAGCCACAGGAATGCCAACCCAGCTGCTAGTCATCAAAACAAGACTTTCTGCAGTTTCCAGATTGGGTCTGTTTATTGACCCTTCCTGCCGGCGTGCCAGGGACTGTGCTCAACGTTTTCTGAATGCTTGTCACATTTCATCCACACAGCAGCCTCTTGCATTCATTCCACAATTACAGATTCACCAACTTCCTCTTCTTCAGGCTTCGATTGCTTGAGATAGAGATACTGACTTCCTCTTTTACAAATCAGGACAGACTAAGCTCCGTATCTGAGAGACAGAGCTGCAGTTCATCCCAGATTTTTCTGACTCTGAAGACCCAGACTCTTTCTGCCACACTGTTTGCCTCCCAGTATGCCTTGATCAAATTCACAGTGCCTTCAAAGAAGTTTTTTTTTTGTTTCTTCTGATTAAGACTATAGAGAAAACCAATGAAAGAAAACAGCAACAGTAACAAACTCCAAGCAGAAGAGCCAGAGGACCTCTTTTGGTTTACTGCAGAGCACAGGGAAGTGGATTCCATTGAAAATAACCTCTGGATTCCAGATACGGGAGGTCTGTCCCCCTTATCCAGAGACAGCGCCACCCTTCTTAGCATTCCCTGTTATTTTCATTCATTCTGTGCTTGCCTTGTGTGGGCTTCTCTGGTGGCTCAGTGGTAAAGAATCTGCCTGCAATGCAGGAGACAGGGGTTTGATCCCTGGGTTGGAAGATTTCCTGGGGGAGGGGGCGGCAACCCACTCCAGTATTCTTGCCTGGAGAATCCCATGGACAAAGGAACCTGGCAGGCTACAGTCTACAGGGTCGCAGAGTCGGACACGACTGAAGTGACTTAGCAAGCAGGCAGGTGCTACTTTCTACGTGTCAGTGTTATCTCAGTGCTTTACATGTATTTGCTCCTTTAAATCTTATCATTGACACTCTGAGGCAGGTTGTTTTAAAAACCCTACTCTAGGACCTTCCCTGGTGGTCCAGTGGCTAATACTCCATGCTTCCAGTGCAGGGGACCTGGGTTCTATCTCTAGTCAGGGAAGTAGATCCCACATGTGGCAACCAAATAAATGAATATTAAAAAAAATTTTTTTTTAGAGATGAAACTCAGAGGCACCGAGAGGTTTAAAAATAAGCATGAAGTGTCAAAGGCTGGGATTGAGACTGTCTGGGTCCTCAGTTTAACTAAGTGCTGCCCTTCTGTATCTCCTGGTGATTCTGGAATTGCTCTGATTTTATCCCGATGATCCCATGCCTCTGTGTCCATCCCTTTTCTCCCTCATAACCTGCGATGCTCTCAGTCCACCTGACTGGGGGTGGTTCTACCTGAAAGTCTTGCAGGGACATTGAACTACTCATGATCTATATGAATTCATTGTGTGTGTGCTCAGTTGCTGTCATGTCTGACTCTTTGTGATCCTACAGACTGTAGCCCCCCAGGCTCTTCTGTCCACAGGATTCTCCAGGCAAGAATACTGCACTGGGTTGCCGTGCCCTCATCCAGGGGATCTTCCCAACCCAGGGATCGAACCTGCATCTCTTGCATTGCAGGTGGATTCTTTACTGCTGAGCCACTGGGGAAGTCCATGAATTTGTTACTTAGTTAAACAAATGTACTTAGCCTTGGCTTCCCAAGTGGCGCTAGTGGTAAAGAACCTGCCTACCAATGCAGGGGACTTAAGAGATACCAGTTTGGTCCCTGGGATATGGGAAGATCCGTTGGAGAAGGGCACGGCAACCCACTCCAGTATTCTTGCCTGGAGAATCCCATGGACAGAGGAACCCTTTTGGCAGGCTACAGTCCATAGGGTCGCAAAGAGTCAGACACGATTGAAGCGACTTAACACTTCATCGCTTCTGGACGGAGTTAACAGCAAAGCCTCTAAGATACGTTTGAGGACATCCAGCTGAGGCTGAAACATCTGGTGGGGAGTGACAGAGTTGGAGGGCATAGAAGGAAATGAGATCGGAGCATGGTGGCCCGATTCTGCAGGAATTTGCTGTCCACAGTGAGAACACTGGCCATGACTTTGAGTGAGATGGGAAGACATGACAGGGTTTGGAGCACAAGAATGATAGGATATGACTTAGGTTTTACAGGGATCCTGCCTTGCATTCCCTTCTCTAGTGACATTACCCCTGCTCCTGTTGTTCAAATCAGGCCTTTGCAGTCCTCAGCTTCTCTTCATGGCTTCCAGACCTTGTTTACTGCCTGGGCCCTGGCAATTCTAATTTTTCAGAATCTCACATTTTTTCTTTTTGAGAGTTAACAGAATATATTAATGATAAAAAGAGAGTTCTGTTTTGGAATAGGTTGCGTACGTGCTAAGTCGCTTCAATTGTGCCTGACTCTTTGTGACTCCATGAACTGTACCACTGGGTCTCCTACATTGCAGGCAGATTCTTTACCAACTGAGCCACCAGGGAAGCCCCCAAATATGGCAGACTTGTCATTCCTTGCTTTGTAAATTTGGTTGGGTCTCTCTTGCCTCTGAGGTCAAGTCCAAACTCCTCTGCATATGCTGTGGTCCCAAATTACCTCTGCTGGTCTAGTCTCCACTGCTTTGCCTGATGTTGTGACCAGCCTCCAGCTCCGGTCAGACAGAGTTTCTCACTAGCTCTTGGCTCTACCGTGCCCTGCCATCCTTTCATGCTCTTGTGTCTCTTGTCTCCTGGGTCTAGAGTACCCTCAGCCCCTTTTCTATCTGGTGAGCATCTACTCATCCTTAAAGTTTTCCTTACTTAAGTCTCTTCTGTGTTGATACCAGGAAGTCCCACTTGTGTTATTTTCAATAGCAGAGCGCTTCTCACTACCGCTGCCACGTGCATTGTGGCAAAAGCTGCCTCCGTTTCCCTCTCTTGAGTGGTTGCAGCGGTTTCCTAATTTCTTTTGCCTCCATGTCCAGTTTGTTTTAACACAGCATCAGTAGTAGTTTTCTTCTTAAAGCATAAATCAACTCATGCTTCCTCGGTGGTCCAGTGGTTTGCCTTCCAATCCAGGGGGTGCGGGTTCGAGCCCTGGTCAGGGAGGTGGGTTTCCACATGCCTTGGGACCAGAAAACCAGAAGATAAAACAGAAGCAATGTTGTAGCAAACTCAATAAAGACTTAGAAATAGTCCACATCAAAAATAAATAAATAGAGCAGCTCATTAGATTTTCTTGCTCAAAGCCCTTCATGGCTTCCCATCTTTTCAGAGTAAAAGCCTAAGTCCTGATGGTTACTTACGGAGCATGGCAAAACCTGTCTCTGACTTCCCTCCCCTCATTTCCTGCTTGTCCTGGCCCCTCCCCTCCCACTCTGGCATTCTAGCTCTTCCTGGAATAAACCGAGCACACTCTTGCCCCAAGGCCTTTGCACTTAACGTTCCTCAGCCTGGAACTCTCTTTGCCCCCAGGTGTCTGCAGGGCTTGTGTGCTCATTTCTTGCCTTCCTTGGCTCAGATGTCACCTCATCAGAAGCCTCCTCTGCCCATCCTGTGTAAAATTCAGCCCTGACACTCCTATCCTACTTACTTGGGTTTGTTTTTCTCCATAGCACGTATCACATTCTAAAATGCATGAATACACCATAATACAGCAATACACAATCTAAACTATAAAATAAATATATTTTACTTAATAAACAAGTAATTAATGAATAAATAAAATACTCTCTATATACATATGCATAATGAACTATATGGTGCTTCTCTGGTGGCTTAGTGGTAAAGAATCTGCCTGAAATGCAGGAGACGTGGGTTCAATCCGTGGGTCAGAGAGATCCCCTGGAGAAGGAAAGGGCAACCCGCTCCAGTATTCTTGCCTGGGAAATCCCATGGACAGAGGAGCCTGGCGGGCTACAGTCCGTGGGGTTGCAAAGAATCAGACACAACTTAGCAGCTAGACAACAACAATGAAGTGTATATAGTTTATATTCATAGTGTATAAATATATACTAAATATAGTATGTGTGTGTATATATATATATACACACACATATATGGGCTTCCCTGGTTGCTCAGATGGTAAAGAATCCATCTTCCGTGTGGGTGGCAGTTCCATCCCTGGGTTGGGAAGATCCCCTGGAGGAGGGCATGGCAACCCACTCCAGTATCCTTGCCTGGAGAATCCCATGGACAGAGGAGCCCGGCGGGCTACAGTCCAGGGGGTCACAGGAGTCAGACATGACTGAGCACATGCGCACCACAAAGAACAATTTTGTTTGTGGAAGGATTTTCCAGACTCCGTTCCTAATCATTTATTCCCTGCTCCCAGAGTAGTATATTCATACTTCTGTTGTGAAAAGTCTGAGATCTCTAACTCTTGGTTCTTATTTCTATTTCTACTGTTAAACTATGAGATGCTATAAAATGGGACCTAACTTGTTTTTATCATTATATTTATGGCACTTTATGCAGTGTTTGGTACAAATAAATATTCAGTAAATTTTAAATAAATTCAAAATGAACTACTGAATGAATGAGTGAACCGACGTGTTGTCTCAGCTTGTAGTGTACTGTGTAGCGTGTTCACAAGACTCCTTGTGGGAACTGTTGCAAGGCCTAGGCAGTGCCTTGGGAAGATCGCCCGCCTCCTTTGGGAGACAGCTCAGCATCTTGCAGCCGGGGGGCTGGACCAAATAAGTGTCTAGCCCATTTGTCCTGGGATGGCTGCCAAGTCATACGTAATTTACAGTGAAAATCTTGTAGAAAATATTGTGATTGATATAGTGTGAATTTCTATAGAGTGCAAAATAAAGTGTTAACTGGCAAAATTTATTAACAGCCAGATTAGAAATATACTCCCATGAAATCAGAGTGTCCTGGCACTTAAATGAAGTCCATTTCCCAGATCACTTGAAGGTTTTAAATTTTATTTCACTCTAGGAAAGGTTGAGTTCCATTGGTCTTCGTTTAGGAGAGCCTCCTGTGAACTGGTACCTTATTCAATACCATGTCTTGACTTCAGCATATGATGAAATTCTTTCAGAACCATCCCTTGATATAAGAGGAAGAAGGAGAATTTTTATATAATGGTTTAAAATAGGTAGAAAATAAAGCTTATGCTCCAGAGAAGCTAACATTCCATGTCTTTCAGCCATTGATAAAGGTCTGGCATGTTGGCAGCTTATATCTAAAATACCTTTCCAGTTTACAAAACAGAAATAGACTGACAGACGTAGAAAACAAACGCCATAGGGGGAGGGATAAATTAGGAATTACACTACTATAATAAAAGAGATAAACAGCAAGGACACAGTGCATAGCTCAGGGAACTGTATTCAATATCTTATGATAGCCTATATTGGAAAATAATCTGAAAAATAATACATATAACATATATATATATAAAACTGAATCACTTTGCTATATACTTGAAACTAACACAATATTGTAAATCAACTGTACTTTAATTAGAAAAATACCTTTCCAAATACTTACTAAACTCTTAATATATATTCATCATTTATGTCATAGAATCTTTTATAGATCTTAAGGAATGTATTATGTGACCAGATAACTGCTAATATTATAATTACATAACCGTACACTCCCTGGAAAAACTTTAATGGCATTAAATAACAACCAAAAATTCTAACGTATTTGAAAATCTGCCAACAGGTGTTCCAAATTATTGTGTGATATCTGATGTTCTACTTGTACCTGTCCAAAATGGAAAGTGGACTTATTTGTTTGATGGAGTGAATTAATATTAAATTATTTAATGTTCAATTCTTTTCCAAAATTCATCTAATGTTCATTTCTTGAATTACAATATTTAATGTTCATTTCTTTACCCATTGTTTAAAGAATTAATATTAAATTATTTAATGTTCAGTTCTTTTCTAAAATTCATCTAGTGTTCATTTCTTGAATTACAATATTTAATGTGCATTTCTTTACCCATTGTTGTCTTTAAAGAAAAATTTAACAAGCGCTTCATGGCACTTTTATGTGTCAAGCACCCATCTAATTATGTCATAAATAATAAGAGAGGATATTTAAATTTAGGTTTGGAGAAGTTATCTCCTGCATTTTTGCAGATTATGACAAAATTAGTTAGTTATTGTTATTTGTATTCCTTGTGGTAAAATCAAAATTTCCTAGAGCATTGAGCAACATGCCAAGTCAGATTTAGACAGTACCAGAAGATATCTTGCGGAGAAGGCAATGGCACCCCACTCCAGTACTCTTACCTAGAGAATCCCAGGGACAGCGGAGCCTGGTGGGCTGCTGTCTGTGGCGTCGCACAGAGTCAGACATGACTGAAGTGACTTAGCGGCAGCAGCAGCAGAAGATATCTAGAAATATTTTGAAAATTTAGAGTCATCAAAAAGAACCTCCTGGCACATGCAAGAGATGTTGTATTATTCGAAATTAAGAATTAGCTATTTGAAATTAAGAATTTTCAAATGTAACATCTTTTCTGATTTAAGAAGTGTTGTGCATTTATTTTTGAAAATTTGAAAATTATACAGATGTCTAAAGAAAAAAATTAAACTTACATCCAAGTGCATTACCCAGAGAGAACTACCAGAAAATTTTGGCTCTGTTTTTTTCCAAATCTTCTTTTCTTATTTTCACATATACCATTTTTCTTTGTATGAAACTATGACCCTATTGTCTAAATATCTTGTTACTAATTTCTCATACAGCATTAGTTCTAAAACATATTCTAAAAAATCCTTCTAAAATGTGTTACTTACAGAGGAGCCTGATGGGCCTGATGGGGTTGCAAAGTGGGATACGACTTAGCAACTGAACAACAACAGCAGCAATTCTGAAATAGGCTGGAAAGAGAAGCAGACTTGCATTCAGATAACACTGTAAATTTGATAATAGGCAGATGAGTGAGTGTCAGGGGGCATTGCAGAGATGAAGGAGGGGCAGTTCAATGAAAATCTGAAATGAATCACTAGTTCAGAATGTGTGCCGATCCTTAGAGCTGATTGCCAAACGGTTCTCCACCCCTTCCCCATCACCCGACTCTGCAGAATTACACTTCCGGGTCCTCTCATCCTGGATGAAACATGTGACTGTCTCTGTCCAGTGATAGAAGGCGGCCGTCACTTCTAGCCTGGAGTGTTTCACTGGCAGTGCCAGACCCTGCCAAACCCTCTTTTCCCTTTCAGCATAACCACTTGGTGGCTGCTTGGATCCCTGAGTTACTGCTTTACTGGACAGTAATTCTCTGCCAGCCCGCAAACAATATGTAAAATGATCAATATCACTGGGTGAAGCCACTAAGATTTGAGGGCTTTCTGTCACTCCAGCGTTATCTACGCTATTCTGCCTGATCAGGAAGGCAAGATATAGTAGAAGGGATGCAGTAAGTTTGAGGAAGCACAGAGGAGGGAGATGAATCACTCAAATCTAAATGTGGGGCAGTGACTAGGAAAGCATGGTAGGACTACCCTGCTTTGCAGAGAGCCTGTGTTAGATGCTGATTGCAGAGTGACAGGCAGCAGGTTAGGTGGCATCGCTGTGCACTACCACGGAGACTGCCAGGATCCGTTTAGGAGTTCTGGCTTCTATACCTCGTTTATCCCAGTAGAACAGCAGGCACAGAGACATACTTTCTGTTTACACAGCCCATGAGGAGTGCAGCATAATCCAATAAACAAGAGACAGAACATTCTGGAGCCATGAGCAGTAACCCTAATTTTATTGCTAAACTGGCTACTCTCTGAGCAAGGTCCCTGAGGCCTCAGTATACTGGAAGCACAGTTAGCTAGCAGCAGTGATTAAAAGGAAGTTTCTCCGTACTTTCTTAACAATTCCAGTGTTCTTTAAATAATCCTTAGTATAAAACATTAAAGGAAAGGAAGATTGTTCCCAGGAACTTGGTTTTGAAACACACTCCCTCTGGGACTGAGAGGAAGAAGCCTGGAAATAATACACACACGCATACACTCTCGCTGCTATTGTTCAATGCAGACTGGGCCTAGAGACTAATGAAGTTATATTTAACACAGGGGAATTATAACTCTAAAGACCTGGGAAATTCACATAACCATATGAGGATCACATATAAATACCTTAACATTAAAAACAACACTAAAAATATAACAATAATAATGACATGGGAAAGTATTAAAAAAGTTTTTTTTTTCACTGGTAACTCTTGTTCCTCTTGCCTTGGATCACACGAGCTTCTTTTTCTTTGGCCTCAAGAGCCCAGGACTTCAGTACTTCCCCTTCAAGGCATTCTCTTTCCCCCAACTTTGTACCTGGCAGATCCTTCTCATCCTCCAGGTCCCTTACTCAAATAAACCCTCCCTGAATGTCCATCCTCCATTAGATATCCCCCTGCTCAAGACACTCAGCGACTTTGCTCCTGTAGTCAGTCACCCTGTCTTCTGTACCATCTTCTTCTTCCCCTGTCGTTCCCATGAGCACGATGACAGACCCTAGCGTACCCTTTTCTCTTCCATTGTCAAAAGTCGTCCCGTGGTCTAGCATTCCCCTGCATCAAGTCTGTTTTGCTCTTCCCTACCATAGCAAAACCATGCCAACAGACAAATGCCATCTCTGCCACCTCCTCTTTCATCCCCAGCTGACCCCCATCAGGCTCTTGTCCCCCTCACTCTGTTGAAATGACCCTGGTCATTGTCATCAGTGATTTTCATGCTTTTCAGTCTAGTGGATAATTTTTTCCCCATGTCACTTGGTCTCTTAGGGGAAGCTGACATAGTTGACGTGTCCATCTTTCTTGAAATGCTCCTCTCTTCTTGGCTTTTGCATTCATACACTCTCCTGGTTTTCCACCTCAAAGTTCTCCTTTGCTGAGTCTTTGTGACTCAGGAAGTGGCTTCGGGTTTCCTTCTGGGTTTGTGCTGTTCCCCTAGGAGACCTCAGTCATTCCCATTCTTTAAAAATCAACTGTGTGGCGTGCTGACGGCTCCCACCTTAAGTTCCCTGGCCACACTCTCCTCTGAGATCCTGATGTATGTCTGCAGTTGCCTCCTTATTTCCACCTGAAGATTTTTTTGCCATCTTCTTGGCTATAGCTTCAGAGTAAAGCTCCTCATTCCTTCCTGTCCTTCTACCTGTTTTGCTTTACCTCAGTCTTTCTTATTTAAAAAGAAATAGTAAATTGGGACTTCCCTGGTGGTCCAGTGGCTAAGACTCCTCGCTTCCAGGGCAGGGAGCCCAGGCTCAGCCCCTGGTCAGGGAACTAGATCCCACGTGCCGCAACTAAGAATTCACATGCCACAACTGAAGATCTTGACCTGGTGCAGCCATATAAATATTTGAAACAGCAAACAAATAAAAAACCCAGAAAATTGTTCAGTTATTAAGTCCAGAGTCTGGAAAAGTCATCTGCCACTTTTTTCCCTTCTTAATTCCTCACAGCTAATTCATAGTGTTTCCATTTGATCTGCCTACAAAATACATATTTTACCTGTTCATTTATCTCCATCTCTAATCCAGACCCATTATCATTTTTCTCCTGGATGGCTGTAATAGCAGCAGAGTTTTCCACTTTGACATTTGCCTCTTTCCAATCCATGCCCACTATTTTAATTAAGAGTGATTTTTATGAAATGTAAATCAACCATATAACACAGGGAGCGCTGCCTGGTGCTCTCTGGTGACCTAGATTGATGGGATGAGGGCTTGGTGGGAGGGAGATCCAAGAGGGAGAGGATATACGTATGTATATAGCTGCTTCACTTTGTTATACAGCAGAAACGAACACAACATTGTAAAGCAACTTTACCCCAAATTAAAAAAAAAAAACAAACACAACATAAATCAAATTGTTCTTTGCCCTTTGACGTCCTCCAGTGCACTCAAGAGTGATATCTAGAGTCCTTACTTTGCCTTCCCAGGCTCTGTGTGATCCAGCTGTGCCTTCCTCTTCATCTTTAGTGCAAGTCACTCTGCCTTGGGCTCTTTTGCTTTGGTAAAACAGGTCTTATTTTTGTCTCTAGAATAGGCTGGTCTCCATCCTCAGTGTCTTTGTAGGTTTCGGTCCCTCTTCATGGAAGGTCTTTCTCTAGTTCATCTCACGGCCTGTACCTTCTTTTCCTAAAGAGCTCAGTCTATAGGCCGGCTCCAAGAATGTCTTTCCTTCTCCAATGACAGATTTTCCACTCATTTGTTTCTGTCCAAGTACTTAAGACAACTTGGAATCGTTCTTCATTTGTATGATTTGGTATAATAAAAAGCTCTGTGAGGCCAGGAACCTTATTTCTGTGTAGTGTGTGGTATATGCTCTACAGACATACATTGAATGAAAAAAATGTATGGAAAAATAAATGGTCTTGCCCTGTTGAGCATATAAATGATTACTGAATGAAGATGTAGAAGAAAACTGTCAAAAATGGTAGGCAGTACAATACTGAAAAGGCACCAGTCAGATGACACTTTCTGGGGGTAATGTGAGATCCTGGGCTTTGGTTTGAAAAAAACTCAATTTCACTGTGTAGAATCAGGGAGCTGATTGGCTGAAAAGTGAATGAAGTCCTAAATTGCATCAATAAATCCCTGTGTTTCCATGTTATGGGAGGACATTATCTTATAGTGCTCTCCTCTGGTGAAACCAGTAGAATTATTACATCTTTCTAAATTGCAGTGGGATGTCTCATCCATTCATTCAGCCAGTATTTACTGAGTACATCCTGGGTACTCATATTATAGTTGGAAACAAAACTATCATGGCTTTTGTGTGCATGGGACTCAGTGTCTGACTCACAAAGAAAAGTTATTTCTCTTTCAGTGAAAGCATTGAAGCAGAAGCCAGTTTTTCATTTATTGAGAGGCTGTGCAATCTTGTGGTTAAGAGCTCATGCTTCTGGAGCTTGAATCTGAAGCCTGCAGGTTTTAAATTCCAGCTCTCCTATTATCAGTCCTTGTGACTTTGGGCGAGTTTTTATTTATTTTATTTATTATTTTTTAATTTGGCTGTGCCATGTGCCATGTGGGATCTTAGTTCCCTGAGCAGGAATTGAACCCATGACCCCTGCATTGGAAGTGTGGAATCTTAACCACTGGACCACCAGAGAAGTCCCCAAGTTTTTGGAATGTCTCTCTGCCTCAGTATTCTCATCTATGACCTGGAGATAATATTAATAATAGTACCTCCACATAAAGTTGTAAGAAGTAAATGAGTTGGTATGTATAAATCATTTTGAATAGTACACAACACTTGGTAAGCCCTTAAAAAAACAGGTGTTAAGCAGCAATTAATCAGGTTGTGTTGTTTTGGAAGGCCAAAGCTGGAAGACAGGTTGAGGGTGGGGAGAAATGGTCACAGAGGGAGCTTGGAAGACCAAAGACCAAATCATTATTATCCTTTTATTTATGTTGTTGCTGCTCAGTCGCTCAGTCTTGTCTGACTCTTTGCAACCCCATGGACTGCAGCACGCCAGGCTTCCCTGTCCTTCACTGTCTCCTGGAGTTTTCTCAAACTCATAAACTTTTGTTTATAATTGTCTGTAATGGAGCTTGGACCTAAAACTCTTTGGTGGAGAGTTGATGACTTAGTTTTCTATTTTAGGCTAGAGAGATATGTGTTTAGAAATACCCCTGACAGTCTTTTTTATTCTCCTGAGGCTTATGAAGAAACACACTTTTGACATAATAAAATTATAGCGCTCCATAAACACATATTTTTGCTTTGCTTTTGTTCTAGTGGCAACTGAAATATCCTAAACTAATTCTCCGAGAAGCTGCCAGCGTGCCTGAGTTGCTCCATAAAGAGGTTCAACAAGCCTTTCTCACGCTGCACAAGCACGGCTGTTTATTTCGGGATCTGGTGAGGATCCAGGGCAAAGACTTGCTCACTCCAGTCTCTCGCATCCTCATCGGTAACCCCGGCTGCACCTACAAATACCTGAACACCAGGCTCTTCACGGTGCCCTGGCCCGTGAAGGGCTCTGATGCAAAGTACAGTGAGGCCGAAATAGCTGCCGCCTGTCAAACGTTCCTCAAGCTCAACAGCTACCTGCAGGTAGAGACCATCCAGGCTTTGGAAGAGCTTGCTGCCAAGGAGAAAGCCAACATCGATGCCGTGCCAGTGTGCATAGGTCCAGATTTCCCCAGGGTTGGCATGGGGTCCTCCTTTGACGGGCACGATGAGATTGACATGAAGAACCGAGCAGCGTACAACGTCACTTTGTTGAATTTCATGGATCCCCAGAAGATGCCATACCTGAAAGAGGAACCGTATTTCGGCATGGGGAAAATGGCCGTGAGCTGGCATCATGATGAAAATCTGGTGGACAGGTCAGCGGTGGCAGTGTACAGTTATAGCTGTGAAGGTACAGTCTGCTCTATGAAGAAGCAGCCCCGAACATAACATGACCAGAGTCGCGCAGGCTCTGGAGATATGATCGGATATGCGTGCGTGTGTTTGTGTGTGTGTGTGTGTGTACGTAGATGTGTGTCCTTCTAAGGTTTGCTGCGCCCATATATCTACAGAAAATGCTTCTTTCTCATCCATTTGTGCTATTTGGCTCATTGTTATCCTGTGCTCAGAATATTTTCCCTCGTAAGCGCTGCTTGTCATTGTCTTTCCCAAGCCCTGGAGAGCCGCATCTTGGTTTCACACACCCAGCTGCCTTTTTCTAAAGCTCAGAGTAGATTGTACAGTTGTTATAATTGACTTGCTGATAAAGGACCAGGAAAACAAAAATCTGTCAAATCCTTCCAGGTTCCCACAGGTGTACATTTCCAGTCTTGCCAAAACGTTTTATTACAATTGACATTGCTGTCTTGAAGGGAGTGATTTGTCAACTGTGGACTTGTTCTTGGCTTCCTCCAGTTTTGACTACTGTCCTTCCTCATCAGAAACAGCTGAGGTGGGTTTTATAAGCTGACAGACCTCTATTTTCAGGAGTATCTCTAGCTCGCCCCCCCATCAGTTCTGCAGTTTTAGACCTGAGAGGGTTTCTGTGGCCAGCCTGTTCTTGCAGTTTCTGAAACCTGGTGCCCTTGGAGCAAAGATCACAGGCTACCTTTTCTGTGGTCTGCACACATTTTCCTTCTCTGATTGTTCAGGTTCTGTGTTTTGAAGGTCCCCAGTGTTTTTCAGAACAGGATTATAAAAAAGGTAGGTGGACAAATCAAGGACAGAGTGACCTTTTCTGACTTCTTTGCCTGATCATTTGGCAAAGGAATATAAGATGTAGTGTTAGCTCTTTTGGTGATGGAGAGGGAGGCCTGGCATGCTGCGGTCCATGGGGTTGCAAAGAGTAGGACACAACTGGGTGACCGAAGAACAGCCATTAGCTCTTTTGCCAGTTTCTCTCTTCTTGTTCACTGAAAAATGCTTGGAAAACCAGAGTTCTAGATATACCATCGGGAATCAACTGGAACTTTTAAGGGCCATTGTTTCCTGAAAGCTTGTTTTTTAATTGGATTTTGTTGTTATTTGACTCTTATTTACTAAGACAACTGTTTTAGAAAAGGGATTTTCAAAAAGAAACTGTCCTTGCTTGCTCTCTATCTTACCATTTCCCAGTCTCAAAAATTTCCTCTGGATAGCTAAAATGTTTTCCACCTTTACCTTTGGTCTTTGGCCAGGATCAAGGAACTAGTTTAGCAGTTAGAAAGTTTACTAGTTTCACTGGCATCTCAAATAATGATGCTGACCTAGGAAAATTGCTTGCAGGAGATTTGATGCTTTCCTAATGGAAAGAACCGCGAACCTCTGATCTTTAATAAGGTCTTGCCAGGGATTTAAGAACTATCACATCCAAGAACTCTGATGTTAACGAACAATGGAGTTTGCTAGTTTCTTTCTTAAGGAGGCAACTCTCTGAAACCGAGGCAGTGGTATGTGATAGCTCAAACAGCTACAAAGATGTCTTTGTGCTCCTGTATGCTCTCAGCCTTTCTGTTTAATAGTCCTATTGTACTCCCAGAGCGTGGGTGATCAAATAGTTTTTGAAACCTAGAATATCTTGTGGAGAGGAATGAAAATTTTTAATGACTGTTTCTGTGGTTGGGAGTAGTTAAGATTGATAAACTATACAAATAAACCTAAGTACATAAAGCTTCATCCTTGTGCTTATCACCTAGACGAGGGAACTGCAGATGCAGATCTATAGGGGCAGGGTAATTCCTTTGTGTTCTTAATCCCCAAAGTTCCCAGAACTCGATCTCATAATAGTAGCAATACTGGGAGCCCTCATTTATTGAGCACCTACTGTGTGCCAGGCACTGGTAGAAGCATTTTACATTTATTTACTGATGTTATTTTTGCAACTCTGTGAATGAAGTACTACTGTTATCCTCATTTTACATATGAGGAAACTGAGGTGCAGGAGGATGGTGAACTTTTCCATGGTTATACAGCTATGATCAGCAGAGCTAGGATTTGAACTCAGACCATCTGGCTTCAGAGTCCTAACAGCTAAGGCTAAATGCTTTGTGAGTGGGTATTTCCTACCTCTACAGTATAGCTGGGCTTCCCTGGTGGCTCAGTGGTAAAGAATTTGCCTGCCAATGCAAGAGATGCACGAGACACAGGAAACATGGGTTCGATCCCATGTCTCTGACCCTGGGAAAGCTGAATCCACTGAAGCGTGGACATTTGTTTCCATAATTCTTAAGTCTTTATTTCAAAGTGAGTAGCTTTATACTTCTTAGCTGTCTTTGAGACCAGGAAAAGCTAGGTTATAATTACAGCTAGAAGTTTTAGAGCACTCATAACTTAAAAAAAAAATTTTTTTTCCCCTTAGCCTCACAGCATCCCTGTCTAAGGTCTCAAAGCTCATTTGATCTTGTTTATTTCAGCGTGTCATGCCATATCTGTGTTCGTTGTTTCTGAAGTCACTTCCACTGCTCAGTAAAACTTGTTTGATCTTATAAGTCACATTTTTTTAACCCCCATGCAATTATTTATTCAATTAACAGTACGCATCTACTGTTTGCCAAGCACTCTTCTAGATACTGAGAATATGACAGTGAACAAAAATTGTTGCCCTCGTGGAGCTATGTTTTAGCAAGGAGAGACAGGAAAGAAACAAATAAGCTTATATATATTGCAACGGTAAGGCACAGGCTTACAGTTTTAAATAGGAAAGTTAGCCTTCCTTCAGTTGGGTAACCTTGGAGCAAAGATTGGGAGGAGCATATGAATGAATTGTGAAGACTCAGAGATGGGACATGACTTTGGGATGTTTCAGAAGCAACAAGTATGG
Source organism: Bos javanicus (assembly GCF_032452875.1). NCBI lineage: Eukaryota > Metazoa > Chordata > Mammalia > Artiodactyla > Bovidae > Bos > Bos javanicus. The sequence continues at coordinate 22,369,555 of NC_083885.1, forward strand.
ATGGAAGAGAGGCAGAGAAGAGGTGAAGTAATAGAGGTGAAGACAGACTGGAAGACTAGGGGTCAGAAGACTAGGTGGCAGAAGATAGGACCTTCTAACACTGCTACAGTATGTGCTAAGTTGCTCCATTGCATCCAACTCTTCGTGAGTCCATGGACTGTAGCCCTCCAGACTCCTCTGTCCATGGGATTCTCCAGGCAAGAATACTGGAGTGAGTGGCCATGCCCTCCTCCAGGGGATCTTCCCAACCTAGGGATAAAACCTGGGTCTCTTACATCTCCTGAACTGGCAGGCTGTTCTTTACCACTAACACCACCTGGGAACAGGAGGCCCCCCTATCTACAGGGGATGCCTCCCAAGACCCTCTGGTTTCCTGAAACCATGGACAGTACTGAACCCTATGTAGACTGTTTTCTCCTATACATCCATACCTATGATGAAGCTGAGTTGATAAATTAGGCACAGTAAGAGATTAACAACTATAACTAATAATAAAATATAACAATTATACCATAATAAGAGTTCTGGTTTCTCTCTTAAAGTATCATATTGTACAGATTTCGTACCTTGCCTATCTTAACTAACCACTTATCACTCACTGTCACCGTAACTTTTGGAGTTTGAGGTGCAACAGCAAAACTAGCTTAAATTTCTTTTTCCTTCTTCATGACTTCACAGGTAGAAGATTTGTTCTTACCATAGATGTTAGAAACATTGGCATACAGCTCTTTTTCTTTCCATACTAAGTTGAGAACATTCACCTTTTCACTTAAAGGAAGCACTTTACAACTTCTCTGTGGCCTATTGGGATTGCCAGCATCACTGTTCTTATGCTTTGGGATCATTGCTAAGTATAGTAAGGGAATGCAAGTGCTGGATCCAGTAATGCAAGCTTACTGGAATGCAGGCACTGCAATACCATGACAATTGACCTGATAACCAGAGGGCTACTACCCACCACTGGACAAAGGGGTGAGTTACTTTCCAGGCAGGACAGAGCAGGATATCATCATGCTGCTCAGAACGGCATGCAACTTAAAAACTTAGGAACTGTTTATCCCTGTAACTTTCCATTTAATATTTTCAAGATTGCTGTTGACTGTGGGTAACTGAAACCACAGAAAGCGAAACAGCAGATAAGGAGAGGCTATTGTATTAATAATAACAATCCTGGGCTTGTCCTTGGAGCGGGATGGGGAGCCATTGCAGCAGGGGTAGAGGGGAGGCAGGACTGGAAGCAGGGGAGCTGCAACAGGCCATTGGGTAGTCCAGACTAGAGACGGTGGATCAGGTTAGAAGAGGCAGAGGTGATGAGACATAGTTCTATCGAGTCCCATATCTTTTCACCAGAAAAGATGGCAGTGCCTGTCAGAGAAGAAGCCCAGCAGCAGCATCTCCCAATTGTCCAGAGAGGCTAGGGATTTCCCTGGTGGTCCAGTGGCTAAGACTCAATGCTCTCAATGCAGGGGTGGTAGATTTGACCCCTGGCCAGGGAACTAAATCCCACATGCCGCAACTAAAGATCCTACATACTGCAACAAAGATGGGAGATCCCAAGTACTGCAATTAAGACAGTGCTAATTTGTTTCAGTCATGTCCGACTCTTTGCAACCCCATGGACCTCAGCCCTCCAGGATCCTCTGTCCATGGGATTCTCCAGGAAAGAATACTGGAGTGGGTTGCCTCCAGGGGATGTTTCCGACCCAAGGATGGAACCCTGGGTTGTCTCTTACATTTCCTGCATTGGCAGGTGAATTCTCTACCATTGGAGCCATCTGGGAAGCAATTAAGACCTGGTTCAGTTCAGTTCAGTTGCTCAGTCGTGTCCAACTCTTTGCAACCCCATGAATCGCAGCACACCAGGCCTCCCTGTCCATCACCAACTCCTGACGTTTACCCAAACTCATATCCATCGAGTCGGTGATACCATCCAGCCATCTCATCCTCTGTTGGCCCCTTCTCCTCCTGCCCCCAATCCCTCCCAGCATCATGGTCTTTGCCAATGAGTCAACTCTTCCCATGAGGTGGCCAAAGAATTGGAGTTTCAGCTTCAGCATCAGTCCTTCCGATGAACACCCAGGACTGATCTCTTTTAGGATGGACTGGTTGGATCTTCTTACAGTCCAAGGGACTCTCAAGAGTCTTCTCCAACACCACAGTTCAAAAGCATCAATTCTTCGGCGCTCAGCTTTCTTCACAGTCCAACTCTCACATCCATACATGACCACAGGAAAAACCATAGCCTTGACTAGACAGACCTTTGTTGGCAAAGTAATGTCTCTGCTTTTCAATATGCTATCTAGGTTGGTCATAACTTGCCTTCCAAGGAGTAAGTGTCTTTCAATTTCATGACTGCAGTCACCGTCTGCAGTGATTTTAGAGCCCCCCAAAATAAAGTCTGACGCTGTTTCCACTGTTTCCCCATCTATTTCCCATGAAGTGATGGGACTGGATGCCATGATCTTAGTTTTCTGAATGTTGAGCTTTAAGTCAACTTTTTCACTCTCCTCTTTCACTTTCATCAAGAGGCTTTTTAGTTCCTCTTCACTTTCTGCCATCAGGGTGGTATCATCTGCATATCTGGGGTTATTGATATTTCTCCCCGAAATCTTGATTCCAGCTTGTGCTTCCTCCAGCCCAGGGTTTCTCATGATGTACTCTGCATATAAGTTAAATAAGCAGGGATATACAGCCTTGACGTACTTCTTTTCCTATTTGGAACCAGTCTGTTGTTCCATGTCCAGTTCTAACTGTTGCTTCCCGACCTGCATATAGGTTTCTCAAGAGGCAGGTCAGGTGGTCTGGTATTCCCATCTCTTTCAGAATTTTCCACAGTTTATTGTGATCCACACAGTCGAAGGCTTTGGCCTAGTCAATAAAGCAGAAATCGATGTTTTTCTGGAACTCTCTTGCTTTTTTGATGATCCAGCGGATGTTGGCAATTTGATCTCTGGTTCCTCTGTCTTTTCTAAAACCAGCCTGAACATCTGGAAGTTCACGGTTCACGTATTGCTGAAGCCTGGCTTGGAGAATTTTAAGCATTACTTTACTAGCACGTGAGATGAGTGCAATTGTGCGGTAGTTTGAGCATTCTTTGGCATTGCCTTTCTTAGGGAGTGGAATGAAAACTGACCTTTTCCAGTCCTGTGGCCACTGCTGAGTTTTCCAAATTTGCTGGCATATTGAGTGTAGCACTTTCACAGCATCATACAGCCAAATAAATAAATAAGTGTCTTTTAAAAAGATAAAAGGCTAGGACCATAAGAATGGGTGGACTTTCCCCCCTCTCTCCATAGCTTTATTGGAGCATCATTTACATACAATAACTGCACATATTTAAAGTCTGCAATTTATTAAGTAGGATGTGAAGTTTGAGGTGGTTCATTGGCACAGACTAGCCCAGATGTCCCATCTGGGGAGTTCTTATCAACATAATCGACTCTACTTTTTTGGAGTTTCAGATTCCTGAGTCCCATGCTTTTCCTAATTTTTTTCTTTATTTTAGTGAAGCATTAGAGATTAGTATCCTCTAATGATATCTTAAGAAAGGGCATTTAGAAAGCACATTTTGGAGACCTTGAATGTCTCAATTTATCTTTATTCTGCATTGACTTGTGTAGATACTTTACGTAAGGAAGTCTTGACGGAAAATAATTTTCCTTCAGAATTTTGGGGACGTCATATGTACCAGTGTCTTTTTATCTTCCAGTGTTCATGTTGTGAGCTCTGATTTTTTTTTTTCTTTATCCCTTATTTGATAATGATTTTTTGATTGGGTTTTCCCCTAATATTTTATACATTCACAGTGATATTTTTTTCATCCATTATACTGGCATTTGATGGGTCCTTTCAATCTGGAAGGAAACTCATGTCCTTCAATGTGGGATATTTTCTTGAATCACTTTGTTAATTATTTCTTCCTCTCCAGCTTTCTTTTCTCTCTAGAATCCATATTTTTTGATACTCAGACTGTTTCCTGTAATTTTGTTACTTATTCTCTTGTTTTTTAATCTTTTTTGTATTTTAATCTTTCTAATCTATTTGTTTTTAGTCTTTTTGTATTTTTTAAACTGAGAGTGTAACCCACTCTCAGAAGTTATCTTACCTTTATCTTTCAACTGGTTACCACTATGTTAACTTCTAAGGCCATATATTAGTTTTATACATATTTGAATTAGAATTGTAAGCTCTTTGAAGGAATGGTTTGTGTCTTGATCCTTCTTTGTATGTGCATATAATGCAAATCAGTATTTTTTTGCCCCAAATCAGTAGGTATCTTTTGTCCTTGAGTAGTTCATGCTATTTAACTACATTGTGGCCATTGTCCAATAACTGATTTCTGCAGCTGCAACGTCTGTTTAATACTAAGATTCTTTAGATTGCACATAGCAGATGCTTGGCCTAAACAGGTTCATTTAAGACAATATGAAATTGTTTTATTTAATACTAAGACCAGTCTCGCTGGCTTCAGGCACCTTGTTTCAACAGTAATGGTGTGGCCAGCTTCAGACTTCTCCCCCTTCATATTTTGGCTCTTTTTGAGCTGTAGCTTTATTCTCTTGAGGGAGGTAAACTTCTTGTGGCCCCCAAGTGCCTGCCTCCAGCTTTTGTGGCTACTTTCTTTCTTACGGAGGCGATTTGAGAAGGAGAGAAACTGTGCCTTGGACATGGGTAAAGCTTTGCCCTAGAGACTTCCCTGGTGGTCCAGTGGTTAAGAATCCACCTTCCAATGCAGGGGATGTGCCTTCTGTCCCTGGTCAGGGAACTAAGATCCCACGTGCTGCAGGACAATTTAGCCTGTGCACTACAACTAGAGAAGCCTGGATGCTGCAATGAAGACCCAGCGCAGCCAAAAATGGTTAAAAATGAAACAAAGCAAAACAAATTAGTTAAATAGAAAGCTTTGCCTGAAGATAGGTGAACAAATAATTATTCTTTTTTTATTAATCCAGGTTGATTGTGGTCTTCTATGCTGTTTACAGTCTTCCCTGGTGGTTCAGTAGTGAAGAACCCACCTGCCAATGCAGGAGACATGGGTTTGATCCCTGTGTAGGGAAAATCCCCTGGAGAAGGATATGGCAACCCACTCCAGTATTCTTGCCTGGGAAATCCCATGGACAGAGGGGCCTGGCGGGCTACAGTGCATGGGGTCATAAAAGAGTCAGATGTGACTTAGTGACTAAACAACAACAACAATATTGTTTTCAACATCCAGGTTTTCTCTAAGGCTCCATGACTCTGTACTTTGCTGAGGTTGCCCACAGAATTGCAGCCTTTGTTGTTTGAAGCTCTGGTTCAAGGAAGTTTATTTGAGAAGCATTTCGGCTTCCTCTCCTCATTTTATGTGTGTGTCTGTGTGTGTGTGTGTGTACAGTCACTCAGTTATGTCCCACTCTTTGTGACCCCATGGACTGTAGCCTGCCAGGCTTCTCTGTCCATGGAATTTTTCCAGGCAAGAATACTGAAGTGGGTTGCTACTTCTTCCTCCAGGGAATCTTCCTGACGCAGGGATCAAACCCGCGTCTCCTGCATTGGCATATGGGTTCATTACCACTGAGCCACCAGGGAAGCCTCTCATTTCATATTTTATTTTAAATAATGTCATGGTCTTAGAGCTTTAGCCAAGAACCCCCAGAGCAATTTTTCTCTCCTCTTCTCACTTTCACTTTATTCCACCATGTCCATGAAACATGATATAATGAGGTTCTCCTATGATGTGAATATTTATATCTTAAAATTTTTTTTTCCCAAATGCTTAATCTGGAAGCTGACAGAGCCAGACATCCTGTTGAAAGGCTTCAGATTTTTTCGGTAAAGAGTTCTCAATATTTCTCATGAAATCCTAGAAAACTTATAATTAATTTCATAATTTATCTGTGTCAGGGGACTACATTTGTCCCTGAATTGCTGCTTTTGAGACATGTTAGAACAGCTTCTTGTCATGGATTTTGAGCTGAGATTGATAAGGGTTTTTTTTTTCCTTCAAAATTCTGAATTCTGTATTTCTTCAGACCATACCTTGCTCAGTGGCTAAGGAGTGTGCTGTGGGTTAGCAGCTGGCTTGACTGATTGTTCCTCACAGCCAATCAAGGAATGCATTTTTAACTGGTAGAGCTCTTCCAGGAAATCTTCTTGGCCAGTCCTTCTTTACAAGGAGCAGAGACCTTCAGGTTGTTATTGTTGTTTAGTTGCTAAGTCGTGTCCAACTCTTTGCCACCCCAGGGACTGCAGCATGCCAGGCTCCCCTGTCCTTCATTTTCTCCCAGAGTTTGCTTAAACTCATATCCATTGAATCAGTGATGCCATCCAACCATCTTATCCTTCGTCATCCCCTTCTCCTCCTGCCCTCAATCATTTGCAGCATCAGGGTCTTTTCCAATGAGTTGGGTCTTCACATCAAGTGGCCAAAGAATACCAAAAGGAGCTTCAGCTTTAGCATCAGTCCTTCCAGTGAATATTCAGGGTTGTTTTCCTTTAGGATTGACTTTTTTGATCTTGCAGTCCAAGGGGTTCTCAAGAGTCTTCTCCAATACCACAGTTCATAAACATCAATTCTTCAGCAGTCAGCCTTCTTTATGGTCCAACTCTCGCATCCATACATGACTACTGGAAAAACCATAGCTTTGGCTATATGGATCTTTGTCGGCAAAGTGATGTCTCTGCTTTTTAATACACTGTCTAGGTTTGTCATAGCTTTTCTTTCAAGGAGCAGACATCTTTTAATTTCTTCAGGAATATTTCCCAAGTGTTCTCTGGCTTATGCCATTTGCCATTATTTTGGAAACCTGTCCAGAAAGATTATCCAAAGTCAGCACTTAGAAACATCTACCTTCCAGAGGGATCATTCTAGGAAACAGATCTGACCTACGGAAAAGTCACCATCAGTGTCTGCCACTGCCCTCAGCATAAGCCTAGCATGCTTATGTGGTTCACGAAACCGCCATGCCTCTTTGGGCCTTTCCCCACCTCTTCAGCCTTTTCACTTGCAAATCCATGTCATTCAAGTAACAGTCCTTTGGTGTTTTTGTTGTTCAGTTGCTAAGTCACGTCTGACTCTTGGCAACCCCATGGACTGTAGACCCCCAGACTCCTCTGTCCATGGAATTCTCCAGGCAAGAATACTGGAGTGGTAGCCATTCCCTTCTCCAGGGGATCTTCCTGACCCCAGGATCAAACCTGTGTCTCCTGCTTGGCAGGCGAATTCTTTACCACTAAGCCACCTGGGAAGTCCGTAACACTCTTACCACTAAGAATCATTATGTTTGTAAACATCCACCTGCCATATCCCTTCTAGAGTGTGTCTCCCAGCCTTATACCTTTCCCCTTTCACCTTTTGTGTTTCTCCATTTTGAAAAATGATTCCTGGTCCCAGACACTGGAATGTCATAGATCAGTGCTGGACAGAAAACATCCTTAGCCTTTGTCTACCAGCTGAGCCTCTGCAACTTCTGGGTTTCTCCTGCCTCAAGATTTGTGACATGAACAGGATGGGACCTGCTGTGTAAGCCCCTCTAGGTATGGGGTAAGGAAGCAGAGGAAATTGTTGTCTGGGCCAGAGTCTTAGAAACGTTAGCACTTGGCTAAGGCAACACAAGTGTGCGTGCGTGCATGCTCGATTGTGTCTGACTCTTTGTGACTGCATGGACTCTGGCCTGCCAGGCTCCTCTGTCCATGGGATTCTCCAAGCAAGAATACTGGAGTAGGTTGCCATTTCCTTCTCCAGGGAATCTTCTCGACCCAGGGAGTGTACCCACGTCTCCTATGTCGGCAGACAGGAGAAGCCCCAGCTAAGGCAATAAGAAATAGGAAATAGAGCTGTTTTTTTAATGTGTGGTGATGAGAAATATATGTATATATATATATTTACACACACACACATATATATTGCACATCAGCAAAATTATTGCCATAGAATATTAATGGTATTATGCTTTAAATATGGTAGAAAATTTCATGTGATATATTTTACTTGATTAGAACTGTCGTCTTTTCTTTCATGCTCAGGCTTCTGTATTTGTTGTCTGTGTAACAGTGGTTTGCACACAGCTCCGGGAATGCACACAAAATATTTGATGACATTTATCTTTTATTAAATGGAATTAATTTTTTCTCAAAAAACTAGTTAGCTATTTTTTTCTCCTTTATTTCTTAAAGCCTTTTAAAGATGTGACAGAAAAATCTTACAGGTACACATGGAAAAGTAATACTTGATTGCAGCTGAAAATTAATTGGTTAACCTGGGGGTTGGAGTTTAGGACATTTTAAACTTGACGGTTAAATTTCACATTCTTTTGCGTTTTGTCACATCTTTCACTTCTTTAGTCGTTTGGTTAGTGGGAGCTGGGAATGCACTGAACACACCGAGACACATAAAACCCTTTCAGTGTTGCTGAAGTTCAAAGGCAAGTAGGAGCCAACTGCCTCTGCTTGTTTCCAAAATAACATAGGGAAACAGTAATCAGTTGCAGTTGCTATAAATAATTACAAGTTGATTTTATTGAGAAAGTGAGCAACACTGTATTTATGCAATAAAAAATTTATCAGACATACATCTTCCCTCCTCCCTTCCCAGCCCACGGAGGAAACAAACCTTCAACAAAACATTATTTTAATGAGCACATTTCAAAGGTGCTGGATTTATGGGAGACATCAGGCAACACTGATTGCAATTACTGTCTCTCTTTGTCGTTCAGGACTTTATTGATGCCATATTGAGAAGAGTGTGAGGATGAAAGTTAGAGGGGAAAGTAGTCAACCAGCCTGTTAGCCTGTAAACATCCATACTCGGTGGCATCAAAAACCTCCTTAAAATGGTTGTCTTTGTAGTTTAAAACTCATTTCTTTTTCAAGTTGTTGATTTGACCAGAGATGGATGTACAAAAAAACCTTCTTAAAATGTCTCTATTCTTTTCCTTGGGCTTCCCAGGTGGCTCACTGGTAAAAATATCCACCTGCTAAGCAGGAGATGTGGTTTCAATCCCTGGATCTTGAAGATCCCTCGGAGAAGGAAATGGCAACCCACTCCAGTATTCTTCTCTGGGAAATCCCATGGACAGAGGATCCTGGCAGGCTACAGTCCATGGGATTGCAAAAGAGTTAGACATGACTTAGAAACTAAACAACAATTCTTTTTCTTGGGCTACAAGCTACAGCTATTATCATTGGGACCCTCTAGAATAAAGCAGCCTGAAGACTTATAGTATAAAAGATAATAAATACTGATTTTTCTTATTAATAGTCTTTTGTTAAATCAATCTGCTTATCAAATAATTGAGTATTATTGCTTTATTATGTTGTATGTTGGTATTGGTCACGTGAATTAGTTGGTATTAGCCACATTACATCATCTTTTTTCTACATTTTTTTTTTAACATTTTGGCCACACTGCGTGGCATGTGGGGTCTTAGCTCCCTGACCAGGGATTGAACCCACACCGTCTGTAGTGGAAGCACGGATCCTAACTGTTGGGCTGCTAGGGAAGTCCTACATCGTGATTATTGTATTCAGCCTCAGCTTCCTCACTAATGTGTGCTGTGCACATCTCTATCACATCACAGATACCAAGCCTATAGAGCAGGAGTCGGCAAACACTTTCTGTATAAAGGACCAGATAATAAAGATTTTCAACTCCAGAGGCCTCTGGTCTGTGTCTTAGCTACTCAACCATGTTGTTGTGTGTGAAAGCAGCTGTGGATAGGATGTCAGTGAACGGGCCTGACTATTCTTGTTAAACTTCACAGAAGCAGGTGATGGGACCGATTTGCCTATGGGCTAGAGTGGGGTTCACGGACTTGAATGCCTGTCGGGGGCCAGGCAGGTATCTAATGGAGTCACGTGGCTGACAGAACTGCCACTTGTGCCTTGTCTGAAAGATGCAGCTACTTCTTACTTATGGCCACTTGTGACCGGCTCAGTGAGACCTGAGTTTGTAATTCAAGAGTAGCTGGAGCAACTTCCTGGTGGTCCAGTGGCTAAGACTCTGAGCTCCCAATGCATGGGGCCCAGGTTCGATCCCTGCAACTAAGACTGGGCACAGTCACATAAATGAATAAATCTATGTTAAAAAAAAAAAAAAGAATAAGCTTCAGAGTCAGACAGACCTAAATTGAATTGTGCTTACTAGCAGTGTGAACCTAGACAAGTTATTGTTTTTTTTAAAGAATAGCTGGAAATTGGTATTTTTAGGCAAAGCACTTTTATCAGTAGGCAGCTAATTTAGATTCAATCAGAAAATGTTGTACAGGTCAGGCTATATACCTTTGAGAACTCTTTTCTGGTCCATAGGATCTAATTTAGAAGTGCTGGTCTTTTCAGGTATAATTATGTATAATGAAGAACTTCCTGTCATACTTTGACCACCTGAGGAGAAGAGTCAACTCATTGGAAAAGACCCTGATGCTGGAAAAGACTGAAGGCAAAAGGAGAAGAGAGTGGCAGAGGACGAGATGCTTAGATAGCATCACTGACTCAATGGACATGTATTTGAGCAAACTCCGGGAGATAGCAAAGGACAGGGAAGCCTGGTATGCTGCAGCCCATAAAGTTGCAAAAAGTTGGTCAAGACTTGGCAACTGAACACCACCACCAACAAGAACTTGTTGGTGAATGTTATTAGACACTTGTTGGTGAATATCATTAGACACTTGTTGGTGAATATCATTAGACATGGGCAGCACATATCTAGTTCAGGTGCTGCTAACTACCCATTCTAGTGCTGTGACAGACATCAATAATCGATCATACCACTCTATCCTGCTGAGCTTAGAGTGATTCACCACCAGACCTCAAAAAAGCTACAGCTGGTAAATTCACTGTGTCCTTTGTAGCTCAGCTGGTAAAGAATCTACCTGCAATTCAGGAGACCCCTGTTTGATTCCTGGGTGGGAAGATAGGGAAGGGATAGGCTGGGGAAGGAATAGGCTATCCACTCCAGTATTCTTGGGCTTCCCTGGTGGCTCAGACGGTAAAGAATCAGCCTGCCATGCAGGAGATGTGGGTTTGATCCCTGGGTTGGGAAGATCCTCTGGAGAAAGGAACAGCTACCCACTCCAGTATTCTAGCCTGGAGAATTCCATGGACTATTCAGTTCATGGAGTTGCAGAGTTGGACACGACTGAATGACTTTCACTTTCTTCTGATATGTAAGGTATTTGTCAACCCTGTTCCAGAGGATTCTTTTTAAAATGTATTTTGGATTAACCCAGAAAATGGCATTGGACTTTTAAACTCTGTGATTTTAAAGAATCTAGCCAGAAATTGCTCTTAACCACAGAGTATTTGAGAAAATATATATCATAAATAACAACAGATAGGACAGAAGGTAAAATCCTGTTCCTATGGCAGTATCAGATTTTAGATTCAAACTTAGGGAATTGAAGACTATCCACAGTTGGATGTGTCCTTAAAAACTTTAGTAGCATTCCTTCTTTGACGACACCTGAACTTGTTTTTCTGATGTGTCTTTTTTCACCATACCTGTGTGAAGTAATGGGAATGAATAGTTATAAAGGGCAGGTCCTTTTTTTCTTTCTCTTTCTGTCCCTGATGCTGGTTTACAGATACTAGATAGAGTGTAAGATGTTCAGAATTTAAGGACTCTGTATTTGAATATATGCCATCTGGGATGCAGGTAACTTTCGGATTGTGTATGTGACATGCTGGATGTGATGCTGCCTAAATAAAAGGTGTTTTATTGTTCATTTTGATTGCATAAAATTTACATCTTTTGTATTCTGCCCTCTGTGAGTCTAAACCATGCTTGTCTTTCAAGTTTGATCATCTCTAAGAATTTTGTTCTACTTGTTCTAGCCTGCATTGAACCTGTCCTTTAGATTTCTTGAATGTTGAGAACTGTGCTAATTCAGCAGTGTCATACTTTATTATTACATTATTTGACTTATTTGCATTTGTTATTCGCCCACCCCCTGCCATAATTAACATTTTCTTTTCCTGTCATCTTGCACAGTAAAGACCATGAATGGTGTGAACTGAGAGAGCATACTATGTTTAAGTAGGCAATTTAGAACAAATGTTCATTGGATGGCATTTATATGCCACTTGTTGTTCAGCTGCTAAGTCATATCCAATTCTTTGCAACCCCATGGACTGTAGCACGCAGGCTTCCCTGTCCTTCAGTATCTACTGGAGTTAGCTCAAAGTCATGGCCATTGAGTCGGTGATGCTATCTAGCCATCTCATCCTCTGTCACCCCTCTCCTTTTGCCTTCAGTCTTTCCTAGCATCAGGATCTTTTCCAGGCTCTTCGCATCAGGTGGCCAGAGTATTCAGCTTCGGCATCAATTCTTCCAATGTGGAGTTCTAAATGTGGATGAAACAGAAAAATGGACCCTGCATTTGAAGACCAGAGTCTAGTGGTTTAAAGTCTAGTGAAGTGTAGTTGCTCAGTCGTGTCCGACTCTTTGCGACCCCATGGACTGTAGCCTACTAGGCTCCTCCGTCTATGGGATTTTCCAGGCAAGAATACTGGAGTGGGTTGCTATTTCCTTCTCCAGGAGATCTTCCCAACCCAGAGATTGAACCCGGGTCTCCCACATTGTAGGCAGATGCTTTACCCTCTGAGCCACCAGGGAAGTCTAGTGGATTAAAGTCTAGTGGAGTTTAAAATGTTCCATTTCTAGTAATCAGTGATGAACATTCACAACTCCGCTGGAAGTAAAGCTCCACTGGGCATAGGTCTTTGTTTCATTTACTGATAAACCCCACGTGCCCAGGTCAGCACGTCGTTTATTGTAACTGCTCAATAAATATTTCTTAGATGAACTTTTACATGTTTTTATGTAGGTGTGGGACAGTTAATGGAGGTGAATCATAGGTGTGCCTTCTACTTCCTTTACTTGTCTCTGCTGTTTATTCCAGCCATGTAATTCTCTTTCCAGAAAAAATCAGTCTTGAGTTTTCTTCCAGAAATATTATTAATATATGCACATATACACACATATATGTGTATGTGTTTTTTTTTAATACAAATTATAGCCTATTCCTTTCTTTCTCTTAAAAATATAGGAGATAGTTTTCTATCATTGCATGCCCATATTATTTTTAGTGGCTATATAGTGTTTTTATTGCCTGAACATTTCATATTTTATTAAACCAGAAATTTATTGATGGATGTTGAAGTTATTCTGATCTTTTGCTTTTATAAACAGTGCTCTAGTAAATAGCCTCCTTCAATTTGCAACCTCTGCAAGTAGGAATTTTAGTATACATTTCTAAAAGTGGTATTGTGGAATTCCTACAAATTCAAAGGTTTTTAAAAATAAAAAAAAATTTTTAATAATAAAAACGAGTTACATTTGTAATTTTGATAGGTATTGCAGATAATCTTCCATAGAGAATATGAATGTGCCATTTTGCTCCACTCTTACTAACATTATATTTTATTAAAGTGCTTATTTTTTTCTGATCTAATAGGTGAAAAATATCTATTATGGCTTTGTTTTGTGTGTTTGAACGTCTTTTTATATGTTTACAAACTCCATTTTATGTCTTCTGTCTTTATAACTTTTGCCCATTTTTCTCTTTGATTATTGATATTTATCTTTCTGATGTGTATAAGTTCTTTATATGGTTAAAAAAAAGTCCCTGGCCAAGCTTGCTTGTTTATATTTCTGTGTTAATTATAGAGTCAGCTTGTCTAGGACCAAACCCAGTGAACTAAAAAATCAATCCTGTTGGTATTTTTATTGTGTTTATGTCAAATTTATGGATGACTTAGGGAGAACTGGCATTTCCGTAATGTTTCACCTTATTTCTCAAGAACATAATATGTCTTTGCATTTGTTTGAGTGAGTCATTATGGTGATAAAGGATACTGTCTTAACTTTTTCTATTAACTTTCTGATGTTTTCCTATTAAAATATGTTGGCTTTGAGATAAATCTATATTGTATCATGTAAAGGAACTAGTCATCTATTGCTCTTATTGAGGTTTTTATCATGAAAGGATGTATGTTATCAATTATTTTTGTGTATCTGGTGACTCATGTATTTTTTGTTTGTTTTCATCTATGAATATGATGAATTTTAAGTATTGTTGTTGTTCAGTCACTAAGTCGTGTTCAACTCTTTGCGACCCTGTGGACTGCAGCACGCCAGGCTTCCCTGTCCTTCAGTATCTTCTAGAATTTGCTCAAACTCATGTCCACTGAATCAGTGATGCTGTCTAACCATCTCATCCTCTGCCACCCTCTTTTCCTTTTGCCTTCAATCTTTCCCAGCTTTAGGGTCTTTCCCAGTGTGTTGGCTCTTCCCATCAGGTGGCCAAAGCATTGGATTTCAACTTTAGCATCAATCCTTCCAATGAATATTCAGAGTTGATTTCCTTTAGGATTAACTGGTTTGATCTCCCTGCTGTCCAAGGGACTCTCAAGAGCCTTCTCCAGCACCACTGTTCAAAAGCATCAATTCTTCAGTGTTCAGCCTTCTCCAGCGTCCAACTCGCATATCTGTACATGATTGTTGGAAAAACCGTAACTTTGACTAGATGGACCTTTTTCAGCAAAGTGATGTCTCTGATTTTTAAAATGTTGTCTGTGTTTGTCATAGTTTTCATTCCAAGGAGGAAGCATCTTTAATTTTGTGGTTGCAGTCATGTCCGCCGTGATTTTGGAGCCCAAGAAAATAAAACCTGTCACTGCTTCTACTTTTTACCTTCTGTTTGCCGTGAAGGAATGGGACCAGATGCTTGACCTTAGTTTTTTGAACGTTGAGTTTTAAGCCAACTTTTTCATTCTCCTCTTTCACCCTCAAGAGGCTCTTTAGTTCCTCTTCACTTTCTGTCATTGGCATGGTATCATCTGCATATCTGAGGTTGTTAATATTTCTCCCAGCAATAGACTTTTGCATATTGAATTATCCTTCTACTCCTGAAGTAAGTTCTACTTCGTCATGTTATTCTTGTAAAATGCTGCTGGATTTTGATTCTTTTTCCTTATATAGATCTTCCTCAACTTTCAGTGGGATTATCTCACAATAAACCCATTTTAAGTTGAAAATAGCATAAGTCAAAACTGCATTTAATACACATAACCAGCCAAACATCATTGTTTACCCTATCCTGCCTTAAACCTGCTTGGGACACTTACATTAGTCTGCAGTTGAGTAGAGTCACCTAACACAAAGTGTATTGTAATAAAGTGCTGAGTATCCCATGTAATTTATTGGATATTGTACTGAAAGTGGAAATTAGGATGATTTGTATGCATAGTGAGTAGTTACCAGTGTATTGATTCTCCACCCTCCTGATCATGAGGCTCACTTGGAGTGGCTGCTGCCTAGCATCACAACAGTACTTTTCTGCATACTGCTAGCCCCTGATGGGACCAAAATTCAGCATCAAAGTATGGTTGCAACTCAATGCATATTGTTTCACACCATTGTAGAGTTGAAAAATCATTAAGTTGAGCCATAGTTAAGTTGGGGACCGTCTATACTATTAATATATTTAGAAATTATGCATTGGTTTTGGATGTGAGACTGGTGTGTGTGTGTGTGTGTGTGTGTATTGGATTTGATACATATTCTTGTCTTTATGAAAAGAATCTGGACACTTTTTTGTGTTCTTGAACAATTTACAATTTATTGAAATTGCACTCTTCTTAACTGTTTGATAGAATTTTCCTTTGCAACTCTCTAGTCCTGTGTTCCTTGACTTCTTCTATACCTTCTGTGGCTTTTTAAGTCATTCTACCTCTTCGGGGGTCAATTTTGGCCATTCATATTTTCCTAAAAACCTATGCAGATTTTCTGATTTAGTTACATGAAACTGAACAAAATAATCATCTTTAATTTTCTTTGATACCTGCGGTTATTTCCTTACCACTTTCAGATTTTTTTATAAAAAAAAAAATTAATGACGTGTTAAAATATTTTAAAGAATGTGTTTTTCTTTTAAATGATGCAAATAGAATATATAGTTCACTTATCCATATTTTATTAAAACTTCAGTTATTCTTAAGGTAACTATGAAATTCAGAACTTTAGATGAAACATTCCTGACAACTCTCTTTTCTTTTGACAGGCCCTGAAGAGGAAAGTGAGGACGACCCTCAGCTTGAAGGCAGAGATCCTGATATTTGGCATGTTGGTTTTAAGATCTCATGGGACATAGAGACACCTGGTTTGGCGATACCCCTTCACCAAGGAGACTGCTATTTTATGCTTGGTAATGCGAGGATCAAAGCTATACTGATGCTCTAGTGTCTTAAGTTTTAGATTATTGGGTACATATTTTGCATATGTCTTTTGAAGTAAACTTTGTAAGTTTTTCATATGATAATGAAGCTTCTACATGTAACTTGATTTTTTTTTTCTTTTTAAGATACTGCTAATTTTAAAAGTTGCTTTTCTTTTCATTCTAAGTGTTGATGGCATTCCCCAAAGTACTAACCAGTTTTCAAGATTTTTTTCATCAGAGCTACTAAATCATCTCAATCACCTTATTAATGTGAAGTTTAAAAAAATATGTCCCTGTCTCTGTAGGTTTTTAGTGAAAGTTTTTTCTAGTTTTGAATTTAGTTTCCTCTCAGGAACAGCTGGCCTGACAACACAGCCTCTTCCTCTACTCCCTGCCCCCTACTCCCTCCCAAGTTCCGCTCATTTCCCTCACTTAGTTCTCTGGGAAACAATATTTCAGCCCTGGTCAGCCTTGCTGAAGCTACGAAGTTTGGGGAGTTTGGAGAGCTTCATTTTTTGTTTCTTACTCTAAGTTTTTTTTTGTTTTGTTTATTTTTAGACTTTCTGTTTGCTTTCTGATGCACAGCATGCAAACATTATCCTTTTTTTCCTTACAGAGCCTCTTAGGGTTTATTTTGTCCTTGGCTCTCACTCCTAATTATTTTGGGGTTAATCTCACTCTTACCTGCCTAGGGGAATCTACTCATGTGTTTGGTTTTAGAGCCAGGAACATCAAGGCTCAAACCCAGTGTTTATAATAAGAATTATCTCCCAATAATAGAGTGTCTGTAGAGGGTCCTCTATGTGCTTCATAAGTTTCTGTAGGAGATACTGGAAATGGATAACACTTGGTCCTTGCTTTCTAGGAATTATGAGTTTGGGGTAGCCATTCAGTCATGACCTCACTAAATGTTTTCCAAATTTCATTCATTCACACACTAGCTTCAAGTTTCTTGCCATATTCCTGTGCTACCCATACTATTATTGTTGTTGTTGTTTAGTCAGTAAGTCTAGTCTGACTCTTTGAGACCCCACGGACTGCAGCATGCCAGGCTTCCCTGTCCTTCACTGTTTTCCGGAGTTTGCTCAGATTCATGTCCATTGAGTCGGTGATGCTATCTAACCATCTCATCCTCTGTCATCCCCTTCTCCTTTTGCCTTCAGTCTTTCCCTGCATCAGTGTCTTTTCCAGTGAGTTGGCTGTTCCCATCAGGGGGCCAAAGTATTAAAGCTTCAGCTTTAGCATCAGTCAGGGTTGATTTCCTTTAGGATTGACTGATTTGATCTCCTTGCAGTCCATGGGACTCTCAAGAGTCTTCTCCAGCACCACATTATTACTTATGTAATATTTCTCTCTAGATAAACTGTTTTTTTTTTCTTGAACAGAAATGAGTTTATTTTAGGTGATTTTATATCTGAAATGGAAAACCGGTATCACTTAACATAGTTAGAAGAATCGTACAGAGTGAAAGTAAAGTCATCTTAGTATCTGGTGCTTTTGTTTCCTGAAGACTCTGAGACTCAGGCCTGTTCTGTCTTCAGTGGCTATTAGGGAGAGGTGTTAACCCAATCATGGTACCAATTTTGGGCTTTCTCCTTTGTGGCAGCGGGAAGATTGGAAGATCATGATGCAGGGAATTACTTTTTCCCAGTGCGATTCAGTAGTAAATTCTTAAATTCTTTTCGTGGAGGAGTCCTGCATTTGTCGCACACTATTCTTCTGTTGTTGTTCAGTCATTAGGTCGTGTCCAACTCTGTGACCCCAGGGACTGTAGCCTGCCAGGCTCCTCTCCTCCACTGTCACCCGGAGTTTGCTCAAATTCATGTCCGTTGAGTTGGTGATGCTGTCTAACCATCTCATCCTCTAAGTAAGCTCCAAATCTCTTGCCTTCTATTTGCATGTTGCTTTCCAGTTTACAGATCAGTTTTGCATAAGCCATCTCAATCAATCTCCAAACAGCCTTGCTAGGGAGATGGTGCAGGGTATCAATCTGTTTTTAAGTAATTTGCCCAAGGTCACTCAGTTCGTGTGAGGCAGAACAGAGGGCGGTATGTGGTCGCGTGTTTCTTATTCGGTGCTTTTCTTGCTCTCAAAGGGACCATTTAGATTTGATCCCAATTCATTGAAGATGTCGAGGTGGGAATGCTTTTAGGGGTAAAGTCATCTCTTCATCTGCCCTGCTCCTGCTTATCTCAGGATTTGAGTTTCTATTCTCAAGTCTTTGCCTCATCGTTGAGCATCATTTATAGGTAAAACAGATTATTATTTCATTTTTTAATATACCACCCAGATGTGGATATTTACCATGAATATAAATAGGTTGTCATTTCAGCCAGTAAATCACTTTCCTTTTGGGTACTCTGAGTTTCTATTAATATTTTGCATCTTTAAAAGAAATGGGAGTCAGAATAGTGCTATTTTAAATAGCTTTATTAACTTTCTATGTATAAAAGTAGTAAATGACATTGTAAAGGTTCAGCTACTTTCCATTTATTTAGTAACATCTCATGTTTTCTTTTCTGATTGAAAAAGCAGTATATGCTCATTGTAGAGAAAAGAAACTCTGAAAAGTATAAAGTGAAAAGAAGAAAATAAAAATCAGGTTCGTGCCTATTTCGGTATATTCCTTTTCAGACTTTTTCAACGTGTACATAAATATGTACCTGGAATGGCAGTTGTTGGTGTCTTAGTGACTAAGTCATGTCCGACTCTTCTGTCACCCCATGGACTGTAGCCCCCCAGGCTCCTCTGTCTGTGGGATTTCCCAGGCAAGAATAATGGACTGGGTTGCCGTTTCCTACTCCAGGGGCTCTTCCTGACTCAGGGATCGAACCTGTGTCTTCTGCCTTCTCAGGCGGATTCTTTACCACTGAGCCACCAGGGAAGCCCAGGAATAACAGTAGTATATGAATAACAGCTATGTTTACTGTGGACTAATGACAAGTCAAGCCTTCTGTGAATCTTCTCAGTAACCCTGAGAAGTAGATACCAGCTCTGTTGAGAAAGAAGATCAGGTTAGATCGATGTAGTGACTTAGCCATGGTTACACAGTGGGAAAGAATCATGGATTGAGACTTGTCACTTTAGCCCACCTGTGCTCTGATACCCACGTCAGGCCTTCTGGACCCTGTACCTGGAGGCCTTCTGCACCCCTGTCCAGCACTGACCCCCGCTCTGAGCTTCTCTGCCTTACCTGAAGGTTTAAGACTTAATTGTTCAGAAGGGCAGAAAGGAAGGTGACGATGGTGGTCTGTTTGCTTCTTTCTTTTCCAGTTCATTTTGTAAAAGTTATTTATCCGTTTATTTATTTTCGGCTTGTTGCTCTATGTGGGCTTTCTCTAGTCGTGGCGAGCAGGAGCTACTCTTCATTGCAGTGCGTGGGCTTCTCATTGTGGCTTCTCTTGTTGGAGAGCGCAGGCTCTAGGGCACGTGGGCTTCAGCAGTTGGGGCTCCCAGGCTCTCGAGCATGGACTCGGTAGTTGTAGACCATGGGCTTAGTTGCTCCGAAGCACGTGAGATCTTCCCAGATCAGGGATGGAACCAGTGTCCTCTGCATTGCAAGGTGAACTCTTAACCGCTGGACTACCAGGGAAGCCCTCCATTTCTTTTTAAAGTTATGTTTTTCTTGGCTCAGAAATTACATTAAAAATGAAAATATTAAATAATTGCATTGTCCTTTTAACTTATAATGAATATACATTTTTAGAATATACATTGGTTCCAGTTAGCTGTTGTAGGTGATAAAGGAAGATAGTTGTCATTTTATAGCAGCTGATATCTGAGACATAACATCTAGTTCTGATTTCCAAACTCCTGCCTTCAGATAAAGGTGAAGTAACTGATAACTTAGTGAACTAGGCCAAGCATAGCACACTGCACCTCAAGTTTGTGCTTGGAATCTGTTTTCTTATTAAGATGTCATATTCGATTTCTAAAATGACTTGTCCTGCATCTTCTCTTAGGCTAAACAAAACAAAAATAAAAGCAACCGTGGTGGAAAGCCACCTTTTCTCTTTACTTTTTAAAAGCCAAGGACTCTAAAGAACCCTGCCCTGTGCTGATACCTGAAATCTGAACTTCATAGCACTTTTGAAAAGGAAACAGTTTAGCTCAATTTATAATAATATATTGGTCTGCAGAGGAAGTGCAGACCAAACCCTGCTGTCTCAAGTCAGTCCTCCAGGGGTGTCTGATGGGGAACGTGCCGGGTGCCTGTAATAAATCCACTGCCTGTGGAATTGAGTGAAGGCCCTGCTGGCAGTGCCTGAGGACACGCTTAACTGGGGTTGTCACGGTTTTACTTTTAAATTGGAATCTTTGCCCTAATCTCAGAGTTAGACATGACCAGATTTGCAAGCAGATTTACAATTTTCACTAATTTTCCAACCAGGACTTCAAAACACACTTAGAGAAGAAAAAAAAAATACACTCTGGTCTTTCTCAGAATGGGATGATTTACTTTGCCACAGATGTTTTCCATAGACTGAAGGCAACCAGGGAGTTAGGGACTTAAAAGTGGCTTGGAGACAAACTGTGGGTTTGTTTTTTGTGTGGAACCGATTATACAGTTCAAGGGACATCAACCAAATCATGTTCATTAAGCCGGAGCCGACTGTAGACGTGGGATGGTTCAGGACAAAGGTGAGTGTTAGATAAACATTTTGGACAAACCTCCTCCCCCCACCCCTTTATTTATTATTTTTCACATATCACTCTTCATGACTCTGTTCTCTCTACTCTCTTTACTTTTGTTTCCTTAAAACCAACTACATCTCATTTTCACATGTCATTATTGTGCCAATTAACTATTTTGAAGCTTCGGTTGCCAAGTAAAAATTGCACGACAAAAAAGAACAGCAATATAAATGGAAACGCACAGTATCTCCTTTTTGGGTTGGCGTTCCCTCACCAGCAGTTTAGGATGGAATAATAGAAAGGCCAGGTGACTTTCAGGTTCAGGGTGGAATAAGAGAAAGGTCAGGTGACGAGCTTCCCTCAGGTTCCCCTCTTGTCTGTGGGCTGTGCGTTGTTAGCACCGCTCTGAGCCTCTGCCTCCAGTGAAAGGCTGGTGCTTCATGACATTTGCTTCCCAGGGTTACTGTGAAGTCAAATAAAAAAGTATAGGGGACCTATTTACAGGGCAGGGATAGAGACGCAGATGCAGAGTGGACTTGTGGACACAATGGGGAAGGAGAGGCTGGGATGAATTGAGAAAGTAGCACTGAAATGTATACACTGCTGCTGCTGCTAAGTCACTTCAGTCGTGTCCGACTCTGTGCGACCCCATAGACGACCGCCCACCAGGCTCCCCCGTCCCTGGGATTCTCCAGGCAACAACACTGGAGTGGGCTGCCATTTCCTTCTCCAATGCATGAAAGTGAAAAGTGAAAGTGAAGTCATCCAGTCGTATCCGACTGTTAGCCACCCCACAGACTGCAGCCTACCAAGCTCCTCCATCCATGGGATTTTCCAGGCAAGAGTACTGGAGCGGGGTGCCACTGCCTTCTCCGAAATGTAAACTCTACCATGTGTGAAATAGATAGCTAATGGGAAGTTGCTCTATAGCACATAGAGTCAGCTCAGGGCTCTGTGATGACCTAGAGGGGTGGGAGGGAGATTCAAGAGGGAGGGACACGTGTATACGTTTGGCTGATTCACTTTGTTATATGGCAGAAACCAATACAACATTGTAAAGCAGTTATTCTCCAATTAAAAAGAAATTTAAAAAGAAGTATCGAGACTTCCCTTGGTGGTCTAGTGGTTAAGACTGAGCTTCCAATGCAGGGGACCTGGGTTCAAGTCAATCCCTGGTTGGGGAGCTAAGCTCTCACATGCTGTGTGGCAACAACAACAACAACAAAATATTAAAAGAAATGTAAAACATTTTTTAAAAAGAGAAAGTTTATGGAAAGCACTTTCTGAATTACAACTTGAACATGAGGACTTGTTATGAAGACCGGGACCTGGGTCATGGTGTATTGGAGAACCAGTGAGGGGAGGCTGCCAGAAGAGTGCTGAGTGCTGGGTTCTTACCTCGCTCCATGCCCTGAGCTTGGCCGGCTTTGCACCTAATCGTTCCATGTATATATTTCTGTAGCCACATAAAGGAACTACAAGGAAGGGAAATCTCCCCAGTTGATTCTTGCGGCTGGGAAGAGTTGCCATCTGGCCATTGTTGAATCAGAGCTCTGTAGTAACCGCAATCTTGCCTTGGTGGGGGTCGCATTTACTTATAGAGCCTGACCCGTGGTTTTCTCCTTGATGAGGTTCACCTTCTCTGAAATACCTATGGCTTAGAGCAGCCAGAGCTGGTGCACTGTGAGCGTTTGATGTGGTGTAACCTGAAAATGTGCCATGCGTCTACTTCGGGAGTCAACACGAGCAGCGGAGTTGGAGTTTGTAGCTCTGTGAGCAGGAAGAACAGAGGCCTCTAGGAGTTTAAAAGTCTCTTGACTGGGGCTCTTCGGGGGCTTCCCGTGGAGACCATGGTAGCTTTGTAAATCCTCCAGGTGTCTGTCAGTCCTGCCCTGTCTTAGACCTTTTGTTCATAGGAAAAGGCTTGTGTTATTTTTTCCTCTGACCCCTTTCCCTCCCTCCTCCAACCTCTGACTGACCAGCTGAAGCAAAAAAGACCTCTAATATATGGCTTAATCATAAATTCTAAATAATTATACTTTATTACCTCTCATGGGTCTTGAAATGTAGGTGCTACATTCTGCTTTCTGCCGAGGCAAGGGAATAATACAGAAACAGTAGTAAATTATAACTTCAGGCTGCAGTCGTAAGCTTGAGGAATTGCCATTTAAGTGGAAAGTGCTTGAACAGCCCAATGAGCAGCTGTCATGTCTACTTTCACTCTGAAAAGTAGGAACATGACAGTATAGTTTCCGCTGCTTGTCCAATGTGAACTTAGCGTGTTCTCCTTCCCTGCTCGGCAACCGCAGTATCTGCTTCTTGCTGTTCACTTTTTTTTGCACGGTTGAGGATGTGTCTCTCCTGAAACTTTTTGCTCTAAAATATGCCCCTAAATGCTGACATTTTCAAACTTGGGGTTTCTGACTTGATATCCCTGGTGGCTCAGATGGTAAAGAATCTGCTGCAATGCAGGAGACCCAGATTTGATCCCTGGGTAGGGAAGATCCCCTGGAGAAGGAAATGGCAGCCCACTCCAGTATTCTTGCCTGAGAAATCCCATGGATTTCTGCAGTCTATGGGATAGCAAAGAGTTGGGCATGACTGAGCAACTAACACATACTTTACACACCAGATTTTTTGGTCTTCAGACAAATTGGGGAGAGGACAAGGCCGGTGTCATAGGCTCTGAGAATAGGAACCTGAGTGTGTTCCTAGGTTCTTGGAAGGATCTGCCATTTTCTTATCATATCTAGTCTTTTTGTTTATTTCTGTAGTATTTCTGTTGTGAACTTTACTTGAAGTATATGTGATGAGTACCTCCTGAGGGCCAGGCACTGAGCTGGAGGCTTTGATATATTTTATTTATTTATCGTAACAAACCTGTGAGGTGTGTAATCGTCCCTTTCTAGTCACCTTTTTTTTTTTTCCCCCCAGAAAAGAAAACTGATGGGAATGGACTGCTAGTGGGTAGTATATGGTTTCTTTTAGGAGTATGAAAATACTCTCAAATTAGTTTATGATGATGGTTGCACAATTCTGTGAATGCACTAAAATGCAGTGAGTTGTATATTTTCAATGAGTGAATTATTTGATATGTGAATTGTATCTCCATAAAGCTCCATAAAGTGAAAATGTTAGTTGCTCAGTCGTGTCTGACTCTTTGTGACCCCATAGACTGTAGCCCACCAGGCTTCTCTGTCCATGGGATTCTCCAGGCAAGGATACTGGTATGGGTTGCCATTTTCTGCTCCAGGGGATCTTCCCGACCCAGGGATCGAACCCAGGTCTCCTGCATTGCAGGCAGATTCTTTGCCGCCTGAGCCACCAGCACCAGGAAGCAGGTATGTGAACTGTATCTCCATAAAGCTCCATAATGGCACCCCACTCCAGTACTCTTGCCTGGAAAATCCCATGGACGGAGGAGCCTGGTAGGCTGTAGTTCATGGGGTTGCCAAGAGTCGGACACGACTGAGTGACTTCATTTTCCCTTTTCACTTTCCTGCATTGGAGAAGGAAATGGCAACTCACTCCAGTGTTCTTGCCTAGAGAATCCCAGGGACGGGGAGCCTGGTGGGCTGTCGTCTCTGGGGTCGCACAGAGTCAGACACGACTGAAGTGACTTAGCAGCAGCAGCAAAGCTCCATAAAACCCCATTTTAAAAAGGAAATTGAAGCTCAGAGAGGTAAAATCACTTGCTCAAGGTGACATATCTAGTGAAGCTTACGTTTAAGTCCAGATTTTTCTGAGACAAACCTATTCTTTCTTCCGTGGAACTATGCTAGCTCTACCAATTATATCGTTGTGGAATCTTTTTCTTTAAAAGTGTGGAAAAAGAATATTAGTTAAAAAACAAACAAACAAACAAAAAAGAATATTAGTTGACCAACTAATA
Source organism: Bos javanicus (assembly GCF_032452875.1). Lineage (NCBI taxonomy): Eukaryota > Metazoa > Chordata > Mammalia > Artiodactyla > Bovidae > Bos > Bos javanicus. The sequence continues at coordinate 22,394,275 of NC_083885.1, forward strand.
GATGAATACACATATATTCTCACTGTTAAGGATTCAGATAATATGGAAGTGCATAGAATAAAATGTAGAGGTACTCTTTTATCTTCTGTCTGTTCCTTTTATAAGCATTAACATAAATAGTTATGTAGATATATTTATGTTACGGCTGCTTTTTTAAAAAACACAAATGGGACAGTACAGTATTGTGTTAGTTGAGTACCTAGGCTTTGTTGGACTTAGGAACTAATTGGCCTTCAGATTGTACTCTCAGAACAAAACTCATTTGTATGTAGGGGACTTATTGTGTGTTAGTAGGTACATATGTGTATGTGTGTATGTGTGTGTATACTACTTAGTTTTTTTAACTTAATAATATGTCCTGGAGATTTTTTTCATGTCAGTACCTCATCCATATTATTGTTGGTATTATAATAAAAATAATATATGTACTAGGAAATAAAAATTTTAACAGTGGAGGTTGATCTAAAATGGAAAGGGAAAAAAAAATAAATAAAAAATAAAATGGAAAGGGGGAAACTTTGCCACTACCCCCAAGTTCCATTTCTTAGATGTAACTACTTTTCACTGTATTCACATTTTATTCCTTAGGCGATTCTTTCCTGCTTAACTGTTAAAATATCTTTAATACTTCAGTTTTTTCATTTAACAACTTTAAGGCCTGTCAGTCTTTCATGAAGAAAAATGTGGGATTGGCTCTCTTACACTCTCAACTCTTCCTAACTTTTGTCACTTGATGTTTATTTTTAAGGTTTTTTTTCTCTTAATTGATCAACTTTATACCAAGACATAGATGCTCTCACTTGACTTCTGGTATTTCAGCCATGTCATTGCTGTCATATTTTTGAACTATATAATGTTTACAGGCTCATCTGTAATTTTGATGAGGGGACCATGCTTTCTCTGTATGTCGACAGTGTACAGTGTGTGTTATTAATTGTGCTTATGTGTGTGTTATTAATTGTAGAACCAAATGGAGTGACTGGACTCCTGCGTAGAAGGTCTCATCCACTGTAATCACTAAACTTACATCAGTTGAAAGAACATGCTGCAAATGTCAGGTCAAGATTTCCGACCTCACCAAAAGCTCAGGCTCGCGCTGCATTATTGAGGTGGTTTTGTGTTCGAGCCGTGGCTTTCTTGTTGCTTGGTTCTCCCTCTCTCCCTGGCGTTCATCACTGCCTTTCTCTGTCTTTACTGACTGGAGAGTCATGCCATGGTGCTGGCTCGATGCTATTAGATGTTGCATCATATGACTTAGTTAATGTTTTGATAAACACTGCCTTCTTCAAACCCATCTGACACAGTTTTACTGAGATTGCTTCTCATTGCACTCCTAGGAGAATTCCGTTGTCACTCAGGTCCTGTGTCTTCGTTCTTTTTCTGGAATTTTCTAAGAATGCCTTCTGACTACTATATTTTAGATTCCCCAAAATGTGTACCCTCTCCAGGACCCACCACAGTACTTTGAACATGGTAGGTGCTTTAATAAATATTGAATCAATGAGTGAAATTCCTCTTCATTCATGGCAGTATAGGCAAAAGGAAATATTTATTCTATCCTTAAAAGCTCCTGGCTGGAAAAGGTTTTGAAGACCCCTGCCAAAACAGATGGCCATTCATCTTATATTCTGGGATCTCTAGAGACAGCTTTTAGAATCTTCCATGACAGTCTATTCCTTCAGTGACCCATGCTTTACTTCCTCATAACTAATCCAGATAACGATGTGGCATCATAGAATTTTCCAAATGACACAGTGTCTGGATCAATTTGTACATTCTCTTCCATGTTTTTTTTTATAAGAACACCATCAAAGGTTAAAAAAAAAAAAGGTGCCTATGTGTTTTTTTTTTTTAAGCTGAGGATGAATAATAATATTACTATGAATTATGAAGACCTTTTAATCTCTTATGGTTCATTCAATCAGTCATGTGGTATTGAGATAATTCTCTATACGGGTTGGGTAGGTGGAGTGTTCCCTGTTGAGTGGCAGTCTCTCCTCTGTCTCTTTTTAAATATTTATTTATTTACTTTTGGCTCTGTCGGGTTTCAGTTGCAGCATGTGGGATCTCTCATTGCCTTGCTGGCTCTTCATTGCAGCGTTGGCTCTCTGGTTGTGGAGCTTGGGCTTCGTTGCCTCACAGCATGTGAAATCTTAGTTGCCTAGCCAGCGATCGAATGCAGTCTCCTGCATTGGAAGGTGTATTCTTAACTACTGGACCACCAGGGAAGTCCCTGGCTGGCAGTCTTACTATGCCCTCTTTGGCTATTGGGTTATCTCTGCAGCATAATTCATAAAAGTACAGGCTATGGGAAGGAATTTTTCAGGCTTTTAATTTGATTGCATATACTGTGTATGCTCTTTGCTCCTTCTGTAAAAACAGTGGGAGAATGACCATGAATGAAACCTTTAAAAAAATTTATTTATTTAATTGATTTCTGTTGACTGAGCTCAGGACTAGACCAGGAATGAATCTGACTTTCTTGAATCAGTCAGTTCCTGCAGCAGATTTCAAGCCCAATGTCCTCATTGGGCTTCCTTGGTGGCTCAATGGTAAAGAATCCGCCTGCAATGCAGGAGACAAAAGAAACACAAGTTTGATCCCTGGATGGGGAAGATGTCCTGGACAAGGAAATGGCAACCCTCTCCAGTATTCTTGCCTAGAGAATCCCATGGACAGAGGAGCCTGGCAGGCTGGAGTCCCTGGGGTTGCAAGAGTTGGACATGATTTAGCGACTAAGCCACCGCCACTACTGTGCTGGCACTATACCGCCATTAAACTGTCTCTGTGGAATAATTCTTCTAGGCCCAATAAACATTTCAACTTTTTTTTTTTTTTTTGACACAGTTCGAGGCTTTCAGGATCTTAGTTCTCCAACGATTTCTGGACACGGCATCAAAAGTGCCAGGAAATTTCCTACAAATTTTAAAAAGGTATAAATTATCGTCCTTAGTTCATTATAGTGACTTTGTTCTAAAACTGATCCTGGCTTACCTCTTTCCCCTTACATTTTCATATTGTTCCCTCCACCTAGTTATATTTTCTCCTTCATTCTAGGTACACGTATAACTCACCTATTTAGGGTTGACATTAAAAAAATTTAATAGCCACAGTGACAGTGACACCAGCCATTCAGTGTGGTTGCCATAACTCTCTTTCCCTCCAGACTGTAGCAACTGATATAGCAGTCTTATGTCACCTATTAGAGCTAAGGTTTTTCAGAGCCACTATTAATTGTATTTCTGTACTGTGCACAGCACTTAGTGCCTTGTACAGAATAGGAACTTGCCGAGTATCTGGAGAGAACAGCCTTATTTCCTCCCTAAGTATTAGCCAGAAACCTTATCTTGGGCTTCTGTGGGGGCTCAGGTGGTAAAGAATCTGCCTGCAATGCAGGAGACCAGGGTTCAATCCCTGGGTCAGGAAGATGCCCTGGAGAAGGTAATGGCAACCCACTCCAGAATTCTTGCCTGGAGAATTACATGGACAGAAGAGTCTGGTAGGCTGTAGTCCATGGAGTCACAAAGAGCTGGACATGACTGAGCAACTAACACTTTTGCTTTTTTTTAAAAAAAAACTATCTTCAATTGCCAATGGAAAATCAGATATTGAAATAGGAGTGACTAAAGAAAGTAGTCAAAAGGTGTTTGAAGGAACAGAACTGAAGAGTTTAAGTGGCTATTCCAGTTTCATTCATTAGCTTTACTTGGAAGTTCTGGGGCCTGGAGTTCACTGGAGCAGTGGCTTTGTATATACAAAGTGGGAAGAGAAGAGACTTCATTCAAGTTTTCTGTTAACCTAACCTTCTCATCTCTCCATTTCCATGATCCCCTCTGCCCTTCTGTCTCATGGGAAGAGTTGCTACCAGGATGAGAAAAGGCAGCCCTTCCTAAAGTGGGATTAAAGTTCCTTTTGCTGATTTAGAAATCAAGAATGAATGATTAACCTCAAGAATGTATTCTCTTCTCAGCCCAACAATAAAATAAGCATTCCATAAAAGTTAATCTTAGAAAACAAAGAGAGAGAAAGGTGTGTACCCTGAGGTCATCTTCACCTCTGTACTTGTTTCTATAAAAGAGTTTTCAGTCCCCTGGAAAATACACTGCAAAAGATGTATAAAACGAACCAAAGCTCTTATTGCCCTTACTGATTTCAGTGTTCTTTCATTTCTTTCTGGGGAATGAATATCTCTTTTCTGAGGACCTCTTCATTGAGCATTCCCTTTTGCATTTAAAAAAGTCATCATACTTACTGTTTTATTTTTTATTGTTAAGTACAAAAGTAATAATGTATGCTATCCAGTCAAAGATGCTGTGAAGGACTTCTCTGGTGGTCCCATGGTTAAGGATCTACCTGCCAGTGCAGGGGACATGGGTTCCATCCCTGGTCCAGGAAAATCCCACATTCTGCAGGGCATCTAAGCCCCTGTGCCACAACTATGAAGCCTGCGCTCTAGAGCCCGTGAGCCACAACTACTAAATCCGTGAGCTGAAGCTACTTAAATCTGCACCCTAGAGTCCGTGCTCTGCAACAGAGAAGCCACCACAATGAGTAGCCCATGCACAGCAACTAGAGAAAGCCTGTGTGCAGCGATGAAGACCCACCCAGCCAAATTTAAATGTATAAATAAAAGAAAAAACCAACTCCCCAAAAAACAATCAATTTTAAGATGTGCTCTAAATTCAGAGATGCTAAAAATGAAATATTAGAATTGATGCTCACTGTAAAGAATTTGTAAACTATAAGGAAGTGTAAATTGGATAACAAAAATACATCACATAATATGACCACACAGAGCTAGCAACATTCATAACTATTTGATGTGATTCCTTCTAGCATTTTTTTCCTATACCTGGGAAAATATGTTTTCCCAAATATGGGAAAATTAATATCAGATTATATGGTATTAGATATAATGTTAATATGATATTAATATCATTAGATATGATGTTTAGAAAATTAATATATTAGACATGTTTGGGAATACCAGGCCACCTTACCTGTCTCCTGAGAATCCTGTATGCAAGTCAAGAAGCAACAGTTAGAACCAGACATGGAACACCAGACTGGTTCAAAATTGAGAAAGGTGTGCATCAAGCCTGTATATTGTCACCTTCCTTATTTAACTTATATGCAGAGTACATCATGTGAAATGCCAGGCTGAATGAATCACAAGCTGGAATCAAGATTGCTGGGAGAAATATCAACAATCTCAGATATGCAGATGATACCACTCTAATGGCAGAGAGCAAAGTGGAACGTAAGAGCTTCTTGATAAAGGTGAAAGAGAGTGAAAAAGCTGGCTTAAAACTCAGCACTCAAAAAACAGATCATGGCATCCAGTCCCATCACTTCATGGCAAATAGATGGGAAACAATGGAAACAGCAACACTCTTTATTTTCTTGGGCTCCAAAATCACTGCAGATGGTGACTGCAGCCATGAAATTAAAAGACGCTTGCTCCTTGGAAGGAAAGCTATGACAAACCTAGACAGTGTATTAAAAAGCAGAGACATCACTTTGCCGGTAAAGGTGAACATTGTCAAAGCTAAAGTTTTTCCAGTAGTCATGTATGGCTGTGAGAGTTGGACCATAAAGAAGGCTGAGTGTTGAATAATTGATGCCTTCAATTTGTGATGCTAGCAAAGACACTTGAGAGTCCCTTGGACTGCAAGGAGATCAAACCAGTCAATCCTAAAGGAAATCAAGCTTGAATATTCATTGGAAGGACTGATGCTGAAGCTGAAGCTCTAATACTTTAGCCACCTGATGTGAAGAGCTGACTCGTCGGGAAAGATCCTGATGCTAGGAACGATTGAAGGCAAGAGGAGACGGGAACAACAGAGGATGAGATGGTTGGATTGTATTACCAACTCAATGGACGTGGGTTTGAGCAAACTCCAGGAGACAGTGAAGGACAGGGAAGCCTGGTGTGCTACAGTCTATGGGGTCACAGAGTCGGACACGACTGAGCAGCTGAACAACAGCAACAACAATAATGTGTTATATCTTGTTTTTTTCCCAATAGTTTTTTGTCTTTTTTCTCCAATACTTATATATCTTGAATATTTTTCCTTATTCAATATTCCTCGAAAATGTGATTTTAAAAAATGGCTTAAATAGGAGTCCTCTACTTTTGTCATGCCATTTATTACCAGTGCCTTGGTATCAAATATATCTCTCTGGTGAACATCTTTGTACCTAATCTTTATCTGCACCTATAGTTATTTCTCTAGGAAGAGTGACTAGAAGTGAGCCCCCTGAGTAAGGATGAGAGTGTTGATAGGTAAAGACTGTACATATTGCATGGTTATACTGTTCTTCAGAATGTTCTCAGTTTGCCTTCCTACCTACAGTGTATGAAATGTGTTTATCAGTTCCTTTTACCAACCTACCTTATTGCGCCCTAGGCAACACCAGGCATTACAATTAAAAATGTTTTCTCCAATTTAATGAGTGAAAATAACATGCTGTTGTTTTAAAGTACACTTACTTGTTGATGATGTTGAACACTTTCCATGTTTTCATGGCCATTTGTATTCTTCTTTCTATTACTATTTATTAGCTGATCATCTTTTGCCCATTTTTCTGTTGACATGTTATTGACATGCATCTTGATGCTTACTTTATTCAGCTCTTCTGTTCTTTTACTAGGCATTAAAAAAAACCAAACATACTCTTTAAAATTTTGACTTAGATTTTTTTAAACAATTCTTAAAAAAAAAAATTTTTTTTTTAAAAAAATTTTTGACCCTGCTGCACAGCATGTTGGAGATGGCAATGGCACCCCACTGCAGTACTCTTGCCTGGAAAATCCCACAGACGGAGGAGCCTGGTAGGCTGCAGTCCATGGGGTCGCTAAATGTAGGACACGACTGACCGAGTTCACTTTCACTTTTCATTTTCATGCATTGGAGAAGGAAATGGCAACCCACTCCAGTGTTCTTGCCTGGAGAATCCCAGGGATGGGGGAGCCTGGTGGGCTGCCGTCTATGGGGTCGCATAGAGTCGGACACGACTGAAGCGACTTAGCAGCAGCAGCAGCAGCACAGCATATGGGATCTTAGTTCCTGATCCAGGGATCAAACCCATGCCCCTTGCATTGGAAGCCTAAGGTCTTAACCACTGGCCTACCAGGGAAGTCCCTAAAATAAATTTTAATATAGAAAATTTTTTAGATGAAGTGTACTTACTTTCATTTATTATTAATTATGTTCTTATTTCATCACTAAGTCATGTCCAACTCTTTGTGACCCCATGAACTGTAGTCCACCAGACTCCTCTGTCCAGGGAGTTTTCCAGGCAGGAATACCTGAATGGGTTGCCATTCCCTTCTCCAGGGAATCTTCCCGACCCAGGGATTGAACTGGGGTCTCCTACATTGGCAGGCAGATTCTTTACCATTGAGCCACCATGGAAGCTCATTAATTATAGTAGCATTGAATTAAATAGCCGTATTCAAATTATTTAACAACTTGTATGTTCCCTGCTAGTCTTTTTATATTGTGGTTTTAATTATTTTGATTGCCATCTTGTCAGCTAAAGTATAGGTTCTAACTGTTTGATGAAGGCTAATAGGGAAATGGTGGTAGTGTGTTTTCTGAGTCTTTGCATTGTTTAAGTGTGACTTACTATACCTACATGTATTCATATCTCCTTTAATGGCTATCGGAATCTTGAGTAAGGAGTTTCCACCTTAAAGCTCTATAGATATTGTTCCCTTGACCTCTAATATTTGATGTTAAGGAGATACCTGAAATCATCTCCATTTTGATCCTATTATAGCAAGTTGTGCTTTTTCTTTGGACATTTTTCGTATTTTATATTTAATTTTTGAACGGAAAATGTTTATGCACTTGGTTAGCCATTTTGTAGTACAGACTCAGGCCTTTTTACAACTTTGGAAAATATTCTTCTGTTATTTCTTTGGTTATTCTTTCATTGCTCTATTTTCTGCTTTCTAAGATTTCTGTTCTATCTCTTTTGGCTTAATCTGCCCCTCATCTCTTATCTTTTTCTGTCACTAATTTTTGTTTTCTGTCTGAGTTCTGGGAGAATTTCTTGAGTTCCCATTCACTTGGGTGATTTGGTTTTTCTGCAGCATGCATTCTGTTGTGTAGTCAGGCTCTTACTGTTTTAAATGAAGGCAGACTTACTAAAAAACAAATCAGCCCCAAGCAGCCTTTCCTGATCTCATGCTGTTCCATCTTCATGATTACTTTGCCCCATTATTACAGGTGCAGTGCCTTCTTGAGTCAAGTGGCTTCTTGAAAAATTGAGACTTTTATGAAAATTTTTTTCTGACCATTTGAGTAACACTTTTTCAGAAGAGGCAGTTTCTGTCAAACTGGTTCCTTTCCTTAGAACTATAGTAATTTTGCCCGAGTTTAGTAATTTTTTCCTTGCCTGTTTTTCCTTATAGAAAGAAGACTAGCACCAGCTAAGAGGCAACTTGGTGTTAAGACTGGTTCTATGAAAACTTAGTACAGATTCCTGGCTAAATACTTCACTTAAAGGCAGAAAATGCACCTTTGCAGGGTCAGATGAGAGACTTGATGAACTGGAGCGCACTGAATAACTTGTTTTTGTCTTTGGGTGGTATGGATGCTCACGGTATGAGCAAACACGGGCAGCTTTTGGACTGGGGATCGAACCCTTACCCCCTGCCTTGGATGAGGAGATCTTAACCACTGGCCTGCCAGGGAAGTCCTGGTATTTTTTCCTAATTGAAGTATAATTGATTTATAGTACAGTGCTACCTTTCTTTAATCTCATTCCTCTTATACTGTATCCAGCAGAGTTGCTCGTAATTTCTGGCATATTGAGCACCTTTCTCTGATATGGAGCACTGAAAGGAGTCTTCATTTTTTTGATATTTCTTTGATCGTCTCATTGAGAATCTAGGAATGGGGTAGGTAGAGGTCTGGGTCTGTACTGTCGTCTCATCAGGAATACTCCCTTCCCCCCTTCCATTGGCTATTAAATTCTGAAAATGTCCTCAGTCATGGATGTCCCCACATCTAGGAAAAATAAGGTCATAAATATTAAGATTGAGGGATGAGAATGGACAGGTGAGTAAGAATGAAAAGCTTCAGTGATTGTGTGAAAGTGGGAAGATTGGATTTCAGTATTGGGCTTATTTAGCTCTGGAGTGCCTTTAGCAAAGCTCCTGATTGTTACTTTAAGAAATTTGGGGACGCAGTAGCCCCTGGTGAAACACTGGACAACAAAACCAAGAAAATAAGGGCTGGGTTACATTTAGGGTGACCAGCTGTCCCAGTTTGTCTGGGTAAGGGAGAGGATCTCAGGATTTGGGACTTTGTATTAAAGCCAGGAAAGTACTGGGCATGAACTGATCACCCTAGCGTGAATTATGCCTTTGCATCTGTGGTCTCTTATATGAGATGAGATTTCATGCTACAGTGAATGTCCAGCGTTCTCTCCTTCCACTGATAGAGCAAGCAGCATTTAGCCTGCAAAGAGTGAGAGCTCTTTTTCCATTTGTTTTGTTGAATAAATTCTACAAACTCTGATTGCTCCTGAGTATAGTCAGTTTTTTTAGCTGTTTTCTGAGATAACTCTGGCAAATAGGCATTCTTTAATGTTTTCTTTCTAAAAATTATTAGGATTAGTCTTTAAAGCTGGGGGCATCTTTAGTACATCCTTTGAGATGTACAATCCATGAGGTTTGAGCCACGTTCATAGATTTAGAGTTTGAGACAAATTAGAAGTCCCACAGTGAAAATACAGGGTTCTTTCTAAAAGTCATAAAGGACTAGAGACATTTGGGAGCAATTTCAAAAGAGTCGTTTGATTAGAGAGTTGCCAAGGATTTAAAGAAAGGCACACACCCCGGACTGTTACTTCTAATGTTGTGTTTGCCACTTGGTCTTCCTTCTTAAGTGCCTTTGAGCTGCCCCTCAGCGGAACAAAAGCTCTTAAGAAATCTGTCTGTTAAGATGATTTTCTCCCTCCTTGTGATATCTTTAGAGCCCACTGTTAATAGCCGGGGAGTAATGAGGCTTTTATTTGGATAGGTGAGAATGGCATCTGTATATTTCTTAGAAATTGTTTCAGTCCTTTATGGGCATCTGGCCTGGGGAAACTCCTGCAACCCCTGCTTTTTGTTTTTGTTCGGCTTTGAATCCCCCTTCAGACAAAATAGTTCAGATCAACTAGAAATTCTCAGGTGTGTCCTTAACTGAAATCCTCAGAGGGCAAATTGAAGAGAGAAGGGTCATCCAGTCGTCTTCAGGCCTTAAGCCACACTTAAAAAAATTTTTTTTTAATTTAATTTTAATTTTTTAAATTGGAGGATAATTGCTTTACAGTATGTTAGTTTCTACTGTACAGCAAAGTGAATCAGTTTATCAGTTATATATATATATATTCCTTTCCCATTTAGGTCACCACAAAGCATTGAGTAGAATTCCTTATGCTGTATGGTAGGTTCTCATTAGTTATCTATTGTATCATATATCTTTTATTTCTCTGTGTTACTTTTTGGGTGAATGCTGGTTATGGCCAATTTTATTTATTGGTGTCTGATTTTGTTATACTCTTTTAAGTAGTGTTGGACTTTGCTCTAGTGAGTAATTAAATTATTTGGAATAAGTTGGATTCTTTTGAGGCTTGCTTTTAAGCTTTTAGGTGGATCTTGGGCAGCCTTTCATATAGGACTTGTTTAACCTTACTACTAAGATTATGCTTTTGTAAAGACTCTTATCTGGGCCTTGCCAGGCAGTGCAGTGGTGAAGAATCCACCTGCAAATACAGAAGATGCAAGAGACACCGGTTAGTTCCCTGGGTCGGAAAGATCCCCTGGAGGAGGAAGTGGCAGCCTGCTCTAGTATTCTTGCCTGGAGAATCCCATGGACAGAGGAGCCTGGCGGGCTACAGTCCATGGGGTCGTGAAGAGTTGGTCATGACTGAGCGACTGAGGACACGAACACAAAGACTCTATCTATTATTGTCTCAGATAGTAGGAGCCATTCTGGCTGCTGAGAACACGGTGTTCTTGGCCTAATGTGAGCCTGAGGTTTCTGGAGCTTCTTTTCCTACAGCTTTCTGGAGCTTCTTTTCCTGCCTGGAGCAAGTTTTCATTCACATATGCACAGTTTAGTGTGGAGTCAAAGACTGGAAGGAACCCTTCTGCAGATGTCTCCTTGATCTCTCCCTGTGCAAGTTCTTCTATTGCAGTATTCTGCCTTACAGATCTCTGCTCCCTGGTCTTCCTACTCTTTGTCTTCACAACTCAGCAGGAAGGAAAGCTGAACACTCAGAATTCTGACTTCTCCCTCCCTACTCTGTGGCTCTGAAACTGTTTCCAGCTGGAAAGCCAGGCAATTGTAGGACTCACCTATTTAATTTCTCTTGTATTTGGGGTTATGTCATGCTCTGTCTTCCTGTGTTTTATAGTTGTATAAGGCAAGAAGGTCAACCTTGTCATCATTCTCAGTGCTCATCACTTAGTTGTGTCTGACTCTTCGCAACCCCATGGACTGTAGCCCGCCAGGCTCCTGTGTCCATGGGGTTTTCCAGGCAAGAATACTGAGTGGGTTGCCATTTCCTTCTCCAGAGGATCTTCCCCACCCAGGGATTGAACCTGTATTGCCTGTGTCTCCTGCGTTGGTTGATGAATTCTTTGCCACCTGGGAAGCCCATCCTTGTCATGACTACTCCCTAAGATCCATAAACAAATGTCCTGCAATTGGCATTTTGTGTTTCCTCTCTTATGTTTAGAGGAAATTTTATAGGTTGTTTTTGCTGACATGTAGTTGGTCTTTGCCTCCTAATTTAAATCATTGTCTTTCTTGGTATCTTCCTAAGAAGTCTTTGTCGCTTATGTAGGAAGTCATGTGTTGCCAGGGACAGTCTGGTTCTCTTCTTATTAACAGAGGAATAGAAGCAATGCTCTAAGCAGAGGTGATACAGATTTTTGCCTCACATGTGGCATCATTTCATAGAATACACAAGAACTTGGCCATTGAATTTTCTCCAATTGCATGTGGTTTCAGGCATATTCTTTAGCTGATGAATTCACCACCTACTCCATTCTTGGGTCATGAATCTGTAGGCTTGAATTCTGTTCTGAGAGCCAAAGCATTGCAACGTGCTGAGTTGGTTGGTTTGCTGCCTGGAAAATTGTTAGGGCAAAATTGATACTTTGATTGGGGAGGGCAGGAGGCAGATTTTCAGATGAAAGATGTTCAATTCCAAAGAATACGAAAGAATTTTGGCTTATTCATAAAGCATGAGTAGAATTAGATGTATAATGAAAAAGAGAAGTTCAACCCATAAATAGTGATGAGTGGGTATCATAAGACTACAGGTAAGTAGGGTGACCATATAGCCTGTTGGCTAAGTACAGTGCTGGTTTACGCCTGTTGTCCTAAAGTAATTATTAATCACATCCCCTTTCTCTATTGAAAGTGTCATGGTTTTTGATGGCTTTACACCACAATGGTTTTATACCATATGACTATATATATATATATGTGCACACATATATGTTTATCTGCTGCTACTGCTGCTAAGTCACTTCAGTCGTATCTGACTCTGTGATCCCATAGACGGCAGCTCACCAGGCTCCCCCGTCCCTGGGATTCTCCAGGCAAGAACGCTGGAGTGGGTTGCCATTTCCTTCTCCAATGCATGAAAGTGAAAAGTGAAAGTGAACTCGGTTAGTCGTGTCCTACATTTAGCGACCCCATGGACTACAGCCTACCAGGCTCCTCCACCCATGGGATTTTCCAGGCAAGAGTACTGGAGTGGGGTGCCATCGCCTTCTCTGATATATCTATCTATCTATATCTATTTATCTCTCTATATAAAGTCATCCTACTTGCAAAAAATAGTTTAGATTATACAAAGTAATTGTTATATTTTTGGTTCTTGTCATTCTTCTTGAATGATGGATTTACTGTTTACTTTGTAATTTAAATACTATTTAGTGACTGATAAGTGGCGTGTTGGATGCTTTTTTCCCTTTAATTTTTGGTATTTTTCCTGCAGATGATCTCAATGCCACCCACCAACACTGTGTTTTGGCTGGTTTACCACCTCGGTTTAGTTCCACCCACCGAGTGGCAGAGGTAAGTGTAAATAAAAATGTGACTCAAACTTAATTGGATGTGACAGAAGTGGTTGCATGAGCAATTTATCATAGAACTTTGGAAGACTATTTGATAGGAAAATTGCTTCCATCTAACTAGATTTTAGCCTCTGTTTACTTGCTTTTTGAGCTTTGAGTTGTGTTGGATCCAGTTGTAAAAAGTGTCTTCACAGCCTGGGCTAAGTCTGTTTTGCTTCCTTCGAGTTGTGTTTCTTGGAAAAGGTGCCTGCAAGAGGGGACCTTGGCAGGTGTTGCTGGTTGGAGATTTTCTAAAGTGTTGGTACCTGTCAAGGTCAAGGTCAAGGTGGTGACTGGAACGAAACTGGGTAGATCTGTGTGCTTGTGCATGTGTTAGTTGTAACTGGGCTCAGAGGGTTGAGAATTTACATTCCCATTAACTTTGGGTCAGGCTTCTGGGCATGTGAATGTAAATTAAAGAGACAGTTAGAGTGGTGCCAGGGAATTTCTGAACTCCCCAGTCAGGTTCCTAACCCAGGCTTGATTGCTGAATTCTGCCACCACTTGCAGTGGCTGATAGTCAGCTGATTAGACTAGTTCAGAATAGAAAGTTAAGAGATGAGGGAAGCCCTTAGTAGTCATCCTGGGGTGTTGTGTGTGCTTGCTTAGGAAGAGTTGTAGAGAGCAGGGAGAATGATCATGAAAAGGATTACAAGTTGACCTCGTATCCAAACTTGTTATCTGTGCTTTGCTTTTATAGCTTGACTTTTCACCATACTGCAGGGGGACCAGTGTGAGAAAGTTGGGCAGAAGGGATAAAATAAAGTGTTAGGGAAACACAAACACACAACCTTTCTAGTCCTGATACTATAGAGTCTATAAGGCAATGTCATGTTTGCTGGTAATTAAGCAGCTTTCCTGGTAAACTGGTCAAACTGCTCGGTGGCTGAGATGGCGTGTGTCTAAGTCAAGATGCCAGCAAGCCCATCAAGCATTCCCTCCTCCCCGCTTTCTCCTTATCTCCCTTTCTTGTTTCTTGCATTCAATCATTCATCTAAATATTCGAGGGCCTGTTCTGTGTCCAGCAGCACTAAAGGCTTGAGAGAGAGAGAGAGAGCCATTAGCTTGACGGGTATGCCCACTAGTTTTGCTGAACTAGCTTTTCAGTTTGAGAGGCAAATATTAAATAGATAAAAACACAAATAATTTATCTTAGAGACCTAAAGTAAGTTCTATTAGAACAGAAGAAAGGAAGGAAGGGAGGGAGGAGGCAAGGGGCAAAAGGAAGGAGGGAAGAGGAAGGAAGATGAAAGGGAGGAGTGAAGGAAGGCAAAAAGAAGTGAGCAAGCAGTTATAGAGCATCTTACATGTGCTTTGTGTTGTGCAAAAAAGATTTCATTTTTGTATAATACAAGATGGTATAGACATCTGTCTTTCTAGTCAGAACTTTCCCAAGAATTCTTTTGAGTGTGTGGCTACTTACACATATCTGCATCTTTCCTAATTCAATCTGGAAGAGTGGACAAGGTGATTAGTGCTGTGCTGAGAGGACTAGTGTAAAATGATGAATAAGATGTTTGGGAAAGTGTATTTGATAAGGATAACAATCATATCTAATTCAGAGAGTTCTTATGAGGATTAAATGAGTTAATACGTGTAAGTGTTTTAGAACAGTGGCTGATAGAGTATGCCTGCAAAGAATGTTAGCTGCTATACATATATATTAAATTGCTACTACCTCTACTAGTACTGTTGCTACTGCTATTACTACTACTATTACTATTACTGCCTTTTTCAATTATCCTGATGAAAAGCTAGTGGGAGACAGGAACAACCAAAACTCTGTTTGGAAGGTGATACTGTCTCCGTTGACACACTGGAATGAACATGGTAAAGCAAGAGAATTTATGTTATCAACAAATCTTAATTGGAAGAGTTGCTATTGACTGAAAGCTACTATTGAGAAGAAGGGAAGTGATTTTAGTTCTATCATCCATTCTGCAAACTTCTGTTGAACTTTCCAGTGTTCAAGGTATTCTTTTAGACACTTGTGGATAGCAGTAGTTGACATGTGGTATCTTTAAGATGTTTCCCGTCTAAGAGGAGGTAAGTACAGAATAGAGAATAGAGTAAGACTTCATGAGTGACCTGACAGGTAGATGTGTAAGACTTGAATGTGTAGGGATTAGGGAATTTTAGGACAGTTGAGGTCAGCTAATGGGATGAGGACTCAGGTGCAAATACTGTGATTGGTTTGGGATGGGGATACGAGGGGAATATTGAATGGCTCAACTTTGACTGAATCTAAGGATTGCCAGAAAAGGAGTATTAGCAGATAAAGGCTGATTCCTGAATGGGACCAGATTGTGAAAAATCTTGGATATTAGGTGTGTTTGGAGTTGGTGATGGACAGGGAGGCCTGGCGTGCTGCAACTCATGGGCTCGCAAAGAGTCAGACACGACTGAATGACTGAACTGAACTGAACTGAAACTTAAATTAGGGGATTTCCTGGTGGCTCAGACAGTAATGAATCTGCCTGCAATGCAGGAGACCCAGGTTCAATTCCTGAGTCAGGAAGATCCCCTGGAAAAGGGAATGGCAACCCACTCCAGTATTATTGCCTGGAGAATTCCACGGACAGAGAAGCCTGGCAGGCCACAGTCAATGGGGTCACAAAGAGTCGGACTTAACTGAGCAACTAACACTTTCACTTTCACAAACTTAAATTGGTTGGTGAACTGAAAGTTGCTCAGTCGTGTCCGACTCTTGAGACCCGATGGACTGTAGCCTGCCAGGCTCCTCTGTCCAGGGGCTTCTCCAGGCAAGAATACTGGAGTGGGTTGCCATTTCCTACTCCAAAATTGGTTGGTAGATGGGGGTTATCAATGATTTATTTATTGCAGTATTGACATATTGGAGGTATCTTTTGGAAGATGAAAATGATAAAGACATCAATTAAACCTGTTAGTCTGAACTAAAGTAGTGGCAACAGGAGAAAAGAAGAAATTCCCTTGACTAATGTAGGAAATGTAGTGACAGACTTGGCAACTGAATGCAGTGGAGGAGGGAATGGAAGAGTGAATGAGTGGGCGAATGAATGAATGGATGAACAAGCGAATGAATGAACACACTGACCAACTACCTCTTTACTGTATGCTTGTCATGTGCCAGGCTCTCGGGTGACTCTGAGGTTGCAAGCCTGGGTGATTTGGAAATGACATTACTGTAAGCAGGTAGTTCTAAGACACTAGGGAAAGAATATAGTTCACTTTCAAACAGTTTGAGTTAGAGCTGCCAAGTGGAGAGGTCCAGCAGACAAATGGAACTTTGGGATTAAAACTTGTAAGAGATCAGGACATCTTTCCTTCTCCACCTCCTACAATAAATACATAGTCAGAAGTTCCCAAAAGGAGCCCTTCAGACTGCGTTTTTAAAGGACACCTCTGGTCTTAATTCCTTTTTTCCTAGATGACCAACTTTACTAAAGTGGAAGTGCTGTAAAAATATCCTGAGGTTTAGCTTTCTCTGTTTAGTTATAGATGTTTATTTGTGTCTTCTAGTTTTTAGGGAAATTTTTGAGCATTAATTTATTTATTAAAAGAAAAAAAAGAAATGGAGATATACAGTGATGCCTTAGGAGAAAAACATAATCCCAAACCTACATCTTTTATCTCTACTTTAGTTGAAGCTTATGATATTTTAAATTCCATGGATGGAGAAGCCTGGTAGGCTGCAGTCCATGGGGTCGCTAGAGTCGGACACCACTGAGCGACTTCACTTTCACTTTTCACTTTCATGCATTGGAGAAGGAAATGGCAACCCACTCCAGTGTTCTTGCCTGGAAAATCCCAGGGACGGGGGAGCCTGGTGGGCTGCCGTTGTGGGGTCGCACAGAGTTGGACACGACTGAAGTGACTTAGCAGCAGCAGCAACATGATATTTTACTGATTAGATACATACAATGTGAAAGATGTGACTATCTTGCTTTCTATATTGTAGATCGTAGTCAATACACGCTATGGTCTGTGGGCCAGCCAGCTATTTTTGTAAATAAAGTTTTATTGGAACCTAGCCATGCTTATGTATTGCTTATGGCTGCTTTGGAGCTACCATGGCAGAGCTGAGTAGTTGAACACAGACCTTATGACCTGCAAGCCTAAAATATCTACTATCTGGCCTTTTTTAAGAAAAAGTTCACTCACTCTGTTTTGTGTGATCCTGTATATACAGGCTTCAAAAATTATCTTAAAGTTAAATGTAGTCTTTAAAAAAAAAAAGATCATTTTAAGGTTAACTTTTTACTTCTACCAAAAGTCAAAAATGATAATATTCAATGCTGGTGAAGTTACAGTGAAACTGTACATTAATGCACTTCTGTTAGTTTTTCTAATTGGCATACTTTTTGGAAAGCTGTATTGGGATATGTCTAAAGCACCATGAATATTTTTATGGTATGGTAAAGCTATTGAATAATATCTTTGACCTCAAACCTAGGAAAAAATTCAAAAGAAGTATATATAAAAAACTATTTGCCTGGCATGATTAATAGTAGTGAAAAGTTGGATAAAACCTTAACGCTTTTATATTATGTGACTCACTAATTAAATTGTTAATATCATCACCTCATTGAGCAGCATTGCAAACGGTAGTTTGGAATACTTATGTACAAACAGTGAAAAACAGCATATACATTGCTAAGTATATATTGATTATAGCTGTGTGTGGATGAAGAATCACACTCACTAAAAATAAAATAGGGTAAGGTGGCAGGATTATGTTTTTATCTTATTTAAAACTTTTAATTTCATCTTATTGTTTTCAGTAACAGAAGAGGGAAAAGATTTTTTCCCCATCACTATAGTTACCATTGCTGTTTCCTTAAATATATATGGAGAAAATCCATGCAGCTTTATAGCCTTGCTTGTTCTACACATGACCTTTCCCTCATGAAGTACAAAATTTGACGTCTTTTCTGTGCCAAACAAAATGATTTGCTATTTTCTGCCTATTCACAATATGTAGGAAGCAGATTGTTTTAAGGAAATGATGTTCTGAAATTCATTTTAGTTACTCAGAAGAAATTGATTCAGTTTTTGGTTGCAAAAATGTGATTAGATTATATCTGATGACTCGCACGGAGAAGGCAATGGCACCCCACCCCAGTACTCTTGCCTGGAAAATCCCATGGATGGAGGAGCCTGGTAGGCTGCAGTCCATGGGGTCGCTAAGAGTCGGACATGACTGAGCGACTTCACTTTCACTTTTCACTTTCATGCATTGGAGAAGGAAATGGCAACCCACTCCAGCGTTCTTGCCTGGAGAATCCCAGGGACAGGGGAGCCTGGTGGGCTGCCGTCTATGGGATTGCACAGAGTCGGACACGACTGAAGCGACTTAGCAGCAGCAGCAGCAGCAGATGACTCTCAATCTTTATTTGATTTTAGGTTTTTTTTTTTTATGGTTGTGTAGAATGTTCTTGGGATTCAACACAGAATATCTGTTTTTTTCTAAATTTAAATTTTATGTATAATTATATTTTGAATAGGTAGTTACGCAAATGGTTCAAAACTCAAAAAGTATCTAAGTGTGTACAGTTGATATGTGTCTCTCCTCACCCCAACCAGCTCCTCTTCCCCAGAGGCAACCAATATTATCAGATATTTTTTATCCTTTCAGTGATATTTAATAAATATGTAAGCAAACACATATGTATTTAATGATAATTTTAAAAATTTCTTACATAACTAGTAGCCTGCACACTATTCTGCACTTATTGTTTTGCTTTATTTTAGTTAACCTTGGTAAATAATTACTTATCTGTATGCGATTCTTAGAGTAGGAAATTTTTTTGAAAGCTATGATACCAAAAGCATAAGCTATCAAAGAAAAAATAGACGATTTGAACTTTATCAAAGTTAAAACTGTGATGCTTCAAAGGTTACCATCAAGAAAGTAAAAAACAGAAGCCACAGAATGGGAGAAAATATTTGTAAATATATTATAAATATATATATATGTCATGTCTCTCACAAGGTGCACATTTTTAGAATATGTAAAGAACTTCTTACAAGTCAGTGATTGAAAAGATAAATAATCCAACCGTTTTTAAAATTAAAAAAATTTTTTTAATTAATTAATTTTAATTGGAGGATAATTGCTTTATAATGTTGTGGTGGCTTTTGCCATACTTTGACATGAATCCAGTCTTTTAAAAAGGTAAAGGATCTGAATAGACATATCTCCAAAGGAGATATACAGATGGCCCATAAACACATGAGAAAATAGCTGTAATCAGAATCACAGTAACAAGTGTTGCTGAGGATATGCAGAAATTGAAGCCTTCATACATTGCTGGATGGAATGTGAAATGGTGCAGCCATTTTGGAAAACAGTCGAGCACTTCTTCAGAAGGTTAATACAGAATTACCATATTGTCCAGCAATTCCCATGCCTAGGTGTATGGAAGAGAGAAATGAAAGAGAAATGAAAACTTGTATGTGAATGTTCATAGTAGCTTAATTCATAATAGCCAAAGAGTGGAGAGCCCAAAGGTTCATCCTCTGATGATTGGATAAACAGGTGACATATCTCTATGGCTGAATGATTTGATGATGATATTTGACGGTGAACAGGAACGGGATACCGACACATGTTCAACACAGGAGAACCTTGAAAATGAGACTGAGTGAAAGAAGCCAGTCACAAAGGACCGCAGATTGTATGGTTTCCTTTATACGAAATATACAGAGTAGTCAAATCTATAGATCCAGAAAGTAGATTAGTGCTTGCCTAGGGCTAGGAAGGCTGGTAGAAATGAGACTGCGTGACTGCTGAAATGGACAGGGATTCTTTTTTGGAGTGATTAAAATGCTCTAAAAATAACTGAAAAACATTGACTTATGTGCTTTAAGTGGGTAAATTTTATGACATGTGAGCTATTAATATATCTCAATTAAACTGTTACCTAAAAAAACTAGTCCTGATTATAGGTTCCTTAGGAATATATATACATCTTCTGGGTGATTAGAGTTCATCTTCCTCTTTATATCTGCTGCTGCTGCTGCTAAGTCACTTCAGTCGTGTCCGACCCTGTGCGACCCAATAGTCGGCAGCCCACCAGGCTCCCCCGTCCCTGGGGTTCTCCAGGCAAGAACACTGGAGTGGGTTGCCATTTCCTTCTCCAATGCATGAAAGTGAAAAGTGAAAGTGAAGTCGCTCAGTCATGTCCGACTCTTAGCAACCTCATGGACTGCAGCCCACCAGGCTCCTCCGTCCATGGGATTTTCCAGGCAAGAGTACTGGAGTGGGTTGCCATTGCCTTCTCCGCCTCTTTATATCAGATGACTTCTAATCACCCAGAAAATGTATATACATTCCTACCCCCTCTTTTTTTTTTTTTTTTGGTGACAGCAGGTATGGCTTCACCAGAGTTCATTTAACTGGTCCCTTATTGATGGGAAGTTCTGTGTTGTTTTTAATTGTTATAGAAGATGGCATTTTAATTAATTGCCTTTCATGGAGGTTACACCATACTTGGGAAAGTAAAGGTACAGGCAGAACATGTTTATAGACAGAATGTCATGAAAAAAAAAATGTTGTAGAGTTGCCCATGGGACAAAGGCGAGTGGTAATTTAATTCTAGTTTTTGTTTTTTCTTTGTAGCACATTAGAGCTGCTGCCCTTCTATTCCCAGCACTTTGGGATCGTCATATTAAAATACCTATTAGTCAAGCTTCTGGTTTTGGCACAGAAACTTTGTTGTTTTTTTTCCCCCCAGGCGTGCCCAGGTCACATTGTGTAAAGTGGCAGTAACCATGCAAAGAATTTTTGTACCAGGGGATTAGCTTTCAAGGTTATTCCGAAGGGATTCGTTTAAATTGTAAATAATAAAATAAAAATACTTTGGGGAGACATTTCCCTCATTGGGTCTAAAGGATATTTATAGCTTGCTTTTTATCATCCTAGGAAATCGTGTCATTATCAAAACAAACGGATGCACACTCAGCCTGCATCCTCTTTTTTTTCTGACATATGCTCATTCAAAGGAGTTCGTCCCTTTGACCTCTGTTTGCTCCCACAGATCAAAGAGGGATGGGCCCGTTACCTGTTCCTTTGCTCATGCCCAGGTACTAGGTGAGGCCTTTGAACATGCCTTGAGGGCACGAGTCACAGATTCTCCACGATTTGAGGATTCTCTTCTGCCAGTGACTTGCAGCTGCCTAGTGTACACTGTCTTGCCGAAAAGGAAAACGAATCCTTTGCTCTGTGTTTATAGCTTCATTTTTCCCCAGTTGCTGTTGTATTTTGGTTGTTTTTGAACCAGTTCCACTGTCTGTTTACCTTTTTATTTCCCTCATTGTTAGGTGCAGGGCACTTGAGATAAAGTCAGCATCCTTGACTTCTTGGTTAATTAGTTATTCCTCCAATATGTACTTAGGGCCTATCCCCTGGTGGCTCAGATGGTAAAGAATCTGCCTGCAGTAGACCCAGGTTCGATCCCTGGGTCAGGAAGGTCCCCTGGAGAAGGGATTGGCAACCCACTCCAGTATTTTTGCCTGGGAAATCCCATGGACAGAGGAACCTGGTAGGCTACAGTCCATGGGGTCGCAAAGAGTCGGACACGACTGAGTGGCTAACACTTTCCAATAGGAGCTTATTAAGTTTTTGTTTTATATATACATACATATATATATATGTATGTGTGTGTATATATATATATATATATAAATATAATTAAGACTCAGGGACTTTCCTGGAGGTCCAGTGGTTAAGACTCCATGCTTCCACTGCAGGGGGCACAGCTTCAGTCCCTGGTCAGGGGACTAAGATCCCACATGCCTCACTATAGGGCCAAAAACAAACAAAAAGAGTCAGTTCTAGGTGCTGTGGTATATGTAGAGTATATACATTTGGAAACAGGGTGTTAGCCTCCAGAAGCCTGCTCTCTGGAGATATGAAGCCTATGCAATAAGAAAACAGCAACATGAGTGGCCCAGGGGAGGCCAGGGTGGGAGCGCAGAGCCCGAGGAGAAGGCTGCTGTAGTCAGTCTTGGGTTAAGAAGCATAGGCTGAGTTGTGAGGGCAGCAGGTAAGTGCCCAGGAAGGGGACAGACATCCTAGGAAGGGAGGCTTGGTCAACTTGGGGTTCACTTACTGTGTCGGTGGCTGGTTGTCTCTGCAGTGCTCAACAGGGACCTTGGAGTACATCATACAGCGCTGCCAGGTGGCCCTGCAGAATGTCCGCGAGGAGGCAGACAACGGTGAAATCTCTTTGAAATCCTTGGAGTCAGTGGTTTTGAAACAAGGAGAAGAAATCCACAACGAGGTAAGGGCTTCCGAGAACTGTGGTGATTCTGTCCTACTTGTAGCTAACAAAGTAATCGGCCACGGTTTGCTCTAAGTGTAAGAGCCCAAGGATGGTTCATTGCTTACAAGGCAGTAGCCAGAGCATCGGCATTTTCATGCCAGTGCTGCCAGCCTTTGTCTGCACAGTGCACAGTGAGCCAGATAGCATATGCCGGATAGCATGTGCATGGAGGGTTCACATTCTATTAATAGGAGAGGGGACTTCCCTGGTAGCTTAGCTGGTAAAGAATCTGCCTGCAATGCAGGAGACCCCTGTTCAATTCCTGACTCAGGAAGATTCCCTGGAGAAGGGATAAGGGCTTTCTGGTGCCTCAGATAGTAAAGAATCTGCCTGCAATCTGGGAGACCTGGATTGGGTTCAATCCCCGGCTTGGGAAAATCCCCTGGAGGAGGGCACGGCAACCCACTCCAGTATTCTTGCCTAGAGAATCCCCGTGGACAGAGGTGCCTGGCAGGCTACAGTCCATGGAGTTGAAAAGAGTTGGACACAAATGAGCGACTAAGCACAGCACAGTAGGTGAGGAGCCCGGGCTGGAGTAACCTGTTCGTGATGGGCAGTAGGCATGCCTGTCCTTTGCTCCAAATCAAGGCACATCTTTTTCCTCTAAGTCTGTTATCAAACCTGCCCTTTATTCTGGGCAGAGAAATTATATTTTCCAAGGATATTAACCATACACACATCCTTGCAGTGAGAGTCTGAAACAAAAGGCAAGGCATGTAGAAATGCAAGAGGCCCATGAAGGCTAAACTTCCAACAAGGACTGATGGAAACTGAAGGAGAATCCTCAGAGCAGGTGAACCGTAGGAGCCATGCCTTTTGTTTACAAAATTCTGAAGTCTGTGAGACCAGCAGGGCTGGGTCCCCTAAGTCAGTGTTTCACAAACTGTTATTTTCATGAATACCCTGTCAATTTTTGCTATATCTTTGGACTGCATCTGTTGTTATCTTTTCAATACTTTTTAAAGAATCAGCTCATTTTTTATGTAAATAAAAATCTTTAAAAAGGAAGCTTTATATTACCACTTTTAAGTGGAAAGCCAATATCAGCAGCCAAAAGAAAAAGTAACCAGAAAACTCTAGCCTGTGAAAACTGCAATGTTATGCTATTCTAGCAGATGCTTTTGGCTAAAGAAGATTCTGGGCCTACAGTCTTCATTTTTCATGTTAAGAAGTGAGGTTAGTGCAGAACTTCATACACTTTCTAAAAGTCATTGAATTCTACACTGAAAATGGGTGGATTTTGTAGTGGGTGCGTGTGTGTGTGCTCTGTCGCTTCAGCATATCTGACTCTTTGCAACTCTATGGACCATAGCCCACCAGGCTCCTCTATCCATGGGATTTCCCAGGCAAGAACCGTAGAGTGGATTTCCGTGCCCTCCTTCAGGGAATCCTCCCAACTTAGGGATTGAACCCACATCTCTTGTGTCTCCTGCGTTGCAGGTGGATTCTTTACCCACTGAGCTACCTGAGAATCCCTTTATGGTGGGTAAATATACCTTTAAGAAAAAAAAAAAAAAGGTTACCAAGTGGTAGAGAATTATTGAAGATTATCATCAATCAAAGACTTTTTCTTTGGTGTAGTTAGAACGATTGGTGGAGAATTTGGAATACAAAAATGTTCTCAATCATCTTTTCAATAAATAATTACTGAACATGCACAAAGCACTCTTTCTGGGTGCTTTTGGATAGAGTGGTAAATAAAATAGACATTCTAGTGCAGGGAGATGATGATAAGCAATAAACACCCTCCATCAGGTCATTATATAATATGTTGGAAAAAGTTAAAGCAGAGGAGATTGAGATAAGCAGAGAGCATCCCCACTGTAAGATGTCCTCTGAGCAGAGACTTAAAGGAGGTGAGGGAGGGAGCCACGTGGACATCCAGGTCACAGTGTTTCAGGCAGAGAGAAAAACCGCTGCGTGGGCTGTGCAGTGGGAGAATGCCTGGTGTTCGTGGACTAGCTGAGGGACAGTCCCGTGTAAGTGGTGGGAGTGGGGCTAAGAGTTCCAGGAGATGAGGTCATGGAGAAGGTGCCAGGGGACATGGAGCCGAAGGTTGTATTGGTCATTGGAGGTGTCTGTAAGGACCAGGACTTTCCTTTTTACTTTGAAGGTAATAGGGAACCACTAAGGGGTTTTGAGCAGAGAACAGAGTTCAAACAGAGCCATTAATATTTTCTTTCAATGTTTTTTTTTTACTGTGATACAAGTCACATAATAGAAAACATACTATTTTAAACATATTTAACTGTATGGTTCAGTAGCACTATGGTTCACCTTGTGGTACAACTCTAACCATCATCCGTCTCCCAAATTTTTAGCTTTCCTAAACTGACACTCTGTCCCCATTAAACACTAAACTCTATCCCCATTAAACACTTAAGTCCCCATTCCCCGTCCTCAGCCCCCCTGCCCCACCACACCCCTGATCCCTGGCATCTATGTGTACTTTCTGACTCCATGGATTTCCCTGTTCTCATGTAAGTGGAATCAAGCAGTATTGGTCTGTACCTCCTGTATATTGGAATGCGTTTAACTTAATGTATGTCCTATATGTTTTGTGCCACTTCCTTTTTTCCCCCCATGCTATACAGTAGGTTCTTATTAGTTATCTGTTTTATACATATTAGTATGTAAATGTCACTGTTTCCCAATTTATTCTCCCTACTTTCCCTGCTTCGTGTCCATACATTTGTTCTCTACATCTGTCTCTATTTCAACGTCATGTAATATCTTTAAAAAGATATTTAATTATCTTATGAGCTGCTCCGTAGTTTGTGAAATATGCCATAATCTCTAGAACCAAAGGCAGAGAAATTCTGCCTTTTAGGGAAATAATCACTTCTAACGCTCAGCTAAACCCAGGAGTAGTCGACTTTCTTCACTCCCTTTTGTCTGCTAAGTAGCCTGTGTTCTCTGCCACCAATTCCTGCTGGAGACACTGCTGAGAACTAGAACTTGAGGAAAGAGAAGCATCTGTGGGCCCAGTGACCTCAGTCAGTTAGACTTGGATGCAAAGTTCTGTCTCACTCCATATCGCCTTCTGTAAACACCCTGCCGTTTTAGGAGGCAGGCTAGCGATGCACCGGGGTGGATGTGTTCTTTAACACGTATGTGGGCTCTTTTCCATCCTTTCTGGTCTTCTGTGACTGACTGCGATGTTTTGTTACCAGTGATGGGTGGGGGTTGTCTGTAAAATCACACTGTTTATCTAACCAGAGGGAAAATACTGTAATCTGAACCCATGTGCTTCAGAAAGTGGCTGGCTGCTTTTGACATTGTATATGTTAGTGGGGTGGGGATGGGGCAGAGATGTATCAGAAATGTTAGCCCCTTGAGGCTAGCCTCGGCTTGAATGGGGAGGTCTTAAATCTAAGTAGCATGTTTACCAGTCTTCTCCAGTCCCCCAGTCTTTGATTCTTCAAGGTCATGTCCTTGCTTTCAGAATGAATTCCATATGTCAGGGCACATCATCAGATGCTCTTCTTTCGCCCTGCGAGTTGGCATGCTCACACTCTTCTGCGTTCTGTTGTGTGAATGAGAGCAGGAGTGCCCAGAACCCTTTCCACACTTCTCACTGTGTGCTTTCCTCTCTCTCAAAGGCCTTTGCTGGACTAATTATAGGATGAAGCCCTTGGTTTTATGTCTGCAGACTTCTGGGCTGTGCAGGTTTAACTGTGGTTGGTTTTCCTTGTCTTAGATAGTTTCTAACTAAGCAATTTGGGGACTTTGGAGGTTGGAATTCCGTACCTGAAGGATATATTGTTTTTCCAATTTAAGATGCTTAAACATATTTTTGGTCAAGTTTAATAGAACTTTCCTCTGTGTTTATATAATAGTCTTTTCCTTCTTAAAAATTATCAAATGTGGAATTCATTCTTGTCACTTAGTAAATTTCCTCTAGGAGAATGTATTGGGTTGGCCAAAAAGTTTGTTCAAGTTTTTCCATGGCCAAAAACTTCATTCAGGTTTTTCCATAAGATGTTACGAACATAAGATGTTATGAACATAATATGTTGGTCAAATGAACTTTTTGGCCAACCCATTACTATTTGATGTCATCATTTGGTTCTCATTTTGTCCTGATCAGACCTGCATCTTCCTTAGAACTCCTGGTAAAAGGCTTTCATGGATTAACTCTTTGTAGATTGGACCTTAGCATCTCTCCCTGTTCTAATACCTAATATTAGATATTAATATCATTCTAATATCTTTCTGCTTGAAAACACTTATTTTATTTATTACAGTGAGACATTTACCCCTGTGGGCAAGTTCCCACCCCTCATGCATAAGCTGACCTGGGATCAAACCAAGGATTGAAACTAACTTGGCAGAAATAGGTGATGTTTGCTTACCTGTAAGAGTGATGCAAATGGTTTCCAACTGTACAGTGATGTAGTGACTCAGAAATGTGATTTGGGAATCTTATAAGCTTTGCTCCCCATTGCCTAAGTTCCCAGTGACTATGGTTCAGGTCGACAGATGGCTTCTGTTTGTGCTTCACCTTCAGATTTTTCTAAACATTTCTAGGAGAAAGCTTTTCTTGATTGACCTCTCTTTTGACTATCCCACAGAGCAGTCAGGTGCAGGTGAATTAGAAAGGTTCCAAGAGGTGATTCTCTGGGTCACAGCTCCGTAACTAACACTGTTGGAAACATGTGTTCATTTTTCTCTGACGATTCAGAAGGCCCTTCAAGATCCTGCACGTTCTCTAGACTTGTCAGCGTTCCTTCCAACACTGTCAGTATTACGTATCATTGTATTGCCATTACGCCAAAGATCAGATCATAGTGAATTTCCATTAAGTGCATGTCTGAGACCTGGGAGTGTGGTTTAAAAGCATCATGAACAATGACAGTACCTCAAGAGAAGCTGAGAGCCTGGCGGGAGGGACTACCCCCTGGAGAAGGGTTGAAGAGCCTCCTCTAGTCATGGCTAGACCATTGTCAGTCAGCCAGTACGGTGATACTGATTCTTTTCAGCCTTGAAGTAGTAGGATTTGTGCTCTATTCTGAGTCTTGACCCTTTCTTTGGTTTTGTGCAGCATCTGCCCTGCCTCTTTCCTTCCTCATCAGCAGACTTTGGGGTAGAAGGGTGGACGACTGCTTTTATTTTGGTAACTCAAACTGAATCAGGCAGCTGGAAATATTTTTTGCTTTCTTAATTAATTTTAAGGAAAGTGCCAACTGCTTATCTTGGCAATGTTAGAACTGGAGAGGGCAGCATTTGATGAATATCCTGTAATAGTTTTTGCCCACAATGTCAAAGTGAAAAAGCCAGGTTACGGAGTTGATTAAAATGCATGCCAGTGGGTTTCATGCCCACAAAGATTGTATCTCATGGGCAGGACTTCCACCCCTGAAAAAAAACTCTGTTGGGTATAAGTTTCAGGGGTTGAACTTTCCTGGACCGGCCTCAGTGGAACAGGGGGTGAGCATGAATTGACATGGTTGTTAAAACTTTTCTTGCTCAAAAATTTCATAAGATCGTGAGATTCTTGAGGACAAGGACTGCTGGGCCTTGTGGTCCCCTTTGGTCTGTATTCTTCGTATCTCCCAAGTGTCTGGCATGTTTGGCTATTCATTATTAACCCACTTAATCCTCACCATAAAACTATGTGGTGATTATGTAATTATCTTTATTTTACAGATGACAGAGCTGTTCAGGAGTAGAGCCTAGAACTGACTCCAGAGACTTTATTCTTAACCATGACACTGTCTGCTTCAAAAGATAGTTGGGGCATCTAAAGAGGAAGTGAACATCATTATTGATTAAAGTGGACAAGGTCTTCCTTTGCTTCCTTGTCCTATAGCAGAGTTTCCAAGTATTCTCCACTCTTTTGAGCTTTCATTTACTGAAATCCAGACTCTATTGTACCTTTACAGGCTGAATGAACTAATTACAAATGATAATTATTTTGTTTCCTGGGATATCATGGTTGCCAAGGCTTGTATGTTTTGTTCTCATAATGGAAGTAACCAGCCCAAAGATTATAAAAAAATTAAAAGCAAAACCCTTTCAACTCTCCCTAACATAGAGGCTTGATGCTTTGTTGACAGGCTGTTCCTGTAATGTCAACAAATTTCATGTGAAATCTAAAAAGAACTCTTTTTTTTTTTTTCCCTTGTAATAAATAATGTTGTTAAACCTGTATTTTCAGAGAAGTTGAACTACACTTGTATTCATTTTCCTTTCAAAGCAGTTAAGTTTACCCCCGTTAACCACTGTCTTTTAATACCACAGATAAGGTTTAGCAGCTATTGTCTGAATATTGTCTACATTCCCTTTTTTCCCTGTTTAAACAGCTTTAACTGAAATCGGTTCTACATATCAAACAAACATTTAGTTAGTGTAAACTAAAACCCTTTCATATGACTTGGTGTTCTCAGGTTAGTTATTTGAGTGATTTTCACCATTGTTAAATCTTCACAAGTTGCTTTTGTTTGCATGAAAGTTCAGCATGGATAAACAAACAAAAAATTCTTTGTGGTAACAGGTGAAGACTATTATAACTCTGTGCCTGTATAAGGAACATGATTACCTTAGTAAAGCCAACCTTAACCAATATTAAGCTGTGAAAGCTCTACATTTCTTTAGACAGCAGAAGTAAAAAGAGCTTTGGGATGAATGAAGTTGTACTTTTGATGGTAAAATTTGCTTTTCAAGTTGAAGATAAGTGATAGAAAATACATAGGAAACAACTTCTTATTCTTTTAAAGCTTAAGTTAGTCTCTCACCTACATATGTTGGAATTATTTCAGTGCAGGAAGTGGAAAACTCAACCTGAAATGGTTTAAGCCAAAGGGGCTTCAGGAATAACTTGATCAAGAGTCAGCTGATCTGACTAGGACCTGGTTTTTTAATCTGTTCATCTTGTAGCTGCTTCCTACTGCGTTGCCTCCATTCTTCCCATTCTGCAAAATGGCTGCAGAATCCTTTTCCTGAATCTTCTGACAGTCTTACTCTGATTGATCATATGCCTGTCTCCCCCAAGCCCATTTCTGTGGCTGGAGAAGTGTGGTGGGCTGATGGGCCCAGATAGGGTTGCATGTTCCACTCCCGGTATTAGTAGAGCGCTACCCAGACCACGTGGACTGAGACCGGGAAAGGCAGTGGGTTACCAGATGAATCATGGGATTTGGCTAGAGTAAAAGGGTGCTCGGGAGAGAAATATTTGAAGTTTACCGTAGTAGGTTCTTAGGAAGGAAGAGAAATGGTTAGTGGCTTTACTGTGCTTTTTACCTATTGTCATTTGCCCTGACTGAATTGAGAGTGACAATTTGAATGGCTCTGTAGGTGTAATGAGTCCCTCCGTAATTATATTGTTCAGTTACATGAACACCTTCCTGCCAGCTCCTCCTGGCCCATGGGTAAATTCTTTGTTTATTTTAGATCCAAAAATACTTAAAATCGGTACCTCCTGATACGTGTCTGTGTTTTGCCCTTTTTGTTGTTGTTTTCCAGTCACTAAGTCGCGTCTCACTCTTTGCAACCCTGGACTACAGCACGCCAAGCTTCCCTGTCCTTCACCGTCTCCCAGAGTTTGCTCAGATTCATGTCCGTTGAGCCTTCTAACGATGTCATCTTCTGCCGCCCTCTTCTCCTTTCAATCTTTCTCAGCATGAGGGTCTTTCCAGTGACTCAGCTCTTCACATCAGGTGGCCAAAGTATTGGAGCTTCAGCTTCAGTCCTTCCAATGAATATTCAGGGTTGATTTCCTGTAGGATTGACTGGTTTGATCTTCTTACAGTACTCATCTTTAATAAAGATGTTTAATGAAAACATATTTTGTTTGATTTTGCCTTTCCCACCCTACACAGCGCAGGCTGTCATGTGCTTTAGGATCTCAGGATTTGTTGTGATTGACCGATAGCTTCCTCTTGTCTGAGTGATGAACGGTGACTGAAAACCCCCTCCCCAGCCTGACCTGGGTTGTCTCACTAAGCTCTATGTCTACTTCCTCCTTGACTTTGTGAAAAGGCTCCAGAGACTTTGAGTTATATTGGGAACTGGTTAGGCTGAGTTTTCCTCTTTTTCTCACCCTATGGCTGTGAAGTTACTGGAGGAGAATTGAATGACGAAGTTCATTGTCCTTGATTGTCCATCATGGGGACATTATAACCACGGTCTTGTCTTTATGATCCCCAGGTCGAGTTTGAATGGCTGAGACAGTTTTGGTTTCAAGGCAGTCGATACAAAAAGTGCACTGACTGGTGGTGTCAGCCCATGAGTCAGCTGGAAGAGATGTGGAGAAAGATGGAGTGGTTGGTAAGTATCCAGGAGTGGATTTCTTGGGATGTTGTGCTCTGTCAGTCCTTGGCTGCCTCCTTGGCCTGGGTAAATGCAAGAGAAAGACAAACATCATATGATATAGCTTATACGTGGAATCCAAAATAATGATGCAAATGAAATTATCTTCAAAACAGAAGTTGACTCACAGACATGGAAAACCAATTTATGGTTACCAGAGGGGAAAGGGAGGCGAGGAGGGATAAATTGGGAGTTTAGGATTAACATAGATACACTACTATATATAAAATAGATAATCAGAAAAGATCTATTGTATAGCAAAGGGGGCTCTACTCAGTATTTTGTAATAACCTATAATGGAAAAGAATCTGAAAAAGAATAAGTTTATATATGTGTGTATATATATATATATATATATATATGCTTTGGTATATGTGGCTTTGGTCGGCGCCTGAAACTAACACAACATTGTAAATCCACTCTACTTACTCTTTGTAAGGTAATGGGAACAGCCAAGATTTGATCAGCACAAGCTGAGTTCAGTGCAGTGAACCTTTACTGAGCACTTCCTACATGCAGGGCTTCGCTGATAGCTCAGTTGGTAAAGAATCTGCCTGCCATGCAGGAGACCTGGGTTCGATCCCTGGGTTGGGAAGATCCTTTTGAAGAAGGGAAAGGCTACTCACTCCAGTATTCTGGCCTGGAGAATTCCATGGACTGTGTAGTCCATAGGGTCAAAGAGAGTCGGACATGAAACTGAGTGACTTTCACTTCTCATTTTTCCTATGTGCAAGGCACCATGTTAGACATATGTTGGGAAGTGACCATGAGAACCATGCAGCAATAATTCCTAAACTTCATCTGCATTTTTATAGGCACCAGGCACTATTCTAAGAGTGTTCCCTATATTAACTTTTAAAGTTAAACTGTTAAAGTTCTTATGACAGTCTGGTGAGGTGCAGAAACTGTTTATTTATAGATGTGAAAACCAAGGCCTAGAGAAATGAAGTGCCTCGCCCAAGGTCATGGAGTAAGTGGCAGAGGGAGATTGAATCCCAGGCTGCCTGGCTCTGGAGCTTGTGCCCTTAACCACTGCATTCGGTTTAACAAGGGGAGAAGCGTGAATATAGCCAGGTGTTACATTAACTCAAATGAAATCCTGTAATGGAGATTTAAAGAAAAAAAAAATCACTATCCAGAGGCAGAAGTATTAAATTCAGAGCATTGGAGCTGGGACAGTTGTGAAGAACAGATGTGGCTTTTGGGGACCTTGGGTGGGGAGAAGGAGGGTTGGTTGCATAAGACATTCTGAGAGAAGTGTTAGGTTCCGGTCACTGTAAGAACAAGATCACCAGGGGGGAAGTACAGTGTGACCAGAGCATGGAATTCAGGGCATGTGTCGTAGGAACTCTCACTGGAAGGTATGTTGAGGCCATTTGGGTTAAGTCTAAATTTAAACAGTAGTAATAATGCCAAAAGGGCTTCCCAGGTGACTCAATGGTAAAGAATCCACCCACCAAGGCAGGAGATATGGGTTTGATCCCTGGGTTGAGAAGATCCCCTGGAGGAGGACATGGCAACCCACTCCAATGTTATTGCCTGGAAAATTCCATGGACATAGGAGCCTGGTGGGCTACAGTCCAAGGGGTTGCAGAGTCAGACACAACTTGGTGACTGAGCATGCATGCACACACATGATACTTACTAAGTTCCATACACTATTCTAAATATTACATGTATAATTTAATTTCTATGATAATTTCATAAAGTAGGTATTTTTCTCCCATTTTACACAGAGAGTTTTTTGTCGTATTGTGTGTTAGTCACTTAGTCGTGTCCGACTCTTTGCAACCCCACAGATTCCTCTGTCCGTGGTGATTCTCCAGGCAAGGATACTGGCCTGGGTATCCTATCCCTTCTCCAGCAGATCTTCCCAGGGATCGAACTGCGGTCCCCTGCATTGCAGGCGGATTCTGTGCCCTCTGAGCCACCAGGGAAGCCCAAGGAGACTGAAGCACAAAAGGTTTCCCTAACTTCTTCAAGGTCATACAGCTAAGTCGGGGAACTGGAGTTAGAACTCAGGAAGACTGGCTCTAGGGTCATGCCCTGCACCACCTCACTGTTCTACCTCCAGATCATCAAGTTTGGAATGTAGTGGAAAAGTGATAAAAGCCTGCTAAACTCTTGAGAGAGTACTGCTGTGCAGACTTTTTGAGATGTGCTAGAAACAGTGAACCAATTTGAGAAATGGGTAGTTCTTGCTAATCCCTATTTTATAATAATGAAAATACCAAGTCACAACCATGATTGGCACCCCAGTTTGAAAGTCCGAATCAGAATCCAGAAGTCCCGGCCATCCAGCCTTTTCCTTAAATCTCTAAACCACACCTTTTCATGGATGTATGTTTAGGGGAAGGAATGTTGTAATCCTTTTAGTGTACTAAAAGTATCACAAAAATTGATTTCTCCAAAGACATGAATCAGTTCAAAATGGAGCATTGTGCAACTGGATTGGAGGTGATGAAAATTTTGTGCTGAAATTTCCTGCTAGTTCTCTTCCTACAATTAGGCTGTGCAGAGTATGCTCCAGTTTTTCCTGGGATGTATATATAAAGGCAGGTTTATTTTGAGAGAATTTCTTTTTCACTGTGTAATTCTGGTTTTATCTATTTATCTACATGAGTTAGAAACTTCCCTGGTGGCTCACGGTAAAGAATCCACCTGCAAGTCAGGAGCCGCTGGAGACGTGGGTTCGATCCCTGGGTTGGGAAGATCCTCTGGAGAGGGGGATGGTAACCCACTCCAGTATTCTTGCCTGGAGAATCCCCATGGACAGAGGAGCCTGGCGGGCTACAGTCCATGGGGTCACAGAGTCAGATATGACTGAAGCGACTTAGCAGGCATGTACGAGTTAGAACTTCTTTACTTGCTGAACCTTGATCTTAAGGTATAGGTTTGACTTTGGGACTGTAATTTAACAGTTCTTTGAATTAGAGTTGGCAAACTGTAACAATTAAACAATTAGAATTGGTGAAATAAGAAAGAAACTCACTTGTAGTGTTTTAAAAATATATTTTTGAATTGCTTTTGTTCAAGGGCTTCTTTTTTTTTTTTTAAGTGGAATCTTTGGTTTTGTGAGCTTACCAGTGATGTTCATTACGAATTCACTTTATTTAGTTATATATATATATATATATATATATATATGTTTAATTTGGTGGTGCTAGCACATTAGATAAACTATCTGTTCTTCATAACTCTTGTGTAAAAGTACTAAAAAGAAGAACAGTCTTGGGAATTGGCCAGAGCCAGTTTCCTTGCAGTTGGTGTGGTGTTACTGAGTGTTCTGAGTGAAATCAATGGGCTCTGTGTCTCAGCAAGTCTAAGGATGATGGTTATCAGCAGAGTGAAGGTTTGGGCCAAGATAAAAGGAATGACACTTCTAAATTAAATGTAAGCATTGCTTCAAGCCTTTTTGTAATGACTTTTAACAAATTCATAACAGTGTACTTTTGCTATTGGAAGAGACGAGAATGATCATTGGAAAAATCTCTGATCCTGTGACTGGTAGTGCCGTGCCAACCGATAGTTGTGTGGGGATGGAACTGGCACTGGCTGGTCACATTCCTACTTTGTACCAGTCTGCCTCCGATGTTTTCATTTGTGAGCAGTAGGGGGCAATGTTGAGCTACCAGTTTGAGGCCCCCGGATGCTAACTAAGCCTTTCAAGAAAATGCAGACAAATGTACCATTAACTGTCCAGAATTATCCCTGTTGCTTCAAGTTAGCTGTAATCTCCAAGATTCCATAACACAGGAAATCAGTTGTGGGTTAACAAATTCAACAGCAATTTAACATAAAAAGTGCAGTGTTTGGTGCACATTTGGATTCTATAGAATTAGACTAATCCAAACAGCCTTTCTGAATGCACTCACTTGGCTTCCAGGGAATACGCGACTCAAAATGATGATCCTTTTAGACAAATGCTTCTTCTTTATCATTATGGTTTTCTGCATTTGTTGCATATGTGTTGTGGAAAGATTTCTCTAATTAATGCACTTTTTCTGTTGTGCAACATAGCATCGATCTCCTTTGACAAGAAAATAAAACAAAAAAACCTCAGGCAATATGTACATTACTTTTCACCTTTTGCTTGTGATTAAAGCAACCTTCGACAGCCCTCGTACTGGGGAAGAGACTTGTGTTGTAACTCTTCTCTGTCTTTGTGTTCTTTTTTTTTTTTCCCCTTTGTGGTTGGAAGGTATAGTCTCAGGTAGGATCTAAAAGAAGAACGGAAAATGAGCTTTGAAATCACATTTCTTCCATTAATGGTAATTGCTTTACATGTCATAACCAGTCACATATTTTAAAAAGTTTAGTCAGCTATCTCTAAGACTCCCCTAGCCTCCATTGCCCATCCCCTGTTCCAGTAAGCACCTTTTTTTTAATCACACTGTTTATTCTTGCCATTTTTTTTTTTCCCCCTGAGGATAGTTCTTCTCTGGGCATGCTCTTATGATGTAAATGTTAAACCTTATATTTGAATGACATTCTGATAAAATATCACATTTCCCCTGAATATTACCGCATGAACTTATGAGCCATTAAGCCCCAAAGCACCAGAACCCTTTCTTATAATCCAGGAACTTAGCCTAGTCGTTCCTCTCAATTCTGCTCTTCAGGAAGGTATGATGACACTCTAACACTATTCAAATATTTGTATTTTATTTTATTTTTTAAACTAGCCCACCACTCCACATCTGAGATTAGCACGTTATAGGGAGACTCTTCAGGATAAGAGAGAGTTACCATTTGAAAGAAAGTGCACAGGCTTTGCTTTCTGGGTAAAAAAAAAAAAATATGAAAAGCTCAACTCTCCTGTGAGGTGGGGAAGTCTTACTGCAGCCAGAGATTCAGCGGATAGGCCATTTGTCTCATAGGGTCTGGTATCGCACTCTGCAAAACTGACATTTATTTTACCTATAAAAAATGTTTTAACACTATCAAGTTCACTGAGATATAGAAAAGAATGCTAGGTGTGATGTCCTCTAAATTGATGACATTTATTCCTTGCCTTTTGACCTTAAGAAAAAAAAAAAAAAGAGGTCAATTTGGTATATAACCCAATAGAATATTCTAGGAGAGTTTCCAGAGTAAACATTTTCAGAATACAGATGATTTTTGTAGTGGAGAGAAATTTCCTCCTCCTTCCTTTATGGCTTTTACATTTTTTTTTTTGTTTTTCTAGAGGAGAAGGGTAGATCCTGATCATTTTCAGTGTTTTGAATTGCATTTCCTGTCTTGACAGTTCCTCACCCTGGGATAGCCGTGCGTTTATATGGCAGTTGGCCTTAATAACCTTTATTGACTTTAGTGGATTGGAGCCAAGGCTGGATTATTTTAATGTATCCGTTTTGAAACAGTGTAAAACACAACATATAATTATGTTAGGTAAGCTATCGGCTACATTTAAGTCTACCCATTTATATTAACATTTGGCACGGGAGAGCAGGGAGACGTGGAAAATGAGTAGGTGTTTTATTTCAGACTGTTACCCGTTTTTTGTTGTTAAAGTTTTAAGAGAGGTACTTAAGAATGTGAAAGTTGTCCTTTACAAGTCAGTTGTAATAGTTTAATTTCAAGATGAGTCATGCGTTTTAGCTTGTCATTCTGGCCCGTGTAAATCATCTGAGAAGGCTCCGAGTGCGGAGCCTGATCGCTGCTGTCTAGCTAAGCCCTCCGTAGTGTAGGTTACACAGAGGTGGGGAATGATGGAGCCAGGGCCAGTTTGTTTGTTTTTGGAGAGATTAATGAAGCTATCATCACAGTGCTTTAGATTAAATTCTTTGTAACTGAATAAAGGAACAAGGCTGCTTTTTCACATCCTGAAATATATCCTGGGTATACTGCTGTTTGCCATCATATTATAGTTCAGTTAGCTAAGTTCATTTTAAGCTTCCAGGATTAACAATTTTTAAGGGTGTGAGGAAGAAAATGATATAAATATAAATATTGATCTTTTTTGTCTTATGAATGGTGAAGTCATTAACTTATATGTGTGTGTGTATATATATATATATTTACATATCTCTTGCCTTTAGTGTTAGTGCATATACTAAATTATATTTGCTAAATTAATAATATTAATTTTATTAATTTAATATATTTGCTAAATTATCTATTTATTGTTTATATTATTAATTATTTATTTAATATATTTGCTAAATTAATAATGGTTATTAATCCTGCCTTCTGTTTTTCAGAATTAGCATTTCTGATGTAGAAGCAAAGCGTATTATAGTAATTTAGAATCTGGTGTGAAATGTCTAGTGGTTTTAAATGAAAATTTAAATTCCTTTTCCCCTTTTGGTCCAGTGCTGAGTGAGTCAGAAGAAGCACAGGTTGGAGGCACGCAGACAGTCGCAAGCACCCAACAATTCAAATTACGCGTGCAGACTCTGAGCTCTGGGGATAGTCTATGTTTAGCTTTAGAAATTTGGAGAAAAGAAAAAAGCCACTTTTTTGGCTATAGTGGCTTAAAATCCTGGGTTCACATTCTTTTTATTACCTTAAATGTCTTCCCTGAAGGTTGGTTCTTTCCATTTGCCTCCCTCCCCCCACCTCCTCCCCCACTTCCACACCTCTGTATTGTTATATTAAAAGTAAAATATCTGGGGGAAAATTGTATGGATAATTTAGCAATGAATTTCGAACAGGTATGGATTCCTTTGATTGCCTTCTGGGTTTCTCTCAGATTTTTCTAATTTTTTTCCTTTGTTGCTACAGACTTAATCATGAATTAAGAAAAAAAAAAGTGTTGTGAATTCTGTCTATTTGGAAAGAAATTTCCAATTCCAAGAGAATTCAGGCTTAAGCCTTAGAAGCAGAATGTGCATGGAAAGCACAAAGGACTCTGTTTATGATTCTCTTTGAAGTGTTTTTGCAACTGGATAAGGAAAAT
The DNA here is from genome assembly GCF_032452875.1 of Bos javanicus. Taxonomy (NCBI): domain Eukaryota; kingdom Metazoa; phylum Chordata; class Mammalia; order Artiodactyla; family Bovidae; genus Bos; species Bos javanicus. Next base: position 22,431,926 of record NC_083885.1, read on the forward strand.
TTTAGAAACCGTCTGATAGTGTTCAGGGTAAATACTTAAACCCCTTTAGAGAATTTCACACACAGATACTGTGCAGCAGAAAAAAGGGATACTTATGTTTCTTAAAGCTGCTACAGCCTACAGCTTTGTACTTAAAGACAGAGGTGTTGAATAGAATTCTACTGAGGATACATCCAGTGACAATATCTCCAGAAACATCAGAGCAAACCAGTGGGTAGGACTTTCTGTTTTTAACCCTTCCGTGAGCTGTATGAGAGTTGAGCTTTATTGGTACCAAGGACTAGAATGTCCCTGTTACATTCCAGGAATTGTTAAGAGGATTGTTCCAGTACTGCTGCTCTGCACACAATGAGAGCACGACTAAAAATGTTGAAGATGGTGAGACAAAGTGACAGGAGCTGGGAAATTCCAAGTGAAAAAGCCTTGCCATCTCTCATAACTCTGTGTGAGAAAAACACAGAATAAACAGCCAAGCTTTCTAATATTTGAGCCTGATTTCATAGGCTTTAGCTAAATTTTGTTAGCGTGTGTTAATAAACACACGCACTCACACACATACACATTTTGCATACATTCTGTGTATTTTTCAAGTAAACAAATTCTATTGTTATATATGATTTTCACTACGCTGAAATTCAGATTTATACAAAGGTGTGAAGCGCCTGCTAGTTTTCCCCAGGGAACTATGGGAGCCTAGGCTGCTAGAATTTATTTTGGATTGCTTTGACTAGCAGACCATCTTAGCATTTCAGATGTAAATTCAGAAACCTTCGTGCCAGATTGGGCTGGTGGGAATTTCCATTTTTCCTAGAAAAGATAGAGAATAAAACAAATTGTATACTTCCTCTGGTTTCTTGGGGCGGGGGTAGGGAGTGGGACATTAAATTCAGCTCTAGGCTGTCATTTATCTTTTTATAAATATCTTTGACATAGTCTAGAAAAGCTCAGTCTGATAGAATGAAATGATTTTTTTTTTTTAAAACAACAGACCTACAGTTTTGCAAGGGAAGCAAGATTTCTAAAGGATAAATATGCCAACTGTTGGGGATATGATCAAGATCTTAGGATCTTATTTCCCAGGTTGGTTACTGAATGGTTCTTAAAACTGTTCTCTTCTGAAAAAAAACTGTTTTGATGATCAAATGAAAGAGTAAAGTATAAAACACTGAACATGCAGAAGGCGTCACCAGGAGTGATTTTAGAAGTGTGAACAGGTGGCCACTGCAGATTCCTTACTTAGAGATCGTTTGACTCAGCCTCCTTAGTGTCAGCATTGCCCCCATCCCCCACGCCCATTGCCCATTTCCCTTCCTCCAGAACTGGGATCAGTCCTGGAGCTAAAGCTACGCATAGTGGTTTGGAGCTCAAGGCTACTCTGGCAATGTTTCTTCTTGACTGTGGGCTAGATACTTTGGGAGGCGGGGCCAGGAATCTTCCCAGACTTTGCAAAAATGTCTCTCTGGACAAATGTGCTCCAGGTGTCAAGATCTGACTTACTAGAGAGCTCTGGGAACATATTAAGTTGACTTTTTCCTGCATTAAGGGTAACATAACCATCATCCTGCTCTCTTGTCAACATCTGCAAAGGATGACCTTTTTGAAAAAAAAAAAGACTAAAGAAAACTGAGGTAGCCTTTCCAGTCTTCCTGAAAGTATCTCTGATCATTTTCATTTTTTTAATGACAATATATTTTTTAAAATTGTATTTTATTTTTGATTGGAGGACAGCAGTACTCCACAACCTCGTGTTGGTTTCTGCCATTCATCAATATGAATCAGCCATAGGTATACACATGTCCGCCCCCTCTTGAACCTCCCTCCCACCTTCCTCCCCATCCCACCCCTCTAGGTAGTCTTAGAGCACCAGCTTTGGGTTTCCTGCATCATGCTGCAAAAATTCCCACTGGCTAGCTATATTGTTAACACCATCTTTTCCCTAACACATAAATTAGGATCATCTTTTTTTGTATCTCCTTGCATGATCTCAGCCCATCTGGAACCACCTGTGACAGTCCTATTTGTAAATTTTTCCTTGATGTGGGAAAAAATCTCAGATAATCTCCAACTTGGTTTTGATTGATGGACAAAATTAGCCTTCACATAAAAATCTGGAGTCTCCTAGCCATCTGCAAAATTAATTTTCAGTGTGTAAGACATACCTGCCCTGGTTATAAACACCTGGAACAGGTGGTTGCTTGATAATATATATATCCCTCTAACTTCAATGTTATTAATTTAAATGAACAATTATGAAATTGACCAAAATTATGCATCAGATCCTCTTTAACAGATGTTGGGGGATTAAGAGGGCTTGTATTTTATTTAATGTCATAAACTTTTCATGCAGTCACCAGTGAATTATTTTTAACGAATGAAAGTTGTGGAATATGCCAGCACCAGCAATAACTTAGTGTTTTGTTGGTACTGAGGTCTCGTATCTTGGGGCACATGAACAGTAGTTGGGAAGGGAGTACCCTCTTCAGCCATATAGTAATAAGTATCTCAAACTTAACAACTCAAGAAGCAAACTCTTGATTCCCATAACTTCCCCAGCCTTCCTTGCACAGGTCAATAATTGGCACTCCTCACTGCCCCGTCAGAAACCTTGGAATTCTCTTGGTTTATCTCTTGATCTATCAACGAAGCCAGTTAGCTCTGTTTTCAAAATAGAGTCATGATCTGACCACTCTTCACCACTCTCTCTGTTACCACCTTGGTATAAATAACCTCCCCGTTTTTACCACTTATGTTCACCCCTGTCAGACTGTTCCTTTCAAATGTGTCAAGTCATTTCACTCCCTGGTCCCCATCTCACCATCCTGTCCAGAAGCCCAGTTTCCCTCAGTGTGATCATCTCTAGTTGCGTCCATGTTGCAGCAAGTGAAGTAAGTCAGAAAGACAAAACCATATGCTATCACTCATATGTGGGATCGCAGGTATGACAGGTGAACCTATCTGCAGAACAGAAACACTCATAGAGAACAGACTCGTGGTTGCCCAGGGGGATGGGGTTAGGGGAGGGATGGAGTGGGAGGCTGGGATTAGCAAATATAAGCTTTTAGATACAGGATCGATAACAAAATGGCACCCCACTCCAGTACTCTTGCCTGGAAAATCCCATGGACAGAGGAGCCTGGTAGGCTACAGTCCATGGGGTCGCAAAGAGTCGGACACGACTGAGCAACTTTACTATACAGCACAGGGAACTTTTAACGAGAAACTATAATGGAAAAGGATATTTTAAAAAAAGAAAAGAAATCCAACTTCCTTCTGAGGGGCTTAACGCCCTCTAGGATCTATCTGTTCCCACCCCCACCTTTTCTCCCCAGCATAGTCTTTCTCCCCTCCCCCTCCTCCACTAGCCTTCTTTACAAACACACACACACACACACACAAACAGAATGAGCTTTTTAAAAAAGATTCCTTTATTGGGCTGTATTGGGTCTCAGTTGTAGCACGTGGGATCTTTGGCCATGGCGTGCGAACTCTAGTTGTAACGCATGGGTTCTGTAGTTGCAGGGTAAGGGCTTACTTGCTCCGCAGCATGTGAGATCTTAGTTCCCCGATCAGGGGGTGAACCACGTCACCTGCATTGCAAGGCGGATTCATAACCACCGGACCACCAGGGAAGTCTCCCTTCTTTACCATCTTTAGAACATGCCCAGTTTCCTCCTGCCTCAGGGCGTTTGATTTGCTGTTGCCTGTGTCTGGGACATTCTTCCCTCCGTTATTTGCCTGACTCACTCCCTCATTTCCTTTCCGTCTCTCTGCTCCAGTCCCTCCTCTGGGAGAGTTTCCTCTGACCGAGCTCTCTAGCTGTAGAGAGAGTATAGCGCTGTTCTGTTTTCCTCCTCCTGCTCTCCCCTGCCTGCTGTGATACCATGTACGTGTTTATAGTCTGCCTCTACTTATAATCTCATAAGGGCAGGAACTTTGTTTCATTCACTATTATTTCCCCAGCTCTTAAACTGTGCCCCATACTTTGTAGGTTGCTGTTGTTCAGTTGTTCAGTCATGTCCGACTCTGCGACCCCATGGACTGCAGCACACCAGGCTTCCCTGTCCATCACCAATTCCTGGAGCTTGCTAAAAAGCATGTTCATTGAGTCGGTGATGGCATCCAACCATCTCCATCTCCTGTCATCCACTTCTCCTCCTGCCTTCAATCTTTCGCAGCATCAGGGTCTTTTCCAATGAATCAGTTCTTCGCATCAGGTGGCCAAAGTATTGGAGGTTCAGCTTCAGTATCAGTCCTTCCAATGAATATTCAAGACTGATTTCCTGTAGGATTGACTGGTTGGATCTCCTTGCAGTCCAAGGGATTCTCAAGAGTCTTCTCCAACACCACAGTTCAAAAGCATCAATTCTTTGGTGCTCAGCTTTCTTTATAGTCCAACTCTCACATCCATACATGACCACTGGAAAAACCATTGCCTTGACTAGACGGACCTTTGTTGGTAAAGTAATGTCTCTGCTTTTTAATGATGCTGTCTAGGTTAGTCATAGCTTTTCTTCCAAGGAGCAAGCGTCTTTTAATTTCATGGCTGCAGTCATCATCTGCAATGATTTTGGAGCCCAAGAAAATAGTCTGTCACTATTTCCATTGTTTCCCATCTATTTGCCATAAGGTGATGGGCTGCATGCCCATCTTGGTTTTTTGAATGCTGAGTTTTAAGCCAGCTTTTTTAGTCTCCTATTTCACCTTCATCAAGAGGCTCTTTAGCTCCTCTTCGCTTTCTGCCATAAGAGTGGTGTCATCTGCATATCTGAGGTTATTGATATTTCTCCCGGCAATCTTGATTCCAGCTTGTGCTTCATCCAACCTGGTAGATACTCAACACTTAACTTCTTAAAGCAAATTAGGAGTTTGGGATTAACACATACGTACTGAAGTGAAGTGAAGTGTTAGTTACCCAGTGTCCTATTGGTGAGTTGGACATGACTCTGGCTCATGGTGGTTCAGTGGTTAGGATTCCAGGCTTCCACTGGAAGCCTGGGTTCAGCCCCCCAAAATAGTAATATTAAAGGAAATTAATTCATGTTGGGTCATTTTTCCAGCCCTGCCACTTCCTCACTTTCAGGCTCAATGGCACAACCTTCAATGCATTCTTTTCTTTTTATTCCCATTTTTAAAGTCTTTATTGAATTTGTTACAATATTGCTTCTGCTTTTTCAAAAATTTAGTTTTAATTGGAGTATAGTTGCTTTACAATATTTTGTTGCTTTCTGTCATACATCAGCGTGAATCAGCCATAGGTACACATATGTTCCCTCCTTCTTGAACCTCCCTCCCACCTCCCACCCCACTTACCTCTCTAGGTCCTCACAGAGCAGCAGGCTGAGCTCCCTGTGTTATACAGTAACGTCCCACTGGCTATCAATCTTACATATGGTCATGATGCATTCTTTTTAACTCTGTACGTTTTCCTCAAATGTTTGGTCCTGATCCACGGGAATATTTAGGGGTTAGTTTTATTTTTAAGCCAACACAACCCTCTCAGCAGTACCCCCCAAACATCTTGAAAATTAAAAAATAATAACAGTATCAAGAGCACAGATGATGCACCAGAACATTCTGTTTTATGCCTTTGGCATTTGCACTGTGAAGATGGAGCAATCCCTGGCAAACAACTTACGCGAATATGAAAACTCTTTAAAAAAAAAAAAAAGAGAGACATAAGTAGGTTATTAAGTTTCCCTGAGTAGCAGTGCTGCAAAAACTTAAAATCATGGGGGGTTTTTTGCCTCATTTGTTGGCATCCTTCACATTTTAGATTTTCCTCTTCTTGAAAAACTTAATAAAGTACAATTGTCATAAAAGTAAACGTGTTTCCCAACAAAGCTTGGACTTTTTATGACTAATTTCCCAAGTGAGAGAGGGAGAAGACCGTGGACTGGACAGGTTTGGGGCACAAAACTAGGGAAGTCTCTGAGGAGTAAACTGACTTCCGCTAGACAAGCCGAACACTGATTAAAATATTTATCATCCTTTGGGTATGCAATAGCTTTTGATGATGGAAGGCATATTAATATTCATCTTTGCTGCTTGTCTGCACTTCAGATGGATCCCAGGAAAGAATGTTCAGTTGACCAGTTTTTTCTCCTCTCCAGGAGTCCTTGAGACCTAGTACAGCTTGGAACCAAGAAACTTGCCTTGTGATGGGATTGAGCTTTTTCTGGGGGGTGGGAGTAGGGGTGGAGATGGCCAGGGGTAGTGGTGTGTGTGGAGGGGTGGAGATGGGAGGAATACAAACCAGGAGAGACCTTTGGACTGGGAAACTTTAAAGGCTGACTGCTTTCTTACAAGAAGCCAGTTGCCAGAACAAAGGGAGGAGTTGGTCATAATTTTCTAAGCAGCAGAACTGGCATGGCTGAGTCCGTGAGGCTGACATGGCTCCTCGTGGGGAATCTAAGCCTTACAGAGGATGTTGGGGTGAATACCACTGGGGGCTGAAGCTTCCCCTCTCCTTCCCCCTCCTCCCCTGCCTTTACTGAGGAAGATGTTTGCTGCCGATACCCAGGTCTTCTGAAAACTGGTTCTTCTGGAGTGCACCATCTCATTGTCATCCTGAGACAGAATAAATATAGATGGTGTCCACTTAGGCAGGCATGCACAGCACAAGGTGGCCTCCTGGGGTTCTCAAAACTTGTCTTTTTTAAAAAAACATTTTTTTTAATTGAAGTATAGTTGATTGACAGTGTTGCGTTCGTTAGCTTCAGGTGTATAGCAAAAACTTAATAAAGTACAATTGTCATAAAAGTAAATGTGTTTCCCAACAAAGCTTGGACTTTTTATGACTAATTTCCCAAGTGAGAGTTATATATTCAGTTATATATATATGTGTGTGTGTATACACACACACACACACACACACATATATATATATATATATATATATATACGAATTCCCTGGTGGCTCAGTTGGTAAAGAATCTGCCTACAGTGCAGGAGACCTGGGTTCAATCCCTGGGTGGGAAAGATCCCCTGGAGAAGGGAATGCCAACCCACTCCAGTATTCTTGTCTGAAGAATTCCAGGGACAGAGGAGCCTAGTGGGTTACTGTCCATGGGGTCGCAAAGAGTCGGACAGAAATTCATAAATACAAACACACACATATATATGTATATTCTCTTTTAGATTCTTTTCCCTTATAGGTTATTACAAAGTATTGAGTATACTTCCCTGTGCTATAGTAGGGTCCTTGTTGGTTACCTATTTTATATATAGTAGGGTGTATATGTTGATCCCAAACTCCCAATTTATCCCTCTCACCCCTCCTTCCCCTTTCATAACTGTAAATTTGTTTTCTATGTCTGTGGGTCTATTTCTTCTTTTTAGACTTTTAATTTTATGTTAGAGTATAGTTGATTAACAACGTGATGGTCTCAGGTGTATGTGGATCTGTTTCTGCTTTGTGTGTAAATTCACTTGAATCTTTTTTTTTTTTTAGATTCTGCGTATAAGCAATATATGGTTATTTGTCTTTCTCTGTCTGACTTAACTACACTTAGTATGGTAATCTCTAGGTCAAGACCTGTCTTTTAATTTTTTCTTTTTTTCTTTATTAGGAGGAAGAATCTGGCTTATTAGTTTAGTTAATTAAGCAGTGTAGTTTTCTGTCTTGATGGGAATAGCCTTGATTATATTTTTGAAGGCAAGTAAGAGCCCTGAAAGAACCTGACCTTTTTATTGAGTTGTCTTAAAAAAAAAAAAAACCTGGCAATTGAATAGGAAATTTTCATAAAAGCAGCAGTGTGTGAGGACACTTAGTTTCTGTCTTTAAATTCTGAAAATTCAGAATCTTCGCCCCTTTGCATTTTAGTTTCTATGACTCCATGATGAGATAGTCTTATGAAAGATACCTTAGAAAATTGGACAATAATGATAAATTTGAAGACTCAAAAGAGTAGAAGTGTATTTTTTTCCTTGACCCTAGTCATTTAATCGTTCATCTGCTCCAGCTTATGTAGGTATTGTGAAGTTATTCAAAAAATGAGGGCTTGTGTCTCCCACACTGATAAGGCATGAGGCAGTAGGTAATTCAGAGAGTGGGAAAACAAAGGAGAAAGGTGGGTTCTGAGAGAGGTTTTTGGGACCACAGAGGAGGATTTTCATAGCTGGATCTGGGTGGACTCTATTCAAGGATGGCTGAAGCCGGAGACACTGTTGCAGGAGAACGCAAGCTCTGCTCACAGATTTGGAAAGACTGGATGGAGCACGCTTTGGGGAAGTCCAGTAGTGAGATGAGAAGATACACAGGGGCCTTCTTTTTCTAACCATTTCTCTGTAAGGCACAGCACTCTCACCCCTTCATAACTGGCTTTCCTATCAAAGGCATGGGCAGCCAAGTGCCACACGTGCACAGTGGAAAATAAAATGAAACTGCCTTATTGTCTTGCATTTGTGAAGATTTTCCTTGGGAAACAAGTCAAGATTGTATTGTTTGCACTATTTTCATCCTGAGTACAGCAAACAAACAACACTACATTTTCAAAAGAATTGCAAATGAGGCATTTTTCCAACCAAGGTCTTTTATTATTATTATTATTATTTTGCCTCAAAAATGAGTATTGGGCCTGGGGTATAGTACTGGGAACTATACTCAATATCTTGTAATAACCTATATTAGAAAAGAATCTGAAAAGGAATATATATATACACATATATAAATATATAGTATGTATATATCTGAACCACTTTGCTACCCTTGAAACTGACACAACATTGTAAATTAGCTATACTTCAGTTTTTAAAAATTGAATACAAGCCTAATAATTTTGGACTTTTGGTCAAAGGTTTTCTCTTGAGTGAACCAGTGAACTCTTTTTCTCTTTGCTTTTCTTCTCCTTCCTGCTTTCCTTCCTTCTTCCTCCCTCCCTTCCTATCTCTTTCTTTCTGATATTGGAATTGGGATCCGGAGGAAATGACATCTTCACCGCCTCTTACAGAGGCGACAGTCTTGAGGACCTAAGTATTTGCACAGAAATATTTTGAAACACAGCCAAGAGTGTCATTCATGAGTTATTTGATTTGATTCAGGACAGCGGGTATGGTCATCTATCATTTCCACGGCTGAAAAAGAGCATTTTCTTTCCCACGCATATCTCCCCATTCTTCAGCTAATAGCTCCAGGTTAGTGATTGAGCACTCCACGCTGTCTCGTATTTGCCATTGCACTTTGGCATGTCAGTCACACCACTTGAAAGACTGAGTCACTGTTCGGAATGTAAATGGTGGCTGTTCATTCTAGTCTCTCCCACCTTTTATTTATAGATTTCTGCTAGGCATTCACTTTTTCTCTTTGTGTGATGTTATTATTTTCTAGTGACTAGTTTGATTACTTCCAAGGCATGAGGTGTTAATTCTTGAGTGATTAACAGCTCCCTGTGAGTTTGATCTTCAGACTCAAGCTTCTGCAATATTGTCGTTACTTTGATCCCCTCAGTTTGTAAAAAACAGTAATATCTGCAAAGTGCAATAAGGCAAAGTGCAATAAAATAAGGTATCCCTGTACATAAGATTTTTACATATAACGTCTATGGTAATACCTAGGAGTAAAATTGTTGGATCAAAGAATATGTGTATTTTCAGTTTTAAGAGAGATGGTCAAATTGCCCTCCATAGATAGAGTTTGTCATAGAGTTTCTATGTGTGTGTATGTATGTATATTTATATGTATGTATTCATATGTAGTGGTAAAGAATCCACCTGGCAACGCAGGAGATGTGGGTTTGATCCCTGGGCCCAGAAGATCCCCTGAAGTGGGAAATGGCAACCCACTCCAGTATTCTTGCCTGGAAAATCCCATGGACAGAGGAGCTTGGCAGGCTACAGTCCGTGGGGTCACTAAAGAGTCAGACATGACTTATTGACTAAACAACAACATCAACAACAATTCATATGTAGAGTTTATGTGATGCAATGCCTGTTTTCCTCACGTCCTTACCAGTGGCAGTATATTAACAGACTTTTTACAAGTATGATTGGTGAAGAGTGATTACTGTTTTGCGTATAAAGAAACTGAGGCTCAGAGACATTAAGTGACTTTGTTAAGATCACAGAAGTGCTGAGCTACAGAGCTGGGGTTTGCAGTTCGCCAAGGCAGTCTGGTTGCAGAGTCTGCTCTCTGAATCACTATAATAGTCTTAGCTGAAGCTCCATTCTGTTAGATATGACCAAAGAATTCTGACAGATTTAGAGGTTCCAGCAAGGACCACTCATATTTCTTTGGCTGGTAACTGTGGGAAGTTGTTCTTTCACCATGGAGTTGTCTGCCAAGTCAGCTGAATCAGTCCAGGTGATCAGAATCATTCCTCTGACATCCAGTGATATTAATAAGTAGTGGGATTGAGTTTTATATGGGAAGTAGGTGGCCCTTTACCCTGCTGAATCTTAGGACCCAATGCTGTAGCTGTTTTCATCAATGGAAGGGAAAGGTCAGGGGGTGGTCTCCTTGCTGCCAGAGACAAGGCCTGTTGCCTGATTTTCTGTTTAAAGTTACGTTCCTGCTGGACTGTGTTCAGGTGTGAGTTTTGGTGGCTGTGTTCCGCTGTGATGAACCTCCTTGGCCTCTCCTGCTCACGTTCATTCTTTCTCCACCTGTCAGTCTTCATTAGGTCCTTTAAACAATGATTCCTCTTCTGTTCTGGCCCTTTCCTGCTTGGCTCTGCAACTGTGAGTTCAAGCCTTCACCCCGCACACACCGTTTCTAAGTAAGAGTTTATGGCAGGAAGACTTTGGGCAGGATTGAGATGATCAGAGAATGGTTAGAATTATATTTCCAGGTAAAGGCAAGGATGAGAAGAGGTCTCAGGAGGAGTAGAGAGGTCCTCTTTGACCCCTTCCTAAGCTGTGTTGATAGACTCTCATTCTCAGGAGTTGGGTGGGGTCCCCTCTATGACTCTGGGCCCTGACGGGTCACATCCCTTGCTGTGTTGTAAAGTCAGGTTCTACTGTTGATGGCATGACCCACAGTATCTGTCATTAAGTCTTGTCGATTTGAGTCCTATCCCCTTTGAAGTAGTCAAGGTTAGATCCTTTTGGGTTAAGAACTTCAGGTCTCAGGCTAGCCAAGTCTGAGCCCTGGCTGAATTAAGTAAGAGTGTGTGATACTGGGCAGTGACATGGGGAGCCTCAAGCTTCCACTTCTGTAAAATGGGTGTGCTGAAAGTAATGCCCTGTTGGGATTATGGTGAGATTTGTCCACAGTAGTAAGTGTAATGTTTCGTACATTGCCTGGCATGTTTTCAGCATTATTGTTTTGAACCTGTCCTCTTCTTTCATTCCTCCTGCCATCTGCTAATTCAGTGCCCCCTCAACTTTCACCTAAGTCATTCCTCCAGCTCCCGTAGACTCCCAGCTTCATCTTATGGTTACATTTGCCTAGAATCCATGCTTTCCATTCAAGTCTCTGTTCAGAAGTCCCCTCAGAGTGGCCCTTTCCTCTCCCTTCTCTCTCTGCTTTATTTTTCCTCAGAGCATTTATCACTCTCTGATTGGATATCTAATACATACATCTGTTTCCTGTGCTAGAATTTTAAGCATCTCAAGGGCAGGGACTCTATCTTGTCACTTCTGTGTTCTCAATGCCCAGTATAGGACCACAGCTGTTTGTTGTGCAAGAGAAGACTCACATGCTTTGTGAGTGTAGACTTTTTCTGAGTTGCCCCTTTTTACACGTATAGTGCTTCATACCGGAGAAGGCAACGGCACCCCACTCCAGTACTCTTGCCTGGAAAATCCCATGGATGGAGGAGCCTGGTAGGCTGCAGTCCCTGGGATCGCAAAGAGTTGGACACGACTGAGCAACTTCACTTTCACTTTTCACTTTCATGCATTGGAGAAGGAAATGGCAAGAAGTTGCCTGGAGAATCCCAGGGACGGGGGAGCCTGGTGGGCTGCTGTCTATGTGGTCACACAGAGTCGGACACAACTGAAGCGACTTAGCAGCAGCAGCAGCAGCAGCAGTGCTTCATACATACATACATATAAATATATAGATATATTTAATGTAAAAGATTTTTGGGGGGTCATGCTATGTGGCATGCAGGATCTTAGTTCACTGACCAGGGATTGAACCCACCCCTCCTGCAATGGGGGGTCTTCCCTGCTGGATCAGACTGTAAAGAATCCACCTGAAATGCAGGAAATGTGGGTTTGATCCCTGGGTCAGGAAGCTCCCCTGGAGAAGGGAATGGCTGCCCACTCCAGTATTCTTGCCTGGAGAATCCCATGGACAAGGAGACTGGTAGGCTACAGTCCATGGGATCACAAAGAGTCGGACACAACTGAGCAACTAACACTTTCCCCTGCAATGAAAGGGAGGAGTCTTAACCACTGGATACTGGACATCAAGTCTTAACCACTGGACATCAAGCCCCTGTGATATTTGTTGAATGGCCTGCTGTCCCTTCTTCTTGGTTTAGTCCATTTTACAAACTCCTTTGTTTAAAAACATTCAATAATGATCCATTACCAACTGCCAAAACTTTATCTTTTCAGCCTTTTCTGGAATGTGATTTCTCTGCCTTCAAGGTCTTCAACCTTAGGTTGTACATGAGAGACCCCATGCAGCTTTTTAAGGACTTGAGCATAATGTCCAGGGACTAGGGTTCAACAGCTATAACTTTCAATCTTGGTTGCACATTTGAATCATGCAAGATTAATTTTCAAAAGTATCACGTGGGTGTTGGCTCCAGCAATACTGATTTAATTGGTCTAATCTGTGGTACTTGGTGGATTTCAGTGTTTGGCCAAGTTGCAGTAGGTTTAAAAACCCTCACAAATGATTCTGATATGTATTTAGGGCTGAGAACGACTGTTCAACAGGTATCTGACCTCTCACCAAGTTCATTTTGATCAAATGGATGAATACATGGACGTTTGAGCAAATTAATGGGAAATGCTATCTCGCTTTGAAGTAAAGTGAAGTTGCTCAGCTGTGTCTGACTCTGCAAATCCATGGACTGTAGCCTACCAGGCTCCTCTGTCCATGGGATTTTCTAGGCAAGAGTACTGGAGTGGGTTGCCATTTCCTTCTCCAGGGGATCTTCCTGACCCAGGGATCAAACCCAGGTCTCCCTCACTGCAGGCAGATTCTTTACCAGCTGAGCCAGCAGCAAAGCCCGGTGACTTTAAACCAGGTCAAATATATTGTCTCACTTTAAACATTTTTAAACTTTAAAAATGTGTTGCCTCACTTTAAAACAACACAAATGTATTGAGTGCCTGTTGCATTTCCAAGATTCTGGGGAGGACTCAGAAGGGAAACAGCCATCTTTATAATTGGTATACAGGGTAGAAGAGGATGTCAACAAATGTACAGAATTGTAAAAGCTTGGGAGATGGTGGGGCACATGTGAATGGGTAGGATTTTGGAGTCTTCTTGATCAGCAGGGACTTCTGAATTGAGTCTTATGGAGTGGAGAGAATTTCAGCAGGTGACGATGGCAATGGGGAGAGAATATTCTGACATATCCCATGGCGGGAACAGCACATGTAATGGTTGAGGTCGGGAAATGCAGTTTATATTCAAGCTGCCTACAGTGGGGCTGGCAGTCCCCCAAAGCTTGTCTCCTCTGTGCTTATTCGCTCAGTCATGTCCGACTCTTTGTGATCCCATGGACTGTAGCCTGCCAGGCTTCTCTGTCCATGGGGATTCTCCAGGCAAGGATACTGGAGTGGGTTTGCCATGCCCTCCTCCAGGGGATCTTCCCAACCCAGGGATTGAACCCAGGTCTCCTTCATTGCGGGCAGATTCTTTACTGTTTGAGCCACCAGGGAAGCTTAAGAATACTGGAGTGGGTAGCCTATCCCTTCTCCAGGGGATCTTCCTGACCCAGAAATTGAACTGAGATCTCCTGTATTGCAGGCGGATTCTTCACCATCTGAGCAACCAGGGAAGCCAGTCTTCTTCTAGAGTTCTCTAACTCAGGAAATTGTACCACTGCTCAGTCAGCTCTTCATGCAAGAAGTAGAGGAGTCATCCTTGAGAGTTATCCCTTTCCCTCCCCACATATCCAATCTGAGAGCTTTTATTCCTGAAGTATCCACTTTTTTCTGCTGTGTGTGCTCAGTCACTCAGTCATGGCCGACTCTTTGTGACCCCATGGATTATGGCCTGCCAGGCTCCTCTGTCCACGGAATTCTCCATGCAAGGATACTGGAGTGGGTAGCCATTCTGTTCTCCAGGGGATCTTCCCTACCCAGGGATGTCTGGATTTACAATTAAGGGCAGTATTTTCAAATGCAATTTCCAAACATTTTGGCACTAGGAGCCATGCAGAATCTGGACAGTGGTTTCAGCAGTGTCACTTAGAGGCCATTCTTTCTTATGCTTCTTGTGTCAGTGCCCAGAGTCACCATCCAGCTTTGAAGGGACCAGAGGGTCTCCAGCCCAGGGTATCTTTGGCACAGGTACAAGAATCCTCATGCTGACTGACTTGGAATCTCCTGGTGAGAAGTGATTTGTTACCCTGATTAGAATGTAAACACTTGCTGGAGTTGAGTTTTGTTTCTCATGTGAGTTTTATTATAGCCTTCTGTGTTTATAAACATGTCTCGAGCATGAGGGAGAAATGTGATAACCTTTAAGCCCCCAAGAGAGTATCCATTTGTTTACTCTGTGGGCTGAAATTAAGATAACTTAGCATCCTTCTCTGAGAGTCCTGTATCCCTCTTGCTTTGACCAGCTCACATGGGATGGTGTCCAGATTATCATTCCCTAATTGTTCCGTCCTCTTCTAGTAGAGTCTGTAAAGTCTTTTGACAGATTACTTCTGTAGTCAGTTGGCATTCACTGGAGGGGTGCAAAGTCCAGGTGAGATGTCTGTTGAATCCAACAAACAGATACTGACTTTTTAAAGATTTAATGTATCAGGCAATGGAGCAAATCAAGAGTTGCTATACTCATGGAGCTTACATGCTTGTTAAGGAAATAGACATACATGTAAATAAGGCATGATGTGGAATGTCAAATGAGAGGGAGAAACAGAGCATTGTGGGAGTGCCCAGAGCATATGGGTCAGATTGAGAAAGCTGGGGAAGGCTTCGTGGAAGAGGAGTGTCCATTTGATTGTCTTGAAGAGTGAACTGACTTTTGATAGGCAGAATTTTCACAGGTAAAGAGGAGGGACAGGCCCCATTTTCGGCAAGGCCAGCAGCAGGCACAGGGCTCAGTTCTAGAACACTAGGGCATGCCTGTAGAAACAATATAGTATCTTGTCACTGGTGTTTCGGGGACCTGTTTTTGGGCTGAAATGGAAGCGAGAGAGGTAGGCACCTAGGAACTAGCGAACCAGTGAAAAGGAGGGAACAGTATGATCTTATGAAGAGCCTTGAATGGCATGCTTAGGAATTTGGCCTTAAAAAATTATTTATTTATTTGGCTTCACTGGGTCTTTTTTTTAAATTAATTCATTTATTTTAATTGGAGGATAAGTACTTTACAATATTGTGACGGTTGTTGCCACACATCAGCATGAATCGGCCACAGGTATGCATGTGTCCCCGGGTCATAATTGCGGCCCACAGGATCTTCGATCTTCGTTGTGGCAAGTGGGATCTTTAGTTGGAACATGAGAGCTCTTTAGTAGAGGCCTGTGGGATCTAGTTCCCTGTCCAGGGATTGAATCCGGACCCCCTGCATTGGGAGCATGGAGTGTTAGCCACTGGACCACCAGGGAAGTCCCAGCAAATGTGGGGGTTTGGTTTCAAAGATTTTTGAGTAGCTTTCATTTTTCAAAATTGTAACTGGCAGCAGCACAGTGGATGGATTATAGAAAGGAGAGGCTGGGGACGGGAAGACCTGTTGCAAATATACTTGTGAGCAGTAATGAGGTTCCAAACCAGGGAGGGTGATGGAGAGAATAAGAATAGGGATGAATTCCTGAGTTTTGCTTAGTTTTAGAGAGGTACATAAGGCAGACTACAGTCAATAGGTTGCAAAGACTCTACTTCAGTCACATGACGGAGGCGACTGAGCACACACGCACACACATAGACCTTCATAATTGGATGTTAGGGACCAGAGATGAGGAAAAGTCATGGGAAACTTCACAAGGTATCCAATCTTAGTTCGGATGGATGAGGATACCATTTACCAAGCTAAAGAACAGAAGAGAAGGACTTGAAGTGCCATATTGACTTTGAGGAGCCAGTAGAACATCTAAGATGGTCTAGAAATCGCAGAAGGTCTGGAGCTGGGTAGAGATGCCAGAAGCAAGTGTAGACATGGGGGTTGGATTCATGTCTTCAGCAGGCATTCCTTCCATGCCTATCATGTGCCAGGCAGTGTTCTCCCATCTGTTCATCCGTGTTTGAGAGCCCCTAACTTGTGGCAGCCATCAACATGGAGACACAGCAGAAGGAAGTGGCGTGAGTGAGTAAGAAGGTCGGTGAAGAAGTCAAGGGGCATCACAGGTGAAGTCTATTAATAGTATAAAGGTTAAGCATAGGAGATGGCAGTCAGAGGGCTGCAGAGAAAAGCAGGGGCAGGTGGTAGAATTGAAGGAGATGTCGTGTCAAGCCCCAGGAGAGGTCAGTAGGGTCAAGAGGGACCCTACTGTTGAATTCAGCTTGGAAAATTCCAGTAGGATGGTAAGGGCAGAAGGACAAGGAGGGTGAAGACTGGTGGACCAGGCTGCACATTATTGTGATGGGACTGGGAGGAGGTTTCTCAGAGCAGCTCTGTCTTCCAGGGATGCTGTAGGGCAACCTGAGGGGCCTGAGAAGAGGCACATTTTAGCCAGATGGGGGCGCTGCAGTTAGCTCTCAGAATTCCTGAGTTCCTCCAGCTGTCAGCCTGTAGACCTTCACTTGCCCGGTAGCTGACTAAAGGCTGACCTGGAGCCATAAACATTTTAATTTGCAAAACCATTGTCGTATTCCAACATAAACGGGGGGCAATTTAGCAATGCGTCTCCAAAATAGCACTGGGTGCTGGCTCAGGCTTTTGCGGTATATGTTGAAAATGAACACTGAATGCCATGGCATAAAAAACCAGATTGTTGGTTTTCATGATTAATTTGGTCTCTAAGGCCAAGGAACCTGTTCATGGCCATATATCAGTTGTGGTTATAATTGTGGGGCAAAATGAAAAATCAATACTGGAACTACAGGGCTGTACTCTTAAAATCCAAGGCGTGTTTTGTTGCAAATGTCATAGAAGAAACTGACCTTCAAAGGGACAGACATACCTTCATTATTGCACAAGTGTGTGTCCATGGTGGAAAAGCCAAGGAAAGGGATTGGGTCTTATCAGAGTGTAGCTGGGGTGCTTGGAGAAGGTTCAGATGGTTGCAATTTCGAGTAAAATCTCACTTCCAGTTCTGGGTGTGGGCTTCCCAGGTGGCTCACTGTAAAGAATTGCCTGTCAGTGCAGGAGACGCAGGACTCATGGGTTTGTCCTTGTGGTGGGAGGATCCCCTAGAGGAGGAAGGGGCAACCCATTCCAGTATTCTTGTCTGAAAACACCCCATGAACAGAGGAGCCTGGCAGACTACAGTCCATGGGGTCACAAAGAGACGGACATGACTGAGTGACTGAGCGCTCATGCACGTACAGTTGTATGTGTCCTAAGGCAGCCTCAACTAGTAACTCTAGAAGGTTGTGCAGATGGAAGCCAGGACACCTGGGTATACTTTAGCCTCCGCTAATCACATGCGGCTGTCAGACAAGTCTCTTCCTCACCCCAGTATGTTTCTGTGGTTTTCTGTGTTAGGACTTCAGAGATGCTTGAAGTCCTCTGAAAAGATTGACATACTTGAATGGGAAAGAAACATCTTCCGTTAGCATCATTATGAATAAGACACCCAAGGGGCTTGTTTACATTTTCCATTCCTTCGATTGGGAATAGACTTCTTTTCTGTCAAGCCTGTGTTGTTTAAGTCTGTGTGTAGGGGATTCTTTTCTGTGTTTCGCCTTTTGTTTTGGCAGAAGTGCCCGATCCCCACTTGCCATGGCGAAAGAATCATTACCTGCAGACTACATTAGACAAATAGAACGTGAAGGGAAGAACCTCGTGTAGGTAGATGGGAGTGTGAGAACCAGGAAATGGCCTGCTCATGGGTCCAAACGTTGGCAGCAGTGCCATGGCGAAAAGAAATCTCAACATCCAGAAAAAAAAAGCAAAAGTGTTAGTTGCTCAGTCGTGTCCGACTCTTTGCAACCCTGTGGACTGTGCCTGCCAGGCTCCTCTGTCCATGGAATTCTCCAGGGATGACTACTGAAATGGTTTGCTATTTCCTACTCAAGGAGATCTTCCTGACCCAGGGATTGAACCCGTGTCTCCTGCATTGCAGGCAGATTCTTTCCCATCTGAGCCACCAACATCCAGGTGAAGATTCATTCTCTGATCCGACCTGCCATTTTTCTAAGCCAAGCTGGAATTAATTAAGTAGACGAATGAGTCAGTTGAAATTTACTAGCAGCTTCTTGACCTAATGCCTTAGAAAGTTCTGTCCTTACAGATCAGGTCTCACATTGAGGTCAGAAGAATCAGATCCAACTCAAAGAAAGGAGAGCTAGTGGAAACGCCAAAGGTGCCTTCCAGTGAACTGTACCTCTAGCGGGCCCCCTTGACGCGCTTCTGTTCCATGCGACTTATGATTATTTGAGTGCTAAGGTTTGCGGCAGGCTGCCTTGATGTATAGGCTGAGGTGGTGATTTGTTTCTTTTCCCATCTCCTTTGCGTCTCCTCGTTTCAACTTAAGAAATGAATTGTGTGGCCTTTTATTATATAGAGATTAGCGCAGCCTTTTTTTAAGTCCCTCTTCTGTGATCTCTCTTAGGAGTTGACTCTTTGCAAAAGAAACACTTCTCTCTTGTCAGAATGACAGTGATTACCCCACAGTTTGGAAAATCTCCAGCAGCTTTTGTTCCCTGAAAAAAAAAAAAAAAAAGAACTTGATTTGATGAATAAAAAGTTGGGGGATTTGATGAGTCAGAGGGCAAGAAAATGTCCTCGCCTCACATGAGGCTCTCAGAGTCAGACACAGCGAACATCGGGGAGAAAATAAACCTTAATCTCCCAAGGAAAAAACCCTGGAGCATGAAAGTGTTCCCTCTAGAAATGCTGTAAATCTTGCAAACCCTATAGGTTTTCTGTTTGGGGCAACATCAAAGCCCAGCGACTTTTGAGATTAAAGTGTGTTTGACAAACAAAACTTTCCCCATGCCACACTCTTTACGAGATTTGGCCTGTCTCTTGCCTTTGTTTTACCTCCATGGGACTTCCTTTCTTCCTGAGATGTGGGAAGTCTCACCTCCTCAAATCTGGGGCAGGCTGCGACGGTTTGTGCCTTGAATGGCGGGTGCAGACCCCAGCGGCAGGCCGTCCACTTTCCAGCATGTTCCTGCCGCAGCGGCGGCCCACACCTTCTCCCGGTCACTTCCCAGGGACCCTCTTGTGGAAGAGTTTCAGAGTCTTCACTGACTCTAAGAAGATCAAACAGCAGGAAGACAGTGGTTTCCCTCAGCCGAGACAAAGGAGTTTGTCTTTTACCTCAGAATTTCTGTTTCTTTTCAAACTGTCTTCCCCACTGTCTCAGAAGAAATGCTTGTGTATTTGTTTGTTTGTTTGTTTGTTTTGTCCTGACCTGTTTCCGTGTCGGGGATGTCTTGGCACTTTCTCTCTTGCAAACTGGAAATAGATGATTCTGTTTTTGTGCAGGGAAAGTTCTTTTTTGGAGAAATTATCACTTAACAGAAGAAAAACTTTCCTTCAGTAAGATCATTTTTGGGGGAAGTAGAGAGTGATAAGATTTTGCTTTAAAAAAAAAAAAAACGCCTTTGTCTTTTAACGGAGTTGGGTTCTCTCAAGTCACACATTCCAGCCTTCTGCCAAAGTCCCCAGTATGGTCTGATCTGCGGCTGCTCCTCAGGTTGGTCAGATCGCAAGTGGAGGACAGCTTGGGGAGGCAAACGGCTTTAAGGGTAAAGCCCACAGCGTAAAAATCTCATTACTGGAAAAGCACTTGTGTGGTTCAGGCTAGGTACTCCCCAGTGGAAGGATGGTGACGGTGAATGGTTAAGGGACTCACTAAAATATCTTAAATTGTCTCCGTTAAACACGTAGCGTCCTTCGAGGTCACACAGAGCTGAAACTTGAACAGCTGTACAACAAGCATCTGAGATTGTTTTTAATTGTGTCCCCTTTCTCGAACAGCAGTAATTCTTGTTGATACTGTCAAGAACCTTTCCACCGAGCACAAGCACACCATACTTGAAGGTCAAATGCTTAACCCTTCTGCATGGTTACAATGAAAACGGACCCCTTTGTTTTCATTAATGTATACCCCAGCCGCGCACACGGGGAGAATGGGGGCCTCAGGCGCTCACCAAGCTGAAGTAACTTATTGTCCGAGCCCCACAAAGAGAGCATATTTTTGTTTTCATCCAGCAGTTGCTTCCCCTTTGCCTGTGCAGCCAACCACGAGACAGTACGGCCATTTATCAATGGGCAGAATTTTTGGGTACCATTTTGTTCCTCTGACCTGTGTTACTTTTTACTGACCCGACCAAATTGCTTAAAAATTTTCCCTTTTCTGCTGTCAGTGTTTAAAGCTGCTTAATGTCTCTGAAGTGATCCACGCACCACCACCGCCCCCACCCCGCCCACCGCTTTTTTAAAACACTTTATATTCCTGTTTACCAGCACACCTGTTACTGTAGCGAACCATGAAATCACAAATGTTATGCAGCTCTTAGTGACCAATAATACTTGATTAAATATAAAGAACATCTCTTATACTCTGATACTCTGATGCCATGGTGGTGTATGAAGGTAAGTGGGCTGATGATCTACATATATTTATTTGTCGGGAGCCAATCAGGAAAGTAGGTTGGTGTGTTTATTTGTTTGTTTGGTAAAAAGAAATCTCTCTTGCTCTTTTTTTTTTTTCCCTGCTCCTTAAGAGTTAAACCAAAGGGACCAGTTCAGCAAACATTAAATATGAGCCTCAAACATGAAGGCTGCATTGTTACTGAAACAAAAATGCCGCAGCAGGTGGTGGACTTGAACAGGAGGGAGGAGGAGGTTCAGTTGTTGCCCATTTTTCTAATCCTTTCAGAAAACCCATTGTCTAAACCCCAAAGTTAAAGTGTCCTGGTTCCGTCTCACGGAGACAATTTCGACATGAAAGGACCGTGCCCACCACGGGTTTTCTCCAACGGTTTAATCTTTGGGTATGGAATGCATCACCACTAAACAAGGCAGGAGAGGCAATTATCTCTGTGAGATGAGCCAATAATATCTGCTTATCAAAGCATAAAACTGTCCTGAGTACAGCCAGTTAGTTAAGTAGGAATTCATGCCAGCAGTGGTAGTATTAGCAGCTTTTAGATTGTATCCCTCAAGATAGAAATGTGCTTTCTGTTGTCTTCGGGGCTTTCAGAGCAAATTTGTGGTGACCACATAAAGCTCAGGTGAAACCCCGCTTAGTCTGTACCTGTTTATATCAAAGTGTTTCATGGAGGGGATAGTTTTTAAAAGGTATCAATAACTGAAGTTGAAATAATTGCTTTCTTACCCCAAAGATGAATAAAATATAGTTTATAGCTTTAGAATCAGAGTTCATTAAATAGGAGGCACTGAAAAATGAGTTAGGGACTTGCCTGGCGGTCCAGTGGTTAAGAGTCCACCTTCCAATGCAGGGGTTCTAGTCCTGGTCAGGGAACTAAGATCCCAGATACCGTCGGGCACCTAAGCTCTCGTGTTGCAACTAGGGAAGCCTGCCCACCACAACTACTGAGCCCGTGTGCTGTAGAGCCTGTGTGCCACCATTTGAGAAGCCCATGTGCCACAACAGAGAGCCCGCACAGCCAAAAATAAATGAAAAATAAACCTTTTTTTTTTTTTTAAAAATAAAAAATGAGTTAAAGGGCAAAGGCAGACTCCTGGACTGATTCCCATTATCGCTCCTGCTGCAGGGTATGAAGTAGCCCATTTGTGTGCAGAGTCCCTCTGTGTTTTGTTTTGTTTTTTAATATTTCTTTATTTGGCTGAACTGGATCTTAGTTGCAACTCCTAGCTGTGGCATGTGGGATCTAGTTCCCTGACCAGGGATCAAACCTGGGCACCGTGCACTGGAAGTGCCAAGTCTTAGCCACTGGATCACCAGGAAGGACCCCTTCTGTGTTCTCATTGAGCTGTTTTGATTGTTGGTTTTAGTCCAAATCGCAGTTGGAATAATTTAAGAAAGTGAGTGCAGTGTAGTGACAGTTTTCTATTATAAATTCCTGAGAAGTCTAGAGTTGAAAAATCTCATTTTCATAAACTTCAGACACAAATTCGGATACATTTGTAGATGTTCCATCAGCCATGTTCTTGTATTAATGGCTGACGTGAACACCAGGTTTATCAGCCTAACCAGAAGGAAGCTACATTTCTACTGCTTAAGCCACATGTAAGATCTAATGATGGCTGCTGTCTGTGGCACTAAACATATAAACAGGATAAAATCTGCCCAACTCAAAGATTTTTGTAACTTTCTGTATAATACTGGCATTCAGAAGTTAGTGAACTTACGGTTGCCAAAGGGGAAAGGTCTGGGGGGGTGGGGATGAATTGGGAGTGTGGGATTGACATATGCACATTACTATAAAAATAGATAACCAACAAGGACCTACTGCATAGCACAGGGAACTCTGCTCCATATTATGTAACAACTTAAATGGGAAAAAATTTTGAAAAAGAATAGATACATTTATGTGTATATCCGAATCACTTTGCTGTATGCCTGAAGTTCATACAACGTTGTTAATCAACTCTACTCCAATAGAAAATAAAAATGAAAAAAAAAAAGTTAGTGTCTCCATCCGACACTCATATTCCTTTCATGTGTGATATTCATAAATGTGAGAAAGGGTGAAAAAAATCCTGACTGATGTAATTTTCAGCCTTGGTTTGGACATTATAGCTGGACAGGTCTGGATATCTGAAGCAAATTTAGGTGGAAAGAGAGTTGGGTAGAGATGAGGTTCAGCAACCACTTGGTGTCTTCAGGATTCAAAAAACGGCGCTGTTCCCTAGGACCTCAGGTCCGCTGTCTTTGTGTCTAAGTGGGACTGCAGTCGACCAGAAAGTAAGCCACTGTTTCTTCTACAGGTAGAGACCACCTCTGAACCTTAGTCTGATACTGAAATGATTGTTGAGAACTTAGCAGCATTTACCCTGGTTCTGGTAACCACCCTTACCCTACCACCTGCTGGCAATGAGATCCTGGACCAGTTACTAAGCACTGGTAAAATGGATTTGTAAATAATACCAACCAACCTTAAGGGGTTGTTGAAAGGGTTAAATGAGATGCTGTATCCCGGCTTCATAGGATGTGCTCCAGAGTCATTACATAGTTTCGTGGTTGAGTCATTACAGAGTTTCATGAACTCTGCTACCAGACTGCCTAGGTTTGAATCCTGACCCTACCGCTTAGCACCTGTGTGACTGGACACCAGTTATTTAATACTTGTGTGCCTTGATTTTCTTGTCTGTAAATTGGGATAGTGATAAAACCTGCTTAACTGAACTGTTATGAAAATGTAACAAGGAATCCATGAGAAGCGATCAGGATGGGATCTGGCATGTGGTAAACTTCCAATCAGTGATCATTTTTGTGGTTGTTTTTGTTATTAATACCTCTCTAGTTGTATTTATTTAGCCACCAAAATGTGTTTTTCTTTTCATAGCTACTATTAATGCTTAATAGTAGCTATGACACTCAGGGCTCAGGGTTCCCTGGTGGCTCAGAAGTTAAAGCGTCTGCCTGGAATGCGGGAGACCCAGGTTCGATCCCTGGGTCGGGAAGATCCCCTGGAAAGGAAATGGCAACCCAGTCCAGTACTCTTGCCTGGAAAATCCCATGGAGGGAGGGAGGAGCCTGGTAGGCTGCAGTCCATGGGGTCGCAAAGAGTCAGACACGACTGAGTGACTTCACTTACTTATTAATGCATTAGTAATATGTACTTAAATTACTGCTTTAATAGGCATTTAAATAATTCCTGAACTCCTGTTTGAGAACTCTGTCTCCAAACCGTGTGTGTATGTGTTCTCTGAGCAGATATGTGCCAAGCAGCAAGTAATGCTGCCATTGAAGACTTGGTAGGCAGTGGTGTTTACAGAGAGTGTAAACAGGCAGGAACTGCATTTGTCTTGGGTAGATTTTATCTGTGGACAAGTGCAGCAACTCTGCCCACGTGACCTGTCCTGAATTATCTTTCCCTACCAGATTGTTACTTCATTTAGAGTTTTAATAGTCACATTGTCAATAGCATGTTCAGCTTCATTACAGCAGGACATAGCTCTGACCTCAGGAATCTTAAGAAAAATAAGACTTTTTTTTAAGGGTGGGCAGATCCTTATGTTGAAATTTTTTAGTTGTATCTTTGTTCTTACGGATTCACATTTTAGTTTTCATTGCCTCAAAATGAAAAGGATAAGAATATTTAGCAGATCAGGGTTAAATAATAATGTAATGGTTATGCTTGGCAGTGAACAGGACAGTCTACTGTTCTATAAATCAAGTCTGACAGTTCAATAGTTAATTTACATAACCGCTTTGGTCACCTTCCACCCCATGTATATATTTTATTTTTCTATCTGGAGAGTAAGCTCCTGGTAGCCAGGTACTGTGGCCTTACAGATTACAGACAGCCTTATAGTAGAGACTCAAATTGTTTGATTTATTACATGGAAATTTTGCCTTCAGAACAGTCTGTTCCTTGTGCTCTGTGTGTTTGAAATGTATTGGGCCTGGAGTATGGAGCACCATAGCTTGACTTCTATATTCATTTTGATATTGAATGAGTTATTTAATGTAGCCGAGCCTCAGAGTCCTTATCTGTAATAAGAAGGTTAATAACACTTGCTCTACCTAACTCACCTAGTTGTTGTGAGGATTACACGAGCCATTGTTCATGAAAACACTTTGTAAAGTGTAAATCAGTTTACACGTGTGTTGGCTTTGGTCCTGGAGGCTGATGCAGGGGTTAGGTTTGGCTCTGTTACTTACTCATGGTGTAAAATTTGGCCAATTACTCAACCTTTCTGAGAGTCCCTTGGACTGCAAGGAGATCCAACCAGTCCATTCTGAAGGAGATCAGCCCTGGGATTTCTTTGGAAGGAATGATGCTAAAGCTGAAACTCCAGTACTTTGGCCACCTCATGCGAAGAGTTGACTCATTGGAAAAGACTCTGATGCTGGGAAAGATTGAAGGCAAAAGGAGAAGAGGGTGGCAGAGGATGAGATGGTTGGATAGCATCACCAACTCAAAGAACATGAACTTGGGCAAACTCCGAGAGAGGGACAAGGAGGTCTGGCATGCTGCAGTCCATGGAGTCACAAAGAGTCAGACACAACTTAGCAACTGAACAGCAATGACAACCCTTTGAAGTAGGTGCTAGAAATAGTCTCTTTTATAGATGAAGATACTGAGGTACGAAGGGTAAGTCACTTGCCATGGCTAACTCAGCCACAAAATAGATTCAAGAGCCTGTGTCCTTGCTCCTCATCCTAAAATCCACAGGGCAAGAGACTTCCTGACTTGCTTCCTGTAGCATTCTCTTCCTTACCCATTCCCATCAGCTTTGCTTAATAAATTTGAGTTCCGTGCCATCCAGTTGTCAACTCAGATAGAGTAATAAGTGCAGAATGATGTGTGTGTGTGTGTGTGTGTTATTTCCCCAAATCTTTAAGTCTGACATACATGTTTCTGTCATACTCTAGACCATCTGTCTGCTAAAATGTTCCACTAGCATTTCCAGCTTCATGTGTCTACAATTGGACTCTTCCCTGCAGCTTTGGGGAGTTACTTACTCTCTCCATCCCTCAATTTCCTCATTTAAAAAATAGAGGATGGGAATTCCCTAGCGACCCAGGGGTTAAGACTCTGCACTTCCACTGCAGGGGGCACACGTTCAATGCCTGGTCTTCAGTGCCTGGTCGGGGAACTAAGATCCGGCATGCCATAAATACATTTTAAAAATGTTTTTAATAATAAAAAAAAAGAGGTGGCACTTAAACAGTTGCTTTCTTGATGAAATAAGATCCTGTTGAT
Organism: Bos javanicus; assembly: GCF_032452875.1. Classification (NCBI taxonomy): domain Eukaryota; kingdom Metazoa; phylum Chordata; class Mammalia; order Artiodactyla; family Bovidae; genus Bos; species Bos javanicus. Next base: position 22,457,975 of record NC_083885.1, read on the forward strand.
AAAATGCTTGATTCGATCCCTAGCACCTAGTAGGCACTAAAGAAATGAACCTTGGGCTGTTACTGCCACTTTGTGGGAAGCAGTTCTCAAAGCTCCGGGGGGCAGTCGAAGGTTCTTGGCGGGGCCCTCTGGCCTCGGTCTCCTGAGCAGTTACAATTTCTACCCGGGCTTTGGTCTGGATGTGACTGAGAAGGGGGTGGGCAGAAGGTAGGGTCAGGGGAGCCAATAGATACAAAGGAGTGAATTATAACAAAGAGCCTTTTCTGCTTCAGTTCTTGTGTAGAAAACATATGTTCAGTGATGCGGGCAGCAGTTGGGTTAAAGACACACTGTAGGGCTGCAGACAAAAGGCCGCACTCTTCCTGCATCACAATGTTTTCAGACATATTCACTTGGCTCACTTGTGAGGGACTGAGCTGTCAGCTGGATCTTCTTGCAAGTGTGATTTCTTTTTCCTGCCCGTTCCCTTTCAGAGGCCTCCCCGCCTCCCCTCCCCTTCTTCCCCCAATGTTTTACACTTCATATAATCCAGTGTGCATGACAGACCACTTCAGCCTTTGTGTTCCTGATGTTTGCGGGGGCAGGGGGAGCAGATCTGATGGAGATCTCGGGGACCTTTTCACTGGCCCAAGGATTGGAAGGCGCTAAGCCACTGTGAGGCCAGACATCATCTGTGGCTCAATTACGGAGCGCTTGGAGTAGCTACCCATTCTCCACCTTCAATTAACAGTTCCGACAACAAACAGATTAGCGCAGCGAGATTCTTAGAAGTGGTGGCTGGGGACTGGGGGCGTGTGTGTGTGTGTGTGTGTGTGTGTGTGTGTGTGTGTGTGTTGCGGTGGCCTTGGGAGAGTTCTTGCTCTTATGCGTGGAGTGAATAGATTTTGATGAAAAGACGAAGATACGGCAAGGCACTGCTGGAGTAGCTGAAGAGAAGTCGGCTGTCATTCTATTAACAGTATTCATGACGTGAGGTGTGTGTGTATGTCGAGACTGAATTGGAGACCTGGGTGGTGTTGCTGTGCACCATGGCTATCATTGAAACATTTGTGTTTTCTTTCTTTCTTTAAAAATGGTGGAAAGGCCCATTCCCTTTTTACTTTATTATTTTTTTTTAATATTTATTTGGCTGCGTTGGGTCTTGGTTGCAGCACATGGAATCTTCGTTGCAGTGTGTGAGATTTCATTGCAGCATATAGACTCTAATGGTGGCACGCCGATCAGTAGTTGCAGTGAGAGGGCTCCAGAGCCCCATGGCTTCAGTGGTTGCAGTGTGCGGGCTCTTAAGTTGTGGTGTGTGGGCTCAGTAGTTGCTCCAAGTCAAATGTGATCTTTGTTCCCCAACTGGGGATCGAACCCATGTCTCCTGTATTACAAAGTGAGTTCTTAACCTCTGGACCACCAGGGATGTCCCCAAACCTTTCTGTTTGCTTTATTGAAGATTTTGCGGCTATGGTAGGTTTGTTTCCTTGCGCAAGACTTTAGAAAGAGACTTTTAGATGTATTTCTCTTTACTAGGTAGATGCATATAATATAAAGCATTACACATAGTATCTTGATGTATTTATTATCTAGTAGAGCTTCCCTTTCAGTGAACAGTCAGCTAGAAATGTAAAGAATTAGCACTCTAGGCCTTCTGCCACTGATGTGTATTTACTTTGGGCATTTCACCTTCCCAGTCTCAGTTTTCCCATCTATGAAATGGGAATCTCATTATCCTCACACCTTATAGAGCATACTATAATAAAACAATCACTGTAAGATAATGGTCAATGAAAATACTCTTTTGTCTTTTTTCATACTATTTTTATTTATCTGGTAGTTTTTTTTCTTTCTTTCTTTTTTTCACTTTGGCTATTTCTGGATTTTTTTTCTATTTTGGCTGCATGGCCTGTGGGATCTAGTTCCCTGAGCAGCAACTGAACCTGAGCTCCCTGCATTGGGAGCACAGAGTCTTAACCACTGGACCACCAGGGAAGTCCCCACACTCTTTTCTTTGTAGAAACTGTGTGTTGAGTCTTCATTGTCACATCACTGAGTCACTTTCAAGGCTTTTGCTGCTTCTTTCTTCCAGTGGCCTTGCTCAGATGCTCTTGTGTCATGATATTGTTGATTAGTTGAGTTGCTCGTCCAGGAGGTCACCAGCATCTTGCAGGGAAGGCGAGGCAGCGGGGAGACAGGGACTTTCCCATTGACTTAGAGCCCTCCATGGGCCGTTAGCTCATTTCAGCAGTAGATGCAATTACAGCCCTGCTAATGAATAGGCCGTCAAGTGGAATTTCCCATATATGGTGTCTTCTGGTGTGAGGATAATTTCAACACCTCCAAGTCCTGAGACATGAAACAGGATATAAATATTTTCTAATGAAAAGCACCAACAAAGTCATCTCTGCCAACACATGTCAGAACTGACAAAGGAAACTACTGATGCTATTAGTTTTTAGTACTGTCATTTGGAAATCCTTGAAAGGAAAGTATTGTGGAAATGTATACCTGGTCCCCTTAGACAGAAAGTAACAGTCTGCAAAGATTTTAGTAATGGAGACAGCTAAGAGGATGTAAGTTGGGACTAGAATGACACCTGAGGTGGCACCCTCTTTGGCCTGGAGTGGAGTGTTACCCTGGGCCAACAGGAGAACAGCTGGAAAATAAATGGATATTCTTTCCCACATCAAATGGGTTCATTTCACAGAGTGATGGGAAAGGGAGGCGAGAGTAATAAGGGTGTATGTGTGAGACTTTACCCCCTAGTGTATAGGTTTTTTTTTTCTTTCTTTCTTGTTTTGAAAGAAAGTGAATGTTTCAGAAGCTAGAATGATTCCTGGGCTCTCTTGGCAAGAATAATTATGCTGTTTCTCTCACTTCCCCATGAATCAGCTTTATTATATAGACTGCACGAAATAGTGACTAAATGTTGACTCTGCTGAAACAAACGAATCTATTAGACTCTTTGGAAAACAGAGGGTAAAGAACAATGATTTTTGTAAACTCCATAACAGTCAAAAAAAGGCTCTCAGTAAGTATGCAGAGACTAGAAATCAAATCCCATTTCCTATCATAGAAGCCTGTTGTTTTAGCCCCGGTAGTTAATGTACTGTATGTGAAAGATTTAAGACTGGTTGGAAAGCTTGGCTTCTGTTTTATTAGGCTGCTATTGAAAAGCCAACAGCCTAACTTCGACTAGGTGCTTTGAGATTTCTTAATGGGCTGTCAGGGGCAAGACACCAGGGCTGTGCTATTCTAGCTCTTTCCTGTACATTAAAACAACAGGGGCCAAGCGATCGCATACAGAAGTATGAATGACTTGATGCTTTCTCTGTTCCATATGGCCAGCCATGTCTTTGGCAATTAATCATGTACAAAATCAGTCGAGTGCTCTCTGAAGCATTGAAGTCAACATTCAGTTGTGCCGGTGCCAGTGGGGGCAGTGGGGTTGCAGGCGTAAAGTAGCAGGATGAGGGGTCGCTGGCGCCACGGCCCAAGCAGCTGGCTTCTATAAACAACACTTTTTTCCCTCTCCTTTTCTTTCTGTCTTCCTCTTTCTTGCTTACTTTTCCCCCTCTCTTTATTTCTTCCCCCCTTTTCCCTTCGCTTTCCTTTCCTTCCTTTTTTCTTTCCTTTTTTTTTCTCCCTCCCTCCTTCCCTCCCTCCCTCCTTCCCTTCTCCCTTCTCTTCCCCCCTCCTTCCCATCTTCCTTCCTTCCTTCTTGCTTTCCTTGAGAATCACAAGGATCATTTTTCACCATCCTCTGAAACACCATGGTTGCAGCTTGGTTCTAAGGTTTAGCTTCTGCTCACTGCCCTGGCACCCCACGTTTAACACCTGGAGCAGGCTGCCGTTTTCCTCCAGCAGCCTGGCCGTCCCAGCGCTCACCCACATGACTTGTCCTGAGAGCTCACCCAGCACCAGACAGGCCGCTGTGGCTCTGTAGCTTTTAGTGAACCACATTAAACATGGTGATTTCTATACTGTTCAGAGGGGAAAAGTGGGAAGTAACTATGAAAGTGCCTTGGGGAAAAAAAGTAAGTAGTTATTCCCATTTATGGCTATAGTATTTTAGGATTTAAAAAAAAAATCAGTATTCATTATCTTCTTTGATCTTTCTTCCCCTAGGTTTTTTTTTTTTTTTTTTTAACACAGAATGCTGCTGATATCAGTCATGACAATTTCTAATATCTGTTGAGCATTTTGTGTGTGCCAGGCGTTGGGCAGAATACTTGTGCTGGATAATCTCACGTAATCGTCCCAAGAAGTCTAGATGCTGTTACATAGACCCCTTGACAGATGAGAAGACGGATCAAAGAAAGGTTTGCCCTGAATTCTTTTCTCACAGACATTCCTGATTACTCTCAGTTAGCTCCCGCCTCTCAATAGCACACAATGGATAAGCGCCAGAATATGTCTTCTGGGTACATTTTTTTGAGGATTCACTTGGTAAACTCGGCTGAGATGTTCATGCACCTTAAAGCAGGTCTTTGAGATGAACTGAACCAAGTGTCTCTTTAGGCGGAAGTAAAAGCCCGCTTTGTTGGCTGCCTCTTGGAGACTTCTGCCTTTGCGCCTGCCTTTCAGGACAGCCTAGCTTATCTCCTGCCCTCCTTGGTAAGACTGTGAGGGGTGGGGGAGGAAAGGGATGGGGGGCGGAGAAGACGGCAGCCTTAAGTCATCCAGTAGACGGGGGCACCCAGTGGTGACTTGGTGTTATCTCTTAGCCCAGGTCATGCAGGATGTGTCTTCTCAAATTCAGGAAACAGGGGGAAGAAAGTCTGAACATTGTGTAAACATTAGCACCCTCAAAACCTCTTGCTCCCGGAGAGGGAGATAAAGTAGGCAGAAAGTCCGAGGGGGAATGTTTATTTGTTCTGCTGGGCTGTGGATCCAAGCACGCTGGAAATCTTCGGCGGTGCCCAGTCCAGTTTAGACAAGGCGGAGGCATCACTCAGCATCGAGCTGCAGAGGCCTCACAAAAGAGCCATCTGAAACTGACAATCAGTCAATGAAGGCAGACCCGAGATCGACCTCTCTTTGATGGGACCAAGGCTATCTCAGTGGGTTCTGTGCCTTTTTTCTTTTTCTTCTTTTTTAAAAAAAAAAAAAAAAAAACAGGCTGGGTTGGGGGGAGAAAGAAAGAAAAAAAAAAAAGTGTTCCTGGACTTTTGAAGAAGGGAGCCCTGGTTAGGTTTTTGACAGCCCATGGCAATGTTGATGTGATGAAATAGCTTTCCCAGCTGATAACATCTTAAACCAAGTTTCTTCGCAAGTTGAACCTTTAGCCCTCATTATCAGTCAGGGCATATCTTTGTAATTTGTGTGTGCAGCAGGGAACTACAGCCCTAACATGAGGCAGCTATGTATATAAAAAGTGTTAGGAATAGCATTTTTTCCCACCACAACAGTAGGACTTTTTTGGTGGTAGTAAGGGTTGAGAGATGCTGAGAAGGTGGGAAATGTATGCAACTTCTGGCATCCTAGCGTTTATATGGCTTTTGAAATTGGAAAAACAGCAGCAGACTTTTTTTTTTTTTTTAATGAACTAAGAGAGATCACAAGCCATATTTGTTGAATGCCTCCTGTTTCCATGCATTTTCTTAGACACAGTTCTCTGATTTGTAAGAAGGATGGATTAAACCTAGGTTTTGGAGTTGAAGGCCTGTTGGAAGCTGTTACTCCAGATCAGAAAGGAACCAAAAGAAGGAAGGACTTACTTTCCATTATTAGTAAATGAGTAAATACTGTTATTCTCCTTTTAAATCTAAGAATGATTCCTATCTACAAACCTTATATGGTATAAATTCTGCATAGTGCAAGTTATGTTCATAATGTGCTTTCCTAAAGATGCCCTAGAATTAGGACATATTGAAAGTTACCAAATGTAAGAATATAACCAGCAAGAATTAGGTGAATTACTCAGGGTTAGTTGAATGAATTCTGGATTGGGAGACTTTTTTCCCAAGAAAGATGTGAAACCTATGCCTAAAATTTAAGTCCTCTTAGAGCTTTAGAGTTTTGGTTTTTCTTTTCTCGTTCTCAGTCAGTCTCTCTCTCTCTCTCAACCTCTCTCTTTCTCTAGTTCTGGACATTTTACTTAATCTTTTATGCATAAAGTTTTGAGCCAGGAGAAGCTAAAAACACTGCAGAATTCTTGGAGGTCATTAGAATGCTGTGGGTTGCCAGAGTTCAAAATAGTTTTCTCTGCTGCAATGGACAAAGTAAGACTTCTTCTTTTGGCTTATCAGGAGACTATGCATAGATTAGATGCTATCATAGCTTTGTGGTAAAACTATTTTTGGATACATCCATCCAAATGAACATTGCCCTAAGCAGTCGCCTAGGGATTGCAAAGGCTTCATTTTTTTCATGATACTTTTGTTTAAAAATAGGTGGTATAACTTTTTTTCTTAGATTTGTCTTTAGAAATAGTTTGAATCAGACCAAAGCTTGTTTCACACATTGTTCTTGGTCTTGAATAATACTCTGTCCACCTTCTTCACCAGATGTGCTCAGACATGTCATATGACTTCATTTGTTCCACAAGCCTCTATCACGAGTCCACTTTCACAACTGGCGCCAAACTTGGCATCTTAGAGGATTTGAAAAGAAATGGGTATGGACCTATCTGTTCTCGCAGAGCTCACACTCTGGAAGAGGAAAGCTCTAGTGCATAATTAATCACAGTGGAATATGAAGTGATTTATGAGATGCTCAAGGGCGGTCCGTAAGAAGGGGTGACACTCTACTTAGTTTGGTGGAAGGATGTGGTTCCTGGAGGACTTCACATAGGAGGTGTTATCTGAGATGTTTCTTGAAGAATTAGTAGTTACTGGTAAGTTATATAACCAGGCACAAGTAAATATATAATCTACAATAGGCATGTATTTTCAGGGAACTGCAATTAGTCTAACGTGGAATAGAAGAGAGACAGAGCTAAGACTTGAGACGTCAGCACTGCCTATATAAAAATGAGAGGGTTTTTCATTTTTTTTCTGATTAAGGAATCTGGGCTTTAAAAATTATTGTTTTGTACCTCTCAAATACAATAACTGAAGTCTGCATGAACCTGAAGTCTGTAAGCTGCTCTGGCTTAGGTGGAGTTTTGGAGGCGGAAGTTTCTCATCTCCTTTGACTCTGACATACTCCTCTTGTAGGAGGTAAATTCATAGAAGGGGTGAGACTGACCCAGAGACGCTAGTTGGGACACCATTTCATGGCCCAGATGAGAGCTGTCCTGTACCAAGTCTAATGGCCGTGGGGAAGAAGTAAGTCTGAGTCCTGCTGAACAAAGAGGAACGATAGGTTCGTTGATGTTTAGGTGCAGGGAGGGCAGGAACACAAAGAGACGAGGCTAGGATGAGTCCTGGATGTCTGGTTTAGGTGACTGCATTGGGAGTGGTGTCATTCGTCATTCTAGGGAGGTAAAAGGAGAAGGGGACGACAGAGCATGAGATGGTTGATGGCATCACCTACTCGATGGACATGAGTTTGAGCAAGCTCCAGGAGTTGGGAATGGACAGGGAAGCCTGGTGTGCTGCAGTCCATGGGGTCACAAAGAGTCAGAGATGACTGAACTGAACTGAAAGGGAGAAGGAGCAGATTGATGGGGAACAGAAATTGCAGTTCACAAGTGGACGAGTTGAGGCTGAAGTATCATTTTGAGATGTATGTCGAAGGGGAATCAACCAGCTAGTGGTTGATTCTATGGGACCAGAGTTTAGCAGAGAGGTCTGCTTGTAGGTAGAAGTCCGTGGGAAGTGGTTGGTCTGCAGGGACCTGTAAAGCCATTGGAGGGGAAGGTTGCCCACAGAGAATGCAGGCAACAGAGAGAACAGGAGAACCAAGGACAGAACCCTGGGCTAAGCACAGGTGAGGGTCCCACAGTGAGGAGCCCCACTAGAAGACTAAGAAGAATAGGGCACATATTGGATAGTGGCCTTAGAGAGAGAGAGGCATCTACTAATAATGCCATGTACAGTGAAATCAGAACTGATTCTAAAAATAAAGCCCACCGTCCAAGGATCAGGATTTTTCTCCTGTGAGGGATATGCAAAGGAGGGTGCCTCTGGCTTCTGAGAGAGGCTTCTGATGGCTGTGGCCATTCAATGGTTACTTGTTCTTTGGAAAATTTTCAAGTTGTAGACACTTTAGGGGAATCCTCTTGCTAAAATAGCAGAGCCTAACACAAGGTGGATGAGGGCATTTAAGATGAAACTAAAGCTCATAATCATAATGGCACAAAACTGGGTAACTAGGCCTCGCGAGAATCCGTAGGGAGGCTGTGTGGTCATCTCCATCCTGCAGTGTAGGAGAGGCCATAGGGAGGAAGTGGCAGCTGGGATTTGTGTAGTCAGCTCTCTTCAGTTCAGTTCAGTCGCTCAGTCGTGTCTGACTCTTTGCGACCCCATGAATCGCAGCACGCCAGGCCTCCCTGTCCATCACCAACTCCCGGCGTTCACTCAGACTCACGTCCATCGAGTCAGTGATGCCATCCAGCCATCTCATCCTCTGTCGTCCCCTTCTCCTCTTGCCCCCAATCCCTCCCAGCATCAGAGTCTTTTCCAATGAGTCAACTCTTCGCATGAGGTGGCCAAAGTACTAGAGTTTCAGCTTTTGCATCATTCCTTCCAAAGAAATCCCACGGCTGATCTCCTTCAGAATGGGCTGGTTGGATCTCCGTGCAGTCCAAGGGACTCTCAAGAGTCTTCTCCAACACCACAGTTCAAAAGCATCAATTCTTCAGCACTCAGCCTTCTTCACAGTCCAACTCTCACATCCGTACATGACCACTGGAAAAACCATAGCCTTGGCTAGACGGACCTTTGTTGGCAGAGTAATGTCTCTGCTTTTCAATATGCTATCTAGGTTGGTCATAACTTTCCTTCCAAGGAGTAAGCGTCTTTTAATTTCATGGCTGCAGTCACCATCTGCAGTGATTTTGGAGCCCCCCCCCAAAAAAAAACTCTCAGTTTCCACTGTTTCCCCATCTATTTCCCATGAAGTGATGGAACCAGATGCCATGATCTTTGTTTTCTGAATGTTGAGTTTTAAGCCAACTTTTTCACTCTCGTCTTTCACCTTCATCAAGAGGCTTTTTAGTTCCTCTTCACTTTCTGCCATAAGGGTGGTGTCATCTGCATATCTGAGGTTATTGACATTTCTCCCGGCAGTCTTGATGCCAGCTTGTGCTTCTTCCAGCCCAGCATTTCTCATGATGTACTCTGCATATAAGTTAAATAAGCAAGGTGACAATATACAGACTTGACGTACTCCTTTTTCCTATTTGGAACGAGTCTGTTGTTCCATGTCCAGTTCTAACTGTTGCTTCCTGACCTGCATATAGGTTTCTCAAGAGGCAGCTCAGGTGGTCTGGTATTCCCATCTCTTTCAGAATTTTCCACAGTTTATTGTGATCCACAGAGTCAAAGGCTTTGGTATAGTCAATAAAGCAGAAATAGATGTTTTTCTGGAACTCTCTTGCTCTTTTGATAATCCAGCTGATGTTGGCAATTTCATCTCTGGTTCCTCTGCCTTTTCTAAAACCAGCTTGAACAACTGGAAGTTCACGGTTCACGTATTGCTGAAGCCTGGCTTGGAGAATTTTGAGCATTACTTTACTAGCGTGTGAAATAAGTGCAATTGTGCAGTAGTTTGAGCATTCTTCGGGATTGCCTTTCTTTGGGATTGGAATGAAAACTGACCTTTTCTAGTCCTGTGGCCACTGCTGAGTTTTCCAAATTTGCTGGCATATTGAGTGCAGCACTTTCACTGCATCATCTTTTGGGATTTGCAATAGCTCAACTGGAATTCCATCACCTCCACTAGCTTTGTTCATAGTGATGCTTTCTAAGGCCCACTTGACTTCACATTCCAGGATGTCTGGCTCTAGGTGAGTGATCACATTGGTCGTGAAGATCTTTTTTGTACAGTTCTTCTGTGTATTCTTGCCACCTCTTCTTAATATCTTCTGCTTCTGTTAGGTCCAAAGCATTTCTGTCCTTTATCGAGCCCATCTTTGCATGAAATGTTCCCTTGGTGTCTCTAATTTTCTTGAAGAGATCTCTAGTCTTTCCCATTCTGTTGTTTCTTACATGGATATTAAAGGGAAAGAGGCGATGGGATGAACTGGGAGACTGAGATTGACATATACTGGAGTGGGTTGCCACGCCCACCTCTAGGGAATCTTCCCAATCCAAGGATCAAATCCAGCCCTCTTAAGTCTCCTGCATTGGCAGGCGGCTTCTTTACCACTAGCACCACCTGGGAAGCCCATATATACACTTCTGTTGTTCTTCAGTCACTGAGTTGTGTCCAACTCTTCGTGACCCCACGGACTGCAGCACGCCAGGCTTCCCTGTCCATCATCTCCCCGAGTTTGCTCGAACACATGTCCATTGAGTCGGTGATGCCATCAGCCGTCTCGTCGTCTGTCATCCCCTTCTCCTCCTGCCCTCAATCTTTCCCAGCGTCAGGATCTCTTCCAGTGAGTCAGTTCTTTGCATCAGGTAGCCAAAGTATTGGAGCTTCAGCTTCAACGTCAGTCCTTCCAATGAATATTCAGAGTATTCCGTACTATAAAATAGATCACTAGTGAGAACCCACGGTATAGCACACTGGACGTAGTTCACTCTATAGCACAGGGAACTCTACTCAGCGCTCTGTGGTGGCCTAAATGGGAAGGAAACCCTGTGGAGCCAATGCTATTATAAGGATTAAAATATCACAATTTTTATAAAAAGAATGCCCTTTGACACTCTGAGATTTCCTTTTGTGAAAGAACTTCTTTTCACTCTAAATTTTATGAAATACTCTATTTTAGGGTCTGAATGCTCAATCTAAGTTCAGCCAGCTTTTTCCAATATCTTAAAAAAAAATTTGTAACAGAATTTGTTTTGTAACCCAGATACATTTTTTCTGTATTTTTTACTAACTGCTTCTCTTTTAAATATATTTATATGTAAACATGTTATCTACATTCTTTCTTGTCCTAAAAATGTGATAAAAGTGAACTTTTATAATTAAATTTTGTAAAAGTTACATATGATAAAATTGACTTTTTTGGATATACAGTTCTGTGAGTTTTAACATATGTCTAAACTCCTATAGCTACCACCATTTTCAGGATGCAGACTAGTTTTATCATTCTTAAAATTCCCTCACTGATTTGATCTCTGTCCCTATAATTTGCTTTTTCCAAATGTCCAGTAAATGGAATCAGGCTGTGTTTTTTATCTCTGGAGCGTCACCTCTCTCACTCAGCATAATGATGTTGAGATTCATTCGAGTGGGCTGCATGTATCAATTACCCATCACTTTTGTTTGCTGAGGAGTATTCCATTGTTTCACGGTGTGTTTATCCACTTGCCCTTTAAGGAAGGACATTTAGGTTATTTACAGTTTTGGGCAATTATGAATAAAGCTGCTATCAACATCTATATATGTGTTTCTGTGGGAATGTGTGTGTTTATTTCTTTAGGTAAAGCCCTAGAAATGGGATTGCTGGTGATAATATTGTGTGTGTAACTTTATAAAAAACTGCCAGACTCTCTACTAGAATGACAGTCTTTTGCATTCCTACCAGCAAACAGATGTATAAACTTTTGAACACTTAAATGCTGTTTTAAACACTGTTGGCTTGAGGTTGGCAAATTGTGTCTCACAGTTCCTTAGACTTTTGAAGAGATACCCCACGACAAGGGGAGAACCTCCAGTCCTCCATACCTTCAAAGCTTCAAACTGTTTTATATATTGAGTTTCATAGAAGAATATCTTTAGGGAGAAAAGTGATTTATCTGTGAAGTATGGAAAAACCATTGCAGTAGGGCAGGCAACCCATTCTAGTATTCTTGCCTGGATAATCCCATGGACAGAGGAGGCTGGCGGGTTAGTCCATAGTGTTGCAAAAAGTTGGACACTCTGGAGCAAAACGGCTTTGTGCAGCATGGCAGTTCATCCTGAGCAGGGGTGCAGACCTGGGATGATGCTAGGTGGTATTCCAGGACTCTACACATATGGAGAGTCACTCAGAAAAGGTGATTACATCTTCAGCTCCTTTTCTATTTCTGTGACTGTGTCCAGGAGGTCTTCATTTAGACTCATATGTCTCTACGTTCTCCCATACACGTTCATGTCCTCTTTTACAAAGAAGAAGCCAGCTTCAGCCTCAGAACCTTCAGCAAGCAACAATAATATCCGTCTGGAAGGAGAGGAGATTACAAGGAGATCAAACCAGTCAATCCTAAAGGAAATCAGTCCTGAATATTCATTGGAAAGACTGATGCTGAAACTGAAGCTCCAGTACTTTGGCCACCTGATGCGAAGAACTGACTCATTGGAAAAGACCCTGACGCTGGGAAAGATTGAAGGCAGGAGGAGAAGCGGACGACAGAGAATAAGATGGTTGGATGGCATCACCAACTTGATGGACATGAGTTTGAGCCAGCTCTGGGAGATGGTGATGGACAGGGAAGCCTGGCATGGTGCAGTTCATGGGTTTACAGAGTCGGACACAACTGAGGACTGAACTGAACTGAGAATGAGAGGAACATTTAACTTTGTTTTTAATATATTATTTTTCTGGTTATCTTCTCATTTATGACAAGTAGCACTGGTCTTCCATTTTTCTTTTGAAGAGAATTCATTTTATATTTTAAAATATAAGTCGATTGAAAGAAAAATATTAGGTATTAATACAAGATCTCCGGGAGGAGGAAATGGCAACCCACTCCAGTATTCTTGCCTGGAAAATCCCATAGACAGAGGAGCGTGGCGGGCTGCAGTCCATAGGGTCATAAAGAGTCAGACACAGCTGAAGCGACTGAACACAGACATTAATACTTTATACACAAATAATGGGTATTCTATTATAATATGTACCTGAGGATATGGTCGTAAACTGTATGACTTTCTGAGGTCAGGATGCAGGGACACGTGTGCACCTGGGGCTGATTCATGTCGCTGTATGGCAAAAACCACCACAGTAAAGTAATTATCCTCAATGTAAAATAAATTAATCAATTAAAAAAAAAGAATTATGAGATGAACTAGAATGACTAAAGTTTGGGAAACTCAGAATGAGGAGAACTAGTTGTTTAAATAGACCAGGAAGTGAGTCCTTTTGTGAAGTGACAAGAGCTCCGTGGTGGAGCACGTGACTCTCTCAGCTTCTATGAGTTTTATCAACTCATGAAGTAGTAATAATAATAATAATGTGTGTGTGTGTGTGTTAGTTGCTCAGTCGTGTCTGACTCTTTGCGACCCCATGGACTATATAGCTCATCGGGCTCCTCTGTCCATGGGATCCTTCGGGCAAGAATACTGGAGTGGGTTGCCATTCCCTTCTCCAGGGGATCTTCCCGACCCAGGGATTGAATCCGGGTCTCTCAGATTGAAGGCAGACTCTATAATAGTAATTTCTTAAAAGAAGACAGTCTTCCATTGCTCTTTGTTTTTGCAATGCTTATTTTTCTAGTTTCTACTTTTATTACCAGTTTGACGAGCATTTATCAAAAGTCATTAGGGGAGCAGTGGGGATACAGTGGAAACTAAATAGGATCCTCTGCCCCCATGAATTCAGCTTTCTTCAACCCTTCCTCTTCAGGATCCATGGTAAGCTAGGGCTTCTGGATAAAACGTAAACGATATGAAAGGCCAAGAAGAGACAAACGACTTGTTTGAAAAAGTCAAATAGAGAAATAATTTTATTTTCATCATGTCTTTGGAGCCATCTAGATGTGTGTTTTATTTTCCATGTGAAGCACTTTTTGGTAAAATAATGTGTACCAACAGGCATGGTGATAAACTGCATGACTTCCTGAGGTCCCTTCTGGCTTTCAGTGTTTGAGGCGGGGTATCACAGACAAGGAGCAATGCTGTTGTTAGAGTCCCCATTGATGCCAAGACCTCTCTGAAATGAGACATTGTTTACACTATAGGCCACAAATTGGCAGCTGTCTGAGTTCCGTTTAGCCATTGTTTCTTGTTTAGCCCACATGGTATTTAAAAAGAATTGGGGGGCCAGAGAGGGGCAATATAGGAATGGGGGGGTGGGAGGTACAAACCCCTGGTATAAGATAAGCTCAAGGATGTATTGTATAATGCAGGGAATATAGCCAATATTTTGTAATAAATGTAAATGGAAAGTAACCTTTAAAAATTGTATTAAATGCAAATAAAACTACAATGGGGTATTACCTCATACCAGTCAGAATGGCCAATATCAGAAAGTCTACAGATAATAAATCCTGGAAAGGTTGCAGAGAAAAAGGAATCCTCCTGCACTGTTGGTGGGACTGTAAGTTCGTGCAGTGACTATGGAGAACTGTATGTTTAGTCGCTCAGTCACGTCTGGCTCTTTGCGATCCCATGGACTGTAGCCCACCAGGCTCCTCGGTCCATGGGATTTTCCCGGCAAGAACACTGGAGTGGGTTGCCATTGCCTTCTCCAGGGGATCTTCCTGACCCAGGGATCAAACACCCACCTCGTGCACTGGCAGGCAGATTCTTTATTGCTGAGCCACCAAGGAAGCCCATGGAGAATAGTACGTAGATTCCTTAAAAAGAAAAAGCAAAATAAAACTGAAAATAAAGCTACCATATGATCCTGTGGTCCCACTCCTGGGCATATATCTGGGGAAAAACTTAATTCAAGAAGATACATGCACCCCAGTGTTCATAGGGGCACTGTTTACAACAGCCTAAGACATGGGAGCAACCTCAGTGTCCATCACCTGAGGAATAGATAAAGAAGATGTGATGTATGTACAATGGAATATTACTCAGCCAGAGAATGAAATGGTGCCATTTGCAGCAACATGAATGGACCTAGAGATTGTCATACTAAGTCAGTCAGATGAAGGCAGATATCATGGGATATCTCTTACATGTGGAATCTAAACTATGACACAAATGAACACATTTATGAAATAGAAACAGGCTCACAGACATGGAAAACAAACTTACGGTTACCAAAGGAGAAGGGGGATGAGGATGGGTAAGTGAGGAATTTGGGATTAAAATTTACCCACTACTGTAACATAGGTAACCAACAAGGACCTATTGTATAACACTGGGAACTGTACTCAATATCTTGTAATAACCTATAGAAGAGAATGTTAAAATATATATATAACTGATTCACTTTGCTGTACACCTGAAACTAACACAACATTGTAAGTCAACTATATTTCAATAAAAATTGAAAAAAATCAAATTTGTATAAAATTAAAAACTAAAAAATAATTAGTTTCTGACATTTTAAAATTAGGAATTTTCACGTTAAAAAAAGAACAGAGTTCTTGTTTATTTTGAAAATTCATGAATCTGGCCCTACCAAAACAGCTTTTCTGAATGGCAGAGTTGCCTGGGGCTGAGGCTGAGTAGCGACTGTCTTTTTAGACAGAGCACATGCTCTCTTCAGGAACCTTGCTTAACTTACTCTTGTTACCTTTCTGGTCCTAGTCAGTATTTGAATTTACAACCCCTGCTTTAGACACTGGGAGCCTGGGTGTCATGCTTTAGAATCACCTAGAGAAACCCACAGAGAAGGCAACGGCACCCCACTCCAGTTTTCTTGCCTGGAGAATCCCAGGCACGGGGGAGCCTGGTGGGCTGCCGTCTGTGGGGTCGCACAGAGTCAGACACGACTGAAGCGACTTAGCAGCAGCAGCAGCAGTAGCAGCAGCAGCAGAGAAACCCAGCATTCCTCCCGGTGCTGGGGGGCCACAAGTATTGTCCTAGGAGCTCGTGTGTGCTTGGTTGCTCAGTCGTGTCCAACTCTTTGCGACCCTGTGGAGTATAGCCCACCAGGCCCCTCTGTCCATGGGGATTCTCCAGGCAAGAACACTGGCGTGGGTTGCTATGCCCTCCTCCAGAGGATCTTCCCAACCCAGGGATCAAACCCAGGTCTCCTGCATTGTGGGCGGATTCTTTACCGTCTGAGCCACGAGGGAAGCCCTAGAAGCTTCGTATGCATTTGGTTATATCACCAGTAGAGTAGCTGTCATTCTGGGTCCAGGAGGCAGAGATAGGGTCCTTTTCCTGACTAATGCTTGGCAGAGTATTGTGGATCCTTTCCAGTGGACATACTGTTTCCTGTCTGATCTGTAAGGTCTGCACTTTGATTTATTTTTTCTGGTGCACCACACAGCATGCAGGATCTTAGTTCCCCGACCAGGGATTGAACCCATGCCCACCGCACTGGAAGTGCACATTCTGAACCACTGGAGCAGCCAGCGAAGTCTCTCCTGTCTTACCTGTTTGTATCAGTTAGGACGTTTGATTGTAAGCAACAGAAACTGATTCTGGTGAATTTGAACAAAGTGGGACTTTATTGAAAGGATGTTGGATAACTAAAGTTGTCCAAGGAAACTCTAGAGTTTGAGAGAACAAACTTATGGACACGGGGTGGGCAGGGAATAGAGGGTGGGATGAATGGAGAGCGTAGCATGGAAACGTATACACCACTATATATAAAATGGCCAATGGGAATTTGCTGAATGACTCAGGGAACTCAAACCAGGGCTCTGTAACAACCTAGAGGGGTGGGATGGGGAGGGTGGTGGGGGGGAGGTTCAAGAGGGAGGGGACATATGTATACCTATGGCTGATTCTTGTTGATATTTGGTAGAAACCAATAAAATATTGTAAAGCAATTCTCCGTCAATTAAGAAGAAATACATTTGATTATGTATATGAAATAAAGAGACTCAAATTTCAGGAAGCCGGGAATACTTTGAGGACCATGGGTGGTAGGAACTGTGGGAATATAGATAAATTGCTACTACATTCCGCAACGCCACCCCCCCCCCCGCCAACTTTCTTTGTCATCTCAAGTGTCTAAAGTCCTGGAAAAGAAAATTAGGCCAGCCTGGCCCACATCCTTGGTGGGGGAGAGCAGAACGCTTTGGGTGACAGTCCCTCTAAGATGACATGCAATAAAAGACTTCGCCCACAAGGAGATCTAGATGCTGTCACAGGAAAGGGGACTGGGTATGGACGGAGGGCATCGAAAACTGCAAGCGTTTGTCACACCTCTTCTCACGGTTGTCTTGAAGATATTAAGCATACAGTGTAAAATGTTATAGAGGAGTAAGCAAGTGGTATTTCAAGATCCGTGAGAATCAGATGTTGAGTGTGCTCTTCATGTCAGCGAAGGTGTGGGCATCAGTTACATAAGGAATTGCTGTTTACTCACTAAGTCGTGGCTGACTCTCTTGCGATCCCATGGATGGTAGCCTGCCAGTCTCCTCTCTGTCCATGGGATTTCTCAGGCAAGAATACGGGAGTGGGTTGCTATTTCCTACTCCAAAGTAAGGAATACACCGACTGATTAGAACAGAGAAAGTGGCAGAATTGCTTTGGTTATAACATCTCCAAAGAAGCCCCCCACCCCACCAGCCTTTTATGAAGAACAACATTTATAAATCCTAAAGATTTCTACCCCAATTGTTAATATGTGAAGGTAAATTTTCATTTGAAAAAGAGTTCTGTGATTAGAACTTGAAAGGTGTTTTGCTCACTCAGATTTCAAGTACCAGTAGAATACTTTCCATTGTTTTCTTAATTGTTTTTCTAGTGTCACAGACATTTGCATGTTTAAAATAAGAGCCTACAGAGGTGAGTTGTAAAGTTGAAATGACAATGTCAAATTTGAGTTTCGATGTAACGTTACTTATTAGAGTGACCCAGGTGTGATGCGCTTGCTTTTCAACTACTTAAAAAAGCAGCATCTAAATTTCGAGTGCTTTTGTACTCACCTGTGAGCCTAATTTTTTTTTTTTTAAAGACCATAGCCATAACCATGGAGTAGCAGATTCTTCCCCAAATCATGTGTCTACTGTGCTTACGAATCCCTGTATCTACTATTTGAAGTATGCGGTGGATTTTCAAACCTGGAAAGATATTCATAGAGATATACTCTTCTTTGATTCTTGTGCTCTTAGTGTTCCTTTCTTTGTAAGCTCTTGATTTGCAGCAAGCAAGGAAAATGGAGTGAACCAAAAAAAAAAAGAAAAAATTCCTGGCATGGCTGGAAATAGAAATTAATGATTCAAATAAGAAAGGCAGTGCAGTAAGCCTCAGCTGGTTGGCAGGAAACAGAGAGGGAAAGTCAGAGACTGCTCTTTTTTAAGAGGCCAGACACACAACACACAGTGAAGTGTACGTGAAAATAATTTCTAATAGTAGCTCGTGGTCGGCAGTTGGCAGGGAAAAAAATCATTGGTGCACCGAGAAAATTAGAGTGAGAACGCACAGCGTCTTGATGTGTTACTTAAGGCAATGGAGCTTTGGAGTTTACCTTATGTGCCATGTACATTGATTAAGTACAAAATATATGCTGGCCATTTTTGACCATCATTTACTGTATTGATTTGTTAGCAGGGGAACTGTAATAAAAAAGCCATTGATTTACTGTCCTTATTTGCTTATGGGCTTTTTTTCATTATTAATTTTTCACTTTCACTTTCTCTTTTTGGGGATTGTTTCTTCTAGACAAGCGCTGTGCTTCGCGAAGTTAGAAGAGAGGGGGTCCCCATGGAACAAAAGAATGAGATGTTGACATCCATCCTCGCCTCGATCACCACTCGCCAGAACCTGAGGAGAGAATGGCATGCCAGGTTTGTTCTGTTACGAAATGGGATTTGTTGTCCCTGGAAAATGAGGGCTTTCTTTGGGGAAGCCCTTCCTGACGGCTGGCCTCATCCCTCTCAGTGTGGAGGGGCCATGAAAAAAAAGAAGCAAGTGACAGATGCTTTCAGCCAAAGTTTTCTTTCCTGCACATGGTACCTGTGTTAATTGCAGTGATCCATGATGTCATCTGTATGCATATATGATTTATCCTCGAGTGTAGCGTTTAGCATAAATGTTTACATCTTGAGCATAACGTAATCTAAGTACCTGATGCTGAAGAACCCTTTTAATCAACCGTCTAAAAGTCAACACTGCTGTTTAGCTGGGGCAGGTGTCTAGGAAATTCACAGTGTTCTTACATCACGCGGGAGGCAGCTTGCTTGCACTCAGTCTATGCAGCAGCCCCGTTTTCAGAACTGACCAAAGAGAAATGACTTTGGCTTCAGCCTCATTTCTGTGCACATGGACTTAGCTGTGGTTAGACAGCTGTGGCTGGTAAAAAGTGTCTGTAGATCATCAGTTTTTACAGAATGGATTCTTGCATGCTAAGTACCATGTTATCCTGCTTTTCTTTGAAAAATGCTTTGCTGGTAGAAGCCTTGAACCAGTTCCTTCAAATGTTAAAATTATCCTTTAGATGTGTAATTCGTGTTGTTGAATTACCATCAGTCTCTGAGCAAGAGGAGAGGAATCAGAAAAATTATGCTGGATTCTGCGTCCGAGTCTTATTCGATGCTTAAAAATTCTGTGTGCCTGGGAGTGAAGAACATTTATTGATAGCCATAATATTCTCCAAATGAGTTCATGCAACAGAATTTATAATAATTAATGGCTTTACTAGTAACAATTATCATAAAAATAGATTTGCTTGAACAAGGCTGAAGATGAGCATTTTCCAAAAAAGGAGACAGTGAAGAGTAGGAACTATCCATTATGTTTTGGTATCAGAAAGCTGCTTTTTCACATATGCATATTGTTCTGAATTTAGAAACAATAAACCATGAAATCATGGTTTGAAACCATGGTTTTGAAACCATGATTGAAACCATGATTTTAAAAATTCCCAGTCACTTTTCCCCCTTACCCCCTTTTTGTAGTGTGGTTAGGGAGCATGACAGTTTCAACTATAGTCATGAAATGATTTTCAACTGAAGTTTCAATAATTAATTAAAAATGTTTCTTTCTATTACAATTTAAATATGTATATTCACTAAAGTATGCATATTTTATGAAATAGTGGAATATCCTTGAGGGGACATCTAAGAGATTGCTCTCTCTCTTTGACCTTTTATATCTTTTCCCCTGGTGATTTTTTTTTTTTTTTGGGTGTGCTGTGAGGGTTGTGGGATCCTAGTTCCCAGACCAGGGATGAAACCTGGGCCCTCAGCAGTGAAAGCCTGGAGTCTTAAGCACTTCACTGCCAGGGAATTCCCCTGGTGATTCTTATTAAATACAAAAGGAAAGAACTTCCCTGGTGGGCTAGTGGTTAAGACTTTGCATTCCAGTTGAAGGTGTATGGGTTCGACCCCTGGTCAGGAAGCTAAGATCCCACATGTCTTGTGGCTAAAAAGTCAAAGCATAAAATAGAAGCCATATTGTAACAGATACAGTAAAGACTTTAAAATGGCCCACATTAAAAAAAAAATCTAAAAAATATATATTAAAAGAAGAAAGAAAGAGAGCGGAAGATAGAAGGAAGGATGGGTGGGAGGGAAGGGGAGAGAGAGAGAAAGAAAGAAGGAAAGAAAAGAAAGGAAACAATTCCCCTGTGAACCCTCTCCCATCCCCACAACCAGACAGCGCAGCTAGAGAAAATGTTGAGAACGAGAACGGACTGCCTCTGTTGAGTGCATTCGGTTTGTTAACAATAATTTCCTAATACACCAAGTCATCAGACGGCGTGGCCAGAAGTGGCCTGTTTTTAAAAGGAGTCTGGTTGCTGCATTTCTGGCCCTTAACTGCTAACAATTTAATCAGGACTTGGAGCCAGGGCTGAAGTTGATGTAGTCTAGCATCTGAAACAAAACTTGTCGAGTTTCCTTTGTGGCAGGGGAGGAGACAAGAAAGAGCTTAGCTGCTGACACTCTGCAGACCTCCTTAAAACCAAACACCTGAAAGAAAATTTCAAGAGGGCAGTGTCTTGAGAGCTCAGAAGTGTCCGCAGAGTATTCAATAACCGTAATCCTCCCCCTGCCAACCCCCCTCCCCCACCCCTCTGCCAGCCCCATTTGAAGTTTCCCATCCCATTGATCTATCTAAAAGACTCGTCCATGCGGTCTGTATAAACAGACGGTTACCATCCACCTTTCTTTTCCTCATCAAAGCTTCCCCTGGCCGTCTGGAACCGGGCATCGCCTGGAGTGGCCATCAGGCGCGCAGTGGTGAAAGTTATAAAACACCCTCTCTGGCACCAACCCAGAGTGGCCTGGGTTTCAGAGGTGGGCCTGTTGTGTACTTCGGAATTACATGAGGAAGAATGTACTCTGACAGATAATAATTAGCGCTTGCCAAAGGCCAAGCAATGGCTTACAGTATTTTACTTTTCACCCGAGCTATCTGGGGATCCGTGAGATTTAGATAATAGAAATTTTTTCTTTTTTCCTCCAAAAGTTAAATACAGATGACTCTAATTACCTGATACTGCACCTTAGAGAATGCATTAGAAAGAGTACGACTTGGAGAAATTTAGGTCACTGAGACTCCGCAGCTGGTGCTAGCTTTAGTGGAAGTCTTGTTGTAATAAAGGCTTCAGTAGGTTCGTTTATGTGAACGGTATTAGGGAGACTGTCTTCCCCGCAACTCATAACTTGGTTTTCAAATATTTGTCTCTCTCTGCGAGGGCCAGGAGCCGAGCCATTGTTTGGGATGCCCTGAAGTCTCTTAAACTGAAAGCATATGTTCCCTGTAATTTGGCTTTTGGAGGAAAGTGTCAATTCTGCGTGACTCGGAGTAACTGAGTTTGTCACAGTGTCACACGACCCTGGGATTCTCGAGGCATATCTGAGTCCTGTGGGTTTCCTTCCCCAAGCCCGGTAATCCCATAAACAACCCTCTCCAAATAGGCTTATTAGGGCTGTCTATTCACTTCCCTGGAGTTGAAAGATCCCAAGTACATCGGGAGAAGCCGTGTGAATGCAGGGTAAGTGTTAACAGAAGTGGTACCGAATTTCTGAAGATTTGGCTTTGTTTATACAGTCCACTCCGCCTGATGGACAGCTTGTTATAGCTTTTAAAGAACTGGCCAAGCCCTCTGATCTGACCCCTTCTTGACCTCTGCAGCCCGAAGGTCAGTCTGCAGCTAATAAACTCGAAGGTTCTTAAGGTCTACTGTAGGAAAAGGCAGAAAAAGAGCAGCTGCAAGGGCTGGGTATCCCGGGATCGGCTGCTCAGGGGTCACTCTCTGATAATGAAAATGATTACCAAATTATATGGAAGTTTAACCGCGGTAGTGAGTGAGAGGAGGGTGGAGCCCAGCGTATTAGGTTTGATAAATGAACTGTGAAGAGGCCCATCTGGCCCTAAACATCTTTTCTCCCCCTCTTTCCCTACCAAGGGGAAACATTTTAAAATAACAGCAGTACATATAGACTCAATGACCCATGCAAGGAGCTGGAATGGATTAAGATTTAATGGTGACAGTGGAAGAAATTATCATTTGAAAAGTGCACTAAAGAAAAGGTACAGTTCCATGTCCAGGCCCGAATTGTTTTTCTAAATAAGAAAAAAAAGAAAAAAATCAGTGCCTTTGTTTATTTTACTCAAATCCCTGACGTCTTGCCTAGATCACTGAAAAATCTGAGGGTGTGTTTGTTATGGAATAATTATTTGTAGTCAGCTTAAGGAAAGGAATGGGCTTCCTTTGCCTTGAACATGTCAGAATGTGAAGCAAATTATTTTTTTTCCTGCTTGCATGCTTAGTTGAGAGAATGTAACTAAGTCAAGCCTTAGCAAAAATGCTTTACAAAAAAATTGCAATCCGTTTCAGCAACTGGCCACTGAATGTTGTACATTCTTTTTTTTTTTTGATACTAAATATTATTGTGACTCTTGCACACTGTTTTACTCCCATACTTGGCAGTTTTCCTATAAAAATAAGAAAGTGCCTAATTTTAGTTGAGTAGATATGTATATTCCTTTCTTTATCCCTTTTTCAAAGAAACGTCATAGCAATGCTGATTAGAGCCAACAATGGGTCAGTCTCAAGCTATATGTTCCTTTACTTGTGAATTGATAAGAGTAATCTGTCTAAGGGGTTTCCCGTATGGCTTAGCAAGTAAAGACTCCACCTTCAATGTGGGAGACACAGGAGATGCAAGTTCCATCCCCTGGGTCGGGAAGGTCCCCTGGAGGAGGAAATGGCAACCCACTCCAGTATGCTTACCTGAAAAGTCTTGCAGACAGAGGAGCCTGGCGGGCTACAGCCCATGGGGTCGCAAAGAGTCAGACGTGACTGAGCAACTAAGCAATCAATCTATCTAAAACTCTCGCCCAGCTTCCTCTGGGCACTGATTGTCCTGGTTTCTGACCAGCGACACTGGTGTTCGCAAACCTCTGTGCTCTTCTTCAGAGGAACATCCTACGCTTCTGCTTTCAGAAAGATGATTTTATTCAATGAGCATTTTAGAAAATACATTTTTCAAATTTATTCTTTGGCTGCTTTGGGTCTTAGTTACGACACAAGGGATCTTCCTTGCTTCAAGCCGGATTCTTTGTTGCAGTGCGTGGACTCTGTAGTTGTGGCGTAGGCTCAGAACTTGGCTGTGTGCTGGCTTAGTTGCTCCGCAGCAAGTGGGATCTTAATTCCCCCACCAGGGATCGAACCCACATCCCCTGAAAGGTGGATTCTTAACCCCTGGACCACCAGGAAAATCCTGGGCATTTTTGTGTATTTTGTATGGCTATTCGATATAAAATACTGTGTGAGGTGCTGTGCATCAGATAAATTCTTAATGTGTGCTCAGCAGCCAATTTAAGTTTATCTGGGGATGAGAACTGAGCAAATTCCTAGAAAGAGGCTATGGAAAGCAGTGGAAAAGAAAGTAGTAAAGCTGTCATGACCACAAGAGTGGCCCTTTGCTCTAACCCTCCCTGGAAAGTATTTAATTGTAGATGTCTCTGAAATCTAACATTGCCATGCTGTTGAAAACTCCTTAATTGAACACTGTTGCCTACCTCATATAAGCCACACCCAGACAATGCTTATGTTTAAAATAGAAATAAAAATCTACTAAACATTACTCAAAGTTACCATATTTTTCATCTTAGGTTTTGACTTGACTGTGTATACCCACAGGGATGTACAATGAGCAGAAGTCTCACTGGGTTGGGTGAAGGATAACTCAGGGAGATGAAGTACATTTCCAGAATGAAGTGTGCTTTTTAACTTTAAAGCATTCTCCTTTAAATTTTTGCTCAGCAAGGTGCAAATATAAAAAATAAGATGCAAGCCAGGCCATTTGGGGGTTTTTTAAATTGAGATATAATTCATGTAACATAAAATGAATCATTTGAAAATATACAGTTAAGTGATTTTTTTTTTTTAGAATATACACAAGATTGTACAACCATCACCATTATTCAATTTCGGAGCATTTCCATTACCCCCAAATGAAACCCTGAAACTGTGAACAACCACTCTCAAGTTTCCCAACCACTTTCTGTCTCATCTACTTTCTGTCTCTATAGATTTGCTGATTCTGAACATTTCATACGAACGGAATCATGCAATATGTGACCTTTTGTATTTGACTTCTTTCATTCAGCATAATGATTTCAAGGTTCATCCCCATTGTATCAGTTCTTCGTTCCTTTTTATTGCCAAAAAATCTTGCATTGTATGCATAGACCATGTTGTGTTGATCTATTCATTGGTTGATGGACATCTGGGTTGTTTCCAACTTTTTGGCTCTTACAAATAGTGCTGCTGTGTACATTCATGTACAAGTTTTTGAGTGGCACGTTTTCAGCTCCTCCGAGTAGAAACCCAAGCCTGGAATGGGTGGGTCACATAACAACTCCGTGTTTAACTTCTTGAGGAGCTGCCAAGCTCTTTTCCTCAACTGCTCCACCATTTTACATTCCCACCAGTAGTACATAAAGGTTTCAATTTTTCTACAATCTTGCCAACTCTCGTTCTTGTCCTTTTTTTGGATTATATTATAGATATCCTAGTGTTATCGCCTTGTGGTTTTGATTTGCATTTCGCTGATGGCTAATGATTTGAGCATCTTTTCATGTGTTTATTTAAGACCTTTTTTTTTTTTTTTAATTAGGAGATTTTAAAACACGACAGACTTAAGGACTTACCTTTCAGTGGTAAAGAGGTCATGAGCCTGTTAAGGTGTATGGCCTGCAGGATGGATAGAGCTCCAAACGAAGCTGGCATGAGTGTGCCCAGTCCTTTATTTATTTGCGTGTGGCCCGTGTGTGTATTTATTTCTTTCTGATTCTCCCCTACATCACCCTTCTACCATTCTGCTAGATTTCTTCCATTATAGAATCTCTGAACATTGCACACTGAATGGGAATGTAGCCCAATCCAACAGAAAGTCTGTTCACCTAAGCTCCACCCACTTCTAGGCTCAAACAGGGCTTACTATATTTTCCTAGTAGACAATTTAAGTTGGGTCCAAGGAGCTTTAAAATGGTATTGAGTAAAGTTTTTTTTTTTTTTTTTCTTTTTATAGCCAATATTTTTTGGTGATAGAAAAGAATGAAGAACTGATATATGCTACAGTGGGGATGAACCTTGAAATCATGATTTTTTTGTTTATGGCAGTTTCTTAGAAAAACTTTTAGAACTACTTCTTTCCAGTTAAAAGTAACTTTGTAGATCTAGTTGTCTTTTTTTTTTTTTTTTTGATGTGCACCATTTTCAAAGCTTTTATAGAATTTGTTACAATATCGCTCTGTATTATGCTTTGGTTTTTTGGCCAAGAGGCATGTAAGATCTTAGGTTCCCTGCCAGGGATCGAACTCACACCCCCTGCACTGGAAAGCGAAGTCTTAGCCACTGGACACCAGGGAAGTCCCCTTAGATGTCTGTGTGTACGTGTCTTTCCCACATTGGGCTTTGGCTTCTCAAAAAACTACCAAGTTACCATCTTTTTCTGGACAAGTGAAGTACCCAGACTCTTATTATTGACCATCCTGTTACCTTCCACAGCCCAATCATCACCACTCACCTCCAGGATGGATCCACTTTGGACAGGTTCCAAAATCGAGTTGTTATAACCCAGATCTTGTAATGAACAGCATTTACTTTCCTAAGCTAATCAGCTTCAGAACTCTGATATGGATGCAACGGGTAAAACATTTTGTGTGGATCGACTTTGGTTGTCAGGCTTGTACCGTTTTCCCCATGGTTATCTGATCTCTCCTTTTGTTTGCTGGCAGGCCCGAATTCTACTCAAGCCTGACAGGTTGCCCCTGTCCAATTTTGCAGTTATAAGCTGTTATTTTCTGAGTGCTTACTATATACAGGTAATTGTGCTCTATGCTGTGGGAAATGGAGCAGACGCATTAAAAAGAAAGATGCATTAAAAAGAGGGAACAAAGGAAGTTCCTCCTTCATAATTTTGAGGAGGACTGAGCATTTGAGATATTGGCCTATTGCTTTGAGTTTATAGTCGTCTAATCCTACCAAGGATGGAAACCTTGAAATTGGATATAAGGAGAGATCTCTAATAGGTGCTGAGTCTCTGGTACTGAACTCCCAACCCAACACCTCTGACCCTCGCATCCAGCATGAGGGAAGAAGGGCGCTCTGGGCACAGACTGACTTGGGCTCTCGAGGAAGAGCCCAGGAGCGAACAGCATGGAACTGAGCCGGGACCAGTACAGAAAGACATGATCTCCTCCCTGAGCCAGCCGTTCCTGAGTCCCTGTCCTTCCTGGAAGTGAAATTGAATGAATGAAGGAAGGGAGAACAGGGGGAGGGGAAGGTCCTCCCCAGGGTCATTTCTCTGAGTAAAGGGTCGGTTTCATGCCAGGAGGGCAGAGCTGAAGCTGAGTATGGCTTCAAGTCCATATTTCAAAGGGCAGCTGATCTTTGCTGGTTACCTGCTGATGTCCTGATGGGCTTTGATGGTATCAGCACAGTGATGAGCTCAGGCTTGGCAACTAGGCATTGGGACCAAATTTGTCTTTAATACTAGGAAGTCATGGTCACAAAAAGTGGACTCAGTAGCCTTGAGGTTGGGCTATGGGGTGATGCTATTGTTTAGTCACGAAGTCGTGTCTGACTTTTTGCAACCCTGTGAACTGCAGCCTGCCAGGCTCCTCTGTCCATGAGATTTCCCAGGCAAAAATACTGGAGTGGGTTGCCATTTCCTTCTCCAGGGGATCTTCCAGACCTGGGGATCAAGCCTGCATCTTCTGCATTAGCAGGCGGGTTCTTTACTGCCTGAGCTACCAGGGAAGCCCATGGGATGATGAGGCTGTTGTCCTGTGAGACAACACGTGATGAATCATCTGACCATGTCAGTTGACTGGTCAGGTTCGTTGGGAACCAGAAGTTGTGGCATCTCCAGTTCAGGGGCTGCCCCCTGCAATGAGCTAACTGTGTGTGCAGCCTTGAGGGTAGGGGAGCAGGGAGGCACTGGCCCACTAGTTGTCATCCGTGTCATTCTTTTTAATGTGTCTGCCCCATCTCCTTTAATAATTGCAGTCTCTACTTTCTGCTGCCCTTAGCAGAAGAATGCCCTTTGTGTCTCTGAACCAGATTACTCCATAAAATCGGATAACTCCATAAAACCTCCTCATAAATGTGTAGGAAATGAAACATTGTATAAATTTAGAGCATAGGGATTAAATGAGTCTAGAGATAAAGTTACCTTTCTTCCAAGATACAGCAACTTATCTTAAGGAGGCAAGTGTTGTTAATGTTATTACCATTGTTACTGTCATGATTTGAACAGTTTTATGGGGGACAAAAGCCAATTGACTTCTGCACATCTTATTTGTAAAATCAACACATAGGCTTCAGTATGAGTCCTGTGCCTGGCAGTTTTCTGAGTGGTAGCTGGCTGTTTCTTAGAGGCAGTGCTTCTTCAGTTTTTTGAGAAAACATGGGTTCATTCATTGATTTATTCATTAAATACTTACCAAGCACCAGCTGTTTATCAAGCACTGTTCCAGGTGTTAGAAACAGCATTAAACAAAACTGATGAGCATTTTTCTCTTATGGAGCTTCAATTCAAGTGGAAGGACCAATAAAAAGTGTTTTCCTGAGTAGAACTCTGAACATTACTTTAAAAAAATAATGTGCGGCAACTTTCCCGGCTGTCCAGTGGTTAAGACTTCACCTTCCAATTCAGGGAGTACAGGTTTGACCCCTGGTTGGGGAGCTAAAACCCCACATGCCTTGTGGCCAAACCCCCCCCCAAAAAAAAAATTTTTAACATAGAAGCAATTATGTAAACAAATAACATAACTTTGTTAAATTTATGGAATTTAACAAATTCCATAACGACTTTAAAAATGGTCCACTCCAAAAGAACTCTTTAAAAAAATGTGCACAGTTGCCATGTCCTACCTATTCAGCACACAGCAGAAGCAGAATATAGTCATTCAGTTGAAACAGAGATAAAATTTCCTCTTCTCATGTTCATCCTAAGATGATCACTTGTTATCGCATTTGCAGCTCTAGTCCTAGCGGGTCAGATTTGTGACACGGTCAGGGCATGTCAGTGTTCTGAGGCTCACCATCCTTGGAGTCCACGGCATTAATTTTTTCTTAGATAGTTTGCACCCTAGTTCGCAATGACTTTAACACAAAAGAGGTGTCACTTTAAATGTCTTCACTTTAAAGAAGGCTTAAATTCATGTCACGTTGTATTCACAAATACTCTTAAGGGTAAACAGTAGAAGCTATACGTATCTCCTCGGTGTTAGGGAGGGGAGATTACACGTGGCAGTGTGACGGTGCGGTCCGGCATTTAATAGATGGTATTGATGAGTACTGTGAGTGAGCAGTCAGTCATGCACTCACTGACTTAGCAAATATCTGTCACACGCCTACCTGGTACCAGACGCTACTGTACTCCCTGAGGTATAGGAATGAATAACACTTGACCAGGGGAAATAATAATCTTGTCTAATAATGCAATGCAAGGGGTTAAATCTGGATTCTGGAGAAGTCCTTGTCCCAGAGACGAAAGTGGCAGGCTCACCAGAAATGTTCTTGTGTGATTCCTTCTGTGCCCGGCCTTTGTGAGGAGCACTGCTCTGCTGAGTGATTGTACAGCCTACACGTGGGTAAGAACCTCCTGTCTTCAAGTGTGTGTGAGAGAGGGGAGAAACCTCGGTGCGGTTATGAGCCAGAGGATAAAATCTGGGTTACCTTGTCTCCAGAGAGTTTTCAGTGTTAGTGGGGGAAAAATGATTTCTTCCAGAGTAAAGTGTATGACTATGGTATAGAGGTTGGGTGCATAGATGCTGAGTAGATGGCCTAGGTTTGAATGTCAGATCTACTTCTGAAACTCCAAGCAAGTTGTGAGAAACTCGACAAGTTGCTTAACCCCTTTGGACCTCAGTTTTCTCATTTGTAACTTGTCTGAGCGGATAATAAGAGAACCTGTTCCTTAGACGTGTTTAAGGGATTCCATGGAAAAAAACCTACAGCAAATACCTGTCACATACTCTGTGCTCAGTAAAAATTATCCCTCCTCTTCAAGGACTTCCCTGGCAGTCCAGTGGTTAAGACATTTTCCTTCCACTGCAGGGGGCACAGGTTTGATCCCTGGTCAAGGAACTAAGATCTCCCATGCCGCCTGGTATGGCCAAAAATTAGGATAAAAATTCTGCTCCTCTTCAGATCAAAACAAAAAAGTGAAGAGCAGTGCAAGCCAGACTCACTCGAACTGGCCTCTCCTTTGCGAGAGTGCTCCCATGTAAAACCCAAGCCTCATGGTATGGCTGGGTGTTGCTGAATTGGTGAAGGAGGGAACATTAGATAGAACTCAACCTGTGTCAGGCCCTGTCCTGAGTAAGGACTGTCACATCAAATTGACAGAGGCTTGGATACCAATTTGAATCCTGTCTCCAGCTGGCTTGTAGACTCTGGGCACGTCAGAGACATCGGATCTCAGCAGCTCTGTCTACAAAAGAAGTGGCTTGATTCAGTGACCTCAAAGGCATCTTCCCTCTCTGGCAAGGTGTGACCCTCTGAGTTGGAGCCCAGGGGGCCACTAAAGATGGGGTGGATGTCACTCCGGAAGGCTTTTACATTTCTGCCTCCACTGTCCTTGAAACCTGAAGTTGTCCTAATTTTAGCCATACTAGCAGTGAACATGTAGTGAGAACTCTCTAAGTGCCAGACAAAGTTTTAAATGCTTTAGGAGGTGAGAAAAGGGAGACAGAAAGATGCAAAGTCATTGCCCAGGGCCGCAGAGCTAAGAGTGCAGGCGTGTCTGCTCAGTTGCTTCTGTTGTGTCCGACTCTGTGTGACACTATGGACGGTCAGCCGCCAGGCTTCTCTGTCCATGGGTTTCTCCAGGCAAGAATACTAGAGTGGGTTGCCATGCCCAGGGATGGAACCTGCGTCTCCTACATTGCAGTGGAGATGGAATTTAAGCCAAGACAGCCCAGCTCAGACCTCTGCTGTGTGGTCACAGCCAGAGCTGGAGTAACAAAACTTTCCTCTTTGTCAGCCACTCACATGTTCTCCTGGTACTTGACCTGGGTCTCACAGTGTAAGCGTTAGAAACCTCCCAGGGACCTTCCCAGCATGGAGATAGACGGGCGTGTGTCTGTAAATGTGTATTTCCTCTGGTACCTAAGCATGCTTCATACTTTTTAGTTGTGGGGGGCATCTCTCTCTCTAAGGAAGTAGTTTCCAGCTCATACTTTATAAATCTCCCTACCTTAAATCCTTGAAAGTAAAGTTATTACCTTTATGGCTATGTCATCTCTTCTATACTGGTTACAATCTCTTAGAAGTTGGGAGAGTAGGGGCCCAGATGGGAGCATCAAAGTTTAGCGTCCAAAGATCTGTAAATCCTTTAAGTGGAGTAATTTCAGAGCCAGGTTAGTTAAGGCTGATTTGAGTAGATTTCCTTGTTCTGAATGGGTAGCATTTATCTTCTCTATAATGGGTTAATCACTGCTGTACAGTATGTTTAGGAAACAATTTACCGCACGTGAAGAGCAGTAATTTTATTTTATCTCAGGGGTGTCCCCAGTGTATTTTACAAATTTTCCCTATAATGGATATTCCAGGTTCTAGATAAAAAGTTAAACTCTGGCTTTCAGTTGAGGAAGGAATGGGGTGAAGGGTGGGGGTAGGGAATAGCCCTGCCGGCCTGTAGGGGACACTGTTGCCTCATTTATCAGGATGATTTTTCACTGTCTTGTCCCAGGACAGAAACAAAACAAGTAAACAACAAAAATAGGTCCGGTCACCTTAATATTGCTTATTGAAATTATTTGAGTGATTCCTGTGTGTTTAGAATATTCGGTGTTTGGGGGGGTATTGATCAAGCTTTTTAGTATCCACGCCAGGAAAGGCATAGCTTAGTGTTTTCTTTCCAAGAGACGAGTGATCCATAAGCCTTATATTTCTTACTAGCTTTCTCTTCATCCTCTTCTCTGGACAGGGTGCCACTTTGTAGTTTAATAAACCTGAGGTTTAACATGGACCATCTTAGTTTTTTAGGAACTTCTGCCTACGTTACGTTGAAATGCTTCAATTCTGTTAACATTGTATTCTGAATGACAATCCTAAGCCTTGGGGAGGGCATTTTGGAAGTTCCAGCTCCCTTCTTTTGATCCAGATCTTTATCATCACTGAAAAAGATGCGGTTTACGGAGAAAATGAAGTCATGTCTAGGAGGCAGGCGTGTGGAGGGCCTGGTCTGCAATCCGGGAAGCATCCTGCCAGATGCTCGACCTGCTCTGGGTTCAGCCTGCCTCTCTCCCCAGCCTGCCGCTAGCCTCTGCCTCCGTGTCCAGGTGCCCCGGGACCCTGCCAGGAAATCTCCAGCCCTCCCTGGCCAGCTCTGGCCTCTTGCCCCCCAGAACAGCGGCCCTAGAAGGTGATTGTAATTAACCCCTGGAAAGCATCAGTTCTGCTAAGGCAGCGTGTGCCGTAATGATACTGTTCGCTCGCCCCCTTTCCAGTTTCACCATCAATTATGCCATGTGTTTCATCCAGTTGGTGCTACCCTCCCAGTGTTAATTATAACCTACAAGACTGTTACAGTTAATTTTATGGCAAGCATATTGTCTCTTCAAGGCTCCGGAGCAGCTCATAAATTATCTTGAAGGTAAAATGTAACTTGGGGAACCAGTTATGAAAATTCCATCCATCTCGCTTAGGAGCCACAGCTGCTACTGTCAGCTGCCTCACGGCCGCATTGTGAAGGAATTACGGTGGGTCAAGTTTAAGAGGGGAGGCCCAGGCTGTCACCGAGGAGGAAGGCTGTCCTGGCCCTGTCAGAGCAGCACCTCCTGCCAATCCCTGGTGGTTTCACTTTGCAGGCAGGAAGAGGCAGGCAGCACAGGTGAACGGTCCCCAAGCTGTCTGTATTCATTACTTTACAGAAACTTGTTGTAGGTAGGCAGGTCCAGAGACCTCGCCTCTTTTCTGTTGTCATGATGTTAGGCATCATCTGCAAAGTGTGAGAGAGATGACTCTATAACTAAGTCTGGGCTTGGTTCTGGAGAGCCCAGGAGGAGAGGGGCAGGAGGCATCAGGGGCTGTGTCTCCCAGGAGCCCCATGCTGGACTCTCCCAGTGATGCCCTGGTCTCTCCAGCTAATGCTTGTCTGGCCAAAGCCCTGGGCTTCAGCCGACATCTTCCTTGTGGCTGTTAACTCGTCTTCCAGTCTGATCAAGTGAGATTTCGCTGTGAACGAACATCCTCTTAAAATCGCCTACTAAATAAATTAACAGGTTCTCTGATTGGGATAATAAACACCCTTCTTTTCAGTTTCCTCGCACGAAGTGGAAGCTTTACATTTCAGCCCTCGGGGCTTTGGCATTATTATTTTTAATGACTTGAACACCAGTCTTTCATTTAGCTTGTTTGTATAGTTACTGTAAATGATCTTTCCGCTGTTGGTTCTTCATTTGAAATTCCGCATGTTATGCTCGCTTTAAAAGCTTTGAGGGGGCCTCTGAGGATTGGGAGCCTTCTTAAGCACCGCATCTTGCAGCAGCACTAGAAGCAGGCCGTGGCAGAAAAGTCAGAGTGGGTGTGCTGAGAAAGTAGGCAAGCGTGTGGAAATCTCAGCGCGAGTCTGACGGATGCAAACACAGAACGGCGCCGGCTTGGTGTTGGGTGACGCTCTGCATGGTCAGGAAAGTAGGCCTTCCCTGAGCTGTTCACTTCTCCCTGTGTATTTTGGAGCATGTCCCGTGTGTTCACACAGGTACCTGCCTTTGTACCAACAGCCCCAGAGACCATTACACCTGGGCTGTGTGACTGAGAGAATGAGACTTGGTTGTTTGTTTGCTTTTTTTAATAGAAGTATAGTTGATTTACAATGTGGTATTGGTTTCAGGTACACAGCATAGTGATTCTGTTTTATATATATATATATTCAGATTCTTTTCTATTTTAGTCTATCACAAAACACTGAGTATAGTTTCCTGTGCTACACAGTACCTACGTGTTTATCTTTTCATATATAGTAGAAGGCAATGGCACCCCACTCCAGTACTCTTGCCTGGAAAATCCCATGGACGGAGGAGCCTGGTAGGCTATAGTTCATGGGGTCACTGAGGGTCAGACAAGACTGAGCGACTTCACTTTCACTTTTCACTTTCATGCATTGGAGAAGGAAATGGCAACCCACTCCAGTGTTCTTGCCTGGAGAATCCCAGGGATGGGGGAGCCTGGTGGGCTGCCGTCTCAGGGGTCGCACACAGTCGGACACGACTGAAGCGACTTAGCAGCAGCAGCAGCAGCAGTGTATACCTGTTAATCCCAAACTCCTAATTTATCCCTTCCCAGCCCTTACCCTTTGGTAACCATAAGTTTGTTTTCTATGACTTTGAGTCTATTTCTGTTTTGTAAATACTTTATCCTTTTATTTATATCCTTTTTTTTTTTTTTCTGATTCCACATCTAAGTGACGTCATATGATATTTGCCCTTCTCTGTCTGACTTCACTTAGTATGACAATCTCTGGGTCCATCCATGTGGCTGCAAATGACATTATTTCATTCTTCTTTATGGCTGGGTAGTATTACACATTATTACACTCAGTATTATGGCTGAGTAATATACACGCATTGTATATGTGTGTGGGGCTCACCAGCTGGCACAGTGGTAAAGAATCCACCTGCCAATGCAGGAGATATGAGTTCCATCCCTGGGTCGAGAAGATCCCTTGCCTGGAAAATTCCATGGAGCCTGGTGGGCTCCAGTCCACAGGGTCACAAAGAGTCAGACACAACTAAGCACACACACAAACACACACACATCACATCTTCTTTATCCATTCATCTGTTGATGGACACTTAGGTTGCTCTCATGTCTTGGCTACTGTAAACAGTGCTATTATGAACATTGGAGTACCTGCAATTTTTCAATTTTGAGTTTTCATCTTTTTTGGAGAGACCCTGTGTTGAGGGCACATGAAACTGTGAAATCCTGCCGAAGAGAGGTTGGACTTAATCATGGACGTGTTCTTCTGAGCTTTTGACCATAAAACAGCTGAATACCTGGGTACTTGTGAGTTTTCTAGTGAATTCAGACAAGAGGTTGCAAGTGCAAATGTCTGCAGGGAGGGCCTGGCAGATCATTTGGATGAATGGAGACAGAGAAATGGGATTGAAGGAAATAGGGAAGTTCACACCCTATCCAACGTGGGCAGCAAGGAGGCTGCATCCGTCTTCCTAGGTCTCCTGTATTTTCGAGAGGGGGGGCGGGGAAATTCAGACTGTGTGTGTCAGCTAACAATTTGTATGTTAGCCATAATTCAAACGTTTTTATTTGAAAATAAGATTTCCTAAGAAATCTGTATGCAGGTCAAGAAGCAACAGTTAGAACCGGACATGGAACAGCATACTGGTTCCAAATCAGGAAAGGAGTACGTCAAGGCTGCATATCGTCACCCTGCTTATTTAACTAATATGCAGAGTACATCATGCAAATGCCGGGCTGGATGAACCCCAAGCTGGAATCAAAATTGCCGGGAGAAATATCAATAACCTCAGATACGCAGATGACCCCATCCTTATGGCAGAAAACGAAGAACTCCAGAGCTTCTTGATGAAAGTGAAAGAGGAGAGTGAAAAAGTTGGCTTAAAACTCAACATTCAGAAAACTAAGATGATGGTATCTGATCCCATCACTTCGTGGCAAAGAGATGGGGAAACAATGGAAACAGTGAGAGACTTAGTTTGGGGGGGTCCAAAATCACTGCAGATGGTGACTGCAGCCTTGAAATTAAAAGATGCTTGCTCTTTGGAAGAAAAGCTATGACTAACCTAGACAGCATATTAAAAAGCAGAGACATTACTTTGCTGACAAAGATCCGTCTTGTCAAAGCTATGGTTTTTCCAGTAGTCATGCATGGATATGAGAGTTGGACTATAAAGAAAGCTGAGCACCGAAGAATTGATGCTTTTGAACTGTGGTATTGGAGAAGACTCTTGAGAGTCCCTTGGATTGCAAGGAGATCCAACCAGTCAATCCTAAAGGAAATCAATCATGAATGTTCATTGGAAGGACTGATGCTGAAGCTGAAACTCCAGTACTTTGGTCACCTGATGCAAAGAACTGACTCATTTGAAAAGACCCTGATGCTGGGAAAGATTGAAGGCAGGAGGAGAAGGGGACGACAGAGAATGAGATGGTTGGATGGCATCATGGACTCAGTGGACATGAATTTGAGCAAGCTCTGGGAGTTGGTGATGGACAGGGAAGCCTAGTGTGCTGCAGTCCATGGGGTTACAAAAAGTCAGACATGACTGAGCAACTGGACTGAACTGACTAAAAGGTTTTTATGTGTTATTCAGGCCGATCAATACATGTCTGCAGACTGGATGGTATGGCTAGGGTTCTGAGTATAGAATGCAAGTCCCTGCCTGCTTTGAGTGAAAAATCTTCTCCACCATCTTAAACTTGTAGAGAAGACAGGCAATGATCCTGGCCAAGGAACCAGGAGGCAATCTGAATACTGCCTCCTGTGACCTTGTAATGTTCTGTTCTGTGTCAGTTCTTGCTTGGAGGAAGCATTTGCATGTGTTTTTTTTTTTTTTTTTTTTTGCCTTTACCTTGGCAATCTTTCATCTTTCCTTTTACAGAGGAAGCATATGAGAGTTTTCCAAACTGAATGAGGTGTATATGGTGCTCATTGTCACTATAAAAATGGTGTCTGCAAAAATGTTGGCAGTTTGGAATCCAATGAAGAGTTTGGTCTTCAGGAAGGTAGGGCAGGGACTCCATTGCTGATGATCACCATTTCTCCTATTACACCCTCAAGTTTATGCCTCTTCCCCAGCACTGCCACAGGGGAACCCAGCTGTTCCTTCATGGCACAAAGATGTCATGTGGTCAGAATAATCTTTCAGTCTCTTTGCTCAGACTGATGGCCCCATGAAGGTGTGGTCAGGGAAGTTGTTAAATACATGTGGGTTTGATCTTCTGGAGAAGAGGAAAATATAAAAAACGATTTCTTTCCTTAAAAGAAAAGGATAATCCTAGACCTTGGCGGCCGCGAGAGTCAGCTGCTACGCATGCGTGGTTCAATTTCATTGTAAATATTTCATAAAGGTTATTAGGAAGGAGCCAGGCTGACATCACAACCCCAACTATACCAGAGGAACCATTTCACTGAAATAAGTGCACATTTCTAAAGAAACATGAATTTCTAATGTAAAGTTAACATCAGGTCAGAAAACCCTCTGGAAGAAACGCCTGTATCAATGTTTATAATCTCTGCATTTATGGATTTGCAGTTTGTGCAAAAGACTCCCAAAGAGACTCTATTTTGGTTAAATAAGACTAGCTTGTGAAATAGTCTGTATATCCAAATCCATCCTAACCCAATGTCTTGGCAGCCTTTTGTATAAATAATGTCTTATCCAAAATATGTGTATTTGAAAAAGGAAGAGGAAAATTAAGTGGCAAACTGTGTCTCTGGGTTGCCATAAACTGACAGAATCCTAGAAACAGAAAGCAAAGGCTGACAGCTCATTCATTCTTTGAGCAAATTATAGAGCTGTACATTAATTTATGGATTGTATTGATGTATGGAAGGTTGCCGTGAGAGGCAAAATGTTCACCCTACTTTTTTTTCCTTTTTTTTTTTGGAGTAAAAGTTTATTTAAGCTTTCGGGGTTTGGTGCGGTGATG
Organism: Bos javanicus; assembly: GCF_032452875.1. Lineage (NCBI taxonomy): Eukaryota > Metazoa > Chordata > Mammalia > Artiodactyla > Bovidae > Bos > Bos javanicus. The sequence continues at coordinate 22,494,903 of NC_083885.1, forward strand.
GGGGGAGTATGTCACAGAAATTATGAGTTTTAGAGGTATTTGGCAAAGGAAAAAATGAAAGAATATTCACATTTTTAAAAAATTTAATCTGCATTCACAGATGGTCGTGTTCAGGTGCTATTTTAATTACGAGGTAAAGAACAGCCCCACACGGTAGGAAGTCATCTTAATAAATGGAGAGAGGCTTTTGTCTTCAAGCGTCAAAGATCCTGGCTATGGAGAAATTTAAATACTTTTTGCTACAGGGGAGAGTCTCAAATGACCAAAATCCTTGGAGAAAGCAAAAGGATGGACTCTACTCAAGATCAAAGGAGTCCACTAGACATGTTTCACCAGCATGTGGCTTTGAACTTCCTCAATAGTGGTCATTTTAGCGATGGCCTTTCCAGTGATAAACGTCCACCATGGATATCTTCATGTGATCAGAGGGAAAATAAACAGAACAAATTGCAAATATATCTTGAAAATTTTAATCCCAAGTGGAAATTATTTCTTTACGGCTCTTCAGCTCCGAGCACTGCTGTGCCCTTCAAGATAGAGTGCCCAGAAGAACTAAGAATAATTCAAACACTGCTGTAACTTACAGCTTGCATTAATAACACACAAATAGAACAGTCTTCTTATTAAATATCGGTAATATATTATAATAATGTTTTACTGTCTTTCCCTTAGTGGGGAATTATGAGGGCCTCATGTTAGGACCTCAGTGTCCTGACATAGTTAATTATCCATGGATAATGGTTTTCAGGCATCGCTGTTCTGAGGGATGCAGCTTTGTTGTGGAGGGCCTAAGTGTTTGCAGACTCAGGTGTGGTGCACCTATGCACTTTCCTACAGAAGCAAACAGCTGCGTTTTCTTTACCATATTATACATCACATAGAGCATCTCATTTATTATAGCTAAGCTAATGGTGCAAGTGCAAACCTTTATGTCCTGTCCTATACAGCGATAATATATTTGCTGTAGAGATGTTCACTTGATTTTCGTAAGTAATTAATCTTTTCCTGTACCAAATGTATCACAGGAAAATGGGTTAGCACAGGGGTCAAAATACGTTTAATGTGGTCTGCAGAGATTGGAGGAGACCTCTGGTATAGCATCATTTTTTTTGTCTTTCACAAGGGCCTCGCCCTGTCTGGAGTCTCACCCACCAGCACGATACTCTCATTACTAGGGACTTAGGCTAATGAAAGGGAGTTCTTTACAATCCTTCAGCACCAGGACAGGGTTCAGACCTGAGTATGTGCTACGGGAAGTAAGCTCAGTAACTCACCCACATTCAGTCCCTTGAAAAGGCTGTGTGTTGTCCATGTGGATGGTGGTGGTGGTAGGTTTCTGTTAAATCTAAAGTGTTCACTGGTTCATTTGACCAGTTCATACATAGGTGGGCCCTTTGGAAATGTGCCAAGGCCTCACTCAGAGGCCCCTGAAGAGTAACACGCAGTGCACAGGTGGTACAGAAGGTGATTTTGTAATATACCCAAGATTGTTACTTTAAAGTTACATATTTTGCTTTAGATTGACAGGCGTGATTGACATTTGGATCCATGGTTCCCAAGTCATATTTTTGAGGACAGGACTAAAATCCATCTTTAAGTTGTTGGTTGGTTTTTTTTTTTTTTTTAGTTCCTTTTTTTTTTTTTTGGCCACACCACGTGACATGTGGAATCTTCATTCCCTGACCAGGAATGGAACCCATGTCCCCTGCAGTGAAAGTACAGTCTTAACCATTGGACGGCCAGGGAAGCACCTAAGTTGTGTGGTTATTTTTTAAAACTGATTTAAAGAAAAATTCTGGAAATATAATACTGTAGGTGGTTCATGAATATTGCTAAAAATCATGATGGTGGAGCACATCACAACATGCTGTCCTTAACAAACTGAAGGGATTAGGAAACATGTATCTTAGTCATAATTATGCTGTTAGTTATGAAGAAGATGATGGTGACGATCATCATCGTTAATAAGAGTAGCTAGCCTCTGGTGAATCTTGACTATGTGCTGGGTACTGTTCTAAGTGTTTCCCCCATACTTCCTGGCTTACTTTTCATGCCAACCCGGTGAAGGAAGAGTTGTTTTAATTTCCATTTTATAGAGATACCTTAAAATTCAGGTGATACTTCAGTTAAGGTAACTAAGACCCAGAAAGACAAGGAATTTGCCCAAACTAGCAAGTTATAAGTGGCCACACAAGAGCTTCGAGCCTAGGGAGTGAAGTTCTTGTGTCTTCTCCCCACCCGCTTTTCCCAGCTTTATTGAGATATAATTCACGTGTAACATGGTGTAAGTGTAAGTTGTACAATATGATAATCTAATATATGTATATATTGTAAAATAATTCTGGTGTCTGCCTTTTAATTATTGTATTTTTCTACATGTTGTTGGGTTAAGGAATATTACCCTCTGTTCTCCAAAGAAGAAAGGTAGACAAATATGAAAACGCATACTGCATGTAATTATATATTATGTAATGTGAAAGCGAAAGTCGTTCGGTTGTGTCTGACTCTTTGTGACCCCTTGGATCATACAGTCCATGGAATTCTCCAGGCCAGAAGACTGGAGTGCGTAGCCTTTCCCTTCTCCAGGGATCTTCCTAACACAGGGATCAAACCAGGTCTCCCACATTGCAGGTGGATTCTTTACCCTCTGAGCCACAAGGGAGGCCCACTGTATAATGTAAATAATATTTAAGTTTGTAGATATTATTTACATATATTATACATATAATGTATGTGTAATATAATAATGCAGTGGTCATCCATGTTCTATGAAGGCTGTAACCTGTGCTACTGGTCAGGTCCTGCTCTGTGTTCCAGAGTATGCTAAGTATTGCACAGATGACTTGGAACTTGAGATTCTTTATTGAAGTTAATGAAAAGGCGGGGGGCAGGGAGATTATAAAGCTGTGTTTTTTAGTTACCGCCATAGACCCTTCTGCTTGTATGTTATTAGGGGATGCATGTATGCGTGCGTGCTCAGTCATGTCTGACTCTTTGTGACCCCCTGGACTGTAGCCCCTCCAGGCTCCTCTGTCCATGGGATTTCCCAGGCAAGAATACTAGAGTGGTTGCCATTTCCTTCGCCAGGGGATCTTCCTGACCCAGGGATCGAACCTGCATCTCCTGCATTGGCAGGTGGATTCTTTACCACTGAGCCCCATGAGAAGTCCAGCCCATTAAGTGACACTTATTTATTACCAAATAAGGGCCTAGGGAGCAAAAGATCTTTGGCAACCTCTCATATTTCCATGCTTAGAAAAACGTCCTAATTCTTTCACCCATTCACTTCAAATATATAGAAATAATGTCTGATCTTGTCTGAAACTTAAAATGGAGATCTTGAGCAAATAACATGGTTATAGTCCCAGAAAGAAAAGACAGAGAGTTAACCTGTGACAATTCATCTCAACTCTTAACAAATGAAATACATAGAAGATCAAGCCCCCAGGACCAAGATATAAGTGGGAATTAGTTCTCTTGGGTCCCAGAGCAAGGCTGAATGTGCACATCTGAAGTTCTTCTGTGATTCTTGGTTCATCTTGATTTAAAATTCCAGAAAGATGCTCAAACAGGCAAGATCTCATCTGATATTTTTCTGAGCTAAGTGCTTCACTTTTTTCCCAGTGTTTATGACTAGTCACACTGCACAAGGAAACTTTATCTGGATGAGGTGTGAAGGTATGGAGAAATCACTAATAGGGTCACTTAGAAAACTTCAATAAGTGTTTTCAAGCCAAGGTCCCCAAGGACCAAGAGTCATCATGAACAATTACTTGAGAATCGCGAGATGCTCAAAGAGGAAAATTGCTGAACAAAATGAGTTGGAAGAATGTGTATCTTTGTCATTTCACGTTGAAGCCAGGGGCTAAAACTCACGTTTTGCACCATTGTAATCTACAACCATTTAATTTGCTAACAAGACTTCATTCATCAGGATTGGCAGCCTCCTCCTTCAGGATAATCAAAACAAGAAGTTTTTGGCTCTGGAGAGTAAATGTTGTCGATCTTTTATTGTCCAGCCCCACCATTTTCTTGCTGGCAGGCTGAGATGAAACAGAAAGCTGATATTTGGAGCCACTGGAATTGCAGGCCTTGTAATTTAGAAATATCCATTTTATCCCGTGTAATTTCTTTCCCTAAGATTCCTCCGTCTAAATCTGATACAGGTAGGAGCCAAGACAAACAGTAACCATTTATAGTCATCCAGACCAGTTTGAATTTCACCCTAATGTAAAGCAAAGAGAGTTTTTGGCTTCATTTCAGGTGTGTAACAGGGGTAGAAAATGCATTTAAAATTTAGCAGCAAATGTTACCATATGTTTCCATAACAACTGCAAACTTTTATGTTAGAAAAGCAATAATATAAACACGGAGGAATCTTGGAACAGTAAACTATTAATTTACCAAATATAAAAAAATCCAGCATGAAGGGACTTTTATAGCCACAGAAGCCATCCTGGGGGCCAGCATCCTGTGAATTTCTCCATTATGTGGCAGAACATGCTGCTGGTTGGTTTACATGAGCAGATCTTTTGAAATTATAGGTACAGTGTCAATTCTCCACAGTGCATTTTTCTGAAACAATGTGTGATGGTGCCAGCTATGGCTGATTTCTTTGACCATAGTGAGCTAACAGAATACCCTTTAGTAGCTGCCCCCAAAGCATGTCTGTAAAATAAATGCACTTTTTTTTTCCTTCACCCATGGCGTCAGACTTAATAAGGAAGGCTAAGGTCCTATGGAAAGTGTAACACCCAGGATCAGGCTCTAGTGGTTATCAAGGAAAAGAGGCTCATAAATGGTTGATATATATGAAGACAGTTCACAGCTTTCTCTCTTACTCATTTTGGAATCTCAAAGAGACAAGGGAAGGGGTAGGGGAGGAAATGGATCTGAAAATGCATTGATTGATTGATTGGCTGTGCTAGGTTTTAGCTGCTGCATGGGCTTTTCTCCAGTTGTGGTGATTGGGGGCTACTGGTGCTCGGGCTTCTCACTGCAGTGGCTTCTCTCGTTGCTGAACTCAGACCCTCGAGTACGTGGGCTTCAGTAGTTGAAGCGCGAGCGCTCAGTAACTGAGGTTCCTGGGCTCTAGAGCACAGCTTCAATAGTTGTGATCATCGGGCTTGGTTGCTCTGCGGCATGTGGGATCTTACTAGACCAGGGATTGAGCCTGTGTCTCCTGTTTTGGCAGGCAGTTTCTTTACCACTGAGCCACCAGGGAAGCTCGACTGTATCTTAAGAATAAGGAATTAGTAACTAGAGTTGTTCAAATCACCACCAAGGCAAACTCAGAGTTCTCAGATTTCTCTGTGGGGCAAAGAAACAATCTTCTTTTAAGGGATGTGTCAGAAACTTAACAACATGTGGATGGGCCTTTTATTTGGCAAGATATATGATTGTTTTTCCCCTAAAACTACCTCAGAGTGTGGGTAGGGTTTTGAATATTTTCCTGGAACAATGTTACCTTGTCATTTAAAGGAAGACAAGGCACCTTGCCCAGCCCTGAAACCTGGGGTGATTAAAAAAATGTTTTTTAAGATTTTTTGATGTGGACCATTTTTTAAATCTTTATTGAAGTTGTTATGATATCACTTCTGCTTTATGTTTGGGATTTTTGGCCCTGAGGCACGTGGGATCTTAGTTCCCCGTCCAGGGATTGAACCTGCACTCTCTGCCTTGGAAGGCAAAGTCCTAATCACTGGATCACCTCGGAAGTCCCCTGAGATAACTGTCGCTGAAGGTCAAAAGTCAAAGAGAAAAGAAGGTCAGAGGGAGATAGGTGGCCCCAAAAATGAAGTGCAGAACTCTAGCGGGGGCATGCCTCCAGGAAGGGCCCTTGTACAAGTTCGAGAAGGGGTTAATATTCTCAAAATTTTAGAAGGTGGAGGAAAGTGCTTCCGCTGTTGCAGCTGGGGTAGGGTGTGCATCTTGGCCTCCCTGTCCTTCATGGTGGAATTCACAGGCTGCTGAGCCAGAAGGGAGGCAGCGGGGGCCTTGGTTACAGCAAAGCTTAGAGTATGTGTGCCAAGGAGAAGACAGAGAAGAAGACAGAGACTGATGTTTAAGGAGCTGAGAAAACCTGTCCATGCAGGAATAAGAGGTGTGATGAGAGGAGAAGAATGTGGGACGGGGCTGGAGAGGCAGGAGCGGTCAGAGCTTAGGGTTGGGGTAAAGATTTCATTCCATCATGGTGTTTGCTGTCTCTGAATAGAAATGGATCCAAATTCCATTTACAAAACATTTTGCAAGTTTGCATTTTGTGTTCAGTGCTGTCTTCTAATCGAGGTTTGGCAGGCATCAGAAAGCGGACAGAATTGATTGTGAGAGAAGTGCCAGATTAAATGGCAAAAGCCATAAGTAAATCATGGGCTCTTTGAAATCAGTAGTCATTATGAGTTGGGAAGGTTTTTATAGAAAGAAAGAGGGAGTCAAAATGGAGCCCAGCAGATACTGGGCACCTACTGTGTGTTGATGCTTTATATGTATGTTCATGATTCTTCCTCTGAGTCATTGTACAAATGTTGAGTACTACTGTCTATAGAAGATGAAACTGAATATGGAGAAAATTAAATAAAGACAGTTATGGTCAGAACTTAAGTTCAGGCCAATTTAATGTGTTGCAAGAGCATCAGAAGCTCAAAATCACTAACCATGAACTAAAAATGTTACAGGTTTTCGAGTAGCTCTGTGAGGTAGTCATTCTCCCACTTGCTCTCTCACTTATCTGCTGCTGATGTGCTAAAATGTCAAGACAAAAGGATCTGTGTGTTTGTTTTTAGGGATGTGGGGAAGAAGGGGGCCCTCGGGAGGTGGTGGCCTACAATGAAGCCAGTCTTGGGGAGGAACTCCTCTCAAATAGAGTAGGCAGTGGCAGCTACTAAGTGGTAAGGAAAGCAGACTGAGTCCCTGGAGGAGGAGAGGAGAATTAATGGAAGAAGTAGGCGTCAGGTGTGACCTTGTAAGGTTGAGGAGAGCACCGGGGTGGAAAGACCCTGAAGACATTGGAATGTAGAACACATTATCACTGGTGTTATTTCCTGGAGGCAAGCAGAAATGCCTTGAAAGGAGACATAATACAGCCCATGAATCACCAACATTTTCTTCTTTGGTCCAAGCATCTCTAAACAACCCTATTTAAAATGTGTTTCTCTAGGAAGTCATTGTTTGCTTCAGGGGTTCTGTCCTTAGGTTATCTTTTGAGGGATGGCCCTGGGTGGTGACAGGTCAACCTTAAGGTGACCTTTTTTTTTTAAACAGAGGCCGTAGCCCCGTAAAAGTTTTCTTCTCCCCTGGCTTCAGCTAGGCTGGCATTTCTGACAGACGTGTAAACAGATGCCAGCATTGTCGCTAATGACAGGTGATTATAAGAGGCATGGGGGCCAAGGTAATTAAACCACAATTTGACAGGAACATTTGGCCGTGTAATATTTCAGCATAAAAAAATATCTTTGCCACGTGCATCTTCCCCACTTGGTTTGGTAAAGAGACTTTATTTTATTCTTCAGAGCCTGGTACTTTGAGATCTGAAACTTTCCTGCCTGAATTCTTCACGGTTCATGGTAGGGCTCCAGAAAATGCTTAGTACTGGACTGTAGGGATCTAGAGAGGGTCTGAGACTCTCACCACGGTCTGCTCTCAAGCGGTAGTGGGAACAGGGTTTGTGACGCTTTGCTGGGATTGTACTTGACTTATTATTGTGTCCAGTTTGATAGTGGTAATGCCTTCAGAGAGAGATGTGAATTATTTTTATACCAGTATCATTTCAGCTTCTCTCTTTATTGCCAGGATCTACCTGATATTGCTCCCAGAGATCAAAAGATAGCATCTTCAATTCTTGAGTCCCCTTCATTCCCACTACTGGAAGTAGGAGAAGAAAAATCTGGAATCACCGGTAACCTTTTGTTACAAGGAATGATAGAAACAGCCGTCCAGATATGGAGTCTGTTCATTTATCCCTTAGATTTAAATGTAATATGTCTTTTAAAACCCACTACATTCTTTCTGCTGCCAGGATATTAGCCATGCCTGTAGATCTAGACACTTAGAGGCTACCCCCTGCTAACTGCTGATGCCTTCTAGCTTGTGATGATATGTTTGAAGGGATCTTGTCTTCTGTTGGATAAATAGCAGACCTTCCTAGACTTACAGTTTTCATTACTGGACTAGCTATATGAGTCTTTTTTATAATCAGTATAGTTAGCATGTTTTCTTTCAATAAACAACAGCCAACATTTACTACTTAATTATGGTTCTGGTGCTTGTCTAAAATGGGAGCTTTTCCCAAGCAGGTTAGATCATTCCTTTGCTGCAAAAACAGCCTTTTAATACTCTTGGTGTGTTGTATACCTGCCAATTTGAAGAGATTGTTGAAGCAGGCCATTCAAAGAAGGCCAGCTTACTGGCCGGAGAGCTGTTTCTTTTCTTCGGCCGGTTCTGATTTTCTCAAGGGAGGAGTCGAGGAGGAGATGAACTGGCAAGTACAGTTTGATTTCTGCCAGAGGAGGACTGAGCGATTGTGACTCTGTGGGCTGGCCCCCTCCAGCGTGGAAAGCTCACGGCCAGCTTTTACATTCTGCTTCAGGCTGCAGTCAGTTTCTAAGCAGAGGCTTTTTTAAAGCTTTGTCAGATAGGTTAAAAGGTGTCCCACCTCTGGTGTATTAAAAGAGAGAGAGAGATTAAACTCACTAAGCCTGCCATGTTCCCTGTAAAATATCAAGTCAAAATGATTTTTAAATCCAAAGTTACCAGGCTTAGGGGGTGTGACCTTTAGTGAAGGCAGCCTCCAAACCAGGGAGGGGATCTGAGCAAAAGACAATCGGTCCACAGGCTGGGGGCCTCGGGAAAGCCGCCGCTGAGTCTGGAGTGAATTGTCTTGTTTCTCTGCCTTGCGGCCGACACAGCATCAACCGCAGATCAATAGCCAACCTGCCTTCTGGGCCTCTAGGTTCACTACAGAGTTCCAGGTAACCAGGCCTGAGCTCAGCTCCTGGGGGTTACAGAGATGAATCAGGCAAGCTCTCTGCCTGCAGGAGGCTGAACATCAGGTGAACACTGCTGCAGGAGTAACTCTAATGGAACTCCTGCTAAAGCATCCAAGTGCTTTGTGTGTATCAGTAATAATAGGACTGGGGCAGGAAATGGCAAACCACTCCAGTGTTCTTGCTTAGAAAATTCCAAGGACAGAGGAGCCTGGGGGCTACAGTCCATGGGGGTGCAAAGAGTCGACAGGCCTGAGTGACTGAGCATGCACGATATGGGTTCATTTCTCAACGAGTGCTTCTCTGTGCCAGGCCCGGAATTTTTAATAAGAGCTTTATGTGAATTAATTTGACCTCTACAACAATAAGTATTTTTTTTTTTATCGTATCCCTAATTTTAACAAGGGCAAGACAAGCCAAGGCAAAAAGATGTGAAGTAAGTTTCCCAGGAACATGGGTCTGGGGGGCAGAGGAGCTGGAGTGCTGTAGCAGGAAGTCAGGACACTGAGCCCAAGCCCGGGGGCGTGTCCTCGGGACCACCGTCAGGACCACTTTGTGGGTGTGCACACACGGATTGCAGGTGGGGCTTGAGAGTGTGCATTGCTAGCAAATTCTCAGATGGCGTTGATGCCCACAGCCCTGTGCCAAATGGAAGAGCACAGCGGAAGAACATGAGATACTGTATTACTACTATAAACAGAGGGGCTTCCCAGGTAGCTCAGTGGTAAATAACCCTCTTGCCAATACAGGAGCCACAGGTTTGATTCCTGGGTTGGGAAGATCCCCTGGAGGAGGAAGTGGCAACCCACTTCAGTATGCTTGCCTGGAGAATCCCATGGACAGAGGAGCCCAGTGGGCTACAGTCCATGGGGTTGCAAACAGACACACTTCATGACTAAGCAGACACACAGGATAAAGAGAGTGCTTTGAGAATACCAATTGCATTGATATAATTATTATTGTTGTTGTTGATGTTTTATGAGCATCATTATTATTGTCATGAAAGCAGGTCTTTATTGAATGCTGCTCTTGCCTGGGTACTGTCTGGAAACCATGTGGGCACTGTAACTGCTACTGTGGGCTATCTCATGTAATGCTCACAGCAGTCATATGAGGTAACACTACTGTTAACCCCATTTTAGAGCTGAGGAAACTGAGGCACAATGTTCAAACTTGTTTCAACGTCAGAATGAGGACTCAGATTACCCCCAGGGTCTTTCCAGGTTCTTAACCACAAAGAGGGTGATGAACCACTCAGGGGCATCAGCCACCTCCATAAACAGGGAACCTATGAGCGGGGCCCTGAGGGAGGTGGGGGAGGGAGAGAGCCCTTCCCAAGTGAAACAGAGATGTGCAAGGGCCCAGGGGCATGAAAGCAGGAGGTGTGAAAAGGAGTGAGTAACACGGAGCCTTCTGTGTACACTGTGTGGCAAGAAACACAGCACGGTAAGGCTGGGAAAGTAGGCTGCAGGCCTGGAAAACCAGGAGTCAGTGGTGCTCCCGAGTGGACCTGGAGCTTTTGAGCATCTCTCTGGGGCACCCTTTTCTCAGAACTCATGCTGAGACTTCCAAACAGTGATGGAGTCATGCTTTGTTCAAGGTGCTGGCAGGCCACCCCCTCCCTGCCTTCCATAGCGTCAGAGTGTCCAAAACACATTCCAAGAAGGGTTTGATTTCTAAGGTCACTGACCCCGTGACAGTGACTCATGCATCACCTGCCCAGGGACAGGTGAGTTTTGTACACCAGCCGGATCAAAAACAAATGGGCGCGTGTGCGCGTGCACGGCTGTGAGTGTGGTGTATAAATCCACATAGCACACTTAGAAGAGGCCTGCTGTGGCCCTGGTGCAATGGCACCATCGGAGCTGCCAGCTTGTTTTATTTCTGATCTCGCCTGGCAGCCCCTGAAGGAGGGGAGAGTATGAATTTTTATCTCCCATTGATTAGACTTTCATTATATTGTGCTTACAGACACAATGTCAGCACATAAAATGTTAAACATCACTGGCCTGAAAGAGGTTCCCATTGTCTTAGCTCTGGTGCTGGGGGAATCTCGCTCACCTTGCCGTAGTGGTTCTGTCAGTGTAATATGACATGAAGCATTTCTCAGTAATGACAGACATTGCATATGAGTGACAGGAACTCTGACCGCGAAGAGTGGGTTCAATTACCAGAGACGGGGGGATACCTGAGATAAAACGAAAGGGCCCAGTTGTGCTTGCTTTCAACCCCTTGACTCCGAGATCCAGAGCAGCCAAGACAAATGGCTGATTAACCAGTCCCTAACCCTCTTTTTTTCTGTGATAAACTTGTTTGGATTTCTCTGTCCGGGAATTAAAAAAAAAAAAAAAGTCTGTGGTTGGAGTGTTTCTAAAGGAAACATGATCAGAAAACAAGAGGGCTGCTTGGCCTGAGTCAGTTTCGTCTCTCATAAGCACACAGCCGACAACTGTCATTCTATCTTGGAGTGGATCTAGGGCGCCGTGTCCAGAAATCAATACAAGATCAATGATGGCTTGCTCTCTGAACCCCGCCTCTCTCCGGCTGCCGCTCCCATGCACCTGTAGCCAGGCTGACGCCAGTGTCAATGAGAGATCCCGCCATCAGAAGCTCTCCTTTTTCCCACTTCTCCTCCTGTAGTCTGCTCTGCTCAGCATCGGGTGCCGTGTTATGGGTGTTTAGGGACCACCGCTCCCAGCTCCCAGGTAGAATTCTCGCGAGCTGCCCAATTAAACTGTCACAGGCCGCCCTCAGTTGACTAGCTCTGCAGAGTCACTTAGCCAACAGACATTCCTGACTATTAAAGCCAGTAGCAGCATGTCTCCAGAGCTGGAGATAAAATGAATGAAATTTGTTATTCTGGGCTGACACTTGATCCCAGCTGTTGAACTAATGCTGTTGCACCTGAAGTTTTCCTTTATGGTAATTGCTGTCTGTGTTATTATTTCATAGACTAAATTGGAGAAAATTGCAACAGGTATTAAATTCTTGGAGCTCATTCATGGGAGTTCTATTGTGCATTCTTCCAGGGTAGATTTCAACTTCAGTTCGAGGCTGGGAAGACGGATTTTGCCAGCCAGATGCACTGGCTTGTGTTTCATTATTATCGGAGACTTTCCAATTTTAGGTCTCGTCAGCCATTTATCAGCTTTACCTGAAATCTGCTTTCCAATCCACTTTTGTTATTAATTCAGTCAGCACATGTTGGGATGGGCCCTTGGGGAATTGTTAGGATAACCGATGTCATCAGCAATTTGCACCAGTCCTGATCCATGACGCATCCTTGGTGGTATCACTGAATCTCTTGCATCATGAACTCTTAGGTAAAGGGCAGTGTGAAATAAGACTTCTCACAAGGCGCCTCTGGCTTCCACCACTCTAGCTGGTAGTTCTTGAACACCTCAAGTAGTACCACTTGCGTGAGTACTCACTGGAACCAGTGTGCTGGGGAGGTGATGTCTGCAGCCTCCCAAAGCATCTGAATCACTGGTCCCCACTCCTAAGTCCTGTTCACTGTCTCCTTGTTTGTGTTAACCTTTTTCACGGGGTCTCTTCCCAGAGCTGTGTGTGTAGTGTGTTAGTCATTCAGTCGTGTCCAACTCTTTGCAACCCCATGGATTGTAACCCTACCAGGCTCCTCTGTCCATGGGATTCTCCAGGCAGGGATACTGGAGTGAGTTGACATTCTCTTCTCCAGGGGATCTTCCCGACCCAGGGATCAAACCCAGGTCTCTTGCATTGCAGGCAGATTCTTTACCATCTGAGCCACCAGGCAAGCCCAATATAATAGCTGCACATGTGTATTTCAGATCCAGAACTCGTTCTTCTTCAGATTTCTGCTTCTGTATCACCAGCGTGAGTGATAAGCTCTTCTCTCCAAATCTTACCTGCACTTACTGTTCTGTATCTTTTGAATGACTGATAGGGCCTTGATTATTTGGCCAATTTTGTGTGGACTGCATGGAGAACACGGTGGCGACCTCAGCCAAAGAGCCTGCCCAAGAGCTTGTTGTGTGCACGCTGAGTCGCTTCAGTCGTGTCCGGCTCTCGTCGACCTTATGGACTGTAGCCAACCAGGCTCCTCTGTCCATGGGATTCTCCAGGGAAGAATACTGGAGTGGGTTGCTCTGCCCTCTTCCAGGGAATCTTCCCCACCCAGGGATTGAACTTGTGTCTCTTATGTCTCCCTTCTTGGCAGGCGGTTTCTTTACCATTCTGTTCTTCTCTCCTAGACTTGAGTTAGAGAGTGTCAGACTTTGCGTAAGGGCCTCACCTTCATTGGAACAACTCATCTCATTCACCTTCATGCAGAGAGGTTTTTCCTCACTTTCCCAATGAAGAAACTAGGTCTCTGAAAGCTAATGAAATGATTCCCACTTCACATTTTTATTTTTTAAGTAATTTATTTGGCCGGGTCAGGTCTTAGTGTGGTACGCCGGCTTAGTTGCTCCTCACCGTGTGTGATCTTAGTTCCCTGACCAGGGATCAAACCCATGTCCCCTGTATTGCAGGGCAGAGTCTCAACTGCTGAACCACCAGGGAATCCCCCCTCTTCACATTTTTAAAGTCATTTTAGTGGCAGGGACTCAACTTGGGTCTGTTGCTTCTGAAGCCACGGTCACCAGCTTTAGATTTGCGCCTCTGTGAGATGACTTCCTCTTGTCTTGGAAGGTAGTGGAACTTTCAGCAAGGAACTTTCAGCAGATTGCTAAAATTCTCTGTAGTTGTTCCTAATAATAATGCCAACCCAGCACTAGGCTTTCAGCCACTACTATGAAAACGAAAAACCCTGCCAGAGCATAAAACAAAGTGTAATTCTTCAAATATAAACTTTAAACCCATTTCCACAAGCCTGAGTTATTTAGAATTGGTTGAGCTCCCTGCCACATGGATCACAGCAGGTCTTTTTCAAGGCCAGGGGTTGGCAGACTTTTTCTGTAAAAGGTCAGATAGTAAATATTTTAGGCTTTGGGCCGCATGGTCTTTGTCACAGTTGCTCTCGAAGCACACGAGCTGCCGTCAACAATATATAAATGAACCTGGTCGAGGATGGGGGCTGCATTCTAGTGAAACTTTATTTACTAAAACAGGTGGCAGGATTTGGCCCATGGACCTTAGCTTGCCAAACCCTGGCCTAAAAAGCCTTGAAGAAGACATATGTTTAGAGGAACCAGAACACAACCAGTATTTTATTCTCTTTTCTCTATTTTCTTTATTAGTTGATACATAGATTGCTAGTAAGTGAGATGTCCTCTCAGCATAATTTGAAGCCCTTCCCATTGGCTTGGATTTTAAAGTTGTTTTCTTTCTCTTTTTGAAAATTTCTTCTTTAAGCACATGTTTAATGTGTCCATGTTCTTTCCATTAAATATCTTGGTTGCCTTCCCAGACTTCAAATTGCAGTGAATTTATCCCCAAAGGATGTTTGGTATCAATTCTCAAGATGCAGTTTGAATGTAGTCTGTCTCTATAATGGAAGCAGGATTCCAAATCTTCATTATTTAAGTTCCAGAGAAAGTAATGAATCATTGACATGGCTATTACTCAGCACTGTTAAGGTATACTGAACCCATTGTTTTCTTGTCTTATAGCTTTATACAGCTCAAAGGATAAAACAGTATAAAGATTTAATTTTAGGGCTGCGTATGAAGCATTAGATTATGATTTCTACCTAAGCCATGCTAAACTCAGATTATAACGAAACTTTTTTTGTTTTTTTCAACTCAGCATTTTCCCTGAGGTAAAGCTAAAAACAAACAACAACCAAAAAAAAAAAAAAAAACCTAGTTTGTGAGTCCCAGAATCATTTATCCTAACAGTTGTAAGTTTCCTTGTTGTTACTCCAGGCATATAATAATGACTCCTTTTATAAAACATCGCGTCATGTTGTCGCGTATAATAGGGATTAGTGGCATAATTTTATTTTATAAAGAAGGAATTAGCAGTGGCCCTAGGATGACAGTGCTGGTGTTGTTTAAGTGGTGGCATGCTCAAGCGCTTAGTTGTACTCTTAGGACTTTATAATCTCTTTGAAAGTCCTAATAAAGGCATCTCTGATGTCCTCATCTTCCCTACCCAAGGGCAGCTATGTTGGGGAGAAGGGAAGATACTAGAAGGAGCTGCATTTCAGCACCTTGCTACCTGCCTGAAGCCCGCTCCCTACCCTAAAGTGAGGTACTGGTGTTCTCCTGATTCGTCCAACCCTGTGCACACGCAACATTCAGTTACTTCATCCTGTCTTCCTTCTGTGTTTCTAGAGCAGCAGCACAGCGCAGTATGCATTTTGTGGTCAAAAACCCCATTGTCTTGGATGAGCCTTCTAACTTGTCTGACCTTCAGTGTCCTCTTATATAAAATTGGAAGACTAATACCAACCTTACAGTGTAATTTTGAAACTTCGTGCAGACGTATATATATGTAAGTGCTTTGTAAATGGTACTTGATGCCTATGAGTCATTTTTGCTATTTGACTAGCTACTGTCTTTGTTTTGTTTGGGAGGCTCCTCTACTATCATTAAAATAGCTAAATCCATAGTCCTTTTGGAACTTATTTCGTGGAGTTGCCCATGTGAGAAGCAGCTTAATTTCAAATCAACCAGGATTGGTCCATGATCGAATGCCAGGGGGCACTGTTCCCATTGTGTTGAATATATGGTACCCTCAGAAACACAATTGCAATACTACAATCAATTAGTAAAATTAAATGTGCATTAATTTTTAAAAACAGCATCCTTGTAGAGAAGGGAGACAAAAAGAAGCAAATGTAGAATGGGAATTGAAACCTACAATAGGTTTCAATGGGAAACCTATTGAAAATGTGTTCATTTCTCATTTCCCTTGTAGCTTCTAATTTGGTGCTCATTTTTTGAAACTACTGTTGGTTTTCTCAGCATACAATGTTTTAATACACAGGGCAATTCTTTCTCTTTTACCCCCCTTTTAGGATCTTTTGCTGATCTTGGTTTTTATTGCTCTGGAGAAGTGCCTTCCAAAGCTCCTGAAAGTAAATTTCATTTATGTCCTTTGTCTGTATTTAGAATTGAGCCAAACCAAGAATGGCCTCTATGTTGGGTGACCGTCTTGGTTGTCACCTATGTGCGATGTGATCACAAACAGAAAGAAACTTAATTTTCTGTATGTAGATGTGAGAGACAGGTGGATACAAACTGTAAGATTCTAGTACCTTCTGCCCATGTCAAATGAGCTAAACCCTTCCCAAAAAGCCAGCCAGAAAACATATGATACCATTTGCAATGGTAGAATGTTGCACGCTGTTCTTCTGTAATTATAATGGCCTGATCCATGTGGGGCTGTGAGTCTTGCTTAACCATCATTAATCTACTGAGTCTTGGTATCAGCATCCCATCTTAAGGAGCAGCAGTGCTTGGCTGGCTGAGTAGGGCTTTGATTTCATTGTAATAAGGATAGCTGTGTTAAAATTCTGCTGCTCGGTGGTACCCAAGGATTCTGGGAAGAGAAGGTTTGTCTTTTTTTCTTTTCTCCTCTCTTTTCTGCTTTTCCCTTTTTGGCGTGGTGGGGAAGCATTGTTTCTGTCTCTTCCATCCCCTAGGTTACTATTTGTGCTCTCCCTTGATCTCCTGCTTGTCCCTTTATTTCTCCGCATCGTGAAAGTTTCTGTGTGACCAGGAGTCTGTTTAGTAGACCATATTGTGAGTGAAGGGCCAGCGTTTGTTGCCTGATTTTGGCAATGCTGGGCAGTCAGCTGGGATGTAATTAAGACTCTGAGAACAGGCTGTCTTCTCCACGGGAAGGGCATGTTAGATGGTACTGGGATTTGGGGCTGTCAGTTTGGCCAAGGCTGGAGACAGAGCTAGGGACAGAGATATTTCCTTTCATTTATAATCCCTTTATGTACAGTGTATGCACTTGGCGAAGTTTACATCTAACCTAGTGGCTGGAGCTTACAAGCCAACGCAGTGCAATTAGCATATGTTACATGTATATTTTAGTAACATTTTAAAGCAAGTGCATATTTCCAAAGTGAATTATGCATGGATGACAGCAATAGGGTTGTGTTGCACTGGGTGTCAAATCCCACAACTTTTTGTCGAGACTGTGGATTTAACACTAAAAAGGCAGAAAGACTAAACGAAGTAAAACAGTTTTAATTTTTAACAGTTTGGTTCGACCCAAGGAGCCAGGCTGTGACAGATATAACTGACATTTGAATAATTGGATTAATTTAGAGAAGGGCAAATCCGGTTTTGACGGTTGTGCTTGTGTGTATGTCTTTTTTTTTTTTTTTTTTCAATTTTTTGCAGGAGTGGAGTTGTGTGGCTTAGATATGCACTTTGTGTGATGCCAAGCAAAGCTCAAGGAAACTCCACCAAATGATTAAAATTGTCACTTAATTAGCTTGTTTTCATATATATGTGTCTGTGTGTGCGTGTACATTCTTCCTATGTTATAGAAAAGAAGCCCACAATATATACTTCCTTCACCTCTATCTGTGGCATGCATATATACATTTTGGATATATAAGCAAATTATGTGTGCTCTTGGGAACTTAGGCAATATAGTTGGAGGAAAATATACACCATTTCAGAGGCATTGCAGAAAACGTGCAGACAAGGAAACTCACCATGACATTGGCAAGCCCTTTTCCTCCCTGTATCCTTGTGTTAGAAGCCATCACAGGGCAGCAGAAGAAAAGCCTAATTTGGTATCTGGGGTATCAGTAGCCGAATTCCACATGGTTAAGTCCTCAATCCGAAATTCCTGCAGATTTATGTGGCTTTTTAAGCTTCTTGTGTGGAGATCATCTCAGCAACTTGAAACCAAATACAGTGCCCTAGCACCCCTCCCCCTCCAAAGTGCTGTTAATAAAATACACCGTCTAGAATCAACACGCCAAGGCTAGAACCTGCGGCAAGCAGTCTTGAATTGTGGCGCTGGGCTGGTTCTAAGAGCCTTTTCCCCAGCAGGACATTAACAGACATTAACACCCGGGCAAGAAGTGTTGATGTGTGGTTTACAATGTTAGCACCCAGTTAGGCAGGGCTCACACATGCTGTAGGAATCTTGTAGCAACACATGTGTGTGTGGAGTCAAATTAATGAGAACCATAAAGGGAGAGACATTCCACTCGGGCTGGGGACCTCATCTTAGCCTCCTTTTACCAAGCAAACCCAGTGCTCAGCTGGGTGGCAATGGCCCGGTTGGATGTTTTCGATATTAACAAAACATATACACACCAGTGTCTATAAAACAGGTAAGCAACAAGGACCTGCTGTATAGCAAAGGGCACTATACTTAATATCTTGTAATAACCTCTAATGGAAAAGAGTCTGTAAAAGAATAGATATATACATATAACTGAATCACTTTGCTATTCTCTTGAAACGGACACAACATTGTAAATTAACTATACTTCAATTTAGAAAAAGATGAAGGAAAAGCAGGAAAAATGAGGAGGCTTGAAAGTTGTGTTTTGCTCTCTCATCATTTGATGGTGGAGCCCTGCATGCTCTTCAGCACTTTCGATTAATACCCTTTCTCATCAGGTGCCCTTCAGGCTGAGAGGAAAGGAAACTCACGAGACTCACAGTCTGACTACGAGGCAGACATTATTATTTTCCCCTTTCGGCTTCCCCTGGCTCTTCTTCAAGTGTTTCTGGATGGTTCGGAGACACTTTCTGGTTTACTTTGTAAATGGGGCGATGAAGCTTTCTTGTCTCCTGCCTGGCTCTCCTTAGGGGATTCTCAAAGCCTTTTAAAATTGTGTGTTTTTCTGGGGCAGCCTTGAAAGTCCCAAGAGTGAAGTTGCCATCTGTCCTTTATATTAAAAGAATCTTCTGTATTGTATACCTGATGGGCTTGTCCCAGAGATAGATGTTGTTAATTAAAGGACAGCATTTGTCCTTTATCTGAAATAAATCTTCTCTCTTGCCTGAAGAACAGTTTTCCCAGCTTTAGGAAAGAGTTAAGGACATTCTGCTTGGAGTCCTTGTGTTTACTAAAGGTCCTCACTCCAGAATCACTCCCTTGGCTTTTATGTGATCAGATATGAAGAATAGTAAATTACTTAATAAAAAATTTTTTTGCTCGTTTTCTTTCTAATTCATTTATCTACCAAGGTTGTAGCTTGGCAGAGGCTTATGTAAATGAATGTAACACAGAGTGTTAATGGTAATTGGTGATTTTGGGGTAGAGATTTGCAAACAGCAGGCTCCCAGACATTCTAAACATGAGGCATCCTTATGCAGTAGATACGATGGTCCCTACACCTTGCAATGCCACGTCTCTAGTTTGCTACGACACAGGCTCTGTTTTTATACCCCCTGCCCCTGGGAAAAGAAAAATGCCAACATCTGCCCGCAGTAAAAAGAGCTGGAGTTCCGTCAGATCACAGCTCAAATACGTACGTACATGGAGAAAGAAAGTACCTTCTTTAATCTGCTGGCTCTCCCTGTCTCAAGAAACTCAGAAAATAATTCGGATTTTTAATGTGGAAAAGCAGCTCGGGCAATGTGGCTGTGAACTGGTGTCTAAAGTGTGTCAGCCTCTGTTGTCCTGTTAAACTTGGAGAAGGAAGGTGGCCAGGGCCTTGCCAGGGACGAGCTTCAAGGAAAAAGCAGACCGATTGCAGTGGCAGAAATGTTGCTTGAGGAACATGATCAGGGTTGAGAATCGAGGTGGGTACAACTGTCCTTTTGTTGGTAGGAAAGACCCCAGAATCACCTATGCCACGTATCATGAAAATAATAGTGGAGTGGACCATGAATTTCTGGTGATATAATGGTCCAGCCAAAGCCTAAGCCTAATATGCGTGACTCACCTTTAGAGAAGGATTTCAGTTAGGTACCATTTTCCATCATCTGTTCTTTTTTTTCCCCTCTTAATCATACAGACCAGCAATCAGGCAGGTTGCAGGTTAGAGTAAAGCAGGCTTGGATGAAGACTTGTGGCAGCTGTGATGAACAGGCCACCACTAAGACTTTTTGCAGGGGCCAGCAGCATCTTCATTCTGACCAGTTGTACCCTGTGGGGATGTGAAGAATGCTCAGATTTTTCACTAGGAGCTGTGGATGTGAAACTGTTTGAACTTCTTAATATTAGCAGATAATTCACTATTTTAAAACCGTATAGGCTCCCAATATGGTGTGCCCAGGTTCAATCCCTGGTTGGGGAACTAGGGATTGTTCTAAGGAGTTCTCATGTTGCAACTGAAGATCCCGTGTGCTGCAACTAAGACCCAGTGCGTGCATGCTTAATCATCAGTGGTGGCCAGCTCTTTGCAGCCGCATGGACTGTAATCTGCCAGGCTCCTCTGTCCATGAGATTTTCCAGGCAAGAACACTGCAGTGGGTTACCGTTTCCTACTCCAGCAGATCTTCCTGACCCAGGGATAGAACCTGGGTCTCCTGCTTTGCAGGCAGATTCTTTACCTGCTTGAGCCATCAGGGAAGCCCCAAGACCCAGTGTAGCTAAATAAATAAATAAAATGTTAAGTTAAAAATAAATAAAACCATCTAAGTCAGATCAAATCATCTGTAGTAAGATGTGCTTTCTGGGCTGCTAGTTAATACACACTGATACGCATAATATGCTAACTTTAACAAAATGGGGATCTCCTCAGTAATAAATTGACCACGTGGAAACATTTTTAAAAAATAGAAAGACACTCAGCCACAAGCAACTATTAATGTTTTGGGACTATTTCCCTTTGAGTCTTTGTCTATTGTATATGCTTTTTATACACGTTTTAAAATAGTTGTCATAGCCTTTGTTTTCTCACTTACAATTATAGGCAGTTTTCTTATATGGCTGCAAGATATTCCATCAAGGAAATGTATCGAATATGCAAAATCATTCCCGTTGGTGGACGTTTAAGTTGCTTTTGATCTGACACCATTTTAAGTACTGTTGCAATTACATATTTACTGATACTGCTTTTCCCTTATTTTGGATTACTTCCTTAGGCTCTGAAAGGAGGATTGCTTAATCAAGGTATGACTGTCTTTATGGTTTTCAGTCCATATCAACAAATTGCTTTCCAAAGGGGTTGCACCAGTATGCACTGCAGTCAGCAGAATAGGAGTATGCAACTTCTCAGTGTACCCTTGCCAACATTCTTACAGTTTAGGGATTCTAGCCAACTGATAGGTGAAAATCAAACCTCACTGATGTTTGGATTTGCCTTTATTTGAGTTTTTTCATACATCTGTTGACTAATTGTACTTGCTCTTCTAACATCTGTATTTTCTGAGGCTAAATTCTGTTGAGGTTTGGGTTGCTTTTGTGTGTGTGGTTTAAAGTTGTCTCTGTTAACAATTGATAAGTAATTTGGGAAGAGCCTCCTTGGCCAGGCCCTCCTCCAGGGGACCCCCTATCTCAGCACGGCTGCAGCTGCCACTTTTAACTGTGCATTAACTTGGACTTGAGCCAGGGCCCAAGCAGGGTCCCCTTCCTAAAGAGGGGCTCTTGTGTATCTGGTGAACCGCAAGCTCAGGGCTGTATCTGCCAATATGTTTCTGGCAGAGCCTTCTAATAAAATCCCGTCCACACTCTTCTATGAAATGCAGTTGCAAAACTGAATGATGATTACCTGATGCCCTTTATCAGCCACAGCCAATCTCCATGTGTCAGATAGTTTTGTCCGTTGCCTCCCGACTTCTGTCCTTCACCTCTGTGTTTCATGCATGTTCTAACTACAGTATAGATGATGTAAATTCAGAGTTTCTTATAATATGAACGAATGGAATGGGCCTCGAGCCAGTAATATGGAAGAAGGTTCTGTTATTGGCTCTGTCCTTTGTTTAATAATAGCTAACAACAAGAATATATTGAATGCTGAGATACTTTCTTAGCATTTTTCATATGTTATTGAAATTTCACAACAGTCCTACTAGGTAGAAAATGTTATTATCCCATAGAGGTAAGGAAACGGAAGCTCAGAGAGGTGAATATTTGTCTAATATCAGACTTCATTGTTCTGGACGAAAGTGAATTTTTCATTACTCAGGGTCTCAGTCTTCTCATTTGCAGAATGGAGTTGCTTCTCTTCACCTCACTGCATTGGCATGGAACCAAAATGATGCCCTGTATTTTATTAAGGTGGCTTCCTAGGTGGCACTAGTGGTAAAGAATCCACCTGCCAATGCAGAAGACATAAGAGGTGTGGGTTTGATCCCTGAGTTGGGAAGATCCGCTGGAGGAGGGCATGGCAACCCACTCCAGTATTCTTACCTGGAGAATCCCATAGACAGAGGAGCCTGGCGGGCTACAGTTCATAAGTTCACACAGAGTCAGACACAACTGAAGCAACTTAGCATACTCACACACAGACACACATATTATCAAGTTGCATTGAGTATTGAACCTAGGACATGTAAACAAAGGTGTAGTTTTTAATTAGTTTACCTCTCCAGTGATCAGCTTCTTCATTCATAAAGTCGTAAGTACAGGACCAGATTATTTTCATTGGTTGCTTTCAACTATAGCATCTTCTCATTGGCTACAGACTCAAACCTGGGTGAGGAAAAAAAAAAAAAAGCCTGTGTAGTTCCCAGGGGCTGTACTGATGATTGCATGCAGGTTAAGTCAACTCTGCGTGCCAGGGTTATCCAACCCCCTGAGCCATTTTTCTTGGGAAGAAAGTGCACACTTTTAAGAAGGAGGAATTTCACTCTTCCATGTGCACAGAGTGCGTGTGAGCTAAGCCTCTTCAGTCACGTCTGACTCTTTGCGACCCTGTGGACTGTAGCCCACCAGGCTCCTCTGTTCATGGGATTCTCCAGGCAAGAATACTGGAGTGAGTTACCATGCCCTCCTCCAGGGGCATCTTCCTGACCCAGGGATTGAACCCACATCTCTTATGTCTCTTGCATTGGCAGGCGGGTTCTTTATACTGGTGCCACAGTGCACACACAGAGAGTACAGGAAAATTCTCAGAGTGGGGTAGTTGAGGTTCCAGTGTCTCGTGGCTGCTTTAAAGCCATATGGAACTGCTTACTTTGGCCCCAAGGATGCTGTCACCTCTTAAATGTAAAAGTAGGAATATACCTTATTTCTGGTTTTCCTCATACAGTACCTTACCCTCAGGTGGAAACTGAATCAACCAAAGGGATTAATGGAGAAAGAAAAAGGCGCTGAGTCAACTCCATACAGAAATGCATTCAGGTTTAATTTCATACATATTATTTAAAAAAAAAATAGGGGTTCAGGATCCCATATGGCATTTAGCCTCCTAAACAAAGATGAGAAACCCCAGACGAGAAGCAGGTGGCCTGGCATGGAGAGCAGAGATTATTTTTGCCTCTGGGCTCCTGCCATTTCAGAGTTTAGCAGTGGCGAGGCTATACAGCAGGACACTGACCCCAGATGCTCCCTCGATGGTGGGGACGGAGCAGGCCCATCACAACTTCCGAGAGAGTAAACTTGCTCATATCTAGGTCACAGTGACCCTCCCAGAAAAGTCTCCGTCTTAACTTATTCCTCTCTGCGGCTTAATTGCTACTTCCAAACCTGATTCATCCCCAGTGAAGTCACAGCCTTCATCATCCACCCATCCCCTGTGATCCCGTGATTCCGTGCAGTGAGGGCGCATTTCTTTCAGGTCACCTCTTGGGCAACAGGTTGAAAGGGCTTCGTCTTGAGGGTGGTGTTAGTAACCAGAGGTTCGGGAGCTTCGCTTCTCCTTCTGGCTCTCCCTCTCCTTAGGGTTTAGTTTCCCTGACTGAAATCTGAAGAAATTTGAAGTAGGTTGGGAATTTTAATGTCAAGTGCTGGTAACATTTATTACCTGGCCAGTAACAAACGTGAATGAGGAGAGAAGAGAAAGAGGAGGGAAGTAGCTGGAAATGAGGGAACTTGGGGATGAGGTGGAATGGATACTTTGATTGGGTGATGGTTATATGGGCATATACATTTTTCAAAACTCACTGAACTTGTTACTTGAGATCTATGCATTTTATTGTACGTAAAGAAAGTAAAATGGACAACCTAGTGAACGGGGGGACACATACTTTATTTAAAGACAGCAATGAAAAAAATGCTATTATCATTATAGCCTATTTTCCTACTGTTTAATTAAATTGAGAAAAAAAAGTAGCATTGAGTCTATGTAATTTATTTATGAATAAAAATAACTGATGTATATTTAAAAATAAAGAAATGAAGGTGGTGGTGATGAGCTTCATCTAGCTGCTTCTCTGCAGAAGGTGGCCCCAGTGTGGCTACATTTTCAAGAAAAGGCAGAAATTTGGATATTTTTATAAAATCTCAGATTATGTAGGTTTGTGGGCCTTGTTTAGTCAAATAGAACATCAGTTCATGCTGTTTGAATTAGAGGCTTCTTAAATCTACCCAAAGGATCATTTGAGCTCTAATATTGAATGATTCTGGTTTGCTATCAGACCTTGAACCAAAAAATTGTGCTTGAACCTTAAATTAAAAAAGGAAAATCAAACTTCAGTTTTCTTCCCCTATAAAATGTTAATAATCCATGGCTAATTTTATAGGGATCTGGTGAAGAGCATATGAAGCAGTACCTTGTCTAAAACCACTGTGAAACATGAATAAGTAGCGTATAAAGCCAAGTCACGATTCTCATTATTGTTATTCAAAAGAATTATTTAGATTTTTAGAACTGTTAATGTTCAGAACAGAAGCACTGGGCTTTTTCGGGATGGCTAATAAAAACATCAAGAATTCACCAGGAGTCCATTGCTTGCCCTCAAATGAACGTGCAGACTTTTCATTATCCTTGGAGGAGAGTGTTTCTGTGGCGTGTGAAGAAAAGAGAAGGCGTTTCATAGGTACAGCTGCTCATATAAATTGCAAAAATTCTGGGAGCTGAAGTCCGAGGTATGGCAGTAGCATATAAAGAAATGCAGTGGGTGCTGTATTAAAGATTCCTTGTCGCAGGCACTCATTGCCCAGAAATCGGAATGCTCTATCTTGTCACTGACATTTTGTGAACAAGCAGCCTGTATTGGATGGTGATAAATGGATTATCTTAAATGTCATTCTGCACTGTTTTAGAGTTGCAACGAGAGTTTTGATATTGAGTTGTTGGTTAGTATATTCTATACCAATCCTTTATGATGAAATAATCTCCTCAAGTTACATCTAGAAATGTCAAAGTTGCTTATTTCTTCAATCACCCGTAGCAATGTTTCCATTACGAGAGATGCAGAGCAGGTTGTGTAATAATGTCAAACTATTTATAGAAACATTTCCTAGGAATCTCTTCTCTCCTTGAGTTGTTTGTGTATTTAATACTAGAGATTTGTTTTTATATTTATGTATAGTTTTCTATTTCTAAATTAACTTCAGCTGAGGTTGTTTCACTAGTCTTTATAGAGAGTGCATTTAAAAATTGATATTAGCATTCAAAATAAAACTAAGGCCAGTCTAACCTTTTTAAAATATAAAGATCCATTTCATATGGTTTCCAATATTGTAATAGTCATGTGTGTGTGTTACAACTACATCCTATATATGATATGAATGTTATCATCACAACAAATTGAAAACATGCTGTTTATTTAGGATAAAGTGGTATGTAATACTTTGACAAAAGAAAATTTATTATTTATTTTATGCTAATTTAGGCATTATTTCAATTTGTAGTATTTCTTTGAAATTCCAGGTTTAATCAAATTATAACTATAATACAGAATATAGTCATTTATAGAAAGATTTGGTCCAGTGAATTTATGTGGAAGTATGTACAAACTAGATTTTGAAAGCATGTCTCAAGTTTTACTTGGCAAAGGTATTCTAAATATTGACTTTCTTCCCTGAAGATAAGATCTTTCTACACTCAGATATTGAAATTATTTAATACGTCTGTACATACTGACTCTTCCTTTCCCTCTGTACTCCACTAATCTTACCCGGAGCCTTCCTTCTCTACAGTCCTTAAAAAAAAAAAAAAATGTAATGCATATTTAAAAGAAAAAAATATATAAATAATAACATTAAGTTGAACCGTATAAAATTACTATTTTTGTACATCAAAAAAGTCACGTATCAGCAAATTTATGCAAATTACCCTAACTGTTAATATTTATGTTATGTTTACTATATGCCAGACATGTGCTTGATGTATATGAATTTATTGATTACAGTAAATCTTATGAGTAGGTACTATTATTACCCCAACCTACAGATGACATCTGAGGCATGGATTGATTTAAATAACTATTAGAACAAGGCATCCTACCTCCAGTACTTGTAACCATTGCTCTGTGTTGCCTCTCCAGAAAAGCAAACTTTCTTTGGCTCTATCACCAAATATTGGTTTCCCCTGCAAAAGTCATGTAATCAGCTTGATGTGTATCCTTTTCAATCTGCCTCTTATGTTCTTGTGCACATTTATATATGTACCGATAGAAAATAATGGTATTATCTGATTCTTTTCATTCTTTCTTTTTTCTTTTCTGTGCATTGTCTTATCTTAATTTCATCCTTTCCGTATTCATTCCTTCTTTCCTTCTCTCTTTATTTTTTACAGATGGTGCAAACTATATAGTTCTACAACTTGTGTTTATTCACTGTAAACTCACTTTGAAAGCTCTTTGTGTTAGTACGTACAAATCTAAGCAATTCATTTTGACTGCTGCATGATGTTCCATGTCTGACTTTAACTCCCTTGCTATTGGTGATATATGAATTCTTTTCTTTTGTTTCTGCTATCACAAGCCATATTGTAGTGAATACCCTTCTTCATGCCTCTTGGTCCATATATAGACCAAATATTTCTGTAGTGTAGAAGTCAAGAAATGGTAATAATAGGTTAAAGTACGTACACATTTAAAACTTTAGTGACTGTTAAATCATCTCTAAAAAAGCTGTGTCAATTCTGTTCCCATCACTTGAATATGAGGAGTTGTTATTCATTTGACAATCTTGATTATTTTATTTTTGCCACTTTGATAGATGAAAAATTCTATCTTGTAGTTTTAATTTGCATTTTTTTGATCACTGTTGCTGCTGCTGCTAAGTCGCTTCAGTCGTGTCCGACTCTGTGCGACCCCATAGACGGCAGCCCACCAGGCTCCCCCGTCCCTGGGATTCTCCAGGCAAGAATACTGGGGTGGGTTGCCATTTCCTTCTCCAATGCATGAAAGTGAAAAGTGAAAGTGAAGTCTCTCAGTCGTGTCCGACTCTTAGCGACCCCATGGACTGCAGCCTACCAGGCTCCTCCGTCCATGGGATTTTCCAGGCAAGAGTACTGGAGTGGGGTGCCATTGCCTTCTCCGTTTGATCACTAGTGAGCATGTTTTCATGTTATTATTGAATATTAAATTTGTTTCTTCTCATATTACTTGTTTATACCCTTTATGCATCTTTCTGTTATTTATTTTTCTCTTATTCATTTATAGTTATTTATATTTCTATATATTGATTCTCTTCAATTTTCTGTTACAAATTTGTTCTCTTTATGTCACTTATTATTTAATTTTGAAATTATTTTATTGTGATATCTTTTATCTCAGATGTATTTTAATCTTGTCATATGCGTTTATCAAATATATTATTCTTTTCCTTTATAGTTTTTGCATATTATTGCTTTCTTAAGACTGCCTTTCTTACTCCATGTTTTGAAATAAATCCATTTTTATTGTATTCTAGTGCTTTCATAGTTTTGTTTTTAATGTTTATTTCTTTAATCTACCAAAATTTTACCTTTGTGACTGGTTGTTAGGTAGAGATTAACTTTACTAATTTTTTTTTAAATGGGAAAACCAGTTGGAACAATAACATTTTTAAAATAAACCATTCTTATCTCTACTAATTTGAAAAGACACTTTTATCATATACTGAATTCCCATAAATGTGTATGTCAGTTTCTGCACTATCAATTCTGTTTGAATTATATTTTTGCCTAAGTACCAAAATATTATGTTCTGATATATCATAATGCCTGTCCTTCCTATTTTTAAAATAATTTTGTTGCTATTCTCATGCCTTTTTCTTCCAGATGAATTTCAGGATGTGTCAAATTTCATTTAAAAACATCCCATTGGTATTTTTATTATGAGTGCATTGAATTTATAGATTTATATGTTAGAGAACTTTTTAAAAATTAAGTTTCCTCATCCATTAAGATGATATATTTTATATTTATTTATGTCATCTTTTGTGTACTTCAGTAGAGTTTTAAAAGTTTTCCTCACATCTTCCTAAGTTTATTTCTAGATATTTCATGGTGTCTCTTGCTCTTGTGGTAAGAGTTACAAGTATGTAAGATAGTTGTTGGTTTTTTACATTTATTTATCTTATTAAACTCTTTTATTAGTTCTAGTAGTTTTTCAGTTGATTCTAACACAGGCACTTGAAAATTTTCTTTCTTTCTGCCTTAGCTGAAATTTTCAGAATAAAGTTGAAAAATAGCAGGAATAGTAGGCATCTTTATGGTTTTCCTGTTGGTAATAAGAATACTAATGTTTTATGA
Source organism: Bos javanicus (assembly GCF_032452875.1). Taxonomy (NCBI): domain Eukaryota; kingdom Metazoa; phylum Chordata; class Mammalia; order Artiodactyla; family Bovidae; genus Bos; species Bos javanicus. Next base: position 22,523,310 of record NC_083885.1, read on the forward strand.
GTAAGTTTGAGATTTGCTGAGATTTCTGGTAGAATATCTTTTATGAAGTAAGGGAATTTTTGTTCTCTTTAGTGGATATTGCATTTAATCGGATCCCTCTTTTTTAGGAGGAGACTATTGAGATGATCATATGTTTTTTTCCTTTAATTTGTAAATGTAATATAGTAGATTATTAGATTTTATTCTCTTGAACCATCCTTGTACTCCTAGAATAGACCTTTCTTGATCCTGATGTAATGTACAGATGGATTTGATTTTCTGGTGTTTTATTTATTATTTTTATGTCTTATTTTCATAAGTGAGATTTCCCTGTAGATGTCTTTTCCCTGTATAGACTGTAGTTAACAGGTCTCAGTAGAACTCATTCATTTCTAACCTTTCCATGAAGTTGACCCTTTTGAAGTTTGTCCAAGGCTTGATTGGTTTTGGCTATTTTAGCATCAAGGCTTTTGCATGCAGCTTCCCTTATGTCTTTGAACTTTATTTCTATTTATAGCTTTCCAGAGTCAAGGCATGAGTATGCTCTTTCAAATTTTTTTTTTGCTCTTGCCTCCTAGCTTCTTTATGGAGAGAGAGTATAAATATTTCATTGAAGCATGATGCTGCACCTTTATGAAACCTGTAATTGCCCCTTTTCAGTTGGAAAGGATAAACTTTTCTTTCTCTTCATTTTTTTTCGTTGTTAAAGCTGTAGTTTTATTAATGCCTAATTAATGTTAAATGTCTCCCTAGAAATAGACATTTCCTATTTTATAGGGACAAGCACCTGGTTTGGAGAGGACAGTATTATATAAGTTTTTGCAGGAATGTCAAACATTTGACAGGCCCAGCACTTACTCCCTTTTCTCCCACCTATGGCTGATACCACTGATCTTAATTCATGTTTTCCTCCTGAGTTTTCTCAACACAGGAGATCAAATAGCTACTCCTGGCACTTGTAATTTAGATGAAACCTATTTGCAGTTCCTAAAGTTATGGAAATGACACAGATTGGAAAGCAGGAGTCCTGGGTTTTTAGTCTCTTAACTTGCAGTGAGGGATCAAGCCACTGTGATACTTAATCTTTGTTTCCACAACTGTGCAATGAAGAGATTAAACTAGGTAATCTCTAATGGATCTTCTGTTTTGAATATTTTCTGATGCCTTTTACAGGTTCCTTCAAGGTTGTTTCAGGGGCCCAAATGTTTATATCTTGAGGATTTGTAAATCTTCACCCAAATGTACATATGTAATTTTGCAATTACCATTTTGCTGTTTTCTTGTTCAGTTATATGTTTTTCAGATTCTAAATGCATCTGCTGTTTAGCTAATTCCTTTTTTTTGTTTGTTTACTACTTCCTACTACTTTTAAAATTGATGAATGTTCATTGTAGAAAAAGTGAAAATTATAGAAAAACACTGGAAGAAAATAAAGAACATCCAGAACTGTCAATATTTGGTAATGGGTTAGGAATGTTTGTTTTTAAATTTTGTGTACCCTGTCCCTTTCACAGAAAAGATTTTGTTATCATTTTCTGACTCTTGCACTTCATTCAAGAATCATTCTCCTCAAAATAGACAATACTTTATTTAACCACATCTCTTGTTTTTCACTTTTAAATATTACGACAGACATCCATTTGTAAGAATCTTTGACCCTTTATCGAACAGATTTCTAGGTACGAAATTACAAGGTTGAAGGGACTAGACATTTTAAATCCCTAACAAATCATAGATACCTAATAAATGTGTGCAGTGAATTTTTGAGTAAAACTAAAATATTTGATTTCCAGAAAAATGTACCAATTTACATTTTCATCAACAGTTTTTAAGACTGCTCATCCCTTCTCGTGTTTGTGAACATGGAGTAGTGCCATTAAAAAAACTTTTTTTTTTTTTTGCCAATTTTATGGGCAAAAGTAATATCTTACTTCTTTATTGTTACTGTGGTTGAATTTTTTTTTCAAGCCTATTGGCCATGTATAAACACACACACACACGTGTGTGTGTTTGAACTTCTTATGTCTTCAGAGCATTTTCTCCTTCCTTTGCTGCTACTGCTGCTAAGTCGCTTCAGTCGTGTCCAACTCTATGCGACCCCATAGACGGAAGCCCACCAGGCTCCCCCATCCCTGGGATTCTCCAGGCAAGAACACTGGAGTGGGTTGCCATTTCCTTCTCCAATGCATGAAAGTGAAAAGTGAAAGTGAATTCGCTCAGTCGTGTCCGACTCTTAGTGACCCCATGGACTGCAGCCTACCAGGTTCCTCCGTCCATGGGGTTTTCCAGGCAAAAGTACTGGAGTGGGATGCCATTGCCTCCTTCCTTTGGAGACATACATATTCACGGTTACTAGCTACAATGGCTCTGAACTCATTAACAACATGCTGCTACATAATTTGCATTTGGAGCTAATCTTAGCAGAGTGGAAATCCCAAGAAGGAGGTAAAGGAGAGAACTTCAGAAGTCTCTATACATCTGGTAAGACTTTATTGTTGCTAACCAATAATTATATAATTAAAGAGTTATAAGATTGGGATTGACATATAAGTACTACTATATATAAAATAAATAACTGATAAGGAATTACTGTATAGCATAAGGAATTCTTCTCAATACTCTGTAATGACCTCTATGGGAAAAGAATCTAAAAAAAGAGCGACTATATACATATATGGATGTCAGATTCGTTTTGCTGTATACCAGAAACTAACACAACATTGTAAATCAACTATATCCCAAAAAATTTTTTTGAAGACTAAAAATAATTTTAAAAGGAGTAACATTTTGGTAAAATAATAATATTGTGGTAAAATCTTGGTACATTTGGAAGCTCCTTCCATGCACGCATCCTTACAGGGGAGCTTCAGTTTGCTCTCTCCCTGGAAACTTATTTGGGTTATAGGAAGCGTTAAGCCAAAGCATGTTGCCTCATTAAGTCAGATCTCAGGACCTTAAAACCTGGCTTCCATATTTATGATGTTCACTAGCAGAACTCCGCTCGTGGCTCTTCATGCCACTGAAAGACCAGACCTGCTGATCTCAGCTGTGTGTGTGCCCTTTATGAGTCAAAAATATGAAGATAGAACCAGTCCAACCCTGAAGTCAAGAAGAACTGGTTAGTCATGAAATGAAACCACATGACTTTGCTCTTTTCTGTTTTGTGTCTCTATAGAATCTCTTGATTTATTCCTAGTTCTTCTAACTTGGTGCTGTGGGAGTCATTTTACTAAAGAGTTGTAAAATGATCACTGATCATCTCTGGTGAGATTACTTGACAAGACTTTTGCTACCCAGAAACCAACAAAGTGGCTGAATCATGCATTTTTCAGGTTCAGTACTAGGTAAACAAGTTAGACTTTTTTCATTCAGGCTCCCAGCAGAGGGAGGGGCTGGCATGAGGCGGGGAGGAGCTGAAATCCAAGGCAGTCTCCCCTCTCCAAACTGGGACTCTGTTTACCCACAGGGGCACCTTCTACTAATTTGCCTAAAGGTGCCAAAAAGGCCGCCAAAACCCTAATCAGCAGTTTCTACAACTTAAGAAAGAGCCTCTCCTTGCAAGGAGATCCAGACCCAAGATCTGGATCCCAAAAGCTGTCCCTAAAACCTTTTGTCTATAAATTAAGAGTGGCATTAGGCAGCCACTGGCAATACTGTTGAGGACATAATTTTGCTCTAGTATTTAGGTTTGTCCCTATCAATAAATCTAAACAGAAAATTATTAAGGTCTAGATAGAAAGTTTCTTAAGAAACTGTTTAAATAACTCAGTGAACAACTTTTATATTTTTTATTGCAACATTAGGGCTTTATTTATTTTTTTTTTCCTGAAGTGACCATAACTAACACAGGATTAGACACAAAAACTGTTTTCTGATACAGCTTGTCATTACAAAATTCTCAGTTCCCATAGAGTCATGTTATCCACAATTTTAAACAGAATGTCGCCAGTTTTCTTCTCAGTGAGATAGCAGGGTTTTCCACAGTGTTTCAGGCCTGACAAACTACTATTAAATTTGGAGGTAAAGTCCTAATGGCATCCACATGTGAGGGACCATATTCCTTTGTATTCCCCAGATGTCCTACCAAAAACAAACAAACAAACACAAAAGAAGATGAAGTCACTTTTCTGTGAGTAGTATCAGTAGAAAGTGAAAGTGTTAGTCGCTCAGTTGTGTCCGACTCTTTGCGACCCCATGGACTGTAGCCCGCCAGACTCCTCTGTCCATGGGATTCTCTTAGGCAAGAATACTAGAGTGGGTTAGCCATTCCCATCTGCAGGGGATCTTCCCCACCCAGGGACTGAACCCCGGGTCTCCTGCATTGCAGGCAGATTCTTTACTGTCTGAGCCACTAGAGAAGCCCCACTATACATGAAGGAAAATCTGAAGCCTTTCTGCTCTTAAGAGCGATTCTGAGCCTAATTTCAGTATCACAGTCCTGAACCTCATTGAGAAATTAAGCACAGGCTCACTCCACCACCCTCTGTGATTAGAAACCATTAGAAAGGAGGCATTGGGGTAAGTCTCAAGCTCATTGTTGAGGTAGGTTGAGAGTCACTCTGTTATGGAAGGGCATGGCGTACCTCAAGAGCCTTTTGCCTGCCTCAGCTGGTGAATATGCTAGAGTAGCGTGCTTTATGTGAGATTTACATTTTCCTTTTTCATGAGGGAAATTAAATTTTAAATCCTTTTTATTAAACGTGTTGTTCAAATACCATGACAATAGATAGATGAAGAAGAGCTTAACTTGATGGTAGTTCATGTGCCCTCATGTTATAACCAGAGGGATTTTAGTGAAGAAGCTTGCCTGTAGGGGTCAGCTTGCCTAGAGGTGGTGCTGGAGAAGACTCTTGAGAGTCCCTTGGAGAGCAAGGAGATCGAACCAGTCAATCCTAAAGGAAATCACCCCTGAATATTCATTGGAAGGACTGATGCTGAAACTGAAGCTCCAGTACTTTGGCTACCTGCTGTGAAGAGCTGACCCATTGTAAAAGACCCTGGTGCTGGGAAAGATTGAGGATAAGAGAAGAGGGCGACAGAAGATGAAATGGTTGGATGGCATCACCGACTCAATGGACATGAGTTTGAGCAAACCCCAGGAGATAGTGAAGAACAGGGAAGCCTGGCATGCTACAGTCCATGGGGTCACAAAGAGTCGGATATGACTTAGCGACTGAATAACAACAACATAGGCATCAGGAGGCTTAATTCTCTCCTATACCACATGCAGAAGTTACCATTATAATACCTGCTCATGAGAACTTGTTCAGCCTCACTGGTACAAATTCACATCTTCAAGTGACAGAAGGCTCAGAAATATTACGCTCTTGGAAGCTCTGTCCAGGAAACAAGAGTTTTCTAACTGGGCTTTTGCAGCTGTTGAAACTTCATCACCTTTCACCTGAATCTCTACTATGATTTGCAAATAAAGAGCCAGTGAGAAAAACATGCAGCTCGAAGCTGGCAAAGTTTTAAGTGGGTAAAGCTTGTAGCGTTTAGATCATAGCCCCAAATTACTTAAGGCTTCTGCTAAGATGGAAATCAGAATCTTTACTGCTGAGAGACTGGATATTCAGATAGATTTTTTTATGAAGCAAATAAATATTTTAACATGCAAACACTACCCAAGCAGGTAGTGATGCTTCAAACAGGATCAGAGGTCAGTTTTTTTTTTTTTTCTGTCTGTTTTGGAGATGGTGCCAAGTTGAAAGGTATTGCATATTACTACCTACCCTGGGCCTCATGTAGTAAAATAATTACTGCTGGCTGGTGCAAAATATGTACATGCATTTCTATCATCAAAGATTCTGAGATTTCTTTCTGCATTTTGTGTGTGTGTGTGTGGCCCTCATTATAAAAAATATATCATGAGGAAGAAGAGGATTTTTTCCATCACAACTGTGAGAGTTAGGCTGAAAATGCGTGTTGGATAGTTCAACTTTTAACACACTTAATTTTGGAGTAATAAGTAAGAATATGATGGATTTTTCCTTTAGAGGATAGTAAGATTCATTTTCATAGTTTGCCTTTAAAACATGCACCAGAGCCCTAGGGTTGTATGCCTGCTAAGTTGTTTCGGTCATGTCCGACTCTTTCTGACCCTGTGGACTGTAGCCTGCCAGGCTCCTCAGTCCATGGGATTCTCCAGGCAAGAATACCAGAGTGGGTTGCCATGTCCTCCTCCAGGGGATCTTCCCAACTAAGGGATCAAACCCACATCTCCTGCAGCTCCTGCATGGCAGGTGACTTCTTTACTGCTGAGCCACCAGGGAAGCCCAGGACCCTAGGAAACCAGATGCTGTTTAGAGTTGCTGCTGACTGGTCTGAGTGGATGGGGTCCCAGCACATCTTCAGGCGAATATAAGGGTCTGTGGTACCTTTTTCCGAAACTCAAACACTGACTCAGTGGAGTGGAATTTTCATCACAGCTGGAACTGCTAGAGAGGACTTGGTGCTTCTGACATCCTTTTCTTCTCTGCCTTCAAGTAGGGAAAAGTAGTATTGGTGGGCAGTTCATTAGTAGATACACAAAGGAGCAGATCCATACCGGAGCCAGGTGCCATGTGACAGGGAGGCGTGGGGACCAGGAAGAGCCAGGAAGCCCACCTTGAGTTTAAAGAGGACAACTGGCTGCCCTGAGGGAACAGGCCCGCTGTCGTGGACTTGTCAGATTTCTTTCTTCCGACGGAAGCCGGAAATCCTGACTTTTATATGAAGTGTACTTGTATAAACATTTTGGCAACTAACGTTTTAAAGTGTTTTTAAACCTGTTGAAGGCTGGAATTTACCTGCAAGCCACATGTTTGTGACTTAAGCTTTCAAACACCACAGAAGGTGGAGCTGGCAGCTTAGTGGCAATACTTAATTGTCCCCCCAGGGAAGTGTTCATAGGCTGGTATATGGGGGCTTCCCTGTGCAGCGGTAAAGAATCTTCCTGCCAATGCAGGAGACGCAGGTTCAATCCCTGAGTCTGGAAGACTTCCTGGAGATGTAAATGACAACCCAATCCAGTATTCTTGCCTGGGAAATTCCACGGATAGAGGAGCCTGGCGGGCTACAGTCTGTGGCGTTGCAAAGAGTCAGATACAACTTACCGACTGAAAACAATGACACAAATTTGGGATGATGAGTGTTCTGTGGTTTTAAACCTTCCTGCAAAGAGTGCAGAGTTACTCTGAGGTTGAGAGCAGCTTGTCACATTTATTTCATTTCCTTTTAATGACATAGATCCTTTGTCAAGGCCGACTTAAGGGAGTTGTTCCAGAAATGTTTGTAGGGCAGAGCCGCCCTCAGCTTTCTTTTCTTACTGACTTTTAACCCATCACAGAGTAATTACTTTCTCTCCTCCTCCCGCCCATCAACTTTTGGAATGTGGTTATTCTTCAAAGTTCATTCAGAGGCAGGACATTATTCATGTTTCCTTTCCCAGAGCCACTAAGCATCAACAGGAGATAGTGTTTGTACCACAGTCAAACAGATAAATCATCACTTAATGTGTGCTTTTGAGTAATGACTGGTTTAGCAATGATCAGATAGACAAGAAAAGACCTTGGCTAAGTCAGTGATGTTATGACATGATTATTTTAATATTGTTTCTTTTGGTTTCTTTCTGGATGTCTAACTGGCATCTGAGTTTCTTGGGCAAAGAGTGCTGTGATAGAAATATGTTTGTTTTCCAGGGCAGAGGGGAGTGGTGGTGAGCAGAGAAATTACAATGTGTCCTCAGCTACCATTGATGTCCTTCCAAATAGATGAAGTTTAGTTTAAAACCCGCCATTAATTCTTGGCCTCTGGCAAGAGTGGTACAAGATTGCCTGTTTGTTCCAGTGGGCGTATGGGGGTGGGGAAGGGGGACAGGGCAGCAATTAGTCCATGACATTTATGACCGATTTATAAAATACAAATGAAATAATTGGTTACAAAATCAAGGCAAGCCTTCGCTTGCCTTTTGCAAACTTGTTCTCAACACATTGTGAAACTTTATGAACAGTGTTTGCAGAAAGCAAACAGCAGCCAGCCTGAGGAGATGAATCCAGGGCACTCGACCCAATCCAGGGCACTCGACCCGGGGAACAGAAATGGGACAAGAAGATTCTCAAAGAACATTTGCTCCCTCTTCACAAATACACACCTCACTATTATTTCAGATCCAGAGATAGTCTCAGACAGGAACTCACCACATTTTTGGTATAGCAGGCCTAGTTAGGGAAAAGAAAAAGAAAATGTTTCCCACTCAATGTTACATGTATGGGATCCCTTTTAAGTCATTGCTTATGATTCAAGTACAGGGCATTTGCAAAAGAACCTGAATAAGAGACCGTATGCGTCTTTGCAGCCCTTTCTTCACCCATTAAAATGCACGAGGTGGTGTTCAGACTTAGAGAACAAACTGTGGTTACTGAGGTGGGTAGGATGGGAAGACATGATAGGGAATTTGCGGTCAACATGTGCACACTGCTATTTTTTCATAACCAACAAGGAGCCTGGCAGGCTATCGTCTATGGGGTTGCAAAAAGTTGGAGATGACTCAGTGATTAATACAAACAAGGACAAGGACTGTAGCCTGCCAGAATGCTCTGTCCATGGAATTTTCCAGGCAAGAATACTGGAGTGGGTGGCCATTTCCTCCTCCAGGGGATCTTCCCAGACCAGGGATTGAACCTGCATCTCCTGAATTGGCCGTTGGGTTCTTTACCACTGTGTCACCTGGGAAGCCCTTTATTTTCTACACTCCTGAGCAAAATTTAGAAAAACTGGCTGGACTAGTTTAGAGAAGAAGGCTAATGGGGGTTTATTTTCAAAATGCACTCCTACTCTAAATGGTCTGCTTTTAGAAATAGGCTGTTCTAATTTTGAAATGAATTCATACTGCTCATACACTCTGAAAGTTCAGTTTTCCTCTCCAGCTGCTTAAAATTACAACCACCATCTCCAAATGCCCGGAATTCACTTTGGTTAAAACTGAAATTGAAAAGGGAAAGCCAGGACAGGACACTACCCCGCAAATCTAGGTTAAACCGGGTTGAGTTTTGCCAGAGTCCGCCGTTTACGGTTTCAGCCACCCCAGCCCGGCACGCCGTGTTTTCCTCTGCTTCTTTGTGAGGACTGACCACGTGTTCTTTCGCCATGCTCCAAAGCCGAACATCATCCCAAAGGCTCCGGAGCCTTCTGTGGAGCCTTTGTGCGGCTCCCGGAAGGGCTGGGCCATGAATATGCAATGCCTGATGTGGCACGTTGTCTTCTTTTAAGAATACGGAAAGGGCGTCCTGATCTCCAAGTTGGGAGCCGACTTCTGATTTCAGCCTAGACAGGTCTGCTTAAAACTATAATCAAGCTGATTGTATTGCCCTGGAATTCTAATTTCCAATTTAGGGTTTTGCTATATAATCTCTAGTAGAGTGTGTCTAATCTTCATGAAACCCAGAGTCTTTATAAAAACTCGATGGATTTTCTTCCACGGGTCTAGGCTGAGCTCTAGAGACATTAGATTACTGAGTAATTGAAGGCAGCGTTGTTATGTCACTGTCTTTTTGAAAGACCAACTCAAATTCTATATGCCGTAGCTTTGATCCTTTTCATTTAATTCTAAGTACACTTGTTATTATAGTAACTGTTGTTTGTATGTTATTTTAGCTTTTTACTTAAGTAGCTATTTAGCAATTTAAATGAAAATGTAATTAGGTTACATCTGTTTTACATGCATGTAATACCACGCAGATGTAAACTTCTATTAAAGCCATATTTTCTTTTTGGCAAGGCAAGGCAAAAAACAAAATTGCACCAATCATTGGAGTAAGTCTTGCTCTTAAAAAATATATATATGTATGTATACAAAGCACTATGCTATTATTTATGTGGTGGTGAGAGTACATCACTTCAGTTTTTTTTTTTTTTTTTTTAAGTAAAAGAACAAACAAATGCCTTTAATATATCTGGATACAGAGTTTAAAATGACAGTGTAGCTTCCTCCATTCTGTGGGTTTGTGCAGACAGAGTTGTACCATCTCCACATCATAAACACAAGCTCTTACAACTCCACATCCTGTGCATCAGGGAGCTGCAAGGGTCTAACTCAGCTTGGCTTTCACTGACTTTGGTGAAGCACAGAGTCGGACATGACTGAAGTGACTTAGCAGTAGCAGTAGCAGTAGCAGTAGGTCAGGTGGCTTAGTGGTAAAGAATCTGCCTCCAATGCAGGAGACCCAGGTTCGATCCCCTGGAGGAGGAAATGGCAACCCACTCCAATATTCTTGCCTGGGAAATCATTTGAGTCGCAAAGGAGTCGGACACAACTTAGTAACTAAACAACCACCACCACCCCTGGCTTGTGAAAACAACAACACAACTAAAAAACAACGATTATTTTTAAAAAAAAATCCACGAGTAATATTTACTTAAACTGCCTCATAGGCTTTTTGCAAGGATCAAAGTGAGATAATAAGTGTACATGTATTTTGAAAAGTATAGAACGTAACTGTTAGAGAGCATTATTATTATATTAATCCAAAAACAGCATCAACAGTAAGCCCCCTCCCATCCCCCTCCCTCATTTTTGTGTGTACAATGGGGATTGAACTCAGAAATTAATTCTCCTGTTTTGGGAGCCATTGCGTCCCTTATAGCCTCTTAATAGGATTTATAAAACATCATTTCAGACAAAGTCATCTATCTTACTCGCTAACGAGACACAAAATTTGGACTGTCTGGAACCAGGTAATATTTTAAGAGTTGCCCATTTGTTCCATACATGTTCAGCTTTTCAATGCAGTCATTTTTAATGGTGGTTTTTATAGCATCCATAAAAATATTTTCATATAATTCTTCCTTGTAAATATGGTTAAACTTTTAGCTTTCTGCTACTTGGTGACCTGTTAAATAACTTAATGTACTTTCAAATTGATTGTTCAGTGCCAAGACAATAAGAAGCCAGGAGGAGCCAGCTTTATGGCGTTGCTCTGTTACATTGGGGCCCTAGGTTGAGCTATGAAGAAAAAAAATTCCAGCAGGGTTTGCCATATCCAACTTGTTAGAGCTTTTCCATCCCTGATTCTGAAAGAGGGAGCATGGGTTTCATTGCTAACATCTTTCTCATACCTGTTTTAAGTAGTATTTTAGATGGCAGGGAAAGGAAATCTACCCTTCACGTAATGATCTATGTAGCACTTATTGAACACTTACTGTATGCCAAGTGCTATTCTAAATGCTTCCTATATCATTTCATCCTTGAGAGCAAACTCATGAATAATTACTGTTGTTATCCTTCATTTGTTAGATAATTTTTTATTGAAGTATAGTTAATTTACAATGTTGTGTTAGTTTCAGGTGTATAGTCAATCAGTTTCATATATATAATATTTTCAAAGTAATCTGAAAGAGGATAAATAGTTTTAATATATATTTTTATAAAATTTTCTATTTTCTAAATAAATATATATTTACCCTCTTTCAGATTATTTTCCATTTTTAGATTATTACAAGATATTGAGGATAATTTCTGGTGCTATACAGTAGGTGTTTGCTGTTTACCTGTTTTATATATAGTAGTATGTATATATTAGTTCCAAATTCCTAATTTATCCCTCTCCCACTCATTTTGTGGGAAGTGAAGAAATATAGAGAAATGAAGAAGACCAGCAAAATTAAGAATTTTCCCAAGGTTGTAGAGCTACCAAGTGACAGAGCTAAGATTTTAACCTTGGCAATCTAGCACCAAGACCTAGATTTGTACCCCCTATACTTCTCCATACCTCATGTAATACCAGGAGTTTTGCTGTTACTGTCATCTCTTTGTTTTTTATTGGTTCCATCATCCAAATCAAGCATCTGTGAGCTAGAAAAACTCCTGAGAGAGTCTTCCTCCCCATAGCCCCCTTTTCCCAGTTCAGAAAACCATGTTTGAAAGACCTAGGTGACACAGAAGTAAAAATAAGTAAGACATGGTGCTCACTGCACTTAGAGTTTTCTTTGTGAGGGGTTGGGATAAGAGATAGGAGAAAAAAGACCGCCAAGGAGGATGGAATACATACTAAATAAAGATTCAGCTGATGTGTTCCGGGAGCCCAGGTCAGAGTCATCAAGATCATGGGAAACATCACTTAACCTGGGCCTGGAAGAATGGATAGGATTGTGATAATACAGGTGGTATTTCAAGCTTCAAGAATAGAGTGAGCAAAGACTTAGAGAAAAGAAAATGCAAGCTGGCCTATTGAAATAGTTAAAGCGAGAGATGCTGAAGCCTCGATTGGTCACCAGCAGGAAGAGCACAACTCAGGAAATAGAATGACCTTGCAAAGGCAGGGAGGGGGTTGCGATGTGGCAATCAATTAGCAAGAGAGGGGGTGAGGGAGAGTTTGAGGGGGATACTGGGGTCTCTGACCCAGTAGGCTAATAGGAACTTACATCATGTAATTAGGAGGGCAGAATCTGGTCCATCAGGTAAGAACATGGACCCTTTATTCTAAGAGTCCTGGATTGGGAAACTTCCCTGGCAGTCCAGTGGTTAAAGATTTTGCCCTCCAATGCAGGGGGCTACAGGTTCGATTCCTGATCGGGGAACTAAGATCCCACATGGCCTCATGGCCAAAAAACCAAAATATAAAACAGAAGCAGTATTGTAAGAAATTCAACAAAGACTTTAAAAATGGTCCACATCAAAAAAAATGAAAAAATCTTTAAAGAAAAAAAGAAAGAGAGTCCAGGCTCTGAATCTGTTCTCTCTCACTTTCTGGTTTAGTGACTTTGAGCCAGTTACTTGTTTCACTCCCAGTTTCCTCATCTCTCAGATGGAAACAGTCTTCATACTTACCCCGTAATATTGTTGGGAAAAAGCTAATAGCTGTGGCATGCTAATAGCACAGTGCCTCAAAGCACACGATAGATAAGTATCAGTTACTAGCCTCTTGGTTTGGGTGAGTGGGCTTTCATCCCCATTTGAGCGATGAGGTTACCTAAGTCTGGGTGGGTGGCGTGGCTTTCTAAGGTCCTGCATTCAGCAAGGGCTCGCAGGGGTGAGTAGAGACCAGTAGTCTTGCCTCTTGGTACAGTGCTCGGTACTGTACACTCAGTCAGTGTCAGGGTAAATCTCGTGGTGGTGTGACTTTGACCTTTTTTCCATAGAGGATGGACCTAGCCGAAGCCAGTACTGTCCCCTCTTATGCCTTTTATGGCCATTTGTTGAGCATGGGTTATGTGTCTAGTCTGCAGCTATATGTTTTGCCTACATTTCTTTTTTTTTTTAAGATTTTTTTTTTTTTCATGTGGACCATTTAAAAAGTTTTTACTGAATTTCTTACAGTATTGCTTCTGTTTGATGTTTTGGTTTTCTGGTCAGGATCTCAGTTTTCTGACCAGGGATGGAACCCGCACTCTCTCCACCAGGAGGTGAAGTCTTAACCACTGGACCGCCAGGGCATCCCCACTTACATTTCTGATGACAGAATATAGATTTAAATGTTCTCCCTTTGCTTTCTTTGATAACTTAGGTGTTCACTTTTTCAGAGTCTTTTGGGTCCACCCAACGCAGTGGTGGATAGGGAGGCCTGGCATCCTGCGATTCATGGGGTCGCAGAGTCGGACGCGACTGAGCGACTGAACTGAACTGAGCTGAAGGCCGTGGTAACCGTCAATGTGTGCCCTGCAGAATGTTCATGACAATGTAAACTGTATTTCTTGATGACTTGCTGGCACAGGAAGGCCACCCAAAACATACCCGCTTCTCTATCCTACATCACGGTGTGTGTCCTTTTCTTTTTTTCTCCTTTTGTGCCCAAGTTAAGCTATTAAGTAGGTAATACCCACTTAAACCCAGATCGTGGTGCTTGCGAAAACAACGCCCAAGACTTGTGAATAGTCCTCACTGTTAATTGTTAAAAGCTGCTGATGCCGGTGGCTGACCTCGTAGCGCCTGTGTTATGACAGCTCGTTTGTGTCGATGAGGCGAATGTGTATCTGCCGTGGTGGCAGGAGTCAAGGATGAGTCTGGGAGTCCCGGACACAGTGTCAGAGCATGTTTCACCGAGAGAACAAGATTGATTGATTGTGTTCCATGAGGGCGAGGTGGACCCGGCACCACTGTACCACATGCTTTTTTTATTTCCCCGTCTGCTAACTATGCAAGTACAAACAGCTTTAACACAATTTTTTTTTTTTTTTTTTTTACCTAGAAAGGAGCCTGAGGCTGCATCCAAGTACATTTAACATATGAAAATTGAGCTGCTTTGAACTTGTATGTTTTTGATAACTGCTTGGTATGCTTCCTGGAGAATCACCTGTAGGCTTTTCTTCCCAAATCCTAATCCCTTTGATTGAATGCCAGGACAGATAAGTCTCATTGAATCACTCCAGTCTCATAATTCTTCCTTCATTCAGAGTTGAAAGGGAACAGCACCAGATTCAATAGGCAAATCCTCAGATTTAGCGAAAGTCATTCAAACACTTTAAAACTGAAATGGTTTTGTTCTCAAATAGGGTTCAGATGGGCTACCGAATGTTTACACAAGCTAGTGGCCGCCATGCACTGCAGGACGAACAGAAAAACACCCTTCTCTCCACCTCCATCCTCCCCCCAACCCCCAACCATTGCTGTTTCTGAGACCAGGGATTGGAAGGAAGACAGCTTGGAGAGTGAAGTTTCAAAGCAAGCTGGCATGACTATTTAAACGTGGGCATAAGAACAAGCCTGACTTTTCTTGTTTTCTCTCCTCCTCGAGACCAGTCGAAACATTCCTGTCCTCTCCTCCCAACCCCCTTTCGGAGGAAGGAAAACAACCATGTTCTTTTTATCTTTACAAATGTGCCTGGTGGGGACTAATCTAAACCAGTTCAAGATGCTTTTATTGAAAACTGTTCAGAGGAACGGAAGGTGCTGCAGAATTAGAAAGAGAGTGGCATCTGGGCCTCCCCGCCCCGAGCTTGCTCTCTGTCTCTGTGTCTTTCTCTCTCTTTTGGCATTAACCTGGATTTCTGCTGAGACCTCTGTTAAGAGCCTTTTCAGATATCATGTTTATGGTTCCTTTCTGCTGCACATCCTGTGTTTGCCCTATTTGGCCAAGAGAGCGCTTCAGTTGGGAAAGGCCGTCTTCTTTGTCTTTGTATCTAGTTCCCTGTTATACCTGAGATGTCATTTCTAGGTTCTCTTGTGATAGGACGCCTGCATGGCTTTGTCAGAGTGGCTGTCCCCTCCTGGGTGAACAGTCCTTCCCTCCTCTCGGTCACTGGATGAAGAGATGGACTTGTTATCAGAGTACTGGGAATCCGAGGGCCCCACTCAGCTTGAACTTGAGGCTAGACTGGATGTATTCTTGCCTGGCTCGTTTCCCCGGGGCTTCCCAGGTGGCACTAATGGTAAAGAACCCGCCTGCCAATGCAGGAGATGTGGGTTCGATTCCTGGGTTGGAAAGATCCCCTGGAGGAGAGCATGGCAAACCACTCTAGTATTCCTGCCTGGAGAATCCCATGGACAGAGGAGCCTGGCAGGCTATAGTCCATGGGGTCGCAAAGAGTCGGACATGACTGAAGCAACTTAGCATGCATGCATGCAAAATAAAGCCACTTTACGAATTGTTGACACCAAACCTTTGTCAAGAACCTAGTATATTAGGGAACTTCCCTGGCGGTCCAGTGGTTAAGATGCCACACTTCCAGTGCAAGGGGTGTGGGTTTGATCCCTGGTTGGGGAACTAAGATCCCACAATGCTGTGTAGTGCAGCCCCCCAAATTAATTAATTAAATTAAAAATGGCTTTTAAAAAAGAGAATATAGTATATCAGTGAAGTGAAAGATGCTATGTGATTATGAAAAGGGTTCAAGATTTAAACCTACCCCGAGAGTGTGTTAATCACTCAGTTGTGTCCAACTCTTTGCAATTCCATGGACTGTAGCCTGCCAGGCTTCTCTGTCCATGGGATTTTCCAAGCAAGAATCCTGGGATGGGTAGCCATTCCCTTCTCCACTAGATCTTCCCAACCCAGGGATCAAACCTGGGTCTCCTGCATTGCAGGAGGATTCTTTACCCTCTGAGCCACCAGGGAAGCCCCATGAGGGAGCACACGAAATGATTCAGCAGTGATCCAGACAGCTCTCATCTGAACATATCATTTTCTCCTATTGGACTCCATGTTCCATCTAGATCTGTACTAAGATTTGACCTTGCCTTGCTTGTGGATTTTCACTCATTGATGGTATAAGTTTATTAACAACCTTATTCATTAGACCCTTTCCATTGCTCTTTTTTTCTGTTTCTTTCCCTGGAAGGTTTTTATGGCGTTGTAATCATTTATAATTTTTAAGTGCCTCTCATAATGCCTAAAAACAGCACTAGATTTTAATGAGTGCCGTTTAACCATAGGAGGCTTGTGTCTGCATCCATGTCAGTTCTTACAACAATACTTTGGAATGGAAGTAGAAAGTTTATGACACGTTTTATTGTATTCCTAAATGTGAAAGAGGATTCTAATTTCAAAATAAGTGGCTATACTTTTTAATTCTTATTTAGCCTCTGTAGCTGTTTTAATATCCCTTTTATGGTTGACTGGTTGATGTTTTAAAACAAGTTCTTTGGGGACTCCATGCCCATTAGTCCCTGGCCATAAAACCTGAACTTGACTAAAATAAAACATGATGCCATGGAGCAATTAAGAGGAGAACTTTCAGAGATGACTGTGAATATGAAATGCAGTGATTTATTTTATTAATGGATTTGGGGGAAAACCAGCCCACCTCTCTTAAGCTCAACTCTGTGTATTTGGGGATTTTTATATTTTTAATTTATTTCTTTGTTTCTCTCAGGGCAATAGAGGGTTCCATAGCGGGTTCTTAAGGTATAGCAACCCTTTTGTAGCCTACTACTTCTGAATATGAAACTTTATTTTTTTCATTTTATGTGGAAAATGGGGGTGATGTCACTTAGGAAAGCAATTTTTCCCCAAAGTGGTTTTGGGGAACCAGGGTCTGGTGATGTGTTATTTAAAAAAGCGGTAATGTAGTAAAGCTAGGCTTTGTGCTTTAAATAATTGCAGGATTTATGGGATCTATCCCCAACCTGTTCAGTTTTATGGGAGGACAAAATACAGGTTTTTCATTTCATCAGAGTTTCTTAAAAACCTGGAAAGGCAGTTGACAGTGGTTTCTCTAACATTATAGTAACGTCTTTGTTTATTAAACCTGGTTTGTAATCATTGAGGAGTGCTGCAATTTAGTAGCCGTTGAATTTGCAAATAGGATCGGCATCTTTAACCTTCGAAGGAAAGGGTTACTTTTAACGCTTTAAAACTTCCATTGACTCTCAGCTGCCGAGTAAAGGAGAAGGTAGGTTCAGGCTGTAAAAGCCCTTAGGTGCTTTCCAGCCTCCTTCGTTTCCTCTGATCCCCCCTTCCCCACCAATGGTAGGTCTGCTCCAGAGCACTTACTGTAATTCAGCTTTTCCATCTACTGTACTTTCCAGTTTCCATTCCTCTGCTCATGTTTTCTTCCCTTCGTATATTCCTTCTTATTCTGCCTCCTCCCGCTCAGTTCGTCCCTCGCTGGCCCCCCGCCCCCAGGTGCACTTTTCTTTTGCCTCCAAGGCAGACGTTTCCTCCTTGAAGAGGCCTTTTTTGACTCGCTGCCCGGGGCTTCCTCCTACACCTATGCAACGTGTGCAGTATCTGCTGCTGCTGCCGTGTCAGCACTCCTCCCCTGCCCAGCCAACTGACCTCCTCTCTGGTCCATGACACTTCCTACGGATCTTGATTCTTGCACTTATCACATTAAGCTTAGCTATTTGTATGAATGCTTGTCGTGTTCACCCGAAACCCAGCCTCTTGAGGGCAGAGGTGGTCTTATCTCTCTCTGTGACCCAAACAGCCACATGGAAGATGCACGTGCCAAGTCACTTCAGTCGTGCCTGACCTTGTGACCCCATGAACTGTAGCCTGCCAGGCTCCTCTGTCCATGGGATTCTCCAGGCAGAAATACTGGAGTGGGTAGCCTTGCCGTCCTTCAGGGGATCTTCCCGACCCAGGGATCGAACCTGCATCTCTTACGTCTCCTGCATTGGCAGGCAGGTTCTTTACCTCTCGCGCCACCTGGGGCAGTGACTCTCGAATGCACGAACAAATATTTTCTGGCCTTAAGAAATGTCAGGGGATGCCTAACCTAAGAATTTGGGTGGATAGAAGTGCTTCCCCTCCCTTCCCCCATTTTAAAAGTCATTAGTCAGCCCACGTGATATGACTGAGAAAACCTCCTATTGGAGCTAATGGACGTTAAACTCAGAGATCGTCAGGAGCTGGCCAAGAACCCAAGGGTGGCCAGTGAGAAACCACGGCCTAGAAACTTGAGTCTTCTGGTTTCACAGCCAGATCCCCTGGCAGCTGTACCAGTGTTGTTCTGGCAGGCACACTCTGTTGCCTGTCTGACAGCCAACCCCCTGTCCCAACCCTGCTTCTTCAGCCCGCTAAGAGTCGAATTTTGTTCAGCTGGTAGATAGAGTCTTTGATTGCAGGGACCTTCTGCCAGCTCCAGGGGTAAATCAGAGTTGAGTTAAGCAAGTCATGGCATTAGATGCTCACACTCCCAGCCTCCCTTGCACATAGGGGACCATGGGACAAACTCTAACCTCAGCGATATAAGGCAAAGTCTGCGAGGGCTTCTAGGAAGGGTTTCCTTCCAGTGAAAAGACACAGCCTTATCCTCTGCCCTTTCAAAGGCTTCCTGCCTTGGTACCCAGCGAAAGGACATGATGTTAGAACTTTAACAGCCAGTTTACAACCACGAGGGGACACATGAGGATAAAAACCTACACTAATGCTGGAGGAATGGATGGACAGAAAGGGCCTAGATCCATGATGACCAACTCAAAACCTTCCACCTCCAGACTTCTTAAATAAATTTGTGTCCTGATGGTTGCAGTTTTTGAGAGTTTGTTTTCTGCTCCTTGGAGCAGAGCACATCCTAGCTGATTCAATTGCTTGTTGAAGAAAAAATAAAAATGAAGACAGCATTCTAAGAGGAAAGATAGTGACTGAAGGAGAAGTCTTGACAACATAGTGGTCAAGAAATTGGGTGGGAGACTTGTACAGTTCTGTTAAGTTCAGGGAAGACTCACTGAGAAGGCCTGGAACAATCATCATTCAAGAAACGTGAAAGTGTGAGCTCTGATATTCCCGGCACTAGGCAGGAGGTTGAGGATACAGAGGTTTTAAAAATAAACAGTTTCTATCCTTCAGGAACTTTTAGTCTACTAAGGGAGACTGGTGAATAAGCAGGCAATTAACTAAGAATGGGATCAGTGCTATCTTTTGATAGGGGTGCATTCAGGAACTCTGAGAGTTCACAGGAAACCATGGAACCGTGATAGGCTAGGGAAAAAGAAGGGTTAGGAAAGATTCCCTGGAAGTATTGATATCTGAGTCTTGAAGAAGGAATAGGATTTTTGTCAGCTGAAGAACTGTGGGGAAAGGAGAGAAGGGACACTCAGGATAAAGGGGAAAAAGCACAAGAGTGGAACTTTGGAAAAGTTGAAGAATCTTGCCATCTTTGATCTAGACCTTTTTCATTGAGATTTGGCAAAACTGTGACAGCTATAAGTGTTCTGTATACTTTTGGTATTTAAAAATATTCATAATAAATTTTAAGTGAATAAGTGGGAAATAAGAGATGAAAGCAACAAGTACTGGGGCTTCCCTGGTGGTCCAGTGTTTAAGACTTAGCCTTCCACTGCAGGGGTTGTGGGTTTGATTCCTGGTTGGGAAACTAAGATCCCGCATGCCTCGTGGCCAAAAAATCAAAACATAAAACGGGAGCAATCTTGTAAGGAATTAAATAAAGACTTTAAAAAATGGTCCACATAAAAAAGAAAAAGCGTTAAAAAAAAGAAAAAACAGGTATTAAAACATTATTTCCCAGTGCATCACTCTAGATCCTTGGAATGTTCAATGATTTTAAGCAGAATAAAAGAGAAGAGTGGTTTATATGGTCAAATAAATTTGGGAAACATCGATTTTAAATAAAATCAAATAGTTTTCATTCCTGCAAGAATCTCCAGAGCCCTTAATACTCTCATGTTAATTGTAACTAACCAAAAGGAGGCTGGATCATTTCCTCACATATATTTGACCATACGCTCTTTTTTAGGCAACCGTCTGCAGAACTGAGGCTTTGAGAAGGGTCGGTATAGACTATTCCTTCAGAGAGCTTGACTGAGAAAGAAAGTAGATTTATAGGGTGCCGACTAGAATGGGGTCTGAGTAAAGATAGACATTTCATGAAGTGGGAGAGTAAAGAGCGTGTGTCCACACCAAGGGCGAAAAGCAGGGTGAGGAGTTATAGACACAGGAGCAGAGGTGCATGACTGAATGCAAGCAAGGTACTTGAGATTCTAAGAGGGATAGAATTCTAAAGGAATTCTGCCAGCATCTTTGCTCAGGATGTCAAGATTGTTATAATACTGTGTTTCCATGTACTAGGACCATGTAGGACTGTAGATCAGAGACTAGACAAACACACACACCAGAGTCTTCTTACTGAATTTAGGTATCAGTTGCAAGAGACAGAAAAGCCAACTCAAACTGACTTAAGGAGAAAGAGTTTAGTGGTTCAAGTCATTGAAAAGTACATGGTAACTAGCTTTTGCTGCTGCTGCTGCTAAGTCGCCTCAGTCATGTCCAACTCTGTGTGACCCCATAGATGGCAGCCCACCAGGCTCCCCTGTCCCTGGGATTCTCCAGGCAAGAACACTGGAGTGGGTTGCCATTTCCTTCTCCAATGCATGAAAGTGAAAGTGAAGTCGCTCAGTCGTGTCCGACTCTTAGTGACCCCATGTACTGCAGCCCACCAGGCTCCTCCATCCATGGGATTTTCCAGGGAAGAGTACTGGAGTGGGGTGCCATCGCCTTCTCGGGTAACTAGCTTCAGGCATGGCTAAATGTAGATTAACCATATCATCAGGACCCATCTCTCTCTTCTTAAGTTCTTCGTTGGTCACATTCTTAGTTTCCTCATAGCTCCTAGCAGCTTTGGCCTCTTCTATTTGTAATATGGTTGCAGTTCCAGATTTCACGTCTACCATCACACCACTAATCCTCTAATGAAGAAAAACTTTCCTTTCTCAGAAGCCCTAGGCTCTTTCAATACCTCCTTAGTCTGAGTGAATTATGTGTCCTTCCTTGAATCAAGCCCTGTAGTCAGGAGATAAGGCATATACTTAAGTCAGTCAGTGCCCAAGAACCCTCATCACCTTCCTCCCGTGAATGGTGCTAATTCCCATAAGGAAAACCAAGAATTCTGTATCTCAAGAGTTGAATATGTTTCAAAAAAAAAACAAAACAGTAACTCCCTCTTACTTCCTAAGAAAGGAAACTAACTCCCAAAACAGAGGCCTTAGGTTTTTACCCAAGGTGATTTTAAATTCTAAATGTCAGATTGTGTAGCATCCCAGATCTGACAGCATGAATTAGATCCCTCAGTGTGGAGCACCCAAGTAAACCAAGAATGTTGACAGCCTTCCTGGGGAATACTGACTGATGCTCACTGAAGAAGTCCTGCAAGAAATCCTCTTTAGAAAGAAACAAAAAGCAGTTTTTGAGAAGCCAGCTTTCACCAAAGACCAGAACCTGTCAGCCACAGGCAGAAGTCATTAGCAGGATTTATACATGCCCGTAGCCAGCACTGAGTCAAAAGGAGATACGCCAAGGGGATTTCTCTCTTCCGGAAACCCACCAGAGGAATGAGGAAGACTTTCCGGGTTAAGTTTCAGAGAACCTAATGCATAAATCCCCTTAACAAACACTGGGATTTGGGTCTGTAACTCATCCCTCTCAGCTTGGGTCCCGTGGAGACGAGCTGCCGTGGCTGCCTTGGGACTAACACAACGAAACCGAGGAAGAGTGGGGTAGGATTTATGGTGACAGCGTGGAAACTGCTGAACATGGTGACTTTTTCATATTGTCGCCCTGGATGCATTTCTGCTTTCAGGACACTTGGTGATCCCTGAGCTGTGGCTAAAGATCCCAGGGAAAACAGCCAGTTGCTGGGCGGTAGGCATTGTCCCCTCTCTGTGGTTTACAACTCCGTGACTTCATTTCTCCTCTGATAGAGACTGTGCCATAAATTGGCTGGATCCTCCTCCCAAACTCTGAGGCCAGTTAGACTGCGAAAATCTGGATTCTCTCCCTGTCTGAATCATAGAGGACATCATTACTTTGCTAAGTTTCTGCCTCATGAGGAGATTTTAAAAACCTGCACCCAGAATGTCTGGATTGCCAGACGTTCTTCCTAGAGGTACCTCTGGCTTGGAGAAAAGTAGCCAGAATTTTTAAAAAATCTTTTTATGGTTTATTTTTATTTATTTTTAATAATTTTTTTAAATTGGAAGATAACTGATTTACAATGTTGTGTTGGTTTCTGCCGAACAGCAACGTGAATCAGCCACGAGTATACCTCCCTCTCCCTTCCACCCCACCCCACCCGTCCCACCCCTCCAGGTTGTCACAGAGCACTGGGTTGAGCTCCCTGTGCTACATAGCAACTTCCAGTAGCTGTCTGTTCTGCATATGACAGTATATGTGTTTCAGTGAGGAACCAGCATTTATATCCAGACAGCGTGCCATTTACTCTGTTTACCTACTTGCTGCATTAGATATAAAGTCAGAATGAATGATGAGACTCAAAAGAAAAAGATCCACAAGGCAGTCTGTTGAACAGGAAAGCAGGGATGATCTTGTGTGGCCAACACTGTACTCCATTAGCACTCTGGCTGTGGATTTGGCCGCCATTCAACAGCTTCCACGCTCGGCTTTCTGCACCCCTTTTCTCTTCCTCCTCCTGTTTGATTGCAAATTTATTTTAACTGAGGATTTACTTGTCACCTCATGTTGACATTTCAAGTTATTGCATTAAGGAAAACACAGAAGAAAGCAAACAAGCAAGTGTATTCCAACAGGTCACCAGGCGTAGAAGTCATACTCAAATTACAAAGAAGAGGAAGGGAGCTGGGCTAGGGGAATGGAGGCCAGATATATTTACGGGGGGTGGGGGGTTGGGGAACCCTCCTAACCAAGTCAGATCCTGGATCGTGGATATTTTTCTCAGCTACTGGTGATTCCTGGGGCTACTAAGCAGGAGGAGATTCTGATCCAGCTGAAGTTGCCATGTAATCCTGTGGAATCACGCTACTATTCTGATTCCTCTGATTATAAGTGACTGCAACAACAAAAAAGATTGCTCTGCTTAACTGTTGCCACAGTGTCTCTAGGGGACTGGTTTGCTTTGGTCTGTACATTCCCCAAAGGCAAGCTGAGACCATGTAAATTAAAGAGAGAGAGCTGGTGACAACCAGCTCTGTGGTTTTATTTGATTTTCCAGAACACATGTCCATCAGCATGTTGTAGACAACACAATATGATTAAAGCCCAGCAATAATCACCTCTATATTGCATTTTAATTGGTATAATGTATGACGAATAGTTAAGTGGGAACCACCAGGTATGCTTTTACCTTTGAGCAATGTGTTTGATTCATCAGATTTTATTTAACAGCATGAAATAGGAGTTAGGAAGTCTGCACCCTGAGCTGCGCTGTGCCACTCATCAGCCTTGTGACCTTGGATAAGTCACCAAATATCTTTGGATCTCATTTTCCTCAGCTCTAAAATGATAAAATCTAAGTAGTCTTCCATTTCCAAAATAAATCCAAAACTTTTTCTAGTGTCTGGAATTTTATTACTGAGTTCAGGGATCTTAAGTCTCTTTACCAATTGAGTCTCTTCCTTTTTAATATATGACAAAGATGGCTTTGTCTAAACTTTGGATTTTTGAAACTGATTTCAGTGAATTGCATCATACACGTCTTAACTAACTTATATTAAGCAAGAGAGAGAGGAAAAAAAAAAAAAAATAGCAATAGAAATCCTTCTTTCCCTGCTGTGAGCATTTGCCCTGGAGTAAATGTGAGACAGGAGTCAGGAATCTATGCCTGCCTTTCAGAGGGTGAATATCTTCCTATTTTGAGTGTGATTCTAACACCTTTAAGACATATATTGTTTTTTCACAATATGACCCCAAAACATAAGGCAGCTATTCGACCCTAACTACACATTTGGTGGTTAAGCGATGAGCCATACCAGTGATGGGGGATTGGACTTAACTGAAAAATGGTAAATTGACCTACAAGTGACAGGTAAATATTTGAGTTCAACTTTGAAGGATTTTTGAGTGTAATTTGGTCCCTTCATAATTTTTGCTTTCTCTGATGACTTTAGAGTTGGATAGCCCTGCCCTTTATCCTACTTCCAAAGCATAAAATAAGACTCATCAATAAACACCATTAGATTTTGAACATTTTCTCTCTTGCAGTTGGTCTAAGAAATGATAAGAGTGGAATTTGGGATGGGAAACCATGTCAGAGCCTACCTACTGTACTTTATGGCTGTTAAGTCTGCTAAACTAGCCTCCCAAGACTTAGTCTTTCTCAGTGTCCCTTGGGAACTTGCCTTTCAGAATGTGGTCACCAGCTTGTGCTCGTAGACAAACAAGCCACCAGCTTTGTGCTCAGCCTTCCAACCCTAGTAGAATTTAGCCTCAGAAAGGGCTTCCTTTAGGCTAGATGATCGGTGACATTGTGTTCTAAACACTTAAGGAAAAAGACCACAAATTTCTACTTGAATGCATCTTATTTTTTACCACCTAAAAGCAAATGAATTGAAGAACACAAGGAGAAGACACTAAGAAGAGTATTTTAGTCTCTTTATTTATGAAGCTGCATGCATTTTTAACTGATTCTAAGCTAACTTATAGATTTCCACTTTAACCTCTTCATCCTTATGTTTCTCTGGTGTCTGTTGTATGGAAGGAAGTTTCTGTTTCTCTTGATATTCACATTTCCTTTTACAATTCCAGAAGTACTTCAGGCCTTCAAAACTCTTAATAAATAGTGACTTTCACAATTATTTTTAAAGTGGTACTACTAAAAAATGTGTTGTGATCTCTTAAAAACATGTTCTCATGAAGACAAACTATAACAAGTGTTGATGATAATAGGGATTGATTGCAGTTCTTGTATATTGCTGGTGTGGATGTAAAATGGTGTAACCACTTTGGAAAACAGTCTAGAAATTCTTAAAATTATTAAACACAGAATCACCATGTGATCCAGCAATTTCACTCCTAGTCACCCAAGAAAAATAAAAATATGTATCTACATAAAATTTGCATATATATATTAAAAGGAACATTATTCATAAAGGAAAAATGGAAACAACTTAGGTGTACCTTGAATAATGAATGTGTAATCAAAATGTGGTATATCCATCAGTTCAGTTCAGTCACTCAGTCATGTCCAGCTCTTTGCGACCCCATGGACTGCAGCACACCAGACTTGCTTGTCCTTCACCAACTCCTGGAGCCTGCTCAAACTCATGTCCGTCAAGTCAGTGATGCCATCCAACCATCTCATCCTCTGTTGTCCCCATCTCCTCCTGCCTTCAATCTTTCCCAGCATCAGGGTCTTTTCTAAAGAGTCAGTTCTTTGCGTCAGGTGGCCAAAGTATTAGAGTTTCAGCTTTAGCATCAGTCCTTCCAATGAATATTCAGGACTGATTTCCTTTAGGATGGACTGGTTGGATCTCCTTGCAGTCCAAGGGACTCTCAAGAGTCTTCTCCAACACCACAGTTCAAAAACATCAATTCTGTGCTCAGCTTTCTTTGTAGTCCAACTCTCACATCCATACATGACCACTGGAAAAACCATAGCTTTGACTAGATGGACCTTTATTGGCAAAGTAATGCCTCTGCTTTTTAATATGCTGTCTAGGTTGGTCATAACTTTCCTTCCAAAGAGCAATCATCTTTTAATTTCAAGGCTGCAGTCACCATCTGCAGTGATTCTGGAGCCCCCAAAAATAAAGTTTTCTGTCACTGTTTGCATTGTTTCCCCATCTCTTTGCCATGAAGTGATGGTAGCAGATGCCATGATCTTAGTTTTCTGAATGTTGAATTGTAACCCAAATTTTTCACTCTCCTATTTCACTTTCATCAAGAGGCTCTTGAGTTCTTCTTCACTTTCTGCTATAAGGGTGGTGTCATCTGCGTATCTGAGGTTATTGATATTTCTCCCATCAATCTTGATTCCAGCTTGTGCTTTACCAAGCCCAGCATTTCTCATGATGTACTCTGCATATAAGTTGAATAAGCAGGGTGACAGTATACAGCTTTGATGTACTCCTTTCCTGGTTTGGAACCAGTCTGTTGTTCCATGTTGGGTTCTAACTGTTGTTTCCTGACCTGCATACAGATTTCTCAGGTATATCCATACAGTGGAATATTCTTCAGCAATAAAAAATGAAATACTAATACATGCTTACAATATGGATGAATTGTGAATTGCTAAGTGAAAGAAGCCAGTTACAAAATACCATATAATATGATTCCATTTATATGCAATGTCCAGAACTGACTAATCTGTTAAGAGACAGAAAGTAGTTTAGTGGTTGTTGGGCTGGTTTGGGCAGTACTATAAGTCACCAAAGTATCCTCTTTAAGTAGGTAAATCATATGGAATGTGAATTATATTTTAATAAATATAATTAAGAAATGGGCTCAGAATATGTCTAATTATATTTGAGTGAGTGAGTGAAAGTTGCTCAGTCATGTCCAACTCTTTGCAATCCCAGGGACTATACAGTCCATGGAATTCTCCAGGCCAGAACACTGGAGTAGGTAGCCTTTCCTTTCTCCAGGGGAATCTTCCCAACCCAGGGATTGAACCCAGGTCTCCCGCATTGCAGGCGAATTCTTTACCAGCTGAGCCACATACTTAGCATGTTGCAACTTCAGGGAAGTGATGCTATTAGATTTTTGTAAGTAAAAGCAGCAGAATTTCCCATGTTGGGTTATTCTTTGGCCATCTTGTAAATCAAATTGAAGCTGATGTTTGCTCATCATTACAATGAGCTGAGCTATTGCATAAAAGTAGAGTGTAACTATCAAGTGATTACAAAACACCCATGTTAGATACCACATGCTATTTGATGAATTAGCATCCTTAACCAAAGAGGACAGATACAAAATGGGATGTCACACATGTACATGAGAATTTTCCCATAGGCCAAATGAATACTCCTGATTTTGATACCAGGCACCAACTCTAATGTAATGAAGTTATGTAGCCTGATGATGGGGAAATTCAATGGAATGCCTTAGCATTATGGGTTATCTCCAGGCAGAACCAGATCTCTTGTCTTCACATCAAGGTAGAGAGAGGAGAATGTATATTTATATGTACATATATAATTGTTGTATTACCCTGTACTATATTATTAGTTATAGTAATAGCTATATAACATAACTGTTTTCTAAGAACTATACTAATATAGTATATATAGTACATATTACTTGTGTGTGTACTCATTTGATCCTCATGAGAGTTTTTTGAGGATGTTTTTAGCATTTTAGGGATGATAAAACCTGGAGAATAGAAGTTGTGACTTGCTGTGATTACCCAACCACCTCTCACTCATGACTCAGGAGGCATTTATCAAGCAGCTACTACATACAGCCATTAAAGATGCAAAGAGAAATCAGACACAGTCACTGCCTTCAAGAACTTAAAGATCTGTGCTGTGCTTAGTCGCTCAGTCGTGTCTGACTCTTTGTGACCTCATGAACTGTACCAGTCGGGCTCCTCTGTCCATGGGGATTCTCCAAGCAAGAATACTGGAGGGAGTTGCCATGCCTTCCTCCAGGGAATCTTCCCAACCCAGAGACTGAACCCAGGTCCACTGTAGGCGGATCCTTTACCATCTGAGCCACCAGAAACGGCCTTAATCCAAGTCTGATATCCTGTCATGGAAGTGAAAGTTGCTCAGTCTTGTCTGACTCTTTGTGACCCCATGAACTGGGGTCCATGGAATTCTCCAGGTCAGAATACTGGAGTGTCAACCCGTGGATCAAACCCAGGTCTCCTGCATTTCAGGTAGATTCTTTATCAGCCGAGCCACAAGGGAAGCCCACCAATACTGGAGTGGGTAGACTATCCCTTCTCCAGCGGATCTTCCTGATCCAGGAATCAAACCGGGGTCTCCTGCTTTGCAGGCAGATTCTTTACCATCTGAGCTACCAGGGAAGTCCTGTGCTGGAGCAGAATTCAGCTATGTCATTTCAAAGGTAGTTTTGGGGCATCTGTCTCAGGACTCAATGGCCAAGATAAATTGATACATAAATGTAAGATCACTGTGCTAATGGGAAAAGGTGTTATGGAGAACATTTCATCAAATATATGTAAGACTCTTCTTAGGAACTACTCGTTCATTATTAAGTTCTTTGATGATGCAGACCATTGCTCAAGAATCTCTTCCCAGAGCATTTTATAAACATCAAGTAATTTTCATGATGGGTAGTTCCAGAAAGGGTTAAACTCAGCTTCTCTGGGACACATAATGGGAAAGTGGCTGAACATGATTTCAAAGGGATTTTTTAGGAGAGAATTCCAATTACAGAGAAGTAATTTCCCTTTCTAGCTTACTAAGCTCTCTTTCAGACTAATGCAGTTTCAAGATTCATATCCCTTCTCTCCTTATTTCAACAGATATTTTGAATATGAAAATCTTATGTCAAAACTTAGCCGAAGCCTTCATCAGGCTTTTGAAAGGCTAAGTAAGAATTCTGTTTCTAGGAATAAAAAGATTCGGATCAGAAAGATTCTTTGCTGGCTAGAGTTCCTTTTTGGAGGGTAGTTCAAGCAGTCTTTAATCATATTTTTGTTGATTATTTATTAGTTTCCCTGGGAAATCAAAGACTCGGTAACGTAAAATGTGTTTTCCTTAAGATATTTTATGAATCAGAATCCCCAGTCAAGATATAATGGAAAATACATTTCCTTTGCCGATATGGACTAATTGGGAATTAAAATACCTTTCTCTGGTGAGTGCCCCACGTGGAAATGCTAAATGACCCAACTGGCCCAATTGTACCAACCCCGGTTTCTGTACATCCAGACAAACACAGTTTGTCTCCTGCCACCCAGATGAAACTCTTATGCCGCTGCTAGAGGAAGAGAGTGCTTTGTCAGTAAATCAAAACTGCAGAGAACTAGAACTAATTTAAGTGAAAGGATAGGCTCCAGGCCAGCTGTGTGGGTAAATCCACACTGAACCAAACGGGGGGACTGTTGAAACCTAATACATGTGTATTCCAGCCATCATCAGCATAGCATCTGTGTAACGAAGCTCCTAGGGTTTGTCAGTGAGAGAAGTGTGAAGGTTGACCTCCATCCTCAACCATGTGGGGCTACCAGCCTGTGGCAGTTTGGGCCAATACCGGGCTTGCTTGTTAAAGAGCCAGCTTTGGCTAGCTTCCTAATGGAGGTGAGGGGAATTATGAAATATACTTACTTGTATACAGATCATCTTGATCAAATGAAATCAAAGGGCATTTGAGAAAAAAGTCTGTCAAAAGGGCAAGAATAGAGACTCAGACATAAAGAAAAGACTGTGGCCACAGCGGGGAAGGAGAGGGTAGGATGAATTGAGAGAGTAGCATTGAGATATATACATTACCAAGGGTAAAATAGCTATGGAAAAACTGTCATATAGCACAGGGAGCTCAGCCTCCTGCTCTGGATGACCTAGGAGGGTGGGATGGGGTGAGAGGTGGGAGAGAGGTTCTAGAGAGTGGCTGATTCATGTTGATGTATGGCAGAAGCCAGCACAACCTTATAAGGCAATTATCCTCCAGTTAAAAATAAATTTTTGGAGAAGGAAATGGCAGCCCACTCCAGTATTCTTGCCTGGAAAATCCCATGGATCACGGAGCCTGGTAGGCTACCGTCCATGGCGTCGCAAAGAGTCGGACATGACTGAGCGACTTCACTTTCACTAAAAATAAATTTAAAAAGAGATTTGATGCATTTTATACTGTTGAGTGGGCTTCCCTGATAGCTCAGCTGGTAAAGAATCTGCCTGCAATGCAGGAGACCCTAGTTCGATTCCTAGGTCTGGAAGAGCCCCTGCAGAAGGGATAGGCTACCCACTCCAGTATTCTTGGGCTTCCATGGTGGCTCAGACAGTAAAGAATCCATCTGCAATGCAGGAGACCTGGGTTCGATCCCTGAGTTGGGAAGATCCCCTGGCAGAGGGCATGGCAACCCATCCCAGTATTCTTGCCTGTAGAATCCCCATGGACAGAGGAGCAAGGCAGACTACAGTCCATGGGGTCACAAAGAGTTGAACACGACTGAGCGACTAAGCACAGCACAGCATACCACTGAGTCCACTATAGTTTTGGGAAACACGAGATGCACTTTCATGAAAAATGCAAAAACAATTCAGAATAATAAAGTGTGTGTGTGTGTGTGTGTGTGTGAGTGAGTGAGTGAGTGTGACAGAGGCAAGTGGACCTTGGTAGTGAAGCACACAACTCTGGAGTCAGTCTGAGTTCAAAGCCCACTCTGCCACTTCCTGAGAATGAGACCTGGAGCAAGTTGCTTATCCCTTCACTGTTTGGGTCATCATTTGTAAAAAGATGATAAGAGTGTCCACCTCGTAAAGTTGCTGTGAATTAATACATGTGAAGGTGTTGAAAATGCTGGCATGTTATAAGCACAACACAAATCGGTTGTTAATATTATAGAGCAGAAATCACAAACTTGAATGCTTACAACACCCAGGAGTACCAGCACAGTCATCGCGGGCAATAGAGACAGGGCGGAGTGAGAGGTGGGACAGTGTAAACTACTCACTGGAAGCACCACTTGGCACTGCACTGGATGTGACTGCTGCCTTGTATATGACCCCGTCCCATGTTGCCATATCTTCTGGTATTTCAGAGGAAGCTGAAAATCTGGGTTTTATTGAAAATCACCCAACTCTTTTCACTGCAGTTGATTTATTTTAAAACCCTCTACAAGCCAAATAAAGCTCTGTCTGCAGGCTATGACGGAGAAGGCAATGGCACCCCACTCCAGCACTCTTGCCTGGAAAATCCCATGGATGGAGGAGCCTGGTGGGCCTCAGTCCATGGGGTCGCAAAGAGTCAGAGAAGACTCAGCGACTTCACTTTCACTTTTCACTTTCATGCATTGGAGAAGGAAACGGCAACCCACTCCAGTGTTCTTGCCTGGAGAATCCCAGGGACGGGGGAGCCTTGTGGGCTGCCGTCTATGGGGTTGCACAGAGTCGGACACGACTGAAGCGACTTAGCAGCAGCAGCAGCAGCAGCAGCAGGCTATGAGCCACCAACCAGCTCATGACCTTTTTGGTCTAATAGGGAAACATTTTAATGGAGCGTGTGGAAATCCATCTGATGAATTTATTCTCACACTATGAAACAGGTTCATTTTGATTCCAGAAATATTCAGGGGGTTTCTACTAAGTGCCCAGGCTGCAGTAGAGGCCATGACAGACAATCTGAGGAACACACACACTTTATAAGGCTTTTGAAGAGAAGGCAACACGTGGCACTCAGTAGATACTTGATAAATGTAGGTTCCAGCTCCCTTTACCATTAGTCTAGGCTTGATTCAGTAAGTGTTTGGGAGCTAACTCAGATTTCTGTGTAATAATCGTTGTGATGCAGTTAGAAGTGAATGAACCTCCAAATACTGTTGCAGAAACTCTCTCCGACAGCTCTATTCCTTTTAAGTTTCCTGATTCTTCTTTGGTTCATCTTCTTAACTCTTATTTGATATCACATCAGTACTGAAGGGATTTGGGCTATGATATTTTGCAGTTATTTGCATGTTGCTCCACAAATTTTTCTTGTTTTCTTCTTTGAGAGTACGAGCTCCCTTCATGCTTTCAAAGGTGTTCCATGGGACACTAATTCTGTGAGCTAAGCCACTATCATTTGGAGAGTATTATACAACCCCCTGCTCGTTCTTGGAGATTCACAAAGTATATTAGCAGAACCCGCTAAAGGCTCTCGGAGGGGAACACTGAACCCCTCCTCCTTTCTCCCCCGTTAACGCATCTGAATATGCCCGGTTTCTGATACTGTTTGACCCATTAGGGGAAAAGCTGGATTGTTCAATTACAGTTCCCGTTAGAACTGTAGTTGCCTCCAGTTTCTTCCCTATGCCAGCTTCTACAGGTAAACGTGTCTCCGAAGACTCAGGCTTTATTTTCAGTTTGAGTGTGGCAGTGGCCATCTTGTTGCTGCCTAACAATTGATTTCTAAGTTTCTTGAGGAAAGAGACTGTCATCCTGTCCTCTCCCCAGCATCAAGCTTCCACAGGAAGCGTTTAGCAAAGGTACATTGAATGCTGTCTCAAATATATATATATGAGACATAGATAGCCACCAGCTTACCTGGTGGCTCGGTCAGTAAAGAATCTGCCTGCAGTGCTGGAGATGGCCTGCAAAGCAAGAGATGGGTTCGAGCCTAGTGAGCTACAGTCCATGGAGTAGCAATGAGTCGGACACCAACCACTTTATATAGATACATGTATATCAGTCATAGGAGGTGTTAACAAGAGATGAATTCTGATAAAGAGTGGATGGATATTCGGGGGTCCTATTTTTGTAACTTTTCTGCACTTTTGAAATGATTTCCAAACTTTAAAATTTCCTTCAATCAAATTGTGCTTTTAAACGGTGTAAATTATACCTCAGTTAAAAAAAAAAAAAAAAGATTTCAAGGTCTAACAAGCTTGAGAGATAGGAGTAAAAGAAAGGAAAATGGAGGATGCCCATAAAACAGGTCAAGAAAAGAGGTGGAAGTTTACTGGGAGAAGAAGAACAAGTGAGCAATCAATTCTGCAGCTTGGGATTTCCCCAAAGATCAGTGCCTGATAGTGGTTTCAAGATAGTATCTCCTGAGAGCCCAGCTCCCAGACTGCATTCCACCTCCAGTCTGCCCAGGCCTCCCAGCAAGCCTTGTGTTATGGTGTCTGCCAGCACATTATGTCTTCACAGGTTGCTGACTCCTCCACTCTCTGTCCACCCACTCCCCCTGCCTCCTACATACACATCTGGTCTTTCTGCTGTGAGTCCAGCCCAGTAATCTCCTCCATCATGATGTA
Organism: Bos javanicus; assembly: GCF_032452875.1. Lineage (NCBI taxonomy): Eukaryota > Metazoa > Chordata > Mammalia > Artiodactyla > Bovidae > Bos > Bos javanicus. The sequence continues at coordinate 22,556,277 of NC_083885.1, forward strand.
GCTTCCTCCATGATTCAGTCACCCAGGCACACTGCTCAGCACTTCATGGCAAGACTCAACCTGACCCTTCTTTAGAGAAAGAGGAGTTCGTATCAGAGATGAAGGTTCATCTGTAAAGTGACATTTCCCACCCATCAGCCACTGAGGAACTGGAGTTTATTTTTGACCATCCCCGTGAGCTTTCTGCAGACCCTAACAGACATGGGAACACAGAGCTGTTGTCCCCATCTTTCTGAGCCTCAGTGGCTCTAGTATGTCTTTTTGTTGTGGGCAGAGTGCTCATTCTTTGGCTTTAATGTAATTCCTTCCCTTCTAGATCTTTGCGTTTGTAAATACTCAGTAAAACATACATGGGAAATCAATATGACATGCCCCAACCCAATTGTAATGGTCATAGAAAGACCATTGTAGCCTTTAAAATCAGGCCTGTTGACACTCATATTTTCACAACCAGTCCCTCTTCCTCACCTCTCGAGCTTTATGAACATGAGCGATTTAAGACGATAAGAGTCACAGGATTTTAAATAGCTTAACTCCTAGGTGTGTTTGGTATGGAAACAAAGATAACCCTGTTCAAGAGTGAATTTGTGCCTCTGGGTGAATGGCCAGGTGTTCTTTTAACTGAACCCTGAGACTAATTTCTTCCTGGCCTCTGGAAACCAGCTGAAGCAGTGGCCCAGCTGGTATATCTTCAATCTTGCATACCAACATCTTTCTCTGATTCACAGATTTCCTTTATCCCCAGCACTTCCTCTGGTATGTGCATCCCCGACAGTAAGCGATATCTCTTACTGGATTTGGGCGTTTTTAAGTCGCAAGTCTTCTGGAGCAGGGAAAAAGAAGGGTGGATGGTTACAATAGACTGTTTCCAGAGGGAACCTGCCTTTAATCTCACTCACCTCTGACTCTCCTGCATTGGATGGTCTCCACACTTACAAGGAGATGACACCGAAGTCATTGAGGATAACTTTATGAACGTGACTCCTTTTAATATTTCAGTGATCTCAGAGAAAACAAAGTTAACCTAGATCCAGTTGTAATATCCTTGACTAGGAGTGTAAAACAACAAGAAAAGTATGCCGATGGTTATCTAAAGAAGAAATTTCTTTTGGAAATTTTCCAAGAACTTTCAGTTGCAGAGCACAGCCTTTGTTATTAATTGACTCGCTTTCTTTTTTTTATTGGACTGTAGTTGATTAACAGCGTTGTGTTAGTTTGGGGTATACCCCAAAGTGATTCAGTTATATGTGTATCTATTCTTTTTCAGATTCGTTTCCCATTTAGGTTGTTACAGGGTACTGAGTAGAGTTTCCTGTGCTGTATGGTAGGTCCTTGTTGGTTATCTGTTTTAAATGTTGCAGTATGTACATGTCAGTCCCCAACCCCCAATCTGTCCCTTCCCCCTCTCTCATACTCCCCTACCCCAGTAACCATGGGTCATTCTCTAAATCTGTGTTAGCTGACTCACTTTCAATGATTTGGGATTTGGAGAGCCCTAGGGATTTACTTGGTGACTCACTGAGTAAAACTTGATATTGTGAAAGCAGAAGTCTATACCTGATATTCTGGTGATTCTCAGAATACCAGATCATATCCATAATTTATTTCTCCCAAATAACTGTGACATATAAGATTCTCCATGCACTAGCAAGGGTATTTGAAAGTCATAAGTTAAGTGATAGAAGACCTGTGGTGACTTGAAGCACGCCCACTGTCGGCAGCGTGTGCCTGTAGACACTTCTACTATGCTCTGTATCCTATATTGCTCACAGTTATTTGAAAGGAATTGCAGTTTCCTTTGCTACTGATAGATGGGCTTTGGTTTTCAAGAGGCTGTAGTGTTTCAGTTGAAGCTCTGTCTCTGTTAGAGAGGAAATTTACAGGGGTTCCCCAACGTGAGCTGCAACAGGAGGCAACCTGAAAAACCTCCTTCAGTCCTGTGTGCGTGTGAGGATCTTGGTCCATTAAACCAAGTCATCACTCCTACGGCTCACCTGGAGAATGCTGTTCTTGTTGGCCCGAGTCTAGCTTGCCTGAAGTGTGTGCCATAAGATGTGAGAGGTTTTCGGGCATTTTATTTTTTAATTTTTGAAAATGATTGTGTATTCATTTTGGCTGCACTGAGTCTTCATTGCTGCACATGGGCTTTCTCTAGTGGGGGCAAGTGGGGGCTACTCTTCATCATGGTGCACAGGCTCCTCCTTGCAGTGGCTTCTCTTGTGGCGCGTGGGTGCTAGGGCACACAGGCTTCAGTAGTTGCGGTGCATGGGTTCAGTAAGTTGGGCACCCTGGCTTAGTGGGTGGCATGTGGGACCTTCCTGGGCCAGGGATCAAACCCACGTCCCCTGCATTGGCAGGCAGATTCTTAACCCTTGGACCACCAGGGAAGTCCTGCCGGGTTATCAGCCATTTTTAAACGAAGAAAGGTGTCCTGGTTATTTCAACGGCAGAATGCCTTGAACTGGACGTTGTCAGATGTCTCCATGTTACAGAAACAATGAGGTTTCATGTAAAGTAGTATAGCAATGTTCACTCCTAAGACTGTACGTTCCTTGTTCTGTTTACACAGAGTCGTGTTTTACCGCAGTTCTTTACACTTGGTGACAAGAGATTCATTTTCAAAAAGGAATTTCCTGTGACTAATAATAAAATAATAGAGACTTGCCTGGAGGTCCAGTGGTTAAGACTTCGCCTTCCAATGCAGGGGGTGTGAGTTCAATCCCTGATTGAGGAACTAAGATCCCACATTCCTCTCGGCCAAAAAACCAAAACATAAAACAGAAACAATATTGTAATAAATTCAATAAAGTCTTTTAAAATGGTCCACATTAAAAAAAAAATTAATAATAAAGTAATAAAGCTGTATCCATAGTAGAAGGGACTGGGACCAGAGCAGAAAGTCTGGACTAGCTTTTGAAAAAAAAAGATTTAAAGATGTTAAGACTTTGGAATAAGTCAACTTAAAATATAACATGAGTAATGATAACAATCATATTTCTTGGTTGCTTATCGTATGCCAAATCCTATGCTACACGATTGTGTAGATGGTTAAATTTCATCTTTACAAGACTCTCCGAAGCAGGTGCTTTGTTATCCCTATTTGCCTGATAAGAAAGGTGAGACGTCACCCCGTGACTGAGGGTGTGACGGCATCCAGCAGGGAAGGAAAACAGGCTTCCAGCTCACATGCTTGGCCTTAGAGCGCTTGCTCTTGGCTGGTTTTTTTTTTTTTTTTTTTACCTTACCTCATATATCATCTCTTCCTGCAGCAGAGGTCACACACGAAGAGCCACGAGGCCAAGTCTGGCCTCAGGTAACAGCAGTGGAGCTCCTGAGCTATGGAGCAATTACTGTGTATCAGGATTGTTTTATGTACCTTCTTTTATTCCTTCATTTTATCCTCAAAACAACTCCATGAAGTAGGCAGCGGTTACTATCCCCATTTACATGTGAGGAGAAGTGACATTCAGATTAAGTAATGTATCCCAAATGTTGGCACAGCTAACATGCAACTCCAGGCAGTCTGGTCCCAGAATCCATCCTTTTAACTGTTTTGTTAAAAAAAAAAAAAAAATGCAGTTGCTTGCCAACACTTTTTTAATAAAATTTTTTTAAATTGAGGTATAGTTGATATATAATTTGTGATAGTTTCAGGTGAGGCATACACCGAAGTGATTCAGTTATGCATGTATTTTTTTCCTTCAAATTCTTTTCCCTTATAGGTGGTGGTTGTTGTTATTTAGTCGCTAAGTCATGTCCAACTTCTGCAATCCTATGAACTGTAGCCCTCCAGGTTCCTCTGTCCATGGGATTTTCCAGGCAAGAAAAACCCACTGGAGTGGGTTGCCATTTCCTTCTCCAAGAGATCTTCCCAACCTAGGGATCAAAGCCTCTTCTCTTTCATTTGCTGCCTTGGTAGACGGATTCTTTACCACTGAGCCACCAGAGAAGCCCCCGTTATAGGTTATTACAGAATATAGTTTATTCTGTTATTACAGACGTGTAATTCCCTGTGCTTTATGGTAGGTCCTTATTGGTTATCTATTTTATATATAGTGGTGTATATATTGGGGCTTCCCAGGTGGTTCTAGGTTCCCAGATGGTTCCCAGGTTCGATCCCTGGATTGGGAAGATCCTCTGGAGGAGGGTATGGCAACCCACTCCAGTATTCTTTTTTTTTTTTTTAATTTATTTATTTATTTTAATTGGAGGATAATTACAGTATCGTAGTGGTTTTTGCCATACATCAACATGAATCAGCCATGGGTGCTCATGTGTCCCCCCATCCTGAACTCCCCTCCCATCCCTCTGGGGATGGGGTGGGGAGAGAGCACCAGCTTGTCCCAGAGCACCTGCTTTAAGTGCCTTGCTTCATGCATGAAACTTGCACTGGTCATCTATTTTACATATGGTAATATACATGTTTCAATGTTATTCTGTCAAATCATCCTACCCTCGCCTTCTCCCACATAGTCCAAAAGTCTCTTCTTTACATCTGTGCCTCTTTTGCTGTCTTCCACATAGGGTCTTCATTACCGTCTTTCTAAATTCCATATATATGTGTTAATATACTATATTGGTGTTTCTCTTTCTGACTTACTTCACTCTGTATAATAAGCTCCAGTTTCTTCGACCTCATTAGAACTGACTCAGATGCATTCTTTTTTTATAGCTGAGTAATAGTCCATTGTGTATGTATGCGTAGCACAACTTCCTTATCCATTCGTCTGCCGAAAGACATCTAGGTTGCTTCCATGTCCTAGCTATTGTAAACAGTGCTACAGTGAACACTGGGTTAAGTGTCTCTTTTGATTCTGATTTCTTCCGTCCCACTCCAGTATTCTTGCCTGGAGAATCCTATGGACAGAGGAGCCTGGAGGGCTACAGTTCATGGAGTCACAAAGAGTCAGACTCATCTGAAGTGACTTAGTACGCATGCACACACAATGTGTATATGTTTCCCAAACTCATAATTTATCCCTTGCTCTGTACCCTGTTCTCCTTTGGGTACCATACATTTGTTTTCTGTGTCAGTGGGTCTGTTTTGTATATAAGTTTATTTGTGTCTTTTTTAAAGATTCAGGATGGGGAGCACGTGTATACCTGAAATATTTTTTAATTTTAAAAATAAAAAAAAAATAAATATTAAAAAAAATAAAAAAATAAAAAACAAAAAAGGGAGCTGTTCTGAAAAAAATAAAAATAAAAAAAAAAAATAAATAAAGATTCCACATATAAGTGATATAATGATACTTGTCTTTTTCTTTCTGACTTACTTCACTTAGTATGATCATTTCTAGGTCTCTCCACGTTGCTGCAAGTGGCATTATTTCATTCTTTTTTTTCTTTTTTCTGATGTGGACCATTTTAAAAATCTTTATTGAATTTGTTACAATATTGCTTCTGTTTTTATGTTTTGGTTTTTCAGCCCTGAGTTTTGTGGCATCTTAGCTCCCTGACAAGGGATCCAACCCCTGCCCTGGCAGGTGAAGTCTGAACCACTGGGCTGCCAGGGAGGTCTCGCCTTCTTTTTTTATGGTTGAGTAATATTTCATTGTATAAATAAACCACATCTCCTGTATCCATTCATCTGTAGATGGGCATTTAGGTTGTTTCCATGTCTCGTCTATTGTAAATAGTGCTGCTCTGAACATTGAGGTGCATGCATTTTTTAAAATTAGCATTTTCTGCAGATCTATGCGGCAGGAGTGGGATTGCTGGATCATATGGTAGCTTTGTTTTTAGTTTCTTAAGGAACATCCATACTGTTCTCAATAGCAGCTGCACTAGTTTACATTCCCACCCGCAGTGTAGGAGGGTTCCCTTTTCTCCACTCTGGCACTTATTACTTGTAGACCTTTTCATATTTGTTTGCCAACATTTTAAAACCAAGTCGACTTCCCTTTTAAAAATTAAGAAGAACAGGTGATTGGACAGTACTGGTCCCCTTCCACCTGGCGACAATCACTTGGCAGCAGTGGGTAGCTGCCTGTTGTACAGGGAACAAACATCTCTTACCTGGTTGGCACTGCCCCCTCACTTTCACTGTGTTTACTCTTTGGTCGCCCACCTGGCGTGGGCTTCTTATCTTGCAATTCCAATCTGTGATCTCCCTAGTACTGGAGCTTCCTCTGCAGCAGCCTAAATGGCTTTTATTGCAGCACAAGGTATTCCGTTCATTTCCCCCAAAGAGCAACAAACTCCTCCTCCCTGCCTTCCTCCCCATCTTCTTCCCCCAGTTCCTGCAGGTCTAGTGTTTGTGCACAATCAGTTGGGGAGCATGTGAGGTTTATAACATTTTCTGTCTGCCGGGTCAGTGGCACTCTGGTGCTCAGTTGGCAGTAACCAAGGTGGTAACAGCATCTCCAGGCTTTGGCACACAGCTTGGTAGGTTCTTGTGTGACACAGAGATTCCCGGCCTCTGTACATGTCAGAGCAAAATGCAACTCTTAACATCCAGACATGCAGAGAAAGATTTTGGCAGGTATCTGCCTCCTTCTCAAACTGGAGATTTAAATATTTTAAAAGGGCTTTTCCAAGAGCTCAGTCTCGATTATTTGTTTCATGTCGAGCCCAACCAGTGCATTATTGGTAAGATAATGAGTGGCATTCACCCAAGGGTAATCCTTTCAGGGATTTTGATGATGCAGTAAATCATGAGTGTAAAGCCTGAGTGGTTTATGCCATTAAAACCTCAAGATAGAATTAGACTTGTAATCACCACTTGCCCATGTTTTGTCATTTATGATAATTATGGTAGTAATAATCCATGTATTGTTGAGAAGTAGCAGTCAGAAGCATCCATCAATTTTTTATCGACACCAAATCAAGTTGATACTTCATCTTTGCTGCAAAAATGTAGATTGCACCAATTAGTCTAAAGAAATTGGGCAGTCATTAGCAATGAAGTCAGCAGTTAATCTACAGGACATTTCTGGTCCCTCGGATGCCAACAATCCCTCTTAATTATGTGGAATATCGTGAGCGTCTTTGGGAGTCTGTCAATAGTGCCATTGTTGGCTTAGAACTAGAAGAAGCATCTCTGTCCCTGCATTTTATTGTTTTTAAAAAATGCCCTAATGCTTCCCAGTTCCCACCTTGTACCCTTTTGCGCTTCTGGGCAAATTTATTCTGAAGCAGAACACTCAAAACAAAGCAGTTGGAATTTTTTTTCTCTTATTTAGAAATAGGAATTTTCCCCCAATGGGCTGATTTCAGTGATGTGTGCTAGCTCACTGTCCCATACTTCTTAACTATTCTTGTTACCCAATGAAATAATCATCTCTAAAAAAAAAAAAAAAGGAAAGAAAGGAAGGAAGGAAGGAAGAAAAAGGAAGCCAGAATTTAAAGGAGAAAAATCCAACTAGTTGTGAAGAAATCCTGGGGCTAATGAGCTTTCTGCATCTGCCTCAAGTCTTTTCCCCAGGCTAGCCCCATCTCCCTCTCAGACATTTTCAATCAGCGTTCCCCACAAATTGTATTAAGCAGCTGAATAATAGAGGGTAGAAATTTCAAATATATATATATATATATTTTGTATTTAGGGAATTTGGAAACGAAAGAACAGGAAAAAGCAACTCATTCCTAATGTCCTACCATGGCACCAACTCTCTGACCATTTTCATAGGTTTTATTTCGAGCTCGTAAACCTTTGTAACATGTTGAGCTTTATTGTTGTTGATTTAGTGTTATTATTATTATAATCTTTTCTTTTCCTCTTATAAATATTTTTCACTTTACTAACAGTTTTAATCATCATTTTTAATGGATGCATAATACTCTATTAAAAATATGTCTCTGTGTTTTAGATTATTTCCTTGAGATAAATTGTTCAAAATGAAATACTGGATCAAAATTTATAAGCTTCTTTATGACTCTTGATATATATTGACAAACTGCTTTCCAAAAGGATTATACCAATTAAAAAGAAAACAAACCCCACCAGTAATATATGCAGATGCCAGTTGAGTTTTAGTAAATGAGATTTAAATTCAGATGTGTTGTTAGGCTTGTAGCTAAGCTAAAAATATAAATGCTAGTTTCCTTAATGGACAAATGGATACGGTATCAAATTGTGCTCTGACTCAAGTTGGCTTAAACAAGGCCTAGTATTATCTCACATTACAGGAAGTTCAGAAGTAGGACAGCTGTAGGTTGATACGATCATAGGTCCCATGATGTCACTGAATACCTGGATTCCTGTCTTGTAAGCTCTGCAATTGTAACCTTTACCCTTATGCAGGCTTCCTTCATGTTCCAAATGGCTGCAGCTGCTCCAGGCATCACATCCAGATGCAGAAGCAGCAACAGTGGAAACAGATCAACTCTTCTAGTGTCTCCTTCTCTAGAGTGAGAAAATCGTTACAAGAACTCCCAGTTGACCTTCCCTCTGGTCTCATTGCCCAGGTCCGGGTCGGCTCTCTCCTCCTAAAGCAAGGACTGGCAAGGGAAGTGGAAACACCATTATTGGCTTTATTAACCAGGACTTCCTCCTGAGCCAGCACTGGAGTCCATTTCCTCTGAATATTGAACACATGAATAAAATAGAGGTTCTGTTAGCGAGGAATAAGAAGGAAATGGTTGCCGGGGAGGTAACCAGCAGTGCCTCCCACAGTCACCATGCTTTTCTTTCTTCAGTCTCTGGCGCACTCTCAGGACCATTTAAAATTCTTTAGTAACAGTTCATGCATCTAATGAATATATGCAAAATATATGCAAGCACTTGGTTTGGCCCGTTCTGGGCAGACACTTGTAGGTCCTCACGTAGGCTGATCACTCTCCGTTATTTCCTTTACATTTTTCTAAAAACTGACTTCAGTGCTGGGCCCCTAAGACGGAAACCAGGAACTCCTCTATTTTTATATACCTTCGGTGCTGAGGGTCTCCTTAGGGGGAAGAGGTAGAAGTTGGAGGATTTTCTGTTTGGTAGAGATTTGACATCTAGTAATGCTATGGTCAGGGCTGCTGCTGAGATTGAAGGTTTACAGCCTGATGAAACAAGCCTGCTGTCCAGGCTGAATCACCTGGGCTCTGTGCATCTGATTCTACTGCGCAGCATTTCAGTCCTGATGAGCACCTCCAGGAAAAGACCAGGAAAGAAGAGGGGGATTGAGGAATTCACGTCAGTCACATACTTTTCATCTCCTTGTAGGAATGGCTGAAATTCCTTCCTCAAAGAGTATTCTGAAAAGAATGTACTTTATTTCTACACATATTTCCCCACTAGTGGCACAGATTATTTAGGAACATTATAATTTAGGGTAAAATAAGTAAGAAAAACATTTTTTAAGGCTACAACAGAGGAAAAAAAAATCCATGTGTCTCCTGGTTGAATAAACCAATTGTTGTTTAGTCACTAAGTCATGTCCGACTCTTTAGTGACCCTGTGGACTATAGCCCACCAGGCTTTCCTGTCCATGGGATTCCCCAGGCAAGAATACTGGAGTGGGTTGCCATTTCCTTCTCCAGGGGATCTTCCTGACCCAGGGATTGAACCCGTATCTCCTGAGTTTGCAGGCAGATTCTTTACCACTGAGCCACCAGGGAAGTGAAGAAACCAACCTAGACACCGTATGCCTCAGAAATTCAGTACTATTTTGCATTTTGTATGGCAGCTCACTCTGGTCCTGCCTGGAGAATCCCATAGACAGAGGAGCCTGGCAGGCTACAGTCCACAGAGTTGCAAAGAGTCAGACACAGCTGAAGCAGTTTAGCACACAGCGGATATGCGGTTGGGTCTTATGATACACATGTTGACTCTGTGTCAGTGCATGACTTGCAAATACTCTTTGGCACCAGGATACTAAAGGTGATCTTGGGTCAGAGCTGCTAGCTCCTACACCCAGGTACATGGGGCTCCGAAGTTACCCATTTCCTAGCATGCCGTGATGGAGTCATTGAGTCCGTTGTTTTTTTAGGGGTGGGGATTTAAAAAAAAAAAAAAGGGAAAAGAAACCCCACCTGCTATTTTCTTGTGCTTTCTATTTTACAGTTTCCAAAGGATTTTTCCAACATAATTACATGTCCTAATTATGAGATTACATACATTTCCACCACTTACATAATCAGGCGTAATTATACCAACTCCTTGGACAGACAATGGTAAAAATACTTGACGCAAAAATGACACAACAAAATGCTGTTTCAGAAAGGCTTTGGGAGTGTATGCTCCCCAGTCCCTCAACAGAGGCGGATCAAGATGACTGGGATAGCCTTCAAGTAGCTGTTAGAGCTTTTCTAGGTTACGACAGCTGCAATAACTCGTGTAGCCCTCCTAAAGTTAACCTGTGAGGGAGCCAGTGGAGTTCTGGAAGTTCTGGTTTGGTCTCCTTCTTGGCCTCACCTTCTGTCCCTCTTTCGCTTGCCATTTCCATCTCTTCTCCCCTTCCCTCCCTTCTCTCCTCTTCCCCTACCCGCTTCCTCTCATTTAGGGGCCAGGACAAGGGTTTGGAACTGTAGGCTAATGGGGGAGAAATGGCATAGATCCCTGGGGCTTTACCTCCCACAAAAGGGATCCATGGATGAAAATACTTTAAGGCACTGGCTTAGAAGAGAGAATGTGGTCCTTAAAATCTTCTAACTTACTCCTCAGAAGGTAGACTGGATATAAGGTCAAGGTCCATTGGGTTTCACAACCTTTTTTTTTTTTTTTAGCGTGGTATCATTGTTCTATAGGAGATAAAAAAGGTAGAGCGAGGGCAAGCAGACTACAACGTATGTATTAAAATTAGGAGTCTTTGAAATGAAGAATGGTATTACAGACAATTCCTTAGAAACAGCATGCTAGTTTATTAGAATTGTTTTTTTCATCACTGATAACAAAATATATTGAAAGGGTGGTTGTTTTCCAACTCAACTCCTTCCCCTCCTATTTTTTTTTTTTCCAAGAAAAAATTCTAAGCAGAAGGTTTTTAAATAGATGTTTAAAGCCTTTTTTTTTTCAGAGGGGAGGATGGGGTTATTGTTATATTCTAGAACTTTGCCATCATTCACCTATTGAATTTTTTTATTAAAAAATAAAATACAGTTCCTAATCACTACCCTGAGTTTACAGTTCAGAACAGTTTGGGGGACTGGTTCATGACTTTCTCTTAGGGACAGTATCTCTTAGGTGTATTGCCTATAGTCCATCTGGAGCAAATTAGAGAGTGAAAGGATGGAGTTGCCACTGTTTCTGATTGGTTACGGTAGTATTGGGGGAAAAAAAAAATTGACTTGCCCTGCTCTGGGAAGAAAGATGGATAAAATGCTCTTTGAACACACCAGGCTTTTTTTTTTTTCTTCTTCTTCTTCAATGTCGGTACAGAAGGGTTGCATTTATATTTGGCTTTCCAGACCTGTCTCTTGACCTTCTAATTACTTTATTTGAAACAGCACTGAGGGTATAATAAACCTGGAGGTTGCCTCTCCTTTGCTTTATCATAAATTAAAGCTGCCGGTTGGTCGAGGTGAAAGTGAAGGCAGAATGTTCATTACCGCACAAGTGACGGCTTGTCAATAGCAGGGCTTTTTAGTTTGTTCTAGTCAGCACTTGCTGGGCATTCTGTTGGACCACTGGGAAATAAATACAACAAGATTATACATTTGGAATACCACAAGAGTTCACCAGGAAAAAAACACACAAATGATGAATTATACACTCGGTAGAAAGTGACATGCTATCTTGTGCTATTAACAACCACAGATAATTGCAACGAATTGTAATTGCAGTTTGCAACTTACAGTACAGTGTGTCCGACATCAATCTTAATAGTGAACAAAGCAATTTATATTAAAACTTAATTCACTTGGTAACTTTCAGCTGTATACACGGGAGCTAACAGATGTAGCTTTTCAGAAAGTTCAAAGGCATTTGAAACGTGGCAAGAAATGCTAATGCAGTAAGCCTTGGAGAAATATTGCATTACTCCTTGTAATGAAAACAAATGTATGTCATTATCTCCCAGTTTGTGTTTATTTAATAAAATATGCAGTTTGCACATTGGTGAATTCAGTGTTTCTGAATGGATGTAGAATGCTGTTCTATTTGGAATCAGAGACCAAATAGGACTGGCAATTATGCGTCTAGTATAAATAGTCTGCCTTACTATTTTAGTAGCATTCACCTTAATGCTTCGGTGGATTTTGTATGAGGTGTAACAGCAGACTGGCGTAACTTTATTCATGACTTTCCTTAGATTGGATGTCTTTGAAGCAAGAAAGGGAGATCTCCTGGAATTACTTAAGAGAACAAGCATATTTGTTTTGTGAGCTTGACTGATGGCCGGTAGAGCAGTTGAGTGAAATCTCTAAACTGATTAGGGCTTTAGTTCAAATAATCTTCTACCTTTTTCATTAATTTATTCCTTAATGCTATTTTGCTGCTCTTCTACCAAGGATAATAATCTCACACTCGCTGACCTCCATGAGTGGATGACCTGGAGCCCATAACTAATCTTATTTACTCTCCTGACCAGCCGAACTTCATTTACCTTGACTGGATAAAGAGCCTTGCGTGGCTAAGCCTCCCCTCCTTCGAAGCATTCTAGTTAATCTACAGTGAAGGGGTGACGATAGACTTTCCCAATCAAGATCCAGAAGCATCTAGGGGCAGTGGAAACTTGGTGCCTTTCCTGCTTTCTTCAAAGCATTTTTCCTGTGTCATTTTTCATCCTTCCTGAGATTTTAAAAATGATAGAGAACTCGGTGGGGTGGAGGCACAGCGAAGAGGGGACATAGCCAGAGTCTCACTGTCGTAACATAACCATTTTCATTTTGAAAGTCAGTTTCCAGCTGTGGGCTGTGTGAATGTGAGTACAGTGTTGAATTTAGATGTCACCACTGAATACATCTAATTTTGTGTTCTGCTTTTTTAAATACCAGTGTTTCCTGTGTTGCTGGATAATTTAATAGTTGTGTATTTTCATAATGATGCTAATAATCCATTAAGGTTCAACAGTGTATTTTATTTACTCATTCCCCATTATTGGAAAGTTGGGTTACTTCCACTGTTAAGAATAATGATGTGATAAAAATCTCTTTAGGTGTTTTCTTTGTTTAGATTGTCTACCTGGAGTATAGTATTAGAAGTGTACTTGTTAAGTAAAAGATATAAATGTGTGTGTGGCTTTTTGCCTTACATGACCAAAATAGCTTCCTGGACTAGTTATGGTAGGTTATGTTACCACCAGCAGCGTAGGAAGAATCTATAGTTTTATCACAGCAGTATTGAGGTTTATCCTGCTTCTTCCATGTACAAACTAAATGATGTTGGCTAAGTAAATTAACCTCCCTGCCTCATCTGAATCTCATTATTCCCCATCTGAATAAAAGGGATAATAATAGTGCTTGCTTCATGGATTATTATGAGTATTATATAACTTTATATATGTCAAGTTTTGGGGACAGGAAGCACTCAATAAAAATTACTTTTTATCAATATTACTGTGATTCTTACTAAATTTACACTTTTCTCCTAATTTAATATCACCTTCTATTTAAGCTGCAGTTTTTAAAGCAAATGTCATAATCCATAATGAGCAGACTTATCTCATTATCCACAATCATATGATCCATAATCAGCAACTTCTGTCCTTTTTCAATGAAAAAGTTAAATTGCTTAGGCCATGAGCCGTCAGGAAGACCTTTTAATGGGGTGAATATTCTGTCCGTAAAGGAGAGGTTTTTGGAAGCTCCCTCTCTTAATTTGTCATAATAAAATGCCTCTTGTGCCAGAACACTCTAAATGGGCCTTGAAGCTGCAGGGTTAGGGTGCACTCATTCTGCAATTCTCACATTCAGTGAGAACCCAAGTTCCCTACCTGTGTATAGGTATCAGGCTGTGCATTAAATCATGTCGGGTGTCTGCTGGTTTTTCAATAAGACAAAGAACAGGTTTCCTGTGTCCCTTAATTTTGGAAATTCGATTTCAAATTTATTCGAAAAAAAACCGGAACGAATCTTCTTATCTCATGGGATGATTTTGTTGCAGAGCATCTGCCGCCTCTTACTGAGCCCTGAGTACAGTGCTTCCCAAAGCAGGGAGTCAGAGCAGCTTGCCCTGCCTGACCATAGAACCCCTGCTTAGACTCGGCTGGGCATTACCCACCCCAGGCAGAGACTGGAAATCACTTTTACCTGAGACAATCTTTTAAGCAAAAGAAAGGTGGCTGCTTCATAGTTCCCTTCTGAGGATAATTTCTGAGTTAGAATGCTTTGATGGCAAGCAACAGAAACAAATGCTGGTTAACTTAAGTCCAAAAAAAAAGGGCAGGAGAGAAAGGTTATTTTTATAAAAGGCTATGGGGTGGTTTACAGTACCTGTGAAAAATGACTCAGATGGGAGAAGAAACCTGTCGTTTCTAGGATCCAGGCAGCAGGGAAGTGTGTACACTCAATAATAAGAGGGAATAAGCTCTGCTCCACTCAAGAATCAAAATCTGGTGGGGCCCAGGGCTTCCCTGGTGGCTCCGTGGTAAAGAATCTGCCTGCCAATGCAGAAGACATGGGTTTGATCCCTGGTCGGGGAAGATCCCACATGCCGCGGAGCAACTAAGCCTGCGTACCACAGCTACTGAGCCCGTGTGCCGCAACTGCTGACGCCTGCATGCCCTAGGCCTGTGCTCCACAACGAGAGAAGCCCCCGCAATGAGAAGCCCTCCACTGCAGCTAGAGAGTAGACCCCCCAGCTCACCTCAACTAGAGAAAAGCCTGCACAGCAGCGAAGACCCAGCACAGCCAAAAATAAATAAATAAAATTAGAAAGAAACAAATTTGCAATCTTTAAACAAACAAACAGAAAAGTAAGGGGACCCAGCCTGAATCTTGTGCCTAGTTCTCGGCTAGGGGAGGCGCAGTCACCCTGAGGGCAGTCCCGCTAAGTCCCACTACTGGGGGAAACAATTTCCCAAAAGAAAATTGGAGTCGTGTTACTAGAAGGAGTTATAAGAAAAAGAAATGGAGACTGCACAGCTGAAAATAACAAATATTTACTGAACTTTTAAGATTGTATTACTATAGTAATTCCTCCACACTAATGATTAGAAAAGCAACTGAATGATCATGGACATCATGAAGTATTTGGACAACCCAGTAGCTATTGCCTATGACATTAGAGACAAACGTAACTCATTTTTATTACTCATTATGACATTGAGGACCCACATAATCAGGTATTTTGTAGGAGAAATATCTCATATTTGGCTATAAATATTGCAGATCTGAAAGACAGTGTCTTCAACCTTATGGAGATTTATATTTCCTTCATGTGCGAGGAATCCACAAAGACTAGGACCCTTATGGACGCCTCACAACATTACCAGTGTTCAGAGCTCCTTCAGTCTTTCCACTCTGTCAAACTTTTGACATGGGTTCTATCTTAAGGTTTACTTCATGATCACAGTAGAACTGCTCCAGCTCTTAACATCTCATCTACATTCCAGGTAGGAAGAAGGAAGAAAGAGGGGAAGGTAAATGTGCCTGACAATGGAGTCACCCCTCTACTCAATCCCCATTTTAAGGAACTTCCCCGGGAGCCCTTACCTAGGGGCAAAGAACCTGCCTACGAATGCAGGAGATGTTAAGACACTCAGGTTCCATCCCTGGGTAGAGAAGATCCCCTGCAAGAGGGCACGATAACCCACTCCAGTATTCTTGCCTGAACAATTCCATGGACGGAGGAGCTACTGGTGGGCTACCATCCATAGGGTCGCAAAGAATCGGACACGACTGAAGTGACTTAGTTGTTGTTCAGTCACTCAGTCGTGTCCGACTCTTTGTGACCCCATGGACTGCAGCACACCAGGCTTCTTGTCCTTCACCATCTCCTGGAGCTTTGCTCAAACTTATGTCCATTGAGTTGGTGAAGCCATCCAACCATCTCGTCCTCTGTCGTCCCCTTCTCCTCCTTAGCACACAACAATCTCCCTCTAGAGTCCATTAGTCAAAACTTCATCACACCTGTCGATAAAGCAAACAAATATTTTTCAGCTGAGTACAATGTGACTCCCAACAAAAGCAGTTTTCAGTAACGGAGGGAGAAAAGGAGGATGGGTGCAAGAAGGGAGCCAGCAGTTTCAGATACAGTCCCCTTGTGGGGAGTAGATACTCTTCAGCTCTCTCCTAGGAGTCCCTGATGTCACACCACTATTATAGACGAGAAGCCAGGAGAGTTATAATGAAGCGTTTTCACAGGTAGAGAGAGAAGGAAGTGGATTGAATGATGAAAACTTTAGGTCATCAAATAAAGTTCCAACATTTTCTTCTTGCCCCAAACATTCACAACAAACTCGGTGGAGTAGAAATTGAAGGCAAATGTGCCCTGCCATTTTTCTTTAGCCTTTTTGCAATGCAACAGGACAATCAATACAAATCTTTGCAGTAATCATATATTGATTTTCCTAGAATATAACTCCATTTAAAGCACTTTTATCCCCAAGAGTAGAAACATTGGAGGCTATCAAAGGAGGAAGTAGGTTTCCTTGACCCCCATCTGCAGTGCACAATTGATTAACAGAGAGTAGTTATGAGAGAGAGAGAGAAAAGAGAGAAGTCACCGAAAGGTTAATACTAGCTAAAGAGAAACGTGATTATAGGACGTTAGGCTTTTGGAAAAAATCATAAGGTCGGGATAAGATAATGATACCGTCTAAAATTACATGAGATTTTGAGTACTTAGCATCCTCTTACTATGTACCTCCCTTCCCCCAACAGCTGCAGCAAAATTTGGGTAATCGACAAAGCCCTGAAAGGACAGAGGCTGATTGATAATGCTTAGGTTTGGACTGGGGATGAACTGGCTTGATAAGGGAATGAGAGATGCTGTGGTAGTTTTTCTGGAGTCATTTAGTCTTTAAGTACTAAACTCAGGCTTTCACATATATCATATTGAAGGTTTCCTTGCCTCCAACAAAGCCAAAAGGAAAAGAAAGAAAAATATTTTAAAAGACTCATTGTAATCCCTTTTCTTAAGAAAACGAAGAACAAAAGTCCTAGTCCTTTCCCTGCTCTTCATCATTTCAATCCCTAAGAGTGACAAAAATTAACAACCACCTTCTGACAATCCCAGGAGTTTAGATCTGCTGAATATTTCTACGGGCCAACACCTTCATCCCAGAGACAAAAATGATTGGATGGTAACATTGAAAAAGGAAGGCCAATTCTGCTCTGGCTCAGGCCTGAGGAACTGTTGTTCAGTTGCTAAGTTGTGTCCGACTCTTTGTGACCCCATGGACTGCAGCACACAAGCTTCCCTGTCCTTCACTATCCTTCCTTGTCCTTCGCATGAGTTTGTTCAAACTCATGTCCATTGAGTCCATGATGCCATCCAACCATCTCATGCTCTGTCACCCCATTCTTCTCCTGCCCTCAATCTTTTCCAGCATCAGGGTCTTTTCCAGTGAGTTGGCTCTTCGCATCAGGGGGCCAAAGTATTAGAGCTTCAGTTTCAGCATCAGTTCTTCCAATGAATATTCAGGGTTGATTTCCTTTAGGATTGACTGGTTTGATCTCCTTGCTGTCCAAGGGACTGTCAAGAGTTTTCTGCAGCAGCGCAGTGTGAAAGCATCAATTCTTTGGCGCTTAGCCTTCTTTATGGTCCAACTCTCACACCCATACATGATTACTGGAAAAATCGTAGCTTTGACTATCAGTTCAGTTCAGTTCAGTTGCTCAGTCATGTCCGACTCTTTGTGACCCCATGAACCACAAAACGCCAGGCCTCCCTGTCCATCACCAACTCCCGGAGTCCACCCAAACCCATGTCCATTGAGTCGGCCATGCCATCCAGCCATCTCATCCTTTGTTGTCCCCTTCTCCTTCTGCCCTCAATCTTTCCCAGCATCAGGGTCTTTTCAAATGAGTCAGCTCTTTGCATCAGGTGGCCAAAGTATTGGAGTTTCAGCTTCAACATCAGTCCTACCAATGAACACCCAGGACTGATCTCCTTTAGGATGGACTGGTTGGATCTCCTTGCAATCCAAGGGACTCTCAAGAGTCTTCTCCAACACCAGAGTTCAAAAGCTTTGACTGTAGGGACCTTGAATAACTGGGATGTTACCAAACTGAGGGTGACACCTCCTCCAGCAACCCCAAGTACCCAGCTCTTACACATTGCTTGCTCAAAAGGCAAGAGGGCGTCCTGGGGTTCTCTTGTTTGCAATTTATTGTTCCCAGTATATGTCTTTCCTTAATCCCTCTTGTTTTGTTATCAGGGCTGGATCCTCACAAACAAGCTCTTTAGTAAATTAGAAGGTGCATGTAGCCTCATTATCCTTCTCAATGTTCTCTACTTGCTACTGTTTATTTTCCTAACAACTTCAGGAGTTTATGTTTTGTTTTGTGTTGCTTTTTCTTTTGCTTCAGGCAAAGCAACTAGTACACATTGTCAGATAAAGTATCTTATCTGTCAGCAGCACCCTTGTGAATTAATCATAATTCAGTGGGCTTACTAATCAAGATTTGAGATGAATGTTTTGATAGAGCAGTCAGATTTGTCTAATCTATCATTAGTTGACAGTCACTTCAGGCAGAGTGTGAACTTGGCAATATTAGACTTGTTTCTGATCCCTTTGGCTTGGCCCACCACTTAGGTAGTGTGGCTGAGCCTAAGCAGTGGACCTAGGCATTACAGATAATTAACTTCTGCTTCTCACTCCCCCCAATCCTTCTTCACCTCCCACCAATTTTCAGAATACCTTAGGAGGGATTCAGCTCCTGTGAACTTCCTGTTCATGGCATCTAGAGTTTCAGGAACATGGCATTACCTTTGTCATTTTCACCTGATAACAAAGGTGGGCCAAGCCCAAGTAACAAATCTCCTGGGTAATTTATGATATCACTTAGAAATGATAGTCAGACAAAACATAGACATAATCCGTTGTTCAAATCCTAAAAGATGATGCTGTGAAAGTGCTGCACTCAGTATGTCAGCAAATTTGGAAAACTCAGCAGTGGCCACAGGACTGGAAAAGGTCAGTTTCATTCCAATCCCAAAGAAAGGCAATGCCAAAGAATGTTCAGACTACCACACAATTGTACTCATCTCACATGCTAGCAAAGTAATGCTCAAAATTCTCCCCAAGCCAAGCTTCAACAAGTACGTGAACCGTGAACTTCAAGATGTTCAAGCTGGATTTAGAAAAAGCAGAGGAACCAGAGATCAAATTGCCAACATCCGCTGGATCATTGAAAAAGCAAGAGAGTTCCAGAAAAACATCTACTTCTGCTTTATTGACTAAGCTAAAGCCTTTGACTGTGTGGATCACAACAAACTGGAAAATTCTTAAAGAGATGCAAATACCAGACCACCTGACCTGCCTCCTGAGAAATCTGTATGCAAGTCAAGAAGCAACAGGTAGAAGTGGACATGGAACAACAGAGTGGTTCCAAATTGGGAAAGGAGTACGTCAGGGCTGTATATTGTCACCCTGCTTATTTAACTTATATGCAGGGTACATTATGCGAAATGCCGGGCTGGATGAAGCCACAAGCAGGAATCAAGATTGCTGGGAGAAATATCAATAACCTCAGATATGCAGATGATACCATTCTTATGGCAGAAAGTGAAGAACTAAAGAGCCTCTTGAAAGTAAAAGAGGAGACTAAAAAGTTGGCTTAAAACTCAACATTCAGAAAACTAAGATCATGGCATCTGGTCCCATCACTTCATGGCAAATAGATGGGAAACAGTGGAAACAGTGTTGGACTTTATTTTGGGGGACTCCAAAACCACTGCAGATGGTGACTGCAGCCATGAGATTAAAAGACGCTTGCTCCTTGGAAGAAAAGCTATGACCAACCTAGACAGCATATTAAAAAACAGAGACATTACTTCGCCAACAAAGGTCCATCTAGTCAAAGCTATGGTTTTTCCAGTAGTCGTGTATGGATGTGAGAGTTGGACTCTAAAGAAAGCTGAGCATGGAAGAATTGATGCTTTTGAACTGTGGTGTGGAGAAGACCCTTGAGAGTCCCTTGGACTGCAAGGAGATCCAACCACTCAATCCTAAAGGAAGTCAGCCCTGAATATTCATTGGAAGGATTGATGCGGAAGCTAAAATGCCAGTACTTTACCCACCTGATGCGAAGAGCTGACTCATTTGAAAAGACCCTGATTCTGGGAAAGATTGAGGGCAGGAGGAGAAGGGGATGACAGAGGGTGAGATGCTTGGATGGCATCACCGACTTGATGGACATGAGTTTGAGTAAGCTCCCGGAGTTGGTGATGGACAGGGAAGCCTAGTGTGCTGCAGTCCATGGGGTCACAAAGAGTTGTACACAACTGAGCAACTGAACTGAATCTGTTGTTAACCTTTATTGATTACAACTCTTGTCACGTCGTGTGTCACTAAAATCTGTACCCTATGTGACTGAGTTGTACGTACTTGGGAGTAATTTACAGCATAGCTTGTACATTTTTTTTCAATTTGATAGTATAAATGAAAGCTTTTGTTGTAGATTAGTATTTTGTTGTACACAATGTTTTAAGTTCTGAAATAAAATCCCAAAGTAGCAAGTTACACTGTGTATATTACTGAAGCTGAAGCTACAGTACTTTGGCCACCTGATCTTCTTGCTGTCCAAGGGATTCTCAAGGGTCTTCTCCAGCACCACAGGTGGAAAACATCAGTTTTTCGGTGCTCAGCCTTCTTTATGGGCCAACTCTCACATCCATACATGACTACTGGAAAAACCATAGCTTTGACTAGAGGGACCCCTGTGGCAAAGTGATGTCTCTGCTTTTTAATTTGCTGTCTAGGTTTGTCATAGCTTTTCTTCCAAAGAGTAAATGTCTTTTAATTTTAGGGCTGCAGTTATCATGCAGTCACAGTGATTTTGGAGCCCATGAAAATAAAATCTGCCACTGTTTTCTTTTTCTCCTCTTTTTATTTGCTATAAAGTGATGGGACTGGATACCATGATCTTAGTTTTTTGAATGTTGAGTTTTAAGCCAGCTTTTTCACTCTCCTCTTTCACCTTCATTAAGAGGCTCTTTAGTTCCTCTTCACTTTCTGTCATAAGGGTGGAGTCATCTGCATATCTAAGGTTATTGATATTTCTCCTAGCGATCTTGAGTCCAGTTTGTGATTTATCCAGCCTAGCATTTCACATGTACTCTGCATATAAGTTAAATAAGCAGGGTGAAAATATACAGTCTTGATGTACTCCTTTCCCAATTTTGAGCTAGTCTTTTGTTCCTGTATGGTTCTAACTCTTGCTTCTTGACCTGCAAACAGGTTTCTCAGGAGGCAGGTAAGGTGGTCTGATATTCCCATCTCTTTAAGGATTTTCCACAGTTTATTATAATCCACAAAAGCTTTAGCATAGTCAGTGACACAGAAGTAGATGTTTTTCTGGAATTCTTTTACTTTTTCTCTGATCCAACAGATGTTAGCAATTTGATCTCTGGTCCCTCTGCCTTTTGTAAATCCAGCTTGTACTTCTGGATCATGTACTGTTGAACCAATTCTTGGTTCATGTACTGTTGAAGCCTGGCTTGGAGGATTTTGAGCTTTATATTGCTAGCATGAGAAATGAGCACAATTGTACAGTAGTTTGAACATTCTTTGGCATTGTCCTTCTTTGGGATTGGAATGAAAACCTACCCTTTTACAGTCCTGTGACCACTGCTGAGTTTTTCAAATTGGCTACCATGTTGAGTGCAGCACTTTAACAGCATCATCTATATATAAATACATGTATTTATCTAGATGTATACATCTTTATAAAGATAAATATAAAGATATTTCCTTGTAAAGTGTTTGGGAAATTCCAGAAAAGTCTAAGGGAAAAAAATTTTAATTTCCCAGAATTCCATCAACACTGAGTTAATGTTAACAATATTAATTCATCCTATGAAAGTTAAATAAATAACAGTTCAAATACCAATGAGTGATGGCCTGAGTAAAATGGAATTCTCCTGACATGCTGTTCTGGAATCTATGAAACACCAGAAGAAAATCTAAAGGCATCCAGGAAGATGAAACTCTCAAGGTTTCAGTTTCTACATGAAAGGCACATGGGAAAGCTCATTTACGCTGTTAGTGTATCCAACATGTTGAAAGTGACAACTTTTCAATTTCCCAGGTATGTCACAAGGCTTCCTAAATGAACGCTAGTCACACTTTGAGAGATGACCGAGACAAGGAAGAGTGGAGCGTTACCTAATTAGACTCCAGGTATAATTATGTAGTTGCTTCCCTGATAGCTCAGCTAGTAAAGAGTCCGCCTGCAATGCAGGAGACCCGGGTTTGATTCCCAGATTGGGAAGATCTGCTGGAGAAGGGACAGGCTACCTCCTCTAGAATTCTTGGGCTTCCCTGGTGGCTCAGATGGTAAAGAATCCACCTGCAATGCGGGAGATCTGGGTTTGATCCCTAGGTTGGGAAGAACCCCTGGAGGAGGGTATGGCAACCCACTTGAGTGTTCTTGCTGGAGAATCCTCATGGACAGAGGAGTCAGGCAGGCTAAATCCATGGGATCACAACGAGTCAGACACGACTGAACGACTAAGCACACACATAATTACGAAGTTACATAAGGTGCTCCAGGCAGCAGTGTTCTGTGTGTTAATTAACTTTCATGCTGAATGTACAGTAACACTTGAACAAAGAACAGTTCCCAGAGGAAGAGAAGCTCCCTCACTTGCCCTGACTTAGTCATTTTCTTCCTAAAACTACTTTCCCTATCCCCTTTTGTTAGTTGAGATGGGAGCCATAGGGCAGGCTGCTTTACAAGAAGTTCATCATTGGTTCCTTTAACTGCCTACTTTCTTCCCTAGCCCTCGCACATTCTTTAAAATTATCTTTGAAGAAGTAATATGTGTCAGAATTTACTTATGTATTTATCTGTTCAGTTCAGTTCAGTCGCTCAGTTGTGTCTGACTCTTTGTGACCCCATGAATTGCAGCACGCCAGGCCTCCCTGTCCATCACCAACTCCCGGAGTTCACTTAGACTCCCTTTCATTGAGTCAGTGATGCCATCCAGCCATCTCATCCTCTGTCGTCCCCTTCTCCTCCTGCCCCCAATCCCTCCCAGCATCAGAGTCTTTTCCAATGAGTCAACTCTTGGCATGAGGTGGCCAAAATACTGGAGTTTCAGCTTTAGCATCATTCCTTCCAAAGAACACCCAGGACCGATCTCCTTTAGAATGGACTGGTTGGATCTCCTTGCAGTCCAAGGGACTCTCAAGAGTCTTCTCCAACACCACAGTTCAAAAGCATCAATTTCTTCAGCGCTCAGCTGTCTTCACAGTCCACGTCTCACATCCATACATGACCACTGGAAAAACCACAGCCTTGACTAGACGGACCTTTGTTGGCAAAATAATGTCTCTGCTTTTCAATATGCTATCTAGGTTGGTCATAACTTTCCTTCCAAGGAGTAAGCATCTTGTAATTTCATGGCTGCAATAACCCATCTGCAGTGTAAAATCCAACCAATTTTCAACTTTGATCTTTTTCTCTTCATGAAACCGCACAAGTCTCTTCCTCTAGTGAAGAATGACATTCACTGGACCACAGGATGAGTTCACATCCCAGCAGCTATCTTGTGTCCTGGACCTCTCTGGTTGATCCCATTCCTGTCTGCAGGTGACAACAATGGGAAAGGCACTGGTTAAACAATATTCTTTCTTCTAGTAAATTAGTCCATGGCTTCATTTGTGCTAGCCTCTCTGTTGATTGCTGCCTGAGTCCTTAACTAACATGATAGAGTACACTCTGTAAATCCATATATATCAAGTCTACATATTTGCATGAGAAAAGATTTCAGGTAATCAATGATGCACTGTGTATGGATAGGAGCCAATTAATTTTCCACTCCTCTCTCAGTCCTCAAGTGGGAAAATCCCATTTTGAGGTTCTCTGCTCCTTCTAATCCTGTCTCCTTGACATCTCCTGGCTTCATTTTGCTACTAATGAAGTCTTTGGGATGACACACAGGACCACCCTGATCATGTGGGAGATGGACAGTACTTCTAGGATTCTCTGTACAATAGCAGGCAATTAACATAGATTAAGGGTTTACCAGAAACTTTAATAACTCAGATTCACCACCTTTTAAAAAAATTCTAGTACCTCTCACCAGTTATGAGAAACAAGTGCTTCAAAATGGTCTTGATTTTTGTTGTCTTATTAGAAGAAAGGAATAATGAAAGCCTTTGTGGTATAAAAAGCTTCATTGAGGAGCCCTGTGATTGGACAAGAAATGTTTTCAAATAATGCAGCCCTTGTGCAGATAAGGCTCACCTCATGCAGATAAGTACTTACATTTGGACTGC
Source organism: Bos javanicus (assembly GCF_032452875.1). Taxonomy (NCBI): domain Eukaryota; kingdom Metazoa; phylum Chordata; class Mammalia; order Artiodactyla; family Bovidae; genus Bos; species Bos javanicus. The sequence goes on from NC_083885.1 coordinate 22,580,534, forward strand.
TTGAGTACTTCCTTTCCATAATTTTCGGTTGGATAGCTGGTGAAACCTTCCTCACTGTTTTATTCCCCTCTGGTGGGTTGCCGTCTATGGGGTCGCACAGAGTCGGACACGACTGAAGTGATGCAGCAGCAGCAGCAGCAGCAGCCAGTGTCAATGGATCAGAGGGGAATCCATCAGGGAATCCATTGACCAGATCAGCCCTTCATAGTCAAAACGAGAACGACCAATTTTGACCAAGCACTTGCTCTTTGCAAGATTAGATTTGGTACATCCAAAACCCAAAGAAGACTAAGACATAATCCTTGTCCCCAGAGAGTTTTCCATCTATTTTGGAAGATAAGACAGAAACGTGAAGGACCCTGATGCTGGAAAAGATTGAAGGCAGGAGGAGAAGGGAGTGACAGAGGATAAGAGGGTTGGATGGCATCATGGACTCAATGGACATGAGTTTGAGCAAACCCTGGGAGATGGTTAAGGACGGGGAAGCCTGCTGATCTGCAGTCCATGGGGTTGCAGAGTCGGACATGACTGGACGACTGAACAACAAAAAAGGACTCAAATAACAGTTCAAGATAATACTAGCGAAGATATGTCACATGACAACACATGATTGTCAAAGGCATTTATAGATTTCTCTTAGAAGAAAAGTATTCTCAGATCCTTCTAATAGTCAAATCTCATAGATGCCAGTTCTGAATCCCCATAATATTAAGTACTAACTCTATAAAGATGCTTTTCAATTTCAAAATGTCAGCTAAAGAGAAATCTGGTCTATGTAACTTATAAAATAATTATTTTAGATTATCACTGAACTAGTGGTAAAGAACCCACCTACCAATGCAGGAGATGTAAAAGACGTGGGTTCGATCCCTGGGTCAGGAAGATCCCCCTGAGAAGGGCATGGCAACCCACTCCAGTATTCTGGCCTGGAGAATCCCATGGGCAGAGGAACCTGGTATCTATAGGAACCGTATAGTCCATAGGGTCACAAAGAGTCAGACATGATTGAAGCAACTTAGCCCGCAAAGGCATAGAATTTTAAAATTCTGATAAAACTCACAGATCTCTGAGAAGATGCCAGTGGGGCTCACAGACCCAGAATACAGTCATTTCATTAGCAGGATCCAGGTTCACTGATGGGTTCATTTCAAGCCATGTTGATCAGACTTTGGGGGAATAGTTGGCTTTCAAGTTGGGTTAGATGTAGGCAGGTGAAGAGAGGTCATTCCAATTAGGTAGAATTCATTAGGAGGGTCAGGAGAACCTAGGATAAACCAGGTTCGATGCGTTGAGCTTCCTGGCTAAAATAGAAAGTTTCAGTAACTTAGACCAAGTACGTAGGAGATACTAAGAGATGGCTGAGTTCTGAGAAGCCGTCAAAGGCTTCTAGTGCTAAGTGTGACATGATGCTCATGATATTAGTATTTTAGAAAGATTAGTTTGGTGGCAGGTATACAATGGATTTGGGTTGTTCTTATTTAAAGGGATGTATTTGGAGGAAAGCAAGATTCTTGAAATAACATGATGTGGACATGTACTCTACAGAGCAGTGATACAGAAGGGAAATATAAATTTCAAAGGACTTACGAGAGAATTTTATAACCAATTATTTACAGAGATGAAGAAGAGGACAGAGTCAAGGGTGATTCTCGATTTCAAACCTAGCAGTAAACAGACATTTAGAGGGAGCAAGTTGTACATGCCAACACTTAGCTTAAGCACAGGGAGAAGTTTTAAGGATACAGCCATGTGAATAGCTATTGATAAGACCTACAATGCAAAGAAAGAAGCACTGCCTTGACATTCCCCTGGTTGAGAAAATTATGAAATTGTCCTACAAAGAATTACTTTAATTTTCATGTCAACTCAGCAACCTGAGCTATAAGAATACTTAAAGTACAAAGCCAGTAATGGAAAGTAAACAGATTGCCAGATGTTTTCATGATTTTGATATTTTATTGCATTGTTAGTAATCACCTTAAACTGTCTTCTTACGGGGGCTTGTGATTAAGGGTTTGGTGATTCTTCCACCAGTGGACAGCCAGATTTTCCCTCTTTGTTCCTATTTAGGTTAAAACTCATATCACCTTGGTTCTCAGAAACTGACAAATTGACCAATGACCTGTCAATAACCAACTGCCTTTTTTTTAGCTGATTACCGAGATTCTGTTGTCTGTGAAGAACAAGTGCTCTTCTAATCATGTGACTTGGCCTCTGTAATGCTTGAAGAATTGGCTGCTTTCTGTCTAGTGGAGCAATGAAGTTGAGGCTGTGGGGCCGGGAAATCTCTGGGGTGACACCCTCAAATTTGAAGAGTGAGGAGAAATGGAGCAGAAAAACCCTGTACCTCCTGCCAAAGCTGTTGCCTTGACCTAGGAATCTACTGGGTTGGCCAAAATATTTGTTCCAGTTTTTCCATTAGATGTGATGGAAAAACCTGAACGAGCTTATTGGCCAACCCAATCGATCCGGGCTAAAGACTGAATTGAGTGCAGACAGTTGTCTAGTTGAAGACTGTCTTTATGAAACTTGCACTCACCCCATTTCAGAGAACAGGGAAAATTCCACGTTCGTCAGAAACATCTAAGTCCTGTGAGCTCCAGACTATGTGACTTTTTAATAGGCAGTGGCCTTTAAGGTCCTTACAACTTTCCAAGTGTCTCACTTACAATGCCTTCAGTCTCTTGCTGCCCTGTCCACAATTTAGCCATCTCAGCATCACTTCTGAAAGGTGAAGGTCCAAGGTCTGTGGCACAGGCCCCCTGACACTTTGAGGGGGCAGAGCTGTGCTGGCCAAATTCTGAAACCATTTACAAATTGGAAAATAACAAAATTAAGGGTGGTTATTTCCCCAGTTACCGAGAGGTGGTATATGCGAAATCACCTTTTTAAATAGACTTTACAATAAATATTGGCTTTCCTCTCTCTGGGAAGGCAGACATTTGTGTAACAAGGAAAGAAAGCACTCTTCTAATAAAAGATCCCGTCGCTTTTCCATCTTAAAATGAGAGCTTAAGAGCTTTATGATCCTAAAATGAAAAGAATTCCCTGACTATATAAGAAAAAGGAAAGAGTGATGGAAAATTTGGGCCTCCCCCCCGCCCAAAAAAAATGTACTTCACCTTGCCGTCTCAGCATAGCCCATTGGCATGAGCACCCTGGGAGGATGGAGCTTTTATTAGGACATAATCATTTCCAGCTCTCTTGCAGTCATTATCCTCAGAGTTTCCCAAATGCTGTGCTATGTTGGCACTTCACCCTGGAACCTGCGTAGCCACAGGTGGGGAATGAACCGAGCTTTCGAGACCAATAGGATGGTGTGAACATAAGACCAGGTAACAGAGCTGTTTTAGTCATTTTAGGATCATAAAAAGGTCGTTAATGCTTTGCTTTCAAGCCACTGCAGTTTCTCTAATTCTTCTGGAGCTATACTTTTTTTTTTATAATCATAGTTCACATTTTCACATAAATTGGCTTGAAATAATTTCCAGTAATAAGCTGATGTCTGTAGCTACACTTATATCAGGTTCTCAGTCTAATACAGGTATTGTATTAGTGGCTGTGTAGAGGACAAAGCACACTGAGTCTCCAGCAAAACATAATTGGAATAAATCCCTTTCAAAATAATAATATATGATCACCTTTCTAAATATGGGCCTCCCTGGTGGCTCAGATGGTAAAGAATCCACCTGCGATGCAGGAGACCCAGGTTCAATCCCTGGGTCGGGAAGATCCTCTGGAGAAGGGAATGGCAACCCACTCCAGTATTCTCCCCTGGAGAATTCCATGGACAGAGGAGCCTGGAGGGGCTACAGTCCGTGTGGTCACATGACTGTACAACTAGTGCTAACACTTTCTAAATATACAAAGCTTGGAATCACCCACTTAATATCATTTTTTGTGTGTTACGGTAACCACTGAGGTCAGAAAATGCAGAGCTGATTCCAATTTTTTCCCTTATGGTCCGAAAGAACTCACATATCTCTCAAAGTGACTGATAGCAGGAAGTACCTTATTGATGGAACAGGAACTGATGTGTCCATTTTGTTATTTTGGCTGTAAAACAGATGTTCTCTTTAGTCAGATCATCTACTTTTAAGGTATTCCTGAATGCAGACTTGCAAGATAACTTGCCAGTTAGTCCTTGATAGGTACAAAAGTTAAAGCACCAAGAAAACAGGTGTCTTTCCAAGACCACATAGCTATTCACATCCAGAAGTGAAGTGAGACCCACTGTGAGGCCTTTTCTTCATTTTGGTGGGGTCGCTGTGGTTCTGACCCCTCAGTCTGACTTATAGTAACATGAAGGGGGAGGTCTCAGCTGAATGCGCAGTCTTCATTAGATGTCCTGGAACCATGTCGACACATGACTTCCCAAAGATCTCTTAACCAGACACTGGCTCTAACAGCTCCTCCCCTGGGACAGAAGGGTCTTTAAGGTATTTTGAGGGGAGGAGAAGGGTTAAGAGGTCTAATCCATAACTCTAAATCCCCATGCTTGGGGGAGCTCATTGACATGGTGGGTTTTAAGGGCTCCTCTGGAGCCATTAGGGTTTGTCATGCTGAGGCCCACTAGAGAACACTTAATTGTAGATCATTGCCCCAGTGTGTTACGAGGGCTTTTCAGGGTCTTTAACAAAGCAGCTTCTTGCCACTTACGGGAAACCTTGGGAAAGTTCTGAGGCAGACAAACCCAAGCATATTCTTTACATCTGTCCTGAAGTAACTGGAATCGTCAGATTCTTTGTATCTTCCCCTCACTTTTTCCCTCTTAAATAAATCAAGCCTTGGTTGTACATAGATCCCTGGGTGCTGGATGTATGTCGAATACGTTTCTTTCCCTTTTCAATTTCTTGCTTTTGAAGTTGGGATTTTTGGTGGTGGTGTGGTATGGTGGAGATGGTGTAATGAACACACACAGTTATCACATCCAGGGGCTGTGAAACTTTAATTTAGCAGCGTAATAAAACCACATTGTTTCATATGGAGCCAATTCCTCCTCGCCTTCTTCCCCCAAGGACTGAAGGAAGTATCTCTGGTATATGTTTAAATACTTGATAGATGAGACCTGCAGATAGATGGGTGGGTTAAGGCAGAGCACAAAAGAAAGCTCATGTTTTCAGCTGTCTATCCTATTTTTAGGTTCCAATTGCCCCTCAGTGTTCAGAATTTACATTAGTCCTAATCTAACATGTAGCTCTTTAATGTTTCCAATATTCTGGGTGGACTGAGTTCCCAGCTTTCACATTGCCTGTCTCTGTTAGCATCTCTGCGTCTATAAGAGGGCATTCATTAGGGCTGTATGGAGGGAAATCCACCAAAAGACCCGACCCCACTTCTGGGGTATCCACTTCTGGGGTATTCTTGGGGAATCCAAGTCCCCAGCATTGAAGACAATGAATTGAGAGGTACCCTGAATCATAAAGATAGATCCAAGGATCAAAACTAAAAACCTAGAGTCTCTTTTTGCCCTGAACTCTCAAGCTCTTTCAAAAACGGGTTCACTTCTGAAACTGCTGAAGTTTTGAGAGTTCTAGCTCCTTCTTGTGGTTTCCTACACTGTCAAACAGAAGTTGAGCTCTGGGGTCAGAAATAATTAACAGGTAGTCTTTGTGTTAAGCAGGAGCCTGTGCATTGAGCTTGCGCTCCGCCGGCACAGTCCTGTGTTGTTGGGTTTTTACAAGCGCATCGCCTCTGTTCTTCTACTGATGGGAACAAATAATACTGTTTTGTTTTTTTCTGTTTAAATTACCAGGAGGTGGGTGGATGTGTAGAAATACCGAGGACCCTGAATGAGGATTGTTAACTCTGAGTGCTTTTTGCTAGGTCAGATATATACCAGTGAAATAAGGGACACGATTGTTTTGGAAGAACTCTGTGACCGATTCAGAAGATCTCATTAAACCCGATCTTAGGAATAGTTGGGAAGATTTTTGTCTTTGATTTCCGCATCTCCCTGCGTGTCTGCTTGCTCCCTTCTTTCGCAAAATCAACTTCTGCTGTATCTCTATCCGCGTGACTGACTGAAAGATGGCTGCCAGTTCTGGAATAATCCACTCTGGCTCAGGAGGTTGGGGGTGGTGGACTGTGAGGCCGCCCTGAACAGACATGGCCGCCAGGATCCTACTGCTGAAGCCACGCGTGTTCGAGAGGCAATCCAGTGTATTTCCATCGTACCACTTCTTTACGGAGTACGTCAAAGTATCTATAGTTCCTTGTATCCCTCAAAATAGAGTTACTTTAAGGCCTGAACATAAAATTTTAGAGCAGGAAAGGATTTTAAAGTTCACCCAACCCTACCCTCTGTGTCTCATTGGGGGATAAAAAAGTGAAGGCAAAGAGAAAGTGATTAATTTCCCAGAGGTCCTAAAGCTAGGGAATGGTGTCCAGTGCGCACGCTTTTAGGCAAAATCATCTAATATATCCTTTATTCAATTTTTTCCTGCTGTGTCACAGCTACACATACTTCAGATGTTATTTTTTCCTATTGCCTAGAAATTTTTGGATTACAAGGCATTTATATTTATAGTCCCTTATTTAATAGATGGTTTGTTTTAGGTTTTTATAGACTGTTTTATGCTAGCAAAAACATAGGTAATGTTTGTGAAGACAAGACGGAAACATGGAAACATGCTTATGATGTACCATTCAATGAAAACAGCCAATTAATGATTCTGTATTCTTTATGTTCAAAAGTATGTAAAAATATTCGTGTGAATGCCAGCTAGGTTTTTTAGAATGGTGGTATTGTGTGTAACTTTCAATTATCCTTAAGACTGCCGTTATTTTTAGTATTTTAGAAAGTACACTTAATGAGAACACAACCTACCCTACTTCTGATTGTATTCTTGCTCACAGAAGTGAACTTGCCCTAACATAATGCTGTATTTTTCGGAGCCACTGGAATCTTTATTCCAACAGTGAACACATCGAAAATGAAATCCTCATCGCTGTGGCTCCAGCTGCATTAAATTAGGGTCTAAGCAGAGACTTGGCCCCAGGAAGATGGCCCATCATCAGAAGCCATCAGAGGATATTTTCAAGCACTGGTAGAATCAGGATTTAGGAGTTGGGAAGAACCTCTCATCATGTAATTTCAGAGCCACTGGGTTTCAGAAGTGGTAGAAGCGTGGAACATTGCAGGTCTATAGAGGCAAAAGTTTGGTCAAAATCCAGATAGGGGACTCCCATTGCAGTGGCCTCCCAGTGAAGTGCTTTCTGCAAGGGAAATTAGATGCATCAAGATTGTGCTTCAGGAACTCCCCTGGTGGTCCACTGGTTAAGTCTGCCTTCCAGTGTACGGGACACAGGTTCAATCCCTGGTCAGGGGATGAAGATCCCGCAAACTGAGGGGCTACTGAGACTGTGCGCCATAAATAAGAGAAGCCCACACAACACAATGAGGATCCTGCATGCTGCAACTGACCCGAAGCAGCAGTAAATAAAGAAAAAAAAAAAGATTGCCCTTCACCTGGAAATGGCCTTCTCCACCCTCTCCACTGCCCTCCCCCCACCCCACCCCCAAGCTTTGCTGTCTACTTCTGACTGCAAAACTGGGGGAGAAAATGCAACCCATTAGACACCATCTGATTTTTAATCTGCCCTTATGGCAGTCCATGTGTAAAGCAAGACAGGACAACTAGAACAGCCAGCAGGGCTTGTGAGGGCTGGAGGGCGCACCTTGGAAAGGGGGCCTTTTGCTTGCATGCTCCTTTTCTTCTACTTGAAAAGGGCAAACCAGATTGTCAAGGAGCATGAGAAGTAAAGGGAAGGGATCAAGAGGCGAGCTGACACTACATATCCCACACCTGTCAGGTGCTTTTAATCCATTAGCTCTTAGACCCCAGGAACCTGCTCCTTCTGGCTCTTTCTACCACATTTAACAGTGCTGTGTGGTTGGGGCTTAATGAAGGTAGTGCTTAATGAATTTGATGAAGAGGGCAGGTTGTCAGGAGCCTCCACCGAGGCACCTCTGCTTCTCTGAAAGTAGGACAGTCTTTGTTTCAGAGTCGATACAGAGGGATGGCAGAGAATGAAAGATATTTCAGTATCTGGAAAGAAACTATGTAGAGTTTGGAAGAGAAATTTCAACACCGTTACAGGATTATCAAGCATCTTATCCCCATAGGAATGATCTGGCCCATTCATTCATTGATGGATTTATTCATTGATCTGTGCTTTTCATTCAACAAACTTTTTTACCTCCCACCGTGCTGAGTACTGGAGAAACAGGACCTTGACCTCATGGAGTTTATAGGGAAGACGTCCTCCAGACTCGCGCCACCACATCTATCTTGAGTGCTTAATATTTTAGGTACTATGCTGTGCTGTGCTTAGTGGCTCAGTCATGTCCGAGTCCATAGGGTGGGCTACACCCTGCGGACTGTAACCCACCAGGCTCCTCTGTCCATGGGGATTCTCCAGGCAAGAATACTAGAGTGGATTGCCATACCCTGCTCCAGGGGATCTTCCCCGACCCAGAGATTGAACGCGGGTCTCCAACATTGCAGGGAGATTTTTTACCGTCTGAGCCACCAGGGAAGCCCAAGAATACTGGAGTGGGTAGCCTATCCTTTCTCCAGGGGGTCTTCCTCACCTAGGAATTGAACCAGGGTCTCCTGCATTGCAGGCAGATTCTTTACCAGGTGAGCTGCCAAGGAAGCCCATTAGGTACCATGAGGAGTCATAAAGGTGAACCAACGGAGTCCTCAGGAAGTGCAAATGTCAGGGATGGATCCTAATTGTAATCTCTCCAGAGATTTTTAGTCAGTTAGTCAATTAGGCCTCTCACTTCCTGTAGATATTTGTTTTCTTGGTTGGATTCCAGTTTCCCTGTTCTAATTGCTTTTCTGGTCCTGGCCAGCCCTCAGCATGCAAGATTGCCATTGGTACCTGCTGTTTGAAGCACAAGCCAACGATTCTTTATTTAATTTTTTTTTTCTTTTAGTTTAGCTGGATTGGGTCTTTATTGCTTTGTGGGGACTTTGTCTCGTTTGAGTGAGTGGAGCTACTCTTTGTTGCGATGTGCGGACTTCTCACTGTGGTGGCTTTTCCTGCTGTGGAGCACAGGCTCTAGGCATGCGGGCTTCAGTAGTTGCTTCTAGCACACGGGCTTGGTTGGTCCACAGCATGTGGCACTGTAAAGGAGGGAAAGGGACAGGGCACAACTTTTGAAAGAATGACATAGCCCAGGGACACAACATAAACTGATGAGAATCAAATGGGAGCAAGATGGCAGACAAGACTAGACCTTGATCCTCAACCAGCAAGTGAAATGACTGACCCAGAGGCGCCATGACGGTTCCAAGGCACTGTCCAAAGACCAGGAGTTGGCGGTGGCCCAAATCCTGGAAATCTCCACCCCTTCCCCAAAATAATCCTCCTGGCTCACTAAAGTGAAGTGAAGTGAAGTCACTCAGTCGTGTCTGACTCTTTGCGACCCCATGGACCGTAGCCTACCAGGCTCCTCCATCCATGGGATTTTCCAGGCAAGAGTACTGGAGTAGGTTGCAATTTCCTTCTCCAGGGGGTCTTCCCGACCCAGGGATTGAACCCGGTTCTCCCACATTGTAGGCAGATGCTTTACCGTCTGAGTCACCAGGGAAGTCATATATGAAATTACCCAGCCTGTAAAAACTAACCACGCCACATTTCTAGGCCGCACTCGGCTTCTGCAATGGCCCACACTCTGTGGAATGTGCTTCTCTCTGAATCTGAATAAATCTACTTCTTACCTATCACTATGTCTCTCACTGAATTCTTTTTGCAATGAGACATGAGAAGGAAATGGCAACCCACTCCAGTACTCTTGCCTGGAAAATTCCATGGACTGAGGAGCCTGGTAGGCTACAGTCCATGGGATCGCGAAGAGTCGGACATGACTGAGCGACTTCAGTTTCAGTTTCAGTATGAAGAACCTGAGCTTCATTAGTTCCTTAAACCAGGTAGGTACCATGGGTTTTGGCTGGGTTTGAGTCCCAGCACATGAGTTCAAGTCCCATCTGAGATAAACTGTTTCAGAATCTTCCAGGGTCAGGGAAGTCCACAAGCCAACAGTTCTTGTTTCCAAAAATCTTGGCTCTCTGTGCCCCAATGCCAAACAGAAATACAGAGACAGAGTTATGGAGGAGAAAGAAAGAGGAAAGAGTCGCTTTCTTCCTTTGTCAGGCAAGGGGAAACATAGGAAGCTAGTGCCTCAAGGACTGCGCCTTGGGCTTCCCTGGGGGCTCAGACAGTGAAGAATCTGCCTGCAGTGCAGGAGACCTGGGTTTGATCTCAGGGTCGGGAAGATTCCCCTGGAGAAGGGAATGGCAACCCACTCCAGACTTCTGCCTGGAGAATCCCATGGACAGAGGAGCCTGGTAGGCTACAGACCATGGGGTCACAAGAGTCAGACACGACTGAGTGACTAACAGTATTAGCGGTCCTTGGTGAGTAGGGAAAGGTTATCTAGTCAGGCAGGAGTATGTGATAAGACTCAAGGCAGTCACAGTCTTGGATTCTTTGTTCTGCAGTTGCAAAAGGGTGGGGTTTGCTGACAAGATGAGGATGTGTGCAGGGTCCCAGGTGGTCCCCTCCTAATCTCAGTGAACCTCTGCCTCAGGTGGTTTCCTTGCTGCTTCCCCTTTGATGAGCAACTGTGCTGCCCTTTGAAACTCAGAAGGTCATGGAGGCCAGATTCCTGCTCTTGAGAAACGGGGAACAAAAAGGCCTCCGTGCCCTGGAGTCCCACAGGGCCCTGCTAGGCATGAGTCTCACCTTGGCCACAGCTGCACTTAGTTGGGCCTCTCTGAAGCTGCATTTAGCAGGGATTGGTTGAGCCTCTGCACACCTCAATTCAAATCAGAGTTCAAACCTGGTGAGCAAACTGCTTTAATACTAACAGTGAAGGGGGTGGGGGTGGGGAGGGGGAAGTGAGTTTAAAATAATCCTTTTAGAGACACAAGATGCACTGACTTGACCTTTTATTCAGATTCTTTTCTTTCCAGTAATAGTGATTTCAGGTCAACATCTCTTTCCATTTGGTTAATTCCATTAGGGTCATGCCAAAAGAGAGGTTCCATCTGTGCCTTTGAAACCCAAATGGGATGAAGAAAAATCATTGACATGGTCAAAATTTCAGTTATGCTAACCAGATTAAAGACTTTCTACGGAATTAAAGAAAAATTTGACACATAGATTATTCGAGACTAATCATTTAAGCACATAGGGAAATCTTCCCTGAAGTGGTATATTGCCAAGCTCTCTTAGTACTGACATGTCAGCAGTAGAGACCAGTTTTAAACCAGTATTGGGTTGGCCAAAAAGTTCATTCCAGTTTTTCTGTGTAACACTGATGGAAAAACCTGAATAAACTTTAATAAACTATAAAACAGCAGACATCATTTTGCCAACAAAGGTCGATATAGTTCAAGCTATGGTTTTCCCAGTAGTAATGTACAGATGTGAGAGTTGGACCATAAAGAAGGCTGAGCACTGAAGAATTGATGCTTTTGAACTGTGATGCTGGAGAAGATTCTTGAGAGTCCCTTGGGCTGCAAGGAGATCAAACCACTACATCCTAAAGAAAAAGTCAACCCTGAATATTCATTGGAAGGACTGATGGTGAAACTGAAGCTCCTGTACTTTGGCCACCTGATGTGAAGAGCTGACTCATTGGAGAAGACCCTGATGCCGGGAAGGACTGAGGGCAAGAGAAGGGTGCAACAGAGGGTGAGATGGTTAGATAGTATCACTGACTTAATGGACATGAATTTGAGCCAACTCTGGCAGATAGTGGAGGGTAGAGGAGCCTGGCGTTCTGCAGTCTATGGGGTGGCAGAGTTAGACACAACTTCGCAACTGAGCAACAACAATATAAAAAGAAGATCATTTCAGAGAGTGATTTAGGAAATGGGGGTAGAAGGGTGGGTAATATTAGAGGGGCCAGAGGAAGCTGCTCTGAGAGGTGACATTTGAGCTGAGATTTGAAAGACAAGAAAGAGACATCTACGTAAGGACATGGAGTTAGTGTTCCCAACAGAGGGGACCCTGGTAAGTCAGAGTTCCTGAGGTAGGATTGGGCTTGCTGTCTTAGGGGAAGAGGAGGAGGTCTGAAACATGTTCAAGGCAGAGCGATAGGAGATGGGAATAGTCAGAGACGACACAGGGCCACAGGATGAAGTTTCAATTGTGTTGGAAGTCCAGAGAATACTTTAGACAACCAAACACAGACTTTTCAGCAAAGGAAAAATGGGTGAGGTGTATGTTTTATTTAGGACTGAAGAACGCACAGAGGTTTCTCCTGCTTCTGGTACCTCCACATTGAATTATGCAAGGATTAGTAAAATCAAATCATATTTACTAAACTGCTTTGAAAATTTTAAAACACTATACATTTGAGGATATTGTTATGAAATCATTAAACACCATTGAAGATATTACTTTATGAAAGTGTTAGTCGCTCAGTCTTGTCTGAATCTTTGCGACCCCATGGGCTGTAGCCCGCCAGGCTCCTCTGTCCATGGAGATTGTCCAGGCAAGAATACTCAAGTGGGTTGCTGTTCCTTCCTCCAGGGGATCTTCCCAACCCAGGGATGGAACCTGGGTCTACCTGCACTGCAGGCCAATTCTTTACCATCTGAGCCACCAGGGAAGCCATTATTTGTGGGAGAAGCCAGTTCTCCCTGTTAGACCCTCCTGGCCATTCTCTGAGGCCTGTGTCGCTCTGAGGACTCTGTTGTCATTTTCCATACATCGTGAGGGCTTCGGGGAGGAGGATTCCCGCCGTGTAAACCCACAGACACTGAGGAGAGGATCCTGGTTTGGCCCAGTGCTCTCCTCTGAGTCCCTGCGAGCAAAGGTGAAGATGTCCTGAGGCTGTGATTCCCAGAAAGTCCCCCGCTTCTGGGGCCACATGAGCTAAATGGAAATTATGAAAATATCCAGGGCAAGAAGCTAATAAATAAGAAGTGACAGGCATTGCATATTAGGGGATTATTTGACTCTCCTGCAAGACCCATGATGAAGGCTGAGGGCGTCTAATCATCGCCCCGTAATGTGCTGCCTGATGAACTCCTGATACAAAAGGAAGTCTGGTCCTTCGAAAGAATTAACCAGAAGATTTATGTCCTGAGGAGGATCGCGCCCTTTGACGTGGGCCATTTCTAAGAGCTTTTTTTGTGACCTTTGGCTTCTAAATGTAGTCCTTGGCCATGATCTCTAGAAAAGGTAAAGGAATATGGCCCAGGTTTGTTCCATGGCACCAGGAATAAGGGAGCTAAGATACAGGATGGTGATCACCATTCATGCTGGCTGTTGTCTGGGCCTGGCCCCCTCCATGGAAAGCCCTGGCAGGGATGCTGTAATCGTGTACTCAATGAAGGCAGAAGTTGTTTTGATATCTTTTTACTAAGTAATTCTACCAGTGCTCTCCAAGCCAGAAGTGCAGCACAAATTAATTGAGCAAAAAAAGTGACTTGCATTCAGTTGGCCTTTCTGTTCTTATTAGGATTGGAAAGGACCATTGGATGCAGATCATTTCAGAGGGGAAAAAAAAAAGGCATATGTTACTTATTGTTTGGGGTGAGTGTTTTTAGGATTTAAAAAGGGGATGCCGTGTCCTTAATAACTCTGGCATGCCACACCAATTCTGGTTGGCCTGACAGATTAAACATGAGCGCTCTCCCATTATTCTTGCAGCCTTGGCTTCCCCTCCAGCCTGATATGTATTCCACGCACAGTCAAGCCTCTGAGTTGACATCTTCTTCTAAAATTGTTTGGCTGTAATAAATATAAAACTTTCACCACTGATGTAAAGCATTGCTGGTTGGCATCATTTCGTACCCCCTTTTAATTATTCCTGACACTGTGGAGAAACATCTAATATAAATCTGTAATGTGTGCCGATGACAAACTACACGGTTGAAGGACCATGTAATTTCTCCACAATTAATTAAAGTGCATGGAGATTTTTTTCCCCCCTTCTTCCTTGCTTGCTTTCCTTTTTTTTTTTTTTTGCTTTCCCCTAGCAGCCAGATGCCACTGAGTGGCTCAAATAACACTGCTGTCAACTGTAAAAAATTAAGATCCAAACCGTAAGAAAGGTACTTAGATAAAGAAACCAGATGCCGGGTTATTTTGATCCCCACATACATCTTGATGTAAGCCGCCATTGTTCAACATCTGTATTTCCACAGCCTTAATTATGTACTTAACTCTGCAAGTCTGTCAGCAGTTGATTTCCACAAGTATCGTCACTTTGGTAAATCTTTTATTTAAAAAAAAAAAAAATTGAATGGTGCCAATCAGCCAAGGGATGAGAGACACTAGGAGCTAGGAGACCTTGTGCAGAAAGAAGCCACTGCCTGTTTACAGCCCTGCAGACTGGTGTTTATGGGCACGTGTGTGTGGTCACTCAGAGAATGGGGCTGGGTGTGGAGGGGAACAAACGCTCTGCTACCATTGCCGGCTGATCTGCCACCTGGAATTGATCAAAAGCAAATTAATTTTCATTTTCAATTAGGAATACAATTAAATCGAAAGTGGTGAGGGGGGGAAATTGTAATGTTTACATACAGCTCGGGTGGTGGGAGGGCGGAGGAAATGGCAGATGACATGAAATACACGTCTTTGTATCTGGGCGTTTAATTCATTCAAGTGTGAAGGGGGTGGCTTGGGCTGCCGCCGCCGCAGCCGCTGCTACTGCCTTTCACTTCCCCAGAAGCGGCCCCCTCCTTCCCTTGAGCAGAGTTTTCAGGGAAAGGGAAGAGGGACAGCCCATCAGGGGGTAGAGACTGTGAGAGGTCCCTCCGTGGGGCCCTGCCCTCTTGCTCTGCCGGCTCCTTTTCCCAGGATTCTGCAGTGCGTCAAAGAGGTGGATGTTTTCGAGAAGCGCTTGTATTCGGAAACAGGAATTTGACTTTGCAGTCTGCCCCCAGCCCGCAGGCTCCCAGCGTCAGAGCGGTACCTGGCGAACGGATCCCCCGTCTCAGTCTGGCCATCATCAAGAGATATTGAGTGATTGTGTGAAAGCAATCTGGCTGCTGAATGCCTCGTGTCACAGGATCCGAGCTCTTTCGCTTGACTTTTTCTCTGCATTCAACGGTTGCCTTTTGTTGGAGTAACTGAGTGGGGGCCTGCTGGGCGGACAGGATTCCTCCCGGCTGCCTGGGGAACACTTGGCCCACTGTGTTCATCGCCAGGGGTGGTAACTGGGGGGAGCTTTGACCCTCATTGGAAGGCAAGTCAATTATTTGTCAATTATGAGATCTAGAAATCCAGATAGGGGACTCTTGTCAAAGGCTCGGCTCTGGGGTCTGGGAACGGATAAGATAACCGTGGTTTGGTGAACAGGCAGCACATGTTTCTTCTCTGTATCCACCTGTCTGTATCCCAGGGCAGTCACATTTTGGCCTGCCCTGAGCCTGCTGCTGTGCTGGTGAGAAACTCCCAAATACCCATCTTGGAGATCAGCCCCTTTGAAAAAGCAGAGTTGGTCAGTGATAAATATTTTGTCATATGAATAACAATGAAGATAGCTTCAAATAATAGCTGACATCTTTGTAAAATCCTCCGGGTGATGGATTAAGAGGAAGAGAAGGCTCTGGGTCAAGGCAACAGCTGCTTCTGGTGGAAGATCCTCCAAGGCAGTGTGGTGATCACTAATCCCCAGCGCTCCAGTCCACATTTTCCTTCGTACCACCCCCACCTTCCTGGTCCCAGTGCAAGGGTGTAAGTTTCTTCCCTGCATGATATTTGTGCTTTTAAAGAAGATTTTATGACTTCTGCTACGTTGGAATTCCTCTCTTTACTAGACAGTTGGCATGACTGCAGCCTGAAACCAGGATGGAGTTGTTAACACGCTGGGATCAGTTTCCCCCTCCCCCTCTTTAAATCTATTCTTTTCATTATTTTTTTTAAAGGCGGGGAAAAAACACTCCAACAAATCAACAAAACTATTAACTTTCTGATTTATTTGCTACAGAGAGTGAAAAAAAAAACCAAAAAGTCAATGTGAAGTGACAGAAACACCAGGACAGACAGGAGGAAAACATTCTACATGCAAGTTTCCATCTGAAATCGCACTACAAGCAGTGGGTTATCTGGAGATAGACATCTTCAATTTCCTGACTGCATAATAGAAATGGGATTTCTTCTTCCTCTTACAAAGAAAAAGAGCATGCTCCGTAGCGTTGACATAAAGTTTTCTGTGATTTGGGTTCCCCAAAGTCCGCCTCTCAAGAATAGGCTTCTCTCATCTCCGCTGTTAACAGTTTCCACCGCTTCTCCTTCAAAGGCATAGGTCAGTGTTGCTAACATGATGAAGGCCAGAAGATGTCTTCACAGGAGCCTGGGAGATTAACTCTGCCCACCTGGCAGATATCATGGCATTTAGTAAATAGACAGGTCAGGGCTAGTGGCTCAGCTGGTAAAGAATCCGCCTGCAGTGTGGGAGACCTGGATTCAATCCCCAGATTGGGAACAGCTACCCACTCCAATATTCTGGCCTGGAGAATTCCATGGACTGTATAGTCCATAGGATCGAAAAGAGTTGGACATGACTGAGCGACTTTCATTTCCACCTTTCAGCGAAACAGCAGTGAGAAAATCAATCTGGATTGGTGACCTAATAGCTGCATCTCTCTCTCTCTTTTTAAAAATTTTGACTGTTATGGGTCTTCATAGTGGCATACGTGTTCATTAGCAGTGTGTCGGATCTTAGTTCCCCAACCAGGGATTGAACCCAGGTCCCCTGCACTGAGAGGTAGATTCTTAACCACTGGACCACCAGGTAAGTCCCTAATAGGTGCATCTCTTGCACACATTATCACTTAGCAAGTGTCTTAGTGTTAGAAGTTTCTAACCCTAAGGATTTGAGACTGTGGTTGGAGGCAGTTCAGGACAGTATGGACATTTGTCCCAGCTGAGGTTGGGCTAGACTCTGCAGGTAGCTGACCCGCCCTCCTCAAGAACTGGCCCAAGTGATGTGTGGTCTTCAAATGCACACATCTTCCTCGAATGCACTATATTTTCCTCGCCCCTAAGTTTCTGATGACCCATTTCTGAGATGTGAAATTCTTGGCGTTGGCGCATAGCTTGCATCACTTTTACACTTGAAAATGCCCCATGATCTCAAAAGCAGTCCTCGTTTTTCAATCACTCTGTATATCGATACTTCATTTTATTTCATGGAATGTTTTAAAATTATATTTAAAAGGCAGCCTCTTTCGTCTCATGTGCCCTTCCTTGGCTGGGAAACAAAGGCAGTCTCTTAAGAGGTGTTTTATATTTTATGAATACAGAGAGAGAGCACAGTTCTTTAATAGGTATATATGTAAGAGAGTTCCACGTTATAGGTTCTCAGAGATTAAAAGTTCTGGAACAAGGCTGTTTGATCACATCTTTGAAGGGCAAAGGAGCAGATAGAAACCTTACAGGTCTGGATGCCCAAACAGAATACTCCCAGAACCTGGGGACAACAGGAGCTTTTCTGAGGTCATATTATTCTCACCAATAAGAGCATCGTGCCTCAACCGCGGGTGAGGGCTGTGCAAGATGGATCATTCTCATCTTATGCTTCATGGTTATGGGCATGTAATATGTTCTTCATTGAGCCGGGCAATTGACGGAGACGCCAGTGCATTTAAGACTCGAGTCTACTGGAAATGAGACTTGCATTCTTGCCAGAAATGGATGCTTTTCTGTGTCCGCCACTATCACACATCTTGATATTTTTTGTAATCCTGACTTTTAAAACAATAATATCAAACAACTCCAGGGGAAAAAAAAGTTAAATATTTCCATATGAAGAGCTGATTAAATTTGTATGGTTTTCTTTTCAGTAAAAATTGATACGTGATGAAACGCAGTGCAGCTGGATGGCTGGTTGGAGCTGATATTCCCACGTCCTCTGATCTCTCTACCAGTTCGAAGGGCGGGTGCCCAGTGACCCGCCGTGCTGTGACTCGGGTTCTGAAATGCTCATTCGCTGGGCACCTGGACCGCAGAATGCATGCTCTAAACAGAGTCAGCAGTCACCTGGTTCAGGTCTCTCTTCTTAAGTCATATGGTTATCCCCTGAGCTTTCCTTCAGCGGCAGGCGGAGTCCATGGGAAGTGTTGTAGTTGACAGTGGGCAGGTGACACTCTTTCAGGATCTTTTCAGTTGAAACGGGCAAAAGCCTGGCAGGGATGTGTGGGTAGGTGGTGGCAAAGATGATTTATTGGCTCATGTGTTTGAAAAGGGGCTTCTCCCATCACTCAGTGGCAGTCTGCCTGCAATGCAGAAGACACGGGTTCAATCCCTGGGTTGGGAAGATTCCCCCAGAAGAGGGAGTGCAACCCACTCCAGTATCCTTGCCTGGAGAATCCCCATGGATAGAGGAGCCTGGCGGGCTCCAGTCCATAGCGTTGCAAAGAGTCAGACACAGCTGAAGCGGCAAAGCACACACGCACGTGTTTGAAAAGGTCAAGAATATCTGACTTTGGAACAGTATGACCTTGAGTTGAGATAAGGTGGCCGTGACCTACATTCTTCTGCTCCGTGTGCTACTCCCTCCCAGCAATGTTGGCCCCACCGTCAGTCAGACTTTCTTCCCTTGCTCACAAGATTTTGACCAGTTGCTCTTGATGCTCTTTCCTTCCGTGTTCATATCCCACGGTGTTCCCAGCACAGATGCTCCTTTGCCTTGATGGAAGCTAAGGGAGCAGGGTGAGCCAGGGCTGGGGTTGGCTGCACTTGACACCCTGGGGCCCAGAGTCTGGAAAGAAGAGCTTTCATGGAGGACAGCTCGGAGAAGATCACAGCCTGAGTTGGTGACCAAAACAAGAGTATTCTGGGGGACACTTCCCTAGATAGAGAAGTCCAGTGGTTGAGACTCTGCCTTGCAATGCCAGGGACACAGGGTCAGTCCCTGGTCCAGGAAGATCCCACATACTGTGGGGCAGCTAAGACCTCTGGCTACAACTACTGAGCCCAGGAGCTCTGGAGCCCAAGCTCCACTAGAGAGAAGCCCCCATGCTGTGGTGAAGAGGCTGCATTCAGTAACACGATGCAGCCAAAAATAAATATTGAAACCAAAACAAAACAAAAAACCAAGGCTATACCAAAGGCCATTCCACCAAAACATTAAGACAGGAAAGTAGACCTCTTTGATCAGGAAACTTGGTGTCACAGGTTAATCATATTCACTGCTTCTATATCCATTCCCTGTAAAATATGGATAATAAGAGGGAGGGGCTGCTCAGTTATTCCTGCGGATGTCCAGGCTCGGCTTCCGATTTTCCCAGTGTTCAGGGCGGGTGGGTGTCTTTCTGCTGCTGCTCACAGTGGCCCAAGGTGACAGAAGTGTATTTTTGTTCAGCAGACTTAAAAGAGATGAAACCATCCTGCCATGTCTGTACTTAAAAACCATGTCCATCTGGCGACCTCTGCGGACAGGAAGTTGTCAAAGAGTCAGGGATCCCTCTAGGTTTTGGCCGGCTTTGATCCTTGCTCATCACACATCCTCAGGACTCTCCTTGACCGCTAGGATAAGAAAGCACCCGTTTTCTCTTTATTCTGCCTGTTCCTCTCTCTGCTGCTGCTAAGTCACTTCAGTCGTGTCCGACTCTGTGCAACCCCATAGATGGCAGCCCACCAGGTTCCCCCATCCCTGGGAATCTCCAGGCAAGAAGTTCCTCTCTCTGCTGCTGCTGCTAAGTTGCTTCAGTCGTGTCCGACTCTGCGCGACCCCATAAACGGCAGCCCACTAGGGATTCTCCAGGCAAGAACACTAGAGTGGGTTGCCATTTCCTTACCCACCCTCATTTTCTCCTCCTCGGGGCTTTCAAAGATCATCTCCTGCTGGATCACTGCTCAAAGTTCCCTTGGTCTGCTGGTCTTGCCATGAGAAGCAGAAGTACCTTGAACCACTTCTAATGGTGGTGACTTTCCTGGGTGAGGTCAGGCACTGGGAAAATGGGTAGGAGATATTTACAGCGGCTCTCTTCATGTAATTCCTCAGTCAGGGATGGCAAAGGTCCCCAACTCAAGGACTTCAATGTTTGTGATTAGAGAAAAAGACAAACTTGACTCTCAACGTTGGCAAGGCTCCAGGGAAAGTCGTGTGTGCCACTGAGCTATTAGAGATCTCTGTTTGTCAAACGGAGTGCTTACCATGGGCTCCTTTTCTGCCCTCCCCCCAGCCCCTCCACCATACCAGAAACCTGTCTACAAACAAAGCATTTACCCTCTGAGGATTTCTTTCTAATTAAAATTTTACATATACCCAATAAACAAGGGCACGTTTGAAATGGAAATTTGTCATTTTCCTAGGCAACTTAAATCAGCCCCGCCTACCTTGAGACCAGGGTTTCTCCTTCAGCTCAAAGCTGCGCAATGCTGGTTTCCCTTTACTCTTGGGTGGCTCATACTCCCTGTGTCCTTAAATCCTGGGATGGGTTCTTCTTGGGTTTTTTTTTTTTTTCCTTGAACACTTTCTGCAGTTTAGTTATTTGTTGTAATTATCAAGTTCATTTTTCTCTAATAGATGTGATTAAGTATATTTAGCACTGTGTAATGAGTTTTCTGCCTGGTTGCATCTTAGCTAATAAGGAATTCCTCAGCGGCATCTCTTGACAGCTGCTGCGAATCCCAGGTCTGTGCAGCCACAAGAGACCCCTTCCATGAACTGCCAGCATTAAAGAAATTAACTCCATTACACTCACCATAAAATTGAGGCTGAAATTTGATTACTCATAGACCCTCAATTCAACTAGAAACTGTAGAAATGGGGTGGGGCCAGTAGGGAGGAAGGTGAGTGAACG
This sequence comes from Bos javanicus, assembly GCF_032452875.1. Classification (NCBI taxonomy): domain Eukaryota; kingdom Metazoa; phylum Chordata; class Mammalia; order Artiodactyla; family Bovidae; genus Bos; species Bos javanicus. Next base: position 22,601,320 of record NC_083885.1, read on the forward strand.
TGAAACACCAGTGTTCACTTTTCCATCAGTGTGTGTGTTCAGATGCTTCCAACCGTACCTCTGATTTGGTACCTGAGCAGGACCGGAGAACAGTGCCAAGCTGGTGACTTTATAGCCGTGCACTTTGGTGGGTGTAAGAGACTGGAAGTCTCTGTTTCTGCCATGATGGTGGTGCCTTATTTTTCATGCTTTTGCCTTCCTTGGGCTAAGAAAACCTGTTGGTGTGTTTTTGGCCATCGGAACTACTTTTCATTGTCATAGGCGGTCCAGATTTGTCAGGCGAAAGTGCTGAGGGCAATTAGTTATTGGTGACTGGCTGCTATGATGTATAGTTGCCTAGCAACGGCCTCTGAATTAAGTCTCTGGAAAGGGGCATACAGGAAGAGACAGGAAGATGAAATAGGTACCATTTCGATGGGTAGGTGAGTGGGTAATGAAAAAAGAGTAAAAGGTATTTATAATCATAGAAACGGCTGAGTGGAAACTTGGGGCTACAGGAGAGAAGAGACAGAACTTAGTTCTTGCTTAGTTCTCCCTTGCTAAATAAAATAAGAGTAAGCAGCAGTCGAACCAACCCCATTAAAACAAAAGTTCATCTTTCTTTGACACTTTGTGATTCCCATGCAGGCAGGACTCAAGGAGCGCTCTTCATCCCAAGCGCAGCGTGAAAATTCGTGGAAGGGAGAGATGGAGACCCGAGTCATGCCTGACTCTTGAAATCTTGAGGACAAGCTTAATTCATACCAACTTTAGTTCATACCAACGAACTGGGGTTAACTGGGGGACAGGATCCAGTTTTGATTCAGTCCTGCTGTAGTACCAGGTGGAATTGGTACTCTCAGATACAGATGTTCCATCTCAATTCATGTGAAGTCAGGAAGTATCTTGAAGAAGCCGAGAACAGCACATCCGTTTCATTAGAGTCGGCTGAGTTTAGACGTGGCAGACTAAGCCATCACCCTGAACTCCCTGATTTATTTAGTGAGCTGGTTTAGCCTCTGGAAGCCCAGACGAGCCAAAGAAAGTAGAGAAGCAGACTATGGCCTTGATCCAGATACGGAGCCTTGTTAAGGGGCTGCCTTATCTGCATGAGGAGCTACGTCTAGAGGTCTGCAAGGGTCCGGGGATCATTACCACTGGTAAGAGCTGGTTTGCAATTAGTGTTGAAACACTGAGATAAAGAAAGGATATATAGGAATTAAAAACAGATAATGTAAACACTAACAAAGAGTCTTAATCCCCTCAAATGAGTGTTTTGCATGTTTACCTCTGATCGGAATTCTTAATAATATCGAGTGAATTGCAATTCAATAAAGATCCCCCAGGAAGAAAGAAGTCGATCCTTGGATTACAAAACAAAACAAGAAAAACAAAATCCACCGCCCCCCCGAAAAAAAGAAAACTTATACTCACTGCCTTTCCATTACTTGAAAAATAAAAAAAGAACATTTTAAATAGTAAATACATGACACAAGAAGGTTTTGTCTGGATTTAGTCGGGTTCAGATCACTTACAGACACAGTGGAATCCCCTGTTATGTAGTAATTAGAAGGGCATCTTTCAGGCTTGGAAAGCAGATTTTCTATCTCCACCTATGACTTGTTTTCTCTCTGTAGAGTGAAGGTGTTTTGATATAAAGTTATTATCGTGCAATTGAGCAAGTCTTTGCCCTCCTGGCCTGAAGGTCCTCACTGGAGAGAGGAAGTTGATAACCATCTCTGATTCTTGCCTGCTACCTATTAAAGGCTCACCCTCACTTACAATCCAATACTGTATATTCAGGACACTATATAATTATTTGGGAAGAAGCCAAAATGATGGCTAGGGCATAATAATAGCATGTATAATAACAGTCTGTCTAATGGCCTATGGTTCCAGTTTAAATATCTTAAGCTAAGGGTGCCCTACACTCCTACATTCCCACTCCTGCTCCCATCTCTTTTCCGTATGTAATATTCATATAATTTCTTAACACCCAGCTTCCCTACTGGACTGTAAACTCTGTGAGAGCAGGAGACATACCTTGCTTTCCACTGACTGTTGTAGCCATAGCACCCAGCACAGGGTCTCTTACATAGAAGGAACTCAATATTGATTGAATTCATTGTTTTCTTAGCATCCAGCAGTGGTAACTGATCTCTCAGATGGCCCCGCGTGATCCTCAGCTTCCAGAATTCACAGCCTAGTGAAATCCTCTCTCTTTCAGTGAGGGCTAGACTTGCTGACTTGCTTCTGACAAACAGAATAAGGGGGGGAACTAGGTCATAAAGGGCGTCATGGTAACTCTCGATGTCTTTCTGTCTGGACCACTCATCCTGGGGGAAGCCAGCTGCCGTGAACAGCCTTCTGGAGAAGCCCTTAAGGAACTGAGGCCTCCAGCCAACAGCCGTGGCAGTGAGCTTCCAAGTGTACCTTCTAGCCCACATGAAGCCTCAGGTGCCTGCAGCACCTGCTGACACGTTGAGTGTGCATCCTCGTGAGAGACCCTGAACCACATGCCTGACCTACAGAAACACTGAGATACTCACGCTTACTGTTTTAGGCCCCTAATGTGGCGGGTAATTCGTTACACAGCAGTAGATAATGGATATACTAGTCAGTTGCCATAGGCATCACTTTATTCCCTTGTTCATTCAGTGAGTACTTACTGAATGCCAGCTCTGCCAGGGACTGTGCAGGATGCTGGGAACACCAGGACAAATAAGGCAAGGTCCCTGCCATCAAGGACTTGAAGTCTAGGGGAGGGAGATGGACGTGTAAACAGAGAGCATTGAAGCACTGCCCATCGAGGTGCAGTGGACATCAAAGGAGGAAGCTGGAACAGGGTGGGGCGGGAGGGTCCCTAAGACCAACACAGTGGTGTCTTATATACACACAAGTCCATCACAGGAAACACCGTTTCCCAGTTGTAACTTAGCTTAGCTTTAAACAGTCTCAGCAAATTTTGTTCCATGTCCATCCACATAGCATTGAGTCATCATAGAGCGGGTCTGCCGCTACAGAAGAAACGTCCTAAGTTCTTGGCCCTGGGGTGTGAGCATCCCATGCTGAACCTGACCCCTTTTGAATGGTTCTTCTCAGTCTGTCAGTTTTCTTTATCCTCCCCTGATCTCTCTGTCACTAACACTCTATTATCCAGGACCCTTTTGATTAGAAACAAATGG